>NW_027249064.1:0-2400000 GCF_030848795.1 Temnothorax nylanderi | reverse complement strand
GTCAAGTACGCGTGGGTATCCAACGCTACGTCCGTTATTACGTCGTCACCGGTCCTCTGACTGCCAATGAGCGACAGAATGACGGTGCGCGTTGACAAAACTTTTCTTTGCATAGTCATTGTAACTTGGTTATTCGACTTTTTGGTGATGTTGTTTATTCCTCGCCCCTTTTTCGTGCTTCGAAGAAGCACTTTATTACGTCCGGACGAGTTCTCGCGATTGAGCAAAATTTCTATGATCATTGACATTGGTATTAGTCTGATTTCGGCGATATTCTGATTTTTACAATCACTGACATTAATATGAGTTATCTGATTTCGATGATATTCGGAGAATTGATAAAATTTCTTTGTGGAATCGTTTAAAGAAATTTCCCGTGATGCGTCGCTTTTCTACCAGACGATATGAAGTCATACGAACTATGTAGGCGAGCGTAGCTCGAGGAGGGAGCGTTGCAGAACTATTTATACGAATTCGTCATAGGGAGCATTTAGGAAGGTAACGCATCGGCCTCCCCGTTACGCCGTCTCGAAGCGTCTTTCACCCTGAGAGCGACGATTCTCGGTTATTATTGGCGCCAAAAGACACCCACGCACGTGCGTAAGTGCAAGCGGCACGCGATGTTTGGCAGCGGTAGTCGAGTCCAATTCGTTTTTCCTCTTAAGCGTGCCTGCGAACGTGCGACTTGGCGCGCATCCAAGATGAATGAATTATGACACGGCGGCAGGAAATCTCGTTTTCCGAAGCGCATCACTATCGCGATAATCATAATTTTAAATCGCGCTTACTGGAGAAGCTCTAGCGAGCAGAAATCCGGCAGAAATAATTTGCGTGAAAAATTTCTTGGAGTTAACAGAAGTAATGTAACGTTTGCTCATTTTATTAGTAGAACTTTATCTATATTGTTAAAATGGTTGCATTTTTTTATAAGGCGAAATTAAATGGTAAAACAATTTCGTGATGTAGAGAGCGCGATGCGCTTTCAGATTTTCCTACGACAGCACGGTGAGCTCATACTCTATCAACATTTTCATCTCCCGCTCACGGCCTGACGCGACTCTCTCCACACGTGGGCACACGCGGTCGACTCGTGCCCTCCTGTGCGTGCCCTATGCTTATGCACGCGCGTGAGAACGCGCGGTCATCCGAGTATGCGAGCGGACGTCGGTCGGGATCGGGACGAGCCTCTCTCGTGAGAGCGCGCGAGGATCGGAGGAGAAAAGAACCGCCGCCGCGCCGGAGTGAAGGAGAGGAGGGAGCGTGTGCTGCCAGAGGTGGTGGTAACGGTGGAGGTGGAGGTGGAGGAAGAAGCTGGCCCTCTTGGGAGCGACTCGTGAGAGCGCTCGTCGCGGGAGAGAGAGAAATCGAGAACCCGCTTAGTCCCACGCGACGGCTCGTGGCTCCTCGTGGCCGACGCGCGTCGCGTCGCCCCTGCTTCGCCCTCTTCGTCCGGTCGCGAGGAGGCGGGAGAGCTGGTATAGGAGACGAGGAGAGTGGGTTCCCGGCTTTAAGGTCGCCGCGAACGTCCGCGCGCGCGGTGCGGCGCGACCTCGCCGAGCATTTAAATGGAAACGTAAGGTAAACGCCGCCAATTAAGGCTGCAATTGGCGGAGCTTTGTACGTCCGTATTACAAGTTGGAGGGAATCGACAAAAATATGTTTTATGCTCGAGCAGCCGCAGACTACGGACGGCGAGGAGTCCCAATACGTGGATTTTATTTTTAGTTAGAGGTACAAAAAAAAGTCTCTACACTGTTGGAGACGCTTGTCTCAAAAGACATAGTCGGAATGAGGATTCTCTAATTTATTTATTACAAAAGAAGAATTCTCTTATATATACATGTAATAAACTAATTTGCAACAGCTTTCTTTCGTTTCAAAGGAAAAACATTGACTTAAAAATTAATTTATCTAAATCAGAACACAATCGCCGAAAATATAATTTAAGCCAGATATAATTTAAAATTAATATAACGGACGATAAGAAGCGAGAATTGTAAAAACTGAGAATTCTTTCTCTTGACGCGTCTCGTTCACGTATAAACGAAGCCGCAAATTATACATTAAGCATCATTTTCGTCCGACGTGATGACGCGTCGGATGTCGATTCAGCTGAATCAATATACAAGGGAAAACACATTTTCAATTCTGATTCGCGGTCGGGATTCGCGTGGGCATATCTGCGCAAGAAATATTCGCACGCGGAGCCTTGAACGGAAGATCGAACGCGGCCAATGACACAAAGAACGTCGTTTAACTCCTCGCATGATTTATTATCGATTTCTTGAAGCGATATTACTCGTCCAGCATATTGTAGATGCTCGAACATACTTGTCGATCGTTCATTTTCTTGTCTCGAGCAGTGGAACGAAAAGTTACTGAACTAGTGACAAAGAAGCGATCTTTTTACAGATTAAAACCAGACAAACCATACGTAGAGATTATTAAGAATATTGCGTTAAAAAAATTTAAAATTATATTAGATATTCAGAAAATCGTCTGTGCCAATTTATCAAGAGATTGTTCCTTATACTTCTTTACATAACAAATAATTTTTATTGCATAATTTTTTCAACGCTAAGATACCGTAGAAATATCTTCTGTACAATGTCATCCTGGATTTTATCGAGTCGAGCAGCAAATATTTTCACCGTGACACAGAGTTCTCAATCGATGAAACGTTCGACTCGGTCGCGCGAAAAGAAAGAAAATATCACATCGGGGAGCGAGCCAATCACGCGCAAATATTATCTCCGAGCGAATAAAGAAGCTCGCTGCTCATCCGGCGCCCACTTCGCGGACTGGTCTCGCATGCACAATGGCTAAACTAATATTGAAATATTGCCGGACGATTGGGCGCAGGGTACATTTTTCAACGTCGAACGTCGGAGGCGCGCCCGCTAACAAATGCGGTTGATATACGGGCGGGCCCCCCCCCCATTCACAATGCCGATTGTTAATACGAAATCATTTATTTACACGAGCGCACCCGATCGTCACATAGCCACGCCGCGCCGGGCCTTTAAGGCCCGCCGATATCTAAACGAGCCTATCGCAATCGGGCCGCCTGTAGATTGGATCGCGACGTTGCGCTCAATGAGTTTATACCTTTTGAGGCTGTAATGCGATCAAGTGGATAAATTGTGCGTGAGAGGCAGCTGCGCCGAACACTTCTACCTGATTATGCAATATTTGCTGCAATCTTTTTTTAGATTAACTTGGCGTGCCGTTGCAGTCATCGTTCGATTGGTATATTAACACAATTTTACAAGTTAATATTAAATAATGTCTGGTGTATAATCTCGATGTTTAATAGTATAAGATGTAAACGAAATGTTTTTTAAATAATTAATTATTAATATTTGTTAAGAAATAGTGTGGGAATTTATCGTCTAGAATAATGGCGCGAAAGTAGCGTGAATTCCGTCACAGAATTCGCCCGCAAAAAGGACGAGCGCATTTCCAATGTCGAGATATTCCATATATGTAATACGTAATTGGTCATATTTTTACGTCTGGGCGGAAACGCCTCTTGTTCGCTGGTACCGATCGACCGGATTCGCCTTCATTTGTTCGTTGCGAACGATGGGATTCTCCTTAAATCGCGCGGCACGCTTTTTGCCGCGTCAGGTTCAGGAATTCGCCCCGACCAAAATCACATTCAAATCGAGATTAAAACCGATGCCAAGTCGCTGACTTCGCTCCATGCATTATATCGAATTCACCGACACGAGATACGTTTTGTCGTCTTCACGAGCCACCGTGCGTTCTTGTCACTTGGAAGAACTGGACAAACGAGAAAACTGTACTGCCTATACGTGTCTTGCTCCTTTCGCGTATAATGAAAGAAGACTTTTCTTTTGTTACTCTGCTGTTTTCTGTTGTCTTAATAATCGGCGAATTAATCCTTATTGGGCATGTGCAATCGGCAGTGCAATATCGAAAGTTTGTCATTTTTTTCTTCATCAATCAGTATATATATCTTTATTGTATTAAATTTTCATCTCCGTAACCTCGTGGCCAAAAGGACGCTGTGGCGCCGAGCTAAAATGGCATCGGTTAAATGTCTCAATCGCGCGCATCAAGTAGCATTCGGAGCAAACGTTTAATCATGATGCCCATTAGCGAGGGACCGGCGTTTACGAAACCTGTATGGTGCTCGATCGCAGGACGCACTTCTGGAAGAGAACTAACCATAACCAGCAGCGGGATTCCGACACTCTTTGGCGCGCCTCTCGAAACGCCCGCTTGCGAAAGCGATGCGGCGGCCACCGCAAGATTCCGCTCACGCGTGTCGCACTCGCCAACTTATGCATCGATCGTATTTTTTATCACGCTGTCCGCAACACGGCCGTACGGTACGCCATTTGCGGGAAAGCCACGCAATTATCCGCCGGCAAATCCGAGCGGCAGCTGTGTACTCCAAGTTTGGTGCCATCGGAGTCCCGCCTTCTCTCTCACACCTCTGACACTGCTGCCTTCTCTCGGTTCTCTTTCGTTTTCGTTGATCGAACCGTCTCGCTTTCTTTCGCTACTCTCGCGAGCCGTTCGCGCGTGGTTTCTCGCGATGGCGTTCGTCTCGTTTAAGGCACTTGATGTCTTAATGGTGCGTTCACCTTAAAGTGAAATATTGTACTACTTATAGGTTTTAATTCTTCTAACAGAAGTCTAATAAAAAGACAGATTATAATTCTGGGACGATTTCTTGATAAGTTAGAGAAGTATCAAGATTGGATTTAATATTTATGAGACATGCCTGCATTAAAGACACCGATGTGAAGTTAGCGCCCAACTTTAAGATATCAAAAAACGCCCAACGCCATTCGAAAGAGAATCGTTTGTACCCGTTTGTACCTCCGTTTAAATCGTTTGTACCTAAAGGGTTAAGGAGTTAAAGGGGGGGGGGGTGAAAAAACGCCAGCCCCCAACTTCAAGATATCGAAAAACGTCCAACGCCATTCGAAGGAGAATCGTTTGTACCCGTTTGTACCTCCGTTTAAATCGTTTGTACCTCAAAGGAACCGGAAGTACAGGCTTTTTAAAAAACGGTACAAACGATTCTCTTTCGAATGGCGTTGGGCGTTTTTTGATATCTTAAAGTTGGGCGCTAACTTCACATCGGTATTAAAGACGCATTATAATTACGTATAGTCCGTACAGTGAGTTTTTAAAAACTTTCCAGTCGGGCGTGCCGAATATCCAAGATAACGAGGATCGTTAGGAACGTGTGTCGAATATTGGTTTTATTCGTTAATCAGTCACCGTCTGGTCTTCATATTAAGTCCATATCTAAAAAGAGGCTTAAGACTTTTGAGATAGCATATTTGTCAGTTTCAAAATCGCAAAAGCAGAACGCTCCTGCGATAATCGCTAAGAGAAGAGTTTCGCGGGTTGTTATTGCCTATTAAATGACGGGACAAATAGTTTCGTATCACGAGAATGATGCTTTCATAATTTTAATCTCGATTTGTCGGAGTTTTGTGTATCATTTATTCAACATCAATATCGAACTTTATTGAAAAATATATAACGATAATATATTCAGCAATTATATTACCAACTGAATATCAGTTTATAATTTACCACCCACTTGTTAAATTGCCATTATAATATAATTTGGAGAACAATCGTCTTGATGAAATCTAATTAAGATTTTGATAGGGATATTTAATTATATATAATAATATTTCACATAATACCGTCAGTCAATTATGTATAGAGAAATCGGCGGAGCAGTCGTTTCATAATACATACGCGGGACCATCATGATCGCGTGAATCCGCTTCTGTCGAACAATAGACATCGCCCGGCATAAGCTTGGAATTCAATAAAAAAAAAAGAGAGAAGCACACGGGTACCCGCAGCTCATTTTGCCCGAGACAGTCGACGACGCCCAGTCTGTGTCGAACTATTTCAGACCAGCTTTTCTCCCGACATTCATCAGCTACGTAACTGTGCGTCGGGCTTTGTACGTGGATAGACAGGTAGACGAAGGGAACCGAGATAAGCCAGACTCAGCGCGGAAGCAACTTGTAATTACTACCTCATAATCGAATAAGCGTCAATTCTATCTACATTCATTCCCCCTTCTATCATGTATTTCAGTTAGATATAACGCAACATGCAAGCCTCAAATTATTTTAAGTATACCCTGTAATTACTCATCTTTTTTTTTTTTTGCACAAATAATTCAACAACTTCGCTCGCGAGAAGTTCGGAAGCGCATTCGATCAGCGGATTGCACGCTCGCGAAACGAGCGGAGGTGAGAGTGGATTCGTTCGAGAGCGAACGTGGGACGCGCGTCGATGCCTTCGTTGCGTGGGATCGCTTCCGTGTGTGTGCGTGCGTGCGTGCGTGGATTGTCGGGGACCGGGTCGTTACCCAGACATGGGGGCTTCATGTGCGTTCCACTACCACCAGCGACGACACCGTCATCATGATGCGGCTTATCGCGATGCGAGGTGTGGGAGTGTCTCCGTCTCTATTTCGCTGTTCCTCTCGTCCTCCTGTCTTCCGATTTCTCTCTCTCGCGACACGAGATACGAGTGCACGCCACCTTCCCTCTCTCTTTCTCTCTCTTTGCATCTTCGTGTCTCTCATCCGCGTACTTTTATGTCCTTATCGTGATACGTCTCTTATTTCGCCCGCGCCAATTTCTTTCTCTTGTGAGGATTATGCGCGACGCGGTAGAGACTGTTCCCATCAATGTCGACATTCGACATCGCTCGGGTCTGTCGATAAATTTAGTTCGCGGATGTCGGACAGGACCTCGTGGGGGCCGCCGCACGATCGGACTTTAAATCGAGATGATCTTGATGACGCATTTGAATGTATCCCCACGGGCGCGCGATTATTTATTGCGCGACGGAGTTATCTGGTCCTGGAATTGATTCTGGGGGCGAATAACGTGGGCAATAAAGTCCCGCATCCGGTGCAAAGGCCCACCAGCCTACTGACATGCTTATATTTCTATCGTATATATTTAATACACAGATTTATATTTCCTTTCTGCTAAAAAGAAAGAAAATATCAGTAAATTATAGATAGATAAAAAGGAATGTATAAACGAAACCAGTAGAAATGGATATGACTAATTATGAAAATTAAAATATTAAATTAAATTTGTATTATAATTTTAATTTTATATAACAACTTTGTAGACTATAGTATAACAATATTTCTCAGTGTAATAATTTATTTTATATAATACGTAATAGTAACATTAATACCTATATGGAAAAAGTTCTAAATTAATGTTGAACTGCATTAATCTAAGAAAAGAGATTATGAAATGACACGCGTCTTTTATGGAATGCCGCAGGAAATCTAGTTGCGATTCATTCGACAAATTACCTTCGGCGTACGTCTAAAATGGTCAGCTCGGACGAATTGTCGATCGTTAACACCTCCGTGCGAGCGAGCGCTGCTCGCAGAGTTTGTTTTCGCTGGGTGCAAAAGCAGCCGAGAAAGGAGCATGGGAGAGAAAGATGAAGGAGGAGAGATCAGTACCCCGTGCATACCTACGTGCTATGCACGCATATGCACGCAGCGCGTCCCATAACGCGACTACGTGTGGGCTCGTGAAGTGTGGGTTCGGCCGCCTTAAAGCGCGTGTCATATTTGGCGATACATCGCACAAAACCCCTCGTGTAGGCTCGCACCGCGCCACGACGGACGGATGCTCGTGTTAGGCAAAGAAAATATCTGAGCCTTAACAAACAATCTCAGGAAAAGTCTAGAAAGAATTTTAATATACGCTAGAGTATTACAAAAAATGTCTTAGTAGCTCTGTGTCATAAAAGTTTCCGGATTTGAGAATTGCGCGCACATGATAATTTGCTTAATAAAATTTAATTTTATTCGTTATATATAGCTTATAGCGCGAGGTCGATAATGATCATCTTCCTCCGGAATACGCCTTCGTGCTCACCGAGAGAAGTTTGGTTTCGACGACTCATCACTTGAGGATTCCATGCACCTGTTTAAATGCGGTAGTTCGTGTAGAGACGCCGTATATCGTAATAGGAAAGCGTTGTTTGCACGTGCCCACATTCGTTCCGTTCGTCCGTCACCCACACGCCACGACGTCGCTTATTAAGGACTGCTATCGCGCGAGAGATATACGACGAAGAAGGAAAGGACACGGAGTCTCCTTAAGCCTACGCCGTGCTCTCGGCCCACTTCGAGCCGAAGAAGAACGAGATACAGGGCGGGCGGTAGGCGCTAAGAATGACCGGCCTACGAGCTGTCGTCTAATTAGGCGTTGTCGGGGTCCGTGTGTTTCCATCGTGATACAAGGATCGGCAAAAATCTGGCTTAAATTGGCGGACGTTGATGGAATGGGACCAACAACTCTGTGTCAGTGTTAGCGCCTTGTACGAGAGGTCCTATAACGCAATCAGATTATCGTTGAAAGAAAAAAAGATCGATCAAAATATATCTCGGTATATGGAGCATGGATGTTAGATTTTAGACCGACCCGTAACATTGCGCGTTACGACACGTGAATCTCGCGAAGGCAGTCAGTTGGATAACGATGGATCACGAGGATGTACATCGCGAAATTCATCCCGCGATCCATCATGTCTCGGACCGTGCTCGGGCACATAACTTTTGCATAGATTAGATCGCAGCCGAGCGCCGCGCCGGATCTAGGTCCGCGATCCAGAACTGAGCCGCGTTCTGACGCCGCACAAAGAAGCGGCAGCTGCTTGCCGATCGAGTCAATACTCGATACAGTGGTCGGTGTTGTTCTCTGACCAGTTTTGGAAGGGTGACGTCCCACCCCCTTTGCTGGAACGGACCCCCGAAGCCGCTCGGGCCCGGCCCCCGGCATTCCTCTTACTTTTTATCGGTCGCGCGCCGGTCATATCGCCAAAGCATCCACGATCGAACGCCAATCCGAGAGATTCCGACGCTGTTGCGCGAGGGCTCGATGTTGGAATCGAATAAAGGCGCTTGTGCGCGATCGAAGGGTCCTTTGAAAAAAGGGGGAGATATTAATAAGGTGACACTGTTCCGAGGAGCCTGCTGGCAGGAGGTAGACAGATGTCGCGGCGTCTTTTTTGGGGTTTCGATACAATGAAATGTATCTTTGTTATATGGCTAGGATTATATATTCATATATTTATCAAATATTTATATAGATTTGATATTGGATATAGAATGAAAGTTCTGTTGTATTTGTATAGACGCTTTGATCAAAATATTTTAATGATTTAATATCTTTATACGCTGAAAAATTATTTCTCACGTGTTTTAAATAAATTGTATAATGTGTATTTGTGAGGCGTTTCCGAGTCGATGCTCATCGACATTTATGTATTCAAAACGAAGAGCGGTTTAGGCTCGCATTTTTAGAATCGCTTTTTTTAACGGCCGTCAAGCCGTGGGATACCGACACTCGCGGGAGGACTAACCGCATTTGCGAAACCACATTTTTATCCGCTTTTTGTCGCCGGATGAATTATCGAGACAGCGGAATCTTCGAGAGACAGTGACCTACACGATCCCTCGTCTAATCGGACTCCATTATTCTCCTGTTTCGTCTTGACGTCCACACACACACGGTCGGATAAATTTCCAATTTAGGATTAAATC
Source organism: Temnothorax nylanderi (assembly GCF_030848795.1). NCBI lineage: Eukaryota > Metazoa > Arthropoda > Insecta > Hymenoptera > Formicidae > Temnothorax > Temnothorax nylanderi. The sequence goes on along the minus strand of NW_027249064.1, from coordinate 2,390,399 downwards.
TTTGTCTTGTTATTTATTTCAAGCGAACATTATACATTATTGTTTAAATCTTATGGTTGGTTTATAATATATAAAATTCATTTTTATATAACAATCTTTATAGTTGATAATATATAAAGTGCCATTTAAGTATTATTCGCGAAGTATTGTAATATTTAATATCTATCTAATATCTAATATCTAATATCTGGATTTTATGCATTAAAACTTTCCATCGCATTATATCGTTTGATTATTATTAGATATGAATTCTTCCATTTGCATGATAGGGGTTAAGAGAGTGAAATATTTATCTCGGCGACAATGGAATAATAGGTTGTTGATCTCTGCACTCAGCACGCAGGAGAGAGGCATAATTTTTATATTTTGTACACGTCTGCGCGATTTAATCCGGTCGTCCCGTGATCGCGCCACGCGCGCGCGGTGGCCCGAAACAGATGGGTTTTGAAGAAGAAGCGGCTGTATTCCCGACCGAGAATGTATTCCGAGAGGGTTTCCTCGTAATCTTCTGTTTGTACGTGGCGTGGGACGAGAAGAGCTGCGAGAGGATCCAAGCGGACGGGGAGAACGACAGCTTCTTGCGTTGCATGTTTGTCGTCGGATCCGCAGGGTGATTGACGGACGTGCCGAGACGAAGATGCGCGCGCGCTCTGTTTGGCGACATGGTCGGATCCGATGTTTATCTTCGTGTACGAACTCTTTTCTTCGGCCCCTGTCGCTCCGCGTAGCCCACGTACGAGCGTGTACGAGTGTATTTCGCGGCCGCGCCGCGGTTACCGCGCTGGCGTTCGCCTCTCAGCGGGGTTTGAGCCTCGACGTTGAGGAAATGGAGTGGATCTCCGAGGCAGATAAAGTAGATCGACAACCATGGTTCTCTCTTGAGAGAGATCGAGATTGGATTTAATCTTGCTGAGTGACGCACTTACTATCGGAATATCGTATTCAATGACGATTCGTTATCCGTCAAAAATATTCGAACCGCCTTATGATGTACGTAATGTTTTCACTTTCACGCATTTATCAAACGCCACCACCTCTAAATACCGTACTTACAAATAATATTCCCCGTCCGCAGGATTGCTATACATCACGCGTATAGACGCGAGTTCCATGCGTGAACATTCTCGCGTTATGACGAATGTCTCTCGTACCGTAATTGCACGCGTACATAGCATACGTACGTATGATGTAAAACGTTTGGGCGGTGTTCCCTCGAAGCTTAATCATCTCGGAGCCAGACACGAGATTCGTTTTTCTCGCGCGGCGCAATTCGCGGTCGGCGTGCAATTACAAATTTCTCATCCCGATGATGTTCTCGGCACCGATGTCTATATCACACGGCTCGTCTATAATTTCAGATGGGACTATGGAGGCGCGCTTTAACGACGAGGCGGACTTGCACAACGAGCGGCAATCTTTCACGGAACAGGTACGCGCCAAGCCATTTCGTAGCCTCACGAAATCGCGACTTGCTTTGCCTTATTATCGCCGGCATTATCTCCCGTGGCGATCGATCGTGGATAAATTGTTACACACGCTTTATCGTAAGAATGGACCGTTATGTTTTAATAATTAGTGACATATAGCCACCTGGTGATTTTGATACAGATACTCGAGTAGAAAATAAAGCAGAATATAGGCAGTACCTGGTTAGTAACCAGATTCCTGGCCTAGATATTGGTCAATTACTTTCTGATTTATTTTTACTCAGATTTATTTACTTGTTTTGCTTGTGTGATCAAGTTGTCACATTCCTTAATAAGTAGCTATCATTGTATTCACGACACTCACGATCGCGAGCGGACTTGAAAGCATGCTATTAACGTACACGAAAAATTGCATTTGTAGAGAAATTAATTATCCGTGTCGTTCCCCACTTAATGTCGTTTCTTGCATAGCAATGAGGAAAGAGCGGGACACCTAACTGAACTGAAAGGTGTGGACGAGATACTTAAGTCGTAATTGCGCGTAAAACATCTCGACGATCTCGCACCGCTCGCAAGGTGTGAACAGGAGAATCTCAATTTAACCGATGCCTGGTCTCGCCCGCGATCTACTTCTTTTTTTTTTTCGAAGTTGCCTGTGTCAAGTCGAGCGAGATTTTATCGGCGCCGCGCCGTTATACCGGTATACGTATTCCCGAGAACCGTATTCCCGAGGAACAAGAATGGAGACAATTAAGCGTAACAAAAGTCGAGAAATGAAGAGTGCTACGCGAACGGCAACGTTAAAACATATAGTTTACGAAGGCGACGACATCCGCTTTCGTATCTCGGATTCTTATCGTTTCTTCTTTTCTCTGTCCCTCTCCTTCGCGCCACCAGTAAGAAAGCGAGCTCCTTACAAAATACGACAGCGAGCTCCCCGAAGAAATTAACCGTACCGAGGACTTGTTCGCGCCCGATGAAAATTAAGGATCGCGACAGAATTTACGCGGTGTCGCGAGATCTTAATTAAGCGAGGACGTCTTTACGAGGACGCGGCCCGATCGAATTCGACGGGCCACGAGAGTAATGCTTATTGAACCAGGTGCAAAATTACCTCCCGCGGCTCGGTCGGAGCCGCGAGCGCAGAAATCGTTTCGCGCGACGTCTTTTACGATCCGTTAAGTAGCTCCGGAGTTGTTTATCCGTCGCGCTCGCTGCGGAGACCGAGCAGCAGGCGAGTGCGCTGCTCCCCGCGAACAAGAGTGCCCCGGAGATTTGATTTACTCGCGAGGTGGCTGGAAAATGAGCCTCTATTGTGCACGTTCCAGGAACGGCATTCACTCGTTCTCGGCCGTTGTTTCTCGGAGACACGTTCAATAAGTCGCGCCGCGTCGGCGCGTCGTCGCGCGCCATGCAATTCTGGTCTGAATAAAAGTTCTCAATCACATCAAGCAGTCGCAATCAGAGAGATAGTCGTGAAACACTGAATTAGTGGAGCTTTATGCAACGATCGCCGATGATATAAGTGTCGAAGATGTAGCAGACCGGCTATTTCATCTGCTTCGAGAAGTATCCGGCTCCCATAATTTCAGTACCTCGTGCCGAACTTCCGGGATATCCCAGAAAATACGCAACGAAGAAAATATAATGATTGCAGGCACCGTTGGGGTACGTTGAAACGCTGCTTTTTTTATTCTCCGGTGTATTCAAACACGGATGCGGGCTCAACCTTGATCAAGGGAATGCACTGGAACCGAAGTATAATTGTGCTGATTGCTGTTGAGCGCAGATGCGAAATGCCTCGGGCATGATAATAATTCTGCCGTAACCCCCCCCCCCCGTAATAATCTTACTCGCGCGCCCGACGCGCTATTTGCGATTGGTGGCTGCAATTAAATGTTAAATTGGGAATTCCGGAGCCGCGCAATCGTCCCAAATTACGGAGAGGAACCGTCCATCGAACGTCTCCTGCAGCTTCTAAAATGTCTCTTTTACATAAAGGCTCAGTTCAATGGAACGTTGATAGTTAAACTGGTTCTACAAAAGACCTAGATGTGCCATAGATAGGCAATGCAATTCCGACGGTCACACATTATGCGGACCACACTGAATTCTTGCACCATCCCTGCCACGCTCACGCATACGACCGGAGCACCGTGCACCGTGGGCGCGTGCACGCACGAGAGCCTCCACGGCGCGCACGTGTCGCGGTTTTCTAACGCGGCATTACGCGCTCGGGAGCAAACAACGAAATAAGAACATCAGAGATAGGCCGCAGCTCTACTCGCACACGCACTTCATAAATAACTCTGGCTTCTCGACCCACACACTTCTCTCGAGCTCCGAGGTGGAGTAACTATAATCTTAATAATCATAACCGCCGACGACGTCGTATGCGCGCGTCCATTCTCTCCCTCTTCTTCTCTCTCTCTCTCTCTCTTTCTCTTTCCCTCTTTCCCAGTTCTCTCTCTTTATCGTTTTCTGTCTTTCTCTGTGGCTCGCACGCGCTTCGCCGCCTTGTGTTATTAACCCAAATTGCCGTGCTCGTGAATGGAATCACGCCCTTATCGAGTCACACACAGGGCACCGCCGCGCCGCGCGTCGTGTCCACGTGTGCTCCGTCGACGAGTGAGTCGCAGTGCATGTGCGCGACCGATGCGCGTCTCTTCAATGTATCGCATCGCGTTAATGTGTTAGGTAATTACGCGACGCGCTCATTTCTGGTAATATGGCAACCACTGCGATAATGGGTTGATTAATGATCGATGGCAACGGGTAGCACGATGCGGATGAGAAAGCAAGGCTCACTCGGTAATTGTATTGCAACGAGAGCATGTTCCTGTGGTAGAATTGAAATATATTATTTCAGATGAATTTCTCTCTCTCCCTCTCTTCCTAACAGAATCCTCTTCCACATTTTTTCAGGCAACAGTATATTGTTCAATGAAATTACCGATATCGACGATTGCACTCATGGATTTAGTAGATAAGCACTCGAAACGTACCTCGGCTTGTTATTCGAGACTATGTAAATGTCAGATTACACGTGATGGACAGGATGCTCCGGACGAACGTGTCGCGCCGGTAAGCTCGCGATAACAATGATCGAGCATGACTGGCATAGATCGCGTTGCTATTCGTGACGACTAGGTTTAATATCGCGGACACCTGGTTACAAAAAGATTATAGCGAGTGCGCACTGCGCACCTCGTGCACATGTTGTCGCAATTCCGTCGTGCCGTTCGAGGAATCACACGATAAAATGTTTAGGCTGCAAGTTCCGAACGCGTACGACTCAACAAACCGATAAGTACGTGACATTACGATGCGAATAACGCACCTTGCTACGAAAATATGTCTTTGAAATTCCTCGGGAAATACTTTCGCGGTTGCACGGAAGCGATTAGCGAGGATTCTCAGATTACGATTCTCGTATTTATAGGTCAAGACCGCTGACGTGTCTGAAAATTAGCGGCGTCGACATTTCCCCATGCGCGAACGAAACATCTGTTTCAGGCAATCCCGGAAATTCGAATCCTCGTCGAATTGACCGTTGATTATTCAGCGTCTGGCATCACAATAAATGTTTGCGTAAGCGTCTGGCCGTGTCGCATTAGCGTCCTCGAAATACAAAACCATCGATTGAGGAACAATGCGTTGACATAGATTAGACATAGTGTTAACTGGTACTGCTACAACAAGCTATGATAATAAATTTATATGATTTTTATGCATAAATAATTAATAATTAATAAAATAAATTGCAAGGACGAGAAACATCTAAGCGGAAGAAACAAACGTCGAAAATATTTCGACCAGTCGCAAGCCTACTACCACATGCCGCGGGCTATCGTCACGTAATTTTCACGAAGAAGAAACCGTGATCACCGTGCCGTGCGTTCTCCGGCACGTGGAACGTTCAAAAATGCCAACGCTCTTTTTCGGTTGTTGCGAAAGGGCCCGGCGCACCATTACACGGAGCCGTGCTTCCGAAATGTCGCTTTGGGAATTGTAAGATCCAAGCGGTTCGAAAAAAGTTCCAGTCCGTTGAAAACGAAAAACGACAACGCAAATAATCTTATAATTATATTTTTTTGTCGATATAGCTACATATTTGTAATAACAAAGATATCTTTGCAGTTATATTTTAACGTGTAGAACGATATTTCTGAAAACGAGAGATTGAAATATAAAGTGCATTGCTCACACACAAAGATACCGCGTATATCGTAGCGATGATGTCACGCGCTCGCGTGTCGTGCTGCTTTCGAGCCGACATTCAAAAATCTGGCGTAAAGTGTTAATCTTGGCAGCATCACCAGGTGATGCTGCAACAAACACGTGAGACGGAGAATACCGTCGATAGCGTGAACCAGCGCGAACGAGATCAGGCAAGAGTCCCCTCACTAGTCGCCCGTGAGTGGCGGCGCGTGTCAACCTTGTTGTATCCTTGAAATCGCGCGCGACCGCGACCGTATGCCGAGCCAAGGCGGAGCGACGGGCTAGCAAATATGCGCTCGCGAGATTCTAGGAATCAGCTGATTGGGGAATTCCTAGAGAGGGCCACTCCGAGGAAGATTCGAGCTCTTGTTTCCTACGAGGCGGATAGAATCAGGTTTCGGATTATGACTGAAAACGCGCGTGGACGCATCCAGCTGTCTCTATCTCTCTCTCTCATGTAACTACAATTGCGATTAGAATTAGAAATTTAGTTAATATTTTGCGTCACATGTGTTACCGAGAAACAAACGGATGTTTTTACAGCAATAAGCATCGGTCGTCTAAATGCTATTCGCTATTAAATGTTAACAAAACTGGTACACACAAGTGATATTTATCCGTTTCATTTATGTTAGTCTCAAGATATTTTGCGTTCGCATTTGCGTGAGGAAAAAGAAAACCAGTAGATGCCAAGGCTGCAAAGAGTTCGACGATGCGACTTCCTTATTTTTTCACGTTCGGTAATTAACCTTTGCCACATACATGAATTATCATCGTCATAATGATCCCATGTCACGTGGAGCTTTTGCCTCACGTCGACTCGATCATTCATCGTCCAGTATTAACGTACACAACCGGCGCGCGTGACGTCCGTTAAATGCAGACGAGCGAGCGGCCGGGAATTTCCTAATGCGGAGATAACGCCTGACGCAGATTCACAGACAGCCGAACAAGAAATTCCCCGAGAGGAGGGAACTCGGACTATCCAGTTTCGCGACTTTCGTCGTTCCTTTCATCGTGAGATTAATGAGCGCATTATGATAATTTTTTCGCCGAAAAGCGAGACCATTGCACGAATCTCTCTCGGACGAGTCTCCGCAGGAGAATGTAGTTTTTGGCGCGACCCCAAATAACGCGTAATACACGGAATTAGTTCGCGCAGGTAGAACGGATTTGATATAATTAAATTTTTCGGGCTACAATCCTCGGCCATTATCATCTTAATGATCATTAGGCCTAGCCGCCTGGAGGCGTAAAAAAATAGGAAGGCAATTATAGGACGGCGAAATTCTTGCTCGAGACGAGAGCTCATCGCCGCGAGCTTCGCGTGCGCTGTTGTGCCTGGTAGGGGTCAAATTCTTCTTTCATTAGAGTATATACGCAGACAACTCGCACGATATCTGGCGAGGCGTGTTTGTTGGAACGTTTACATAATCGCAGATAACTGAATGGATGGCCAGATAAATACGATTCTAATAATGTATATACCTATTAAATAGTCATAATTTGCAGAATCTGTTTGGTATTTGGTGATCGAGATCGAGATCGATGTGAAATAAGGTGAATAAGGTGACTGATAGAGACCAAGATACAAAATACTAATAATGAATTTTTTTCAATCACATTAATTAACAATAAACAATTCCGAGTCGTTAAGTTTCAACGTTCGCATTGCTTTAATATACATTTTATTATCAAGTCCGGTTAAAAATTCAGAGCAATCTGTTATTCCTTTCTTTCAACATACCTGGGTTAAATTATTAACAGCGAATGTTCCCATAGTCGTAAAAGCTTACTTGAAATGGCGAAGGTATCTTCTTTGAGCGTAATTCGCCTACAAGGGGCGAATTACGCTAAGAGTACCATGAGAGAAAGAAGGGTACTATGCAATTTGTCATTCGGCGTGTTTTGCGTGTGGCATCCTGGCCCTGCACGCCGCGCTTCTGCCTCGCAAATTGCTGTACCAGGAATGCTATTGCCCGCAGAGGAGGACATTATGGTAATTTAGGCTTTCGCGGTTTTCGCGAAGATCAAGAAGACTGTATCTGTGTACGTTTCTTGACGCTTAAAAATTTTTTTAATTTTTGTCTCTAAAATACATATTTGCGCGAATATTGTAAGTGTGTTATTATTCTTCTTGTGCATTTTTATCACAGTTAGAATGCAAACGTGACGATTTAAGATGAGAAAAGTAGATATTCTAAATATTTTTCCTACAGCGGCGCTTTCTTTAGCGCGCAGTAGAACAATCTAAATCGGTTAGATAATTGCAGATATGTCCTGTATTTTTGCAGCACGGCGGGGAATAAAGTCAGATTTACGAGCGAGCGAAATGCACGTGACTGCCGGGCACGATGCTTAAATATACATCGTAACTGTCCACGCGCGGAGACAGCCTTATCTACTTCAAAGTCATGCGGTATAAGCGCCAATCGCTCGTTGGAAAATTACTAACATTCAGTCACGAGAGAAAGCGAGTGCGATAATCAACTATCACGATGTCTTTACTCAGAATCCAGTTTGGAGATTAGATTCGGTGACGTCTGATAATCCGCATTTCGATTTCATTTCTCGAAACGACAGTTCATGTAATCGATTGTGCCTCATAAATCGTTAATCAATACTGATAATTGTTTCTCGCGATGATCAATTAGTAATTAATCGTTTTTACGATAAAAACTTGGAAGCTTTTACCGAAGGAAGAATAAAGTATTGCACTTTATTCACGCAACGTTATAGAAATAGATTGCTAACCTTTATTATCGGATGAGAAAAGGATTCGGGTCCTTTAGGGTCCTGTAAAGGGCTTCACGGTGTTCCGACGAAATCCAGTAGAAGGCAGCAGGTTCTGGCGTTTGGTACTTTAGGCAAAGGCACAGCGGAAGGGAGAAATTTTGGGCCTGGTCGGGTGAGATGGTCATCGCAGACCGGTTTGTATACTTATAGGTGTAACGCCACTCTTCTTCATCAGATGGCGGTACCTCGGCGGAGAAATTTTGCTCTCGCGAACTGCCGTTCAGTCTCGCTCGAGACGTGCAGCGAATCGGGCATATAGGCGATAGCCGATGAAGTGCAAGCATCTTCAGAGCGAAAGTATTTCGTTTCGAAATTTTGTCGCCTGTATTTTTCATTGAAAACTTATAATTGAATTTTTATCTGTTGCATATATTTTTTAAAGCGTTTCGAAGATATCTTTTTTCATAATTATATCTGGTTAGATTAAATCGAAAATAAATCAAGAGTGAGAGCAAGTATATAAAATGTACTTATACAACTATAATGATTGAAGGAAATGTGGATTGAGGAAATGGTGGTTTATATAAACATAAAACATAGAAATTGTATTGAGAAAGAGATCAACATTTATTTGATACTCTTGCAATGATAAGCGTTGGTTGTCTATTCTCATAATAGAGAGGAATTATAAATGTAACCTCTTTTGCATTCGTATAAATATAAATAACGTGTTCTCTTTCGGTTATCGCTCATATGTACAATCTCTCGTACACGCTGTTACTCGCTTGCAACTTCTTAACATAAATCCTAAGCCTAAAATCGATTAAAAACATTCTTCGTACTTACAACGATATACTACAAATCGTTTAGCGTTTTACATACAAGAAACAGAATGGAAGACCTCGGTGATTCTTGTTGCGTAAGGCACTTAAAATATAGTATTCATATAACTATACAGAGAGGATCGACGAGAAAGGAGATAGGGATAGGGCGATGCGGGATAAGACAAAAAGGGCCGACGCGGTATTTCGAGATATATTCCGGAGAAATCATCTGCGTTCAAAATTTTCGACATGCTGAAATTTAATGATATATCTACAAGGCACTATTTAAGAAGGCACTGCCTCATTGGCTACTGGCCGACTGTGCACGCGCACTCGGGAAAATGAACTGGCGTCTCTTAACGATCCTCTACTTTTTCACGGTGATGTCCTCCTACGGACGGGACCGCTCGTCTACAATGATCTACGTAATTGAGGAACATGTTTCCGTTCCGCGGAATTTCTTTACGCGACGCATAAATCGGCACGTTGAATCGGCGCGTTTTCGGCCGCGGATTACCATCGACACGTATCAAGTTTATATCACTTCATAGTCACGCACATGTCGTGTCCGTATTTTTTCTTCCTTTTCCTTTTACCACGGCCTCCATGGTTTGTCGTCGATTGGCGGCACCACGCTCTTCCTCATCACCAGCGCGAGAGGTTTCTGGGGGGTGTTATAGCAATGCGATTCGAACTCCGAATCACTGTAGCTGTTGGCCGGAGACGTGGCGACGTCCCGGTGACTGTTGACTGGGCTGTAGGCGGTGGCCTGCTCGCGGAACGACGTCGGGGGTGCCTCGAACGCCACCGGACTTCCCGCCGACGTGGATGTCGAGCTGTTGGACGAACTCGTCGACGATGCGGATGCGGTGCTCGCGGTCCTCTGGGGAATCGGGATCAGAGTTGGTAACGGCGAACTTGGCGCCGGGGACGACGACGGCGACGAGGTGACCGGCCCTTTCGCGCCCGCCGGGAGCACCAGAGCGATGTCACCGTTCGGTAATCTGGTCGGCAACAGATGCAGGGCGGTACCGTTGGCATTGGTGAAGAAAATGCCATTCGATTGCTGGACCTGGATACGCGGCGTGGTGTCAAGTTGAGGCAGAATGTGTACTTGCAATTGTGTCGTCGGCGGCGCCGGTTGGACAGCCTGTTGAGTCGCCGTCGTCGTTTGGCCGTTGCCAGCATCGACCGGACCCAGGCACGAGGCCAAATGGGACATCAGACGTCTCCTCACCGAGGCTTCCAGACCGGGAAATTTGCCAACTTCGCTGGCGCACTCCGTGTAACCGGCGCGGAATTTGTTGAGGATGCTCGGATCTGCCGCGGCAGCCATAGCGACCTGCTGCCGTTGTAGGGTCTCCAAATGCTTCACGGTCAGTTCTAAAATGTCAGCCTTCTCGAGCTTCGAATGTCTAGCTGGCTGTAACAGAAAAACAAACCAAAATGTCGATTAGCAAATTAATGAGACAGTATATAAAATTGAAAATAGAAAGGTAGAAGATCGGCGTCAAATAATTTTAGGAGGTTAAAATTTTAGAAATCATTTTTTTTATTTCTTTAAAAAATTTAAAAAACAAAAGTTTTAAAAAATTTTATGTCGTGTGTTGCTCTCATAAGATATATGATACTTCAAGAATGTTCTGATACTTACGTCTTTCTTCATAGATTCCAAAACGAGAGTTTTTAAATCGTTCAGACTGTTGTTAATACGGGCTCGACGTCTTTTCTCCATGATAGGCTTATTGCTCTGTGAACAGAAATCATCGGTAAAAATAATAAATAGAAGTACTAGAAAAATCTCAAGTAAAATTAAGAACGTATGTCAATGAATATCGAGAACGTTAAAATATCGTGCCGAAAAAACTTCAAAAGAGAAAGAATGTCTTTGAAAACTTTTCTACTCGAAGGCTATTAAGCATCATAATGATTTGCAAGGATCATGACGAGGATCTTTACAAGTTCTTTACAAGTTCTTAATAGATAGCAACAATGGCAGGTAGAGGTATTCGTTTTGTACTTAAAAAATTTTTTTCTCTATTATCATATTTGCCATCTCTAAAGTCACGTTTGTTCAATTTTTTCGCGACGTCAGAACATTAAAACAAGTTGAAAATGACTTACAAATTAATAATACTTGTATAAATCATTGTAAATCGACGACTAATGAAAGAAATAATTAAAGACTGTTTAGCGATTTAACAGTGAGTAGTCACATAACGAGTTCGAAGCTTTCGGCGTGTCACCATAGTAGCGTCGCGCGAAAGAATAAATATCGTTTACGTTTTTCTGGAGTTCGGCACTTAAAGGAGAATAAATCCGGAGCATGAAATAGATGACACTCTTTAATTCTACTTTATTTCTAGTTGACCTCATTATTTTATGTGATTTTATTTCAAATTCTAAATATACCAATTTATATGGCATCTCAATTTTGAAGAGAAAGTAATATTATCATGTGAAAAGAATTAATTTCGCAGTGCGTTAATAGTCACTATATATATTTTTCTCTATTATAGAAAATGATTCGCTGCTCCGGGTCAATACTCCGAATCAATACTCCGGAAAATGTAACACGCTGAAGTATAACGAAGAATCTCTTTGATCTTGACACTAACCCGTCGATTTTCCCCGGTTCTTCTCGTAGTTGTTGTGGCCGTCGGGGTAGTTTGCGCAGGGGGCTGGCCAGCCTCCTGGGGCACGTGCTGCGCGGGTGGAGTAGCGCCGACGGTGACACCGCCGGTCGGCATCGTGGCACCCACTCCGGTCACCATTATTTACTTTGCTTCCCGTATCACAGAAGTGTTGAGAACTTCCAAGCTGAATAATTCTGATCGACGTGAAAGCACTGTGAAACGAGATCGATCACTTCACTGATAATCCAATGATCAGCTGCGCTCGATGTCTCCTTCGTCCGCGAGGGAATCGCGGTACGAGGGTGAACCCGACGGTGGAACGTGAACGTGAAGGAAACGTGACGATAGAGTATGCACTCGTTTGCTCGTCTCGTTTTCTCTAAACGCCGCTAAAATTGCGACCGCTCGCGACTGGTGTCAGAGCTCGACTAACTCGATGAACGGCGAACGTCTTCTATCGTGCAGTCGGAGCGTGGCACCCGGTGGAATGCCTGGTGGCGGCGCTTTCGGTGGAGGGGACATTCAGTGGCGAACGTACCTGGTGGGGGGATCCAGCGCGTGACGCTTTAACCTGACTACCCCTACCATCGAATTCCGACAGTCGGACGGCACCCGATGCCTTTAAGGCCCCCCACTCTGGACTTTGGTTCCCTCTATGGCGTGCGGCTTGGACCCCCCCTTGGGGACTCCCCCGAAACCCCTTTGGAGTCGATCGATCGGACTTTACCAGCGAGATTGACGTCAGTGATCTCCGACGGAATTTTCGATTTGCAACTTCAATGGCTTTGCTTTATTAACAATTGTTTATCGTTAAGCATGAAAGTAAAATAAGATTATGATAATTAACAATCTTCTACAGATATACATATACCATCGGTTATTACTAATGTCAATTAAATGCCACGTTCATTAAATCGGCAAATTTCAAATCCAACAAATGTGACATTCAATTCCAACTCCGTATACTCATCCGAGCGACAACGACGACGTCGTTTGCATAAGTCCGCGCGAGAGATAACTTCTCGCTGCACCCACAGAACGAGAAACAATGGGACGAAACATTTCCACGGATCGGCGATTAGTCCCGCAGTCTCTGCAAAGGTCATTATAGAACCGGCTGGCCCCGGTTAGGCGCGTTAGCATACGCGCCGTTCCGCGCTCGGCGATGGTAATTCCGACGAGGACGCGAGTATGCGACCGGTCGTGCGAACGTCATCGGGGCTTATATCACGTCCCTCAAAAATAGCCGAGTGCCACCGTGTGCGGAATACGACGGGCTGACGCACGCGCGTAGCTCCGGCACGTGCCTCGTACTCCCTCCCGCGATGTATGCCTTTCGAAATTGCTCTTTCTACTTGGCGCGACCGATTAAACGCGCGCGGCTCCGTATTTATCTCGGCCGTCGCACGCATACGTGACGGTATACGCACTGGCCTGAAATACGACGACCGCATCGATCTCGTGCCGGATCTTAACTTTGTTGACTGTTCAGACGGCGCGCGGATGGTTGCGTGCAAATATTGTGACGTGGATCATGATATCCCGGTCGTTTAGCACTCCTCACGCGTTGCCTCTGCGTCACTTTAAATTATAACTGGATTTCAGCTTCGCAAAATGATAGTTTATTGATGGCTCCTTTATCAGATAGAGTTCAATTGGACGATCTATGGGAAATCTTTGTTCTTACAGACATGCAGGATGGCAGGAAATAACTTATACAGACGGTAGACGCTCCTGCGTGAGTAATGCTTTGTTTACCTTGCGATTATATGGTGCATGATTAAACCGGATATAACTAGTCTTTGCGCAAACGTAATGATATGTACCGCGATGTCTACCTGATAAGCGTTGCTCTTGAGACTATAATGCGGCAAATATCATCGCGTTCCGTCAAGCACCATGTTGCAAGTAATATTGTACATTCAACTCCGTTTCACATCGTTGCCTTTTCTTGGTATTATCTCTGGATGCTCAAGGTAAAAAAAGATACGCTGATAATTTAGTGCATTGATTAATTTTGCTAGTAAATTTTTGCATAAGTTTTGGACAAGAAGAGAAATCTTTAATCACATTACATCGAAATTTGACAATTATTTGCTGAGATGTAGTACAATTTGGAAGTACGCATTTAAAGTACGCTGCAAAGATAACGATTGCTCCCACGATATCTGCGTGACCCGATCCACGATTGCAGCATCCCGCTAGGAGCAGGAAAAGAGTAACGTAAATTCAAGGGTTCGCAGAAGTGCGATAGGTGCGACGAGGTTCGCCCCCGGAGGATTCAGGCTCGTGTCCTCGCGCGCGCGCGCGAGAGAGCAGAACGGCGGCACCACACGAGGAAACCGACAAAGAGAAGAAAGAGGGAGACCGCCGCGGCTCGATACGAAACGACGGAAACAGGGATAGAAGGGACGGGAAACGGACGAGGATAGCATGAAAGAAGATAACGCGCGCGCGACTTCACCTACACGGAGAAAGAAGGTGAGGCACGTCGCCAATCACGTAACCGGGATTCGACGCGGCGTACGACAAAACTGCGCTGATTGGGCCGATCCGGTCCCCACCACTGGCAATTGGCTGAGGACGAACGTGCCGCGCGCGTCGCTTTTGCAAGTGGTGGGGGTGTGATGGTCATTCGACTTTGAGCGCTCGAGCAGTGCGGGCGCGTGGATCGCGAGCTGGAACGTGTTTCAGAGAGACGTGCGTGGGGGCGGCGGTGGTGATTATGAGGAAGAGGATGGGTGATGAGAGATCGAGGAATTTATATGCACTACTGTCGTGCAACTCGACGTATTTTTTTTTAAATAGAATTATGCAAAACCGTTCTATCCTGTTCAGTTTGGGATGAATAATCGTAACTAATGTTTTTTTGATTGGCTAATCTTATTTAGACAAAAAAAAATTTTTTTAGGTATGGTCTAAAAATATTAAACAAGGTAATTTAATATTAATGAATACATTTGAAAGTATAAAAAATAGGTAGGAATTGTATTTGTAATAATAATTTCAATTGACTGAGATAAACTAGTACTTGATTTCTTTTTGTGTAAATCTTAGATTAGGGTTGCACGTCTGAAGATTATAAGTAGAACTAATAATTGCATAAACTCTAGCGATTGGCGAATATTTTTTTAACAATAAGCTAATTTTATGGTTCACGAAAGATATAACAGCATTTATCTATGAATACTGAAGTATGCGATATTAAAATGAGCAACTAAATAATCTACTTATTCGTTTTTTTTCTGAATTTAGTATAGATTTAAAGTAACGCCAGACATTGTGCTTCCATCTGTCGGTAGATGCTACAGGTTTTTTCGCTGGACCAAAACGTTGCTCACAAGCTGAGCTGAACAATAACGAAAAAGTTATACTGCTAGAAGATGAATGAATATAGAAAAAAAAATTATGTATGTATTTCGATGATGCTCTTTATTGATCGTTTTTAAAGATTTAAATCATCTTAATTGTTTAAATTTAAAAAAATATTAAACATTTTCTATAACATTTTGTTCATCAGTTGAGACAATTCTATTATCCTTTCAGTCCTTCGTCGAGATTATGTTACGATAAATTCTATAAATTCACAAGGCGGTCGTCCTTCTGCGACATTTGCGCCAGCTTACGTAAGACTACATGCCGATAAGCTCTAATAAGCAACGCACTAATTCATACCCGAGCGATAACTAACGGTCGGCGAAATGTCGGTAGACGAATAGTATCTCGGTCAAGGAACTTGTGCCCCTCTTTATCGCATGTCGTAGCCTTCGGTAAGATTTATGTAAGATATATATGCGATACAGTTCGCGCCGCTGATCCTTTATAAATTCCATTATTCTTCGATTCAGGGCGAAACGGATTGGCTACCGCACGTACGCGATATCAGTTATCAACCGATATATATCACATGTTAATGTAAAATTTCTGTTTGCGTCGTACCTGCATGATATATTCCCGCGATAAGCGTTATGTGATTTGCACTCTTTAAACGTAATAAATTCAACGGTGGTTTGATAGAGATCGCACGAGCGCGCGTTTTGCAATGCAAACAGTGGGTATAAAAGGTTGAGATTAACGTACATGATGAACGTTGCTTGCGCGCGAGTATCCCGGTAGTTACAGCGGCACCTGTTTGCCGGGGACCTACGGCCTCTGTGAACTCGGCGTGACTCATTAGCTTTATAGGGTGCCGGGGCATTATGTGGGGCCCCGGTGGGCCGGTGGTGGCCGCATAAAAGCGCTCGCGAGGCGGCATCGGCTTTGCTCGCGGCAAATGAACATTAATATTCGCTCCCCTTTCCGTCGAGATATCAGATTAGGGGTTCGCGGGCCCTTCTCGCTCACCCGTATTTTATTACACCGTCCGGCAAAAATAAAGAAGCCGAGCAACGAGCAAAGGCACCCCGTTTGCAGCGCCCAAGTGCACGCCGAGTGTTGCAACAATCTGATTTCGCCAGCAGCACGGCTAGCTGTACCCTCGCATTAC
Source organism: Temnothorax nylanderi (assembly GCF_030848795.1). Taxonomy (NCBI): domain Eukaryota; kingdom Metazoa; phylum Arthropoda; class Insecta; order Hymenoptera; family Formicidae; genus Temnothorax; species Temnothorax nylanderi. The sequence continues at coordinate 2,374,069 of NW_027249064.1, read as the reverse complement.
TCACTCCGTTTTTCCTCTCTGGTTTTCGTTTTCCTCGTACTTCCCGCAGCGACAAAACTGTAATTGTCCCTGCCGTTGCCGGCACTCTCCGTCGGTCGAGAAAGTCGATCCTTTAACTATCTGTCCGCTCTCAGAGTTTCTAGCTCCTCTTTGCAGGATGTTGCAGGTGCGGCCAATGTGTGGGTTGAGAATTAACAGCAAATTCTATTAGATATCACAGACACAAGTTCTCACAGATCTCTTCACGATTGTGTTCACGAGTAATGTTGTATTATACATGGTCTCTCGACATCAGTGAAAATTTTCACATCTCTTTAATCATGCGCAACTAAATCTTTACTTTATAATATTCTGAAGCTTAAAGTTGTTTTTTCTTTTAAATTCTACGCTACTCTGGATATGAAATCGCTTTTGATGCGTGCAGTTTGGGACTTTGGAGGAACGGTCGTGAGATGCAAAATCACTTTGACTCAACCACGGATTTCAGCCGCAAGGGAATCATGGGTGAATGCACGCGTAGTCACGCTTTGCGATAATTTATGACGACTGCGCGAACCGAATACGTTTCTAAGCATGCAAGGAGAATTCCACGCGATACGCCAGACAGAAACTCGCGCAATTAGGCTACGGGATCCCCTTCGTTCTGTCATTATCCGCTGCTCGTCAGCTCGAGGCGTTGACGTTCATTGAATTTAAAAATGTAGCAGTAATTTTTGAGAAGCACACGAACACGTGATGATAATTGGTCACGGAGGGAAATCGCTCCACACATAGAAAATCGAAGGCCATTTCCGAGTCTTGCTTTTGGCATTATTTGCTTATCCGATAATGGCTGGCAAATTGTTGGGCTGTCAGTCAGTGAATATGCATATGTATTGTAAGAGGCGTACAGTGCGAGTTTTACAACTCGCTCGAGGCGGCCAATCGAGAACCTTCGACTGGCCTGAATATATATCGATAGGATCGAAATGGCATGTATAGTTTGCGCCGCCGAAATTTGTTACTCTCGTGTTAAGAATTGCAATTCTGACATTTTTGAATATCTCGAGAAATCTGGCACGCGAGTGTCTACGGTCACGGTGCACGCAAAACTGGCTTTTAAATTAATTCCGCGCCCTTTTGAGCGAGATTAAAATTGGGCTGCTTTGTGCTATGCCGCATATTATAGCTAGCTGCAACTTTTCATATTGAGAACTTGCTTCCGATCTCGCTTTCAAATAAGCTGATTTTTTGGACAGACTTGCATGTTTTTTATTCGGTTGTCGTTTGCCTGATGGTCGTAGTACAACAAAAAAAAGATGGCGCATAGCCAGAAGCAAGGCAAAAATGATTCAGCGAGAAAAACGAAGGACCGTTTTTCGAGGGCACGCGAATGTTCCATACCAACGAGTCACAGTATGATCGCGTTTACGATAGGTACGTAACAAGCGAGACCGTATTTTTTCGGGCTGACAGTAGAAATAAATCTAAAAAAAAAAAACGCCTCGTAAACGCCATGTCGGCAAGTGTTTTTGTGCGACAGAAAAAATCTCGGCGGGGCTAATAAATGCCTATCAAAAACTCGAGAAAGGAGACCGTTCTCGGTACAGCTTGTAAAAACATATCGAGGCGTGCTATATTTTTTTTCGACCATGCTGATGCAAGAATACGAAAAAATCAGTTTTAATAGAGTTTTATAAGAATATAGGAGGATTGATCAGTCGGCATAATAAACCGAAAATTTCCGAATTTCTAACGGAAGAAATTTTTTCGAAGCTTTTCCATAATCTTTGATCATATATCCATGCTGGCTATCTACTATTCTTTCATTGTATCTTACTTTACTTAATTATACACTATTTGTACTTTCTTTTGACTATTTTATCTTTTAAACCTCAAGAAATGATGAAATGTAGAAAAAGACAAATTATTCCTGAATAGGTTTACGTATGAAATATGTGCAAAATGATAGATTAGCCAAAAGCTAACCCATTTAGTGATGAAAGGATGTACGCCGAGGTTTACACCCTTTTGAACAGAATCCAGAGCGATCATTATTCTCCTAACAGGAATATTTGAAAGGATTAGCTTTCCGTAATGGTTAGGTCTCAATTTAGTTTACTGAAAAGACTTACAAAGAATGAAAAAAGGAAAATTAAACGGTATATGAATTATGTGTTGGTGAAATAGAGATACTTTCAGTGGTAAGATAATTATACGCAAATACTCAAGACAACTTACTATTCAAGCATCTTATTGATTTTTTATTAGGAAAATTTTTCTTGGCTTTAAATTATATGAAAAAAATTGAATATATGAAAAAAAATTATATACAAATTTTTTTAAAAATTAAACTAATTTATATACATTTTAATTTTTCTTTCTGTTTTTTAAACATATTTTTTTCTCATATTCAACGCAAGACTTAAATATTTCTAGGTATTTTCTATGAAAATATTTCGAGAAATTGAAAACATTATTTTTCATTGTATTGTTTAGAAAACCAGAGTAACCTTCTGTTTCAATTAAATTAGAATATACATAAATCTTTATTCAATAGTTACTCAATAGAGAAACTTGTTCACGTCTTGCCCTTTTAAATATTCGTCAGAATGTGATGAATGTTACGTCAAACAAGATTTAGCACTTAGGCAACAGCAAAAGGCGTCCGACAAGCTAACGGTAGGTACTTAAGCCTTGCAGACGGCAAATTTACAAAATTGACTGATCAGGGTTACAGTGCGCTCTCTTTAAGGCGCACTCTTTAAAGCAAATTTTACTTGGACGGCGGTTTAGAAGAGAATTTGCATAGAGAATGGTAGGAGAAACTTTATACCATTTCTTTTCAAACGTATTATGCAAAAGTGCAGGGTTAATGACGCTATACATCATCATTAAAATTTCGTGCGCTCCTTTTCATTCTTTTTTTATTCATTCTTTACAATTTAAATATATTTTTTCATATACTAACAAGTAGATATTAATTAATTTTAATTATAAATTTTTATCTATTCGAGTACCTATATTTAAAATATATAGAAATATATTTAAAGAAATATGGAAGGGATGTATAAGAGAAAAATATAGGAAGAAACATAGAATCCTTTTGTGTGTTGTATTTCCAAGATTTATATGAGCACAATTTATATGAGCCATTTCTGCGTTTATTTATTGTAGATATCACAGAAAATCAGCATATACATATTTCTTACGATATTGACCTTCAACGTAAACGCCATAATGTTTCTGTAACAGATTGGGCTATTATAAAGCTTTTCGTTTCACCCGTCGGACAAAGAAGAAACATGCAAAGTCACTACTTCAAGTCGATAGGGTTAAATAGTCAATACAGCGTAGTCTGTACTACAAGTTCTTAGTGAGCTACAATATTTTTTTGAACCAGGTAACTCTTTTCCATCTGTTTTTTTTTTTCAAAGGGTTACAATCGAATACGAAGTAAACGAAACATAAAACTATAAAAAAGACCTGACCTCCATGGAAGTGTCAAACTCGTACTGTTCCTGAAAGGGTGGAGGACAACGAAATAGAGCTCAAAGAAAAAATCAACTGTGACTCTAAAAAATCGTGACGCGTAGAGAAAAATTGTAAACCCTTTAGGTCCGTGGCAATTGATACTTTTTTACCACTTTCACGTCATAAAGTAACCAAAGGGTTGTCGTCAGTACGAACAATCGACTTTCACATTTTTACTGCGCCAGATTTCGAAGATCAAGGATATTCAAGATGGTGAAAGGGTTGCGAGCATGGCAAGAACCGACAAGTTTAACCTGCGGCTGAACTAGAAATGCTTCAGCTATAGCTGCAATCAACTTTATGGTTAATTCTTTTATTAGTGATCAGTGATTTTTTTCTGCTTAACCCGTTCAGTCCTTTTTAACCCGTTCAATTTTATAACTCATTCAGTTTAACCCATTTAGTTATAACCCTTCAGTCATAATCCTTTTTTGTGGCGGATTTTATTTTCGGATGGGTTTACCGCGCCCATTCGTCTAAAAGATGACGCGTGTTAACGCGCAAAAAGTAGAATGGGAAAGGACAGAGTCGCGTGTCTTCAAAAAATATCCTGCGTTTGACCCGAAAAGGTTTATACGTCTTTTCATCTATTATTCCAAGAAAAGGATACTTTAATTATCCCCAGAAAATCCCTTTTATTGCATCTAATGTATCTAAATATAATATAAAAATGGATTGTGATAAAAATAATGAGCGATATCTTTCATCACTGATTTTATAAATTTAATCTTAGCATTCAATTATATAACTATACTTTTACGATAATATTTTACTTTATATTTCTTCCGCGAATTACGTTAATACATTACATTTCTTAAAAAATATAACAGTTACATGTATGTGCAAACTGACATTTTTGCATAGATGCATTCTACGCGCTGTAATCAACTCTTTTCGCGGATTTTTCTTACGCATTTTACTCAAAAGACAGTTTATTGAGCAGAAGAAAATGTAAGTCGATGTTTATATCCTTTAGTTTCATCTTATCTTACGTGCTTACCCGGACGTGAAGTCTTCCGTGAAACGTTAGGAACAATATACATTGAGGGACCGAGATATCGACGTAAACGCGTCCGTCGCAAATTCCTCGAAAGCCGTTCGACATTTTACGATCTCATTGGGCACGACAAGCGTGGTCTGGAATTTTAGCGATTGTGTAGTCGCCCGTTCACGATCGCCCTCGGTAAAAGTTTCCGCCACCGATCGCGCATCGCCGCGCATTCAGATCGATTTTCGATTGTAACGCGAACAACAATGGGAGTGCCATAGAACGGCAATATGTGTTAGTCCATGTAAATCCATAGATTTGCGTGAGTTTACTATGTTTTTTTATCTTAACTGGAAGATATAACTATTAAGCAATATAATCCTGTGGATATTTCAATTTCTCTATTTTTTTTCAAGTCTAAATAATCTGTGGCATCGTCATTTAGTAAAGCACAAGTAAATTTTATGAAAATTTAGACACAATGAAAATAAGTTATCTCGAGTCACATACTTGATTTTCAAAATAATTAATTGCTTTTTAATCACACATGTAAATTTTGCAAACACTATTTACATATCTAAAAAGTAAAAAATGGGATTTCTTAGACCTCATCTATTTTTTATATTATAGAAATCTTTCGTCGCTACCCAACGCTGAAGTTGAAAAATATAAGTATTTTAACATAATAAATACTTAGTGTAATAATAATATTCATTAGAGTATATATTCATCTTTGAGCGAGAAACATGTGTATGGAACTTGTTTCGATATCTTCGTACGCTTATCCCATTCAGTGATCGAGCAAAAAGCAATACCCTTCACCTGCGCGATCTCACCGCAAGAACGAAATCTCCGACGGATTCTCTTGCGTTTTCCGTGGTGCATTTCGCGGCCGCGCCAATTTGGATCGGTTCCCTCATCGAAAATCGACCACAAAACGGGACGCATCTGGCTCGGGCGGCCGATCCTCCCAAAGAAAAGGAGGAAGAATCGGCGGTCTCGAGCACTCGACGTTTGCCGCAGTAGTATCACGTTGCGCCTCACGTCTGGACGAGTTTACTCACGAACGTCCGAGCGGATTTCTAGAGTCTCGCGGCGCGCCCCGGTCAATTTGCACTTCATTTGCTTCATATCGGGTTGCCTTCTTTTTTTCAGCACGCGCAGCCGTACGTACATACACACGCTCAACGTGCGAGAGCGTGTCCCGGCGGATCGCGCGGCGGGCGCCTCTCGAGAGGATCCCTCTCGAGCGAGCCGTCGCGCGTATAACCCGCTCCGACGGATGCGCCGTCGCTGCGTCTATTCGTATGCCCTTGATCTTAACAAAATTGATGCATGCTGGCACGAAGACGGGCGACGTGGTTGCGAAATATGGGCCACTGCAACCTTAAGGGTATCATATGAAGCGCGGTAGATTGAAGTTTCTAGGTCACGTATGTTAGCCAAGCCTCATGCGAGAGGCTTCACGTTAGGTTATTTTTATACGAAGCATACTCTGCTGATGAAAGATAAGCACCTACGTGCCTGACGAAAAGTGATAAATTGTGTGGGAATAATTAATAAGCTCGCAGAATATAGCGTTGCACATACGATAGATGTGCTTTTCCTTTAATTTGTGATAATTTATCACATCGGCGCGATGGTGTTAACTACGTTTCCAGCTTTCCGCGGAAATCATCAATTTCACGACCATTCGTTCATTTTCTCGTCGTTCGATTGTGACAAAAATTGCGGTCAGACAGTTTACCCGATGATAAATAGTCTTCGCAACATCGCTCACTTTCTAACGCCGCGATGATAGTCGGATAGATTATATCTTCTTTCACTTCCCAAGAGATATCAAAGATTCAACGGCACCAGGAAATTTGGCGGACGCGATTGCACAATTACCTACGTTAATACAATCAGATTGCAGCTTTGATCGTTTTAAATCGAGCTTCAGAAGAGCCCGCGGCCAAGTTGTCAAAATAGAATCGAGTTCTCCCGTCGGTGAGACAATTCGAGTGGAATTCGCATTGTCATAAATTTGCCCGTCGTACCTTCCCCGACGTACGCGCGATAACGATCCGACAGCATGAACGTACGCATGACATTTGGCCACATTTTAAAATTCGGTCTCATTGTACGAAAGACGCATCTCCATTGGTAATTCTCGCCCACACACCGCGTATTTTTACACCTCGCCTTAAAGCGCGCGACGCGCGGCTGGCGCGTGTGGACGTCGCTGTGAATGTGTGGGCCTCATCCTGTGACATACGCGATATACCCCCCGCTGTCTGCTTTTTCATGCCTAATCGCGAACGTCGTTCGCCTCATGGGAACCAAGAACTAACGCGTGCCCGACGCCACGCAACCGCGTCATTACGGAATTCCTTACGTACAGCGTCCCGTCGTTCGAACCCGCTGGCCTCGCAAAATTCACACTCGTAAACCTCCAAAAAAAGTATACAACTCGATAAAAGAACGAAAAAGTGATAAAGGAATTCGTTGTTACCGAAACGTAAGTCTCGCAATCCGACACTTTCAATTTGAAAGTCAATTTCGAGAAGGTATTCGATGTATATAAATTTTATACTTGAATAGAATGTAATTAAGTAACGCGACGTTAAATAATATTATAATTTTATATTAAATACGAATAGCAATACTTAGCAACACATCACACAAAAACAGTCACTTATAATTTCTTTGATATTCTTTCTAAATGCACAGTGTAATATAAGTTGAAATGATATTGGAGAATTGTGAATGTAGTGGGTTATTAGACGAAGTGGTGAATCATTTGTCGCAAAATCGCCTAGTAATGCGGGCGCGACGTGGTACGGGATACGGGTACAATGTCAAGAATTTCCCTACAGTAAAAGTTTAATTTGCATGTCTTTTTAGAAAATAACACCGAACAATGAAATATTTCTAGGATCAACTGTACCTGAATAACGATTGGCCAGTAACGAGCAGAACAAAGAGCAGCCGACCATACACCCTTGCATTCAGGTAAAAAATGGACGTCTGTAGGGAGTGTTTTGTCCGTATTCCCATGTGTTTTCTATTTTTCGCAATAAAGACATTATTCTGTTTTCTATTTTCGTTTCATTATTCGTATATTAAATGCTTGGGAATTCGTATAGTTTCGAGTATTTAAAAATTTGCTTTATTCATGCCGAAGTATATGTACGAACATTGTCAAATACGCTCAGGGATGCTAAGAAACGTAAACACGTTACTCATTATCCTAGCGAGGGGGATTAATTGAAATAATTTTACATGCAGGCGGCAATTTATGCACTTGGCGATCCCGACACCATGATAAATGACCACCGAAAAAGTATTCGAAGTTCTTTCCAAGCGCGAGAATATTTTTTTCTCGACACTTCGCTCCCCCCGAGAGTCTACCTCTCCTCTTCCCTCGTTTTAATCGTTTTCTCGATCACGAACGTCTCTAATGAAACTGACATTCCGAAACAAGAACCCCCCGAAGGCCCGGGACGTGAAATAGGATTTCGTCTTCGGGGTCGGATTAATGCACGCGGCCGTTTAATCCGACAATATTAATGACCGCCGATTCTGCGCCTCGCGCGCTCGCTCACGATTCAAGGATTCTACGGTCTTTAGAAATGTACGAACGGCGAAAGAGAGGAGAGGAGAGGGGACCAGAGAAGGAGAGAGAGAGAGAGAGAGAGGCCGAAGAATATACATCCAGCCGCTGCGTAAGCCTATTCAGAGTCTGGCTTACGCCGCCGGACGACTACCGGAGTTCCACGGTTTGAAATTAATCGAGGTCTTATCATAATAATTTTATTCAGCTGTTTTGAAAGAGCCCCGTCTAGTCGGAGGAAGATCGAAAAGAGGTAAAAAGGGGAGACACGTTGACTTCACCAAGACCCTCTTACCATCTTTCTTTAATTCGCGACCGAAGCGTCTCCTTCGATTTCGCCCGCGTGATTCGTAAGAATTAGTGGAACGCCACGACGTCTTTTGATCAGCTGAAGGATATATTGAGGCGAACATAAGGAATCCTTCGTTGTTCGTGACCACAGAAGCAGTTGTATTTTCTAACGTCGTTTCGAGCGCTTGTTTTATTGGTACATATTTTTCATATTCCTGCACTCTCACTATCAATATTTTTTACGACTTTGCATACATTAGGTGTCTTCGAATACTTTCGCTACGAAAGACGTCCTGCACGTATTGTCGAAAGCCGATTAAAATATGTCTACTGGAAACATTTACGGCTCGTCTGCGTGCACCGTTATACATCATTCGAAGCGTCTGTCTTAAAATAAGCCCAAGAATTCCCGAACACGCGTCATATCTCGTGTTGCAATATTTCGCCTTCGACCCTTCGAGATGGCCGGCGTCTTTTGCGTTTTGCGACTCGCTGTCGTTTCTCTCTCTTTCTCTCTATCCCTTCGCTGCCGACAGTTAGCATAATCGATCAATTCCCATTCGATGCTCCGATGCCGACTACAGAGTCAGGCACACCTGTAACCGATGGAAAGCACGGCTGTAACTCTTGCAACCGTAGTCAACTCCGCTTCCATCGCGAGATAAATTCCGTTCGTGTTCCGGCACACCGCGAGTCGGCGCAATAAAATTTACATAACACTTCGTCGATTAGATACGAGTGTTCTACCTCGCGCAGAGCCCGCTGATTTCTTCCGTGAGGGGCATTAAGAGGCCGCACGGTGTTTTCTGAGAACGGCCGCGAACCGCATTTGGAAGCGCCGATGCAGGCGCAATAAAGTGTTTTCGCGGCAAACTATACATATATAAAAAGCAAACGGAGATATTGGACGTTACCGCGACCTGCTGATCGCCGGCGAATAAATATGAATATCTGTGTGTTGGCAGGGAGACGATACAGCGACGCACGGATGCTAAATGCTCGGATATATCTAAAACGATGCAACCGTATAGCGTATTTTTACATTACATTGTTACAGAATTTCCATATATAAAATCGTAGATTGAATTTCTTTGAAGATTCCGATGTCTGCTTTGTTAAAACGGCTATAATCAACGACGGTCCGGGATCAATACTTACATAGGCCAACTATGCTGCACTCTCTGTTTCGGACAACACAAGGACGACGGTTGGTACATCAGCATTGCTGAAAGAAAATTTCTCAAGTCGTGAATTCAATTACGTCGGCGGTCCAAGGGTTCTTCTCGCGATCGTCAATTACATCCGTCACGTGACGACAACGCGCCCTTTTTTTCGAATGCCCTTACCCGCTCGTCCTTTCTTACGAGAGCCTTTTTCACATAATTCCAATTATCCACGCCGTCCCGCTCGCGTTCGTTCGCGCTCGTCTCCCCGACAGCGCCGCGCGCATTAATTAGCGGAAGCCTCGTCGGCTAACCCGCAAAAAACTTTTCGTAAGAAGTTCCCCCGTCATTTTGTCGAGCCTCCGGGACAACGCACGAGGATACTTTCCATTTTTTTCCTCGTTTATCCTTTTCTCTCTCTCGTTCTCACCCCGTTGTCGCGGCGAACAGGTTTCCTTCGTTAGAGGTGGAATGAGGAGGGATTAAAGAAAGGACGGTATCGTCGCGACGACTCGTTCCCCCATCGTCCCTTCCCTTCGTGGTCTCGGTTCGTTAATTTCTTGATACGTCCGCGTTAATTGTGGGTAGCGAGCTGTCTAATAGAAATAATATGATAATTCGGCGGCAAGGGTCGCCCGAGCCGCACTCACGGTCTCAGAAGTTTACGGCGGAAAAAAAAGATCGAGACACGGAAAAGTTCCCGCGGAAGGGGTTGTTTGCCCCGTAGAGTAAATATTGGCGCAAAGGGGTGTCGCTCGGGGATGCTAATTGATCGAAGAAAATTCGAAAGCGCCTTGAAAGCGGTACGGAGCCAGGATAAGGGTCGTTACGCGTCTTTGTAGTCCGACTCATTCTCGAATCGTGAGCCTGAACAAAAAAAAAGGTATATTCGATCGCAAGAAAACGTAAAAATGACGGTTAAATTGATTACCATATTAATGAATGTAGTTTTGAATCGGAGAGTAGTTGCGGGGAGGGAGTACGAATTATACGTTCGGATTGATAGATTGTGCAGCTGCACGTATGTCGAAATAACTCCGCTACCGTGCATCCCGTCTGCGGATGCGCGCGAGATGGAATCGATAGTGATTTCTCGGCGGCGTCGAAATTGTACGTTGATTAATGTCCAGTTTTGAGCGCGCTTCCACCGCGATCAGCGAATAGGTACCGATATAAAATAATCAGCTACCGTGCATCCCGTCTGCGCATCCGTCCGTACGAGATTGGGGATTTCTTCACTGGCGGCACAAAGATTGCGCAGCGGGGCCTTAATCAGTTTAAATTAGAATCTATCGATCTAATTGGATATTATGCCTCGTATATTGAATTGTATGGATACCGCGTCTCTCTCTCCACCGGTATAGATTTTCATTCACGTTGTTTGAAGAAATCGTACGTCGTAAATAGTCGATATTACCATTTCCTGGCCGCAAAAACTACGACATAAGAATTATAGACAGATTTTATTTTACTCAACTCGATATGTGCAATCCTGTCGCGATTAATAAAATTATAGAAACAATAATACATCGCGCTAAACGCTATCACGCAAATATTTTAACGTATATCAGCGTTGCGAAAATTAACATTGTGTTTTTGTGTTACTTTGGCCCGTATCATGCATAATATTCACATGCGCACCTGTAGATAGTTAATGCGTCGCTTCGGGGTATCTATGTAGCCATTACAAGCGCATCGGGTACGATGAAGAATTCCCCCACGTTGCTTGCTTTAATGAACGCTGGCACACAGGAGCTGCGAAAAGTTGATATCTCCGGCACCTGTTCCCTTCGGCGCATATTTCTACCGCGCGACTATAAGTTCGTGCGCGCTCATGCGACACGGATTATCCGGCGATCTTTATAAATGAGTTTGCATCAGAGAATTTCTTCTACCTTACGCGTGGACTTTGGGCTATTTTATCTTAATATATTTATCGTTTACGTTTATACATGTGAAAGTTGTTGATCCATATTCTTTACGGTATCAATGTATTTTTGTTTCGCGTTTATATAGTTACGATCGTGTTATTTTATAATGAAACGTTCTGCAGATTCAATTTTCCTACTAAAAGATCTGTTGCGTACATTGTTCGATTTGTTGTTCTTCTTCTTTCTACTTTAATGGTGTCTGTCATCGATAGCCGCAACTACGAAAAAATTGATCTCCTCGCCAGCTGTTCCCTTCGGCGCGGCTCTCACCTACAATCAGTGGCGGCTCGGTCTAACGAAACGATTATGCAGATTGCGGGAGGGTCTACTGACGGGTCATACGTCGCGCATATATGTGGTGACACCGCAATTTGCATCCTTAAATCGTGTAATCTTCCAGTTTAAACGTTTTTAACGATCAACGCCCCGCTCCGCCTCGAAACGCTTTTCGGCGTCCGGCGTCGAGTGGAGCGAGTCGTGCCGCGAGACGCGGCATACGGCACGTTTTAAAGGCGGCTACTGGGTGGTCGGCGAGCAAACTGCTCTCTCAGGCCCGCGAATTATGCTAATGCGGGGTATTACGAAGTGTATAATTGATATTTATAAGCGTCAATGCCCGACGGTGCTCGCGCCTCCGAGGTGTAGCGATTTCGGAATCGATCGACGAGAGAGAAAGAATAAAGAACTATCAAGTGGAAAGTTGAAATTTATAAAAGATCTTCACTCAGATACTCTGCAAATTCTTTGTCTAAAATAATAACCACTCTTGGTAAAAAGTGCAATAATTCTGCGTGAAAGTTGATGCTTTGCTGAAACATCGGGTATTTAGTTTGCTGTCGGCGCCATTGCTTATTCTTTCGCGATCCTTTGACACACATTCGTCAGTGGGCGAAGAGAAGAGACGGCTGTGTATTTTTATTTCACGATGCCACGGTGTCGAGGAGATGCCCACACGAGATACGGGCACACGCGCGTGCACGCTCCGGCGCGGCGTCTCCCCCCTCCCTCCCCCTCGATCACGACGACGGACGGAGTCATCCGCGCGGGCCGCGTAGGGCACGGCATTCGACGGGGGGGTTAGTAAGGTCATCGAGTGTGGGAACCGAGCAGCGGCGGCGGCGATGACGAGGATGACGCCACCACGTGACGTCAGCCGGAGCCGCGCGAGAAAGAGGCTGGGCCTCGAGAAGGAGCGCGCTCGTAGATCGGAGACGTTGGCACATGAGTCACTGTGTTCCGGTACACGGCAACGAGCCGTGTTCCGTTCGCTCCGCGAGAGCGGGCGCCCCTCTAATTAGAACAGAGGCTGAAAATAAACTCGGGTCGTTTGCTTTTAATTGCCCCGCTAGACGGTCCTCGGACGAACGCCCCTCGAGAGTCACTCCTTTGTGCGTTCGCGCTTGATAAAGTCGGACTCCTCGGAATTACGTTTTTCGAGTTCCGCCCGTAACCGCTTAATTAGCCCGCGCGGCATAAATCTTCCCGTGGTACCCACATTTTTTAACTCTAGGTTATTATAACCCGGAGCATATAAAACGAAGCGTTTCCGCGGTGGGGTAATAGAACGGTCATGTATAGGAGATGAAGTCGCTCTAGCGTCTCGTGGCTTCGGATTCCTCCGATACGAAGCACACGCCCGCGCCGGGCCCGTCGCGCGTCGCGTCGCGTCGGTCGAATCAGGGTGGTTAAGAAGAATGCATGTAATAGCGATTGACGCGCGTAGCATCGCGCTGCGCGCGCGGGCATGGCATCGTGAATGCAGCCGGTACTAATTTAATATTCTCCTTGCTGGGACAAGACAGCCGTGACAACGCGGCTTGCGTCGAGTCACGACGCAGAAACAATTCGCCTCGTGGCGCGGGATAATCTGGCACGCGGCACCGCGCGCGATTGTCACGAAGATATCCGACACTCTTGCACCGCGCCGTCTCGCCGCGTCATCCTCTTTCCCTTTGTGAGATACGAGATTGCGACTAAGGATAGACGCGAGCGAGCATAAAGGACTGAAGAAATACGCGAGCGACGAATGGAAGGAGAAATCGAAGGAGAATAAAGATAGGCGTACTTCGTTTTGACTTGTTTAATTTCAATCGAATATAATTTTGATCTAAAGCTGATTAATAATATTAAGAGTGATAATCAGTGAACTATAAAAATAACGTGCAAAAAGTTGAAACACGGTGATAGAAGACTTTCTACGGAGAAGCGTGAAAGGGAGGGGAAGGAGACGTACATGGGCGACCTAACCGTACACTGTCGCGAGCCCGTATTAACTTTAACGAGTGACGGCCCACGCGACGATTCGATGGGTCGCAGGTCAAGCAGACGTGAGAATCTTCGTGGATTCTTCATTTCTCTGACCTTCGGGATGAAAGCGGAGGTTTGCCCGACAGGTTGACTAACATCGACGTCGTCCTCTCCGTTGTATACCCTGTGTTGCCTTAGCTAGCAAATATTCTTTAATAAATTAGTTGATTATAGTTACAGAGAGCATGTTGCTTAATGAGAAAGAAACTCGGGGAATTTTTCTAACGAAATGATATTACGTGAATTTTTTTCTCTTTTCTTTAAACAAGAATAAGGTTCGATTTTCTATGTCTCTTCAAGGACATGTCGCTAAATGAAATAAATAAATCAGGCTCATGAAATGCATCACTGGCACGTCTTTCAAACTAATATAGAATAATATAGAATAGTGTTCCAAATGATCAAGGTTAGAGAAGAAGGTTACTGTCTTTGTCTGGCTAAAAGCGTTTATTCGGAAATACATTTAGAAACATTTCTCTGTCCTTGAGAGAGGACAATTACGAAGGGATTCGGTGAAAAATTTCACCGGGGCAAACGATTTGTTGCCCTGTGCTAACGAGCGCATACGCGCGCGCCGGTTTTGTACGTAATCGTAAAAAACCGGAATCGGGCGGAGCGACCAATAGCGCGTCTGCATTTAGCAGCGAACAGAAGCCAATCCTCGACGCCGTCGTTTTTCTCTCCCTTTACCTTTTCTCTCTCTTTACCCTCTCTCTCTTTCCCCGCTCGCGGTCCGGGCAGTCCACTCTGGCGATGATTACGCATATAAAAATGTAATTTCTCACCGCGAGCCGACCATACGCGACGCGTGTGGTCTAGGCCGACGCGCGTGTGGCCACGGGCCGAAATTTACGATTAAAAATCGACGACGCGATGCGTGAGGTCGTAAACCTCGATGGAGCCCACGGATTCTACAAAGCGATCGATTTGTCATTACGAAACGTTTTCGATAAAGATCCGTTCGGGAGATAAGGGTTACTCCGTCGGGCCTTTTTGTCCTAGTTGCGCGACTGATTTACAACGGCTGCCGCAAAATGTCCCCGTGGAATAACCGATTAATCAAGTCTTTCTTTTCTAAAAGTTCGGTCTTTCAACTGATCGAAGAAACCAGAATCTGACGTTTGACATTAACGCACTAATTTGGAGATGGAAAGAAAATAATTTGTTTAGTAAAAATAAATGTTTCGCTGTTTATTTGATTTTTTAAACTATATGTATACGATGGTATCTAATAGAGTTATATTGAAATACACTAACACATATCAATGAAAAGCAATGTTC
Organism: Temnothorax nylanderi; assembly: GCF_030848795.1. NCBI lineage: Eukaryota > Metazoa > Arthropoda > Insecta > Hymenoptera > Formicidae > Temnothorax > Temnothorax nylanderi. The sequence continues at coordinate 2,359,000 of NW_027249064.1, read as the reverse complement.
TTAGAAAAAAATTTATTGTGAAAATAATATTAAAATCACTTATGTATTCTGATATCTGAAGCAGCATGCTTACAATTAGTTAGATTAAAAAATGTCTCGTTCTGATATATTTGAGTAATTTTACAAATAGGTATAACTTTAAATCAGCACGGTGCAAAAAATAACATGACGAAATTCATTTCGTTCTGCTTTCTCCTATCTAATTTATGCCAACATATACAAAAATGAAGCCTCCCACATCGATAGAATATTTGTCAATGGATGCGAATCATTCATGGAAATTTAGATTTGTGGGTAAGACAGGGTAGCTATTTTTTGTCGCGGCTTCTGTTAGCTCCGTTGCATATCTCCGCCGGGAAATACAGATTTATATGTTTGCCGGCTGCGGACAGTCGTTTCCTCGGAGTCGCAATACGGTATTTCCGTCTCCCATGCCTATTTCCCGTCGTCGCGCATTTGTCCGTGAAGGGTGAGGTGTGGTAAAAATATAAAGCCAGTCAGTTTTATGATACCGAGAGGAATTTTTTTTTGCTCTATTCCGAGATCCTGGCGGGAAGGGTTGTACCGTCATACAAGTCAAAATATTGCTTTATTGAGATGTCTAATTTTGCTGTCTACCCGGAAAGGGTTTCTTCGTAGAAAGGATCGAGTTCTGCTCGCGTTTTTAAACGGAGCAAACATGTATTATTCAAGTTTAGCGTCACCAAAACTTTTGCAGGTAATGTTAGGTTTTTTTTCTTAGAGTTTTGTAAAAGGGTTGTCAGTACAGTTAGGTACTTTTTAGATTTCACAATAAATATATTTCGACACACCGTCCAGTCATAAAGTTACTTTAAGAATCGTTTTTACTTCCTCACACATAATTTTTTTGCTTTACCGTTAACTCTATTTTTGCTACGTTCAGTCCTGTAATCGTTTTCAATATTTCTTTTCGAAAATCTTTTCGAAATCAGGATCTATCGCTATGTCTTTGCGGCTAGCTACTGAAAAAGGAGTATGAAAAAAGGAATGACCTTGTGACTACCGAGTTGAATAACGGTTTCCGCATTTTTTTGCGCGTTTCAAACGGTAAAGTGATTGGTTAGCAAAAGTTTCTTTTTAAACCTTCCTCTGCAAAAAATCAATTTGACCGGTGGAACTAAAATAGTGACCGAGCAACAGCTTTCGTATTTTTTGCGAATTTCAGCTGACACTGAACGTTTCTTTCTAGAGACGCTTCTCTGTGACGACAATCTCCATAGATAGAAAATGAAATTATGTATTGCTTAGAAACACAAGTTGAATTAGAAAATAAATTTTTCTTTATCCTTTTTCTATTTTATTATAGACGCGCGCATACCCAAGTTACGATATCCTATCTTAAATCATTTTAATGGCCGGTGCGTTTAGGCCACCGGAATGTGGTGTAAAATTTCAATTAATATAATTCGGAAATAATGATCTCGTGTAAGCTATAAAATTTAGATTAGATCTACTACTGGACGCAGAGTTTTATAGATCATAAATCCGTTCGAAATAATCATAGATTTAAGTGCGTATACATTCTCTCCACGGGAAAGAATAAGATTCCTCGTCCACAAAGTATCCACAAAGAGAATGTATGGTGGGGCATAAATGCAGATACTCGCCACCATTTTTTCGCAAAAGTTTCTCAACTCTTTGAGGCGTATTTGCATTTTGCGAGTGTACCAACCGTTTCAAATGTTATTTTCTCTCAAAAGTATTTTTAGAACATAGACACGCCGCCATGCTATTTGTGTTTTATATGTCAGTTAGTATATATAACGAAAACGTCCATCGCATAAATTATGTGTCCACTTTCGAGCATGTCGGCGACCAGTGCATCACGAAAGGAAAGAGGACGAGGAGAGGGTCTACCCTCTTTCGGTCGGCGGGGGCAACAGGGAATTTTACCGCAGGGGGAGGGACGACATCGGAGAGGTAGCCGGAGAGAACGAGAGAGAGATGATTTGACGGCGCATTAACTTTCAGTTAGCCGCGAACATAAAAGTATCATAATTTTAATCGTAAAACCACCGTTTTGTACGACAGGCGACGGGCTTCCACCGTCGATCGGTCGTCTCGCGAGACTCTCCGTGTCCGCTACCCTTTAACGTGACGCGGATAAATTCGTGCCGCGAGACCACCAAGGTGGCGGCAGTCGTGCCTCCGCTCGTGATACACGGTACAATGAGTACGCGCGCCGCTCAAGAGCGCATTATAACGCGACCCGCGAGGTCCGTTCATCAACCCGCTGGCAGAATTAACATCGAATTAAGTCCGCTGATCGAGACGCGCCGCATGTTCTTAACGCCGCCGCCGCGCCGTGTGGACCCGTCGGAAGTCCGATAGACGCAGATTAATTGAATATGAGTCTGTAAGATACATGATAACGGTGGATTTTTATTTGATACGGTCATTAAATTTTACGACATTGATGAGCATAGGCAAGAATCGTTAAGATTTTTTTTCCATTCGAAGATAATGAGGAAAAAGTGTGCACATACGTATAATGCTCATTATTTTTTAGCGCTAAAAAATCGCGCAACCTTGAACGTAAAAAAGCGCATGGACTTTCCTCGTTACATTGTCTTTCGCGAAGAATAATGGTTCCTTAGAAGAAAGACCTTAAAATTGCTAAGAAAGTGGCCGTTGCCAAATCTCTCGTAAAAATTGTCTCTCTTGTGTCGTTTTTTTAGAAAGAAAGAAAAAATCCTCCAGAATGTTTTTATAATAGTGGTTTAAACTGTAACACCGTCGCGAAACTACGGGCAACAGGCAATAGGCGGCTTGACCTTGATCTCACAAAAAAATATCATTTAAACTGTAACAATGTAAAGAAATAAATAACGTCCTTGTAGTTTTTGTAATAAATTATTATTTTGCTCTACATTTTCTGAATGTCTTGAAAACGAGAGCAGATTCCCGGGAGGCTGTGAAATTTTAGGACTGTTTTTTAACAATACAAATACCGTTTTTTAAGCCAATTTTTTCAGGCCTTTATAACTAGAGCACCAGGTATAAGTAATAGAAGACAATGTCTAGACAAGTGTGATAAAAATATGGAGCAGATTTTGAAGAGAAAGTTTTTTAGTAATTTAAAAAAACGGTTTGCCTTTTTTACGGCAAATAATACAATTTTGCGGTAAAATAGATTAATCCTAAATTCGACAAAATTTAAAAAATAAACGTAAAATTTTATAATAAAAAAAAAATAAAATGATTATATGTATATGACAACAAATGAAAGAATTATTCTATATTATATATAATATTTCTCTGAAATGTTTCTCTGAAAGTGTTTATGTAAGGAAACATAGAAATTAAAATAGGAGAGAAAGAAAATGTTTTGTACAGTAACGACTTCAGTACCAGCAGCGGGCGACGTTTCGTTTACAATTTTTATGTTGTGATAGAATGACGTTACCTGTTACTCGAGGCATTATTACTTGGAATTTCACTAACTGGAGCATATCCTTTGCACGTAAATTTAATTTCTTTTAACCAAGAGACGAATGTCTAGGCAGGTTAAACGCCAATATCAAACGTCAAAGGGATTTCAGCCTTGGATTCTTCCTCTTTACTTTGTTTTACTTATATTATGCATCTAGGACATATTTTAGTCTTGTGTTTGACAATTTTCGGTTTTTACAATGCATTTATAAACTAGGGTTAAAAATGTTGACCCTATGAAATATGAAGACGTTGTGCTTATTACATAGAATATGCAAGGTTGCGCTTTATTGGAATGTACTAAAGTTTCGACACTGTGACGACACTGCAAAGGTTTATGCTTGTGTCATAAATAACACTTTAGATAAGGGTTGATTTTTCGTACTTTTGGTTCAATGGCGTAACTTGGAACTCCACTCATAAATCTCTGCATTATTTGGTTCACTCTTCTTAACTCTTGCTAAAACAATCTATTTTAAGATCAGTTGAGAAGTGTAAAGGGACAAAATTATATCTGTTCAATGTACATTTTATCCTTGAAATAATATGAAATAAAATTTCTGTCACATGATATCATGTTTACGAAATAAAACATGTTTGGCTATAATATATACATATTTTTTTTTATGTATGAAGTTTTTCTCACATTGTAAGAACATAAGATCTGTAAGAACTATTTTTCTCTCTTTTTCTCTTTCTCTCTTAACAAAATATTTTTATCAATTTTGTCAGAAAAGTTTTTAAATACATATTATTATTCTAAAATTTTTTAATATAATTTTGGAATGTACATAAAATTTTGTCTACCGGGAAATTCACATACGAGAAAATAAATGAAAAATTGCAATTTCTAACTTTCTATATTGGCGCATGGGACACAAAGAGTTTAAATGTCTCATTGAGCCTCCGAACCTAAAGCTATCAAGATGTTACATAATGACGCGACATAAATACAAATAGACACATAATTTAAACTGCCTATAGATTAGTCGCAGTAGAAAGTAGGAACTATTAGTTTCAGAAACATTTTTGCACAAAAACACTTTTGCGAAAACTACAAAGAGTACCGAAATGCATATGTCTTTCAAGCTGCCATTCTGAATTTTTACGAAGAGTATTTTTTAAGTCCCTTCCTTGCCGATCTTAAAGCGTAAAAAAAAATAAATTCTCTTATATTGGGATTTTTTTCACGATTTTTTTTCCATGGTCGTCCGCATAAAATACGGAAAAAGTTATTTTTTAAAGTAAAATGTGTGCGTAACGTTATGGTGTTGCCAATTTACCGTGAAAATTTTCGCACAAAATTGTTGTTCTTTGATCGAATAGCCTTACCGTACACGTCATGCTGTGTTTTTTTGAAATAAAATGTCTCCACCAACCACATGACGATGTCGCTCGCACGTTTAAGTTCTTTCAGCCTAGTTTTTAGTTATTATTAGAGCGTTTTTTTCAGTGCGAACGAAGCGTGCTGGATGCCGGCACGCGCCCTTCTCGTGTTCCCATTTCAATTTGTTTGAAGCTTGTGTCAGATCCTCTTGGCTTTGTTCGAGAGTCGTTAAGACTCACGAGATGATAGAGTCATTTCCGAGACAATCTGACAAAAAATATAATGGAACGTTGTCAGAAATAATTTTTACGTCACGCGGCGACGCTGATTTTTATCGAAACAACGGCAGGTAGACAAACGAGAATGAACAGCACTGACTTGCATACGTGCGGGCATTAATAAGAAAGAGGATAATACGAGAGTAAGCGCGCTGCTCTCGCTGATTGCGAGATTGGAATGATAAACAGAGTGATTGAAAGAAAACCGATGACAGTGCAGAAAGAGAGGTAAGGAATTAAAGTGTAGAGTAGCAATGAAATATTGTCGGGGAGAAATCAATAAGAACAGTTGTAAAATTAAAGATGTAATTTTTGCATTTTTTTTTTTTGACAATTCTAAGGAATATGAAAGTGCTTAACTCTTATTTTGCCAGTTTCGGTCGTTAAGTCGACATTTCAAACACGGTATGTCAACATCCTCCGGAATGATGTCACCGAGAGAGATATAATGAGACGGCGTTGCAAATCCTCCCACTTCGGTCCTTCTCGCTGTGGGATCTTACGTGCATTTCCGTGTGTGGGAGGAAATGCTCGAAATTGGATACTTTCCAAGGGATCGTGCCTGCTCGAATAAATAGCGCTATCGAATATTGGAGACCACTTGGTCGTTCTAAAATACTATAAATCGCGAAATTTGATACTTGATTATCAGGCGGATGCATTTCTCTTCTTTCCGATTAATATCGTTCTTTCGAAAGAATCAAACGTATTTTTGTACGTATCGTGTCATGGTAATATTTAATCTTTTAATTATTCATACTTCATGCTGGGTAACTGTTGTGATGAGCTAAATGTGTGAACATTAAAACGTAATATCTATATATCATAATTTTAAAATATTAGCAACAAACGTATCTGAGAAATATAATTAAATTTAAGTCACTTCATGTGGAACTTTCACAGTAATTTGACTTTGTTTGCTTCGTGAATGCTTGCGCAAACTCCATGCAAAAATTAGGACAACGGAATATTATCTTCTCTAATTATAACTTGAAGCTACTCTCGGGGGCTCGGTCCGAACGGGAACCTGGCACCATTCGCCCGTGCGCCTAATATATCTCATTAAAATATCGTGTAATATAGGTAATCTGATCTGATGTGGATCAAAATTGTATCGATCGACCATGGAAAATCGCTAAGTGATCCCTATCCGCGCACAAATTACTCCAGCCCATAATCACCGTCTCGTAATTACGTTCGGCTAAAATTTATCGTCTTTACCATCGTTACGTTATTTCGAGAGACCTGTGCATGCAATTAATAACCGACGGAAAATCACAAAGTGTTCCCTGCGCGTAAAAATTATGCGCAAGCGCTTAATAACGATCATCCACGAGTTTTGCCGTGAGTCGCGTCTTTCGCGATAACGCGCGGAGTCTGCGATTAAAAATCAGACGGATTCTCGCCGCGAAGTGTTCCGTGGAAAATCGTAAAGTGGGTCCACGCCGGATCAGTCGAATTCTCGCAGGTTTCTTGCGCGATGTTTCTCCAGTTGCTGGACGGAGTCTCGATTAACAGATTGTTGAACGGTGTTTTTTTTTTATTTCTCACCGATTAATTTTAATTTCCGCACATCGCTAGTCTGCGGAAACCCATCATCATCATCCGCCCCGACGAGCGTTTTGCTATCGGATCATGCGAGCGGCTTCGTAAAGCACGCACGCATTTTGCACTCTCATGAACTTTCCTTGACCTCGCGTCTACTGATTGGGTATTCTTACGTGACTCACGCATACCTGAAATCATAATTCACGATCACGAAAGATTGGAAAATACGTCTGCTCCAGGAATAGATGTATTTTTTTTTATCGGAGCAACAGTTGATTTAACGTTTCCAGAGAAGCAAGTAGCGTCATTAATACATTTGCATAGCTATGTATGTCTGCGTCACACTGATTCTGTCGAGAAATATTATTAGATTGAGAGGATATGGGATATACATTTTCCATTACATTTGTATATCATGCTCTTCTATTTAATTCGTTTCTGCAAGTTAGTGCGATTTCCCACGCGAAAGGATTTTTTGGTATCTTGTTTTTCTTCGTTTGTAATTTGGCGTGATCACGAATATGCACTTCTCACGGAAACGATGGAGCGAAATGTTTTATTCTCTTCTTCTGTCGGTAGATTGAGATTGAACACTCGAAGCAAGAACGGAAAATCGTTTGAAGGCAATTGATGTATCTACTATTATAGATACTAGTAGTTATAGCAATACTGTTTTGTACGGTTTCCTTAATTAAATTCTAAGAAATAATTTTGGAAGTTTTTTACGAGAACTAATAACGCTGACCTTCCATTGAGGAAACGTAGACTAAACACGCGATTGCTGGTTCCTATAAGTATCACTAACGCCGGCACCCTTTCGATGATAGAAGCCTTCCTACAGCGATTTTCGGCACGGGTCTCTGTGCTCCTTTTATGCGATCCAGATGTATCCGAAGTGGAACAGTGAGACGAGTTCTTACGTCGCGCCGCCAGCTTCTGGTACGTGTTAAGGTTAGCAGATGGCTTTTCTAGGCCCAATAATCATAACTTCGAGCTTTCATCTCACCCTCTTACGCAGCATCTAATAGGCTGCTTAACTTATTTATCGGCAACAGAAAAGCGCCAATTACTCGTTCGCTCCTCGAAACGACGTGTCAATTTTCTCATTATAATTTTACAATTGTCGTTCGCGCCGTGTGAAATGTCGTCCACTTCCGTTTACTTATACTCCACACCGAAAATTTATACTAGACACGTGTAAATAAACGTGGCTATATCCAATGACGACAAAAAGGATAATTTACTTTTAAGACATTCGCAAGCGTGTACAAAATTGTTTGTGTTCAGACCGTTCCTGTTTTATTCGTAGGCTTACGGTACTACCCAGATATGTTTACGAGAAACAAACATCCGGCTTCGCGCCCGTTTGGATGCAAATTAAGTGAATTTCACGGTAGCAAACGCATTGGATTTGACGTGTGCATGCCAAAATCAACACCGGAGAAATAGAGCGGCGCCAGCGAGTTATTCTTCTAGAAGCATGGTCCGATTGTCTCTCTTTTGAAAATAAATATTTGTTAAAACAATCGTGCGCGCGGACCGGCGCGACGCGACTCCAATTTCCACCGCAAGCAGCGAGCGCTAGAGAGTCGCAAAAAGTTGGTTTGCGCCGCCGAGGAACGTGCGTGTCGGCGGAAAGGCGGCTAAAGGCGGTGGCCTTCAAAGAGGTTTTCCCTGAAAGGAGTGGTCCTGAGCAACTGCAACCTCCTTTTGTGCGCATCTTTGTCGGCGGACCTGAACGTTCATAGCGGACGCCTGCTGCAGACTACAAGTCGCACCCCCCGCTAATTCTTGCCTTTGTGACTGAAAAATGCGGCCAAATTACAACGAAGCTCTGCCACAAATTGCAAAAGTGTTTTAAGGTGATTTTTAAAGTAGATTTTCTTTTCTCCTTAACCCTTCGGTAGACGCGTGAAAATTTGAAACGTGAAAAAACGCGTAGGGTGTAAATTTCATTCTACATTATTTATAATATAATATAAATATTAAGTCAATTAATATTTTTGGTTTTCTGTTTAATATTATTCATTGTTGCACATATCTTAAAATATATTAACAGGTTGAAACTTTAATTTTAATGTTTTCTTATAATAATCGGTTCTGTATTGAAAGGAGTTTAGAACACTCATGTTTTACGAGCTGTTGTGGAGTGTAAAATATACCCTACGCGCTTACTGGAGAGTTAAAAGTGTCCGTTAAAGATATATCCGTGAGTAATACAGATTTTTTTTTAGATATATCCACTTAATGCAAAAATTATTAATGCAAAATAATTAATAGAATTTATTTCTCTCTGAAATTAGGATAATATATCAAAAGCTCTCAGAAGATGGGTATTGTACAAGGCTTCTGAAAATTTTCTAACATTTCCACGATACTTCCACACCCATAATTTGAAAGATGCTTCAGTAATAATTTTGGCGTCTCGGTGGGCGGAGCGGTCGGAGCGGTTTTGAATCCGCGCGTTGCGAAGTGCACGAAAAGTTAATTGAAGCCGCTGCTTTTCACCGGCACGCTGTACAATAGCCGATTGTCCGTATGTCGGCGTGCCTGTACGGGGTGTTTTATTATGGGGGCTTGCTGTGGCGGGGTCCTGGCGGCCAGACACTTACCACCGTGACAGAGTTCTCGAGGATCGAGGCGTCGAGATGCCTCAAGAATATTCATTCAAACTACGGCATGAAATCGAGGGGCGTGCAATGGGTAATTCACATCTACAGCTAGAGAAGAGGGTTCTCGTGAAATCTATTAATTCTCCTTGAATACGTGTCTTCGTACGCTCGTTTCTACGGTTTTCAGCGAAATTTGACGGAATTACTTAAAATTAATTACATCATAATTGCATAAACATTACAAATAAGTGATATATTTGCGAATGTTTTTTTTTTTTTTGTTCAAACTTTCAATTTCCTTTCTTTTGACTCTAAATAATAATGAGTTTTCTGATTATTATCTCATGTTGATTGAATATTATCCTTATATTGATTTTCCTGTTTATTGAATGTTAACATCATGCCACAAAATCAAAATAGCTTCAAATACACAATAAGAGTATGAGTGTGGCCCAAATCTTAGACTTCCTCGAATAATCAATTTAAGTTGACGCGTGTTACTTGCTGGAACGAAGGCATCGAGCGTTTGCCTTGATTACCATAAAATTTCACATACGTATGCCACTTACCGGCAGGAAAGCCCACTACCGTGCCGCTGAATACTCGGATCTGAGAAACGGTTGCAACAAAAGTGCGCTCAGTGCAGACTGCAGGCAAAGAGCTGCGGGTCGTGCGAGTCAAATCGCCGACGAGGCGACGGGACAAGTTTCGACTCTAGCGGTCGATAATTTTCATTCGGCAGTCGTGTGTATTGGGATATCCGTCGAGGGGTCAATACTTGTCGGGCTACTTAAGGCATATCCCTGTGTCGGGACAGTCGCGCGACCGGAGGATTGCATAGAGGTACGTCGCCGCGACGAATTGAAGATTTCACGGGGACCGATGCGGCTTTTGCGGGCGTCTCCGCCCACGAAGATACGTGCTGTCCTGCGTTTTACAATGTGCCTTCGTTAAGAAGGACCAGCTGCGCGATGCATAAAAATAACCGCCAGTTGAATTTCATTAAAATTTTTCAAAGAGAAGGACCGATGCAAATGCGAATGGACATTTTACTCATGTGATGGATCATTCGATAAGTTTAAATATGTTAACATGACTTTGTATATGTATAATTTTAATTATAAGATATAGATGTACGCTATTGAAAATTACACATATTGGAGATTGCGTTGAGTTTTGATGATAGCGTACGTTTGTATCTTGTAAAAAAGAAAAAGAAATACATATATAGAAGTATGCTTTCCATATATAATACATAATTGGAGTAGTTCACTCATACAAGTTGACTATTTTCTCGGCTTCTGTCATCGAGTTCGGGTTCCCGAGAAATAGGATTTTTCAACAGTGATGCGCGACATTGCAAGTCTCTTTTTTTCATTCGCTCGGAGAATTATAACGAAAATGTAGAAGACGACAGATGACGACTGTCCTGTCCTGATTAGGCTCGGTGCGGTTTAAAAGGGCGACGAAGATGCCCGGGACCGTCACGGATTTCGAATCGGCATTCAGCCGATTTCCGCGCAGCTTGGAAACGGTGATTTCGCCACGTAAACAGGAGCACCTCGAGATAGAGCGCGAAGAGAGTTGGTTTAAATTCCTTTCAGGTGACTTCCCTCGACGGATTCACTCTGGTCGTTAGCAGATGCGATCCGCTCGTGATTCGGCCGGGTTTCGTGATTTTTCACGGTTTCAGCAGGCAAGAGAAATGTCTGGCCATAATATGTCTTTGTACTCCGACTCGCGGTGCACATGTGATTTCGTCCAAGCATTGTGCCGGAAGTCGGTGGTTTGGCGTCGACGAAGGTTCGTCTTGGATACATAATCTTTTCATATACTTCAGCGGGAATTTTACGTTTTCAAGGAACTACTGGCCGTATCTTACAATTCTTCACATTATTCAGCTGCTGCTACCTTCCATTGTAATATAACACACAAATATTATCTGTAAAAGGTTATATGCAATAAACGTTCATATAGGCGTAATAAATACAATTTCATAAATATGTATAATTTCGGAAAATTCTTGAGAAAAATCATGCATATTTTCATATGGATTCTTGTTTTTCTTCATGCTTTCGTATAGCACTTTTTTCTCAAGCTTTCCTTTGTTAATCAAATATAATAGTAAGAGCTGCATACATTTTTTTTACAGTAGCGCTAAAGATATATGCTCATGTCCGCTTTTGAATAAATTCTAACATTTCACATTATGCATTAAATGAAAAAACATCAATAAGGAATAGGATTATACTACATAATCTAAAATCTTATCTAAAGTCAATCGAAATTTGTTTTGACTTTTTGATTCTGTTCGTGATACCTACAAGTATCAGTTTCACAATTTCTCTCAGTATACGATTATCTTAAATTTGATATCGAATAGTCTTCGTGACCTTATTATCGAGAAGAAATAAAACAGATATATGACACTATATTTCACAGTCGAGCGACCAGAATGCAATTCCTTCGTGGCGCCTGCATATATTATCATGCATTGCGTTTTACGTTACGAGCGAGTGTACACACGTGTCTAGCTCTTTCAATATATATAAGCGCGTGCATATATACGAGACTATGAGGATAATTCAGTGACTGTAAGAGCCAATGGTGAAGTTACTTTCGATCGAAGTGCCTGCATGCCGTCGAAAGGCATTCGAGCGCGAACAGCGAGATTAAATCGAACGTATAAGTTCGCCCATCGATAAAAGAATTTTTCTGCGTTTACTCTACAAGCCGGGCACGCGCGTTTTATTGGCGTTAATAAATTTCATAGAAGCAGAGGCGTATGGAAATCACGCGGACCACTCGTTAGTACGTGAAAATTTAACGCGGTAATCCGATAGCGGCAGTCGGACGATGACGGCGCGTCGGTGAAAAACTGACAAATCGCTCCCCCGGATCGTCAATCAAAATCATTCTCATTCAGGCGTTATACGGGCGTCTGATTTGCATTAATAAATTTCGTTGCGCGCGCACCGGAAACTACGTGAAAATTTATGACGGTGATTTCGCGGATCTCGTAGCTCGTGCTCGTGAAAAACCGCTGTCGTGGAAGAAATATCGTATTCTTCTCGCCGGCGCGCGGCGTCTCGCCGGTAAATATCATTTCGCTCGGTTTCGCATTTGACGCAAAACGGATTTTCGTTATTAAATCGCATCAAGCAAATGGAAAAATTTTTCTCAGAATTCGATCGGTCGCTCATGGTGGCATCGGAACACTTTTACGTGAACATTTAGGGTTAAAATTACGAAGTGCATGTAAGACGATTTTTTTAATGATCTTTTCCAGGATCTTTATAGTAAATCTTTGCATTACCAAGATTAATTTTCCGTAAACGTTCTCGTCGCGAATAACTAAATCGTCGTAACTCTCGCTCAGCGGAGGTTGTGAAATTCCTTGTCCGCATGATTTAGGAAACGATCGAGGGACGTTGAAATAATTCAGCGATTGCCGCGTACCGGAGGGAGATAGAAAGAGAAGGTGAGATAGAGGCTCGTGTCATTTGCAAATCAGCAAAGTGTATAATTAATGGCATATGACCTTTTATAGAGAATTCCCGTGTCGTACTGTGACTCGACTGTCTATAAGGTTATCATTGGAAAACGTTATTTATCCTACGAGGGACAGTGTTGACCTGCGATACGATCGTTGTTAATCATGCTTTAAGTGCAGATTAAATTGCGATTTATATCTCGGCGAATACATAGAATTGCCTCGTTAATTTAACTCAAGGAGACTTAGCGACATTCGAAAGGAAATTGATGTGCTGTGGATGCTTCACGAAAGTAATAAGCGCGAGCATTTTTTACGGCAACTTTACCTTACATAGGATTAACGCGAAGGATAGATAATAGAAAAGCGTGAAAAGGGAGCGATAAATTTCTGTGCTTAATTTGTAATCAATAGAAGTGACGGACATGTCGATAAAAGAGTAACTATCGAATTCCTCTGTGATTAAATTCCGCTGTAGTGTATAGATTATCTTCAAATACCTAAATATCATGTCATTTTAAAAAGTGCTTAGAATTCCAAAAGCTAAAGAATGTAGATACTAACTTTTACTAAAAAGTCGGATACTTTTACTGCATGCGGTTATAGTTTTGATGAAATTTGTAAATGGGCTAATCCATCGTGATATATATTATCAAGAAATTCTGGGAATTTAGACCGGAAGAGAGACTGTGAATAAGATATGTTTTTTTTCCGCGTTGTAAAGGTCCGCATCGCATAATAATAAATTTTGTTCACGCGCCATAAATTCACCACTTTATACGGATGATGGACCGCCGTGGTATAGAAAATTTGAACGGGTTAGCGTGAACCCCATACGTCACAGTGGTATTTCCCCAGAATCGTTCCGGAAAATCGACCAAAACCATAAACTACTCGTCATTACAGTTTAACCCTTTCGAGTGTACGACAGCAATCCGCAGGCGACTCGTAAATATCGCCAGGAAGTGGTGTGCCATTGTTTCCGCCTGATTTCAACCCTTTCCTTACAGTAAGAGATAGAAAGTTGGACGAGAGACGATTGTTCTTACTATTCTCTACGACTCTACGCCACGATTTCCAATATTTCTGCTACTATTAGAAAGCGAGCCATGGATCTGGAGAAACGTATGTGCGCGCGACGGAGTAACAAGGAGATATGATAAGAAATATTTTCATTAAGCTTGTAGTTTTTGTATCTTGGTGCGATAATCACACCATCCGGTGTTAACCGATAATTAAATTTTTTACTCCAACTCGCGCTACTATGCGAAGTAATTTAAATTGCTGACTCTTGACTTTCTACGGCATGCAACAGAGTTCTCCGCGCTAGGGAATCTCGGATGAAGTGTTAAAGGCAGTATCGAAGAGCGCCATGAAAAATTCGCTTGTGAATTATATATCCGTTATACGCGTGATAGAGAGTACATAACTAAATGAAAGATCCTTGAAATAAAATTATGCGCAACAGTTTCGCACTGAACAGAGAGCAAGTACGAGATTAATATACGATGATTTTGCATTATGCGTGATGCGTGTAATGATACGCTCTGAATAGACTCTTTTGCATGAAATGATGAGATAATTACTTTCGCTTTAACGTACCGCAACTTATCAATTGTCCTAAAAATATTTTCAAAGATCGGAAAGAAATTTGTAGAACTCCAGGGACGATGTGCCGCACGCAATCTGTAACGATGTTAGAATAAAATATGAGTAGGATTATCGTTTACGTTCGCGCTTTCCTTTTACTGGAAAAGTCGGTTTTACTGGGTTTTGCTGGGTTCGCCGAATGGATGTAGGCGCTGGGATCGGATACTTTGAAATTGAAATTACGACATGGAATCTCGACGACGATTTGGCTTCCATGAAGAAGAGAGCGAATACTATAACCACTTGGTCTCTCACTCGCTCTCTCGCCTCCGCTTTTCGTTCTCCGTTTCGCGCGTGTTGCTGCATTCGGAATCTTTTTCCTTTCTTTCCCCACGTCGCGTCGACCGGTAAAAGGCGAGCATCCATTGTTTCGGCGCAGCGTTTATTTCGTTGGAAACAAATGACTGGGCGCATAAAGACGGTAACAAAAACCGGTAGTTTCCTTCGTTAAAACTAATATATGTCACCATTATTTTTAATAACGCAAAGAAAGCAAGAGCCGCCGTCATTGCTGGGTGGAAGCTGCCGCCGCCGCCGCCGCCGCCGTTTTCTGTCGCTTTTGCTTTTTCTACATCGATTGTTGAGCTAACGAGCGAACTGACAGACTGGCGACTAAAGGTCCCTGTTATTACGTTTAGATCCCGAATCTTGCAATTTCTGGGATTTCCTTGTTATCTCGTTTAGAAGTTACAAGATGATTGACAGGTGTCGCGTTGTGTAATTTAATCGGATATTGTTAAACGGAAGATATCCGTAATAACAATATCACGATTATGACTCGTCCTTCATTAATTTTTTTACATCAAAGAGTTCGTTCACGTTGCCGTTTGGCCGAGTCTTTTCGGCCGCATAAATGCAACGTAAAATTACTTCATCGTCCTCGCAAAAATTTAACCGAAAATTCTCCGACGGTCTTCCTCGTGTGCTCAAAGCGCGCGCAATAATTACACGCTGAATTATGGTCAATTAATGCGCTAATTGCGGATTCACCCGCGACTACCGACGCGATGTGTGCGACGCGCGCGCATAAAATTCTCGTGCCACCCAGCGCGCAATCAATTTCTATTCCGGCGGGATTGGGAATGGGGTTTTTTTTTCGCGGTGCTGTGTTGCACGCGGAGGCGCTTATTGCGAAGACATACTTTCACGTCTCTATTAAGACCGCGCGGCACCGACATCGCAGTGTCGCGTGTAATCCCGGCTGCCAGGCTAATCTGTTTAATGGCTTTCGTGCGCAAGAATACTGCGTCGGGGCGGTGTTCCAGCAGCGCTCACGCAACTGCACGGCCGATCGGCGATCGCGCGGTACCGCTGTAACAATCGTCCAAGCGCTCATCGCTCGATCCCGGCGAGCGCTTGGAGGATTGTTCACAAAGAATCGCGACGCATGGACAAAATGAGAAGTTATTTATTCACAATCAGTGACGATCGAACGACTAGTCATCAAAAATAATTATTTGCTGAGATATATTTGTCCGGTTCTTGAGAAAATGTATTACGATAAAGGTGTCAAGGATAATAACGTTACATCTTTGTACATCCTTCTCCTCTTTGCGTAGACACAAGATGAACCGATGGTCTTATGCTCTTAAGTTAGACCGATGTAACCACGTGTAACAAAGTCTACAATTTTTTAAGAAACTGAAATAGAAAAAAACAGATGTTTTTATTTTAATAACAGAGGATATTTTAAATATTTTGATGAAAAATTGGTATAATAATATAATTATCACTAAAGTTATAAACCTAAAAAAAATGTAAACTATTGATTTAAAAACAAAAAGCTCGTCCGGACATAGTTGTATAAAAATATTCATAATCTTATTTTAATCTTTCGAGTTTTGACATGAGAGTTGTTGCAAAGTAATCTTCAAAGTACGTAATTTTTTAATTAAAAATATAAAACGATCAATTTTTGTTAAGCCTCTGTACCGGTTTAGTCTTTTAAGCGCCCTAACAATGTGAGAGCGGAGTCGCGAGCTTTTTCCCGACTCGGTGCACGTGCCAGCCGGTAATTGCGACGCGATGCAGAAGGTGTGTCCGGCCTTTGCATGCGTGCAACGGCGCCAACCTTGACGCAGATGATTAAGTGCATTTGTCAGGAGTTTATCGACATCATACCGCGCGGCCCTCCTTTGCTCAATCGGTTCCGAGTGATCTTCCTGCCGACAGATTTCATCAGCGTCAAAATGCAGCCGAACTGCCGATTCAGTAACGACGCCGACGATGTAATCGCCGGTAACAACCACGGACGCAGTCATGAAATTCTTGGTAAGGAACACCCTTTTTTCCATTAAAGATATATCTTAATATCTGAATGCTCCCTTCGTAAAGATGGGACGTAACATGGAACGTCAACTGAACCCCCGGAATTTAATGTACAATTTTCCGATGCAGACGTCAACGTGATAAAACTACTTCAAACTTGAAATTCCGTTCACGTATGTATCTCTTTCGATGTGATGACATCACTTTAATTTATTTATATTATTGATTCTTTCGACACACGCGCATTTAGAAGCAAGCAAGTGGATACCGCATGCGTAATTGCTTGCAATCTTTTTGCCTGCAACATCGTGATTGTTCCTATCGTACGTGGTAACGTTAGCCATTACATCGAAGCTGGAATACGTTCAACAACCTTGATAGAAACCGTGGTGTATATCTGCCTCGTAAATCTTATTTCTTGCAATACTTTGGCGCGAGCGAAGAGCGGCGCCGGAGGCGCCAATGCGCGGACCATTTTTTGCTGAATCTTTCTCAATCATCACGTGTGTGCTACGTTCGAGGTCGGAGATGCGAGGAGAGCTATTGATGCGCGAGGATTGCACGAACCCGAAGAGAAATTTATCGAGGGCGAGGGGATTACGTGAGGGTGGGAACGCGCGGAGCAACGTCGCTCGCTGCGCTCTTATTGATTTTTACGTTTCCATTGATTTTCACTTGCACGCGCGGGCAAACTCGATACCACGATGCCTCTAGGACACTTTCCGTTAAAACAACTCTCAAGAGTAACAAACAAAATTCGCTCCGATACGTATCGATGACACGCTTCGCTACGTGGGACATTTTTTTCCATCAGAATGAATATCGGCGATTGATATAGGTTGCAACGATCCGACGAGATAAATCGGAAATAACGTGCATCTAATTGTTTTTTTTTAAATTAAATTATTTGCAGTGGAGATTAAAAAATAATTTTAAGTGATACGGTAGAGTAGAAAATGTGTACCTATTTTATTATCCATTTAGAGTTAAGAATCTATCGCTTCATTTAATCTAGATCCCACAAGAAATACACGTTTAGAAGTGAAGCAAATGATAAACATAAATAAAAATATGACGCTGACGATGGTACTGGGTATATCGCGAGTGAACTTTGATCTCTGCCAGGTGCGATCTTGGTGGGTCGCGTTATGAGGGCGTTGTGTGTTCACATGAGTTTTCATAATAGCCCCTCTCATGCGGGTGTATTCACATCGGGCGATCCATTCATATTAGTTAAGTCTGATACACGTCCCACCAGCCGGTGGTCGCGTGTGAAAGATTTAGAAATCATCGTCGGTTGAGCTCTTTATTAAAGCGTGTTCACTCACTACTAAAGATACCGCAAGAATTTTTGTTATATATAGAGTATGCTAGAAACTTACGTTCCGTACAAGCTTTCACTTTAACGCGAAGTATCGTCCGATACTTCGTGAAGTTTTAAAAATACCTAATTGTGATTCGAAGATAAAAATTTCGTTATACTTTCGTTGTCCTTAATACGATCGTGTGAACGCGCTGCGTGTATTTTCCGACGGAGGAAGCACCTTCGTCTCCGTAGGGTCCGAGGAAGCGTTGAGATGCGATGATAGCGAGCTTCGCATAGCAGCTGTTGCCGTGTGATAGCGTAAGGCAAGGGTTTAATGTACCTCGAAGCCGACGTGAACGCATACTTGCCTATCCGCGTCGCTGTTTACCCTCCGCGCGCGCGCGGCATATGGCGCACAATGATTTTTACTTGAGGATAATTATGCGAAACCATCTATCCGCGGCAAAGGACACCGCTCCGCGTCTCGTATGTGTCCTTCCTGCCTTCTCTCGCGTTACCCCGTTTTACGTATGGACTCTCGTTACGTACGCACCGGAGAAAATTGCATCACGAGCGATCGACCCGCTGAAGGTGAATATAATGTACGCGGAGTAGCTCGAAGAGATTGCCCATCTGCTCTACTACTAATGGGATACCACCAGTGCAGAAATAATTTCAACTACGATATGATTTCAAGATGGTTTATTCATTTTCCATACTCTAAAAAAGACTCTTAAAAAAAAGGAGAGAAATAGTGATTAAGCATATATTTATTATATAGATAATACTTTACCCTACTAAGCGTATATACATTTTATTTTGCGAGGCATCAAGTGGCATGTAAAACTTCGAGAATAAAAATTGACAGAGAATCAAAATAATCTTTTCAAAAACGCACACCCACGAGAGTGTTACTCAATTGTTTCCCGATGACCTGGCGCATTCTCTAACGAGGCAATGAAAAAACGCGACGAACAATAGCGAGCGATTCCTCCTTTTCTTCCTCGCGCTAGTAGTAGATCCGGCAGCCTCGAGTACGAGGCAGGCACCTAAATCACACCCAATGTCAACGGGTCAACAATGCCCGTCACGCGCATCTATCTTATTAACGAATGTTAATCATGTCTTCAACAACGCGTCGTCCGGGTATTACCTCCGCGGCCACCTCGGTGGAGCATTGTTCAGTCGAGCTTAACCGAACGAAACGTAACCCACCCCCTCGGTTCCCTTGTAATAAGATACTCGCCATCTTCGTATGTAAATGCTGGTCATTCATTACGTTCTTGGCTGAATGATTGGGCTTTTTGTGGGAATCCCTTCACGACGAAGCTGTATCATCGCTTAGAACGCCCGTGGATAAGATTAGGAATAATATTTGCAAAGTTCTAACCGGGGATCGCAAGGAAGAACGAAACATCTCGATCATATAAATCAATTCGATTGTTTGCAGCAAGAAAATTTTGTCTAGAAATTTCAATCAAATTTTTATTAATTTCTGATACATCGAACGGATTTTATAACTTTAATGAGCTACACGCCACAACTTTGTTGACCTGTTATGAAAATATTTATATGCACGCGAGCTAAATTTGTTGAAGGTTCTAGTACTTTTTTTATGCATATAAGCGGCCATGTTGAAGATAAAAATAATTCTTCGGGAGCGATGTTGTGAGTAAAACGCATGCGAACGATTTATGCTCTCAAGCGGTTGATCATATGAGCACAATGCTGAAATGGCAAGTGTATACGCGAATGGATTAAAAAAAGTCGCTAGGTCACCACGAGGCGAACTTTGATTCCGTGGTATAAACATTTTTCGTACATCCATATGATGTATTTGTACCTACATGTCCATAGTTCCGCGATTTGTGCGATTCAGAATCCTGCGATTCTGATGCACAAACAGATTTGATGGGAAGCTAACAACGAGGAGTTTCTTTAGAATCGATTAAGCACATCTCGTAAAGATGAATAATGATTTTACTGTTCGATAAATTTGATGAATTCTCGATGAAACGCTCAATGATTTTCCTCGTCTTCTTCAAAGCATGTACACATATATGTCACAAGATAGCTTTGCTTCTAAGATAAAGCACGTGGGACATATAATTGTTCATAAATTGTTATTTGTGTTATTCGTACAGAATTATTTTCTGAAATAACAATTTTTTGAATTCTTTCGTTGATACATAAATTCATGCGATTGTCTATCAGCAAAGAGCAAACATATTTCATCTGAATCCAGAGAATTGGTTTGGGACACGCGAGCATTTTGTCTCTGGGGCATTCGCAGAAGATCTTTCGGTACTCAAAGAAGTAGATATTTGGCTTGGCTCAAGCGCACCCACGTTCTTCCGTCTGGAGGAGCGAATGGTTCTAGAGACGTTTTATGTTTTATGCGAGTTGTGCAGCTGCCCGTTACCGACACCCCCGCAACTCAATATTCAAATTAGCGGACGGGACTCTCGTCCTCCCTCCCCAGCCCCTGCCTTTTCGTCCGCCCCCCTATGTGCGTTCGCGTAATGAGAAAAAACACGTGGGCCTCGCAAAATATTATTATAATGACGTCCGGCTGTAGGTGTAAAGTACTGCAAAAAAATAACGAAATGTCCTGCGTATAATGTAACTCGGAGGTAAGTTATGCCGATTGTAGCCTCTTCTGGTTACTTGTGGCCAATTAATTCGTTGTAATCGCTGCCTTAAATTTTATATTAATTTACATTTACAAATTATTGCGTATTTTCGACGTTATCTTATATATTTTTATCGTCTCTTTCTCCTTCTTTTGAGACTGAAGTAATATCAAGACCGGGATCAGCCATTCGTAGCTCGATTCTTCTGTAACCCGTCAAACTTTTTGCGAGGTAACGTGTCGCCCGACTTCCGTCGCTTTATGGTGCAACATCGTCCCTGGGCGATTAGAGTCGATCCAGAATGGAGAAAAGAAGGGGCAGCTGCGTCTACTGCGTTTAGTTTAAGCTACAGTGTTAAAGTAGGACGAAACGACGTTTACGACGCGCGACCGGTGTCAGGGCAGCAGGGCGAGAAAGGGTGTTAGTTTCACTTGGGTGGTCTCGCGACTTCTTCAGGATTAATCGGCGACGTCTCCGGGACGCAATATATAAATTGGGCTGCACGGTCGTCCCTTCCACGACCCCCGGCCTCCACTCGCAGGATTACAAATGCCCGGTCTTTCGGTCCTTAGCATCATTGTAGATGGATATCTCTCGTGCGCCGCCGAAGGATTGCTCCCGGTCTTGCTTCGACTTTGATCGAACTACCCGACTCCTCGAGGAAGGTACCCGGTGGCTTTACGCATACGGCGTTTTTTTCGAGGCATCTCACGTTAGTCACGTTACAGCATTCCAAGACAAAGCGATCGATCGATCATTCGAATTTTTGGATGGTAATCCACCGTTTCGGTGAGAAATTTTATCTGATACGCTATTCAGAAGCTGGTTCTTCTAAAGCTAGATCATAGATCCGAAAAATGTTTACGCTGGAAAAGTTACCTTTACTTTAATTTTATTTTCCAACTCAAATTCTTTTGCCTTTTGTCGCGAAGAAACGAACGATCGATATTAAAACTGCATTCTTACAACGTTTCGTGAAGATGCTCATCATCGAGCTATCGAAACTGTCATAGATCATCGATCTAGTGCGGTATAGCTCCGGCGCGGCACCGCGAACTAATCCGAGATTCCTACCATGTCACGACGTGTCCTCTGCGACGTTAATCCTACGGGAACCAAGCGTATGGAATACCGTCGCCCTTTTTCGTCTCGTCGAAAATTACCATCTAGTCACCATTCTTGGCGTGCGCCACCATCAATAATGTATCCCTGAGGTCAAGTCAGTGCCCGACCGTCGGGTTGCCGGTACACATCTATCTCGCATTCTCCTCTGCAACGTCTTCCCTTTCTGTTATCTACATATGCATGCTTGTGTGTATTTCTTTACAAAATTTATTCCCTCGAGAACGAAACGAGAAGCTAGCGTTTACGACCTTTCTTCGCAACAGAGATCATTTTTTGGTACAGAATGTGGTTTCTCTTCCTCTTGCTCTCCACGAGAATTCCTTATTCCGGAGAGACTTTCAGCTTTTCATTTTATATCTCACTCAATACTAATATGATGAATATTACCGCAAGTTCGTGACCAAGATCTACATAGTCAGAATGATTGAACTTTATTTGGTTGAGATACCATGACAAAAAGTACCTGCGAAATTTCCGTCTTTCGCATGCGCCTGTCTCGCGCGGGCCCGGCATATTAACATAATAAATTAAATTATAATCCTCTTACGGTCGCATTCGTCTCGCGCGCTCAGGTGCCAGAGCCCCGCTTCCTTCTTCGCGCCTCATCCCCCTGCCGCCCCCTATGCGTCTATTCGAGTCGCACGCAATCGGCTTCGGCCATAAAGTTGCACGGCCCGCTGGCGATACGACACGCCGCGGGACAGCGCCAAGAAGTGTACAATGCTGTGTACCTCGTGTCCGTGGAACACGACATGCCCATGCAGTGTCCAACAAATGACGGGACCGTCGTGTGTGGTCCCACCTGCGTGGGTGTCTCTCTTTCTCCCTTTCTCTCCTACCTCGCGGGGTCTCCCCCGACCGGGGATGTATCTCTCGGACTTGGGACCTATCTTTGCGTTGGTCCACCTTGTCGAGACACGGACATGGATCTCACGAGGATCTCCTCGTCTCCGATCCGATATCCGTCTATGTACGAAAATAGGAGACACGGAAGAGAAAACGGTGTCAGAGAGAGGCGTGCACGGGTCACTGACTGATTGATCGCTTTGAAGCGCGCCAGTGTATCGAGAAAAATTTCGCGACTTGCCATAATTGCATTAAACTTCGATAAATTGATGAATTTTTATGTGAGTAAAGGAGACGTAACTGACCAATTAATATCAAAGTATTTCGACGGAGAGAACAGGTGCGAATTTTTTATATAATCTAGTATAAACCGAGAAAATTAATAATTTACATTTATTGGACATTTATTGAGGGAAAGGAGGAAAGTATTTCTCTGACGTAAAAATAGAAAATATATAAGAGACTCGACAGCGCCATTTCCGCGTGGGTGGCTGAATAATCGTGGCACTAAGATTCATACTGGCTGAAAAAGATCGCGTGCGGCACTTTCCCGTTTTTCTTTCTATTATACCTGGTCATTGCTGTAGTAAAAGAGGCAATTTGTATTAGTAAAAGGGTCTATAAAGAATTTGTTTTTATCATTTAAATGAAAATTCATAATATCAAAATATAATATATCACCAACATAATTTATAATAATTTATAATTTTTATGGTCGTATTAAAAAAAATGTTAGCGTTGTTTAATTTTACGCACAAAGATGTTTAAAGGAAGATATTCAATGTGAAACGGAGGATGCTGCTTAACTGAGATCCCATCATTCGCCTCAGGTCGAAGAGCCGATAATTCCTGGTGAAGGTGTCCGTGATGAAGCGGGACCTCCCTTGGAAGGGAGGATGTCACGAGATAAGGTAAGGTGAAATTCCTCCATCACGAAACACGCAGGTAAAACAGAAGAGTAGCATCACTTGAAAGCGATCAGGACGGAAAGCGTGTGCTACGAGTTACGAGTTAAGAGTAGATGCGCAAGGAGAGATAGAGTGTCGCCGGAGGCGCCCCTTTTCGTACATTAGGTGTTGGTTTAGGCAAGGGTTTCGAGAAATAGATAAATATCCGCCGTGAAAAACAGGAAGTTCCTCTACGTGGGCGGAATCCCGCTTTCTTCTTCGGGATCGATATTTGTGCGTCTGTTTTCATCCCGCTTCTTCGTCACGTGTGCATTCACAACTCTCGAGAGTAAGTTTGTATTCCAAATGTGTCGAAGCATGCGTCTCAAGGAGTGCGGAACAATGGAGCACTCGAGCGAGACGTTTCGCAGATATCGTCGATATCTCCTTTTCCGCTTCCTTGGAAAGAGGAAACAGGAAAGAAAAAAAACTTGCGGTGTTATCTCAAGTGGAAGTGCTTCAAGAATTTTTTTTAAGTTATTACTGGTGGGTGCTTAAAAGTTTCCGGGCACTCGAGGGCTGCGAAGCCATTATCGACTTGACGCGCTCTGCAAGACTCATCTGCGATTTGTCACCTCACCATCGTGAGGCACGCGATTCTTATGGAGTGTGACTGGGTCCTTGGTAGCTTGCTTTCTATATAGTCAGGAATAATAAAATCAAGATGATAAGTTTTTGAAAATATACACTATCGGAAGTTTTAACAAGTTTTATAGTTTATAATCCATTTTATCTCAAAATTTTGTGAATTATTGGAAGAGGTCCTGTTCCGTCCAACAGGATGCGCGCGAGATCTTTCCGGGTGTCAAGTGACTGGCCAAGATGCACGAAGAAAACTGACCTTCCTTTCGAGAGTCATCAGTACCGTTATTATAATGTTGCCAGCAGGAAGTAAGTAAAGTAGCAACGAGAAAATAAGTGCGGACTAAGTGGATACGAATGGCTTGATTGATGAAGAGCAGTTCGATCGCTCTGCGCATTTAGCAGAAAATCGCTAAGAGAGATTAAATTGCTCATCTACAAGAATTGTCGTGGAAGTCGCCAATCTATCTGTCACGAAATGAATGACGAAGTTAATTTATACGGCGGATATGAAATGCGCAAAATGTTCCTGCACTTATACTTCAACATCCAGTGATTTAATTTTACCTTATTCTTTACACAATTTGTTAGTCAAATAATATGTATTATATATTAGTTATTATAAAAAATTTATAATTATTAATAGTTATTACAGAACTAAGCGTATATATAGCCTCAGAAGAAAATTTTATATTTCTGTTCACATATTTTGGAACAAACAAAATTAAAATGAAGGCAGAAGATGTTTCGGTATGACAATGCATGTGGTAAGAGTATGAATTACGATTATTCGCGCTCGATGACATTTCGCCTTTGCACCTCGTTTATACAATGTCTATTCGCACCCGATAAAAGATTTCTTATGCCGAATGACCCATCAGCAAGTCTGAGTTGGTTTACGTCCTCTTCGAAAAAAAGTGCCTTCTTCCTAATTCATACTGGTTATGCTTGCATTCTCTCTCGTCCGGTCATAAAATCCCGGTACATTCTATCAGCGAACGGTGTTATTGAAAAGCACTAACAATAAAATATTCAAATAAACCCGGAGCGTCTGCCGGTGCAGTTGACGTGTGTTAAATGTCTTGTAGATGCTGATCATAAGTCATAAAACTAACTACTTAAATCGCCGACATTTTTATCTGACAGACTGACTATTTGTTGCCTATTATCAATCGATTACTATGAAGATTACTACTGAAGCGAGAAAGATTCCATAAGCGATTTCTCTAATATTGCAAAATCATTGTTTTATTTTTATTTTGCTAATTTACCTTACATATACTTACATTCTTATTTATTAACAGTTTTATTATACTGAAATATACTGCATATATACTATATAACTATATAATACATATATTAATTACGGTTGTGTATTTATTGTACATTATGCGTATAAATGCACAAATTCTTAAATACTGCTCGAAAAAGATTCGAATAGGTCAAGATTTTTATCTCGCAATGTGCGTTGTAGGAATGTTGGATGTGTGATGTATTAGGACAGAAAAGAGCGACGCTGTTCTCCCGAGACGCCGTGAACTACCAAAACGAACGGACACCGCTGTCATTATTTTTCGCATTTCGCACATTTTGCGTAGTGTCAGCACGCGTGGTCTCTCATCCCTCACCTGCCTGCCCCCAATTAAAATCCCGATGGACCGCCATAATTTACACCGAGGTACTAGCTAATAAATTGACTACACATCCGCGAGCTGTAGCGGACGATTTGTAAAACGGGCGTATTGCATCAGGCGCGCGGGATATCTTGTACATACGGGACCGATACGATTATCGGGTCCGAATTTAACGAGCGCGACGCAACGTCGAGATGGGTCTCACTCCGGGCAGGTTTGGCCCTGTCTAAGTGATCCCGGGACGGGCAGATAGGAATGGGGAATAAAGAGCGCGCGGATAATCGCGGCACTTAGTACCGTTCTCCTCCCGCTTGTGGGATCAGGCGGGAGTGAGGCGGGAGTGCGGGCAGGTGGAGCCAAAATCTCACGAAAAATCCCGAGACCGTAAAGATAGACTTTTATCATGTCTCCTGGGCGAGCATTCGTCCCCTGAGTGGCGTTTATCTCGTGGGTCTCTCGGTAATGTCTGTAACTTAACACTGTCCTCGGGAGAGAGACTGATAGCGACGCCGCGCCCGACCGATCCTCTCTCGCAGGGTGTATCCGCTCTCGGCTCTTTTTCGGGGAACCGACCGAGGGAAGTTCGGGGAACCGTGGATCGTGGATGTAATGGATACTTCAGGAATCTGCGCATATGCTGCTCACGAGTGCGCGTCCACTCAAATTTAAATACGTCGGCCCGGCGAGTATCGGGAAGACAGGTCACGTTCGAGAAGAATCCCTTTTTTCGAATACGTTTTTCTGCTTGGATTTGAATGGTTGCGTGCCGTTAAAGAGGCAGAAAATAACATCGCGATATCAGTCACGGCGCATAGAGAGCGTCGGAGAGCGTCGGCTTAGAGGTTTCTCAAAGAGATGTATTTTAAATGAAAATAGCGGTGACCGCGGTATGAGAAAGAGAGAGCATCGCCTTTTTGCTGGAAACGAGCTTAGAGGCAAACTGTTTTCGTCTAAGAAAGTGGATTCGGGATTTTAGCATATCGCCTTTTGTGCGTCGCCGAGAAAACCGCGCTTGTGGCATATATATTCAGGTGCTAAGTCTCATATTTCTTTTATATTCGTGCGCGAGAAAAATATCCCTCGAAGAAAAGAAATCTATTTAGGTCTATTTAGGTCGACGAGTTAAACACCACGAAAGCCATTTGCTATTCTAAAAAGGAACATGGGAGAGGGACAAAAGTTTACGTTTTAAATTTCGCGGTGCATCATTTGGATGCGTTTCGTGCGAGACCAGAATGAGTTGAGAGTAAGCGAGGCTCGTGCTCGAGCCTTCCGGCAGATATCCGTTTCGAAAAACGTCTTGTTGGAGACGTCAAAAGAAGTGCAGATGTTATATACGCATTCTTCAGTGAGACGCACTCCGCCCGGTTCTCTTCTCGTTAAGACAAAAGGGCCACGGTCCGCATCGCGGAGTCTTCTTTCTCGTGCGGGCAGCACGTAGGTATACATTTTATGCGTCGCTGTATGCAACACGTGTTGCCCATTGGATGTCCATCTGTCGTTGACAATAGCCTTCTCGCTGACAGTACAGGAGGCGAGCCAACCGGCGCTCCTTATACGGCATCTCCACGGTAAGTTCGTATAATAAATGAAAGTCTCTCGCATGCAAATCGAGCGCCGTGACCGATTAAAGAAATTTGATTTTGACGAGATCTTAACTCACCGCGATAAATTCATCCCGTCTCCGCTTAACTTCCCGTCGGGGCTGGTTTTTTTAACGCCATTTTATTTTATCTGAAAAGAATGAAAGATCAACTATTCATACGCTCGATGATTGCACTTTCGTTTCTCTCCATTGTTCGAAACTTGCGCGTCAACATCTGTGAAGATTGAGCGCCATTCGGCAACCGTGGGGTCGGTGGAATCGATGCTTTCTAATGACGGAAGCGGAATCGTGAATCTCCAATGCGCAGCCGCCTCTCGTAATTGCGGCGATATTTAACAGGATGCCGCTAAGTAATGGTCCCTTTAGAAAAAGTCGACGATGCAATAATTTACGAATTACAAATTCAACGCGAAGCCACAGAGAGACCGAACCTCCGTCTCATAAGCCACGATATTTCAACGGAGAAGATGTCGGCTCTTGGGTATCACATCACCCTGCGTGAATAAATCGCCGTCGGGAAGATCTTTCATCAACTTTAATTCTCTCGATTCTTTCCGACAGTCCGAGCTCGCCCGCAGAAATGATATCTTGCGTGATTAAGCTTCTCGCAACGGGATTTTTTTGTCTTCAAAGGCAACAAATGTGCCGTGATTGTACAAAAAATATATTCGTACTTTTTTCCATATTATTTTTTTATAAAAATGTCAATCAATTATGCGTAGGAAAATAAATGTTCGTAATTAAAAATATATATTACAATTTTATATAATTGGAAATGCTTCTTATATGAAAATATTTTATGTTACTTAATGTATTTAACAAGGTTAATTATAAAAATAGGAAATTAATATTGCAGTTAGTTTATAACAAGTTGCAATTAGTTTTATTGGATTGCAACGTATAAATATGGAAGATTTAATAAGTCTGTGATTTAGGATCATCGCCAATAATTTAGAAGTTGATCCTAAGATCATTGAATTGTTTTATTTTGAAAAAATATTAGACATTTCTTTTATGAGAAGATTAGGCTGTTAAGTCAAAAATCTCAGTTAATTTTTGGAGCTGCGATAAACCACTTCGGGAAAGAGCTCAAATTTGGTTGAATCTCGATGGCATCATTCTCGCAGCCACAGGCAGGATTTCGAGGCGTAAATTTCGTCTATCTGATCCGTAAAATCCAGGATCTCTCCGTCTTCTCTCGGCATTTTGTCGTCACTCGCGTGCGCGTCCCCGCAGACATGAAAAAGAATTGTCGTTTGGAAGTGCAGTATTTTCTCGTGAATATTAGGACGAAATATTTCCCACGATGCGATTCAAGTGTTCAAACCTGCTTCTCCTGGCAAAGGATGTATCATATTAAGTATCATAATGTATTATAAGCTCTCACATGATGTAAGCCTCAGGCTCAAATATATCTGAGATTTGGAAATTTGGTATATGTCTCTGTATTAAATTATGCGAAGAGATTCATTATGAATTATTATCGAAGAGAGACAGAGAGATAAAGTTTTCATTTAGGGTAAAATTCAGTTTAGGATAAAAATTGAAGAATTACAGAGCTCGTGGTAAAAAATTATGTAATTTAACATCCTCAGAGTTTTGGGAATCAAAGAGAGGCGCGTAACACCGCGCGCCGCGCTTTGCGCAGAGACACGCTGACGCTCGCGCGCTCTCGCACGCATAACGTAACGATGCAAATTGCGGACGGTCCGGGACAAAAGTGTTTGCTCGCGCGATTTGCGGTCGGTGCGGCTCTCAAGGCAGCGGATTTCAATTACGAGTCTTCAGCAACTGACGGACGTACGCTCGCGCGCGCGCGCGCCCGCGCGCCCGCGCTCCTCTCAACCTGGCCAGTAGCTCATTCAAAATTCGGTAGCTGCCGGTGAGCGCTTCCCGGTAATGAAACATTCGCAGCGCACCGCAAATTGCCCCTCGCCTCGCCATGCAAGAACCCAAGTGCTTCCGACCGTCCGCTTACATCTCTCTTTCTTTTCTGCCCATTCAATCCTCCCTCCAGCCACCCCTCAGTTACTTTTTCGCTCTTTCTTTCTTCCTACGCCGGCGAAAGCACATCGCCGACACGTACGGTCCGCCACTTCGCGGCTACTGCAATCCCGTATACAATTATTGGTTCTCGCTGCTGCAAAATTCGTTCGCGATGAGAAAGGGGACCGGGGTTAACTCGCATTTTTTGTATGCCTTGCAAACCGTAACCGAGTCTAGGGTGTATGGCAGGTACCGTAGCTTCTCACGATGTATTCCTTGTTATTTTGATGAGCATGTTAATCGCCATTCTTGGAAACTTCCAGCGAAAATAAATTGCACAGAGAATCCTGCGATTCAATTCATCGCGGCCCCGAATGACACGGCGAGCTTAACATTCCAGCGGTTTTCCAGAGGTAGCATACGCTCTTGAATACTTGACAATTTATTTTTAACTACGTCTGTGGTGAGAAAGAAAAAAAGATTAAGAGAGAGAGAGAAAGAGAGAGAAACATGGCTCTGCATCGGAGCTTAATGCGTCGTAAAATAATATTGCAGCGGAAATTTGTGCTTGCCCACGATTTAGGATTTTGTTTCATGGGCCTATAAATTCGGCGCGTCTGACATCCGCGAAATACGCGTGTCACCGTGGAAATTCAATTCTTAATTAACCCATCGCGAGACGGTGGCATAAATCCGCGCGAATTTAGTGTTCCAAGCTGATCGTAACTTACGAAGCTCAACAACTTTTAAAATCTCGTGAAACGAGTTAATAACTACCGTGCATGGTTCCAGGTCGTCGACTCGCGACTGGGTGGATCCGAGGGACCACTTTCAGCGAGCGATAACGACGAAATCACGAGCGTGACTCTCGTTTCCGCGCGGAGTTCCCTTTACTGGATCGGCTAACGTTCCCATGGGAGAGCGTGGTAGTGTATACCCAGCGACATACCAGGCTCTCCGCAAGACCAGGTGTAACATTGGAACGGCATTCCACGTTGCAACTGATGCGCGGCGCCGTGCAACGATCGTTGCACACGACCCCCGCGAGAGCGAGAAACACGATAACGCGAAAAGCTGAAAGTTGGAGAGATATGTACGGTGCATATTCATGTCAGCAGTTGATAAGCTTTTTTTTTTAACTTAAAACAACATCTTACTCTTAGATTTCACTACGAAATTAGAGCAATTAAAAATTATAATTAGGCGATTAATACAACGTATTAATTTCTAATATTTTTAAAAGTTTAATATTTTTTGTGAAATAGAATAATAATTATAGCAGACAATATAATTTCTAAGAGAATTGTACAAATATCGCAAGTTTCTCCGTATGGTCAGCGTTGGATTGATGTTGCTTTAGTCGTCCATGAATTTATTATCGTTGGAGCTTACTGGTCGAGCTTACTTCCTTCTTGTTCCTCTCGATGAGTTAATAAACCGAGCGGCATCCGCGGCTTAGCACGATCGATGCGTCATCGGCCGTTAAGTGCGATTAATCGTGAGCGCGATCATGCATGCTCGATCGTCTGGTTCAGGGCTCGAACTGGGTCTTCTCAAAGATTCATAGCATAGCAGATTTCTTGTCTGCGCTGGCGACTAACAGCTTTTATAGGATTTTTATAGGATTTTAAAACTGCAGGTCGTTCTTTGATGACGGCAAAACGGGATTAAGAATTATGATTGTGACAGAAAGAGTCATCAACTAATTTTAATATGCTGGATTATCGTAGATTTTTGAGAACTATTGTAACTTCATTCCGGTCATAAGTCGATCGCCGAATGCGTTACCTACATGCAAAGTTTTACGAGTAACGTAGGTTTTAATATCTAAAAAGAATGGTACGATTTATACATATTTTTTTTTTGTACACACGCTGATGTTGGATTAACCCGGAAAAATTGAGATTTTAAGATTTTCATGTATAACAAAATGCACACAAAACTGTGTGCAGGAAATAATACCGATAAATTATGGTTAAATGAAACGAACTGACAAAATAGAATTACGACGGAATTCTACAAAGAAAGGTTTTGCATATTGGGAATTGCTTGCATGGATAATTTTTATTGAATTGCTAATTTCCACGTGACCGCTGAGGCAAACGATATTAGCTACTCTTCGGTATATCGAGAGAAACGCATCAGGAAGGTAATGCCATGGTATCTGCTCGAAAGAGCATTCCGCCATAACACAAGTTTAATTGGGCTCTGGTCCGTGGCTGAGGAGTCAACATTGAGTCTCATGCGAGAGAGATCCAGCGAAGGATTCCAGAATGCTTTCGGAGGGTACAATGTCGTTGTTACCACCTGGACCACCTTCGTCCAGCCGGCGGGATAATTGCGCGATGACATATCTGTGCTTTTTGTCAGTGACGACCACACGTGGATCGCGAGAACTTCTTCGTCGGCTGGCAATTAGACGATCGGATACAAAAGTATGCGAGTGTCGGAGCGACCCGGCCCGAAATCGATCCACCGGTACCTCGGACAGGACGGGCATTCGTCAAATAATTGACAAATGGATTTAATTGCTGGCCAGATTTCTTGTTGCGCTACCGTCAAACGCACTTGAACGCGATGAGATACTCGCGGCGCTAATTACGAGATAATTTAACGTCGCGGGTCGTTTCGGTTTTAATAGCTTGATAGTGACTCTTCTCGTTAACGTACACGAAAGCCACTTTTGAAAACCGTCGAGAGAAGTCAGCTTCGATTTTTTTTTTTCAAGAAACTTTTATGAATTATACCTTTCATATACGTTATCTTATATCATATAACATCCAAGGAAGACACTTTGAAATAAAGGAGTTATGTTTACTCGGGAGATTATATATTACTTTTACATTCTTGGATCTTTTATCTTTGCCCGCGTATTGTAAACTTATTTGTCCAAGTACGTTCCGTAGCCGATTGATTAAACTGGGACGACTAAGGTTCGCCATTGCTTTATTATGCACAGGTCGAGCCGTCGTTCGATTCGTTATCTCGGTATCCGCTAATTTACTCTGACAAATACGGATTGTTCGTTTGTCCAGAGTACAGCTGCGCGCTCATGCAGGCCCACATCCACGCTCGCCGCGATCCACTTTAATAAAGCGCACCGATTACTCACCCGGATGTTTTAGACCGGATGGACAGCACGGATATTAACCCTCCAGTATTATCGTGGGGGTCAACGCTGACGGCGGAGCAAGAAAGCTACGCCTACGTACTTGGAAAATCCGCGTATTGCAAATATTTTCATTTTGATCTGTAAGTACGTAATTAAGAATTCTATTAATCTCTTTTATTAACTTTGAGTGTTACATTGTTTATTCTTGCTTATAGCAAAGAATGTTTCGTAAACTCAGAGGTCTAATAAAATAAAAAATATGAAACCTTCGAATTTAAATATTCATATGGCGTTATGTATTCAAGGGACGATCCGATTCTTGAGTTAAAACGGGACGAAACGGAATTGTTTGGTCCCGATCAAAATTCAATAAAATTCAACGCTGCTAGTGAATTGGAAATCGTTTCGTAACGTCTAAGAGAACCATTCGTGTATCGTGTTTCGGTCGTTGATTTAAATTTCAGTTGTGCCACTACTACGCGGGAAGGGCTCTCGAATCATTAGGATCTCCATAAACGGCCGGACGGCCTAACGAAGCTTCCTTAAAATACGCGATGTACGAGCGGTAACACCGCAGCGTCGCAGAAAGAAGAAAGAAAGGAGGAAAGAAGGAAAGGAGGAAGATCGAGGCCGAAAGTACATCTGCCGCTTACCCCATAAACGCACTTGTAAATCAAGACACGCGCGTGCAACCGCGAACGTTTCGCTGGTGAGACAGAGCCTATAGAGT
Organism: Temnothorax nylanderi; assembly: GCF_030848795.1. Classification (NCBI taxonomy): domain Eukaryota; kingdom Metazoa; phylum Arthropoda; class Insecta; order Hymenoptera; family Formicidae; genus Temnothorax; species Temnothorax nylanderi. The sequence goes on along the minus strand of NW_027249064.1, from coordinate 2,325,864 downwards.
CTTTGAATTATTAATACGAGCTTGCTTACTGGTCCAATCAAGTCCTCCCACCTGGCCACCTGGTCACTCTTCGGCCGATGTTCTTTTAGCGATATACCATATTTGAGACCGTGCTGCTCGGATGATCCTCGACACGATTAAGCTCTTCGGCGTCTCTTAAGGAGACGGCGAAAAGAAAGAAAAAAAGAAAAATTCAAAGCCCGCCGACGAGAGCTTCGTTCTCAGACGGCAGAAAGAGCTTCGATGTAATCCATCACTCTACGTGTGGTAATACGAGAGACGCGCGTCTCGGCGAACACATGCGATTTTGTTTTCCAATGTTGAAGGAATGTTTGCGGATGTCTATGGAACGAAACAGTGACGGACGGACAGGTTGTTGAGAAATTCTCGAAAAAAATTAGGCCCATTCGAGTAATCTTCGTTTTTATTTTCCTTTATTTATATTCCGTTCTACATCTTAAACAGGCGGATACATCCGGGGAGATCAGCTATGTTTATTGCATGCCGATTCGTTAAGCGTTTCTCGCACACCCGTCGGCTACCGTGCTCGTAACTATCGACGAGAGACCGTGCGTGAACGTACGCGTACGTCTCCCATGCGCGGGAGAACCCATGCCCGTAGCAGTGGGAGAACTTTATGGAATGGTATGGGAGGGCGTCGGGTCGGCGCGTGGGCGGCCGCAGGCAGGACGCACGTCTGAAAGCTGGAGAGAGATAGTCCGCGTGGTATGCCACGAGGCCGAGCTCGAGAGGGGAACACACGGAGGGAAGAAAACGAAAAGAAAGGCGAGACGATGGAAAGAGAAAGAGAGGGGACGTGGAAAGGAAGAAGGAACGAGCCGTGGAATAAGGAAGAACGATGGGGGGCTCCTACGTATCCACGTATGGCAAAGGATATACCGTGGGGGAGAGAAAGGGAGAGAGAGAGAGAAAGAGAGAGAGAGAGAACGAGGATAGACTGAGAGTACCGGGCACAAGAGCTCGGATCCACAGCCGGTTAGGAATAAAAGGAGTTTTATATGACGCCGTGGTTTATGGCCGTGGGTTTTATCTGATCGCATTGCCACCGGTGCGGATTTCGCAATAAATTAGACCGAGGTGTAATTAAAAGGGCACCAGTTGCCGTCGTCCCGTGACCGTCGTGTAGCCACTACCGAATGAGAGGAGAATCTCTGTCCTTGGGAATCTCTTCGGGTTTCTCTTGATAGGGCGAACAACGGGCCACGATAGAATTTCTGTTGATAATTACGCAATCGTCGCGGATGTTCAAGTGAACATAGTGATCGAACGATTGTATTATTAATGATTGTGGAAAGAAATCAAACCATATTCTTTCGGAACAAATTAAGTTTGTTGGACACGCGGAGAAATCAGCGGCAATTTTCTTAATAAGATTTTATTAAAAATTCTCATTGCGAGTAAAAGTTTATTTATTTATTTACAATATATTGTACGTAATGTACAGAAATTATAGAGAATATTAAAAATCAAGGGAACGAACTTTAAAACAAGGATTGATATTTAATTAAACATTGTGGCTCTTTAAAGGTCTAATTGCCATTAAGTGGCTCGAAATCCACCTCCGTGCATCATATGCGATATTGTCCATCATGGGATGTGTAATTCAGGGATCTGATGAGTGACCGGCGTGTGGTCAGCGATGCGATCCAGCGTCGACTAATTTGTCCGTTCGGCAAATTGAAATTACACGTTGCTCTCGCGCCGCGCCGCACCGTTTCTCTCGCACTGCTGAATTATTATCGCGGCACGATGCGAACGATATCCTCGAAAGAGAACGATGATCAATTCAGGCGTTGGTAAAGATAATACCGAATGGTATCCTGACTTTCTCCACTTTCTGATCCTCATGCCGCATTTTCGCGAACGTCATTAATCCTCGGATAAAATATCCTTTTAACAGCGAAATTATTATATACGCGCTGATTGTTATTATGAGTATCGTGCAGACAGCCACATACATTTAATTATTACTTTTCAGAATTATTTTCGCCGAAATTATGCAACTTTCTTTCGATAAGAGTGCCGTGGCCATTTTTTGCGAATTTTTGATTTAACCAAGACAAAAACAAAAATAATGTTAGAATCTTATTCACATACTTGTGGACACGTGCCGCATTCCCGATAATCGAAGAACGGCATAGAAACCGGTAACGGACGCTCTCGTGATAGAAAGAAATATGTCCAGAAGGCGTTTTGCGGGCAACTTGTTCGTGACTGAAGTAACAATCGCGAGGAGTTTTTCACAAACCGCGATTTATTACGCTCGTACCTGTCAATACGTTTTTCTCCAGGTTAGCGTCGCCGCTACGCGAGTCGCCGCTCCGCTTCCGCTTTATCCAGCGTGGAATCGTGACCGCAAAATAAATCTAAAGGCGCCTCGAGATACCTCCTCAGTCTCTTTTCTTAGTTCATCCTCGCATTCTCATGGACCTTCCGCGACCTCCCCGTCTCATTCCGCGGTCTCCGTGGAATTTTTACCAATTTCTGTCCTCCGACGTTCCACGCTCATCTTTCCTAAAATTCCCCGTGGATCCCGACGATCCTTCTTCCTTATTTCTCAACCGTGCCTTTATTGTGTTTTTACGAGATTGTCTACCATACTCTTCTCTTTCTTTCTCCGGTTCTTTTTACAGTTCTTTTGTTTTTTTATTTTCTTTCTCCTCGTTCGCGATCGTCCTCCTGGCGGGTGCCTAGCATTTATTACTGCCTCCTCCAAGCCTGGTTTCTCCGCGGATCTATTCGTCTCTCATGACCTCTCCTCTATCCTCTCTCGCTCTTCTCTCGCGTCTTCTTTCTCCCCTCGCGGGTGATCCCCAACCCGGTGATCTCCGACGATTTCTCGGAGCAGCCTCCTCCCTCTACGCCCCCGTCGAGGATCCCGACGAGAGATAACCCTTATAAACTGGAGCATTAGTAAGGCGCGGAGCAGCTCCGTGAGAGGGTATCTGCGGATCTACACGTTGCGAGAGGGGCGCAAAGGCGTGCCACAATGAGGCCCGGTATATAAACCATATCTGCATCGCGCTGGGCCCTCCGCCGCAGAGCAGCGAATGTGGGACCACCACAATGTATATCGCACGGTCATACAGATGAGAGCATAAGCATCGCCAGCCGGTCCGAGAGTAACGTCTGGGTATATCTCCCTTCGAGCATCTTACTTATGCCCCTAACCGGGCGGGCTCGCACAAAAATTGACGTAATTATCGGGCTCGCGCCTCCTCGGGGAAATTAAGCGAGGATCGTGTTGCGTTAAGGGAGTTCTAATCCTGATGAGATCATAATTAATTAATTCCGGACGTTATAATACAATGGCATTAAGATCAATAAGATATTTTTGTTATTACTAGCTATCACTAATTTATTCATTGTATACGCTATTTAACGGAGATTCTTCTCAGCTTTAATAAAAATGTGGAACATAATAGTTGTTGGCTAATTTTCTTATCGAGAATATATAAATCTAGTGTCGGATTTGCAAACGTCTTTGATGTTGAGTCACGGATGCAAAATTCCAAGGATGAGAACGAAAGGAGGATCTGGTGGAAGAAATGCGAGGACATTCGCGATTAAGTTGTATCAAATCCACGATTGAGTACCTCGTGTATCGCGTATTTCACCAGCCATAAATGTCCGGTTCATGGTATTTCCCATAATCTACAAGGGTGGACACGCGAGAGATAAGGGAACCAGCGAGAAAAACGAGGATCGATTACGAGTTATCTTCAACCGAGAAGACCGAAAGAGAGACGACGAACGAATCAGACAGAAAAATAGCTGCGAGAGGAGAAAGCAAGGCGTACGATAAAAAAAAATATATGATGAGGGGTGGAAGGATAAGAAGTATAAAGCGTAAGAGTCGGAGATAGCCGATATCCGAATGAGCGAGAGAGAAGGAATCACGTGATGGAATAAAAACAGCGAAGTGTGGGAGAAAGAAGAGGATGATGGAGAGGTAGAAGAAGAATGAGGGAGAGAGTGGGACAGCTGGCAAATTCCTGGCTTGTGGTCGTCGGTCCTCAACGCGCATGCAGGAGGTATCCAGGTGTGCGAAGGTGACGCTCTACAATAACTCCTTCGGCTTTATGTTGTGGGTGGTTTATACTTTATGTGTCCCGCGGGACAATCACGAAGCCGCGAACGATCCGGGCTCTTATTTCTACTTGCTCTCGCCCCGCTCAAAAACCTCTGCTCCCTCCCGTTGTTTACGACAATTCGGCGTCGTTGTCGGCGATGCGTAATCGCGCGCGTGCATGTAGCGCATCCTGACGCGACTTTGCACGAGATTTAAGATTCGCGGTGGCTTCTTCACCCTTTCGGAATAATTTTTCTGTACGAAATTATCGATATCATTACGACCTCTTAGCGATTACCTCGATAAATAGAGATCTCCGGCCAGCTCCATCTTCTTGACCAAAGTTCGAACGCGCGTCCACGTTTACTACTCTTTCCCTTTTAAATTACAAATACTGGTTTCACTGTACATTAAATTTATAATTACACTGAATACAATTTCTCGCGTCTGATTTTCGGGGATCTAATGAGCCGCTGCGCAACGCGCCCCCACACATGTACCCTTAATTTTACTCCCTGCATCGATCATAATTACCAGGCGTGATATATGCGGTTGGTATGTACCGCAGGCAGGTGTGAGGAGTGCCCCTCGCGCGAGTGATGCAACGCGGTACCTCGCGATAAATCAAACTTCGAGAAGCGGCGCGCGGCCCCCGGATCGATGTCCGAGATTGGCAACGTGCCAATTTTCTCCGGGAGTGAAAGCAGATTTCGAGAAGGGCCGCTTGCGCACGACGTCCCGCAATGATAGGTGTGATAAATGCAATTATTTACGGTCGATTAAGAGCACTTCGACGGGCGTTTGAGCCGCCGCGGGTATCCGAAGCGGCGAGAAAATGCTTCCGATCGAAGCCCCCGATCGGGAGGCGGCCGAGCTCTCTCGCGTACGAGAGAGCTCTGTTCGAATTTTAAGCAGATTATCTGCTCGTCCACTCGCTAGCGATATAGCTCGGCGTGACGTGTTGCGAAAACGAAGTATCGCGCCGTGCAGCTCGATCAATATTTTTACATATTTTAATGTCAAAATTGTCATCGCAAAATTCGCCTTCCGATTTAGTTCATTGTATAATGTAATATTTAAAAATGTTTATGGGGTAAAAATGAAGGTAAACAGAATATTAAGTAAAGTAGATAATAATTCATTCAAAGCAAAAACGATGTATGTATGAAACATTCCAGTATTGCTGTTACATTATTATTACTTAATATGCAATTAAGTTTTAATTTTTTAAATTCACGAATCCGACATGTAAATATCGCACGCATGCCACTCTTCATATTGGCCTAACGAAGACCTCCGATCGTATCGAATCGAAGAGAAGACTATTCACGGAGCTGGGCACCTTTATTTCTTCTCGTGTATCTGCTCCCGAGTCCTCCTCCTTCCTCCCTCAAGTGTAGTGTCCTCGAATTGATGCATCGCCGTGTACGAGAATATTTCACGTCGCACGTTTTGTCCCGCGCATGAGAAAAATATTCCAGTCGCAACCCACGCACAATGCGTAGAGAAACGTGTGGCGAGAGGATACAAAAAGAAAGGATATCTTCGAAATAAATCATGGATCTAGGCAACAGGTGTACAGATTGCTTCACCATTCGAGTTCTTGCATCCAGCGCGTATAGTGGGAGATTCATCTGAGACCATTCACATATATATGTACATACTTTTTCCGAATTACCGAATATGTCGCGCATCGTCGAGGAAAATGTCCATCAGGAAATACGATCATTTTTCTTTCGATTCATGAGAACGGATCTCTCTGTTAACCGCATTGAAAAACCTTGACTTTGACGTATCTCGTATATTTGTATAGCTAAGAAACATTTCGTAGTAAGTGAAAATATTCTCATAAAAGGCTTAAACCACATTATTCATGTTATTATTAAGCTGTAGTGTATACGTATGTGGTGTATGGTTTGATTAATATGATTATTTATTAATGTGGTTCATGCGTATGGGGCATAAAAAAAGTGGCATGGAGAGCAAATGAGCGTGTTGGGACCGGAGGTGCGTTCTAGGACCGGTCAAGAAGGATGGCTTTCGTGCCGAATAAAATGATATTAATCGTAAGAGCCGGCGGGGGTCGGCGGCTCTCCTCTGTCCTAGTTCACAATAAATAAATCCACGGGTCCCCCGGTCCCTGCGGTGTCCCAATTAATTCGATCTCATTGTAACGCGCGACGCGTCCTCGGGATACGCTCTTTGTGATATCGACTTTGGCCACGGTCCCGAGAGTACATTATCATTCGTCGTGCGTGTCCCCTGCCCCGACGAATTTAATTAAGCCGCGAGCAACACGCTGTCGCTCCGGCTCGCGGCAACACCGTGCACAAGTCCCCGAGCGCGTGGAATGCGCGTGTTGGATAAATAACTTTCAAATTACACGCGTAACCATTACGACGTTGCGCGAGAGGCCTCTTATCGGGCCCTCCGTACGGCAAAGTCAATTTAACTTCTCGCCGCGATTTCTTGGCCACTCCAAAAAAGTTACACAAGCAGCGCCGAAGCGTGCTTAAGACCGCACGAAACAAAATTAATTCCTGCTTGTGACGAGAACTGTTGGAGCCATACACAGACACACACACACACACACATATGTGTACATATATGTAGTGGCTACATTTCTCGTTGATAACTGCTAACAATTTTGTAGGACACATATCATATACGGGATATTTTCCGCCACATGTATAGCTAGACAGGATTTTAGTTGTACATCTCTTTACTTACAGTTTCTCTTCTTATTCAGAAATATCTATTGTCACAAATTTCGCTCCATTTATATCGGTCACGAGTTCTGATTTGAAATGAAGATGGGTCGCATCTAGTCCAGACGTACGTGCAACTTATTTAGAAGTCAGAATTAAAGTGCAGGTGCGCGGAATTGTCTCAGGCCGCGGGCTACGCGCTGCAGCAACACGGGTATATACGCGCTTCGATCGCGATGGAATGTTGATGTAGGATAAATATCCTTGAAATTACACGCGTAATCATTACGACGTCGCCTGAGGTGGAACACGGTAGGCGCTCTCTCGGTGCGCTCTTGGTGATCATTCGTTTTACACGCGTGCAGATTGGATGGTACGATCGGCATTTGGAGACGAAATCGGGATTGGACCGGGCGCGATAGCCGCGGGGCCCCGAGACACGAAAGTGGTACGTTGTAAAATCCGACTTTTGTTATCTAGTCAATTTACAACGCTGCAAATTGGTACGGCTGATTGCCTTTTCTTAAGCAGAGAAGTCGAAGATAATCTTGTATTTATAGAAAGATTGATAGGGGTTGTTAAAACGAGACAAATCGAAAAAGATCAATTTCACTTCAGATATATATATATATAGCAATCTTTAGATAACAGTATTAAAAATTGCTTCCTAAAACATTTGAACAATATTTCGCTGTTTATTATATATAATAGTTATAAAAAATAATAATGGAAAAGATTATTATGTAGTAAAGATTTTATTTACCGATATAATTTTTGCCAATTTGAAATCATATAGAATCTAGTTATTATCTTTCGATAATTCGACTGATTGCTGTTTGAAAAATAACAATCCACGTTGATAAAATCGATTGAATCGTGAACTGATCGAAATAAAGTGATAATTACCGTTACGACCGCCGAGGTACACCCTGGATTCGATGAGTGCGTTTAAAATGAAACGAGATCAATCTATGAAAGTGCAGCGCAGGTCAACCACTCGTCGACGAAGCCCCTATTATAACGTTACATCGCTATAAATACGGAGCGAAATTATAGCGATGTAACGGCAGGTTATTACGGCGCGCGAGGGGTTGAGCAAATAATGTGTACTAAATATAAAATCACCGGTAGTTAAACGAACTCGAAATTACGCGCTTTAGTGCCGTTTGAAGAAAACTCGCAGGCTTGACGGGAAAAACGTACGTATTAATTGGATAGGAACCGATTCTTCTTTCACTGATTAACCATCCGGAGAGAATAAGGTACGAACAATCTCGTTAGGGACGTCCAGATAAATCAGCGGCTCGATGAAACCGTTTATAACGAAGTGAGATCTAACTGGAGTAACGCATTTCTCGGCCTCTCTCGTATATTCTACTAGCCGCGGCTATCCTATTATTACGCGGAGAGCTGCCAGCACTCCCACGCTAAGGGGTAACCTGATCGGGGTTAATCTGACCCTGACCTGCAACACCTGCGCGCGCGCGCGCGCGCGACCCAACCTAATTCCAACTTTTTCCTCACCCTCTCTCAGTTGGCTCGCTTTGCGTCTCGGGCTGCGTTGTCCCGAGGCGGGAGATAAGAGCGAGAGATAGGAATTTTTTTCTTCTTGAGACTACACCATACTCTAACGAAGACTCGCGTTGGACCATGTTCGATGTCTCGTATAGTCATCAGCTACGAAAAGTATTAATGAGTTTCCAACGTTATTAACGTGATACTGAACGTTTCTCTTTCGAGATAAGATGACAGAATATAGGAGGATATAGCTCCGTTGTTATTACAAAAAATGAAAAGAACATGTTTGCATCGAGCATTTTTATTCCTATGAGATACGCTGTGTAAAAATTTGTTATAGATTAGCGTGGAATTTATCGAAGGATGCGATGTGCCTCCTCGTTCCATCCAGAGTTCGTATCAGGACCCGTAGATAGATAAGCTTTATAGGGGCGGGTTGAGGACGGGAAAGAGAGTATCGGAAGAGGATTCGAGCCTCCGGTATTCCGGGCTAAAGTTATGGCAGGTACGCGTTCGACGCCCGCGATCATAAATCCTGAACGCCGCCGAATGGGATGGGGGTAGCATTGTGGTTTTATATAGGTATATAAAAAAAAGAGGAAAGCGTTATGGGAAATGTCCTATCGGGAGGCGGCGGGCAGGTGCGCCGGCCATATAAGGTTAAAAGGCCATACGAAGTCGACTCTCGCTTCGAAGCGCGATAAACGCGGTGCGCGCGCGATTCGCTCGTGCCTCGCCCAACTTCTCTACATGAGGAGTTATTACGTACGCCTACGCCTCCGGGCTCGGCCGCAGGAAACTCGAGGCGAGGACTCGGTGACGGCGAGAGGAGGGAAGGGGTTCCGTTTTTTGGTGTGTATCTATGGAAATTGAACGTCGAGAGAGCCGGCGACTAGCCGTTAAGTTGTAAATCTTGAGTGCGCGGCGTGAATTGCACTTAGGAACAGTCCTCTGATTGGCGATGCGCACGGTGACGTAGGATAACGGAAACAACAATCTTTTATATTGCTGATCATTTGCATCCTGATATGATATCTGTATGAATTATTTTGACAAAAATTTTGACACGAAATTCCATTTTTCGTAATAAAACGAAATATCCACATGCGTATTTTCATTATTAAATTATTTCTGCGTGTAATTGAATTACATTTTAATAAGAGTCACATGCCTGTAATTATAAATTGTTTCTATTATTATTCATGTGATTATGGAATGTGATTGTACAATTAATTGAGGGATTCAGCGTATGCTAATTAACATCGCCTTTTAACTCGGTGCGATACGCCGCGACGGCGCGCTGCGTCGTGTATACACGTTCCGGCATTTAATCTTCTCCCGGAGAGTGACATTATTAGCCACAAATGAGTGAGACTCGCGCCGGCAAATGGCTACAAATTAACTATGTCTGCCAGTTAAGTGGTCGCCGCTAATTACGACGTACACGTCAATGCGCCTGGTAATTATGCCCGTTGCAGCCGCACACAGGCCGATCCCGTTTTTTTCGCGAGAGAGAGAGAGAGAGAGAGCCGTGACTAATAATGCAAGATCGAAAAATCGTGGTATCGATCCGGCCTCTTCGGGATACACCGAGGCCGAACTCCCACAGGGTGCCATCGAAGGACGGTCCACCCGCTGATCCGTACCTGTGTTCTTTTAATTGGAACCAGAACCGAATCGCCGATCGGCTGCAGGTGAATCGCAACGATTTGTATCACTGGCAGATCATTACTCATCCGTCCTCGCGCGCGGGGAATTATAGCGAGTCGCCATTGTAACGAGTAGGAAAGAATCGAATCCGTTCCCCCCACGGGAGGAAGCGAAAAAGTTTTTCTTCGTTATCTGCCCTGCACGTGGAGGAACACAGTTCTCGTTGTGATCTCTCGGTTTTGCCGCGGGAGAGATCGCAGCCTCTTCGTCAGCCCTTTTGTTTAATCTATACGACTGTTCCACCGGTGCGAGAGCGAACGGGCAAATAAGCTGACTAACGCCAAGATTAATATAATACATCGTTTCGAATTAGCCCTTCGATATAACGAGATTTTGCCTTTTTTTTTTTAGTTCTTTTATTACACTTTACTCGCGCTGCTCCTATTCGTTTGCTTTTCGTCGGACGTCGCTGCTGCGTTGCCGCTAACGATCCGGTTAGTGAAACAGACGGGGAGATATTTTCCTTCTGGCGTATCGATTCACGTTGCGCGGGGTTACAGATGTTTCAGCAAGTGTTCTAGCGGGTTCAGGTGGTGACGGCCGATCGGTTGTTGCACGTGCTGGCCGGAAGCGGAAACGCGTTGTGGGAACGACGAAAGCCACAAGTGGCATGGGACTAAGTCTAATGATGCGCATATAAATGCGGGATGTGTGCGAAGTCGAGATGACACATGTAGATAAACGGGGGGATGTGACCGGCGTTTTGATATTAGCATCATAAACGGACGTTAAAGAATTATTGTCTGACACTTCGTTAAGCTTCGTTATTAACGAAGCATCGCGAGAAATTCTCGACGATCAAAATGTCCTAGATTCTTCGCACTTTCCTTCTATCTCTGACCAGTTTGATACGAAGGACTTGGAATACCTGACAATATTTGAGCAATGCGTTGCGTGCTCTCTTACCGGTTAATTATCTTTATGATATAAAACGTCATTTTTACAGAAAGACTATTACTGTTAATTTAAGGAATTATAAATTTTTAATAAAATTAATTCGTAATAAATGAAAAGAATTAATATGTTTTATTAACCGTGTGATATTTTGCAGGTATTCCTGGATATTACGAGAGAATCTTCACAAGGTATGAATTTCTTCTTTAATTTTCTTCTTCTTGATTGCAAGATGACGTCGCGTGCATAGCGATTTTAAGCAAAATTGCGATAGCTTTACGTTTGCTTTTTGTACTCGTTAATTTCACAATATATTCAGCATCGTACAGTTACTAATCACTCACATTAACGTTATTGCGTGTCGTTTAATTATTATTATCTATTTAATGGCGACTTGAAAAGTATTTCAGAGCAATTTTCTTCGCTAATTATAATTAATGTATTCTGACAGGACATCATTTTACTTTACTTTTAACAAAGCGTTGCTGATCGTATTTCTCTTTAAAAAAATCTTATTTTTTACGTTTCGTAAGGATCTTTATAATGTGAAATACTTTATTTGGAGCTAAAAATCGACCACAGTGAAACAGTTTAAATATATTATACCTATCTCGGAATTAAAAGCCGCTTAGTAAATATTTAAACCGTATGAAAGGTTTCTCGTCCACGTGTCGATATCAGTATCGTAAAATCCATTCGAGACGAAAAAAAGAGACTCGATGTAAGGCTTTTTTTCCAGATGCACACGGCTGTCCGGATTCGGATTCACTGTACCAATTCGAAGGGTCTCCCGAGAGTTTTAGGCACTTAAATCGATACACAGGTGCTTCCCTCGGACATTTCCAGCGTTATCTGCACGATTGCATGATCCGAAGCTGTTAGCCGGCACGTATTCATAAATATTTCTCTTCATGTTTGGCGTCCGTTTACGGGCACTTCGCACTCTTAAGTTGCTGCATTCTAAAAAGATCAATTTTATCGATCTCGAGAGAATGTTTTGCGGACTAATACCAACTTTAATCGACGAATCTGGATCATTTTTCAATAATTAAATTGCTTTCACGAATGACCGTCAGTAATTAATGTGATAATTTATATAGTCACATAGTATCACTTCTTAATAAGATTTTTATAAATAACAAAGAAATCTTGGCCATATCGGAGGCTTTGGGTACATGAAGTTACCTCGTAAGTACCATAAACCTGTAATTCTATTTTAACTTTCCACGATATTACGTGCCATTTAACTTTCTCGGATCGCGTTAAAATCGACGCGTTATCTTAGATCGAGACACGGAGGCTGCATTTTACGGACGAACGGGGACGATGTCGGCCCTTTCCGACATTATTACTATTATTACTTATACACACCGGCGCGGTGCGCATTTAATGGAGAATTCCGGTCTTTACGATCGCCCGAGGAAATCGTATCCCCCCCAGTCACTTTACATCCGGCTGTAAACCGCGACGTATATCCATGCGTCGCGGTCCTTCGCGCGCCGCCGAATAACGAGTAAGTTTTACGCGCATCTTTAATGACGCCGCTTTCCATTAACAAGTCATAATTGACGCTTTATCGATCGCTATCGCGCGTTCGTCGCCGCCTTATCTCACGCACGAGCTCGCGGGATCGGTAACGGCGCAAAAAGGCCACGAAAATCTTACACAAGTCTCGGGACGGAGAAGTCGATTTAGCACCTTTATTACAGGTAGTAAATAAATAATTAAGATTTTTTTGCACGTACACAAATGCTATGTGTGCTCTGTTAATAGCTCGCGGCCCCGTGGACGGCGGCGGCTTTACGATTCAGTCGCGAGTTAACCGCGACTGTTAACAAGAGGCTCGCAATGAGTATTAACGGCGTATAATATCTCGGAAAGAGGGCGGTACCGCAATAACCGATGGCTATCGGTGTGTTTCATGCTAAAATTCACGTGCCGCGATGAGAGTGCTACTTGTTACGAGATAAAGATTTTATTTGATAAGAAATCTAATCCTTTTTGTAAAAGACATAATAAATTTTTTGATACTTTATCATTAATAATTTAAAGTTTAGAGATTAAATGAGAAAGAGTAATACTCAAGTGACGTTGTTCGCATCGAGGAAGCGTTTCTTTCGAAATATTTTTCCGACGCAAACTTTTCACAATTATGATCGAAGTAATGCAAGTTATTGCTACTTATGTTTTTCCTACAAGCGAGGCTTCCGTCGCTCGTGAATGGAAGCATCCGCCTACGGATCGGAGGAATTTTTCTCGAGGTGCGATCATGTTGTTACCAGATCGTAATCACCTCTCGCAAGTGTCAACCACCTGCAGCAGCTGTATTTATCATATCGGCAGTCTTCCGCTAACGCCTCCGCGTGGCAGCCTGCGTTTTGCCAGTCGACGTCCGTCGTCCACGTGCCGCCGTCGACGAACGTCATATCCGCACACGCGTTCGCACGAGGAAGCAAATCTGAATGGCTAATTATGGAGACAATGATGCGGAACTCGACGGGGACCGGAAGGAGACGGGAAACCCTTTTCGACGACACGCGCGCGCGCGAGACTCTCTTCCGCATCGCAATTACGGCAAGCGGATCTTTCGCGACCGGACGACCGATCGCTGCGCGTAATAATAAATGAGAATTTGCTTGATTAAGCCTTTTTGATAATATATTTGATAATAGTTTGTTAAAAATCACGTTTTTTTTTTAAATTAAGCATATAGTTAATTATATTTAGTTGCTACGCGAATTTTTACTTGCTTGGTCGCGAAGAAGCAAGCCAGATTATCGGCATGCAGGGCAAAATGGGAGGATTACATCTTACGATTTGAGAACGCGCGTTACCTCCCTGCAATTCCCCGGGGGTTGCCCCAAAGGGGATGGCAAGAAAAAGTAGCAGCGAAAGCCCAAGACGGTAAGAACCGTCCTCCCGCGTTGTGACGGCTTAATAATCGTACGCGCGGCACTCTGGCCGGTTTTCAGGTGGCTTTGTGCAAATCCATGTTTTACATGGCGATGCATAATTACTATCATCGTGCGCTTCACGGTGCTCCAGTTCTTCGGGCGGCGAGGGTGGGAGACCGACGGGCACAGCCCCGGATTCCCGCGACCCGGCCGGGAACGTCAAAAAGCACCGAGACGCGAAAGGAAACCTGCAATCAGCGCGTCAAAAGGCAGAACTTTCTCCCGCCGCACATATTATTCGTACGCGTTGTTACTGCTCACACAACGGTCTCGTTGCGCGCATTTAAGGTTGCTTGGGCAACAGAAATTTGGAGCACTGCAAGAAAAATATTGATTCTTGTTCAGAAAGTATTATTGAATTCCCAATGAAAGAATCATTATGTCCGCACATAACATTGTTATGCGTATTTTTTGTGTACAGATCGTGAAGTTTACAATTCGATTATTAAGTTAACGAAATGTAGAATAAAAAATAATGACCGAAAAATAAAGATTTATTCACAACTCTAGAGATATATTCTGCTTTAATCTTGCGAGATTTCGATAGAGACGTGGTAAATATGCACATTTTTAGCGGCACGTGCAAATCCACTTAACAACTACACTCTCTCCGAGCAGTGTTATATTTCGTCTCAACTGTCACTTAATAATAAATCATTAAAAGAGCCGCCAATATCTATTCATAAGCCTGTTAAGAACCGTCGAGTCCCCATCAACTGGCGATTCCGGCGGACGGCGCGGCGCGCCGATGCCTTTACTTGTCTAGCTGGAGCTTTAATCCCAGGAGCCATCTCGTAACTCGCTACAGACAGGCCACGTCGCGATGCAACATACGGAGGCGCATGTATGCATTTATGCATACGTCCGCGCGGTCCGTTCTACGCATGGATGGATGCAGATGCGGCACGCACAGCCCCGGCAGCCACCGTCCGTAATCTTTTCCCGACACTCGTAATGGACGGAATTGTGAATTCAATTGCTTCTGAATTGGACTCAGTCGGTGCGTCTCGTAAGAGACCGGTCCGACGAATGCAGCTTAAGGCACGTACCAAGCCGTGAAAGGAAGCTGCATATAGCGTAGGTGCATCCGTCAAATGAACGCGCTCGGTAGCCAGCGCGTCGCGCACAAAGCGAGCGTCAGCGGCGGACGCTGCGCAGCGCGGCACATAAAGATCCAATGAGTAAGTGACGACGTGGATGCCTCCGCAATGCTCGAGAGTGCTCGAGATCGTTCACCGAAGTGGATGCTGGCAGTTAAAGAAAGTTCAAGTGCCAATCGGCGACGGGAAATTGCATTGGGACGTTTATCGGACGATAAGAAGCGATCTCGCTGGGATAAAAATGTAAAAGTCTCATTGACTAACGCTTGGCGTTCTGACGGAATAATTTAAAATGCATTGTGTATTTTAATCGATAGTAGAGATGATCAATAGACTTTTACATTGAATAATCTTGGCAGTTAATAACAGCATTAAATACAAATAAGAAAATATATGGAATAACCGACGTTTAAACAGTTGCTATTCCTTTGAATTTTTATTTCCTTGCATGATAAATGTAGAAACTTACTCGGACGGGCAATCATCGGCCATAAGCCGAAACGTCCGGTTGCAAAACTCCCCGGAGGCGTCTGCTTAAATCAATTTCATTCCGGTAATTTCGCCTCTTCTAGACCAACGCCAACTGGCGTCATTTGCTTCGTGATTGAGTGCGAAAGATTGCAACCGGATTATGCGTGAGCCGACGAGTATGCATGCGCGCGATCAGAGTCCGGAGATTCTCTCGTCTCGTCTCGTCGGTCGGGGAACGACCGTAAACCATTATTCCGCAGCGTCATGTGGACGGTGCGCGAATCGCAAAAGAACCTTCGAGAGGCTGAAGAGAGAATAATGGATTCGCGAGAATGGGGATAATGGTCGCGTAACGAGCTGCAGAATGAGCAGAAACGCGTAGCTTTTGCCGTGAGCTTCGTCTTTTTTTTTTTCCCCCTCGTACTTTTCCACATCCGACGAGATGAAGTTAATTGAAAAAAAAAAGTGAAACTCCGCGAATTTACGGCTTCTTAAGACCTTCGAAGTTCTCTAGGGCGAGGACGTGTGACGAGAAACTTTGCCAATCATGTTTTCTCACATTCTCGATTTTCTCGACTAGAAAGACTTAATAAAATGAATAATTGCGTAATCCTGAGAGCGACCTGCTCGAAAGTGTTCGAGCTTTTCAGAGAGGAGGCGAATGACGAAAGGGCGCAACGTCAGGGTAGGCGCGCAACTGTAAACCGACACTTTGATAGTCGGCTCTCGTTCTTAAAGCTGGCGAGGCGTGTGCCGCCCACCGAGGACGAAAAGAGACATCCTTCGAGAAGACTTGGTGGCAGGGATCCTCACACATGTTATATACATACATTGTATTTAAAAAAAAAAAGCCTTCTTGATTTTACTCCGATCTGTGCTTACAGTTAAATCTTTTTCGCGAGAGAAATAATGGACGTTATGAAATTTTGTGTCTTACCTTAGAAAATGCAGATCAATATTTTTTATAATTGTTCGCCTAATGACTGAGATCCACTGTTTCCCCTCAGTCTTTGCAGTCGCATAGGGAGGCGCCACGAAGATGTCTTTGAGCGAGTTGTCCTCTTGTCTTCCAGCCACTCCCATTTTCAGCTACCGAGTTACTGCCACTCTGTCAATCCGGTCTGATGCCCGCATTCAGAGACGGAAACGGCCTGTGACACTGAATAAGTCCAGAACCAGTCTTATTAAAAAGAGTTGACATTTTATATTAAAACGATATAAGTATGTAAATGAACATTATAGTTAAAAAACGTATCGATAATGACTTTTGTATTTTATGTGTTTCGTATTAAAATTAAGCTTTTCATATAAACTTAAGGTTTTTTAAACTGAAAACAGAAATGTATCATACACATATAATAAATGTAAGATAATTACGCGGTATACATCGCGCAAGTCTTAATTTCCGAATTTCTTCGAGAAGGATCGTTTTCTTTTATTCAAATATAAAAGCTACCCGAAAATGCCTGATTTGAATAAGACAAATGAAGACATCTCGGGGACACGGTGCAAGAACGATGAAGCCGATATCCGAGAGGGGATCACCTATGTCGCTGGGACGTCGAACCATACCGATCGATGGCTGTCGTTATGAAAACAATGACCGACATAGGCTTACTCTAACGATGACGCTTGACTTAGAGATCGAGGATTATCTTGGTAGCATGACGACTAACAAGCATAGGTTGGAGGTAGGCTCGACTTTGTCCGATGAAAACCGATCCCCCGGCTGCTACCCACGCTCATACGAGGCGTGCGTATTTCTCGTTCGCTATTCGACGACAAGATAGGCAAATTGTAACTTTGTCATGCAAATCGTCGCAACGCCGAATGTTAAATTGAAAAAAAGAAAAAAATTTTATAATATTCGTTCTCGTAACTTCATGAAAGATCAGGAGAGGTTAGGGGTGAACGATTTCATACAGAAAAAGAAGTGTCAAATCAAGACTTATATACTCGTATATACGCAACATTTTATAATCTTAGAAATGAGATTATATCGCGTTAAACGAAGAAAACTACTTGAATGAAGTCATTTATATAGTTCAACTAAGAAAAGAAAGTTGAGATGAAAAATTGAAATTCTTATAAGAAGATTATAGATTGTTGCGTATGTACAAGTACCTATATAAGTTTTGATTTAACGTTTCTTTTTTTTGTGCAGGCATCGTTTAAGCAAATAAAGTGTATTTTTTGCATGTCACGCAAAGAAGAAAGAGATAGGCTAAAGCGAACGCTTTTAGAGCGACAATTCGTATCCATTGCATACGTTTTGTGTTCGAGAGCTTAGGACTTCACAGGCTCGTAGGTAGATATGCATACTTACATGTGCAGTTTCTCTGCCTTGAAGCGCCATGGCTCGTTTTAACACCTTTGCCCGGTGTAATTTTTACGACGCCAAAACGTTTTCGCGGCGTCGCGTTTTTGCTCGTTTCAGCTCCTCTCTTGAATGTCGCCTCTCGCGTGAATAATAATTTTAGACCCCTCGGGTACACGTACCGAATTTTTTTTCAGCAAGCTATGCCGAAGCGACGAATAACGCGCGATAGTAAAAATTTAGTAGCCGCTGATTATACGGTATGATCGATGCTTTCCGCTTTAGAGATAATTCGCGATTTCTTTGGCTATAATTTTAACGAGCGAGGTTCGGTTGAAAAAAAAATTTATAAAGGCGAACATTACATTTCAATCAATACTAGTGCATTGCATTTTAAATCTGCCTTCATTTACTCTCTTACTATTTATGGTCAAATCACAGCCAACCAGCATTTAAAATTTATTTTAAAGATGCAGACGTTTGCTTGCACGCTACACATACCTACCCTCGCGTACCAAGACCACCGTGAAGAGCCGGGTTCCCGGGGTAGCTGCGCAGCCTCCCTTTTCATCAGCGCGTTTCCTCGCCATCTGCTGGGAGCTGGGGAAATCATGAGATGTATTGAACAGGCTGGATGCGCGCGGCGAGATGCGCGAATATCCGCGAATTCCCGTCAGCGGGGGACCGCAGTCCGTACAATAAAGAAAAAAGCATCCAGGATAGAGCGAGAGGAAGCGAGGTGGAGTCGGTAGGAGCGAAAGAGCACTCCGGCGAGAGAGACCGACGGAGAGGGTTCCTAATCCTCCTGGACGCCGAAGAGGCGGACTCGATTAATAGTCGCGCTCGCGAGAGAAACAACGTCGTCCTCGGCTGCAGCTCGAGATGACTTCCGCAGTGCTCTGAACGGAACTCCCGGAACGGTGCTCTTCGATGGACGATCGTGCTCATCTGAAGATCCACGGAATTGGCTCTTCACGGGACTCCGAGTAAGATGATTAGTTCGGGTAGTCAAGCGGTCATGTAAACGTCCCGTCGTGTCCTGGTGTGCCGTCGTGTGGTCCAATCATCGCATGGTCCAATCGCTAGTATACCCTCAGTGAATCTTTTCTCGCGGGATTTCGAAATCTCTTCTTCAGGCCAAAATGAGACCAAGCGCGATCGTTCTGTTGCTTCTGCTGTGCGCCCAGTTTCTCACTTCTGAATCGAAGCTTCGGCAACAAGAGGCCGTCGACGATGACGACGACGATGACGATGATTTTGAGGACGACGATGACGATGACGATGACGACGGAGGTTATGAAACGAGGACCGAGATCGACGACGACGGCCGAATCTACAAAAACCCGCGAAACTCACCCTCTGTTCTGTGCCCGAGAGACGAGGAGCAGGCGGAGCTGATGGGCCAGAAGTGTCTACGAAAGTGCTCGACCGACGAAGATTGCAAGAGTAAGAAGAAGAAGTGCAGATGCGACGGAGCCTGCGGAATGTCGTGCATCAAACCCGAACGTGAATGCCCGGCGTTGACCGAGATTGATCACGGCGTGATGACGGTCACCGGAATATTATTCGGGGATAGAACTCATTACGCCTGCGACACCGACTACTTTATAGTCGGTCTGTCCGAGAGAACGTGTCGCGCCGACGGCCATTGGACCGGGACTAATCCGTCCTGCAAGAAAGATTCCAACTCATTCTGCTCCCAGCCGCCGAAGATCCAAAACGCGCGCCACAACGGTCCATTGGAACAAACAACCTTCGATCTCGATAGTAGCGTGCAATACTTCTGTAATCATGGATACGTAGCAACGGGAGCGAAGAAAGCGAAATGTCTGCTGATGGAAGGAGCTGCTAGATGGTACGGGCCAGATATCACTTGCAAGCCTCAAAGCTGCGATTCAGCCCCAGACATCTCCAACGGATGGCACTCTGGTAAGTTCACGTAATTATGACCGATCCGTGTATTTAATCGGGTATTTAATATTTTGATACGGGGGAGATTTTAATTGTCGATTCTACTTTTAAGGGGAGTGCTATACGTATGAATGCCGCGTGTCGTATCATTGCATAGATGGTTACGAATTAGTTGGTAAAGCGGAGAAACTGTGCCTGGCGGATGGCACATGGACCCCAAAGGAATTACCGCAATGCGTTCAAGTAAGAGACTAAGAATAAAATTTCGAATTATTTTTCGGAAACAAAACCGTGTCTAGACGTGCTCAATATCTCGTGCAGGTCACGTCCGTGCAATGTCCGAAGCCAGAAAATCCAGTCAACGGCAAGGCTGTCTACACCTCCTACGCGTATAATTCCATTGTATCGTACGAGTGCAAGTACGGGTACACCGTAATAGGCGCAGCAACTAGACGTTGCGGTGCTGACAGAAAGTGGACTGGAAAGGCGCCTACTTGCCAGGAAATCAATTGCGGTTTGCCCGGCGTGTTATATAACGGTTGGATCGAAAACATTGAATCCGGTGGGTTATTAAAAATTGACGAAATAAAAAATATAAGTAGGCAATACATATTATAATCGTTTTTTGTGGAATTGTCGCAATCGCAGGCACAGGTATGGGCGCCAGCATAATCTTCCGCTGTAAGGATCACATGAAGCTGGAGGGCAATACTTCCTCGGTCTGTCAGAAAGACGGCAAATGGCGTTATCCTCTACCGCAATGTTTAGCGCCGTGCGTCGTCCCGCAGATCGAAAACGGTTACGTTGTTGTAGCCAGCCACGACAGAGATCACATCAACAATGTCACGGTGGTGGAACACGGCGAGAGGCTTCTGGTTACCTGCATTCCGAATTACGAATTCGCCGCCAACAGCACCCCGGTGTTATGCAATAACGGTACTTGGTCGATAGTGCCGAGTTGCTCGCCAGCCCGATGTAAGCAGATGCCGAAGAGTCCGAAGAACGGGATGGTGATAACACCGAAGACGGACCACGGTATGAAAGCGGTCTTCAAGTGCAAAGACGGCTTCGAACTGATCGGCGGAGGTCCCATGAATCTTTCTAAATCCGTGGAGTGTCGCTACGGCAAATGGATCGGCGATATACCGCACTGCGATCAGCTCTTCTGCCCGTTTCCCGGCTTCATCGAGCACGGCAAGGTCTTTCTGGTGGGCAACATGGGAGTTTACGATTACAGACCGTACGTCAGGAAGATCGTCAACAACAAGCAGATTATGTACGACTGCGACAAGGGTTACGTTCTCGACGAGGGGCCCGTCGGCGCGACTTGCATAAGTGGTTCATGGAGTCCCAAGCAGTTGCCCAAGTGTATTCTTGGACAGCACCCTCGACTTAGATGGAGCAGACGGCGTAGATCGGTGGACAACGTTACTCTGAATTACAACGTCACCCTAAATTACAAGTAAGAACTTGAGAATTAATCAAACATTAGCGCGAGTAGTCAACACTTAAGTAAATTGAAATCAATTTATATTTATAATTCATAATTTATAATTTATAATTTATAATTATATATAATTTATAATTTGTGATTATATAAATATGAGTATATTTTTATTTTATTTTAGAAAAAGTGTAAAAATATTTAATAGAAATAATGTAAAAGCATCATTAAACATAAAAATTAAATATTGATGTTTCAGAAAATTCATCGACTTCTTCCGTAAAGTGGGCAAAAAACTTTTGCATATGGAGATGAACAGAAGCCGCGAACATTCCAAGCATAAAACAGAGGCGAAGCTGGCGTCCGTTGGTAGCCACCAGAATAACACCAATGCGTCCAATCCGTCAGCTTGGAAAGCACACGCAAGTCATGGCAATAAATCCCGTTTGCGAGAAGAGAGAATGATCGATTTTCTCAAGATGGTGTATAGAAAATTACAGCGCATGGACGCCAGACAATCAAATAACTCTAGCAATAATACCATGCACGATCTGCTGAACGCAATGAGCAAGAACTTCTTTCACGTAGACCTTGCGGAGTCGCGACGAAATGGCAGTAAAGCCCGCTCGGATTTCGAGATACGCAATCAGAGGGAGTTCATTAAATTGAAGAGGGAATTCGAGCGAATCATGAGATTTTACAACAAGTCCATACGCTGGAACGAGAAGCAGAATCGAAAAGATGCGAAGAGGAAAGGCCTGTCGCACGCTGAGAAGCGGAAGGACAAGAAGAAGCACAGGAAGAATTATTACAAGGGCTTCTACGAGTTCGTCAACAGTTACGTTACCGAGAAGCTGTCGATGTTGGAAGCGCGCAACGCGACCGAGGAATTAATCAAGAAGATGAACATCGACAAGTTCACCGTGAGGAACGGCACGACTTTCACGGTCGGTGAGATGTACGCATTTTTCAAACATATCATACAGGATAGATTGAACTCGACGGAGGAGAGCGTGACCGTGGAATCTAGCACGGCACCGGGGCCGAAGGTCGCGTCACACGGCAATCAATCATCGACAATCCCGAGTAACGACGTTGCCGTGCTGGACAACGAGATTCCGGCCAAAGACGGGGCGCCCAAGCATCGCAGCAAGCGGATACGAAACGCGGCATCGGAGGAAACCGGCGCCTCGCGTCAAAAGAGGAAGCTTCTGTCCGTGAAGCCGACCAGCGCGGACAATCAAAAGAATTCGAGGAAGTCGAAGAAGCCCGTCGACGATGCCAAATCAAAACAGTTCACTTTCGACGAGCTGCAGGCGCAGCAGCAGAGTCGTTCAAAACGGTTCCTGCCGCTTTCCGAGCTGGATAATCAAATATTCCTCAAGAACTTGTATCTTAACGCTTACGAGGACGAGTATCGGGCGAACGTGAAGCGATCCGTCGACCAGATAAATCGCACTACCGGCTGGTTCTCCTCGAGGAGGCGCAAGGGGAACCTCGGCGCGTACGAGATCAATTGAGGAAATAATGTGTTGTGATATTAACGGAATTTACTAAGTTATTTACCGATATCAATCGATTTTAGGTGAAGTATACACTATATATATATATATATATACGATAGTTATAATCGTTGTCCCTCGTCGATATGCACTGTAACGTGTATCGCGCTTTTTGAAAAATAAATCTTTTCCATGCAAACGTCCGTATATATCCACATTTTGACCCTCGTTTAAGAACGCGCAAATAAATTGTCAATAAATACTAAAAGACTCAAGTTAAATCTCCCATTGTATTTATTACATAGTCACATATATAAAGAGACCACACGTGCATAATTATTCGATGAGAGAATAAAATTAACCAAAATAAGATTGAGTATGTCCCACATTACGCAAGCTTTAGGTGATCATGTAAACGCCAAGTCTCGATTCTCGCAGGCACCTCGATATAATGAGACATAACGTTGCGCCACGGATAATATCGTAAAGTTCTTTCCAAATTATTTATCTCGCAGTGCCTCGCGAAATTACTCGCTGCAAAAATGATTCGATCTCAGAGGCGCGGGCACGATCATAAACATTTGCAATTGCTGCGGCGTGATATCTCTCGATCGAGTGGTACCATGACGGTGATTATGCCGTAACATCGTCGTTGCCGTTGGGGTGCAATTAAGCCTAAAAATAAGTGTACCTCTCGAAACGAGATCAAGGGGCGCGGCCGAGGCGAGTAATTCGCGTAGCGCGCGACGACGCCGATTCTCACCTGTCAATAACGGCGATGTCATTAATTACGGCCCAATTATAATTCGTGAACGCTCGCGAAACCGTGTTCGATGCTATCGAAACGGCGCACCGCTCGTTAACATATCCGCCGTGGCCGTGCTGCTTCTCGGAAATCGCGTTAAATCGATTAATCGCGACAGCCCATCGCATTCGTCATGATAAGAAACCCCGCACGCCAGACGGTATCTATGATAATACGTTGTTAGGAATACGCGCAGAGTTGTCAAAGCGACGAGAGATTATATTCAAATTCGACTAGTCGCGCGATTCGAAGCAAGATTGTGCGTGAAGTATTCGCGTCTTAGTGGGTCCTCTTTCTTCGCGAGCTATCGGCGTTGACTAATGACGAGCTTTAGAATATCTTCGAGATATCCTCCTACCCCCAATTCGTAAGTGTACATGGAAAGTCAATTCCACGCGTAACGGGACGTGCGACAACGCCTCCGTGATAATTTTTGTAGGTGAAATTCGATAAATACTCGTTCAACGATGCATTTGAATTTTAAATCGTTTGAACCGCGTCAACTCGCGTCGAGAGGATACGCCGAGGAGACGCTGTCGGAACTGGCGAAAATCGATACATCGGGGGCATTGTTCTCTTAAGCGTCCGCGTAAATGGCGAACCATTAGAGCGCCTGCGCTTAACGAAAAGCTAAGCGAGAGAAAAATAAAAGTGCCGGGCACGCACCACTAATTCACTTAGACTGGCGCGTTCCTGGCGTTATTCCAGCTCATACGGCGATGATTACGCGGTCAGTTGACCGGTGCTAAACGTGCTAAACGCGAGGGAGCTTGTGGTAAGTGGCTAACGGCTGTGGTTCGACTCGGTATCCATTAGAAGCCTTTCACGTGCAACCTTTGGCATACACAGACAGCTCATCGTTAGAACTCTTAAAACTCATTAACGACGAATAATAGAAAGCACGTGCGTGGCGGAGTATCGCGAAAATCGCTCCGCGAGGTATCGTAATAAGGTCGCGTCGAAAAACCGGAGAGAAATTTAATAATAAAGTTACGGAGTGTAATTCTTGATTCTTCCGCGATATTGATATTCGCCGCTAATTGGCTCCTTCAGAGTACAACGAGCGAGGGTGTAACGCGCTAATAGCGATCGAGAACAATAATTCACGATAAAGTCATTGTGATTTGAGTGGCGAAGAATGATAGCCTCGAAGCCATTTCCGATTGTCCCGGCAACTGCTATCGATCACCCACTTCAGACACTTAGAAGCTCTTCTCGGAATCAGTCCCCGGATAGTCTCGCATTTCACCACCGCCGTTCATGAATCGTCGTGTCGTAGTCGCGTCGCGCGACAATGCGAATGAAGTCGTGCTCGGTGGCAGGAGGCCCCGAGTAACCGACGATAATCTCATTGAAAGAAGAGTTAAGCGGCGTCGGGCTTCCTGCCAATTCAGCTTGCCAAGTGTCGCCTTAGATCGCAGTCAATGCCGCTGCGAAATTGCTCGCAGTGGCTGAGGCTCAATGAAACCTACCGGCATTTCAGTCGAGGATTTCCCTAGATAACCCCGTGGCTCAGATAGACGTAGCAGGCACGCCATTGTGACTACCACGAGCTTGTGAATGGGACCAGCCCGTGCCTGACCGCGCTGCTCGAATAGATTAGAGGAACTTGGGGAAAAGGGTGTGCCGTGCCTTTCAATTGTATACTGGATGGACAATTGACCGGTAGGTCAATTGTCAAGACTTTCCGCAAAGTAATTTCTAGTTCCAGCATTCCTGGAACTTTCTACGAGCTATTTTACTTCTCTGCGAAAGTTCCGTCCTCTGCACATCCAACTTTCGAGGGAATATGAAACTGTTCGTTGTTTCAACTTGAGTTTCAGATTACTCGTTGCTGTGAACAAATGACGGTACTTACGTGGAAGTTGCGAATATTATATAACGTGACTAGAAACTAATTTCAACGTTTAGTCTCTGAAAGGAAAACCATATAATATCGTGATTCAATATATCTGGGAATAAATTTCGTAGTTCTAAAAATTCTACGGAAATCACTTTGCCATCGATCATCATTTTATTGATCGCGATGTGAAAATCTATATGCATACACGGCTGTTAGACAACATGCGACGCGAGGTAACATAGTGGCAAAGAATAATTATGCTAATAGAGCTGTCAAGTAGCTCATATATTGTATATAAACGATTTGTACACGGCCACGGAGGCTTCCTGTTCCGATGTACGTTGATAAGTGGCGTTGCATTTCACACTCTGCGTAGCTAATAACGCATTCCATAAGCGTTTAGATTAATGGTGTGAATCAACATTTAAATTTCTTTACAGGCCTTGCAATTTCTTTGCTGGCCTCTCAGCGCCTTCGAATAGGTTTTCCAGCGTCGTCAGTATATCTTACAATTTGCGATTCTCCGGTAGAAATTTCTCGCGACGTAAGTAGATTACGTAAAAACGTCCGGTTACCAATTTTTCCGACAAAGCATCTTACGCCCCTTTAGGAATTTTCCACCTGGCCTCGCCAGCGTATCGTATTATAATTGCCGATGCAAAAATGTATACTATTGAAATGTCGGGGCATATAAAGACCTTAAAGCGGCCTTGTACGATCCCGTTCCCGCCTTCATCGTTGCCGGCTATCCGCATTACACGTTCCGCCGAGCGTCATTTGCGTCGCGCTCTCGGCGGCATAGGAAATTAGCCAGCTGGCACAAGCAAAGCCCGAGATTATGACACTTTCCTGGCGGTCTTCACGTATCGACGATGTCGTCACGGGACATCTGGCGACCTCCTATCGGCCCTCGGTTCTCACCTTCCGAGGGAAAGGATTTGCCCGCTCGCTCGCGACGCTCGCTAGGTGGCCGTTCTTTTGCCACTTAGCGCGCTTTGCGGCGCGTCTTCCTCTCAAACGCTCGTTTCCCATGCCGCTCTGTAATCAGCCGCGCGTCTTGCTCATTAGCACGTCTTTTCGGCGCGGCCCGCGGATTTCAATGAAACGCTGGACGCGCTGGATCGCCAAGTCGTTGCCGCACGCGAATCGCATTCGTAATCACCACTCAGTTGAGCATATGAGACTTTTTTGCCACGGGCGGGCGGTGCGAAGACGGCTTAAGCAGGTGCCGTGACCATAATCGAGCGCGATCACACGCTTCGGGTGAGATCGCGTCGGCCAAATTAAATCGGACGAAGTGGCCGAGAGACGAAAAAACGCATGAGGTGCTTACATTCTTCGTAAGAATGATGGATTAATAATTGACCAGCAACAGTGATTCGCCAAATCTGCGAAGATTCGCGAGATTGTAAATTAAATTGCATTAAAAGAGGAACGCATTAAAGAGTATTACAGATAATGTGTTTAAACTGAGACGAGCATTCATTTATTCGATCTCAAGAACTTCCCACGAAATTTGGGGCGTGTATATATATAGGTTTCATTTTTGTCTGTATGCGAAATTTTTTGTTGATGGCACATCTTATTTTGAAAAAATTAATTTTTATCAAATAAAATTGTACATTTCAGTAATGCATTTAGATGTTCAAAATATAATGTTTGTATAACAAGAAAGAAATATTAATTTTATGATAGAATATATTTCTTTGTAAGTAATTCTTTTATTATAAAAATAATTTAGCAGAATTTCATAAAAATGTTCTTTCCATCAGTTAAGTTCACCAGCAGCTGTCCATCCGTTAAGTTCACTAGCAACTCGTGCGCACATCGCTTTTATGGTAAACCAATTAAAAGAGACATCCCAGGAGCGCACGTACGGGCCGAATTGGACCCACAGTCGTGCAATAAACGGGAAGAAAGCGGCGGATAATAATAAGAAGATTGGACATCGAGGTTTCGTTTCTGTCTTGGCGCAGATTTATCGAAGCATTGCCAAATATGGCTTTCGCACCTTGCTACGCCGCGTGTACCCCGAAGAGTAATGCGGCTGTCCCACAAAC
The DNA here is from genome assembly GCF_030848795.1 of Temnothorax nylanderi. Classification (NCBI taxonomy): domain Eukaryota; kingdom Metazoa; phylum Arthropoda; class Insecta; order Hymenoptera; family Formicidae; genus Temnothorax; species Temnothorax nylanderi. The sequence goes on along the minus strand of NW_027249064.1, from coordinate 2,298,534 downwards.
TGCAGATTTCGCGCCTTGCCCATCCGTTTAAGGTATCGTGCTTACGGGCTGATTACACGCTGGTTAATTTCAATAACGAGAGTCGCGCATGGCACACTATACCCGTATGAATTTTCGACCGGAGAACCGTACGACGCCCGCCGCGGAGAAAGACGGAAACAAACCTTCGCGCATTACTTGCACGTTTCGAGGTCATCGGCTGGCCAACGGAACGAAATTAACCGTCGTGCTTGTTACACTGTCAGCAATTAAACATTTTCTCTCAGCGTGCCTTCTCATTACGCGGAAATGCGCCAGCGATGGTGCATAGGAGTTTCGTGAACGATGAACCTTCGGTTTATTACGCTCGGTCGCCGTACGAAATATCGAACATCGGTCGTAAAGTCTTGGGCCTGGACAAGCCGAGGAGTCTCGACCTACAAAAGCGGGGCTCGTTAAAGAGATCCACGAATAATTGACTCTTTTCCGGGTGGCGCGATGGCCGGCTCGCGCGATACCGTTGAATAATCGATCAAGTTGTAGCGGTCCGCGTATCCCCTTAACCACATAATGACTGCCCGCCGTGACGTATAAACGCGCAGAATCGGCGCTTGGGATCGCCGAGGAAAAGATACTCGCGAATGACGGGCGAAAACGGGAGTTAATCAAGTGCACGCTGCGTAGCGCATGAAAGCGAGCGAGCGAGCGACCCGCTTTAATTGACACGTACGCCCGCTTTCCCGTCGCACCGCGACCGAAATTGAATCTCTTTGACCGCTGAAAACCACGCGAATATCATTGCATACAGTACAAAGGCATCGGCTTTCAAAATATTCACGAGGACATCTCACTCGGCGTCAATATTACATTCGTCGTTTATATTTATTTGTGATTTTTATAATGAGAGAACTTGCTTAGATTCCGGTTTCGTTCGACAGCTTATTCGAACTGCGTGTTACGCGAGAGGATTAACTGCGAAAGTCACGGTCCCGTGAATATAATTCCGAGTCTTCTGAAATAATGAGATAGATCTGGATCGTCGGCGGTGCATCCATTTGGAGCGAGCGGATGAATTTTTTTTTCCGGCTGGATGGATTTCTCATGGTTCTCTCATGGATCATGGGATTTGAAAATGAATTAAATCCCATCGCGTGAGGCCGTTTCAATTCGAGACGCGTTTACTCGTCGGAGAACGAGCCTGACCGGTGGTCTCCGTTCGTATCTCGCGTAGAAAGCACCGCTTATTGTGAACTGCTCCATGTGAATCCACTCTCACTCTCTCTCTCTCTCTCCCTCTCACACACACGCACACTCTCGTCGCGCTGGTCTCTAAACGCGGTGGATCTTTTTATAACCGGATTTACAGGCGCACAGGTGGCACGACTAAATGTACATGTAGGGATGAAGAGAACGCGTCGGGACATTGTACGACTCGAGATTCGGATTGCATCGAAATTGCGCTCTACGGATGGGCTCTTCAGGTGGACGCAGTGATCTCTGGCTCGAGATTGAATCGGATTCCGAGTCGGATTCGAATTAAACCTGCAGTTATTTACACATGAAAGAAATATGACGCTCTATATGACTCCTATTTGATGTGGAAATAATGAATACAAATAGTTAATGCATGATTTGTCATTTTAATACATCAACATTCACATTTCTTGTAGATAATTGCAAACAATATTTTCTATTCGATAGCAACAAATCGCTGCAGCTGGTAATGCAAAAAAGAAAAAGTTAATCATTGAGTTTCTAATTTACAGTGAAGGTCGTACAAATAAATGCGTCAGTATAAACTTCGTTTCTAAGAAAGGTACTATCGAGGAAAAAATAAGATATCCGCGGCGAATCCTGCGGCTTTAATTGGAATTAGATTAGATCCAATTTATACCCAATTAACTGGAAAGACGGCATCTGGATAGAGAGACTGTTCCGCTCAGAACTCTCAAGTATATATTTCGGATTCGAGAAGGGATTCCACGAGAATTGGACACGCTAGCTTTCAAAGTTGATCCACCCTCGTCGTTGATAAGTATTGCCCGCCAACCAGCCGAGTACCATTTCGAATCAAGGACGTCTCGATTTCTTTTCCGGAGATTGGAAAGGAAGCGCTCCCTAATATTACGAACGTGCAAAAGGCCGAAACGATCGTGGAATTCCTAATTCGAAAGCTAGCCAGCCGAATCCTTTTAATCGAAGTATATAACGATGTCCTTGTATTGGAACGCAGCCGCGATGAATCTAAACCAACGACCGACAACGTGATCCCCTGTCTTCCTCTCGTTGTGAACGACTCCTCGCGTCAGTCTATCGCGTGGGGGAGACCTGAAAGAACGCGTTGTTTTAGACAGCGAATGCTGCCCGTCACCGTTCTCGACGCTCTTCATCAACGAATAATGATGAGTCTTATACCTTGAGACAGGGCGCGGCGATGAATAGCTCGCTTGTGAGATTTTGTGGTCATGGAGAATTTTTATTACGAACCTTTGTATGCGGTTGGCTATAAATATCGCGCGATTTTGGAGGAAACGCGAGAGGGGTACCGGTTCCCGACAGGAAATGTTCGAAATCGCTCGTGAAGATGACTCTTTAATCTTTGTGCAGTTACTGTGTCTTCGGAATAAAAATGCGAAATAAAAAGTGGAAACATAAGAAAGACATTCATTATTTAATACGGAAGAATTTTAAATTTGTTTCATACGTTGTCTATAGACAATTATGCCTAATTATTGACGCTTTATCCGACTGATGAGACTTAAAAAAGATTTATTCTTCTTTTTTTTTGTTCGATAATAGATCATAAGTCAATACGGACTCACGAGGTCGCTGGTTTCCAATTTTTATGATGTGACGCGGGATTCCAGCTGTCGACAGGATGTTTACGAGCGGTGGAGGGAATATTTCTTACAAAAATTCCGTGATATTCCGTCGGGCACGTGGTAGTGTAAGATAAAGCTTTAAATTCTGTAGAACATATTCCCACCGACCGGCTCGTAAAATCTGGTCGACGTGGCTACAAAGCGGCGGCGGCGGCGGCGGCGGCGGCCGATGGTCCGCCATCGAAGGCGCTAATCGATACTCACGACCGAAGAGTAACGAAGGATTCGCTTATGACCTCCGACCCTTTTAGTGCGGCGTTACCGTAGGTACGATTTAACGACAATGCTACTAAAGTAGCGTTTGCCGAGATAACGAAGTAGTGAGGATAAAGTAACGTCGGCGAAAGTGTGACACGCACTGTAAGATATTAAATGTATAAAAAAAAACGCGAGTTTCCGAGGTGCAGGCATACATAAATGGCAGCAGATGAGTTTTAATATCAGCTTAGTCTTAGCTTCTTTATTCTTCAATGCTTGCTTTTTTATTTTACAATGTCTCTCTGTATGTGTGTGTATAGTACAAATCATAAAAAAGAAATCTTAAAAGTAACACTGACTACATTTAGACATGCGTTCAATAGTAAGAGTCAAATAAATTGCACACAGTTCTTGTAATATATCAGCTTCTTTTATCATGTATACCTACTCATTTATTTAATAGCATATTAAATAAACGAGTTTTTAGATGACTTTAGAGAAAATGATAGATTTCAGTTATCTTCCATCTTCACACACATCTTATACAACACAGTTGTGCGCGCACGCGCACCTATACACACACGCACAGGGGAATGGCGCGAAAAGATTATTTTCTCCAATTCGCGCTTCTTTCTCGACGAAGGACGTCAAGTCGGTGGAATGTTTCTCGCATCAGCAGCTCATGTTGTCCTTCCTCATGGTCCAAGGGTCGCTCAAATTATAATTCCTCGATCCGGCGGGAGAGTGGACGGCGAGAGGGACGGCGCGGGGGTAAGTAGTGGGAACTCTTCTGTGGTTCCAGGAGAGGAGGACAAAATAGTCGCTACTTGATGGCGACTTAAGGTGATTTTGAATGGTGCCTAACGACTTCGAGCCGCGTCATGGGGCCCTGTATGCGACTGCCGCGCCAAATAATACGGAGTCACGCTGGGCAACGTGTCCCGATGTCACGATGGTGAACGGCTACGGTGAAGATAATGTCCTCCCACACGGCCGTCAGTTCGCTATTCCGTGGTTCTTAACCTCTCACCCCACCACCGGGGGGTGGGGGGTGGGGAGGTGTCTTTTTTCTTAAATCTCGCGGCGTCCCGCATAATGAAGCTCGCCGGATGCGCGGCGGAGAACTTTATTGCGAATTAATGTTTTTTTTTCTCTCGGTTTCTCTCGACGGTATGCGGTCTACCTGGCTCGCGATTCAAATGTCACTAGCTGGACTCGATTAATTGTGCACCAGCGCGTGTGTCCACGCCTTCGCGTGATAAATTGGCTCCTACCTACCTGCGATCGGTGGGAGCCGAGAGGACGTTCCATTAATTAAATTCGCCGATAAGCGCAAACATTACTTAACGGGCCCGCGTAGCCTATTAACATTTATGTTGGGCAAACGTTACTTTGGCCGGAATTAAATGTCTAGACTCGGAGCGAGTCCGGTTTCCAGATGCTGCTGATGCGGGACAACGCGTTACGTTATTACGCGCAATAAATCATGCTTCGGCCGTGCGTGGAGTTCGCCTCGCGCCACCCGCTTAGCAAACGGGTTAATCAATTTCGTTTTGGCAGCCAATGCTATCTTAACGGTTTATCTTCAGCGGTTGATCAGCATTGATGGTTACAAAAGAGGTGCGTTACGTTAAATTTAATATTAAGCGCACACGTTGTGAATCTTCACAAAGCTTGCCGCAATCATCAATATATTCTCGTCATATGTCGTGTGTCTCGCCGCGGAGGAAACCGCCGCCGCCGCCGCCGCCGCGGCGATTCAGTTGTTTTAGGATCGCGGGGCTCGAAGGTGCCTGACTGGCAAGAAAAGAGCCCGAAGGTGGACTCGGCGAGAATGGCTACGGATGGCGAAGTTTGTTTTTATTGGTCCGAGAGGGGAATCTTCATCGGCGTGCGATTCCTTTGACGGATGGTCGCCCGCGCTCTCTTTCTTCCTTTCTCTCTCTTTCTCTCTTTCTCTTTCTCTGTGGTAGAAAAATAATGATGTCCCCGGGCATGGGACGACCAAGTCAAGGATTGCTTTAGTGTCCCCGGCACGTCCAGTCGGTGACGGGCTCTGAGAAAATAATCGCGTTTTCCAGTATTTACAAGTATCTCACGAAATATCGTGTACCAAGTAAAATGCACGATTCCGTCTGGCACATAAGTTTATTTTTCGACGGGGAGTCGAGAGGACTCACTTGGTCCCCCTGCGCGTGACGTGACTTTCGGACCCTAGGGACTGATGACAGGATCGTATTCTCCTCGACGCGACCTCACGAGCAACACGTATTACAATGTTTTCTCGAACGCTGTAGGATTACTCACAGGAAATAGGATTAAATTACCCTTCCCTTTCTTTAATACGGCGTTTTAAGGTTTTAATATTTTTTCTTTCCCCTTTTTAATGCATATTATTTTCTTAACATAATTATTTTTACAGTTGCAGATACAATCCGACTGTGAATAAACAAAAGATCGTGAATAATGTCTGACATGAAAAACTGGCTGATCAAACTTCTCTACCGTATAGACGACCTTGTCATGTTTCACTAGTAATATTCAAAAGCTGCTTGACATTGCCTTACATTCGGCACAAAGGTTACGTAACGTCTCTTTGCCATAATTTATTCGTATTAAATGACCAGAAATAGGTCACCAGTCCATGGATTTGCATACTACGAAATAATTTGGCGGACTCGTCTGCCGTGCGATCAAAGTGGACCGACAGAAATCTGCGAAAGAAAGCGAAACTGTCGGGTTACAATAATAGGACTCTCCGGTGTTTTGTCCAACCTAAGGACAACTGTGCGAATCTAATTGTTTACGTTTTGCAAGAGATTTCTGCATTGGCAACATGACGTCGTCTTTGAGTAACCGACAATAGAGTGAAAGAGATAAAATATTTAAGGTAGGGAAACGATTGGAAACTTATTCTAAAACTGACTTCAAGTGATTTAAGAAAATAAACGGTTAAATGTAAAGAAAACTGTGGGTAAATGGCAACCCGTTAAATCAGCGGCAAGCATAAAGTTAAACTTTCGAAAAAGTCGCGTTTGCGTAATAATAAAATTTTTACAGTTCCTTCCTTGATAAATGTTAGTTCAAAGTTTAATTAGATTTTCACGTTATCAATTCGTTACATTATTCCACCCGGTCAGTTGTGACAGTTTTGCAATCTTTTCATTTTAGTAATGTGAAACTTTCAAAGGTACAACGTTACCAACCGTTCTCTTACGTTATAACATTCTCCACGCGCAAACATCTGCCGGTGCTTGAAGTTGCGATACGGAGTCGCGCGGAATTCCATAACTAGATAGGAGAAATAGCGAGAGTGCGACGGGTAAGAGGCAACGATATATAGGATATGGAGGAACAAAGAGAGACGCGTACGCGGCTCCGCCACCTGTCCCATCGTCTAAGAATAGAGCAACAACGTAGCAGCGCGAGAAGAGCAGCATCGTCGGCAAGATGCTACATGCTCGCCGGGTCATGCGCCGGTTCTCTTTCTCCTTTTTCTCATCCTTATGCCCTATCCCCGGAGGCAAGAGTCGGCCGCCTCTCTTCGTCTTCGAGCATTTCCCCCGCATCGGGTGGCTTTCTTCAGGGCGCGCGGGTAATGAGAGAAAAAATCAGATAATAATTGCTACCACCTCATGCCGGCTCGCCTAACAGCGGCTTTCGAACAGGCCGCCTTCGTCGCCGCCAGTCACTATTCGCTGTCATCATTCTTTGGTACAAATGATTAAAATGCGTGCGCTTCGCACGAACTTTCGGGATATCTCAGCATAGCGGAGAATTGAAACGATGAAAAAAACAAAACAATTCTCGACTTTCTTTGCTATACCTTATAAGCAGTATATAATATTTTTTATTACAGATTTTAAAAAATATGTATAAAAAATATAAGAAAATTTAAGAGTTGAATCTGGAAATCAATTTTATATGTATATCTCTCTTTTCCAAAGCATTGTTATTTTATTTATTTTTATATTTCAACTCGAAAAAAACGTAAAATGCAGTTCTACGATAAAAAAGACGCGTACATGACCGACCCTGATCCACCGGTAGACCGATAACCTTTCAAATCCCTTCGGCGTCGAGGATTTGCAATTTTTACGAGCTATAATCTTAACGAATCGCTAATCCCGCGGAATGACGACTATTTTTCAAAATGTCCTCCTTTTTTCTACTCCGCTGCGAATCCTTCCACCGCCGCGGGCACGGAATCTTGGCGTCGCGAATTCGGCGTCGTATATTCCTTATGGCCCTATATATTCGGCGGACGAGCGGTATTTAAGTCTTTGTAATCCGGCAAAGTTTTGCGGGGGAGCCGAGCGGTGAGTCATGGCAGGTGCTGCCTGAAGAACGAAGAGAAGACGAGGCAAAAGACCGCGTTCCTCGCTCACAGCGAGCGCATCTTCCCCCTACTCTTGAACTTTTCAGCCGTTTAATGCTCCAGTATGAGCATCGCGACAACGGGGAGCCTTGCATTATTTATCGCCGATATTACATCCGATAGTCGTAACTTTTTTTGCTTCAAACGTATTTGCAATATACGTCACGAACAATAATAACACAATTGCGAATTTTTAATTATTCTTCTTAATCCTTCTAGGATTAAGAAACGTCAATACTTCCGTTTTCTATAATCAGTTAAAGAAATTGAAATATTCTTCTTTTAATGGTGAACGTTTTTTTTTCTCAGAATGCGATATATTTGTTTTCTGAAGACTTCCAGCGATGATTTTGCCTTTGGAAAACGAGTTCTCCTATTACAGAATAATAGATGCGTTCTGAGAGCGACAAAAAAAGGGATCTCATCCATTTTGATTATACTTGTCGAAATTTTTATGGCTCGCTGAGATTATGCGGTCGTTTGCCGAACGAGGGAACGACAGGACGCAGAATGTCAAGCGATATACCGATTTCGCGCGATTCTGCGACTCACGATGACTCGGATGTCGTACTTGAGACTTTTCATGTACTCGAATCTTTACACGCCTCCATCGCGATGCCCGTCTATGGGCGAGCAGATAAATTACGCTCTCGTGAGTGGAACCACACCGTGACAGCAAACAAAATACTCGGTCCTGCGTGGTTCCTAGATCTGCCGGTGATATCTTCACTAAACGCAGTGCCACCCAAGGTGTTAGTCAGTCCGAGATGGCACAGCCAGATAGACGACACCATCCCCCCATCGCATTAGCTATTTTACGGTCGGGAGATGCACCTTGAAAAATATAGAGGGGGGGAGATAGGAAATGCGCGATCTTAGCAAGTGGGTGACAATGACGTTGCGAGCGTCGCCGAGGCGGTCCAAGATGAAGGATCGAAGATGTCTCTGGGGAAATTTCAAAACTGAACGAAATTACTTTCTATAAACATAAATGTAAGGATGATGTTCGTAACAATTATTTTCATAGTTCTTGTAATAAAAGTCGTTTGTCAAATTTATCGTCAGTCTCGATTGCAAGTCGACGGCAACGAGTCGACGTTTTGTTGCAATTTGCAACCGCTTTATCGCGACTATACATACACGCTGGATTGTTATTGTCGTAAGTGTACAATGTAATAACTACTGGCAAGGCATGCGGGTCCATTATTTTGAATCCTGCTCGTGATGTGGGCAGTTTTAATTTTATATCACGTGTCAGCTTTATAAAACTACGATCAATCATATATGTTCAACGCGTTTCTCGTTTCGATCAGTTTTGACAATGGTCGTTAACATCGTACGGAGAAAGGCGCTTTTAACAAGCGCATCGCCGGCACAGTGGTGTCGGTAGCCGCGACGAGACAGAGAAGTGGGGAACGCCGCTTTCAGGAGCAAGAAGGAGACCGGGCACAGGTGCGGTCCCTGACATGCTGCTCGTGCCGCAATGAAGCGCAATCGTATGCACACACCCCACCGTGATTGTCCGGAGAAGGAGAGAACGAGGAATATAAGGTACGCGAGAAAGAAGAGAAAAGTGAAAGATGACGAGCGCATCTGTGATCAATGCGCTGCACTGTCATGTGGTAAAACTGTTTCCATTTCGTTGCAATTATTATTTTTGTGGCAATTTATCATACGTTGACGGTGTAGGAGAAAAAGAGAGAGGAGAGAGAGGAAGAAAAAGAATAATATATTTAAAAATATCTACAGTAATTAAATAGAATGAACTGTTTATTTGCATAAAATGCTCGTGAATTTAAAATATCAGACAAACGCGATATCCCATAGATGCTGCGATTGCCTACTCGCGCCGCGACTCTTCCGAGAAGAGGGACAGCGTGAAGCACAACTCGCGGAAGAGAGAACGAACGAACGAAGATCGACGAGAAGGTAGAACGGGAAAAATTACGGAGATCCGTGAGCGGCAGCGGCGCTATCGCGCAACCGTTTCTCGCGGCGTGTCCGATCGAGAGGCTCTCGGTGTTCACCTTCGGCTCGCCTACCGCGAAGGTAGAGGTAGAGGTGTAGCCTTGATACCTCGATGCCGCGGCGGAAAGAGAAGAGAGAAATCACGGAGAACTTTACGACGAGCGCGCGGGGAGAATGCCGCGCGCGAGGAGGATTCTTTAACCTTTAGCACGGCTCCTCGATCGCGACGTATCGATCGGGATGTATCGCGGGTATCTTCGCGTGTACGCGAAGAAGTGGAAGGTCTTGTTGCAAGATCGAGGTAACGTTATTTCTACCGCGAGGCTGCTTATCGCGAAACTTCGTTCTGCCGAGTCTTGCGGTATAGAGCGAACGAGTAACTTCGTGTTCTACAATTACAACTTGTTATTTTTTTTTAATTCTACGTTGCTTTTTAATACCTGGTAACGTTGAAGAACATTATCGGCACTACCGATCCTTCGATTCTACGCGTACGCGTTCGAATTAAGGAAGGCTGCTCTATCGGATCGCTACGATTAATCTTGCTGCGGATGCGGCAATAACAAAAAAAGAACGTGGCATTAGTTTGATAAGAGGAATGCACTTTGCGAAACTCCTAAGAGGGATTCCTCGAGCACCACCGAGCGCTAATGCGCCCCCGCGTGCGCACGGCCGCAAAAAACGTTGAATCCTCGACGGAGGGCGGAAGAAATAGAGCGAAAACGAGCGGACGGAGATGGCCACGGGGCGCGGAGGCCGTAACCGGGGAACAATGAGGGAGCCGCTCGTGACAGCCTCCGGAGGAACGCACGCGTGATGTATGCTCGGTCAGAGCCCCGCAACGAGATGAAGTCTGATTGCACTCCCGCGCACTCTGCATGCCCATTACAACTACTGTTAAGCGGCAGCTGTTTCGATGCGCGGCTTAACTCGGGACCGCACCTCGGCGTACGGATGATGAACAGATAGAGAAGATATTTAAGAAGATTTATGAGCTCCCGGTAATACCTCGGGGCCACGGACCGCGGCGGTGTCATCTTCGCATCGCGGCGCGGCGGAGTTCCAGGCTGAGTGGCCGTTGTTACCTTGATTTCTGACCGCCCTGACGGTTTTGCCACTCGCGCCGCTCGAAACGCGATGCCGAACGCAGCTTGCTCATATTTTCGAGCAAGCTGCATCTAGTTCGGTCGTACCCTTGCCATTCTGGACTTATCACGGAATAATTTGTTGATGAGTGAGCTAAAAGCTTACTGCATTAAGACCAATTTCGCATTATCACTGTCCCAAGATTCCGACCGTGAAGAAGCTCGATCGAGACTTATGGATCTTATCTTCTTAAGGCGTCTTCCATCTATCCACCCTCGGTAAGGCACGTCGGCGGCAAAGTATAGATGAGACGTAATCTAAGCCACGCGAGGTCCCGGTCGTTGCACACAGGCCCGCCACTCATTATCTCGGCGAGGGGGACCGGTCTAGTGGGGCTTTAAATCAACGTCCCTCGCGACAATTAACTTGCTCGTGTGAGTGAATAGAGGTGGTGTACCTAGCTCAGAGCGGGCGAGCAACCGAGCGACCGAGTGAATCACGCGCGCCACCACCTGCCGGAGCGTGACCTCTTAATGTGCATGGCGAGAGACGAGGCCGCCTCGACATCGGCGCGGACATCGGCGAGAGGCCCCTGAAAAGGAGCCTTCGTTCCTTATATCAGCAAATGCGTGAGATAAACGTGAAATCGTTTTGCCTCATCCGCAGTGCTTAATTAAATTACGTGTCGGATTAACTCAAACATTTCGGCTCGAAATCGTTATCGGATTCGTCCTAAGGCTTTTTATATAATTTCAAACTTCATTGACTGCAGCGAACCATTTATATTTCAGAGATAATCTAATATTTTTAATATGTAAACATAGTATTGAAAATTTATTCAGTGATATTTAGTTTACGCCAATGGCCGCTCAGTCTCCCGCTTCATCCAGACTCTTTCTTCCCCTCTCTCTTTTTCTGTTCATCTCGCTCGATACTCTGGAGGAGGTAGAAGGAGCGAGATAATGGAGAGGAAAGAAGAGTATATACTATCTTCCTTTTATAGTCCACTCCGAGGGCTCCCCTCTCCCATGGTATTCACCGTCTACTCGAGTCCGAATGTAATAGCTCTGACATACACCCACTAGCACACGTGCACGTCCTCCATGTAACGCTCAGACGAAGCTGGACGCGTCGAGCGTCTACGAAAGGGCCTGGAAAAATGACTGGATAATCGATGTATTACTACGGCTGCCTTCGACGCATCGCTCGCCTCTATATCTCGAACGCGGGCGGGGTCATAGGTCGCTATAAACCCACCGATGTTATTACAGGTGCATGCGAAGGCGCCGCTCTACGCTCTCTACGTGTCGTCGTCGCGCAAATGAGAGGGAAAAACAAGTCGAATCATATGTAACTCGCGTCTCGCCGGGCGAATCGAAAATTATTTTCCTGCGCGCAGCATGATGCACAATATGCGTAATGAGCTAGGTGTCTTTCAATTTATCGCCCGCAGCTATTACGTGCTACCTTGAGAAACTGCTCCATTTGTAGCGCATCACTTTTTGTAAACCATCCGACCATCGTGGTTGTCAGAAAGAAATCTGGGCCACCTTGGACCACGTCATCCATGTGGCCACTTATCTCCTAGAGGACGAGGCTAAGTAGATGAGAAAGATCGCTAAACCCTCATCCGTCATCGGTCGTCCGTCCGCCAATCACAGGCCAGCACCAGCCAACACCAGCGGTTCCGTGAGTGCCATCGGCGTAATCATTTACTCTCCGCGCGTTGATTAATGGTAAATGCGGCGTGCATCTTGACGAGCTGAAACGCAACACCGGCCTCCACGTAGACAGGCGCTTTTTGTCCCCGTCGTGGGGTCTGACGGACGTGCGCCGTGTTCAGCGCGACAAAGACCCGTAAGTGAGTTTATGTCGACCATCGTCTTAAAGCATTCTCGATGTTCATTCAGGGAAGTGAGATCATAAGTCTTGCGAATGCAGCGACTCGATATTCAGTTCTAGGACCGCGGTCCGCGTGTACGTTCCTTAATGGGAGTGAAGCGCGATAAATCGCTCACTATTGTTCTCGACCTAGCGAGGGCAAGTAAATTATTAGGATAATCAATATTGTTCCATCGTGGAATCTCGGAATACGGAAAAAAGGAAATTTTTAGTAACTATAGAAATTTGAGAAACGTGATAAGCGAACAGCGACGTAATGCTGACGCGTTGTTGATTACTTAAGCCTTCCGTTTTACGTAATAAGTGATAAACGATGTACAAGAGTGATATTATTTTTGAAAAACTTTGTTTTCCATCAGCGATACTTCGGAGCCTCACCCATCACGGCTACAACGAATGTTAACGAACGATATGACGATAATCAATAACGACGTACATACAAGCGAGCCTCGTAATTTATTCGCAAACGACTGTCATTTTTTATGATGCGATCAGCTTATGACGTGACTTCCGTCATTGAGAAATATCGACACCGTCTTTCGATGACAAATATCGAGCTTCATGACGCGACCCGAGAGAGCGGAGAGACAGAAAGAAAGAGAGAAAGAGAGAGAGAGGAAGAGGTCGACACCTATCAAGTGGAGATTTACGTAACGGCTCATGCACGCATGACCGAGTGCGTGTCAGTTTGCGTGCATCCGGACGTTCACGTGTGGAGCCGTGGTTTTGGGCACCTGCTTCATGGGCCGTGACCCCTTATGCGCGTACGAGAGAAGGAGTGAGCAGTGTGCCCCCCGAGAAAAAGTCTCGCGCGGGGCACGGCGGGGCGGAGGGAGATCAAGAGAGACGGCCGGCATCCTTCGCTGATTGACGAGCACCGGAGTCACTGAGATGTGCCCGAGAGAAGGAGCAATAAAGCACGTGCGCGCATAAACGCGAGAGAACGATCTCGGGAACGGAACACCTGCCTGTTCCGTCCGTGGATATGCTCAAAGAGAGCGGTCCTCGGGGGGGCATCGCGACCGTTGATACATATTCATTCCCGAGCGAAACAGACCGAGCACGAGCTTCTTCTATCGGTGATGACGATTTGTACGAAGTAATAGAGATTGATTAGGTCGCTCCGTTTGATTTCGTTGCACCGAAGCACTTACCAACATATTTCGCTCGCGACTTTAATCTTGTAAATTAAAAGTTATTATCCCCCCACCCCCAGTATTTTCCGCGCTGACTGCCTAACGCGTTTCATCAGCATGAACCCTTATGTTAAGAGAGCAAGTAAAATGAATTACTTCGATACGCGAATCAAGTTGTTCGGTGACGATTTTCACGATTCACGCGTCTCTCATTAAAAATTCACCGTCTCGAAATGGCTTCCGCGTGTGTTGTCGTGCAGTAAGAAAAAAAACCCCGTAACTGATGTATTCAGGTTATACGGTTAATAAATAAATAAGTATCGCCGGTAATGGCTCCCACGTACGATTACCCGCGCAAATGCGAACTTAATGAATGCAAGCGGTGAGTCGTACGTTATATATAAATACGGCATCCTCGTGGCTCTTGGCATAACGAGTTCGCCGTATACGGGGTGTATTAAAACTTATGATTGTAAGATACTGTAGAGATATTGAATACTTTAAGAAATACTTTTTTGCATAGAAAGGAAATCATCGACATGAGTTGATGTTTTTTTATGTACGCGTGTAAAATTGTTTACAGTCCATAACTTACATGGTTCATCATGATATAAGTAACTTTCCCTATAATTACGAATAAATTTACATTTTACAGTTTGTGTTTGTTCTCAAGTTATATATAAGATAAGATTTCTTTTATCTTTTTTTATGCAAATATAATGGGATATATTATACACTAAATGTTAAAGAGTAAATTGCACGATCAATTTTACGTTTGTTAGATAATAACGATATGAAAACATATCTTACGACCTAATTATTTTATAATCGTTGGTACTTGACGAGCACTCTATAGATGCGCATTGACAATCGTATAGCCTGACGTTAAATCGCGGTCGTGCGATCGTGATTGCGAGGAAAAAAAAAAGAGAGGAGAGTCACGCAACGCGACGCAGGTGCTCGCGAAGATTCAGAAGAGAGAGGCACGCGCAACGAGATCCATAGCGCGTGCGCGTGAAAGTTGCTCGCCAGCCTTCTGGATCAGGTCGATTGCCCTCTCGATTCCCCTCACACATTCGACGGCAATCGGGGCACCGAGCAACGCAGACATGCGAATGGACGCCGTTTAATTAGAATTAATGCGGTTGCCCGTCATTCGCGAGTATCATTCTTTCGCGGGTATCATAGGTGTGATAAAAAATACCACTTACCCAGATCGGCTTTCTTCATGGTCGAAGAGATCAAGTTTCATTGATAAAAAGAGCATGATCGGCTGCAAGAAAGTCAATATTGAAAGCAATTAAGATCAGAATTTTATTTCACCATCAATTCATTTCGTATTTATATAAAATTTAATTCATCAACGTGGTCTTTTATTTAAAGCATGAAGTTCCTACCTTTTCATGAAATCTTTTGTAAACGAAACGGTGTATATATTGTTTTTAATTTATCTTGCGAGAATAATTAATCGCAACAGAGCCGGATTTTCACAATCATTAATACGGGGAAACCTGGCTTGGTTTGTCGGTGGCATTCTGTGTGGCGCGGTAATTAATGAGAGCACTTATTAAACGTCGCTGTGTTAATGATCCTTACTTGTCACGCGCACGGATAACGTATGAGATTTTGGACGATTACGTTCCGTTAAATTGAAATTCTGTCGGTTGGTGTACCGTGATGCTTTCAAGTTGCGCGTCGCTATGTCGGACGATTTATATTAACGGGCCGTTAATTAACGTCAATCTCATTAAAACCGGTTCGCTTGTCACACAACGTGGCCAGGTTTGCTGAGAATTTACATGTAATTATGTTAAAATATCATGATTACACGAGAGCATTATGTCGATATTGATGCTTAAGCTGCTACAATTTGCTACAGATGACTAAAACCGTTCGATGAGGATAATTGTTCACTCATCACGCACAATCGGTGTCAGGTTATGACAGGACCTATCAAAAGAAATAAATATTTGGCTATTACAATTCATTGGAATACTTCTATTAAATTTAAACGTTTGTATAAGATTGCTTTGACTATATTTTATCTTTAAAAATAAATGTGCAAGTATATACATGTCTCGTCCATATAAATAATTCGATAAAAGGAACAGTGAGAGATTTCAACATAGGCAGCGGGGAAAACTACAGCAAATTATGTTCTTACACGAGAATCGAAAGCGATCCTTTGATCACGCGGCCGAAGTGTTTTTCAACGACGAGGTGCCCCTTGTCGCTCGTTTCGGCGCATCATTTGTAAGTACGGCAATTTTGCTTTTTGTTGCGCTTCTCTCGCCGCCGATACTACGATAACCTCGCGGAGAAAAACCGACGGCCTGATTCAGCCTCATTGGGTAATTTAAGTAGACCTGACGAATGCGCGCGATTTCGTTCAGAAAATTCGCCAGCGATTTATGTCACGTACCGGTTCATCCGCGATTTTCGCCGCATGCAAAAAATCCTTAATCGAGGTTCATCTTATATTCGCAATCTACTTCGCATGTAACAAAGTAACGAAGAACAAAGTATCCTTGAAGCTTAAATACACCATATTGCTGGAGTACATTTTTTCTTTATGAGAGATTGCATGTTTCGTTCGCCTATCAAGGTCTTAACGTTCGTATTCTATGGTTGCGCGTATTTCAAAAATTCGATCCGATTGCGCAAACCTGCTGGATAGAATCTCAGAAGAGGCCCGAAGTACCTCCGAGTCTAACCGGTTGCCTTTCGACGGGTCGGAATTGCCGGCTTCGCTCCAGCCGGCCAAGGAAACCATCAAAGGCAACATCTTGGAACGTCGTTCAAACTAAGCGGTGCTTTTCGCAGCGCCAGATAGGCACGATAATTATTTTGTAATTGAAACACGTAGACGCGCGTGGCAGCAAACAAGGTATGATGCACCATTATTACGTCTGGTGCACGAGTGCGCAGTTGCTTTTGGAGCCACTTTGCCGTTTCGCGGATTTGCACGACGCGGATTCTCTAACGAAATCAAATGAGAATCATTTTTTCTTTTCACGAAAGAGATTAGAAGCGCCATGAGGAATACAAATATGTATAATAATATTAAGTTATCAAGATATTTTTCAAGGTAATTCGCTGCTGCGAACAATGAGATTGTGTTTTGCTGACGTCTTTACTTACTTGGCAGTCAGACAGGATAAATTGCTATGTATTTATGAATGGTTAATTAATTACAATCTACGAGACTTAAGCGACTTCCTCGAAAGAATACTGATGCGATTCCTCGAATTCAGTCGCGAGAATATATCTTCATATTTTCAAACGAAAGATAATTGCGATAATATCTTCAATTGTTCATTCACCTTGTATTTTATAACTTTACTGTATATCTGATATTTTTTGCTAGTACCTATATGATGTTTATAAATTGAAGATTCAACATACCTATTATTACTTTAATTTTTGAATTCGGTATAATGATACTGGCAAACATTGTGGTGCATTTATGTAACGGAGCTGCCCTAACTAAGTAATTTCGGAATTCCGTAGACGTCAAATTGTCACTGAAACGGAATGTCGCCGCAACGTCAGACATCTGCCGCGGCAATTGGCGTGTCACACCATAAATGCCAAGGTGGAGCATCGCGCTGGCAAGAAAAGTGCATCTTACGTTTCGCTGCCGCTGCACTCGATGAGCTTGACTTTTTCGTCAAATGGGCGTGTGATCGTTTGTCGTGCCGAGATCTCTCCCGAAGAATTCGCCCGCGTTCGTTGGTGTTGGGCTTACCGTGAATTGCTTTTAAATACTATCTCCTTTTGTCGTTTTTTCGCTACCGACTTAATTGCTTCATTCTTCTTTCATACGGCATTCGCATTCGTGCTTAATGGCTTACGCTTAAACGCGCATTTCCACTTCTTTCGTAATAAAAACATTGAATTATGGCGCGCTTAAATTAGTATAATCCTCGAATAACGCGAGATAAGGATATTGTGACTAAAAATTATTTATGAAAACGACCTGCCGTTTTAATGTGACGCATCCTGCCTTTAAAAAGGGGATAACACGCGCTCGAGGCGAGGAATGAGTTCCGAGCTTTATAAGAGCACGTAAAGGAATCGCCATTATGCTAAGCGCATATTCCGAAGGAAGGGCCCTCGGGGGCATAGGGCAGTGCGGTTCCCCGCGGCGTGCCGCAAATAAATTTTGCAAGTCCATAAATAATTAATAGATTCGTTACGTGGGCGTGTGTAAATCATCGACCGACACGAGATTCGCTCGCCTCGAGTCGGCTCGCCGCCCCGCTGAGCTCGTCGGGAACAAATCATCGATTTTCGGCAGTAAAAGCTCGCTTTTTGACAGTCTAATAAAAAATAAACGAAAGTGACTCTTAGACGCGTCGGCCGGTTTTATTTAAATTCGGGGAAAGACGACGCTATTTCTGGAGATGTGTCATAAGTAATTATAAAACTATTCTCATGAATGTACAGTAACACAATAATATTATCCTAATTCGCCTTTTGCTTTGTTAATAGTAATTGCAGATTAAAATAATATGAAATGTGGTCGTAGAAATATTAAATTCTTTAATGTACACTTTAATATGTACGGAGAAGTGTATTCTATTGTGTGTGCAGAGCTAAAGAATGAACCATTGATGAACGCTTGAGAAACCTCCCTCTCCCAAAATAAAGAATCGTGGAATCTATAGGAGCATCCCATTCTCTTGTGGGAGAAGCAGGTGCATGTATCCCTGCGGGGGCAACGTAATTTGCCCTCGATCTACTGCACGTTCGCAGGTCAGATTTTTCGCGGTAAAATAGTGGCATAATAGAAGTCTCGAGGGTCTTTTCTCCCCTCCGCTCGGAACTACGGTTTTCAGATTTGTGACCTATCATTATCTGGCGCGAACCGGAAGCTCGCTGCCAGAGGGGCCAGCCCGGCGGGCATCGAGATTCCAGGATCGTCGCGGTGACTTCCAAGGACTCGGGCTGATCAAGGGGATCGCACGGAAATGACGGAAGCAGGTGATAAGGATGTTACGTTTCCGACGTAATGAGCAAATTAGCGCTGTTGGTGGCATCGAAGGAATTGGTTCGCAGCCAATTTGCCGCTCAACAGTTTCCTCTTCTTATGTTTCTTTGTATTTCTCCATCTATTGTCTCCCTTCGAGTCGGGTCCAGATGTTGTCAAGGATATAAAATACTAGCGCGACTAGATCCACCGAATTAGCGGAAATAAACCGATTTTCTTCTTTATTTCTATATAAGAAAATGTAACATGTTTTATATTTAACAAGCATTCTTCTCTCTGCTATTTTTATTTATTTTATTCTCAGATTTTTATTAACAAAGTTCTCATAGTGTATTTATACGTCAATCATAGTAAAGTTTTGCTTTAGATCTGCCAATAGAACACTGCCATATCGGTTACACCTTCCGTGTAGGACCACGACATCTGGTCAACGTAAAAAGGATTCCAAATCTCCTGCGGCGAGGTTGAAAGTCCATTTCGCAAATTGGCGCCACACTCCTCGCCATCCTTGCCTTATGACGACTTCACGCCTGATTCCGTTAATTATTTTCGGCTTGCAAACACCTACCCGTTGCGTCGAGATTTCACGGGGACATATGGCGTCCGAGTCACGCAGTCCAGTCATTCCGGCTAATCTCGTCGAAACTTTGCCAGAACTCCACCCCTTCACCGAAAAAAGGGACGCGGAATCGGCGTGTTGAAGTCTTCGATGAATTCGACACGCGTTGCAGCCGCTAATTATCGGCAGAAGGCACTTTTTGCCCTTTTCTGTTGAAGCTACGTTAATGAGAGGCCACGGTCAACTGGAAATAAACTAATTGGAGAAAGGCGCCTTCTAATCATCGTGTCTAACGGCGAACTGGCACCGTAGGTGACGACCGGACGCCTTCGGGAAGGCGTGCGGTTCGGATAATTAGTCTTTGATGGCACAGCAATAATTACATTTTCCGTGTTTGCGTTGCCATCGAGCCGTATAACTTTTTCGACCTCGTATGCCTGCAACGAGAAATAACACGAGTTTTTTCTATTACAGCTAATTAAGTGTGAGTTTTGAAATAGGGACTTTCGTAAAAATATATATATTAGCTATATCATAAAACTATAGCAACGTCTAACGTTCTAACAGGCTAGACTTCCGAGGTCTCAATGTCAGCTTCCAAAATAGTTCTCGCGCCAAATTTCACAGAGTCGAATGAGAGTGATCAGGTTCCGGCAAATCCGGCTGAAGCCTGACGGCACTTGAAAGGACGCGAATCGCGAATCGTTGTTAAAACGAGATAGATTTATCTCCCGCCGGATTACTCTCTGGCATTGTCCCGCCAACGGACAACCGCGTACTCGTATAGCAACTCTGTACGCGAATTAGAGTAAATCCTTTCTCCAAATGTCCGCTCTAATTCGGTACGGGCAGTCCGCAATGAGACGCTCTGCGGGAAACCATTCACCAGTAGCGGCATAAAGAAACGGGTTCGAAATGAGCTTCGGAGATTATCTGGCTCGCCGCTACTCGCACATCAAAAATGAGCGCAGCCAACCATATTTTGTCAGAGCGTCAATACTTCTGTCACAATATATGCACGTGTCAAAGAGTATTAAGCGAATCCTCCGCTTTATGCCACTTCAATACATTTAACGATATATCTACCTTAATATTAATATTATAAAATCTTAACTAACATTTTATTTCAAGATCAATTATAGTTTTTGCAATATGATATTCTTTACCGAGTAAATTTGTCAAAATTATTTGATCGAACGATAAAAATGTGCGAAACATCGAATAGCTTCGGTATATTGGAGGATTCGAAGTCATTGTTACAGCATCCGTTTCTCCGGGTCTCGCACAATCAAACCGCAAGATCGTCATAGTTCTACGAAATCATGCCTCGGCTCGAAGGCCGCGCCGCGCTCGAACCCTAAAAAGAACCTAAAAATATCGAATTGCAAATCAAATAAGAAGCACGGTCTAATCTTCCACCTTGAAATCGCGCTGCCGCAATCTCATTTTTAATCAAGCCCCGATCGCGCTCCTTGCAGATAGAGAACCTCCTCCGCGTATATCGAACGGCAGATGATCTGCCTTCCCTCGATAGAGGCCTATTGTATCCGAAATTGGCTTTTTATGGCGGTTGAATATAACATCAAGGTTGTTTGTAATATTTTTTCTGCCAATCGGTAGCACGGTAGCATACTGCAGCACCCGGAGGAGAAATTGGTTTTTGCATATCGCAATCAACCCCGACGCCTCTGATTGACTACTCGATAAACCAAGCCATTACTCATTTCGGCATAATAAGCGAGGGACTCGATTAACAGGCGCCACTTTGCGCATAAAATTTCGATTTAACGCACCGTTGTCCTCTCGTATGCAATTTCTATCAATACGTGCTAAAATTTAAAAATCACGTTGACATTGTCGTGACGTTATTTCTCGCACATACACACACGGATTCTCCGCAAAGATTTTCTTCCATCTGTCCGATTCTCGCAGAAAGAGATGTCGAAGTTTTCGAGGATAACGCGGCGCTTGTTATTACGGCATTTACGGATATCGGATGTCCTTTTGGTGCCTCCGATGCTTCGAGGCGTTCTCTCGCCCTCTCTCTCTCTCACTCTTTCTTTCTATCCTCCGCATAATGCAGGACGACCCATGAGCGAGGAAAAACCGAGTCCTTGTGTACAATGCTGAAGCGCAGGCTGCAGTTCCGCCCACTTCCGGGCCTTGAATGCATTCTCGACTCGTCTAACTACCCTTAGCAGTTAAGCCACGTGAAACGTGGAGACGTGTCCTTTTGCCGGTACAATTTTTTTTCCTTCCCTCTTTCAGTCCGGTAAAAGTGTACATCGCGCAGTGTACGATTACCATGATACTCAAAGCCGTGTGTATTTTCGTAGCACGGACGTCTCAAAAAAATGTCGGGAAGAGTATATTATACCGATCGCACGCGAGTGATAGTAAATTTCTTCGGGACCCCATTATGCAAATCCCTCGCTTTGTCTCAGATCGAACGAAGTGGATTTTTACGTCGCGATTACCCTCGCTCCGCTTTCCGCGAGTTTCTCTACGTTTGCGAGTATAAACTTCGTGCTTTATGGTGCGTATAGTGTATTGCTGAGAGCTTCCTCCCGCCCACTAACGCCCACGAATCGTCGCGGGCGGAAAGCAAGTGAAACGTTTTTCTACCCTTACGCGATCTTCTCTATTCGAGGGGTTTTTATTACCTATACGGTTATTCGAAGATCGCGCTCTCGCCGGCTCGGGCACACCCCGTAACACCCACTTCCCTTCCAGCTTGGATATGGGACACCGCGGACCGTAAGAAGTTAAACGGACGTATTATTTTCTGGAAAGGACACACGCGCGCGCGAGACTTGGTCATGGCGAACACGTGCGGCGTGTGTGTAAAACAAAACGGGCGCGTGCAGCCTACGGCGTCGTCGTTCTCGAAAATTATGCGCGCGATAACGGAGTGTGAACAAGCGATAACTATGACGTCGCTTCAAGTGCACGCAAACCATGCGATCGAGGCTACAAAGCCGCTCGGCTACAAAGGCTACGCTTCATTGTTATGCAAATTTAAATTATAATTACCATGGCTTTACTAGAAGCTGAATAACTTTTCTAACGAACTCTAAATATCTCCTACGTTTAAGTTTAATTTAGTACTCCGGAGCTTTCAACGCGCACTTCGAGGAATATACAATCAATTACATTACGTAGTTTCACGTAGACTATTAAATACTCTTCAATTTTATCGTACATTTTCGCTTTGATCGACATTCTTTAAATTTTATATAGTCATAATATTACTTTATAACTAGTGTATTAATATTTTACTTATTTTCTTCTTTTAATATCATTAATATTTTTAATTAATGTATTAAATGTAATTAGTTTAAAATATACATATATTTAATGTAACATCCATATAATATCATACAATCTGATTTGTTGAAATATTCGATATTATACGTAGCGATTAAATTTAGACAATGATTTCCATGTATATTGCAATTCGCGCGATATTCGAGACATCCGAGATATCCAAGAAGGATATCGGTTCAGTTACCTTGTTTCATTTACCTTGCACGCTTTGCTTTGGTGCCTTGCTATTTGCGATTCCGTTTTATTGCTCGATCTGCCATAAACGGAAACGGCGCGGTACCTCGTAAAAGATACGAGAGTCGCACGTCTACGGAAACTGCATGCGCCCGTGCTCGGACAAATCATTCGGAACCAGAACGGCTTTACAACATCACGAATCGCTCCGAAATTGGCTGTATACTCAAACGAGATTCTGTAACGACACGATCACGCCAATCGCGAGTACGTCTAATGACGATGTTGGCTGACAATTAGTGTTTTATTCTAAAAAAAAGATCTTATTGCTACACTCGTTCAATAAACTCGTGATATATTTCATCCGGACGCGATATTGTTTTATATCGCGGTAGAAACATATCTTCGAGATATGCAAATCGCGAATCGTAAATATTATTACAAAGATAATCATCAAAAGAAACATCTTCAACGTGAATTTATGCGCGTAAATCTGATAATCGTTTTGACGACGATATCGTTCGTTTAAATTGTCGTCGCCCAACATCAATCTATCGACCGGAGCACGACAGGAAACCAGGTGGGCCAAGCCGCAAGTGCTGCTCCAACATTTTTAATGAACCACCAGTGGTGATCTGGACAGTGTCTCTGTTGGCGACAGTTGGCGTTCTTTGTGTCGGACGAAGCGGGAGAAACTACAGGCGGAACTTTCCAGCGGTGGCGGTTTCGAGACCCGTTTCCAACTAACCGGCAGACTTCTGGACGGCAAGTGGAGACTTGTAAGGGGACACCGAGCCAACGGGATCGACAACAAACAGGAACTGCAAAGGGCGGTACAGTTATCGGGTTACCGGCGCAGCTTAGCTTGATATGGCTGATTCATTGGCGGAAGTCGATTAGTCTCAACCTCATACCGTAATCATAAAAATCACGACTCACGACGACAGATGTCCCGATTTTTATGTCACCGAATTCGTGAATATATTGTCGCACTTCATGAAGTAACGCGTTTTGTAAGATTTTTAACAGGAAGAATAAAACATATTCGAATAGGAAGAATAATACATTATATTCGAAGCTTCGACTTCCTTGCCTCGTGCACGTTTTGCCAACGATTTTCGTACAACCTATAATTCCGTATCGGGCCTGCCGCGGGGATTTGCACGGGATTCCGGAATTATCCCGGTGGCTGAGGGGGATGATCCTAAGTAAACACGCGTGCGGCCACACGACTCACGTCCCCACCATGCTGCGACGGAGTTTCTTCGTGCTCGCACAATTCCTTGGAAGCAACCACCAAGCGAATGGGAAGGGGGGAGGGAAGCGACAATGACCGGTGTTGTTGTACAAGGGCAGCAGATCGGTCCTTCGATTCGCAGAAAGAAGAATGAGAATTCGTGTGTAAGAGTGGAAAAGGTGCTACCTCCAAGCGGCCTCCGCGTTTTCGTCGCGCACCGAACGCGTCCCTTCATGAGACGTGTTATGTCACGAACTGTCTCTTTTAAAACCCACCGACAAGTCCCTGGACGACGAAAGCAGAGCAGTGACGGTTGCAGCTTGCTGGAAATGATGGATGAGACAAGTTGATCGCGACGAGGAGCGCATAACACTTCATACTTGAGATTTGCAAAATTATTTGCATTTTAACTTGACGCGTTTATTATTTTGTTTAATATAACATATACAAAACTATGTTTTGTTATTGAGAAATTATTATTATCTTACTATCGATATCAGTCTTACTATATTTTTTTATCCTTTCTACATATAATAATATGCAAATAATGTATGCTCATATAATTTAAGCAAAATTGACTTTAATACTTTTGAAGATTGTTACTTTCTACCTTAGCGCAGCTGATGCTGGACACTCTAATACGCTCAAGGTAAATGTGGTTTGTGGTCAGAAGGATCACTTGCTCTCGATACGACACTGCATCTTCAGTCGTAAACGATAATAGCGACAATCTACGCGCCATAACGGATGCTCATCATTACTACGAAATTGCAGTTCTCACTCGCAAACGTGACCGATTGTGTGCACAAAAAGCGCTTAAGTGTATTGTTTTACGTTCTTTATTTGAGCGAACAACGCTCCCATTGTGTACTTTTGATAGAAAAATGTACGCGATCACGTAAAAGTAATAATGGATAAATGCATCAGCCATATGTAACTATTATATTAAAGTCAGTTCTGTGAAGCTCCTTCATAAGAGTTAGAAGGAGTCGTTTCTGAAAAATTAAAAATCGCACCTCGCAGTTAGCGAGACAGTAGTGCGATTTTTTGCGATCACGCGATCTGAGACTCTCGCGCGTCTTGATTCTTCGAGTGTTCCCGGAGAGTGGACGAATACGTTTAAAAGGAGATCAGGTAAGACCAGTTGGAAACGTAGAAACGACACGCGGCTCGTCGGGAATCACAGTGAGAGAACATTCGTCATTATTACCATTGACCGTTGGTCCCTAGGGTCTACCCATTCGGGTTCCACAGGAAGTAGGCCGGTCGGATCAAGGATCAGGCTGCCCTTTTCCATTTTGAGGCGGCCCATTCAGGTGTAATGGTCAGTTAAAGACTATCCAAACAGAGGATACCACCGGTTTCGTTCGATGAACTTCCGAGTCTTCCTTTTTTCTCATGACCGAGTGTCTTCAGCTCGAAGTCTTCCGCTTGAAGAATCGAATCCTTTGTTCGCATATTGAACTAACAGTCACCGAATTAGTTAATTTGAAATTTAGTTTTTAATCTTTCAGAAAAATAATAGTAATATAAGATTCATTAAGTTTAGAACCTATTTATTCTTGAAAAAATTCAGAGTCGATCTTTTCTTTAGTATGCAGATTGTTTCCATTCGCATATTTTTTAATACATATTTAACAAAATTTATATTTTGTTCATTTTTGATTCGATGAACTTTTCTACGAGAATTCGCGAATAGTTAACCGAGATCTACGCGAATAACTGAGACGAGCCCACCCGCGGTTGCCTAAATAGAGGAATCATCTCAAGTATATTTATCCACGTGATCGTCGAATAACAAACGTCGAAATCCTTAAATCCTAAATCAACCTGGCACGAGTCGAAACTGAAAGCAGACTGCAAACAAACGGCGGCAGTCGAACCGTGGAAGACTCGTTCAATGTGGCGAAAGTCAAATATTAGGTCACGAAATAAGACGTGCTTAGTGTTCGGGCGAGTTAAGCGATTTCACGGTAGTGCTCCCCAAGTAATTTTCAATAATTTCCGGCACTTTATACAATTATGATATTTCCTGTTATATTTAAATTAAATGGTAATGAAAGATTTTCTTTTGTTAATTTATCTTTCAAAATAACAGTAAAATTACTGCAGTGTAAAAAAACAACGTTAGCGATCGCACGTATATTCATTCATTATAAAAAAATCTGCATGATATAACGTGTCGTTTGATTCGCTGCTCGAAACGTTTCTTCATCGAAATCGTAAAAAATGCTTTTCGCGTGGCTCTTGACTCGCTTCTTATCTCAACCTGTGCTAAGACGCCCGTGCTAAGATAGTAGCGGCAGTGACGGAGACCAGAAAACGAAGAAACTGAAGACAAGACAATGACCGCTGTTCAAACATGTTCGGACTTCAAACGACCGCCGGCGTATCTCTCGATGCGGCTGCACGTGCATTAGCGGTTCGCAACGGCGAAGGAAAGTGCGCCTCCATAGTGTCGTATCCTTTCGAGCCTCGGCCGAAGAACATCCGGCATCGTAGTTAATAAAATATTTGGGAAGGATGTTACGGAACGGTGCAGACGCGGCGAAGCCTTTCATTTGTAAGGACATGCCGAAATTAGTATATCGGAAGCAACGACGAGAGATACATGGTAAAAGGAGAATATTTTGCTAGGATCAAACCGCAGCGCGAATGTCCAAACACTGGCCTTGCAAGCTGCGTTTTTAACCCTAACATATAGGATTATATATCTGTAGTTTGCTGAAAGAGACTT
This sequence comes from Temnothorax nylanderi, assembly GCF_030848795.1. Lineage (NCBI taxonomy): Eukaryota > Metazoa > Arthropoda > Insecta > Hymenoptera > Formicidae > Temnothorax > Temnothorax nylanderi. The sequence continues at coordinate 2,271,978 of NW_027249064.1, read as the reverse complement.
CCTTAAATTGTGTGTGTGTGTGTGTGTGTGTGTGTGTGTGTGTGTGTGTGTGTGTGTGTGTGTATGTGGTTTGGAGTATATCTTCCTACTTATATTTCTTCTATATCATAGTAGAGTTCCTATAATAAGAGTTAGGATACACCGTTATGTCTCACTCCCATTAACTTCTTGTCTATAAATGGTGGGCCAATCAAAAATCCAACCTGCGATGTCCTAACTTTTATCATCGGGTACAGCCAAAATGCGGGCATGACCACTATCATCTTTCTCTCTGCTTTTATTATAGGAACTCTATATCGTAGGGGAGATGAAGGAGAGTTGCCACTGAGTTGGTATCGGTAGAGAGTTGGAGCAGAGTTATTTTCTTTGTAATAGTTGGTAGTATACTTTTGACCAGAATACAGTTGGTTATCTTCGATGTGACACGTGTGAAGACTTTGTTGACTACGTTGTAAAGAACTCAGTTTTAATTCAAGGTAAGTAACACCATTTTTTACTTTTGAAAGTAATTATTTTCCTATTTAATATTCGTGATATCTCTTTTGATTGGCTACATTTCAGAAGAACCTCATTCAACACGTTCTAATATGTAGTTCTTATGGCTCGTCTACAATAGTCGTAAGGTGCTTTTAGATGGGAGCGTCGAGCGTCGAGCGTCGAGCGTCTAGCATCAATACCCTTGCGTAGATGTCTAAACGTGCAGATCATGTTTTCAGCTCAAGATTCTGAATAAAATGGCTACTGACTAGAATTAGCGTCAAGACGCTGAAATCTGCACGTTTAGACATCTGCGCAAGGGTGTTGCGCGCGTGATTAACGCTTGACGCTCGACGCTCGATACTACGATGTAATTGCATCTTAAGACGTAAGCAGTAAGCTGTTGACCAATCACAGTAAATTATTCTTGAATTGTAAAAATCGCATTAGGCAATAGCTTACTGCTTACGTCTTACTGCATACTCTTGCGGCTATTATAGACGAGCCGTTAAGCTTTACAGTACAAAAAAATCTGATTTTAATCTTTAACTTAAAAGTTTTAACAATCGTTTTAATTTAAAGAAGGGAGAGTTGGGACATTGAATTGAGGGAAAACTGAGGAGAGACGTCCCAGCTATTTTATTTCTTTAGCTAAATTTATTTTAATTTTTGTGAAAATAGAGAGAGAGAGAGAGAGAGAGAGAGAGAGAGAGAGAGAGAGAGAGAGAGAGAGAGAGAGAGAGAGAGAGAGAGAAAGAGAATAACTATTGCTTATTTTTGTGCTACTTTCAAATTTTATCTTCTCATTATGAATATATTAAATTATTAGAATATAAGAAATGTTTAATACTTTATTTTAATACTTATATTGCTGAACTATGTTTCATAGATGATGCGTAATTATCATAAATTTTAGTGCTAATATTAAAAGAAATAAGTGTGCATTAAAAATCATAGTACAATTATTTCTATTATTTTGTCCCAAGTCTCCCTGATATGGGGGGAATTAGAACAAAATTTAATTTTACCATTTATTTTATTGTATTCTTATTTATTAAGAAAGTTCTATAACTCAAAATATATAAAAATTACCTCTGAATACAATAAGAAATCAATTCCACTTGTTGGGGATAAAATTTTGAAAAACAAAAGCTACAAAACATAAAATGTCAAAATTGTCTTCCCTACAAATTGTACATTTTATTTTTCTCTAATTTAGTGAAATTTATAGTGAGTCTGGTTATCACTTTTTGAACTTCTTTTTATAAGAGAACTTAACACTTTGAGAGTTTTTAAATATTTTTTTTAATGATCGTGACTTTTATTAATCACGAGCTCAGCGTCCAGCTGGAATACGCCGCACGCGCTCTCAACGGGCAGCTGGCGCAGTGTCGAACACGTTGTTGAATTTTATCGCGCGCGTACGATTTTATTTTTAAGTCGGTCCCAAGAGTGGCGACGCGCATATCTGCATACGCCGAAGATTCATCCACCGAGTTGACTGACGAGCGCCGCCCTCCCCTAATCGTTCGATCGCCAAAAAATTTACAAAAAAGGCGCCACGCCGTGCGCGAGGACGACAGGGGACGGAGAAGAGAAAGGGACCAGGTTACGGAGGAGAGTCCCAAGAAACAAACTGAGACGAAACTCTCCCTCCGTACCCGGGCACCGCCCTTGCACTCCACCCATCCATCTCCGCCGTGCATATATTTTTGGGCGGCTAGTTTTTCCCCCGAGGGAGATTTATCATGTCCCTACGCCTCTTCTCTCGCGGGCTGCTCCATCAGTGCCCGACGTGTGGCAGGGAATAATTGGCAGAGCGGAGGAGTGGCCACATCGTACTTCAGAAACTAGTTCGGAGATAGCTCGTGGGAGCAGAGTAGCTCAGTTACGGAGAAAAACGATAATTCCCGCAAATATAGATAAAGTAATCTGCGAAGCCGAAAATTGCGTATTTGATATTTGCCTGTTAATTTAAGTAGATTTTTATGCAAACTTTTATGCTAATATTATCGTGTCGTAAATAATGAAAAAATCAGATTCTTTTGGCTGGATAAAAATTTTTTCACTCATTTGTTAAATAATAAAGAATTAGTCTAAAGAAAGTGCAATGATTAAAAGAGACGTATATCACGAAAAAATTTGAGAAATTTATATTTCTCAGATTTCTTACTAAATTTTTGCTCATGCAAATATGGATAAGTAAAACCTCTCAATAGCTATCATCTTCAGACTCGATAGTCTCTCAATGGTCCCAATAGTCTACGCATGCGTCATTTAAGGAATGTAGGGCCAATAGAGATAAGAGTGGGAATAAAAAATCAGACTATTCTGAGGCTAGGTTACATGGAAGGAAAACTATTGAGAGGCGACAGACACTTCAGGGACGGCTATTGAGAAGTTTTACTGTAGCCAGATATTAAATTGTTCATCTCTTTTCTGAAATATCTATAACTTTCTCCTTCAGAAACGCGTTGAACAGGGCAAGAGAATTGTCAATACGGCATTGTCTGCTACGGTGAATAATAAATATCACGAGGTCGTTACAAAGGCGCTCGAGCGAGCAGTCATTCGATATTGGTTCGCTTGAATACATCATCTAGAAATGTCGCAAGAAACCAAAAAGGAGTTAAAGCCGAATATGGCCATGGGAGAATTTGCCGAAGAGTTTACACGTCTAATCATTCGTTATACGAGAATTCCAGTGAACGTAAGTATTCGCTCGATTAAAAATCATTATTCTACACGAGAGTAAAATATAGTCGATATGAGAGAGAGTGTCAATATGCATGGCTGTTATTTTATTTGTACATGTTTACACGTACGTATGTGTGTTTAACGAGTACAAGTTATCGCAAATACGGTGAAATTTTTCATATAATCTCGTATTCGTATAATCTTTCATATAATCTCGATGATTATTACGCGTGCCTTTCAGGACGATCTATCGAAAAAGCCTCCCTTGTTTTTAAGCAGTGGAGATCTAGTGTTCACCATACATCATGTGCTTCATGCACTCAATATAAAGGGCTTCTATAGTGAGGCTGAGAAGGTTGAAAGAGAAATGTATTTATTAAAAACATCCAATGGCGCAAATGCTGCTGATATTCCAGAAACATCGGTCGTTACACATAACAAACACGAATTTGAGCAACCAGATATTGAGAAAACGTACAGGTTATTTTGAAACTTTAGTTTATGGTCTGACGGTTATTTATAAATATATATTTCTTATAACGACAGTGTTATGTTTAGATTTCAAGATGTTTTTACGGATGATGATGCTTCTGTTTTTTCTGACACCTCAAAAGCTAGTAAAGAGGAACAAGAGAATTCTGTCAGTACATTGCAAAACGGTAAAAAGGTAAATTTCGTTATTTTTTTTAAACTGTTATCCGTTGCTATTAATTGGTGAGTAATTTGACTTTCATGTATACATAGCTGGCAAATTAATTCTGATCATTTGGTTGTCTAGCACGTTACTAATTTCAATTTATCATTTATCTATAGTTTATTTCACAGTCGAATCCTGCGATCTGCATTAGCAACATTAGTAGATCTGATACTTTTGTTCGCGAAGAAAGCCAACAAGTCAACGCCGAAGACCAGGAAGATGTTTTCGAAGATTTTACAAATGAAATTGAAATGGATGATTTATCAAGTGATAATTTTCAAACATTAGTGAGCGAATTACAAAAGTCCACTAGGGACATCATGGTGAAGCTGAGAAATTTAGAAGTATAATTTAGAAATATAACTTTAAGATAAGATATCTGTATAACGAAATATATATTATTTGTGCGTGCATTCATTTATTTTACAGCGATTGCCGCAATTGATAAGATCAAAAAAAGTTACAGCAAAAGTTAATCAACCGCCTGTGCCTAGTGGTCATTCTAGTCCTCATCGCACTTCAACTATGAACATAACAAAGGTGCTACCTAACATTGGCAGGTCAAGTTCCGCCTTCCCTAAAATACCAACATCTCCTAAGTTGCTCACTACAGAAAGTGGAAATATTTCCGCGAGACGTAAAAGTACTGGCGGAATCGGGACTAAAGCATCTATTGGAAAATCTAACAAATCCAAAATGGATTATTCGGTTACCCAAAATGGATCATCAAATCTGACATTATTAGCACATAACAAGGTATCACCAGGTTCATCTGTTGAATTTCAACCTAAGTTTACGAAAAATCCGAAATACGCCCATATTCAAAGCACTATACCAAAAGCAATCAGTCAAAAGAAAAAGATGCATGATGATAAGACATCAAAATAAAGTAATTAAAATGATTATATATTTATATATTAAGAAACAATTTTAGTGTGAAATACATTTATGCGTTATACCATGCATGAATGCATGTATTTGCTTAATGATTTGTGTTCACAAACTTATATATTTATAAAATTGTTTAATGTGTTACTTATATATATTTATGCAATTTTTTTGTGATAAATTTGCAAGACTTGTAAAAATTGATGAAACAGTATGGCATTCTTTTTTTAAATGCTAAGAACATATTGTCTTTATTATTAAATATTTACTTTATTAATATGCCTTTATTGTTAAATATTGTTATATTGGTAAATTTTTACACATTACGGGTTTGTTATATTTAAATTTTATAAATATTAATGTAAGTCATTAAGTAAATACCTTCACTTATACGTGATGTTTGGCAGTCTGGTGCGTCTACCGTATGATTTCTAGCGCATGAATTTGTCTGTCATAAGCTAACTTCTGATATGAATTTTTGTTTACTTTGCTATTGCTAAATATCGAACACTTTATATATTCTAACCGTAGCGGCTGTGTGAAAATGGAGGTATCGAGTGCGACGGAAATTGTTAAACTGATCTCCGTTGTTTGATCTCAGTCAAATTTGACTTAAAATGTCGTCGCAAGAATAAACGTGCGAATTTCTACGCTGTAATTTTCGAATGTGAGACCTTCTCTCGTCATAATTTTTATCTCATACAAAAAAATCCAAAAATATAATTATTTTATATTCGTACATCAACAAAGAATTATTGAAATGTTCTTAAATATTTTAAATTACCATTTTTGCCGATTTGAATGAAGTTCTTTTGGAAAATCAATTAAAGCTTTTAATTAAAATACAAAATTAATTTAATTCAATACTTCATTTCTTTCATCTCGGAAGGGTTAATACGGAATTCTCCCTTACCCGCTCACTGCGTGAGGCAGAGATAGCAAAATAACTATTAGTATTCCGGTCTTTAATTATAAAAATCGTGTAGGCGGTGCTTTGGCACCGTGAGCCTTCATCAATCATCCGTCAATCCACGTCCACGAAAACGATTCTTCTAGATTACACGATCTTTGCCCTTGAAAGGCAGACCTTCGTTACTAGGAAGCAGGTAATCTTGAAGCTCGTAATTAGTGCTCGTCGGGTGAAGACTATATCTTGTAGCTTTCGTGGCACTCGTTCTTTACGTTAACGTAGAAACCGCGTAATTCTATATATTATTTTATTTTAATGAATTCATTTCCATCAGAAATCCATTCCTCCGTCATCCGTCTCACAACGCGGTCTCACCGCGGATGCGGTAGCAAACTGCATCTGTCCTTAAGTGCACTCTCGGCGAAACACTCTTCAGCTTAAAAAGTGTTTCACTTGTTGACGTGTCAGCCGAGCCACTCACCCGGCGGACTCCGAGGAGCAGTCCCATCAACGACAGCGATTAGCCCCCACGATTCGCCTTAATGGCTGCCCGATCGTCCGTTCGCTTCCATCCGTTTCTCTTTTCGACGTTATTAAGTAGGCGCGAAAATGCAAAGTGAAACGGGACAGGAGGGGGACATCGTCGATCCTCCGCGCCTCGTCTCCGTCACGATATAATCGTGAGTCGCACGACCGTATATTTTATTTTTCCATTTTTATGACGCCGTTCCTCGAAGTTTTATCACGGCATATTAATGGAGGAGGAGTACACCCAACGAAAATTATATTTACAAGCGTTCGTTAGAGCTTTCGTACGGTAACAAACGGATAATTATGTGTCACCGGTCGATAAATTTATTCGATAAGTAAATGAGCGATATAAACTCGTGTTTTATATTTAATTGTAAAATTATAGGATACGTCAATGTGTGCGTTTCCGATTGCAACGATAGCAATTAGTTTTCATGAGCGCCTCTGTACAAGCGACTAGCTTCCATATACGCTTAAAACATTGAAAATGTATGGCTCCAAACTATATATATATTAAAAAAATGCATTTTAAAAGAGAACGAACAAAAAGAAATTGATAAATGCGAATTCATCAATAATACATACGTCGCCGGTACCATCTTTATTATCGTGATTCAAGGGCTGATATGGCCATGACCGTGGGCACAGCTGCCACTTTGCCGAGAAACGAATTTGTAGCTGTGCGCGCTCCATCTTTTTGTCTCATCGAATCACTTCCTGGCTCCCCCCCCCCTCCCCCTTTCTCGTTCTTTCGTTCTGCTGTAGCCCGAACGAGCCCATTTTTGGCTCGTACGTCCGTAGACGTGCGCATACGTGTGTGCATACGTGTGCGCAGCGAAGGACGTTTCTGCGGACAAACCGATTTGGCGTGCAAAAACGGATCGCATCTTTTTAAAACATACTTGAGGGCCGAAGAAGCGTCCGCAATTTCCGCCTGATGGGGTGCACAGGTGTGCGCGCGTGTGCGTGTGCATTCTTTTGTCGGCGCGTCGCGCTAACAACGGTCCTCCTTCCGCACTGCGTGGTCACGCAATGACAAATCCTATAAATCATAAAACAAACCACGCGTTTAGCCTCCGCGCTGTAGCGTAACGCGGCCGAAAAATTCCCTCTCGTCCGAAGGTACTAAATTACTCTTTTTTCGACGAACGCGTCTTCGATGCACTTGAATTTATAATAACATAAAAAGTGTACTCCTCAACAAAATTGAAGAGGCTATGAAAGCAAAGTATTTAAGCCTTAAAATAATCTTTTATTATTCTTCGTATGGTATTGTAAATTCGTATTTTGTCGTGTCCATCGATTCGAAGAAGTCCTTTCATTTTATGTTGAGGAATGTAATAAGACATCGTAATAATAATTGTATATTTAAATTGTATGTTTAATTGTGTATTTAAATCGTGCGAAATTATTAAAGATTACTTTTTATGAATAATATGAATAATCTTTGCAGATTTATATAATCTTCGTAAACATATCGGTCCTTGGTTGCTGAAAACAGTCATTTTCTTCAAGATTAATATTCCCTTTTATTCGTGACATCGCCGGCCCTTAAATAAAGCTGTCACACCGCCTTGGGATGAATTGCACCTCCGTTGCAGTAATCGCGCAATGAGACCGGCAAAGCGGACGCGGTGGTTCACAAGCGCGTAATCGCGTTTGCATGCAAAGTCACTCACGCGACCGACTCGACGGCGCGCGGCGGCGGCGGCGACGGCGACGGCGGCGCGAGTCTGCAATTTCGTGCACTCGCTCGAAAACCGGCCACCCCGACACCTGTTGTCGAAGTATACGCTTGATGATTCCCTATGCTAAGCTCGCGACGTGGCAAAAAGTCGGCCAGTCGGGCTCGTTGCGGGGCCCTGGGGGCGATCGGAAGCGGCACGGGGCGAGCGAAAGGGGGGCAGACTATGGGCGTTCTTTCCCCACCTCGTTGGAGCCCTACTCGATTCTTACGTGTTCGTAAAAGTATCGACTTGAAGGGGACAGGGAAAGAGGGGGGGGGGATGATTACGCGCGTCTTTTTAACACAAAAGGCTCGAAAACCAACACCGAAATACGACGAGCAGCGGCGCGCCCTGTAATCGACAACGTCCCAGACCCGGGCTCTCCCTTCGTGATGAGACAACCATTTTCAAAATTGCGATAGTCGCCTGCAAATAAGGCGAGAGATGGGCACCGCAGCCGGACGTTGTAGCTAACCGAGGGCCTCTCGTGGCCGAGTTATTATTTGTTTTTGCCCCGGGGGACCATCACGGTGCTTATCGAGTCACCGTTTGCTTCAGCTGCAACGGAACGTTACGCCCAGTTTCGAAAAAAAAAAAACAAGAAAAATCGTCCGTCCCGTTGGACAACATACACGTGGGAGTCGCAATTTTCGTCGCCCAAAGTATGATAATACATCTTTTGCGTTTCAAAGGTATTGATTGACATATCGATTAAAACTATTTTTTATATTTTTCTCATGAGAATCAGAAGACATGTACAAATAGGTATATATTTTAAGTAAGATAATTCCATTCTCTATCATATACTCCACTTTGTATTGCATGATCTGTAAACGCAATCGAGAATCTGTTACATTGTCGAGAATTATTGTTTGAAAGCAGAGATTGCAGAAGAAAATCACCCGGCATTCCTTGATCATTGATCTTAGCAAATTTGTAATCCACTGGTCGATCAAACCGCTAGTTATGATACATCGCGCAAACTATACTAGAGCGATACGAAAAAAATGACGTAGGCGCGAATCGAGCAAAATTGGCGAGGAACCATTCAAGACTTGGATTCGGCTGCAATCTCTGCTCCGGGGCATTGGCGGCTCTCGAGCGATAATTGATATCACCTGCCATGTAAATATCGGGTATCGTCGTTTGCCGAACCTGTCGGCGGAAAAAGGGGCCAGGGCAAAAGGAATTGTCGAACGCAACCGCCGGTGAGATAATTACGTGTTGGTTTTAGAAAAGGGGGAAGCACCGGTTAATTCCACGCTTCGTGGTCCGCGCAAAAAGCCGCCTGCGGCCACGAGTTCCTCTGTTCAAATTAGGCGACGCGCAGTGTGAGAATCTCAGCTAGAACCAGAACGCAGATCGAATTCTAGACTTCCAAATGTGTCAGTATTGTAGAAAGATGTGGAATGTTAGGCGAACGAATATAACCGCTAAATTCAATAACAAATTAATATCTTTATATATAATTATCTCTATGTATGTAATTATTATATGCAAATACATGTTTCAAAATATTAAAATTATCGTTATAAAATATTGCTACCTACATTTAAAATATAGTGCTAGCACATAATCTTTTTCGCTCGCAGTTTTATATCCATTTTGTGTTATTTTATCATTGAAAATCATCTCGATCTTATAGAACAGCGCGGTTTGGTGGAGCATTGTAAACTTTCGGCTGGCCAATGATTTGTGTGCCGGTCCGATAAAGACCGGCGAACGCCTACCGTTTTGTAGTTCCGGCGTTCTTATGTTGTGCATAACACCTTGGCCGTGAGCCGCTTAGCACCTCGGACGCCATACGGTTTAAGACAGTTCGCATATCTCGATCTCGCTCTCAACACCTTCCTTATCGATGATTCCTTTTATGCTCCCGTAATGACACGCTTCTCGGCATGCCTGCGGTGGCGGATGCTGTTAAAAAATAGACAGAAAGGAAGCACGACGTTTGTTTAGCAACACGATAGTTTCAGCAGGGAGTAGAAGGTAAGAGAGACCGGTATCAAGTCCTTTCGATTTATTCCGAGAACGCTAATGTTGAAGAAGCTGAGCAAAGAGCAACGTATTTTCAATTTTTATGCAAAAATGCTTCAACAAAAAATATATGTAGTATTTTGAATGATTCTTCTTCTGAATTGCATTTAACATGTTCGCTATACAGAAAAAAAGAAGTATCAAATCAACACTTATATACTCGTGTATACGCAACAATCTATAATCTTGAAATGAGATTTGAGATTATATTGCGTTAAATGAAGAAAACCTGCCTGAATGAGGTCATTTATATAGTTAAACGAAGTTTTATATAGTTCAAAAGAAAACATATTAAAATTATTATAAGAAGATTATACATTGTTGCGTATACATATACGAGTATATAAGTATTGATTTGACTTCTTTTTTCTGTGTAGTTTTAAAAAAATATATACAAATCCAATAGTGTTTACAATTTAAAAGATACAATCTCAATTTGTTTCTTTTTAGCTGCACCTATCAATGTATAGAATGATCCAGTGATGATGGGATGCTTAAAATTTTTCTTTGTAAAAATCTAATGCGTCACTTCAGAGCTTCTGTTTTATTCGATTCTTTAAGATTTGACGTTTCGATAATTAGGTAAGCGTCCTTAGATCGCAATTATCTATAATTAACGACACAAAAACGTATTTTAAAGATGCCCATCTAAAAAGCTTCGGAACGAATCTCATCCCACACGTTTTCGCGTATCAAGCTTAGAAATCTTCGATCGACCCCATGTCAAAACTTAACGTGCAAGTAAGAAATGGTTGAGCGAAGGAAAATCCTGTCTGGAGATAGACGTCATGGCTGTCATTTTTGATTTAGGTCTTAGATAACCGATTCGAAGCGTTGATAACGGAAGAGTTTGAACGGCGGTCTGTAATTAACAATATTAAAGGTAAATTTGCATCGCGGCGGGGGAGGAGCGAGCGACCGCATTGTGCATTCTTGGTAGTCTTGCCACCGTATATGATAAGTTGTAATTAAACTGATTGGCACGTGAGATACGCGTGATGTCGTGAAGAATATGCATTAACACGACGAGATCGGAGGTTATCAAAGAAAGTAGGGAAGTATTGCGGTACTAGGACATTAGTGGCGATATAATTATCGGGTCTGTAAAGAACGCTATTGATTATTTATTGGCGCAAATTGCGCGTCTCTGATCGACTTCTTTCGTGGAAGAGCATCATTCGCGAAATCGCGAAGATACATGCTTCAAAGATGAATTGCCAAAGTTTTATCGGTATGGCTCTTCGAGAGAATTAAGAAAGGGCATTAAAATTATTAAAATTTATGTCGCCAGACGGCACGCTCGCTCGTTAGTTTGCCGCGTACATTAACGATCGTCCATAAAGAGTGGCCCCTCGAGCCAGAGATCAGCGATCGAGATCGGTCTTCGTTATCTTCTTAAACAAATTGCACTTAACCACTCGTCGCGGAGCGTTGCGCCTACTCTCGAGCGTCAAAAAGTCACTGTACGCCGCCCTCTTTCTGTCCCTGTTCGCGACGACGCGCCCCTCGGACGCGAAAGGGCGGTCGCGGGAATCGGCGAAGCGTGCTCGTAAAAAACTGCGGGTCCGCTATTTATGGCAGCTTAATTAATTCCTATGTGTTTTCGGCCACTTCCCATGCACAACGCCCCCCCTCCGCGCGTGTCTTTATGGCTCTTCATGAGATATAAATGATCTGATAAAATGTTTAAGCGCCGTCGCGCCCTCCGTCTCCCATTCGGAACGCTATTATTACAGAAAAACAAAACTGCCTGTAGAAGCCGCGGGAGACGCGCCATAAAGGGTGCATCTCGGCTTTCCGTTCCTCGTCGCTCAGGATATCTCATGCATATTCATAGTTTAAAGGGGGCATTCTTAGAAGCCGTTGGGACCGAATCGCCGTTCATCTCGCGATACATTCGATTAAAAACGCGGGAAAGGTACTTAACTATTTCTGAATACCGCGCGCAACCACGCGAGTTTATTGCCGATGTAACGCGCGGCGTGTGTCGGAGGCCTTCGAGCTGAGTTAAGTTTTCGATTAAGGAAAACGAAATATTGCTTCTCCAGCTCGCCGACGCTTCGGCGCGGCTTTTGGTGCTCGCTCTTGTACTCCGCCAGTATCGATTTACGCGCGCTGTCCACCGTGGTCCACAGTGGTCCACTTAATGAAGAGATACGTTCAACGTAGCGTTCATTTCGCTCACGCGACGAGTGTCGCGAAATCTCATACGCGCCGAAGAACGCCTCTCCCTTAGTCTCGTCCTCGTAAACAGACTCGCAAATCTCTTCTCTTCGTGTTCGAACTCGAAGCGTCATCCATCGAAGCGACGTGACGTCGTCGTCGTCGTCGTCGTCGCGACAACCGCAACAGCCGCGTTCTCTCACATCCGTCGACTGACTTTATTGCGCAATGCTGCGAAGCACGCGCGAAGCAGCAGCGCGCCGGTGTAGGTGAAGGTGCAGCCGAGTCGAGTCCATGAATTCGCATAAAATTAGCATTCTCCGACGCCGTACGTAGCTTCCCACGGTTGCGGCACGCATATAGGTACCTACGAGGCTAGCCTACGTGGAATAATAAGGAGTATCCTCTCGATCGCGCCTCTTCCGCGAATCGCAGACGGACCGTGCAGGATCTACTCGTAGAATGGGGAAAGAGACAGAGAGGGAGAAAGAGCGCGGAACGAGGAATTCTCTGTTCGTGTGTGTGTCGCTCGTTTGCCTTCATATCGCTTGCGATAAAGAATCGTAAAGCGTGAGATAATCGATAGGACTCAATAATACACCATTAATCAGTATTAATTAAATCGATTGCGCTAGAAATACATATGGATAGTGTCGGCTAATTTATGCCCGTCGAGGCTCTGTTTACGATCGCTTGCGCTTTACAGAGAGGGAGAGCGTTTCTACCTGCGGTTCTAGACCTCGCCTTACCTGTTACCTCTTACCTGTTACCTCCGCATAGGGACACGTGACACACGCGAGTGGCACGCGCGGCGCGCGCTTACCTCTTCCCGATGGCAAAACCAGTTCTCTATAGAATATAGAAATAACGTTCTCTTTTTCGTACGTTTGTCATCGATACTCAATGCGATTCGCACGCGTGTCGCGGAGTCTTGTGCATTTTCGACAAAGAAATAAGTTTCGAATTATTGACGATTGAAAGTAGGGAGAGAAGGAACCGACAGTATATAAGATTTTTGTGATACTTTAGATCTTGAATCTAGTTAAAAAAATAATTATGTGAATTAAGGAGAGATGCGGTGTTAAAAAATGCACAATACTATACAATCCGCTTACTAATATTGCTAGAGCAACGCGAGATCGAATTTAATCTTCTCAGAAGCTAAAGGAGCTTTACGAAGCTAAAGGAGCTTTACGAAGCTCATGCGTGATTGCTTGGAATAAAAACTCTTGTGCCTCTTGGTCGGAATAATGAGAGGTTACAATAACGGATCTATAATTATTGATTCCATCTTGAGCGGATTGCGAAGAGGCGAGAATAAACGGGCATAAATCAACAAAGTCGGGACATCTCTCTGCGATCTATAGACGTCTCCTTGCGATTATGCCATGGCAGTGAACGCCGTCATTCGAAAAAATTCTCCTTTCTCTTCATTTATTTACACTTCGTACGATTCCCATTGTGCAGTATTCAATGATTTTTCAGGATCCACTTGATTTATAGCTTCGACAAAAACAAATAAACATACAGCTCGATACGTTCGCTTATCTCCACCGTATTTTTATCTTGTGGAGAAATGCGCCATTCTGATCGCAGATAACTATACAGATAACGGTGATAAATATTTTTAAAAGATAGTGGGACACAGGATTTCAACGTATTATCGGATTTCTTTTCAAACAAAGTGCATTCGGCAGCTATCGAAATCCGGAAAGTTTCGAAACGTTATGACCATCGCATTCGCAGTAAAAGAAACATTGTAAGAATGGCGCGCATTGTTCCATCGCTTAGTTTCCACAATGGGAAGGATCTGGAGGTTTTCAATAGGTACGTACTCTCGAATAATCCGTAGAAAATCTACTTATCTTATATCTTTTGTATTCAAATACTCACAACAGTGTAAATGCACAGTTGACAGTTGACCGCATAAGATAAAGATAAAGAAAATATTATGAATATTTTTTGCTATCTTATCTCTCTAGGCTTTTAATATGACTTTATTTTTTTAACATAATTAATTATAATATTGGTTATTGAATGTAACTGTTACGAACAGTTAATTTTCTAAACAGTTTCATAAATGTAATGTTAATAATAGATGTAATTACGTTACCTACATGCATATTATGGCAATCGGTGATAGTGCGTTTCAGCCGATAAGCTCATTATTTTCAAAAAAGGTACATCTTGAGCGAAGAATAAGAAGACTAGAAATAAGCGAAATTATCTCGCTGTGTGCTATTACTATATGGTCAAGGAAAAGTAATGATAGAGTAATTCAAGATCAATCTCATCGATCAGCGGTCAATCGAATTTCATGGCGTCGCGTGTGATATACATGTTCGTTGCCGGTTCCATTAGCGTAATTTTCATTCGTTTCGTCTCGATCGAAAGATTTCTTCGATGTGCGCGAAACACATCCTGACAACCCACGCACTCACCTCGATACCAATGAAATCCATTGTCGAGCGGTCATGTACCGCGAGATTGAAGGTTATTATTGTTTAATACGGTCAATAAAGCTGCATTATGGTACAACCACAAATGTAAGGTTCCATGCGGATCTTAGGCTATACCAGAGGTTCTCACCGGAATGAGGACATTAATTTTATCACAGAATAAATCGATATTTTTTTGTCAGAAGAATTATTCAATAGAATCAATGATTATTTATAGAATACAGCATATCATAGAATATAATAGAATATAATAGAATATAACACAGTATATAATAGAAAAACTTTTTATATATTAATTATATTTGTGTAATATGTGAAGTTACAGCTTTAATAGTGGATAGAAGGAGTTAATTTCTGAAAATCTAAATCCAGAATGTTTTAAAAAAATTAATCGTACACATATAAGATTATTCTGGGCAAAGGAGACTTTCGCATGTCTTCTTTCTCACGTATCCCTTTGCAAAAAATACGACGAGCGCCACTGCGGTCCGTCCCGCGGCGCTCTCACAGCGAACCCGATCGTGCCTCGAAATAATCAAGATCACATTGGCCCGTCCCGGATCAAAAACATTAATTTTAAATTATCGAGATGGCACCGGTCCACTGTAACGGATAACGTACCGCGACCCCGAAGGCGTTGGTTGCATCGGGGCGATCAATGGCGCCGCTCACCGTGAGAGATTAGGCCGGACCGTGATTACCGGTACATAAATATCAAAAAAAGAAACGGGAGGCGGAATGGGCACCGCGGAGAGAAGGCGGTAAAGGAAAGGCCGCGCCTTGCTTCCAGACGAATTTCACTTTTGATATATTCCCCGTTCGCGCAGTAGTGTCACCTTCAAATTAAAAAACTTTCACGCGACTGGCCGAACTGATCCTCGCGGAATCAGTGCGAAGCTTTTATTACATGTCAACGTGATTTCTTCGAGCACATAAAGATTAATTTATTAATTTATATGCAGTTGTGGGGACATAATGAACTTTCCTCGCCTTCTTTATCTAGTGGACACTTTTCATTGAAAAGGGAGATATGTTCAACGAAACAGTAAAATTTTATTCAATTAATTTTTAAATAAATCAGTAAATACTACACAGTTTTACAAATAACTATAATAGATAACGATAATAGATGGTTTATAATTATGTTTGACTTGCGCTGCTAGAGTCACTATGTAGCATCTTGATAATAGTACTGTGCTTTGGACATTGTAAAGCAATATTGGAACAATATACTCCTATCGACCAACACCATGTTAACAAAGCAAACAGAGAGCCGAAGATACACGAGCTGCGAGTACCGGAGCTTATCTCGTCGAAGCAATTACCAACGGATAGGGACGAAATTAAAGATGCGTATCGACCATCTGCTTAGCACCATCAAATTAACACTTGTTTCAGCCGTCAATTAAACGATTGCTCGATAACGTCCCACTAATTTAACACTTGTGGCCCGGGTACAAATTTCTCTGCTAGATTTCTCTGGCCCTTTGAGAAACGTAATAAGTTCATTGTGCATAAATAAGCATATTTCATCCGGTAAAATCGTTTTAGTGGAAAAGCAATTTACATAATATCTTGAAGAAAAAAATATGTTTCATTTAGGCGTAAAGATAAAATAAGCAGAATTATTTAGTTATTTAGATGTAACATTATCGAAATATGTAATTATGATCGTTTTAATAACGTATACAGAGTGCTGAGATGAGCTTCAATAGCGTCACAGTGATTAAGTATGCAAATAAATTTCTGCGATATTTAATTCGTCGACGCTCGTTAACACCGACTCAAGACAAATTGTTTGCCTAGCATGGGCAAGCACAGGCGCGGAGGTATTTCTAATTATTCCATATGCATAGGTTTAATTAAGGACTCGGTCGCACACACGTATTCGCTTGATAAATAGTCTCGGTGGCGAAGGTTGGCGATCCGGGCATCGATTTATTCTTGGCAGGTAACCATCGCGAAATAACCATTAATTTGAAAGTTTCGGCCCAAAGACGCAATTATACAAATTATCGGATCCCGAAGGTCAACTTCGGATGAAAGTCATTACGACGAATTAACCCGTGTTATGATTACTCGTTACATGAACCCTTCCGCATTTCTCTTTCGCTTCTGCGTTTCTACGACGAAATGTTTATACTTCGTAAAATGTGAAATAGCCGAAGTTACGTACATCCGACCAGAGAATTACATCAATTGCAGTTTAAGATGCAAAAACTTAATCCAGAGAACTCCGTTCCGCGATAGGCTCGTCGGCCTTAAAAAGGATTCTTTGCAACCGGCCTTTCTTCGACACTTATCGACGTTCACCGATGATAATCCTCAATAAGGCCGCTCTCGGGTTCCTCCCGGAACACTCGCGCGCAGCAAAAGAAGATCCACGCAACGCGTCGCGTCGGTGCGAGCGCGCGACCCAGTTTCGACGGTGTATCGGTAATTTAAGATCGATAAACCTCAATCTATCGAGCCTATCCAGTTACGTGTGCAGGCTGCTGCCGATGGGATTAAAAGATTCCGCCATTCACGATAATCCTTTCTCGCGCGGCGAAAATAATACGAATGCGGTCGGAACACGACACCGTCGATCGTATATTGAATTTCCTGAATTGGCTTGAATGTGCTTGATATATTCGATAAAAAAAATGGATTAAAAATATTATGTTCCGGGACATTATATGCCGTCAGGCAGATGAGTCGCAGGATGAATTCTGTAGCCCCCCTTCACTGTCCTCGAACCCCCTTCGATTCACCTTTCGCTCGCGATGATCTTCGCGGTTAAGTTCAAAATCCTCTTTGAAAGCTTTTTCACGGTTTTACGTTTCATAAACACGGCGACGAGGCGGCAGGGCAACGCAAAGAGATCGAGGGAGAAGAGAAGACGCCAGAAACGAAAGGCTTACCATATTTTTCTGACCATGGGACAAATCCCTAAATCTTGTTTACAGGCAAATTCCATAATACGGGACATACGGGATTTAATGCGACTCCGGGCCGATTTCCGCGAAAGTCTTCTCTAAAGTGTAATTTACTACGGAAGGATTATGCGCGACGCGGAATCCATCCAACAAGTAAAGCTCCTCGCCAGACGTCTGCCAAATGCGTTCTTTACGCGTTCACAATGTGCGAATTATACCGAAAGCGTAACGGTAATCTCATGATTGAGTGCACGCTGAAAGACATCTCGAAGAAAAATCCATGAAATATTTGCTAATACATCAGATCACGGGGAACGAAACGATCACATGTCTGCATGTAATTGAAATATAATTCGCTTCTCAAATAATTTGATTTATAGAAATCGGCTTTTAAAGTTTGCAATTTTCAACGTCGGACTTCGATTGGAAGGGAGATAAAATTTATTTTGCGAAAAATCGGAGACGGGCAATGTAGATTGTGATATCGATTGGATACGACTGAGAAAACACCCTCTCTTTACCCTCTCAGCAGGATGTCTTCTGACCAGCGAAGCGTCTGCTAACAGGATTACTATGACGCGATTGTATACGCGTCAAGGAAATAGAGCGCCATTGTGGCATTCGGATACACGGATTGGGTGTAGGCCAGACTGAAAATTAGAAACGTGTTCCTTTCATTCGTATGCTAAATATTTCCTTTAAGGAAGGACATCTGCTATCTAGTCTCGTGGGATTTATCAAGAGATCTCGTGCAGGAAAAGCGCCAAAATTTCCTTATATCCATTTTATTATTTTAATTATTTTTTTCAATGTGGAATATACGCGTATATAATCGAAACATTTTAAAGGTACAGTCAGTATATCGAGAAATAGAGAAAATAAAATTTTTTCTTTTTGGGCCTCAATCTTAATATATACCTAAATAACCAGCAGGGAGAACAGAGTGGTAACAGGATAGTTAACGCAAAGGCAAACACGAATGCGTGTTTAAAAGGTCTAAAATAATTTTCTCATTTTTCTCGCTGACTTAAGCGATTTATCCATTCGATCCTCAGCTCCCCCCTCGTGCTCACTGACGGGCTTCTTCGCAACTAGACACGCCACACGTCGACGCCTACCACCATTTAAGAAACACGTCTGCGTTAGTCGAGCCCAAGCGTGGGGTGATAAAGTGATTTTTCAGCTATATGCTACATCGATAGGGGGTGATATGAACGAGCGTCCCCATATGCTGGAACGGAACGAACAGTCGTTCCCTGAGATGTGGATAACCGACATCTAACACCTCATTTGTTGGTATCTCCCGCTCATTTATAAAAAGGGTTGTACAAATTCACTCAGCGGGTAAAAATACAAACCGGAAATCGTTCGACATTCATCCGTGTCTCGGCCAAGGTACATAGTCGGTCTTATTTTTATCTCAAAGACATTAGAGAGCTCAGAAAACATGTCTAGCTCTCTGTTTGCATGAAATGTTGCCAATTTCTAAAATATCTCAAAGTAGTTCTCTTGAAATTTTATGTAATTATTTCTTTTATACATACGCGGTATTGCTTATTTATCGGCTTATTTCTTTATTCTTATTTATTACTTCGCCCAAATGGATTTACATTATGCGTGTCTATCTTCTCAGCTTTCCCACTTCTAGCATATTTACATCTATCAATATTTGGCGGCGCGCGCGTGAATATAAATGTGTTCTTGCCCAATCATCATCTTACACAAATCTGTCCGGTCACGTTCTCGGATTCCGCTCCTTGATTAGGATGGATTTCAGGCATCAGCCAGGGAGTGACTCCGCCACCCACGTATTCAATTTTCCGAAAAGCTCGGGTGTTTGGTCCATCGCTGCTCGTGAGTCTCGCAGTTGCACAAAGCCGCGGCATGACGTCCAAGGTGTTCCCATCGACAATAGCGGAATACAGCGTAGGAAAAGAAATCCCCACGGTCCCCTCTGCCCGTTGATCCCATCGATTCACGGTTCACTTAGTTCGAGTCTTCCTTCGACATTTGTCGTACAACTCACTTCGATGTTGTTACATAACGATTCTCTCTGTCCACGAGACATCAAGTCCCACCCGTTGTCGGTAAACCGGCATATATTTTTCTCGGACTGCGCTTGTGATCGTTCACGTAAAATTTTATTATGGGTAGCCCGGTTCATTTTCTTCTCGCATCTAGCAGTAGTCCGCAGGGGCTACCACCATGGGATTCCGTCGCATCGCGGCCGGTTCTTCCCATAATTATAGCCCCGAGCGAGCTCAATAGAAAGACGTTTTAAATGATGGTGAGGCACAAAAGACTTGCGTGAGAAAAGTAGATTTGAATGTTACGAATGATATATAATTAATATCAAAAAAGAGTAATTTTAGAGAAGTTATATAATCTTCTTATTTTTCGAATGTAACGTGCAATATAATTATATTATCTCAACCGTCATTTAATAGTCCTGCGTTTCATGCCGCGCAATCCTATATGCCCTTCCTGAAGTTCCATTATTCTATGCTGTCATCGAAACTAATATGGGAACAATCCGTGACACAAAATATTCTAAAATAGCCTAACGTTTCTCGAGGCTTCTCCATGGTCCAGGCTGCTCCGAGCTGGCCCACATGGAGTCACGTGGCAATAACTCTAAAATTTGATTGTAGCAGACATTGGGATAGGGGCTATCCCCAAGGCAACCGTGGTAATAGGCCCTCAACCCTCGCACCCACGCTCTTTCCGTTCTCGAACTAAGCTTCGGACCAGCTCCGCCACCACTACGTCGTAAATAAAACGAAATTGTTGACCGGTACCTTTCGGCTGGTTAAGCGTTAAACAAAGGCCCACGGGATGTCGGGCGCCATATCTTTGATCTCTGTTTGCCGAGGCATGCATCACCCGCGAGATAATCAGGAATAATTATTTGTTAGATAAATACGATCGCAGCCGGCGATAGCGCGCTAAATTTATGATGGACCGCTTGCCGTTTGTAAATGACGTAGAGGAGAGAGAGCTCGTTCGCGCGCGCCGAGCTATGAATATCGCCACTTGAAGCGACGAGCGCGAAAATTGAGCGTGTGTGTTAAGAAGTTCGCGCGAATTCGGTCTAATAATAATGAACGATATCGCGACAGCACATTTAGATACATAATTTTATTCGGCTACTTAAATAGATTAATATAAATAAATATTTAAATTATTTTTCTGAATTTCTATCGAGCATTATCTTCAACATCTTTGAAGCTTGAAAATAATAAAGGAGAGAGAAACCTCGTAGATTAAGTCACGCGTCCGAAGTGACTTTAATATCGTGTTCTACCTGCACGTGTATATTAGCGCGTGTTGACGCGTGTATGTATGTGCGTTGAGTGATAGACATGCCTCTTGCCGTGTCTGACTCTTGCGTAACGCTCGGCTAACTCGAATAGCCTTTCCGATCCTCTCGATGATCGAGCTCCGCGAGAGGATCGTTGCATCTCTACCTCGCGTTCCTGGCATACCAAGCGAAATCGACGCGTCCGCATCGCCTGGCATCGGTACGCCGATAGACGATGATTCTCATGCGGATATTTTCAAGCACATTGGACATCAAACGAATTCGCTCGATTCCCACGGTTGTTACCTAATCTTTAAATGATGGCATCACACAGATATATCATATTTGTCAGACACATTTATTCTTTTCTTCTTTTTTGCTTTCTTTTAAAATACGCGGCAATAATATATAGATTTTACTCTAAATGTATGCGGAAAGGGAGACAAGAAATAAATAAGAAGAGATAGCGCGGAAATTATTTTTCGGTTTAAGCTAATTTACATAATCCATTATAATCCTCAAATATCCTAATCCATTAGAAATTAATATTTTTTCGAAAATGTGAAATTAATTCTATGTAAAATCAATTCTTACAAAGCCCATCGAATTTATGGGTCAGAATTATTCTATTCTACACCATGGTCGATTCGGCGTTTGAAAATTTCCAGAGGGGATCCGGAGTCTACTGCGGTCTACCGTGTCGTACATCAACGTCTCGCGGAAGGTGGGCGGACGTCGCGTCAGCGGCTGACGCCCCGCGAAATTGAATCTAAAGGTCCGAGTATCCCCACACACCGTTCCTCCCCACGGAGCTGCAGGGAGGTCGCAAATCATCACCTCGCTACATTTACAACGTTAGATAGCCCAAGATTACAGTCGTTCCAGGCTCGACTATACGCTGTAGGAACACGAGGCGCCTCTCCTCGCCCTTCGTGTTCTTTCCATCGGCCGGGGATATTACAGCGCCCTTCGCGAAAGCGATCCTTCGCCGTTCTCGCGGGCTCGTTGCCTACTTAAGCGAAACAATGTGGTCCCTCGGCGATTGGCCGCGCGAGCAACGTCCAGCTCGTAAATTATCCGCCGGCGGGGACTAATGAGCTCGTAATTATAGGGATCGGGGATAAAAAAGGGCGTTCTTGCCGATGCGCGATGACGTTCGCGTTGGTGATATATCTCGGGTTCATTGTTACCTAAAATGAATATGCGAAAGTGTATCGGGACGATTTTTTTCCCAACGAAGCAGGATGGATTCGGCGGGCGACCGGCATTCCGTGGCTTCGGACTGGAGGATGCGTGAATGCGTCGGACTCGATTAGATTTAGCAGAGTGACGTGGGTTCGAGGGGGCTTCTCAAAATTATCATGGATGTTTCCGAAACAAAAATCTGTATGTCTCGCCATCGCCGTCCGACTGAAAACATCTTTAAGCCGCGCTCGCGAGATGTAAAATATTATCTACTTTCTTATTTGAGACGAAAAGTCCCACGCAAGACCACGGGTTTCTCCATTCTTATCTCCTACTTGGAAAGATTAAGAAAATACACCGTATTACGCGACCTCGCGTAAAGATCTCAGGCCATTATTTACGAACTAAGGTTTGATGATCTCGAGAGGATTAGCCGCGTATTCCGTTTGCCGATAGGCTTTGCTCCCGGACGGTCAAACAATGCGCCCTGAAGCGCGGCCATCGGGGCCGAGTCTCTCTCTTTCTATCTCTCGTATTTCTCTTAAAACGACGCGAGCGTTCAACGTGTGGCAGCAGAAAGGATTGGAGGTGGGTATTCCCTTGCTTCTTTTTTTTTTGTTCGCGAGGGACTTTGGTCTCGCACACGAAATTCCAGACATCTTCCTCCCTCTTCCTCTCGCCCATCGGCCTTACCATGTCCTCTCGCGCGGCCCGCAAAACATACAGCTAGCACATACAGATTCACTCTTTCTCGGCCGTCTTAAGCCGTTCCCGCGTTTTTACATTCTCGACGAATCCCTGCGGCTTTGTGCCCGTTTATTACGTTTGCCAACCAAATGATGTCATTAGATATACTTAGGCTGGGTTTTATTGTCGCCTTTTATGCCGGTCGGACGGCTTCCGTGAAACGAATTCGTGCTGAGCGTTCACGACTCATCGGTTATCACACCGAAATTCGTTCGCTGTCTCGCTCACGTTTCTTGGACAGGCAGTCTTAGAGCTTTTTTTTCCTTCTTCTCACGGCCACGTGAGAACCAGCTATACTGTTTTATTGCCTTTATATTGCCGGATATTTCGTGGCAGCTTTTCGTGTGAGATTACGCGTTCCCCTGTACTCTGTACATGCCATGCGTATCTTTTTACGATAAGTCTTTGTGCGTTACATGCATCTCGAATGCAACGAAATCCGTCTGAAGTCTAAGGTATCCATGGATTTTAAAACACGAAAAACTGACACGGTTGTCCGATTAATTCTACGAAGCTGTTACGAAACTGATAAAAATAATTCAGAAAATTAGATTTTATTACATGAGAATGGAAAATTGCAAAATTGTTGTGATATCTTTTGATAGCACGACACACATCGTCATTAAAAAATATTTGTTGATAATCATTATCTCTGTTTAAATAATCTTTATTTCTATTTTGAACGTTTCTTAATCAATTTCATGATAATCTTCGTACTCTTTCGAACGCATAAGCGTCGAAATAAGTATTTATCTCAGTTAGTCGTGAAAATATTAAATTATTTGTACATTGAAGATAGCTGTTATCAAAAAGGTGCTAGAATTACAGAAAATTTTGGAAAAAAATAACATGGCCCATGAGGGGATCGAACCCGCGACCTTCGCGTTATTAGCACGACGCTCTAACCAACTGAGCTAATGGGCCTGTTGGCTACAGGTTACAACTTTAGTAATTTGTGTCAGATCGTGACATACTTGTCATTTAAATGTAAATGCAATTATTAGAAAAGTAATTTATTAAATAATAATCGCCAAATAAATGTAAAATCGAAATGTTAACATAACAGAATATATAACAAGATATTCTATAATAAATGATTAAGAAATGTATTGCAGAATTGATTGTCTTCTTTTTCAGCTATATTGACATTTCTGCTCATCAAAATTCGTTAGATAAATTTATAAGTGTAGATTTAAATTTACAAGAGCAAAATGCCGGCCGAATTGCCCGTTGACTTGTTAAATAAACCTTTGTCGGAGATTGTTTTTAGAAGAAAAAATAATGCTTTATTCAAGAAACTAGCGCGAAAGACTCACTTCAATGTGAGGGAAGTCGAAGGTTATTTAGTAAAATAAAATAAATATATCATTATACATATTAATCTATTCTTTAATTTAATATAATTTCTATATATGTTCAATAAATTTTACCGCTGATTAATTTTACCGTAGCGTTAGCTGTTATACATAGAAAAATAACACAAACTTTGGGTCCTATGACAAGATTGGTGTTTAGAGATGTTTTACATTCTGGTTTGGATTTTACTGAAAATATTCGGCATCTATATATCGATAGAATATTCTCTGCGTTTGACAAGAAAAACGTTCTGCAAGTATGAAAAATTAACGTAAGGTATACCTAATAATTTATATTTCTATGGTAATTGAAATTATAATAATGTGGATATAGATTCATTTAGAACAATGGATAGAAGGACTCTCCACAATTCTTCGCGGCAATCTGAATGAAAGGATACATTTCGCTTTTACTGTAATCTTCTATAGTATTCTAATTATTTAAGAATTGATTTTACATCCCCATTTTTTACAAACTTAAAATTACTTTAATATCTTTGAAAAATTCGGAAAGGATTAAGCTTTAATTAAGAATATTAATATTTATGAAATGCAGATATACGATTTTATGCATACTAACAAATTGAAGAAAGAACAAATATTTCCGTCAATGCGAGGTTGCTTGATCAAACTGCAAACAGACGAAGATCCCGACGATGCTGTAAAGGTTAATTAATTAACAATAGATAAAGTCTAGAGCTGTAAACACATAAAGTTTACATAAAATAATAGTAAGCATTTATGGCGTCATAGGATTTGATTGATTCACTGTTGAAAAAGCTCGACGTCGATCGCGACGGTGTAATATCCGAAGAAGAATTTCACAGGGCTATAAAAGAGAGAAACCTACTGCTGTTAGAATGTATGGGACCGGTGTTCCCGTCTAGAGTAGCGCGACGAACATTCCTGAGTACTTTTACGGATCGACTCGGGCGATTTTGATCCGTACGTTTTACGAAACAAGTTATCATTTGTATATAATTGCATACTTGGCAGCATCGATCCTTGTTTTGTCAAAATAATAATGGTCTTGTATAATAAAAATAAATATATGAACAAGCCGCTTGAATTATATTGTCAGGAACTATTCAACCTAAAAGGAAACCTAAAAGTGCATCTTCAGCGGACGGGCAAAGGCGCCAAATCAGACAGAAAAAATCCTCCTGAACGAGTGATGCTCCAATAAATTTTCAAGACCATCGGCGCAACATACGCCGGCTTTTACGATTCACCGAACGATGGCAATTGACTCGTTCGTTTTCTTCGCAAACAATCGCTAATGGACCGCGATAATGCCGCATCCTAATCGCATCAGGCTGCATCCGCGATACGATCATCAGCGGGTGAGCTGAATCGATGGTTTAATGAGCCCTCGCTATCGTCATAAATCTTATTACTATGATCAGCGTGAATAGATGATCGATCGATATATCCGCATGCCATTTATGCGCGATGCATCGATCAATGATCGTAACTGTGTTTTGCAAATCTGTTATTAGTTATACATCGTAAAAACATTGTAAAATAAAAGATGATATAATCTGAAAGCGCGAAAAGGGAAAGAGAAAGGGATCCCGAAGGATACTCGGCTGTTCTTCTATCGCGCGGATCGCACGCCGGTTCCACCTGCTCCGCGATCTCTCGATTAATAGAGACCGCTCGTGAGATACGGAACAAATATAGACCTTTCTTGCGAGCGAGACGGGCCGTAACCCCACCACCGCGAGTCGCGGTCGTACGCGTTACGAAGAAGAAGAAAAAATATAATGAATGTTTGAGGGATCTTGCGGACGGACGAATGGCTCGATCCACGTCTCAAGCAGCTACAACAACAAATTAAACGAGAAAGTCTCGAGGCTTTCGTCGGCTCCGCCGACGTCTCTTGCCCTATGGTTCCGGCTACAATACGTGGGCGTAGGGTATACAGTACCGAGGTGTATGGGCAACGCGTATTTCTTCCTCGGCGATGGTGGGGGCGAGCTGGAACGATATTGTGTAAAGAGTATAATAACGTGCGTATGAAAGGCCGGATCCTTTGTGGGTAGCCGACCGTGTCCTGAAAGGATCTTCCAGGATTTGCTTGTGGGGGTGGCGGGGGACAACGAGAGGGGAGAACCGCCGAGGGTTAGGGGCACCAGCTGAGAAAACATGCCCGCGGCGTGTCGACGAGATGTTCACGTGTACGAGCGCGCGCCCGCGTGTGCTCGTCGACGAAAAGGGGCGGACTGGCGAACCGATCTGATCTGATTTTTGGGAACGATTGTCCCTTAAATGTTCCGTTAAAGGTAAGCGGTAGCACAGATTTATTTCGCATTTCGGAATTGTAAGCGTCGCTGTCTCGACTAACTTATTGCATTTGGTTACTGACAGAAATTATGGTCGCTATATATCGGCATGTAATCTGGCATACGCCTGGGGGGACGAGCACGATTGCGCTGACAACCGAGCGCGACTCGGGATAGGAAACGAATAAATTATAATCAGAGTCGCGCGGTTGCAAAGAGCGACGGTGATTGCGAGTCGGTAGCGCTGGGAAATTAAGTCCGTTTGTACTTCGGCTTTCGCCGACGAGTCTCGCTACTCTCGGGCGACAGATTTTATTAGGGATGAAATATCTTTAGCGAGAGATACCGCACAAAAACTTCAATCAGCTGTAACAATAACGGCTGCGTATATAAAAACGATGGCGGACGGCGATGGAAATATAGCTGTTCCTCTTTCTCGCGAACGTTTCGCGATTCATCGTTTCCCTCGTGACGAGTCTCTACCTTTGACGGAGGCTGAAATTGCAGCGGCAGTATGTTACCACGTAATCTAGCCACCGACGGCATGGAATAAGCCGCAGAAGCGGATCCGTGAACGGCGGAAGCGGTGTATGCAACGCGGCTGAATACGAAACATAAATTATAATCAGCCCCGGATCAGGGCGCGGGATAGCCATGATTACAACGGGGAACGTGATGAGACTCCGGGCGATTCGATTTGCGCGGCCCACGCCCACGCATCAAAGGGACCGACGACGAGATCACGAAAATGCTCCGTGAGTCTCTTTCCAGCGATAAATCCATGAAGAGGCTCTTGGTCGACCGCGACCAAGCCAGCGACAGCTCTGTTAGCTGAATATTCATATGAGCTAGGAGAAAATTCTTGAGAAGGAAAAATGTAACCGATAGATTGAATTTATTTCTTAAATCTGTAAAGTGTTACCCTTGTTATCCTTTCCTTTCCTGTATATTTAACCCTTTGCATTAATCGAAATGTATTAGTCGGGATTTAAAGGGGCAGTTATTCAACTTTACGGGCAGATGCAACCCGATACGAATTTACACAGACCTGTCGGCAAGTTTAATTCCCATTCGGGTTTTATTTGCAAACAATGCGCTATAAGGCCCAACTAAAACCGTATACATTGTTGGGGCCACAACCGTTCGCAAACATCGAGATTTACAGCGAGCCGTATATCCCACGTCCGTGCGCGCATGGTTTCGCGAAACCGATAAATTTAATTAAAGCACGTCCCGATAACTTGCAGTACGCGCGTGTGTGTTCGATGGAGGTGAACGCAAGGAATCGACGGGCGTGCTCGATTGTGCGGTCGCTTTCCGAATTGCGTCCATAAATATCAACGGGCGTCGGCGTTATGCGGTCTAGCGCGAATCCGTTTGCTTCGACAACGTTTCCGTGCGCGGAATGTTCAATGAAGCATGCAGATGCGTTCTGCCGTGTGTGTGCGTCAAGGCGCACCACGTGTCGTCCGGTTACGAGAAACCGGGAACCACGGCATGAGATCATCCGCGCGAACACGACACCGCGTCTTGTCGGAACAGCGGGATTTGCCTTGACATGGGTATTATTATTAAGGTGATGCTGGAGCCGTCTGTATAACCGACAAAATTACCATTTTCTATGTTATCAACCTATATCTGTCCTTGTATATAGACAAGGATATAGACAAGGATAGCACCTAACATTGCACGCATACATACGCACGACACACATTGACATCATGCTTTTATATTACGCTTCCAAATCTTGATTTGAGGGGTTTATCGATGTTTTTATTGTTGTGCAATTCGGGGTGACTTGTTTTCGCATTCGTACCAATGATATATCTCTTATATGAAATACATCTTGTGACGAGCTGACAGCTCGAGACGCCATATTAGGATAAAAATAGATAAGGAAATCTGTATTTCCGTAATTTTTTCTCGTTTTCTATATAAAATCGGAGTTACCCCGAATCATTAATGTATGTACTGCAATTCTGGAAAAGGATTTTTAATTCTGTCAAGTTAATACGACGCTACGTCACAGCAACAAATGCCGGTAAAACAGACGGCTCCAGCATCATTTTTTCAAAAAAATGCAGTTTAAAATTTCAAATGCCTGTAACTTTAAGAAAAAAAAAGATATTGTAAAAAATAAGGTAATCTTTTTTTTTTCGTTTTTTCCTGTACCTTTCGAATAAAATATCGAAAAAATTTTTAATGGACAATATGACTGTTTTTTTTAGGATTTAAGTAAAAAATGTTTTTTTTCTCAATGCAACCGTTTTGATTTTTTTCAAAAAAATCTTACAAATTCTAGACTTAGTTTCAAAATTTTTAAGCCATTGATGAAGATGGGATTTCAATAACTTCGATTTTTTAAGGGACTTTTTTCATTTTTTTTTCGAAAATAATTTTTTAAAAATAAGATAGACTCTACCGATGGCTATCAAAAAATTTGATAAATTTATAGACAGCAATCCTGAAATTTCGATCTATAGGTAAAGAGGAAATTCAAATATTTTCTATTTTGTAATTGCATTTTTACTTATTTTTATTATTGAATTACTTTTTTTTAATGGAATATTATAAATTGGGGAACTTTAACGGATAGCATGTAACAATTAAATCATATAGTTAATGAAAAAAAACACGTATATTATCTGTGAAAATAGCAATCAGATTTATTTAAAAATAAAATAAATAAATAAAAATTAAAATTAAAAATAAACATAAAATAAATGAAAAATATATCTAAAAATTATGCCATATTATATAACAACGTTTATACTATTTATTTTTTTTATTTTTTTCTGTCTTGTATTTTATTAAATTATTTTATGTGATTTGACATCATTAGATTGAGAGAATATTTTTACATTCATATTTCTATTGATATCAGGTATAGCGCAATGAATTTTTTGTGTTTCTGGTATAGGTTTAGCACTTGACTTGAAAAATGAAGAATTACTGAAGCACTGGGAACTTTATTTTTCAAATTTTTAGCCCGGGGACCTCTATTTGAATTTTAAAAAATGTTTTATGAGTAGAATGTATTACTTTTTTAATACCAGCACGGGGATTCTCTAACTCCTTAACGACAGTTTCGGTATCGTTCCACAGCTTTTTTACCATATATAATACCTACGCAACGCTTGACACCAAAGTTTCAAATGTAAACTTAAACGAAGTCCGTCTTTGTGTAAAACCAGATTGCGAAATTCATCGTTATTTCGATTCTTATTAGTTGTGACCGGCAATAATGACATCGGCCCAATGAAGAATAATATTTGATGTGCATTATCATATCTTCTTGAAGTGCAGATTAATTCCATTTCCCGCAGCCGTGAAGGTCGAACGTGGGTCTAGAGAGCTCGTGTGCTCTTTGGTCTGCCAAATCTCGTAATCTCTCAGCAACAAAGCTAGAACGACTTTTGCGTGCAATTTACCCAGTTTCATTCCTGCAAACAATTTATATGAGACTAGCTTGATACCTGATGTGCTTCGCTACAGTATGTAACTACTTTAAATAAAAGAACCAAGTCGATATCTCATCGGGCCTAAGAGATATTGAAGAATCAGTGAAAACACATTTTACCCCTTTTCACTCCTAAGAGGTCGAATTTCTAAAAATCCCTTCTTAGTGAGTGCTTACGTCATGGAAGGAATATACTCTCCGAATTTCATGTTTCGGTTTAGGGGGGTTTGGTTTTATATATATAAATGTCCTGACTGACTGACATCAACGCCCATCCAAAACCCCTACACCGAAACATATATATAGATTACAGTGATCAATCATTATAATAGCGAACATTTAAACATCAAAAACAATCACAAGTGTTTTTAGAGGAGAATTGATAGATATTGTAAGAAAATGTTGAAAATTAGTAATATGATAATAATAAATACGATAATGGAATTACATAGGTACCTAATTTCTAATTTTATGTCAATAATTCAGTTAGTTTAGTCGAAACAAAATCATGAATTTTCTTGGCCAATTAAAATCGCGAGAGTAATATTCACAGTGTCAAAATGCAAAGAGTCACACTAACTGTAAACGGGACTCTGCTCGCCGTTTTTTATTTGGATCAGCGAATCGATGAAATCGCCTCGTTTCTCGCCGGTCCTCTCGCGGTTCTCCATCGCCGTCCAGAAGATTTTTCTCACGAAGGCAGAGTTGAAAAGCATCCTTGTACCGATCACTTCCACCAGTTCGGGCATGAAGAACACTGTTACGAGGGCAACCATCCTCTTGAATCTATAAAAGAACGGCTGAACTGCAGAATTATTTCCGAGTTATATATGAATCATCAACATTTAAAATCTTCGATCTGTTTAAATGTAGATCGATGATTTTGCCTCGTAGATTTCAAAAGACAAAAACGAACCAAGCGATTTATAATTCAAAAAGTTGAAATTTATAGTAAATTGTTTTTTTTTCAATAATTTTATTAGCTTTACTACTTACTTGACTTGGTTCACTTCTGCTAATTTATGAAATACGTAATACGTTAAGTCGAAAACAAGTACCTGCGACCGAGAACTCGTTCGGATAGTAGAAGGAATCTATCTTGGTGCCGAGCGCGATTGAAGCGATCAGGTCGGTCGTGTACTTGTAGTTGAGATGTTGGGCGTCCAACACCTTCACGCTGTCGTGATTCGCTGATTGATCTTTTATATATTTCATCATGGGCTCTGCGGTCTCCAGCATCAACGGCAATATCTGCTTTAACTTGCCCCTCGTCAGGGTAGAGGTGATCTTGGTTCGCAGATATTTCCAGGCCGGGTTCTTCAGATCGAACAGATTCTTCATGCCGATACTGAGTAAAAGTGATTAGATAATATTTAATAGTTACTTAAATTTAGATTTCTCATTTAGATTAGATAATAATTATTTATAATAAAATGTAAAAGTTAGATTAAATAATAATTATTACTCAGATTTTATCGTGCAGATATCTACTTTTAATATTACTAATAATCTTTGAGCCTCAAACTGAAGCTAATTAAAATTGTGTTTAAAATTAAAATAAGAACTGCTTTATATGCATAATATTGGTCTATCATTCAGTTACAAAGTGAACTACTAAGGGTAAAATATAACAAAAAATTCTCTCCGTGTACTGAAAGAGGCGCGGCGTCGAGTTTCTTACTTCCAACCTGATCTTCGGCAACTTCAAGGATGCCGTGTTCTTCCGTTCCGCACCGGGATGGCACATCGGTGACCTGCACAAGATGGCCCGTTCGGACGCGCCCTTCGTCGGTTTCTACATCTTCCACAAGCCGTGCCTGCTGCTACGCGATCCAGATGTCATTAAGCACTTCATGATCCGCGACTTTGACAATTTCTCCGATCGCCGCATTTTGATTGGAGCCGGCGAAGATGTATACATCTTCCACAAGCCGTGCCTGCTGCTACGCTATCTAGATGTCATTAAGCACTTCATGATCCGCGACTTTGACAATTTCTCCGATCGCCACTTCGCCGGCTCCAATCAAAATGCGGCGATCGGAGAAATTGTCAAAGTCGCGGATCATGAAGTGCTTAATGACATCTGGATCGCGTAGCAGCAGGCACGGCTTGTGGAAGATGTAGAAACCGACGAAGGGCGCGTCCGGACGGGCCATCTTGTGCAGGTCACCGATGTGCCATCCCGGTGCGGAACGGAAGAGCACGGCATCCTTGAAGTTGCCGAAGATCAGGTTGGGAGTAAGAAACTCGACGCCGCGTCTCTTCCAGTAGTTCACTTTGTAACTGAATGATAGACCAATATTATGCATATAAAGCAGTTCTTATTTTAATTTTGAACACAATTTTAATCAGCTTCAGTTTGAGGCTCAAAGATTATTAGTAATATTAAAAGTAGATATCTGCACGATAAAATCTGAGTAATAATTATTATTTAATCTAACTTTTACATTTTATTATAAATAATTATTATCTAATCTAAATGAGAAATCTAATTTTAAGTAACTATTAAATATTATCTAATCACTTTTACTCACCTGGCATATATCCAGAATAGCACTATCACTGTAACGATGAATATGAGAGTGATCAGCATGATGTATTGTCTTTTCCTTCACGTTTACTTTAAGTAACTGACTCAAGCGGACTTCGCCACCGGCTTTACCTATATACGATAACCGATTGCTTGCCTAATTCATAGTTGAATACGTCATAGAAATGCGTTGAAGAGGGAAAGGGCAAAACTTCTTCAGACAAATATTTTTATTACCAGCATTTTTACGACCTAACGCCTAACGTATACGATTAATCAATACGATAATTCTTCGCCAGTAATAAATTAATCAAACACGAAAATTTGTCGGCCTAACTGGCAATAATTTTAATATCAATCACAACATGTGTTGTGATTGATATTAAAATTATTGCCAGTTAGGCCGACAAATTTTCGTGTTTGGTATACGATTAACATAACGAGAGCCGAATGCGTACCGCCTAAATCGTTCTTCAAGGATATTTCACACTATTGCTTAAGGAGGTTCGGTTGCTTCATCGGGGGGAGTAGTGGGACGCGGGGGTTCTGGCAACAGCCAGAAAGACTGGACACCGTAGTAGTAAAATATCCGCTTTCTCCCCTCTAATGAAATTGATTCGATTTAACCTTGTTTAAAGCATCAAAATGACTGTAAAGAATTTATAGCGAAAAGAGACAGGATTTTATTACTTCACAGGTGTGTCGTAAGTCTGACTATTTTGGTCGGCGCGCAATTGACTATAAAACCGTATCTAGAGATTCGGAGAGAAAATAATATTTAAAATATTTAAAATTTCACTTTTGACCTTTGAAAACACAATTGCCTTAATAAAAATCACAACATGGCATATAATCTCACTAAATTCCGTTGGTCACATGGGCATCATAAGTAGCGTTTACAATATTAATGGCGAGTTCACACAATATACAGATTTTCAGATAATTGTAGTGACGACTCCGCCCCGGTGACGACTTCGCCCCGGTCTCCCCTACATAATATTGTATATTATGTGTGTGCGATTACGGTAATACCTAATTGTAAGTAACTATAACGTATTTAAATATACATATCCGTCCGAGTGTGTTTTATGCTTTTTAAAAATATGCCCCCCTCCCCCGAACAAACTACAGTATTTTAGAATAGTTTTATTTGCGATATTCTAAACAGGTAAATGATAATAGCAACTGAATACTAATTCTTTTACTTTTTCGATCTATTAACTTTCATATTTAATTGTTATATTATACCTTTTTTTTTACGTTTGGAAATCTATCACTGGGATCGCGGGACTACCCACTTTCCCCAGTGGCCCCCCTCTCTGGCGGGAGGGGGGGAAGACCCCCTCGCCCTCCGGGCACACACACACATCCGCGATTGTTTATTATTATTTTACAATTGTAGACTTTCACAACACATAATTATGCAAAGCAGTTGAAAATTATTAAATATAAATGTTATTTAATAAATTCAATAATATAATTTACTTTATATGTATACGTATAGGAACGGCAAGGACAGGGTTCGGATACGTGTTTACTCCTTGACGACTAACGAGCTACTGCCTTTATTCGTGTGACTTACAATGATTTACAGTACACTAGCGCTAGCTACGTATGTGGCTACTTACACATACATAGGGGGAAGTGAGGCACATTGATACATGGGGGCACATTGATACAGTCATCATATCTCTGCATGAGAAACATCTTTTTCGGGATTTAATATTGAGTATTTTAGAGGAGGATTTGCTTTAATTTTTATGGCAGTGAGAAACATCTTAAGATGTTTCTCATGCAGAGATATGATGACTGTATCAATGTGCCCCCATGTATCAATGTGCCCCACTTCCCCCTACGCCACACATACACTACATAATTAGACTCGTGAAAGTGTCAAAGATTTAACGGCGAATGCGAGTCGGGCGCAGAACGTGGTGCGCAAATAAAACTAAAACGTGTATTTAAGGGGGGAACCTCGTTTATAGGGTCAAGATTTTCGAATTTTTTTGCTTAATCAATAGTTAAACAATTCAAGAATATATTCCCAAAGTTTCAGAGCCCAATTCGAAGTATTTTAAAAGTTATAGAACACATGGTGAGTCAGAGTCGCGCAGGTATACGAGCGCTCGGCTGGAGCGGGCCGCGCGCTCTGTCCCTCGGTTCTTTTGTCCGGATTACTCGGCAGCAATGAAGATCTTTTGACTAGGTGTTTAGGCGGACGCACACAAAATTCCAACGAATCCTTCAATTCGACTGTGTGGCGTATCGCTCCCATACACCTCAATTCGGGCTTTAAAATTGTTCAAATCGCTGCATATTTGGCTACTGGCATCTTTAATGAAGGCTACACTGCCATTTTATTAACGATGCCGTTATTAGAAATCAATATCGGCCAGCAGTGCAAAATGTTTGCTGATAATTACGATGCGCAGCGAGTTACGAGAGGGGAGAGGCGCCCAAGCAGCACGACCAAGGAGGCTCGCACAGCTCGTAGACTGGAGCAAATGCAGCGAAACGAGTTTTATGAAAAAGCTGAAGGCTTGCAGTATGGCACATATTAGACACATGTTCTAGACACCCATGTAATATTTGAAGAAGTTACAAAGCAACCGAGCCTAGCATTGTGTGGTGTATTTGCAGCAGCATTTGCTGTAACAATAGCATTGGGAGAAAATCCATTTAATAAAAAGAAATGTACTTTTTTAAATTAATAAAGTATTATTAAATAAAAGTTGATATTGAATTTAGCGATAATCAATAAAAGGATTCTTTTCTAATAAAATTTGAAATTTAGTGAGAAATATCCGTGGTTGCTCTAACTTCCAAATTTGGAAATTTCGGACTGACTTTTTTTTAATCTTGTGCCTATGAACACTGTTGTTGACAAATTGTATTCTCACTATTGGTACACGAAATATTGTGACGTTGTTAGAATTCTGCTCGGCTATTGGTGCTTCCAATATCTATTAATTTGCTTTACTTGTTTGACTCACTATGTATATTTCGCGCCGGTGTTTTGACGTTCGACTTGTTTCCCCTCTGCGATTTCCTCACATCATTGTTGATTGCTGTGCCGACGGGATCGTTTAGTCTCGTTGCTTATTATTTAATTTGTATATGACTCTGTATTTCCTGGCTCTCAGACCGATTGGTGAGTTTCACAAGATTCTATTTCAATATCGTAACTTCATTCCAACATATTTACAGATATGGATCTTTTAGTCTGTGTTTCTGACTGTTGAATCATTAAACTCGCCATATGGAAGTGATAACGCTTTATTTATTGTAACGGCTAAAGATGGCTCAAAACTGAGCCGAAACGTATCGAATACTGTTTGGATTGTGAAGAGGATTAATAAATTCTATTGAATTTACGCCCCAGGATCGGCGTCTGACCCTACTGCCCTGACTTCTCATTTATTTTTTTTAATCGATAAAGTGTCATTAAAGAAAGGTTAGTATTGAATTGAAGTATTGAATTCGGCGATAATCGGTGAAGAGATTCTTTTTTTTTAATATTGAGTAAAAAAATTGATTAAAGACCTGCCCCCGGGTCGTAAAGTTCAATGGAACGGCACCCGGAACAGGATGGAGCCCGTAAAATTTCTGTCAAAATATAAAAATAAACAAGTCTGCAAATTAGAAATTTGCACATTGCTTCGTCAACATTTTATTGCGCTCATAAAACTTCCTCTGTGAGAAAGCCAAATTATACTATACTAAATAATAAATACTAATAATTATGCATCAAATAAAATACAAGTTTCCTCATAAGAGGAGTTTTGTAAGCGCAATAAAATGTTGATGATGCAATGTACAAACTCCAAATTTGCGTACTTAAAAATGTCGTTTATGCCGTTGTTATTTACTTAGCGTTCCTCCCAATGCCTCGCCACGCGCCTACAACGTGAACGTTGCCTGGGCTGCAGTTTCTCGTCGAATCGCACGGACGCATCCTGATTTGCGTTTTTTTTATACTAGAACACTACAAGCGCGCGCTACGCGCCATTTAGCTTTTTTTCTATATCATTACACAAAACAACATTTGCAACGCTATTGCTCTTTAATAATAACACATTAAGAAAAATTTAACGGTATAATATATACATAACAACATGACTTTCAAACTTTCAAATGACTTTGTACAGAAAAATCTTTATTTAAATTAATTTTATGTTTTTTGCAACGATATAAATACACTTTTAATAATTAATTAAAAGCCTAGAAAAAAATACGTACACTTTTTATATACAAAATTTTTAACATGCTTCTTATCTCTTTGATTACGAAAGTGAATTCTTAACTCCCCGGCCCCGCCTCTCTCTCTCTCTCTCTCTCTCTCGTTCTCACTGTTTCTTTCTTTTTCTTTCTCTCTGTCTCTCTCGACTTTTCTTCTTTTTCTCTTAGTTGTCAACTTTGACTTTATCATATCCAATCATGGAGAACGAAGAAATTATGAACAAACACGTTATCATCATCTTCATCGTAGACAATAAGTACCATAATAATTAAACCAATAAGTACAATAAGTACCTTAATAATTTTCCAAGGTTATACGGCAATTTTATGAGAGGTGGTCTCCAGTGGGGAATATATTTCGCATTGCGGTCATGCCGTAATTAATC
Organism: Temnothorax nylanderi; assembly: GCF_030848795.1. NCBI lineage: Eukaryota > Metazoa > Arthropoda > Insecta > Hymenoptera > Formicidae > Temnothorax > Temnothorax nylanderi. Next base: position 2,234,986 of record NW_027249064.1, on the reverse strand, counting down.
CAATTCTCATTCAACCGACGTAGTCGGCCTCGCGAAATTTCTTTTCCGTCGAGGTGGTTAGTTCAGCTTAGCAAACCGAGCGAAGGAACGTCAGCGAACAGCGATAGGATCTTTGAAAGGCACGGCGGGTAACGCCCGCGTCGTGCCACGCGACTAGACAGATTTCGGAGAGGGAAGAAAGCGTCCGTCTCTTACACGTGAATCGAGCGTGACGCGTACGCGCCTTGACGGACGGCCATATTAAATCAACTGCCCGGCTCTTCCACTCGTTTGTTTCTCCTTTCAAGCCGGATTCAATTTTCTCCACGGCGCCTTGCAAATCGAGGGATATAACCGCGCGGCCAAAATTTACAAATACGATGCCCGACACAATGCCCGCCTTTCGAGAACGGGTCAGTGGTTGCCACCCATCGTTTCGTTCACATATGATAATGTAGCACCGTCAGTCAAATTCTTATTTCGTTCTTTATCTTTTGCATTTATCCCATGGATTATCTTTATTTATTTAAGAACATTAAAATTCACAAGAAATATATCCTACATTAGTGCTTTTAAAGGGCTATTAAGAACATTCCGAATTTAAGAACGTGGGAAACAGTATTCTTAAATCTTGCGGGATTTATATACAGTGTTCGGCAAAAAGCGCAAAACACCGTGGATATTTACTCAACATCCCAGCTCGACGAGCTTGATTACCTTCAACAGATAGCGACCCAATTAATGGTCGAAAAAGAGAGGAGAGATTAATATTGATGGAGGGAGACTTCCCGAGACGCGATAAAGGATCGTTCCTCGTTTTTGGCGGTGGTAAGATCCGGACAGGCTGTAAGATAATAGCGGTGCGCAGGCCGAGGAGATCAAGGGATCGTCATAAACTATCTTAAGGTGTCGAGTTTGTCACGGTCATGCGAGACCGAGTTTTCAAAACAGGATTAGACGTTCTTCAAGTCTCGAGAACGGTGTATAACATATTCTCTCTTTCTCTCCCCTATGATCCTGCAAATGTGTGTCATCCGTTTTTTTCAGTGACGTTCTAGCGGAGCTCGTCTTTCCCTCACATCTTCGTATTGCGGACTCGTCGAGGATTATTCACATCCGGTCAACTCTGCTAAATTTTTTTTCTCCTTCGGCTGATCTCGCATCTAGGAGCGCTAAGAGATATCGAGTGGTTTATTGATCTATTCCGTAAGCGTCTATTCAACCGAGTAGTTCAATGGCTTTTGCCCATTGTTCGGCTTTCTCCCGGATGGCCGCTTTTTTGATCTGATTTGTTCGGACGAGACTCTTCCCTTTTTTTTTATACTTCCTTTCACGATCCCTGCCCGCAATGAAATTCGTAGTGATTTTTACGCGCGTCTTATTTGCGGCGGGTTGCTGCTGGTCGGTGAGAAAAGTTCGCAGAATTTTCCAAGCGCGACATAAATGCGATATCTTGATACGAAGGCAGTAATAACATCATGAAATAGCAAAGGATACGTCACGTTGCGGCAATTTATTTCCACAACTGCGAGCGCGATGAAAGAACGACTACCAGCTCGTATCGATTTGTTTTCCGTAATTTCTTTCGACGTAATCCGATACTCGCAGGATGCTCCATTATCCTGTCAGGATACCCGTGGGGAAAGCGGCCGCGGCGGTCCGTCACGAAGTAGGTCGACCGTTTGGCCATGGAGCTTAAAACATGCAGGATTAGCATAATCAAGTGGTCGGGTAGCAAACATTTTGACTTTACGGCGGTTTCCGAAGAATCCTCTTACATATATCATGCGTCTCAATGATTACCTAGCTAAAAGACTTTGTATACTTTTTAATAATAATGCAATAATCAAATAATAATATAATCTTATCTTAGTAATTATATAATAATATTTTCAAGAGTGCCTTCAGATATAATATATTCCGTATTGATCGTAAGTATCGCGCGATGCCAAGGGTTAATATCCAGTTCTGAGTTTCTCCGCTTGAACATTAGGTCACCGGATTATACCCGTTCTTTTTCGCCAGTGGCGCGGACGGAAAGCACCTACGTTTTTCGCATCGTGGAAACGAATGTTTCTAATTATTCCCGCGGGAGCTTTCGCTCAGGTGCCGGTACGGCACGAATAACGCGCGTAGTCGCGGCCATCTGTGTTTTCGCCTCCGCGAACGCCCTCCGCCTTCGCCGCGCGATAAAATACGGTTGAAAACCGAGTTTATTTATCAAGTTGACGTGCGCCATCCCTCACGCTAAATACCAGAAGTGCGTTCATTATTCCCGCTGCGCGCCGGCTATCTCGCCGGATCCGGGATGAAGCCGTGCGGTGGCATACCGTGCACGAGCGGAGCGATAATTACGCTCTAGCCGCCTGGAATCGCGCGATCTAGAACGAGCACTCGGAGCGCTCGCGATAATGGCCGGCTCTCGCGATGGTAACTTCGCCGAGGATTATTTCCTGCCACTCCCATCTTATCTGTTCTGATGAAAGTTACGTAAATTGCCCAACGTCTTGTTCGTTCACGCGGCCACGTCGGAACCAGTCGCATCACCAGATGACACTTTGTAATTAGATGTTTTTCAAAGTAGTGCTTTAGTGAGAGTAGAGCCTCATACATCATGCCGTGAAAGAATTGACAGCTTCAAAGATTAAACGAGGATCGTTTGAAACTGTCTGTTTTGTTCCTTTGAGTCCAATGTACGCAATATACTTCAGAGAATAACATTTAACGGAAAAAGGAATAATGCTTGCATCATCTACGTCTCTTGAATTGGCATATAAATCGAAATTGCGAAAGTATGCCAGGCCCCAATCCAATCCCAGTACTTGGAATTTACAGTCACGAGTTATTTATACATCCGTCGCGTCGTACTGAAGGGAGTTCCATTTCGCTCACTCCTTCCCGGGCACTTTCTCACGAGAGAGTCTAATTGGTCTGACCCGCAGCTGACCATGGCGCAGATGCAACCGTTTCGATCCATGCAAGAGACGGTGGACGACGGGGACAATCGTAGGAGAGCATAATTTTTCATCTTAATGACGGATGACCACCGGTTGTGCCGGCCTCCTCCTCCTCCTCTTCGTCGTCGTCATCGCCGTCGCTGAATGCACATGGCACCCTTTGAAATCTTCTTCCTGTAATGGTCACACCTCCTTGGTGCCTCTCTCTTTGACGACGCACATTCAGAGTGCTAATGATGCGAGCGATTTGCATATCAATCGCGATTGACCAATCTTCGCACGCGTTATAACGCGTGGCGGTTATCGGTGTCGTCGGTTGTAAAAATAACTGCTTTTCTCGCGCTCGCTGCGGAGCGAGCGTTGTTGAATTTACCGCTCGCGAAATTGAGCGTCGCCGCTTAATTATTATTCGTTCGAGAAGGGCCTTTTCGAATACGAGACGAGCATCATCACGATTAAAGATTGCCAACTATATAGGATGATTCTTAATTGGAATACAAATTATACGAGTTTCTCGCGCGCGACTTATTTAAATTCTGATAAGCTGCATGATGGATGGTGTATATCGCAGAAAACAAATTTCGCTTTAAGTTCAGTTCGATGAAAGCCTGGTCCATGTAAGAAATGTATTATTTCACTGGATCAATTAAGATTTAATTGTGCGCAACAATATTCTTGAATATTGTATCGAGGATATTAACATATAAAATATTTTTAAATTATATTTTATAATAAAATCTTAGCCAGTATCGCAGTTAAAATACTACTTTTCATACTTCTAAAATGACATTAGAGAGTTTTCTTTGATAAATCTCTAATTTTTGCGGATATACATCTGCTTTAATTCTGACACCACTGGTAAAAGGCATTATGTCGCTTATTTTCGCCGACTAACGCGACAGATGTCCGGTCGTTAATAAAGTATTATGCGAGTGTCATCACGCGTTTCTAAAATCAGATTTTGGCGTATTCTTGAAGTTCGAGCCCCTGAACGTCCACAATGCGCGACATCGTTCGCAGATATTTCTATTGTCGTCGTCGACTTTTCTGACACATCAAAGAAGCGATGCGTGAAATCCAAGATCCTCTGGAACTAACTCTAGGATCGAAAACAGCTTAGTAAGTACGTCGATATTCAAAGGATATTTTGGAAACATTTTCTTCGATGAGTCATCCGACATGATGTTTCGAAACGTTTTCAATTTTTACGTTTTAATGCATCGTCGCTTCAAAAACTAACTTTGTTGAGATAGGTTTGAAGATGTATCATGCGATATTCAGCGATAACAATATAATGGATGATATATGCGGACGATGCACGTCGCTTCATCGCTTTATCGGAAATCGCCATTAAGGAGGCGCGGCGCGGCGTGGCGGCGTGGTTGAATTGACGTTGGTTTTGTATTAACTTCTGACCTCCTCAGACTGAAGCCGTCGGCACGGAAATGATCGATAATTATTATTACTTAGGCCAAGAATATACACCGGATATCGGAGCCCGGTGCGGGAGGGGAGATATCATTAGGGGGTCGATTAAGCCGCATCGGGGGGATTCGTATATTCGTAGCGAGCGCGGCTCGCCGTTCCTCCGAGCGATTCTTCGCATCGCGCGAATTACTTGATTACAACGGCCGCTCAGTCGAACGGGTTTATCGAGAGCTCGTTATTTAGCGGGCATCTCATTGTGACGAGTTCGCGCCGCCGGTAGTTATTGGAAATTATGCGTGTTTCAATTTCTCGAGCACGATGAATCGCTGATAGGCTCGTACTTAGCGACGGATATTCGTGAGTCTGATATCTTGGCCGGTGCCTTTATCCCCGGATGATTCTCTTGTGCGGAGAACGAGGTTTTACATACATTATTTTTCATTATCCAATCAATTTTTAGAGGATAAGTATCGAAGGCCCAGATTGTCTACCTTTTTAACAATGTAGTATACTTAAACTGAGGAAGTCCGGTGTCGATCTTGAATACATAATATTCGTTATACCATGATAATAAAAATGATGATGATAAGAGAATAATAGTAATAATAATAGTAATAACTTTATTAAATGCAACAAGCTAAGTATATAACAGTTAGCAATGTATAAAATGGAAAATAAATTGTAAAAGACTCAAACTCGTGTGTCTCAAAACAATGTAGAAAGTTTAAGGGCCAATAAACGAGCGATCGAGAGATGTTAAACCATTATTAAGTTATTAAATTATTTTTATTTTTGAATTTTTAACATCTCTCAATTGCTCGTTTATTGACCCTTGAACTTTCTACATTAAAATGGAAAAAATATACATCAATAGTTATATCACAACACATAATACATTCACTTCATATATATTTTATGTTTAGAAATAATTAAAAGTATGAGATTTTGATGAAAAAAAATTCTTGCACCTTCAAAGTTTGTACTGATCGAACACCGCGCATTATGGTCACGATAAAGCAACTGAGCACTTATAATGGCAGCGGAGCGTAACTCGCATAATCGCCTCGCTTCTTAACATACATTCGCAAATCGAATGCGCGCGCCTTATATAATCCGCATAACGTGGAACACGATAATCCGCTTTTAGACCTGTTTCCAGCGGCGGCTGCCGGAGGATCCCACCCGACTTTCTCATCTCGCCGCGAAGCAATCGGCGTATCGTGTGCATGTACCTACATCGCGCCCATTCACGCGGAGCCGTCGAATTTTTCGTCTGCCGAGAGTCGAGAGAGCAGGATGCGGTTTCCCGGGATTGCAGTCGGCTGCAATTACTTGCAGCTTGCCCGGTAAGCCGAGGCGGGACGACCTCCGACCCTTGGGCAATGTCTGCTGCCATGGAGGCTGCCGGTGATCACGTACTCTATCGTGGCCGTCCACCAACGACCGTGAGAGGGAAAGAGAGAGAGCATCCTGGCGTGCGTGTCTTCGCAACGGGGTGGGAGGAATGTGTAATTTTCTCGTAAGCTCGAAAATAATCGGGGCTGGGGGATTGATACGGCATTCCACGGCACCTATAGACGAATGGGCACGCGAATGCCCTTCGAGCGGATGCTGCGTTTCACTTTGACTTGCTCCGATTCACTTGGACTTTGATTGAGCAAGATCCTTTTAGTATATTTAATCGTAATTTACTATCTATTATATTTTATATTAATGTAAAATATAAACTATAATAGATGACATGTTTGCGATGAAATAATGAATTAATTAGCAGCAGAAATTTAGTTTAAAACTTCTAGCATTTATGTCACGGCTGATGACTTGGAGCGAACGATAGCCGTATACGCTTTCATAGTTTTGCGTCTTTCTTATTCGAATAGTTTTTGCTTTTTGCATTCAGGCTCGCACGTAGATTTACGTCTTTAGAAATATGTGCGGGCGAAGTACGTGCAAAGGTTATTTCCTCATTGCAATTGCGTGATTTCCATCGATTGCTTTGGCATCCGCCTATTTAATTCGCCGGTCAATAATACAATGGAAATAAAACATCTACATGTAAGATATTGACGATATAGATAGTATCATAAAGATCTTACAAACTTAATGGGCTTCACCCTACCATTAATAAGAAGTGAAAGTGTGAATAAACCGTGAAAATAATATTCCCTCCTCTATATCCAATCGTCCTTCAGCTGGAATCTTTTACGTTTCGATTCTTTATAGGGATGATTCGTTACGTTACTTCAGGATAGATAGACTGAAATTTGGAATGAAGCAGGTATGACATGTGACAAGCAAACAGGACATATTTTTTGATTGGTAAAATCCAGCCGGAAAATATGATCATCGAACTTTACTCTTCTGGAGAGCCGGTCGCCATAGTAAGCGGGACAATAATGGTTATTTATGAAATAGTTGAATGGCGATTGGAGTGGCTGTCTCGAGGCGGAACATTGCTCAATATAGCGGAAAGGGAACGCGGGTCGTCGCGAGGCACTGATCTCGAAAGAAAACTCCGGATCACAGATTGTAACGAAAGAAAAATGAAAATTGCAAACTTATGGGTCTCCGCGAACCTTTCGACGTTTCATGCATCGCTGCCCGCTTCTCGAGGGCGCAGCTGTCTTCAATGGTCAATAATGTTATTTCAAAAATATCGACTCCAATTACCTCCTGCTTCGCCTCGATATATTGGCAAGAAAAAACTTCTTAAACCTTCTTAAAACTTCTCGGCGAAATAAAAAAAGGGAATTAACATTTTTTATGTAATAAAATACAAAAGAGCATCTCTGGAAATTTCGATAATTTTCGCAGATGAAAGCGTATGTCCGAATGCTGTTGACCGAACTGGTTCTGTCAGTATTGCTCATAAGTCTCATAACGAGCAATAATAGCATGAGTCAGATCTCATCCATTTTGTACGAAACCGATCATTATAATCGAATTGAATCGCGCTTGACTTCCGTGAATCGGGCAGCGTCGCATAATGTCGGTGCATCAGGTTCTCGCAGGATCGTGCTTACTAATAGTCGGGCATATTTCACGTTGATAGGTATATATCCTGGCAGGCCCCCTAATTAGCCTTCAGTAGTATATCTCTACAGAACTCCTAATTGGCTCGTCGGGCGCAAAACAAATTCGTGGCGGTCCCGTTGAATGCGACCAGATGTATTTAAGAGCACGAAAACGAAATAATATTCGCAAATTATGAATTTACTCTAATGACGAAGAGAAAAAGATAACTCACTCAGAAAAAGGTCCATTTAAACGATGCTAAATAAAAAAAGATCATAGTACACAATAATATTTTAGAGAAAATTAAGGGGCAGGAATTGCTTATCTTGAAATTGATTCTCGATGATGCTCGTTACATTCGCAAGCAGGCAGGGCTCAAGCTAAATTAACCCCAGGATTATTATCCACGATTAATTTATTAAAAGCAATGAACATGTCCAAAAATATTTCAATCAACGAAAACATCATTTTGTGAGTTATTTTGTAAATTACAGCTTATGTCCGACCTTTAAATACAATTTCGCTCGGGGTGCATGCAGGCACGAATGATGCCTGCGTTGATGATAATAATGCCGATGATAATGATGATCATACAGGTCGTGCTTAATTGTATATACCGTAATTACCGTAATAACGGCAGACTGTTTCACGTCCGTCATAAGGGTCGCTACATTACACAATATAAGCAAGATGCGAAAATTATTATTCTATTTTTCAACTGCAATTGGTAATCGTAATCGATCACATTAATGTATTCAATCGATTAATTAGAAAATCTGTGATTGTTGTCAATCGATTTGCGATTGTTATATTTAACATCATTATGAAGTACTATGTAGTACATTTACAGTCCGACTTAGTTCTGATAAGGTCAAATAATAGCAAGGCGAGAGTTAAGAATCTTCAAATCAATTATTATAATTGTACGTAATTGTCATAACTGCTTTTTGTTACATAGTAAAAATTCATAATTTAAAAATTAAATTCAAAATTTTTTCCATTGTTGCTTCTTTCATACATTTACTCTATTATAATTAAATACAAGATTTACGAAAGCTTCTAATTAAGTTCAAAAAATTGGATTGCGAAAGTTAACTAAAGATATTTTTTTGTATTTAATATATATATGTATAGATATATGTATATATTATATCATTATATAATATCTTCCATGTAATATCTTTTTATGACATATTTATAAGTAATAGAAGGCTGTATTCTCATTCGATTTTGCATTGTCGATTTCTTTTACTGGTTTGCACAGGGCAATGTCGAGGTCATCTTCCCGCAATAATGCCCCCTGGCAACAATAACAGCCGTATCATCTCGTGCTCCCATTACACCATTATAAATCATGGCTTCCTCTTATTTTCGTGATCCCGTCCGCAAGCCCACCCGATGCAGTTGACGTGGAGGGTCAACAGGTCGGCACACTACAGGTGAAACGTTTGGAAATCAAAAATACGGCACCATAGTGTGTCGATATGAACATTCAATGTCGAGATTAGTTGGTTGAGAGAGATGACAAATTGGTAAAGAAGTATGGCAAAACGAAAAAAGATAATTAGAATTGTTAACATTTTTCTCTAACATATTGAACTCAGAAAAGTTCAACGAAATATAATACAATATAATAAAATATCTTTTATGAGAACTAATAGTCAAAACAATTCTTAATAACTTAGACTCGCGTTAAACATATTTAATCGCTAAATTGTTTCGTGTATAATCTTCAGTCACTTTTTTGTCGAATTAATTGTGAAAATGCAATAGAAATTTTAATGACAAATTGAAAATTATTTTTATCATAAACTAATAAGCAATATATTTTTAATAATTACTTGAAACGAAATGTAAAAGAAACAGCGTTGCGAAATGCTCACGTGTTAGTCGGGTTGCATATTTTAGGGTACTACGGATCTCTCATGGATTTCTTATGGTTGGTCTCATGGTTAGAAGATTCATGTTTTGATAGGGTGCATCAATGAGCAGATAAAAGTTGTTAGAAATTCTGAAATTATGTAGGAATTCAAGCGTTTCGAAGTTTCTCGCGGCTGACCGTGTTTTTTGTGTGTCTCCAGTCACACATGTTATTGAATCGAGATAAGATCTATCGCCTTGTAAGCTTTTAATATAATGTTATCTGCTTAGAACCGAATTTACGAATCATGTTTTTAACAACAAGTCCTGTTACAAGTCCTGTTACATGGTGTGTCGTAGCTAATGTATCCATGTTTATTAGTAATGTCGCGCGTTAATAGTAAAACTTATTATGTTTTAGATGATAGAATTAAATGTCAGAGTTAAAGAAGAAAAGAGTGATTTTTCTTGTTACACTAAGCAGACGAAAGATCATGTTATTAATATTTCATATTTCAATAAACAAATCGCACAAATACATTATATTAGTAAGACGCGCATGTGACAATGCTAATTATTCTATTTGTTTAGCGTTTTTAGCGTAATGTATTAAAAATAGTGTAACAAATAATATTACATAAATAATATTACTAGAGCCTTGAGATTTTATAGCAAAAGGGATTCTTCACTCGCATGTTTGCAAGCATGTCACGTGCAGCTCTACAAGTGAGAATTATTCCCCATAAAATTTTAATTAAGATTTCCTAATTCGTGGATGCCTCTCCCTTTAATTACAAAAGAAAATTTAATAATCACTCAGCGTACTAAGAGTGATGCGTGAGAGAGGGTCGAGATTTACACTGCGCGAGGCAAACATGCTCCGTAAAATTTTAATTATCATAAAACGCTACGTTTCATTATACTAGCAACAGTTTTGAATTTTTATCATTTCTTGAGAATTAATATTATGTTTATTAAATAAAACATAAAAATTGAAACATAAAAAATTATTTCTATCTGACAATGCAAAAATGAAGTGCTTTTTCTAAAACTGAAATATTCTTCTTAGAATATTGCGAAGTTTTGTAAGTAAATTTTCAAAACTCATTTGTCACGATAGTTGCACGTAGCTTCATGTATTGAAATCATGTATTGAAGTTTTACAAGTGCAAGAAAGAGAAACACATTGCAGGTTTATGTTTATACACAGTATCAGTTTACAGAAAAAATGCGGAAATATTAAGATGGCGATGTAACTTGAGTAGCGCAACGTCGAACTGATGAATGAACAGCTCATTTCATTGTGTGTGTTAAGCGTGTACACGCATAGGGGCAATTTATTTCCAGCCATTCGCTACCGAACACCGTGCTTCTTGCATCGGCAAATGTATATTCTCATCAACTAATTTTCATACTAATTACTGACATCTATCTTATATTTATTTATTATTTATATATGCATAACGGTGTATTTATTAACTAATAAGACAAATGGACGTCAGTTAAATTTTATTTTACTATTTTAAGTTTTGTGAGCTATATTCTATAAGCTGAACTTGTCAAGAATAAATCTTTTAATCTTCGCAGCATTATTAAGAGAAAAAAAGGTGACAATTTAGAATAGAACTAAAGAATTTTTTACGTACATGCTCACTATTTTTATTAGCTCTGGCGCGAATGTATCTGTGAGGCAACCAAGTGACATTCCCGAGGCGCAAGTAACTCGAAAGGTGACTTCACGTGTTTCATTTACGGCCGCTTTACTCGAAGCCACAGAACAACGTCCTTTACATACCCGCGCGAGGATGGTTCCGAGAATTGCATAAGCGTTGCGTAGAGGCGCGTGGGCAACACATATTGCACACACTCGCTCCTCCGGCGTTGCACCTCCGTGTCGGTTGTGTGCACGTGGTACGGACTGGGGGTCAGGCAGGTGCATGCACGGGGTCACGCCGCGAACGTGCACTGTCACGCCACGCGTATCGTGCGTGTCGGTGTACATTGCACTTTTACGCGCCTCGCTCTCGCTCGCGCTCGCCGCCACTCGTGAGGGCCGCGTTAATGAGATTCCACGCGCGCACGCGTTGCACATTCCGCGGTTTGCGGCGTCTTTCTGCGGACGATTCAACTTTCGCACGCGGGCAAAACTCTGCAAATTGACGTTTTACGGTGAATTACGTAACATGAAGTCCGCGTTGAGTTTTAGTCGAATTTCAGTACGTTCAGACGTTCAGACGTGCGTCCGTTTTGCTTCTCACTTTATGTGCAAGGTCGTTCTAATAGCAGTAAAAGGTGTCGACACTTAGGCGTAGTCGGGGCTGAACATAATATGTTTTCTTGAAACGAAAATCGTAAAGCATTAATATTATTCTTATTTCTTATTAGACTTGTTGCTTATTAGACGTACATTACTATCGCTATCTTTCATTTATTTGTTATTTTCTTTCTGTACATTATAAACTTGAAAAAGTGTTGAAGTTTGTGCTTGTTAAAAAGAAATTCACGTGTTCACAATTAGTTTTGTGAGAATGCAAGGCGGACCATCGGGTGGACTACGCGAAGGGGCCCCGTTGACGCAGAAAAACGAGCCCTGTGTCAAATTCATGCAACATTCATGTATCCGAATCATTTTTCGATAATGGTAAATTGCAACCGATAATACGCTCCATGAGAGAAACTTGTTCGACAGACGTAAAATTGGCTGCCGTTCGAGACGGCGCGTTGAATTCGACGCATCGCGCGGATGCGATGTACGCTCGTCTCACGTAGTCGGCAACGTACACGGTGCAGCTGGCGGTTACGAATGTATATGGAAATCATGACAAGTTCATTTAACCTCCGCGCAGGATGTAATTCGTTACTTTCTCTCAAGGTATTGCTTTATCAATATTTCTTACAGTTCCTCGCAAGCGTATTTTTTCGCGTCCTCAATATTTGCGATGACTCGTAAAGTTGTCGATGCACAAAAGCAATCATCAACGCTACTCCCTTCGGCCAATGAACAAGAAATTTCGATCTTTGATTTTTCGAGGAACGCGTTGCGTTTAGTATTATTTTGTAAAGTTTATCATACAAATGAGAACTCAATGACCCTAATTTATTTGTAACTTTAACAACCGGCGAATAATTGCATATAAACGAAAGTATATTAATTACAACAAACAACTTATTTGCATTATAATTGCTCGATGCTTTTCCGCTACACTGCTGGTTGTGAATTCGTAATCTGCAAGTTTCACTTCCTTCTTCCCACACCCGTTCACTTGAATAGACAGTACTTTAATTAATCGATTGACGCCCGTAACGAGCCATACCGATTAGTTTCTCACGTTGCGAGCTGCGTAGGTGCACCTTGACTTTTCTCTGTCGTTGTTCTTATCGAAAATCGACGAAATGAAATTACACGGATGGAAATTAATCTTGCCTGCCGTGCTTGTATTAAATTATACGTGTGAGATTTATTATTACGAGATATTACGAGAATCTGCCTTACAAAATCGTCGAAATTTGAAGTAGATTAAAGAAAGCCGAGCGAAGATTTTGTGAACGGAGAATCATGTGAGCGCACGCGAAACGAGACTTATAAAATGAACATAAAGGAAGCTCAAGATTCAAGATTCACAACCCATCCGTGCTCTCTTAATCATTAGTCTTCGCGTAAAAAGAAAGGCATCCTCCGCGAAAGACCACGCGCAATGGATGCGGTTGCTCCCATAGCCGCGAGTAAGAAATTAAATTAATGTTAATCTGGAGCACACACAGAACCGTCCAAATTCTCGGTTACGGGCTACAATTTGCATAATTTTAGATTTCACAGCTGCTTCGTGTGATTTTTTCGTTACCTCGCGCGGATGGTATGCCAGGTATGATTTTGCATAAAGACTTCGCACAATGTTTTAGAAACTCATGGTGAATAATTTTAATTGCCGGCCGAATTCATTCTTATTACATAGTGTATTTCTCTTATTGTAGTATATTTTTGTTTTATCGCAGCAGAACATGCGATTGATGTTCTGCGAGCAGAACAGCGGAAAGATAAAGAGAGAAGTATACTTGCGTGAATCATTAAGTTACATGGCGAATCTTTCTTGTATCATATCCCGTATTCGTGTTGCGCTATCACGACTGTATCGTACTCTTTGTACCGGGAGTATCAGACTCCTGCACGTTCCGCTCACGATTCGTGTCCGAGTCAGGCGTTCTTGGAAGCCAAGGTGGTTCTTAGACTCCCCAATTAACGTGGGGCTCACGAGCGAAGGAGGAATCTCTTCTGGATATCGCGGAAGGAGCTGCTAGGAAGCCTGGAAATCGTGATTGTCACGGACACAGTCGACTGCAGCCTGTGAATATCGGTTCGGTTGACCGGTACCGATCACATTGGCCGGAACAAATCAGCCTCGTTCTAGCGAGACTATTCTGTTTATAGCTAATATTTATTATTTTTATATAACCCACTTATATTGTGAATATATACCCTGTGCTTGTAAACGCATAATTAACTATTTTGTAAAATATAAATAGTTTTATTAAATATCATTTTTAAGTTGATTTTAACGATTTAATATTATTATCGTTTATGCTTTTAAACTGATTACGTATAGCTATTCTATTTTTTCTTTCTGAATACACGTAGCGATCGAAATCGTGAAAAGAAACTCGCGAGAATGCTATAAAGAAGTCTAACCTAGGGGATTGTGATTGTCACGGACGTAGCGCAAGCTCGATCCGTGACAATCGGTTAAGTTTATCAGCTTCAGTCTTGCCGAACGGAACCACGGATATTGGCAATGAAAAGATGCCATAGCATGGCACGAATTAGTTCTCCCACGATATTGGCACGAGGTCCGTAACAATTGCTAGCAAACGCTTCAAATCGATTTCAACGAGCTCGAAGAAAAGTACCTTGGTGGTCCGGCCTCGGTGGTCATGCATCGCCGAGGACGAACGATGTTCTTTCAATGACCACCGTGGTGGACTTAGCGGTGGAAAAAATAGTGATTTAATCGATGGTTCGTTCGTTTTTCTCCTCTTAATTTTATGAAACATCGTTCGAACTAAAAAAAGCCGGTTGTAATTTCTAAATATAAAGAATTATTAAGTAAGCGTCATTATCAATTGTTAATTATATTTTGTTTAGTTGGAAAATTATATCAGTTTTCAATTTTATCGATAAATCTTTCGGCCTTTTAATTTGTCACGCGGGAAGAATGGTTAGATTCTCTATGTCTTCATCGCGGTTACTTTTTTTCACGATATTAAAAACGGAGATTGCTAGCTTCTGCTTCAGCCCTGAGATATCACGGCGCGAAAGATTTACAGACGAATATTCGTGCTCTCGTTATGCTTATTGGCATTTACACCTGCATCCCATCCTTCTTCGTTTTCCGCGAAGAACACGCGCCTGCAATTCATTCTCGCTCGGCGATCGAGTTCTCGGTTTATCGTGCGCTGTATCGGCGTTAATTTATCGTTCCGTTTCTCGGGACGGTATTAGAAAACGAGAAACCTCGGCCGCGCGGCGTTACAAATCATTGCCGAGAGCAATGCGCGTCGTCGTTGTTGTTGTTGTCGTCGTCGTCGTCGTCGTCGTTGCAATGGTAGCAAGACGATCGCCGTCGGCTCTGTCGGTGCCGTCGTCGTAAAGTCAAGGCAACACGAAGCTTATACGAGCGATCTAGAATCTAACTATCGCGCTACCGCGTCCACAGCCGCAATTTTATCCGCAGATGCTAGATTGACTGCGTTACATAGTCCTTGATTTACATCCTGATTTATATGCATGAGATAGTAACTCGATTAAATAACTGTAATAATCAATTAACGGTTGGCCCTTTAATTTCTCGCCATTGCCAAAGGGCACCGGAACTTACTAACAATTTTGTTACGCCACTTGATCAGTATGTGACGCAACCATAATTGCAATTTGATATGGGAAGAATAAAAGTTTTGATTTAGATTCGAGCAACTATGTTCGTGACTTTATCTTAGAATTTCATATATTTATTATGCTTTTTATTAATCGTTACATGTTACTACTATTCGTCATCATTAATAGTCAATTAAGGAAGAATATTAGAGTGTTTGGGCGTATTAATTTTATTAAGAATTAATCTGTAAAAACTTTAATAGACATAAAGTTTTAATACGCTGCTGTCAAAGAATGAAGAAATGCGATCGCATATTACATCTATCGGGAAATGACGGAACTCGTCTGTGGCGGAGCATTCTCACGTTCTATCATCAGCATAAGCCAAGCCCCGCATTGTATAAAGTCACGTCCATGGTCCCGCAAAGCAACGACAGCTACCAACTCGTACTTGCTCGTATTCAGCGAACCAAGTCGTGACTCTAAACTCGCGAAAACTTTACGCCGGTCAATGATTTGATCTATTTCGAAGAAATGCGCCACTGCATGCATACATATTTCGCGATCACAGTCAACGAAAATTCACCTAAACGTGAACTTCCTATATTCTAAGATGATGTTTTACAAAGTGTTGAGAACTTAGAATGCATTTTAAATAAATATTCTATGGGCGAAATATATCTACGAGTGAATAGACAGTACATACGAAAATAAAATTTAAGGGAATGATGAAAAGTACTGCGTGTGTTTGATGAATCATTGAGTAATTTGTAACGATTATAGGAATGTAATGAGAGATCTTAAAAACACACACACCCAAAAGGAAAAGGACAGGAATTCGAAGAAGGCTAACCGGTCCGCGATTCTTCTCACGATTCTTGCTACCCCAGCGATGCTTCTTCCCTTAAGTATTACACGCGGTAATAAAATGTGCTCGTCACGGGCGTCAGGGCCAATAAACAAGACGACGATTCAGTTTCGTCGAGAAGTCAGATAGCAGTGATAGCGTGATCGCGCGGCGGATAGCGTGACGCACCTGTAAACGAAGCTTAAACTTCGGGCAGCAGCCAGTTTCACCCCGATCGAAATGGAAAGATTTCTTTTTTGCGGATTTCGACGCTTGCGTGCCCATAATGTTTCGCCGACTGTTCTCCACTCGAGAAAGCGAATGTCCAGCAATTTTCGGACCGCGGCTCGGTCGTCTGTCGGCGATTCGCAGCGTGAACTCGTTTTCGGTAGATGCTTGCAGGATCTCCTCCGGAGTGAGCCCTACGACGAGGGTTCCCCATAACCTGATGAATTAATCGCGCGCATACTTGTGCGCTCCTCTTCAAGGGGATTGCACGAGCGGTCCTTTCGACGCGACTTTACGGACGCATCTCGGGCACAAAATGTGCCTGTAATTTCATGTAAACGCGTTCCCCCAGTGGACGCACGCGCCCTTCCTTTTTTTCCGACGTCTTGTTAGCGTAACCCCATAATGAGTTGTAAATTATCTCTATAGGTTGTTTTCAAGAACTCAATGTTTTGCCAATCTCGCTACGTCGTAAGAATCCCTTGTTATAATTTTTGCAAACGAGCTTGCAATTTCGTGCCGTTAGGTTGCATATAAATATGTTTACTTCGTATAATGTTACAGATAATTAATATGTGTTCATGTCCGTAGAAGTACCGCGACTTGAGAAAGTATCATGTATCCCAAAATGTAGCGCATGTAACGTTATATATTTTTTTTGTTGCGTCGGATGTAAGACGGAATATTTAGAGCGTGTACATTAATTCGGCGTACAGAATCGGAGCCGCTCGATCGTCCTTGCTGCACAGTACCCAATTATGCTGACTTCAACGGGACAAACAAGGTTGCCGAGTGCCAGATGTCACGAGAATACGTGGCGATCCGGCAAAAGAGGCGGCGAAACTTTGATGCAGACCCATCTCGTCTAAGAGCCTCGTGTCACGCACGCGCTCGCGTGAAAGTCTCGACGCGCCGGAACTTCTTTCTCGTCTCTAGCGTTTAGAGCTACCGCTCTTCTGGGAATAAAAAATAGCTAACCGATCGAGCTAAAGACTGACGATAAGTGGGATGTCGGCGAAAATAACGAGCCAAACGCCTGCTTGTAGCGTTTAAGGGCGATCATCGGTCGGTCTAATGTTCTAACGATTCCACCTAATTCATCAGTTTCATCTCACAACTAGAAATATTCCGCGATATGGTATATAGAATATTCGGTACGTTAGAATATACATATATTAGAATATAGCATATAGGATGTTACGAAAAACCGAAACAAACCGTTGTTTAATTATTTAGTTATAGTTATTGAACATATTAAATGTATAATAATAAAGAAAATCGCTTAGACGTTTTAGTATTTTTACTTCACGATTTATTTAACTCTTACAAATACTCGTGCAAAAGATAATTAGCAGATTGCAACCTAAAGAGAGTAACGAAAGTATCAGAAGGCTTATGAGTCTAACAATTTAATAAGCTAGAAGCAACGGAAGCTGCGATGAATTTATACCAAGGGGTGGAGAAATCGCATAGTATGCGTGCGGATTTCAGATGATTCCAAAAATAATTTCAGAGCAGCTTTCAAGGATAACACGATTCACAAATTAACCTGGCACCTCTCGCGTGATTCGAACGTTACTTTAATGGCGGATGAGTCACGCACGGAACACGGCACGACATAGTTTATAATCCCACGTCTTAATCGCATCGCAAATTATCACTTTAGCCGCTGAATATCTTCTGGACAATGGGTCTAATCGCCGAGGCTTCTATTCTCGTCGGACAGTCGTATTCAGCTTCCTCGCGCGAACAACAACGCTCAATGGAACCGGCTTTGCACGAGATGGGAATCGCCGGCTATCTCGTTGAAGTACGAACAGGTGAAACTCGGGCAGATATGAGCATGTAAAGACGAACGTACTGAACGCGCTTCGGGCAAAGTAATACCGGTGAACACGTGAGGCAATCGGAAGATCATTTGATCGTTTCTGCGTAGTTGCTCTGTTTTGTTCTTTCTTCCATTCTTTTGCGACAGGAGACGTAGTACTTGTCTGTAGAAATTAATAAGTCATAAAAAAGTGCACTGTGAAAAGCCTAATGGAAGATGCAGTACGATATCGACGATAAACTATAGCTCCTCCGGGGTATAATCGTTGTTTAAGGCGATTATAGTGGTTTAAAAGCATTGTGATACGAGGGACAGGTCCTACCACGCGGAATCGAAATTGGTATGTCGGTGCCCCCAGCAAGAACCTGCAGCGGCAAACAACAAGTAACCCGGCAAGGTGCTGGCTACCCTATGCATACAGAATGCTGCTACCAACCTTCCGGGAAGGGAATTTATTATGTGATCTAATTTAAAGGTGCGTGATGTATGAGGGTGCGTTCTCGCCCTTCGATAAATTCAACGGCGCGGAGATTTTATGATTCGCTAAATTCCGCCCGAGGAATCGCGCGGAACCGGGCCTTAAAGATGTCGTCGGCTTGGGTATTCCTCGCCCATTCGGCTTGAGATGCGCGATATAATTTTCTAGCGCTCATCATTAAATGGAAGTAGAAGACTGCCTCGCGGACAAAGCTAAAGCGGGTATAAATTTAAATAATACCTCGATATACATGCCGCGTTCTTTCTTTTTACGTCTATAAAAAAGGGGGAGCCCAGACGTGAAATATCGGTTAGCTGGCAGCTACACGGGCCACGTAATTTTCGAAATTCGGTCCCTGGCCCGATATCCGCGTATGAGATATGAAGACGTAACGACGCTCGTTCGAAAAGGAGCCGATCGCCCGCGCCGACTCGCAGTTGGAAATATTGCGTAATTGCTCAGTGCACCTGAAGCCGAGATCGCGCGAAGCATCCCTACGGACGAAACAAGGTACATAAATTTCCCGACGCTCGCGTTTACAACGCGTAATTAGTTGGAACTCGAAAAATTCGGCAGAGACGAGCATCACCGAGTTGGTCAACGATGTTTGTGCTTGAAGACGGAAAAAAAGAAGGTCACGTCGCGATTCCATCGCTTGAAATGTACTGGCGAACCAGGATACAAATTATGCAACGAACACCCAAGATGTTAAATTCCGCTCCTTACGAATGCGATATACTTCTTAATTTCTCCAGCACGTGCCTGTCAATTAAAATCGCAGCTGCACATAATTATTTATTTATACCCGTGTGCATACATACGATTTGAGGTATCTTAACATATTTTCGACAGATATTGTATGTTTGAAACGATTCGGCGTGTATCAAGATTCATTTCGCGTGTACTTTGTATCATATCATCACACAATCGTGTAACTTGAAAAAAATATTTTCTATAAAATTTCCTGAAGATTTACATTATTCATTCAATTAGTTCTTCAAATTTTACCACGTACATTTTGCATATGTAGCAATGTATTTCATATATAATATGCAAGACAATATAATAGAAGAATAATGGTTTATGATGGTGCGAGAGGGATATGAAGCAGAGCCCTAAGTTTGTAGACCTTAACGTACAGGCAATTTGCTCCGACCTGTGAGCTGTGCGGGATACACGCCGCAATCCTACGCGCTCAAAAAGTAATTTTACGCACTGTTTGCACTGAGACGGTAGTTACGCGAGAAGCTACACTGCGAAGATCCAAGAGAGGCTATCAACGTAAATCAATAACGAGAGCACTTTGGCGGCGTATCGGCCAGCTGCCATCGCCGCCGCCGTCGCCGCCGCCGCCGCCGCCGCCGCCGCCGCCGCCCGCGCCGCCTGCTCGGACTGGCATTCCATCGGCTATTGCTTTTTCGAGAGACTACTTCTACTTTACAAGAAATCATATTGATGACGCTGTAAATAATAATCCAGCAGTTCACGCAGTTTTCGCGTGTGCGTCTAGCCAGCGTGCACTTTCACCATGCAATTATCTGACATTTCGCCAGACGTACCTGACTTGCCGTTCGTTGGATATCGAGCGTTTTTCCGCGACAAGTCGGTAGCACCTCGCGGTTACCTAAGCTCGACATTTCGGAATCGCATCGGGTAAAATATCGTCGGACAACCGCGCTTGGAGTATTTGCAATATCGCATTCGCAGTGCGTTACTTGCCAAGCGCACGTTTATGACGCGCCGTTTTACGAGCCTTCCGAATTATATAATAAATTTAGTTGCAATGGATATGATAAAATCAATTCCGAGCGAAAATTACGGTTTACCGCCTCTGCAGTAACGTTGCGCTCTCGTTTACATCCGCAATCAGTCGAAGCACTCGTTGAGACGAGTGTCGTTGAAACATTCGTTTCTACTCACGTTCCACGGAACGTGGTGCACGCCCGCATCGAAATTATATTAATCGATGACCGTAAAACCTCCGTGAGGTGGGCAACGGGTGCAATTCATCTTTCACATGCGCGAGAACATATTCAGTGATTTCGTATGCTGCCCCGCACGACCAGCTGTGCAAAGAACGCCAGTAAACGAGATCGAGCAAAAATGATTTAGTTTCGACAGACGCGGCCGTCCGATGAATTGTGGCGCGATCTTCTTGTAGCAGAGATCATAACTCGCGATAAAATACGAGGCTTTTTGCCGATCGGTTGCAGCAACCGCGATCTTGTTAATCGCCAACGCAGCTTTGTACACCGCGGCCGCGAATGCCGCGGATTAAATGAATATTTGTAAGACAGTCGTGTGAAAGCCTATTTAAGTACTTAAAAATTCTTTAGGAAAGCTTATAATTTAAGAAAGATAATCCTCAGAATTCGCGTTATCAAACGTCTCATGGCAGATGCTGTTTAATACAACAATCAATAAATTTCCGTTTACTGAATTAATGCTGAAATTACTGCAGACGACTGTCAGATGCGGCGATGTCGACAAACGATTAACAGATATTTACACCGTCGTTGTAGGATTATATTTTACGGCATTCTTAGATGGAAGGTGACCGCGGTCTTTAGCGGGATAATAAGCAACGATAATATTGAAAACTTGTATCCACAGAGGAGAGAGAGAGAGAGAGAAAGAGAGAGAGGTATTCATCGTTGGCGTAGGTAGCTCATGGAGGGACTCCGAAGGCTCCTTCGCGGTTATTATTAACGGAAATGGCGGTTCGTTATCCGCTGACTGACAAATACGATGCTCAGCGTCCCTAATAAAATCAGTGTTTTGCGTGTGTTGGTACGTCGCATAAAGTACACGAGGACGTAATTGTATGGTATTATCGTGTCTCCGGGGCTATCACTTGCGGTGTTTAAGGCCATCATTACTCCCTGACAGCTAGCCACTGGTAGAACGAGATGAAATTATTGCCGTTTTACCAAACTCTCTCCATCTCTCTTTCTTCTTTCCCGTGTCGGTTTCTCCTGTCGCCTTCCCGTTCGTCTTCTTGAAGACTTGCAGCATCTTGTTCGGAACGAATAATTATCGCAATGGTCGGTTTCGCATTTGTACGCTTGGGCGTAATCGGTGATGCATTCTTCAACGTGCGCGCGTTTCAGACGAGCGCGAGACGGCCGGCGTACAGTTATTCCGATAAATATTCATAAAGCGGGAAAGATGGAATATACACGAGTTGCCATCCCGTGCCCGGACTCGTGCCCGGACTTGCTTGCTGTACAAAAGCATAATAGCCTGTTATAACTGTAATTGTCTAGCATGTCGTGATTTTGCGCGCAGATTTTTGAGATAAATCCAAGAGAGAGCTGCCCCCCCCCCCCCAAGATGAACAAGTAAGGGTGAGTTTAGAGATTCCGAACTCGCGAGCGGCATTCCAGGATCGCCTCGATCGCTTGGCTTGTCCCTACGTTCCGATGGCGTTGGTGAATGCAGTGGTGAATGCAGTGGTTAGTGTAGGCGGAGAAAGAGAGTCACTTGCACGTGCTGCGAAGGACGACGAGGAGGCGAGCAAAGGGATGAGGGGCGGAACCGAGGGGCTTAATTAATGAGACGTACGCGGCAGCTGCAGATACCGAGATGCATTGTAAATACAGTATCTAAAAAAAAACTATTGTCCCCGGACGAGATTTATACCTGTTCCAATTACACTCGCATCGAGGCGTCGGGTATATTTTCATTCGTCGAAACAATTCGCATTGGACGCGCTTTTTTTGTGTTAATGGCCGTTCGATAGCATTCGCGGCACGGGTCCGTCGTTATAGTTGCATTTACATGGGACAACAAATGCTCGGTCGATAGTGTCCAGACGAATCGTAAAGCGCACCCACGCGCTTATAAATTCGCTCATAAGATATCACGACGAGATCCTTATGTCTTGTGGCGAAAATTAGCGGGACATCTGTGTTCGACTTGCAACCACAAGTAAATTCTAGGTACGAGTGAAATATCAGGATTCAAAGTCGTGTTTTTAGATAAATTGCGAAAAAATAAATTTATTATTGTATATGGAGTATACTCCATGTACAATAATATTGCAATTTTATCAACCAATAATAAATTTATTTTTTCGTAATTTATCGCGCGCGCGAAACTGCTATAACACAGCTTGTGAGTCGTCCGCTATTACGTCGACGTGTTATTTCCTGTTTTATTAAAACAGATATGAGAATTAGTATAAGCATTACCGTGTTGAGTTACTATCGCATATAATAGCCATTACGTGATGGTAGATGAGTGCAGCAGTTAAAATCATTTCAGAGGTGCACCTCCAGTCTCGGGCGAGCGCAAAAAGCTGAGAGCCGCTGCCGCCGGTGGTAGTAGAAAGTAGTAGAAACGGAAGACAAATTACGTATCATTATCCTTTCCACTTCATTCACTGTGAAGGATCCATAGAACTAACCGAACGCGCACGCTGCGTGTCGACCGCTCGTTCGAGAGCAGCGAGCCTACCAAATGAAACCCAGAGCGACTCGTTAATCCCACTCAGCGCGTTCCGAGCCTTGAGCAAATGCGAGATTAAATTCATCAAAATCCAATCCTGAGCAAGTGCCCTTCGGGGTGCAGCGCAAGCAAATGAATAATGCATAAGTGGCACGCCACCTCCTGCGTCCTGCTGCCCTTCTTGCCCGTCTTGCTGCCCGGGTCAGCTTGACATCGCCTGATTAGATCGTGCGGGACGCGTCTTACGGAGTATTATCTGTTCCGCTGTGGCGACCGACGGCGAATTCCCGCGGGACTGACAAGGAAAAGGCGGGGGTCGGCAACTAAGAAGTAAAGCAGAAGTGAGTGATTGTAATTGCGGAACAGTAGCCGGGGTATTGCGAGTCGCCTTCAGCGTACGTTGCGTGCGCTTTGGAAAGCGATATACGTCAAATGCATTGTGAGCAACAATGATATGCCCATGAACCCAAAATGCCATCGGGAAGATATATCCTTTACGTTTCTCTGCGCGAGTTTATTTGTTTTATGGGCCAGTGGAGGGTAAAAGAATCGATAATAGATTGCAGAAAATCGATGATACATTGAATATATTCGAGTATTTTTGAAATGCGAGATATTTTTTTATTCATGACTATACATCAAGTATCAAATATATGTTAGTGCAGTTTTTTCATGCACGGTAGAAGCTTGAACAACCTCTCAAACAAGGAAACGCGTCGTCGAAAACAAACCTGTTGCGATATAGTTGACGTTTTTTCCCCTGGATGTTGACAAGAATCGTGTGCATGCTGCATGGAACGTAAAAACAACAGGTTGCACTCGAGTGCGCTCAGCGTTCGTTAAGTGGGTTTGGATATAATGTTGCATGGAAGAGGGTTTCAAAATGCCCGCACGCGGCACAAAAACGAGAACGCGTCTTTCAATGTTGCTGATTTTTTTACCTGCAGATGTATACGCGAGGTCTGTTTTTCAGCCTCATGTTTTGCAGATGTAAGAAGAGATATACGATAGAGGTCTATCAATGGAACAACATAATTCTCTAGTATGCTACATTATTCAAAATTTGCAACAATGTTCGACATCGACTGTGAAGTATATTGTACACAGAAAAAACACATAATATATGAAATATTTAAGTAATAATAACTATGAGAGCCATTGGTACATAGATCTGCGAAATCGGTTTATCTAAACCGAGATGGTTCATGCCGTAAAATTCATAGAAGGTGGTGGCGCTGGGGCACGTTGAGATGAGGGTAAGTGGGTACCCTCTCGTCCTTCCTCGGCGGTCCAGCCGAATCAGTGTGGATTGTATGCAAATTGCGGTAGCGGCTACTTGAGCGCCGCCGCATTCGAGCCGCACCACGGGGAAAGGCAGCAGTTCGTTTTTACCTTGGCAGAGGCCTGCGGTGTCTCTGAATAAAACATCTCGCGAGGAATTTCAGCCCGAGAAAAGAGAAAGATGAAGAGAGAGAGAGAGAGAGAGAGAGAAAGGAGAAAAGAAAGAGAAAGAGAGTGAGCGAGAGAGATGGCCCCCGCTCGTGGCTTCTCTACACCGAGTTGTTAAGTACACGTCGCACCAGCTGATACTAATTAAAATGAGGCTCACTTTGGCCGCGCGTTCTCTCGTTTCTTTTCGCTTCGAACCCTAGCCACCCCCTCCGTCCACCTTCTATACCATGCAGTATCTCAACTCCCCTGCGCGGACCCCTTCCCCTATTCTGTTTTCTCTTACCTGACGCCGCTCGTTTGAAGAGTGAGTCTCTCTGCCTCACGGCTAAGAATATAAAGATCCTACTTAGCCGTTATTACGAAGCTACCTACGTGGGTAGATCATTCCGTGCCACTGTTTTTTTCATACCATTGCATGTGAACGTGACGGGGAAAATGGCAATAAACAGGACGGAAATCAAAATTTTAGGAATGACGATTACTTGAGCCAAAAATTTATTCGATGTATTTCGTATTATCAATCGAGATTTTAAGGATTAAAAAATTGGGGATCTACGAAATAAAAGAATGAACGGTTTTTATGAAGCACGTTTTTATAGAAGCGATATGTAACTGCAGATATTCGAAAGTACACAACAACTTTCATTTCACGATTATCTTAATACCCTTTTCTGATCGTTTAAATTCGAAAACAAGATAAGATATCGTCGGAAGAAACTCGATAATCGATAAACAAGTATCTTAAAAAATGATCCATGTAGCCCGACCCATCAGCTGCATCTCGTACGAATTACTCTCTTATATCCATCCATGTCGAAATTAACGAGTCTCACCGAGGATGTAGTTAGTGACTGACATTTACTTGTAGAAGTGAGGAAAACGATGGGACTATTATCTAGTTTACGTCGGATAGCAAACGGGAGAATAGCGTACTCGCGTGCATCCTTACGTGGGGTTTAACGGGGCACTTATTTCAGCTAATAGGGACAGGTGGTACTATCAATAAGCGGTCGGTACCATTCCCAGTGAGACGTGTTCGCGCGAGGATCTTATGATGCGAAACTATTGCAATAAACCGCGATGACTCGCCCTCGCTCGGCTAATGGAGGCTGTCCGAAAAATCTGAGGGAGCAGGTGTTGCTTGCTGGTGGCGACGTAGTCTGAAAACGGCAGTGCTGCTGGCTGTGCTCTTTACGACCGAAAAGCAGAAGCTATCGCGTGACGTCGAGCGGTTAACGAGATGAATAAGTAATATAAAGGATTCGACGACCAAGGCCTGCGTAAAGTCGCGCTCGTATTGCTCGTTTGCTCGTCGCGACTAAATTAGACGTTGACGGAGACACGAGGACTGATTGGACGCTGCTCGGTCAAACCTTGTATTCGGCATAAAATCGATTCGAAGAACTCAAAAAATCACACGCCTCGAGCTATGCATTACCGATTACGTTAGCCTATGTTCACCGTACGTTCGCCAGAAGATTAAGTCTGGTCATTTAATGAATGTATGAATATATATGTGCATCTAGAAACAAGTTTTCTTTAGAATCATGTTTCTTTAGAAAAATTTGTGACATATGCGATTGAATTGAAATTATATGTAAATAAATTGACCTTAACGAAGAAACCAATTGAAAAACGAAACTTTCTTTTTATGCAGTTGTACTTTTGATACAAAATTAAAATATTATAATTTATATATCTCCGAAGACATCCATTCCTCATAATTGTAATGCATATGATTTATGACAGTGACAATCGTTTTATAGTTTAAAAAATTTAGCATTAACACAAGCATATCAGTCGCAGTAAACATATTCAATTTTGTTCTGATAAATATACTATTTTTTATAATAAAATTAATTTTAGATAAATACATACTATCTTGCATGTAAAATTAATTGAATATAATTTTTCAGTTTATTTTAATTTATGCTCACAATCAATCAGGAATATTGAGTGCTTCATTAATCAATGTGATCAATATAATGACAGACGGTAAGACTGCTTACTGCGAAGAAATATATCTTTTTATTGCGCACATCACGTCGTCACGATAAATTAATATTTCTTTTTACGCAGAATGTCTTCATGTATAGGAATAACGGCTCTTTCTGTCTGTTACTGTATCTCTTTTTGCATTTCGCATCTTGTACCGCCCGGCAATTTCTATACATGACTCGACGATTCGTTAAGGCGAAAAGAGTTCGGAGAATAAATTCCCCTTCGTGGATCTAATACGATTGCAGTTGAGATCAAACTTCCAACTTCCAAATAGACAATGATTCAGGACATGGACCTATATTATCAGCGGAATAATTTTAGTTTTCAAAATATTAATAAATTACTATTATAAATGTCGTGTGTATGAAACTATACTGTCCACGTATGTGTAATGCATCGTCATTAATTCGACGTTACTATATTTAGTATTCAATTACTTTCATGGTTTATTTTCGGTATTTTTACAATCCATTGTTCTGCCTAATAAGATTGACCGAATCCCATCGCTCATCGGCAGGATAGCATGCCTTTACGTTACCCCGTTCTAAATGGAATTTTTTGCACGGGTTAGCAGAAAGATTGCTAGACAATACAACGATGGGCAGAGCGGCGAAAAAGGAAGACTTGCAAGGAAGGACCGAGTTCATTAATTATCACGCTGGCGGGGTCTATTACATTCACCCTTCATTCAAATTTTTGATCCACTCGATGGCTATCTAAATTGAACACGATACAGGCTTTACACAATCTAAAATTTCGATACTTTTCATTTTCATTAAAAAAGAATGATTAATTAATGAAACTGTAAAATCTTTCCAATTATATGAACATAAATCGATATAAAACTAATTTTTAACTGCAGTACAAATGTATTCATATTTCTTCACAAGAAATTAGAATGTAATTAAAAATATAAATGGTTTATATTAAAAAATCTACATTGTCTCTTTGAAGGTCGAAACAAATGAGAGGTTTCGATAGGTTCTCAGAAGTAAACTAATTGTTTAAGGGATCTTGCGAATATCCAGACAGTTTCTTCGACAAATAGTCTGGCGAATTGGGTGGTGGAACAGTGAAACCATCCGGCTTAATGTATGCCGTCCGAATGGAAACTCCTTAGCGCCTAAAATCGCTTTATCGGCGATCGATAGTCGCGATCGATATTCCGCGGCGAGTAGATGGGATCGCAGTGGGCCCGAAAGCGGAGAGATCGGAGATCCTATCGCGTCGGCAGGGAGACTGAAAGAGACGAAGGGAGAGCGGCCCTATTGTTCTTCCACGGGGCCACGCCTCGTGTCTGTAATTACAGACAGGTCCCTGCGAGAGAGCCCTTTGATGCCCGCGCCTCGGTCCGCGGGCTCTCCACATAAAAGAGGCCCATAGAATCTCCGCAGCGATCGATCCTAGACCTTAGAGAGAGAGAGAGAGAGAGAGAGAGAGAGAGGAAGAGAGAAAGAAATCTGCCAAAGATGAATCGGCCCGAAATTAGAGATTCGCGATACAACCTGCCGTTCTTTGTGTAGCATTAGGCATATCAGGGCAAGTAATTGCGTTACATATTAATGAAATATACGTATCTAGCAAAATAAAAGATATGAAAGGAGAGAGGGAGAGAGAAATTTCAAGATGTAACATAAAAAAGAAAATATTATGCTTCAGTTAATTAAGAACACCAAAAAGAAAGAAAATGCTTTGATATAATTATAGGTAAGTCTTGTGACGATCGGTATTTCATCCATTAATTAATTTTTATAAATAGTACAATATCTACGCCAATTCCAATACCGTGAAAATTGAGAGAAATTACTTTAACGAAAATGTATCAGGCTAGAATGAACCCAATGCTTTTCTTCCAAATGTTATCGCTATTTATGGCAGATTAATTTTCACCTCGCAAGAGTTAACAATAAAATCGATTGTTCTCATCAGCCGCCGCGCCGCCTTGAAATATGTGGCATAAACGATGTGTTTTCACGCGGCGTGATATCCTCGGAAAATTAGAACAGATCCAAACAAAGCGTTTTCGTACTTTATGTGACAACTAATCACCGATCTTCCGCCGTGAACGCGATAGAAAGGAGGAATAAAGAGAAGAAAGGAGCGCTTTTACCTGCTTCAAAAACCGATATCATAACTTTTCGGCGTAAGTCAGTTGGCATAGGCGTTACCGCCGCGTTAAGTTATGTGCGAGGAAAGTGGTAGATGCGTTAAAGCGTGGCGAGGCGTTTCGAAGCGCACAATGGCCTTCGCCAGTTTTCCTTCATAGATTTCGTCGTAACTTACAAATCCGAAATCGAAACGGAATTATCGGCAGACCGATTTCTTCTCCAATGGAACATATGTTCCATAACAGTCGTCCAATAACAGTGATTTTTATAGAATTTCAGATTGCTACACTCAGAGAAATAAATAATCGGACACAATTCGTTCAAAAATTAACAAATGGATAATCCGATACTTTTAATCGGAATTATAAAAAGCCGATCAAGATTAGAATAATGTCCAATCAATGATAGCCGGATATCATTGATAATTGATCGGCTTTTTAATTATTCCGATTGAAAGTGTCAGATTGTCCGTTTGTTAATTTTCAAACGAATTGTCCGATTATTTAGACCTGGATTTTTCTCTCAGTGTATCTTTAATTTTTTTGTCTCTTATTCACCAGACAAAATTTTAAGTTACTGTTACATAAATTAAAAAATCACATATAATATTTTTTAATTTTATTTAATGGACGAATTTGTGTGGAGTTATTGCAACGAAGAGGTGGTTTGATATTGAATTAGATTAGGGCGATACTTATATCAAGGTGGGTTTTAAAGTATCGGATTACTCAAGTCTACCGGGGCTTCGATACTTTTGGTAATAACCAGTAGCTGCTAGGGGATTATCACCGAGACGAATTTTATAGTGGAAATTTATTTTGCGAGGTTGTTCGTGGCTCGACAGAAAAAAAAGAAGCTCAGCTACTCACTTTTAGCTGGCTTTTGATCAGCTACCGCCAATATCCTATCGACTATCACCGCTAGCGCACCAGTCGACTAATAGACGCGTCTCCAATTTCAGTCAATAGTTTTTTGTGATCGTAAACGCGTCTCAGATTAACTTTGGCGCTTCGACGAGGCGCAAACCCAATTAAGAGTCGGTCGTATAACGCATGCCCTATGACCTTAGTTGCTTCTAGGTAGAGAACAATATGAATTGTCCGGATATAAAAATTTAGTCGCGAAAGAAAACGTGAAGTCAATGAAAACCTATTGACAGCGTTGTGTCAATGGGTCTAATCATTTTGCCCACTTGAAGTTCTTAAGAAATAAATAACGATCTCTTTCGAAAAAAAGTTATTCATTTAATCAGTCCGTAAATAATCAAAACGCAATATCGCTAATAGTTACTGTTATTGCAAGCATGTATTTTAAAACGTATTTTTAAAGTTTCATAGCAGAGTCTAAATGTTTATTTTTCATGTTTACAGGAATTTTAACCACGAATTGTTCGCTACACTGCGTTCGTCAGTGAGGATAGCAGAAGAATGGTGGCTTTAAAATTGGCTCGACCTTTTTGGCTGGATGGAATCATAAAGATCGGCGATCGCAAGTGTAATGGCATTCCCCGCTGAGCATTCCTTGTCGTAATCTGTGGGAAGCTGAGGTCCTGACCCCACTACGAAGGAACGTGATCCTGCGAGTGCAAGGCCGTCGCGATTCACGAGATCTCCATGCGAGAGCATGGCGAAAATCTTAATATCGTGATGAGATTTGCTTCTCAAACTCATTGTCGTTGAAAATTGCGAACAACGTGAGCAAAAATCACGTTACTTAACAAGAAATCCGTGCAGATTAGAATCAGTATTGATTGCAAAAATTGATTTGAAAACGCCCTTGCGGTGTTCAAATAGCACGAAAAGTGCAAAGAAGCAATTTTTGTAATCTCTGTAATTAATTTGCTCTAACATAGAAGGCTCCGATCTGAACGATAAAGGCAGGATAATTCTACAGGGGTCTTAAATTTTGCCAAACAAAATCGCCGGTGCCTCTCGAGCGGCTGCGTGGTTAATTGCTTAATCGTGCTCGTATAATGTTATCAAACTCTCATTTCTAATTACCAAAATCTGATATAATTCCAATTAGTGTTCGTATTAATTAAGCACAAGTTTCATTCTTTCAATTAAAAGATCTCCACGCGATTTGTATCGACTTTTCGAGAATCATCGCCGAAATAATAATATCAAGATTAATACATAACGAAGAAAGAACTTAAATTAGAATAATTTTGACAAATTGAGAACCGCTGGAGCATTTGGGATGCCCTAATTGAAAATCGGTCAAAAACTGACCACCTCTATCTTTGCTTGGCAATTCAACCGGTGGCTTCATTAATCGCGACACGGACCTCCAAGCTGTGGCGGCATATTTGATGACTTTGTGACCACCCCATACAAAATGATTCCCTTAATGAAAACACGATCATACGCGATAAAAGATGACCACCCTTGATTACCTCACGGGAGGCTGCGTGGTGTATAAGCGGCTCAATATCGTAACAGTGATTTATTTTCATGGTAGAATTAAAAAGCTAATGAATAATTATCCGATTTAATTATTACACATTGTTCGGCTATATCTAATGAAAGCATTCATTTTATGTATTTGTGGCTGCGGAATTCAATTTCATTTTCGATGCACCCGAGTAAATTATAGAGACACAGTCGTATTGATTTAGTACAGAATTTTCTCCCACGTTCAAGCTCGATAACCCAAGACGACCTTATAATTATGGATGATACCGGTGATTTCAGGTAAAGTATTAGTTATGAGAATGTATTTTCGTTTTTTCAACTAAAGGGAGTCTTGTCTATGACAGTCGATTCACCATAGTTCGATTTAATCGAACATGAAAAACATAATTAGCTTCTAATAACCTCGTGCATTGTTCTTCTTTTTAATAGTATGGTTTACGTCATGATGGGAATCATGATTCAGCAGCACCTGCATCCTTTAACTACGATTTCTATGATTACAAGATTCAAACAACGAAATCTATCTCGCTCTCAAAGAGCGAAGATTTTATTGTATACATAAAGAATTAGCATCTGTCTATAGCAGGTAATATTAAAATCATTGTTTTTGGAGATAATTAATTATTGTAATTTTACTTGCGAACTGATTGTATTTTTCAGATGCGATATTTTAATATCTATATTTATTTAAATTATGATAAACATAAGAGAAATGTAATAAAAATTGTGCAAATATGTATATTATGCGTAAACTATAAAATCTATCAATTTTACTTATTTTCAATTTACCCTTTATCCAAACTTACTTTATTTTTTAAATATCTTATTTATAAATATCCTTCCTTATTATCGCGATTTATAAATGCATGACTACGGCACCGCAAAAGATCGAGGTTCTCAGATATCGTAAATGTACACGTTGATCTTTCCTTACAATGTAGCGGGTAATGCACATCATGAAACTTCATATCGAAACGCGTTTCACATGCGTGCACCTGCTGCCACAGTTTCAGGTAAAAAACTCCGGAGCCTGCAGATTTATATAACAAAAAATTCGGAATATTACATACATTTTTAGCGATTTTATATTCATTAAGTTACCAATTATTATTATATTATAACATATGTACGCATTATTTTTTTATTTAGTCGCCACGTTTATTGAAAGAATACATCATTACTTCTCTCAGTGTTTTTATAGACCGAGGAGAAACAGAGAGATTCAGATTTTAATTTCGTTGTAGTAAGAAAAGAACTAAAAATCTGCGTAAGTATTTATGCGGACCGTGAGAACCTCTATGGCATGTAGGTAAGCAACGCGCTTCGTGTGGTCCACATTGTCCGCGGTCAAATTACATGGAGAGCGGGGTGCTTCTAATGGCAGTTCTCGTCCCCTCGAGAGAATCTGCAAGACGAAGATGGAGCACTCGCTATGGCGCGAGGCAGAGACGATGTGAAGGGGATTCATTGGTGAGAGAC
This sequence comes from Temnothorax nylanderi, assembly GCF_030848795.1. Lineage (NCBI taxonomy): Eukaryota > Metazoa > Arthropoda > Insecta > Hymenoptera > Formicidae > Temnothorax > Temnothorax nylanderi. The sequence goes on along the minus strand of NW_027249064.1, from coordinate 2,202,597 downwards.
AGGGAGAAAGAAGTTGCGTCGCAGAGGAGAAGAAAGAATGAACCAAAAGGAGAGAAAGAGGAACGTTTCTCCGTAGTGAAGAAGGAGCGAGAGACTCGATTCGACGTGCTTCTTTGATCCTTGAGAGCGAGACGACAGGGCGGGGGACAGAGCCACTCATATTCCGACATCACTTTAGCTTCGCTTCGATCCTACTACTGCCACGCGACGGCCGTGAAGCGAAAGGAACACCTGCTCGCTTCGTTGACATGCAAGGAACATTTTTGAAGCGACGAGGATAACACGTTCGACAATGAAACCCTGTTCACATGTAATTGGAATCTCTCTTCAGATATATATAGGTATATATATATATATATATAAACAACAAGTTTCTCATAAGCGACATATAATATGATATGTATGTTCAATTAACGAAAAATAATGTTTTTAACCTGTTCGCTCTCACAAGCAGTATTAATATTTTTTTTTGGATATATAAAATAATTTAAAAATATTTTTGTTATTGTGTAATTACTTCTAGAAAGAAAAGAAATGGAAATTATTCTTTTTGTACACGACTTTCAATCGCAGTCGCAATCTAGGTTTACGAATCCTGAATGGAGATGCGCAGGATTCGTACAGCGGAACCAAGCTAAGATCTCTCACGTGTGCTCGCGGATTCTCGATGCAAGAAAACCGTATCTTCCGAATGTTACCCTCAGCACATGACCCATGTCTCGCTGCCAGTCGAACTGGTTCCGCCTAAAAGGCGCCGCGGATATTTTTCTCCGTATCACATTGCACGATGCACCCGGGCACGTTTTGATCGTGCGCCGTGAGGTACCGGGCGATCATTTCGATCCGCGGAATCACGGATGTTAGCTCGTTCCACACGGTTTCGACATTGAGGAAGTTGGCTCGATCCACGTTGGTTGCTGGCTGGCAGTTGGCCCCGAAGAAACATCGCAAAACCTTCCGTCCGGTAATAACCGTTGCACCGGTGCTATCCAGTCATTACCAGCGAGCTTTGGCTCAGCGCATCAACCTAATATGTTTTTCAGGGTGGTCTGTTTAAACTCGCGGTGTTGCGCGCCGCACAAATATTCACCCACGGTTCACACTTTTCGACCCTCAAAAGCTTATTTGCGTAATCCGGAAATTTTTTACTCCAAACTTTAGGAAGATATAAATTCAGTAATTATAAGAGAGAGAAAAATTATGTCGATAGTTTTTCCTACGCAGTTGCTACATTAAAAAATTTCGGACTATTTATTATATATAAATTTATTATATATAAATTACTAAAAATTTTTTGACTTTTATTTATCTTATATTAATATATTTTCATTATCTTTAACGCTATATGATTGATTCTTATATATGTGTTGAAACATCATCGGCTGTCAGAAGCAATGTAGCGTGAACTTCGCAAAAAACATGCTGTTATTAAGCGAACGTGAAATCATTATAATTCATTAAACGCGATTTATGATCATCAATGCAATATTGGATCTGACGTTTCTTGTGTGTCGGTCTTGATGAATTAACGGAATCTCAGGCTATTTACGTTATGACAAAAATGCTTGAACAAAGTTTAATATGTACGCAAAAATTTCCATAAAAATTTACTATCTTATTGATTATAAATGTTTTTGCAGATGTCACACAATTTTCGCGAAAAACACCGGATACGTAAATTTAGTAAATTATTAGTTTCTTGTTGCATAATTAAGAAAAACGATTATGAAAAAGTACTCTGCAAAACTACTGTATATGATGATATAACGAAGCTATACGTGATATCGAAGTAGTAATATCACTTCATTAATATCAAGAAAACATTCTATAAAAAAAATTCTTAAACGGTATTTATATTCATTGCATAAAATTTTGTATAAAACTTAAAAATATATGTATATATGTGACATTGTATATTATAATTATCAGAGTTACGTGTTACAGTAAACTCCATAAAGAACGGTAATAAAAATCTATTTATACGTTAATTAGCATTGCTTATTATCTTAATCTAAAAAAGACAAGCCGCATTTTACTTAATTAATTTCAATAAATTACTAGTATGGTCTCTTAATGAGACACACAGCTTATCTCGCTTCTTAAAGTACTTTGAAAGTGTCAGAAATCTCGCGGTAAATTATCTAAATTGCTCGCACCGTCGCGTCGCTAAAAAGCCGCGTTTATGGCGCGCGTCCCATCGATACATCTCGAGTAATCAACAGGATGTAGACATTGCTCTATACGCATCAGGACAAATCTGGTGTTTAATTAAAATCGCGATGGCACGGCGGGAGTCTTTTGCGCGGCATCGAAACGTGTACTTACGTCGTTATCGCGTTTACATTAGGGTCTCGACATTGCGCGTGCACTACATCACGCGCCCCTCGCGAGGCGCTGTTAAACCGGGTGGCCGACGATATTTCTCGACCGTATCATCCCGATGCCCGGCGCGTATCGTTTTCAAGGTGGACTCGTTTACCCGGATACGCGACGCGGACGGTGCGTTGCGTGCCTCCTCGTGAATCTCGTCATCGATCGTATCCCCTGCGCGCGTATCCACGCCCTCCCACCCTCGCGAGCTTGTGCGGTCGCGCGCGCTTTTAATGGGCCCGCATTAATTTTGTAATTAAATCGTCGCGGATAATAACAGAGCACGATCGTGGGCGCCTCGATCGACCGGCAGTTCCACGTCATGACGAGATTATTAAGGACCAATTACAGCGCGCTTTATCGGCGGATAGACCGCATCGCGGATTCGCTCGGGCACCGACAACCGCCCTCTACTTACGCTGACAGTGATTTATGGTGAAGCTTGCCTACCTGGATTGCTTATTTATTGGAGAAATTAGCTATGGGCCTGTATGTCACGAAGAAGCGCTCTCTTGCTTCGGCGCGATATCGCGCGAGAGAGCGGATGTTATGCAGAGCGCAAGTAAAAACTCCATCAAGTGCAGATGCGGAAGAGAACAGGAAGAAAAATTTGAGAAAATCCATTTTCTCAAGAAGCGCTAAACAAGAACGGGAGCTATGGAGAACGATCTCACGGTATACGCTGAGTACATTAAGCATGCTCGAACCCGTTTTATTTCTTGCCTCACAGTAATTTCGCGCTTGTACTTATGCTCCCGTGCACCCGGAAAATCCGGGCTGCGAGATGCAATTGTGACGTTTCTCGAGACGCACAAATATTCAGCGTCTCATTACGCGGATTTTGCCGCGTGCCGTGCCGTCCGAAGAATTCACAATCGCTCGCTTGCAAGCGTTTGAGAGCGCTCCGGTTCCCATGATTCCGCCCAGATTGACGCTCGCTCCTCGTTATTAATCGTTCGCCACGCAATCCCGATGACCTCGATTCGACGATTCTCTAATAGTGTAAATCCTCGTGGGCATTCGCATATTCTCCGACGGCACGAGATAAACTTAATCGACCGTACCCCCGGCGCGCGCGAGCAAAATGATCGGCCAGCGGCCGATTGGAAGATTTCACTTTTAATTAAGTGGCCTCGGAATTAGCGACGAGAATCGAGATGTAAAATAAATTGGCGGGCAATCTCTCTGGGAAACGATTGATCGTGCACGCGCTTAATCGGCGCATTCGAAATTGATTCCGCACCGATTATCACTTTCTTCTTATGCGCGCGCGTTGGTCTGCGTGCACATCAATGATTTAAACGGTCGATGAGAATTTATGACAAATAATATAAGCGGCGGCGCGAATATAAACGGGTAATTACATTATTTTATATATACATGTTTTTATGATATTGCAAATTATATCCAAGTCAAAATAGCGTTTGATATTTTTCTCGCATTTAACAGCTTATACAATTTTATAAATAAGTGTCTCATGCATTTTGAATGTTGTGCCAACGGAGAATGGTAGATTGCGCGCAAAAGGAAGAAATCCGCTTAACAGGACAAAAAGTATTCGCGGAAAACAGCTGGAGAACAACAGGACGGATATTTTCAGAAGCTCGGCTGAGCGCGGTAAGAAGAACAATTAATTTTAATTGTCCCATTCGAGCAGAGCGTAGGTACACGCCGCATGGCTAAAATGGCCGGAATACTTCTCAGTGGGTCCATTAAGAACCGCTCGTTGTAATTGCCGCGTCCACCGGCGTCCAATTCTTTCTCGTGTTTTCTCTCTTCGGGGTGCTTGAGATTTAAGTACTTCATGGCATGTTGCCTCAGCCATGTTCACCTTCGCATTTGTCTATGTTCAGGTGTCGTATTTCTAAATGCTTTTATTACGGTATTGCTTATATGTATATAAGGAATATATATGTATTGTTCATATATTTAACTGAAATAATCGATAGTTACGCGTTATACATTATTTGTTTTTGGATTGTTAAAGACTCAATTTGCTTACAAATTTTTATCTGCGTAAAACGTAAATATTGCTGGCATCTTTATGTACACGTGTTAAATAAGATCATGAAATCATTCCTTTAAGCCGCCGCAGTTGACGAAGAAAGACTGACAAAGGCTGAATTTATGTACAAAACGTGACCTAACCGGTCTGCTATTCGCTTCCCGAGTACGCGATAACGACACCAGGAAACGCGCCATACCAGTTTCTCAAAATCCTCTGAAACTGATCTCCTTAGGACGTGTCGAGCCATCGTCGTGAAGTCTTAGCGCCGATTCGACGTACGAACTGTCAACAATGAAGTCTAATGGCCATCTCTGAACGTGTCAATACAGTATTTTGTACACAAACGTCACGATACAATGGTGGCCTGCAGCGTCGAGGAATCGGTGGAAAGCAAACATGTTATTTCGAGGCGTCAAGACGCCTGATGCGGAATGCACCGGTGGGATTATGACGCGTTTGGATAGGATCCGTCTGCTAGGTGTTAGATAGAGCCGTTCAATGACGCGAAATCTGACTCCGACGACGAGAAAAATTATTATAGCTTTATTAGTCGACTGGGCAGATGTCTAAGTTTGCTCTTATCCTTTGGCTCCTAAATTCGTCTGGCAGATTTTTTCACATCGCATTATTCTAATGTCAGCGAAGATACTTTTGAGAAGTAGATTTAATATATCCGACGAGTACGCGTGAACAATCGTCTTAAACTTTGTGATATAGCTGACATCAAAATAGATAGCCTGACATCGGAACCCTCGTGGTCTGAAATACGGACGAAACGCGCGCGGCAAGTGACGAGAAGCTGGTTGGTCGGAAATGATGATAGAGGCGAGGAATGGTTATGATGAAGAATTATTTGTACAAGGCAGGTGCTTCCCTACGAACGAACGTCTCGGTATTACGACATTCCACGTTCGTCGTCCCATCGCATCCGTCATCCGCGACACGTTAGAATCACGCGGTTGAAACCCCCCACGTACGTGCGGCTCGAGTTCAGATAACGAGAGGTATTCTACGGCGCCGCTGCGGCGTCGACGACTTACAATAGTTCTCATTAACGTAGCTAACGACGCGACTTATTGAAATGCACCGAGTGATGCGCTGAGTGGCGCGAGAGACGCGGTTGAATTCTGATCCGGGGCTGATCCGCGACCGGAAGCGAAGTACAAGCTGGCGCATAAGAATTTTTTTTTTGAGAACGGAAGCTTCCTGCTCGTGTTTGAAATTAATGGTGACACGAGAGGCGTATCTACATATTTTCTGAGATAAAGAACCGTGTTAAAGGTGTATTTATTTATAGCTATAATGTATAGGTGTACGAATGTAGCATATTCCAAATAATTTATAGATGATTACTAAAGGAAATGCTGAATCCAGAATATATTGAATTCGAAATATTAGCTTGGTCATTTTTAAGTAATATATTGTTACTGGAAACTGGTAAAAATATGAATGTTAACAATATGATTTTTTAGATTTTATAGATAAAATGATCAAACGTAAAATTTTTATATCAGCGACAGACAGATATATGTATATGTTTCCGTTAAATAGTAAAATAATGGAAAGGAAAAAAATAAGGTGTGTCCATAAGAATTCCTCTTTCTTAAGATGTTATCATTGTTTACGATAGACTATAGATAGCACGATTGGTCAGCTGATAGCCCGGAAAGGCGTTCATAGTTAACCGCAGGCATTCCCCGGATTGCATACGCGTCACTATATGCGTACCCCCCGCGGTACGCAACCCCTAAGAGCGATGAATCTTAATGAGCAACGCCTCCAAATTATTCCGCGTGCCGGCCATAATTTTGGAGTTAGGAATGTGAAGCCGCCCGTCTAGAGAGGCGCGTGTAGATGTATATAAAAGAGAAAAGGTGGGAATAAAAATTTTAATTGGTACGTCGATTTGCATAATTGGTGCGAGCCTTGATGAGACGTCGCTGGTGTCTACCGTCACTCAACGTGACGTACGGTATAATTGCTATAAAGCGGTAACCCTGTGTGGCTGGACAGGGGATGGACAACATATCGTACATAGTTACGTTTCCTCAAAGAAGTTAGAAAGTTAGTCACTGTACAATGATCTCAAGAATGATTTGTCATTACGTTACGTGGATATGTGCTAACACATATACATATAGAATATTCAGCCGCGTGTGATAAGCGCTGGTTTACGGAATCAATAATATGTGGCTCCACGATCCGTCGTCAGCGCGAGAATATGCGATATAAAAAATTTGAGAGTTATTTTTCCACGCGCAGGTACAATGCAAGTATCACGTTTCACGTTGGGACTCGCGGTTGGGATTCTCGCAAAATTTATCGCGGCACGCGCGTGGTCGGGCTGCGGGCGGGATACCTATTCCCGTGAACACACGCTTGGCATGCTGCGAGAAACGCAGAAACGACGTTTACCTCCCTTCGCTATTATATGCAGTGACGCTTTCACGTGTCTCGCGAGCGGAGCGAAGCCGAAGCGGGAGGTCCGTGTCGAGAATGGACATGCGTGTGCACTCGCCTCAGCGTGGCGTGAGGCAGTAAAACAAAACGAATGTATTCGGAAAGCAGGCGATTTCTCATCGTCCACAAAGGAAGAGTCGACTGTTCGGACAATAGAGGTACAGACACGAGACTAGTTTACACGTAAATAATTCACCGTGTAGATAGCCATCTATCATTCCCGATTAAACGAGGTGACAAAGGAAGGAAGGATTCTCCTACGGAAGGCGATTACGCCATCGTTCGCTATGTTAAGTATTGTCAAAATATTGTACACTTGATAACGTCAAGTGTACAATATTTAGACATTTCTGATAGACGAGATTTCATGCGGATAAAGAAACTTATGTTTTTATCATGCTCTTTGTTCGATATTTCAGAAAGACGTCGCGTTACTAATAATCGTCGTATTGTTTTTCAATTTAAATTGAATATTTCTGTTTTTCAAACAATTATTTTTTGGAAGGTGAAACATAATATTACATATCAAGAGACACGGTAGTGTCTCGCGCCAAGTTATTCACGTACGCACGTTATCTGTCACTCTCTTGTCGCTATATCTTGAAAGATACGGTTGCTCGTCGTGTTATTATTCCAAGTAGTAACATGAAATAGCCAGAATCCCTGCTGGGTCCTAACAAGTTCTTCTCAAAATCTCAAGGCTTGGTGGCTTAAAAATCACGCAGGTAGGGCGAAATTCAAAAGTCTGCTTATACATTTCATTGAATGAATAAATTATAAAGGAAGAAGAGTAAGATAAATTATAACGAAAGAGAGAGTAAGATAATATGCATTCGTTGTGTCCCCCTCTCCCCCCGAAAATATATAGATATCTTAAGTTTTATCCGTACTGGATCGAAGTACGAGTTACTTAACTGAATAAACAATTATCATTCTGCTTGTATCTCATTGAATCATTTCTTGAATTGTAATATTTTAATCGACGCACCTACCGCTTTCTAGGTGAAAGGTTTCGTTCACAATATACGGCATTGCAAGTGAACGCATTATATGTCACGCATTGGTCGATCGAATCCAATGGCGTGGCTTTAATCTTCGTTTTGCAATCCGAGTCTTTCACCGACTCGGCCATCTGCGCGGTTCTCTTATTACGCGGCCCTACATGCATCAGAAAGAATGATTGCAACAATTAACGCGCACTGGTTGTGTTTCATCAGTTGAGAGGGGCGTACTGTTGCCCGAGTTAACGTCGGGATCTTAACTCACATCAGACATGTCCTTTTGCGTCAGAGCGGTTGTTGATAATTTATATAAAACACCCTCGAAACCAATTCGTGCTTTTGTTCAATATTTCTTTTACAAATTAAGTGGCTAAATAAAATTTACTAACTCTTTCGACTCGGGCCAAATTACTCTGACAATTTAATACTATTCCGAAAATCGATCCGTAATATTAATTACTATTTTTCGTATCCTTCATACACAACATCGACATTTTGGTCTTGATTTAAAATTTCTTAAAGCTACGTTTTGGGCGTGAATCGTTTAAAATCGTGATAGGAATTAAAATATATGCGCGTCCCGGGTGGCATCGATAAGCTGTTCCGATGTGCACGTGAATTTTTCAACGCTCCATCGATCTTCGTTTGGGAACTCCCTCAACTCACTTTGCAATTTACTAATTGCTGCTCTTAATTAAGATCCAAGCATCGCTTATAGCTTATAGCATACCTACCAAGATTGATGGCGGATCAAAGCGATTTTTATATTTAAACCGTTAATAGGTTTTTATCTTTACAATTTTTACATCTACCGTCATCGAAGATTTATGAAAGTATATCAAACGGATGAGAAGTATATAAAAAAATGGTACAAGCTAAATGATACATACGTATTAATGAATTAAATTGATCATTGAGGTTTACACAGCATTCGTCGCGGGCCCAACATTTTTGCCAGATTACATGGCATTACTTACTTATCGCCCGTATTATTCCAAACATCGCGTCATCTTCTCTGCGCACCTGGCCAATTAAATGTGCGGTCCACCCCGCCCTACTCGCATTGTAATCGCGACGATGTCGGGTAGAAATTGAACGGGGAGCACACACACGGCACTTTCGATAACGCCCGGACATTACTCAGCCCGAAGCAGGTTTATGGGTGACGGTTCTCGGTGGCCGCGCGCTTCTCCTCGCGGCTGCTCGCGCGAGCCGATCGATCGCTTTCAGGAATATGTAAGCCGCCGCGATAACGGCTTAAAAGCACATTAAATAACCTTAAATTCAATTAACGAATACACCCAGCAAGCCAGCCAAATAATCGTCGCCGTGTTCGCGGAGTCTCCAAGTAATTATGCGTCCCATTCTTGGCTCTCGTCTCCTTCACACAAACCTGCGGCCGCCCGCGACGCTCGCACCGCCTACTGCCCATAAATCCACGTTTTTGTGTAACCATCTCCACTGATCAGGTCTCGGGGGAAAAGCAGTCGAGATTTCTCGCATTATCCGCTTTCATTCAATTACTGTCACTAATCCTGCGCAAGTAAACTTTCGAGAAACGTTCGAGAGCTTTGGAAAACATCACTTTAATAAGAGTAGAAAATAAGAATAGGAAAGTCGATCGATGTTTGAAGATAGAAACTCGAACTTGGACGACAAATGAAGGGAATGAAGAAAAAGCTTTCCTGTCATATGCAAAAAAATCTGGATCAACTTAACGACCGTAGGACGTTTGGAATTGGATTGGCGAAGAGAGAAATTCAACTATCTAGTTTGATTAAAAGCTAACAGCGAGATTCCCCGTCAGCGATGCTGCCTCGTTCTTCGGATGCATAACGATGCTAGACTTATATGCCCCGGCGGGAGCTAAGGATCTTCGAACGAACATACGCTCCGTTAATTTCGTGTGTAGACTGGGACGGGTAGGCGGACCGTTTCCGTAAGGCCCTTCGGGAACGGGAAGGTGCGTGCTTCGCACGCTTATATCGTACAGTTTTTACTCGCGCCGGAGATAGCGCTAATGGTGCTCGCTGAGTTACGCGCTTCCATCGGCCGCTGGTTAACCAGCCGGTCAGTTATCCCGCTGTCAACCCGCTTCGCTTGGAGAACCCACCTGCTGCGAGTAACCTGCGGCATACACGCTCCTAAATCCCAAAAATGGCGGCCGCGAGCCGCGAAGGAAAGCACTCCTTCGTGTTTTCGGATAGTATAACGCCCGCCTTCGAGAGAGATGGCTCTAATTCCCGAACGTGCGGCGCAGACAAGTCGTATTGCAGTCGCATAACGAATAATATCCGCTGTGCGTAACAGGAACATGATTGCGCTGCAATTCGGAAGAGAGAAAATACCTGCGCTTAATCCGCGACATTTCTCAGAGACGATGCGTGCAAGAGAACTCTCTCTTCGACCGAAAAGGAACGACCCTCTTACGGTTTAATCTCGCTGTCGCGATTTACGCGGTAATTCCAAATTAATCGCGTATACCGAAGTTAATTGCGCACGAACCGTGGTAATCGGATTCGAACGGTAGCTATAATATCGCGGTATAGTTGTTTAATTATCTTCCAAAGTTTGTCTTGGGCGGAATTTGGATTCGTTAAAAGAAGATCATGCGCACGGCAGTATGCAAATAAAAATGGTCAAGAATTTAAACTTCCGGGTGTGGTGCTCGATCAAAAGATTTGAATATACCTCGTAGTCGAGCTTATCGCTTAACTTTGTCATGTATGGTAATATGGACATGTCGAAAGCGGAACAATGGAATCGACGGTGCGATCGAACGGGAGCCCTACTATGCAGCTCCGCATAAATACGAGAAATCGGGTATAGTTGCGAATAATTTTCATAAATCTCAGTCGAATCGTCTCGTAAATATCGCATCGAGAATGTCGAGTAGCGGATACGTTTCCATTTCGTCGATTTATTAGATTATTACTGCGAACAAGAAAGAGAATTATTTCTTTGGAAGAAAAAGTTTCTCTACCAGATGTTGTTATACCGACAAATATCATTAATGCAAAATGTGTTATTAATATTGTCACGATTGTAATAATTTTGAACAATTATTTGCTTTTGACGAGCCTTATATAGATTTATTGTATGATTTCATTTTATCGATTTAATTTAGCGACTTCCTTTCTAATATCTTTAACTGAAATGTTACTAGAGAGTTTACGTCCGTCGATTATTTTATTTATTTCGTTAATTGCTTATTGACTATTAAATATTTTCCGTTAACTTATTCAACGGAAACTTCGGAGATTTTACTTTTTTATTATGCAAAGGTGATTTTTAGCTATCTTTGGTTAATTATGCGCATGTTGGAGCCGCCCACGCAATTCGGCATCGTTAGCGAAGACAGCAGATAATTGAGAATATCACTGCGCGAGGAGTTTGGTAGTGGTATTTTTTTTCATGAGTAGCGAATATTTTCTCGTGTTTCGTTAATTAGTTGGATTCAGCTACATTGGAAGTTTCCACGGCCCATTTTATACGTTATATTTTTGTATGTTACTCGCATTTTTATACGCCCGCAACATCATCTTGTTATCTCTTCACGCTTTAAAACTCGGAGTTATCGCGTATAACTCCGTAATAAATGCACAAAAGTTTTATACTTTACACTTCGCCCGCAAAATAAGGTATATACTTTAGATTTCTTTGACCATAAAAAAAAACCGTACACTGCTGAGTCGAGAAAAAACATCAAACTTAATTATCAAATAAACATGATAAAGGTCAATTTTAGAAATAATACTCTTAGCAGAGTATTAAAAGCTGAGATATCTTAATTAGGATACGAGAATTACTTTTGAGAGTTTGAATTATTTAAGCGGAATGTACTTTACGAATAACCCGAGAAAAAATATGCCAGGTAAATTTTACAAGTATTTTCAGGGGAGATAAGTAGTTTATCCATGAAATATACGTTTCGGCTCATGTAAGAGCGGAATTCCTTCGCGCGGTTATTGGCGATCGCGGTGGTGTGAGTTGGCCGCGAGTCAGCGCAATGCATTTCGACGCAGCCAAGTATATTTATTGCACCCGTCGCTCTCTATGCAGGCTGGCATTTCTCGAGGAAAATTACTGCCTCGTAACTCATGCAATTCGGGATCGTTTCTATCATTCGAAGCAGTCAGAACCGAAGACTATATAGGCATGTTTTGATATCGTAATTTTATTACTCGTTGAAATATTGTGCGGGCCAAATGTAGAATTAATCTGAAATCATGAAATATTTACGTTCCTCCCGATTTAGATTCTCTAAATAAAAGCGCGCATTTATCGATAAGAGAGAGTTGAAAATATGGGCCTTTGTCAGTAACAATTAAATTACAATACAATGACTTTAATCAATTGATTATCAATTGTCATTACAAATTTTACGGAAAAAATATAGAATTTTTACGATAATAACTTTAATATTTTTTTATTTGTAAAGATATAATATGTAGGATATTTATCGAATATAATAAAATATATCGTAATAAAGTACTCTTGAAAAAGCACTTAAAGAGAACTCAAGTTGGAATTTTTTCAGACGGAAATACTTGCTGTACGTTTTTCTTTGTGCCGATAATTCCCGCGTATCTGTGGCCCTTCGGGAATCTTGTATCGAAAGCTGCCTTCCATTCACACAAGTGGAACCGAGGCGTTTCATATCGCGAGTTGTCAAATTAACTGCTTACTTGACGAGGGGCGAGAAGCCGGGAGAGGCGTAATGAGGTGGCAGCCCGAGGGTGGGTTTTAATCAAGAATCGATACATAACGTCGATTCTCGGCTTTGTGCTACCGCGGACAACAACAAACCATCCGGCTTAATAAGCTCGCGTCTATTCGGACCTTGCCTCGGGTAGCTGCACGGTCAATTATCAGGCCGCATAAGGCATCATTAGATAACGAGTCGGCAGATGTACTGCTCTGTGGCCGGCGCCGTGGCCGACATTGCGATTCGTTCTTTATGATCTTAAAATAGACATAAAATGATACGTTTGCTTATAGGCTACCGCCACATCAAACTTAATCTTGTACGTGACGAGAATTGCAATTTAAATTCGCTCTTTTCACAATTTGTTCGTATCACACGGTAACGTTTATTTAGTTTATTAATAATATGCTCCCGTACTCGTAGCTTGTGGACCCGTAACAGTGTACGGGCAAAGTATTAACAGTGGACAATCACTTTCACGCGACGTTTTTCAGCGGCGGCAACCAGCAATTAAGCATTTCACCAAGTTAAACGCGCGTTCTTTCAGGCTTTCTTTTTTACGCGCAAGGTGCATTCGTTACGTGACCAGATGTATGATTAATTAAAGAGCATGCAAAGTGTGACAGACTATGATTAGGATCCGGATGAATGCCACCCAGAAAATCTCTCATTGTCCTCGAGTCGCATGAAATCAATTAATAATTTAATTTATGTAGAATACATACTTTTAAAATGTATTCTACATAATTTTTTTATTATTAATATTGTTCATAATTCTAAAGCTAAAATCAATGGCTATAAGTATAAATATTTAAGAAGTTGTAAAATTTTAGAAATGAAGATACATAAACATAATTGAGAAGAGAGAAATAATCTTATATTTATAGGCGTCTAATAAACTCAGTAGTAATTTACATTTGCTAATTGCAAACAAAAAATATGCAAATGAAAAACACGCAAACGATGTGTACACTGTACACTTTATATTTTTCTTAAAATCATTTTGAAGCATCTTGCAAGGTTTTCCATCCGCTATTACGTAAAAAGAAGAAGTAAGAAGTTTTGAAATGTTATATTTCTTTTCCTTTCCTGGTTTTTAAAAGTACTTTTGAAAACAATTGTATGTAATATAGGAGCCTACCAAAAAATCTCAGCAAAGCAAATAAATCGGCGTACGAGATAATACATCGGCGAAGATCGATGAACGAGGCATCTACACCTGGAGGATCGCCGCATCGTATAAAGAGGGACTCGTTACAATCCGCGCTCAAATTATCATTCCGTCGTGATACGAGCTTATTATGTGCCACGCATGTAATGGTATCTCTGGCGATTACTGCGTCAAATGTGGCTTTGTTGGGTGATTAATGCCCTCCTCGTGGCTGACACCTCGTGGAGTTTAATTGCACCTTATTTCGCATGAATATGGATGCTTGCCTCCCGGGCCACGTTGCCGCAGAAGCAACGGCAGCAACCGAAGGTGGAAACACGAAGACGGAAGAGGGAGGAGGAGGAGATGAGAGAAGGCGAAAGAGTGGGCCACTTGGGAGAACGGGAGATGGTGAGAGCAGGATGAAAAATGCAATTACGATTTTGAAAAATGGGCCAAGCTTCCCTCGAGAGAGAACGAATACTCTCGGGCGACCGGTTTTAGAGCGGCGGCGTCTCAGGTTCCTAGATTAGATCGGCTGTCGATCGGTAATTGCGACGCGATTACAGATGTTTCCTTATAACGACATTGAATCCCGTTTTTTGGATGGGGAGCATTGTTTTTTGCCGGAAATTACAGATCCCTTTGCAGCGTTTTTTATATCGTATTTCTAATTCCTCGGTATAAAGCATTGAAAAAATGTTTTGAAAGAGATACATTTCATAAGCGATAAACGCGCGCAGAGTCTGTTTCAGCAGGTAGGTGAGACAAATTTATCGATGTGAAAGAGAGAATTTACGAGACGGCAAAATCTCAAAGCTTAGATTGGAATGGGATCAGATAATCACCCACTTTTATTTACATCTCCTTTTTTCCATAATTGGATCTTATCTGGCATCTCTGGCGCGATAGTCGATCGCGGCTACCGTGCGTTCTCTCATAATAGCCGTAGCGCATAGATTTTCGATGAAGCGACACCCGCCAGGACGAATCATCAATCTACCGTGATGCTTAAATTTTCAAGAGCATAATATTTAAATATTTAATATAATTTTCATGCGAATTAATAATGTACAATAATATTATATATTTAGAATTTATATACCGAAGATGTTACTGAAGAAATAATTTTTATTTCCATTTCTTAGCCCTCTCGTTGGAAACACGTAACGAGCACTAATTATCTCGATAGATTTTAATTCGTAAACAACCGAGTCCATTTAGCACCTATAGCCGAGCGATTCAGCCATTAATCTGTGCCCCATCTTCCAGTCAATGAAAAGCATAAAATTCTGCACGCCGCAACCATCGATAAAAACCTAATTACAAACTGCACCAATCCATAAAATGATCTAATAACAGCCCTACGGCCAAGAATCGGCCGAATATTACGAGGAACCATCAAGGAGATCGCATGAATTCTCCGAGTAGCAGTATGGGAGTTTGTTCGTGTTACTTTTATCCGAAATGAAATGGTGTTTGATGATTTCAATTATGATAGTCCTCTAATTTGCACTTGAGTCCTGCATATTAGCGGTTCAACTCGGAGAAAAGCATAATTGAGTCTCGCAAAAAATGGTAAACCGCCCTTAGTTTCTTTGGGCGCGGCCATGCGAGCAATGCATATTAATCGCTCATTGCAATTTTACAAGTGTCTGCACGAATCATTAACCGTTTCACGAAATACAAATATTTATAGAAAATTTAATTGTGGTGTATTTAATAAATCGGCGAGCATACGAGTATTTAATTACTGGCACGGAAAAAGACACCATATGCGTTTAGGGAATATAAATGCCCAATTTTATTTCGTTACTTTTATAAGACAACTCGGAGGTGCATCGCTATACTACAGCAGGTTTATCCGGATAAACAAATGAGCCTCGTTAAAAGTGTACATTATTGAATCGTTTGAAAACAACGTTCCACCGATATGGCCCCGCATGCAGCGCTTGATTTTCAATTAACTTTGCGTGCTGAGAAAAATATGTGAACAAGGCGCGAATAACGCGGTGCATCTGCGCCGCGATTTATCACGATGCGCTACGGTCGCAGTCCCGAAATTAGCATTTATGTTTCACGGATGCAACAACCTCGCGGACGCTTAAAACAACCTGCGTGGGACCCGCGCCCGGTGCCGAACGTAATGAAAATCGTAAAAGTCACCATGTCGTGTCTTTACCGCGGGTCGGCGAGAGATGCTGGATACGCGACGCTTGAAAGAACGGTTCCAGCTGTTGCCGCACGACGAAAACTCGCGACTCGAATTCGACGGCTATAAATGTATAGATTTACGAGACGGCACCGCGGGGACGATGAAAGTGCGTATCGATCTGGCTGTACGCACATTCCGCTTAATAGTCTTTAACGACATCCTAAATTACAGTCGTATTTCAGGATGCTCGAACAAACGATTATGAGCTACTATTTCACCGTGAGTGCACCGCATGGAGTCGCGTGGTCATCGTAACGCGCTCCCGCTTATAATCCAGTGAGAATAGGATGTAACGCGCTCAATTACGTCTTATATTTCTGCTATTTTTCTTACTGCAATAGAGAAAGCTCCGCATTTTATGATCACGCGTCAAGGCCTTTATGAGACAATCAAATATATTATCGATCTCTTGGCTGAAAATATCGTACGCAGTAGATTGCTATCGCGTCTGTATAATGGTTTATTGAAAAATTATTTGTCGGAGAAAGAACATTAACAGAAAGTGCTTAATATCTACCGAATCAAGATAATTGTGCAAACACGTTCATGGATATGTTTCAACTTAATCGTTTTACTCGATCTTACATGGTGTATTGATCGAGTAGCCTGGAAGGTCGATTGAGGAGATCGGATACTGATATCGATCAGAGAGGATGTGGTCTTGAAAGAGAAGATGTATACCCTGATCTTAGGTATTGCTTGAAACCGATAATTCTCCATTCAACAAAGGTTTTAATAAAGCTGTGGCTATATCATAAAAAATTGATTGTTTCAATTATGGTAGAAGAGAGTATCGGACTGTTCTCTGATACAAGTGTGTGCTGATACATGACACGCCTTCAAGTAAAAATATTCGCGTATAATGATGCAATTCGTAAACTACGCGATAACCAAAAAATAGATAGACGAGAAATTCAAAATAAGGTTTCGAGAAAACTTTGAGAACAATTGAAAAATGTATCACGGCATTAATCACGCGAAAAAGGCCTGAGTCTGTTGAAAATTAGCAATTCAGGGTGAAGTAATCGCTACGTTAAATATTTATACGCGGCGGACCCATGAAAATTGAGGAAGGGGGACCGGATCGAATCTGAAATTTGATAATGCCTTACTCAGAGCAGACGCATATTCACCCGGAAGCCGCGAATTATGCTGCGGTACGCGTATTACCTTGTATCGCTGTAGGTGCTTCCGTGTACGGTCTTGTGTACTTTTCGCAATTGCTCAGCAATGTAATTTTGTCGCGATTCGTGCATCAGTCATAGCAGCTTACAATTATCAGAATTTATCGCATTTGGCATTTACCTGGGCGTATATCTTCGTATTTCAATTGTGTCCTTTACATTGCAAAGAAGAAAATTTTACTGCATCACAGAAATACTTAGAACGGTATCTTTTCATATATGTGTGTAATGACGATATGATAATGCTTAATAAATATTTTCGAATAAACACATTTTCTGAATTGACGATAACGAACGAAATTATTTCGACTTTGTTAAAGACGATTAGCATGATACGTATAAGATTAAAAAATTCAATTATATCGTTTATAAAAATATCTAAATGAATACTTCCGTATAATGAGATCGAGTGTATAATGCACGAGGATAATTACATGTATAGGTATGCAACAATCTATTGCTGTTAATAAGTAACCCTTTCACAAGAAGAAGAACAACGCTAAAGGATCTTCACCTAAAAATGTCCTAAACGCATGTAATTTTCAGGTCCACGAGAAGCAAGAAAAGGGATAATAGCGGTGAATTTAACATTGTAGCCGAATAAATTAGCATAATTTTATCACGAATGCGACATTTAATCCAAGATACCGCAGGACTCGGTAATTTCTACGGCGACTGTATAATTTCCTAAATGCCCGCTGGAATTAAATGTTTTGCATACCAATGCGATAGCTTCTCCTCTTTAGATTGCAGAAGTTCGACACCTTGGTAGAATCGAGGGCTCTTTTATCTCATGATGCATTTTTAAGGTGTTGAAAAGATTCGCAATTAGATTTTTAAATTGCTTTCTTTCATCAAATTTGCATTTTAGCATCTTGAAAAATATCGATCGTTTAAATACGACAACCAATAAACGAGCAACGTATTTATGCAACATTGTAAAGTACTTTGTTTTATAGTAAATGACATGATATACATAAAATAAAATAATGTCGTAATTATTTTCAATTTCAATGCAATGTAGAGAAAAAAAGATAACAAACTTAAACTATGTAGCAGAATAATTTAGCATATTTAAAGTACAGTCGGTCTTCTAATTAAGCAATATAGTAATTTCTCTAATTGTAAGTTTCAACAACTTTTTAAATGACTAGCAGAATTCCAAGAGATTCTTGTTTTATTCTCATTCATATTCATTCACGTTTTATCCGCGCGTTTATTCTGAGGTATAAAAATACTTTTAACATAATATAAAGAACACTAAATTCGTACATTATACATTCAGGGATATCATTTTAATAGCACAGGATGATCTTATTTAATTTTATCAAAATTCAGATCTCTCTCCCTTGAATTGGCAATGTTGCTAACGCCCAGGTGTGAGCGCGGGAGACCCATGGGTCGGAGTTCATGTAAGTCTCGGAGTTCATACACCCCTCTCGAAGGCGAGATAAACCAATAAAGCAGTACGATAGCGCCGAGGCAGGTGCAACGTGGGCGGTGAGTTACCGCGCGGGTCACAGGTCATCCCGAAGCCAGGATCTGTTGTAATCCTTCTCACACCCGTACCGCTATCTCGCCCTCCCTTCTAACCCTACAAGGTAGGATTCACGTAACGGCGCGATCAGACGTCGGGAAATATCCGGCGAGTTTCACGCGCGGGTAGATACAACGAGATACATGAAGAAGGCGTATACCCGGAAGGATCTTTGTTTATAATTCAACTCGTTACGAATGCGTCATGAGATGGACGAGCGTTTATGAATATCGGCAAACGCCTGCGTAGCACACTGTGAAACTATCACAGAATACTTACGGGAAAACGGACGAGAGGACGAGAGAAGAAAGGAAAAGAGAAAGATAACTGTTCAATATTAAAAAATTACTTTTTTCGAGCACGCAGACCGAAAGGAATTGTTTTCCGTAATTTTTTTGTAGGTGTTGAATACCCTGTATTTTACTGCTACATTGTATATCATTTTAAATAAAAGTTTTGGTGTGCTAATAAAATCATTAAAAAAAAGATTTTTATTCCTCGTCATTCTTTTGACTAATATCTCCTCGTCTCTCGTACACCTTATCCGTAATATTTTTCACAAACCCATTGTCTCAAAATTAAAAGAAAAAAAAAATGACTCACCAGCCGATGCGCAGCAGCGGAGTTGTAACTTGACCTGTAACATACAAATAGATCCACGTTAAAACAGTATAATCAATATTTTAAACAATAATGATTGCACGCGTTGAATTTTCAAATCGTCTTTTTAACAAGTATTTTACTTCAAATGCTAATATGAAAAATAATCGCGATCGCTGCTAATTGGTGTATATTTCTATTTTAATTTGTACGCATAATATTAATCTGTAGAAAATCCATCGCGGTATTACGATCGAGCGAATACTTAACTCGAATAAGTGAGACGCGACGTTCGACATAAAATCTTTTTTCGCATGCTCACAGCGTTGGAGATCGAACTCGGCGGCGTACGTTGCACTAATGTTAAACCTTGAATAATATTGCAGGCGAATCAACTCGTGCCTGAGAATTTTAGACAAAATCCATTACGCCAGAGCAAATAATACTCACCTCACGGTTGCTCCGCCGTCACCCGATGCCTCCCAGGCCTCCTCCTCCTCCCCTCGGTCCTTCTCCGTTGTCGCATCTCCGTCGGCGCACTCACTTACGACGTTCACGAGTGAAAATATCATCGGCCACGATCACGCGACACTTCGTACGGCACTCCCGGTGTTAATTTCGCGACGCGGCACGCACTTTGTTACACGGTAGCGAAAGAATAACGCGGACAATCGAACGAAGATGCGACTGGCTCGACACCCGTGACGGATACGTCTCGCAAGAGTCGCAAGTAGACGCGACGATCGAATCGTAATATGGCGGAGAGAATTCGTAAATCGCGCGGCCAATTTCACTCGGCAGGCATATCTATCGCGAGAATGCTACACGTACGGACATTCATACCCACAGATATATACATATGCGGGCAGGCACACAAGTGCACATTTGTGTAGACAAACACGCGAATGGTTCTTATATTCAGTAATATTTAATCTCGATTATATTCTTTCGGACGATCAGTTGCACTTTCCTCAGCCAACTTGACTCGCGGACGCGTAGTCGCATCCGTACCGCGTAAGAGTGAAGTTGCCGTTATCATTTTCGGAACGCCTTACCCCCTGGTTTCCATGCACGCGTTGCCGCGCGTTATAATTGCGCGTCAAACGGGCGCGTTTGAAAAAAGCACGCATTTGATTGGTGCAATCTATGGAGACACATATGGAAACCAGGAGTAAAGGACGGTCGGATCGTAAATTGAGTAACACCACGACGCGTTTAATTAATAAGTACAGGAACTATTCTCGTTTTTTAGCAACGTTATAAATCGTATTTTGATATTTAGCAATCGTGGAGATTCAGGATAGACACAATGTTCATAAATTAGCGCTTCGTTAGTAAAATGTGTGTCTCGCAAGATTAACTTAACCAAGATCTATCGCGCAAACGATTGGCAAAGCAACAATATAGTATTATTTTACGATATCACGTTCTGCGGATATTTATCTTTGATTTTAATTTGTATTTATTTCTTTTATATCACATTGCAATACGTAAAAGTAATCTCGACGTGATCATATTCGTTGTTCAACGTGTAGAAAGCGTACGAAAGCGTGAGTAAGGGCTATCGCCAACACAAAATCGCATAGGCTGCATAAGCATAGCATAAGACCGCTGGACCAATGAGCATCTTTATGTAAATTAATATGGCGACTTTATGCTGGATGCTTATTGGTTTTAGTGGCCTTATGCTACGTTTATGCTGAGCTATGAATTTTGTGTGCGAATAGCCTTTTAAGAGTAGCAAGTGTAGCAACCTCGCGATAATCGTTCCTGCCGGACAGCGACGAAATCAGAGTTATGCCGCGAAGCGCGGGCGCCGCGTCTAACGGCTTCTCGGAAACATGAGTGGTAGGAGTGGGGGTAGGACGTAAGGTGACTAGAAATTCCGCTGCGCACCGTGCCTAAAGTTACTCTACCCCCACTCCATTCCCACTACTCATGTTGACGCGGCGCCGCCGGCGCCGCTATATACGACGTATCGTCGGGCTCCGATCTCCGGAGTCCGGCGGTTCGGATTACGGAAAACTGTGATAGGTATATCGAATATAATCGAATGTTTGTTTAATACATGTACTTCGCGGAATTGATACGGATGCCGAGGTATGTCGCATTCGATAATAGTGACTTTCGATTATATTCTTTCGAACGATCGGTCTCGCTTTTCTCAACTTGACGTCGCGTCGTGTCGCGTGGTGTCAGAATTGAATGAAATTGCTATCGTTTTCGGAACACTGATATAAAGAATACGAGCGGATCCTAAATCGAGTGACGCCGTGACGCGTTTAATCAGCGAGCACGGTCTCTATTAACGTCGTAAGATTCAGTTAACCAAAATCGCCTTATATGCAGTAAAGCAACAATCGTATTAATTTTCGGTTGGCACGTTCCGCGGATATTTTTCATCGACTTTAATTCATACATTTATCCTTACGTCAGCGTCGCTTACATCATAATACGTAAAAGTAATCTCGACGTCATATAGGCTGATATTTCATGTGCCGTACGACAAATTTTTTAAACACGTTAATTGGCTGCCGGATAAAGTAGTTCTCGAGTTTCTAGAAATCCTCTATTTTATAGCCAATCAGTACGCCTGTCGTACGACACATGAAATATCAACCACCTTGTTTCCTTTCACTATGTTGGCTATGCTCCTGGCGAGTGAAGTTGGTCGCGCGCGATTCACGAATTCTCTCCGCCATATTAGATTCATTCGTCGCGTCTATACTCTATTTGCGAGACATATCCGTCACGGGTGTCGAGCGGATCGCGTCTTCGTTCGATTGTCCGCGTTATTCTTCCGCTACCGTGTAACAAATAAGTGTGTGCCGCATCGCGAAACTAACACCGGGAGTGCCGTACGAAGTGTCGCGCGATCGTGATCGATATTTTCACGCGTGAACGTCGTGAGTGAGTGCGCCGCGCCGACGGAGTTGCGAGAACGGAGAAGGACCGAGCCGACCGAAGAGAGGAGGCGGAGGCCTGAGATGCATCGGGCGACAGCGGAGCAACCGGGAGGTGAGTATTATTTGCTCTGGCGTAATGGATTTTGTCTAAAATTCTCAGGCACGAGTTGATTCGCCTGCAATATTATTCAAGGTTTAACATTAGTGCAACGTACGCCGCCGAGTTCGATCTCCAACGCTGCGAGCATGCGAAAAAAGATTTTATGTCGAACGTCGCGTCTCACTTATTCGCTCGATCGTAATACCGCGATGGAATTTTCTACAGATTAATTATGCGTACAAATTAATGGAAATATACACCAATTAGCAGCGATCGCGATTATTTTTCATATTAGCATTTGAAGTAAAATACTTGTTAAAAAGACGATTTGAAAATTTAACGCGTGCCATCATTATTTTTTAAAATATTGATTATATTGTTTTAATGTGGATGTACCTATTTGTATGTTATAGAGTAATGCAGTACCTACTACACTCCGCTGCTGCGCGTCGGCTGGTGAGTCATTTCTAAGAGAGCAATACTATTAACTAAATTTTTTCCATTACGATCGATTCGGCACGAATTTATTTGTCTTAGATCCAAATTATATGAACTCGTTGGGGACCCGTCTCGATCACTTAATCAAAGTTCAATAACATTTCATTATCTTGGCGCTATTTAAAAAACCACAATGGACATTCGTTTCAATTGATAGACTGAATAAAGAATCGATCGAGTTGCTTGCTTGCGAAAGGCGCACAAGATCCAGTTGAAAGAGAATTGCTGCACGGATTCTCTCGCATAAGGAGGCTTGAAAACGGCGGTAAATCGTCTTTCTCCTCGCGCTACGTCATGCCTGCTTTGTGTTGCCCGAGTCACGTCCAGAATCGCCTAATGAATTTAAAATGACCGTGCGAGTTTTTCGTACGACCGGCGAAAAACGGCGGGCTCGTAGCACTTCCGAGAGTCGCGGGGACGAGGAGCCGGCAATTTCGACGAGCAGCGAAAGAGCAGCCTTCGTCACATAAAAATGCAAATTTCCGTACCATGTTGCATGGGCGCGCGGGCGCAAGGTTCTCGCCTGCCGGCTACTTTTTTGCTGGGGCCCCCGGGGCCTTTTTTTCCTCGCAGAGGAGTGTACCCCGGCACACGCCATTACGGTTCGTCAGGTGCTTTTTGACGGAGCGCCGATTCTTGGCAAATTTACTTTTAATGATCGTCGACCGACCGGCGTCACGTGAAAATTTAATTTGCGAACGCGCACGTCGCACGAAATCGGTAATTCGTCTCGGCAAAGACCAAAAGGTATAATCTTTACGACTCGTTAGTTTCCGGCGACGCGACGGGCCACTGGGGCGTGCGAGCTCCCCTCGATGCACGATTGCACGAGATTTGTGTATTTTTTTATTACCGAGATCGAACTTAATTCGAGACGTAAAACGGGAATAAAGGCCGTATTCCTCCTCGCTTAATTAGGCAATGCCCCGCGCATTTAAGTCGAATGCGATTTTCGATCAATCTTCAACCGCGTCCAAATTATCCCGACGGCCGGCAGATGTAAAGCTATCTTGCCATCTAGGAATGTTACGATTTACGCGCCCGTCTCTGCGGTGATTTCTTCGAGTTAATTTAAAGCAGTGGGAACCGATTCGAGATCTTGCTCCAACGATCAAATTGTCACGGTCGATTTATATCGCCGAGATCGTTATCAACTTGATATTTACTTTCATCTGTCTCGAAACGAAACATTTAGCTTAATTGCGTTAAAATGGGATTTTTGGTATTTTTTTTACTCGCGCTTCGTCCGAGAACATCATCTTGACGAATGATAGTAATAATAGGTACTTTAAATCATTGTCTAAGTTATATCTCGCGATTATTTAATATTTTTTATCAGTTTTTTAAAACTTTCTTCGAGTTTTCGTTTCAGTCAATATCAAATATGAGACAATGCACATCGCTACAATTACCGAACAGAAAGGAGAGCACGCGAGGTAGGTAGCAACGCAAGAGATCGTAAATAGATAAACTGGCATGCAAAATCGTATCATTACACGCATAAAAGCGAAGCAATCGGAATGCTTTGCGGAAGGACAATAAATACTTCGATCAGTGCCCTGTGAGGTGTCAGTTAGCATCGCGGCGGTGCATCCGGGATAGCATGGCGGCGGCGACTTGCAAAGAGCACGCATCCTTCCACTTTTTGGCTCACAACTAAAGTATGTCTGCCTCCGGTGACAGGCACCTGCAGCCATCTGAAGGTAGATATCCTCGCTCGCGTACCCTTTTGTCGAGGATTTACATATCTCCGGGATGAGGTCTAGCCAATGGCAGCAGCGAGTTTCGGCAGAGAGTTGCGAAAGGAAGACGAAGTATTCTAAATGGCGAGATTCCAATTAGCTGCTAGATAGACTTTAAGTAGAATCAAGCTTTCGGGTATTGCGAAGGATCTATTATAATATTGATAACCGGGATTATCAATGCTTTTCTAATACAGAGGCGTACATGATTAGTCAAAAACTTTAATAGTTCGATTTTCGATTCGCTCGAATTATTGATAACATTTAAATATATTTAATTTATAAACTGTCGCAATTATATTATTGAATAACGTGAAATGCAATCAATCCTCGGCCATTAGAAAAATTCAGAAAATTCTACGTTTCTTCTGATTGATGAGGCATGCTATCGGTGTCGATCATGAGCAAAGACCGTGCAGATAAAGGCGGTTGCGATCTATATATCATGCCAATTATATATTGTTTATGATCAGCGAACGAACACAAACCCGTAGATTCGATCGAATCCATTCCGCAGTTTGCACCGAGGACTTCTTCAGGAGCATCTATAGTTAAGGTCGTTTTCAGCGCTCTGATAATTGGGTGAGTAAAGCCACACGACACCTTGCGGCCTGCGCCGCCTCGATCTTCGCTCTCGTTGCGGGCCCAGGGCCATCGTAAAGAGTGGCTGCCACCATCATGGGCATCAGGGACCCTCAGTCAGTTCCCCGTTCAGACAATAAATCTGGCCCTTCGGTGGGTAATTGGGTTCACTCGCTGAGATCAATCCGATACTGTCTGCAGCGTGTCCGTCTGTCCATCCGTTCGCCGCTTTGCTCCTGTCCTTCCAACGTTCTGCGCCGTCTCTCCTTTTATTCCGTCCGCTCCGGACGTCTACGTCCTTTCCGCTCACAGAGACTCCACTGGAATTCCAGCTCGGTGTTTAATTATTCTCTCCTCGTATCCCTCGTATACGATGCGATTCCAGTAATTGTCAAATAATAATTCGGCGCGCACATCGAACGTACTAGACCCCATCGGTATTATCGAATAAGATTCTCTTAGAAATGAGATGATTGACAATCGCGAAATGCGTCACGTTTGTTATGTGCATCAGTCAAATATTAACGAAATTGACAGGTGCACTTCGTCAAAAGATGTACAGTCAATGCTGGTTGAAACTTCTTATTATACGCGAGTTTTAAATCGAACGAAGATCGTGTCGTATGCAAAACATCGAATTTCCGAGGGTCTTCAAGGATTCGCGGCAAACTCGCAGAGTCGCAAAGACCTGCCGATCTGTGGGAGTCAGTTCGAGTCTGGCTATAAATCTGAATAATAAATGAGTCCCAACGGCCTCTAAGAAGTCTCCGACTCAGCGAGAAGAGACGTTGCTGAGGGTTTATAAGATGAATTTACGAGGATACTGCTCATGAAGCTCTACGAAAAAAAAAAGAAAACAAAACATAGAAAGCGACGCACGGTTCTTTTTTAACTGTTATTTTGCAAGGCTTTATAACGGTGAATAATATATTCCATGTTTTTCTGTATTGTTTGAATCTCGTTAAAATTTTCCTGAATTTGTTGCGAGTGTTCTTCTTATCGGGTACATCCTTGTTTTCCAGCCCTTCGTTATCTGAGTACCAGTTGTTCCTTCTGTTCTCACCGAGTAACCGGTGTCATGGAAACCGGGAATCTCGATCCACATGAATTCTCAGCATTCTGTGTGGACGAAGGAAACCACTTTTCTTCTTGTAGCTTGTAGGGGACTCTTGAACTTCAAAATCTCGCTCAATGATCTCCTGTTCTAAACCTCCGAGAATCGCCGACACCTGCCTTTGTTCGTGAGACTGTGGGCGTGGAGGGGCGCGTATGGATTTATTTATGCCCACGAACCTCCCTAATGAATTTTCGTCCGCGGTGTGAAATTTCGTCGATTTCATAATTGGCTCATTTATCTTCCAGCCTACAATCAGCAAACCTCGAGCGAAAACCGCGCACTGGGTAATTATTTCGTAATCCCTTACGACTTTGTCTGGCTCTACCTCGTTGTAATTAACCCCTCAGAAAATATATGGCGCATTTTCGAATTATTGTTTCTATACGTAACCACACGGCGTAACCGTTTACGCACTCCTCTCCGTAGATTGCCGATATATAACGCGAATCCTGCCGACCCGAGCGCGCAACGATAAATCATAATCCATTTAATTCGCTAAAGATAGAGATTAGATCTCTCTTCTTTAATTTCCTCGCGTAAAGATTTAATTCTCACTCCTAAGCATAAGGCCCTAATGTGTGTAAAATGCTATCGTACGATGCGAGTGCGTAATATTCACGATTTTTTATTAACGAGTTTTACGCGCATTTTTATACGGAATTCATGTAACGCGCGAGTGAAACAAAACGCAAGTCGGCGCGCGTCAAAGGCGCGCCGACGACGAAGCGGAGGTGCAAGGTGTAGGTATAAATGTGATGAGACATGCGATACGGGTGCCACGGGTGTGTTACCGTTCGTGTGGCATAAGGCTACCGAAGAAAAAAAAGATACACTTTTGTCTCGCCGCCAGCGAGACAAAAGTGTATCTTCCCACATCATTCATCTAATAGTTAAATTATTTATTATTATCCACCTATCGCGATAGTGACATTGATGCGATTTATTTTTCATATAACTCAAGCCACAAGTTTGCCTCGATAGAAAATGTCTTCTCTTTCAGTTCTAATTTTTTTCCGTGAATATATACTTAAATTCATTGTTATGACTTCTTTTTCTATTACTTTTGCAACTATTTCTATTCACATAATTTGGGCATTATTTTCACATAAGATAACTTGTGGAGAGCCCCAGTGTTACGCTACCTTATTCACTAAAAATAGAATAGTTGGTTTGATGTAACTAAATCCAGGAGACTTTTTAATTATTTTCTTCACAGAATTTTCAATTATTTACATTCCGCGATTTTTATGAAAGTACCTTGTTGTGAAAAACATTCTATTTTTATTGAATAGAATCTTTGGTTTAATTTCTTTGGTAGTGGTTTTCAATTTCGCTGCATATTCCTTCTATTCTTCTATATATTGTAGTTGTTCTTGTCTCTCTGGCACATCCTTCTGATGCGTGTGCATTGTTGGTGATAGTCTTGACGTTTCTCTTCGCTGTTCAGGTCCTTTTGTTTTAATTTCCTTCTTTGTTCGATAGCATCCCACGTCTCCTCTTTAATCCAAGGTTCTCTCTTTTGTGGTTTCTGACCTTTGTCTGTTTTTCCGGTGGCGTTTTTGATCTTTAATTTTATGTTTTCCCACAGTTGGTTTTCATTCATTTGAGCGATGTCTTTTTTCTTTAGGTCTTGTAATTGTTTTGATAGCCTGGTTTTGTATTCTGTATTTGTGTATAGGTGCCATCTGTTTTTCTGACCTCGATGAGACCACGCATGTTGTAAGAGCCATTATAACGATACATAATATATATTGAATTAAAATAAATAAATAATATAAATAAATTAATATTTATAAATAATATTTAATAGCATATGCTTAATTGTTTATCCATTTCCAATTTAAAAATTAACGCGCTTGACGATTGAGTAGTATGAGAATGCGTAAGTGAAAAATAAAAAAAAACAACGATTTTGTCTAAAATTCTCAGGCACGAGTTGATTCGCCTGCAATATTATTCAAGGTTTAACATTAGTGCAACGCCGCCGAGTTCGATCTTCAATGCTGTGAGCATGCGAAAAAAGATTTTATGTCGAACGTCGCGTCTCACTTATTCGCTCGATCGTAAATAAAGTCTTTCGAAGAAAACGTTTATCGCGCCGGGCAAGCTTTGCCCTGTGGATGATAAATCGGTGGCACTACCTTCGATCTTGCGCGCGATAATTAAAACGGCACTATTATAAATGCATTTGGCAGACGGTAATGATCGGTTTGCCCAAATTCCTGCAAATACGTATGTCTCAATTATAGTGTCTACGTATTTAATCGGCGCCGTGCACGATTTAACGGAATGCGGGTAAACTACGCCTCGAGGGCTTTTGCTTAAGAGAAAAGAAAGCGATTATCTCGGAATTAGAACGGATAATTACAGTGCGCGAATTACGCGCGCGAAAGAAACTTCTCGCGAAGAAAATAAGTGTACGGCATTCCTCTCTTCGTACAGGCACAAATCATCGAACCTCCTTGTTTGTTGTACACACCTTTCTATAATATGTATTATGATTAACTTAAAAATTCTGTGCAGGATGCGACTTTATCTCTTATCATGTGTGTGCATGTATTAAAAATTGAATTAATTATACCTGCTTATCTTTAGGCAGGTTATTATATAATCGTGTTTTCCATGCGATGCAATCACGAAGTCAAGTTTTTACGGTGTCAAAAAAATGATTCACCAGTCGATGCGCAGCAGCGGAGTTGTAACACTCCGTTGATTTGTAACATACAAATACATCCATGTTAAAGCAGTGTAATTAATATTTTTAAAAATTGATTGCACGTGTTAAATTCTCAAATCGTCTTTTTAACAAATATTTTATTTTAAATGCTTGGTAGCTTTCTAAAGTTTTCTGTAATACGTCAAGCAAATTTCTTTTCAACTAATTTCTTTTTCACGATCATCACTAACTATTTTGATTCAGTCGGTAGTTGTTTCTTTCAGCAACACCTTTGGTGATGTGTGTGAAGCTAGAGTCACATTTTGCGGAAATTCACATACTTCTCGATTAGAGTTCTAGCTTCTTTTTGAAGAGTATAGGTGTATTTTTATGTTTATAAAAAGAGTTCCGGCGAACACTATAAAAAATGCAATTAAAAAATGGGATGCTAACTTTACATCCAACTTTAGGATCTGTGAAGTTGGCATGACATGCTAATTTCGCACTGCAAATCCTTGGTGTGTTATTTAGTTAAAACTCTTCTTACACATTTCTTGCCGTTTTAAATTACGTCATTTAATACGATTAAACGTATTAACTTTTAATTTAATGTGGTTAAACATGTTAAATAACATGTACATGTTTAAATAACATGCACACTATACATTTTTTAATGTAATTCAATAACAATCTAATCTTTTCATAATTTGATAATCTGAAGTAAAGAAAGGTGTAACTTTCGCGTTTTATAGAAATTGATTTTAATCAAGACTTATAGAAATTTGTTCCGTAAATCATAGGATTTTATATATTTTCCAAAGACGCGCTAGCGGACTCATTAATAGCCGCTTGCATTGCAGATTTTACTTCTTATATTAGTTTTTCTTTTCTATGTTCTTTTCACTCACACTAAGAATTTCCACATATTTATCTAATCTGTTAAATGGCATATGTTTCATCAAAATATAGCGTTTACTTAAAGATAAACGCCCTTTACGTCTTTATACAATCATGGCAGGTGGGTATCGAGATTTCCTGGACATTTAATTATATTTGTTTTTAAAAGGATTTGTTTTCAAAAAAAAATTCTAAAAAAACGTGTAAGTGTACGTCCACAAGAATTGAAGGATATATTCTGAGTACATTGGTTTTTATTTATGTTTGTAATCCTCGACGTTTGTAATCCTCGACGATAGCTATATCTTATTAAACATAATGCAGAAGTAAATGATATTATACCTATATACATATAATACATATGATATATTGATTGCAAGTTTGCAAATATCTATCAAATCGGCTGAATTCTTTAACGCGTCATAGATCTACGCATCGTTGCCTTTAAATTATCATTGTTAACTTGAAATTTGAACGTTCTTTTATCTACTTCCCTCACCTAATATTTTTTTTAAAGCACAAGCCTATTCGTGTGTGGCCGAAAATTAAACGCATAACAACCTGCATCCGTCGCATTTACCCACATTTAGGTCCCCCTTTTTTATAGCGTGTGATGAATGCTCTTTTGCTGCGCTTCTCGTTAGCTCAATTTTACGATCTAAGCTGGGCAACCGTTATTTTTTCGTAATTTTGGAGGTAATTACAGCGCTCCGCTTTTTTTCAGTTTTGAAATCGTGGTACTCGATTGTCGGAAGAATCTTAATTGCGATAGCTACACCGTTATAAATTTCTTCGTTGCAATTTATTTTTACATGATCGCTTAAAATTATGAAAAAGTCATAACTACATTTCGTAATGTAATAATAAAAATATACCGCAGTGTTCCTAACATAATTCGGAGTATAGGTCTAAATATAATTTTTATAACACGACTCGTTTAATCGATTTAACCACATTCATTCGATTTTAATTTATTTATTGACAGGAATGTGGGTTGTGCGCGCGTTCTCATATCCAGTAGAAACAACTGACCCTTTCCTCCTCCTCTGCTCGACTCTCGTGTCCTCCCACCACCGATGCAGCTGCAGTCACGCGTGGCACGCTCTGCACACGTGGATCGCGCGTTTTCTAACTCGTTCGAGCTCGACTCTCTCCGGATGCACTCGCGAGACGATGCCTAACCACGTGTCCCTCGTCCCGGAGATTGGATCCCACGCGCATTCGCGCTCGCACCGTGCGATTCATTATCAACACGAGAAGTCGCTCGTGTATCATCGCGTCGTGCAATTAAGCCGATCACGCGAATGACCCGCAGTAACGACTCGCGTTTATTCGTTATTTTTCTCGAAATTTTGATTACACTACCCTGGGAACGGTCGTTATTCCACATTGCAAGGGGCAACGCGCTTTTGGCGATATGTGTCGCACGTAGATATCATAAAAATAATAATAGGTAACGGTGAAGCGCGTTATTAAAGCGTTTTAAAGATCGTAAATTATGGAAATCATAGTCGAACGAAATATTTCGAGTTCTCCTGAAGGAGAAAGCATTTTTTAATAATATCTTTGCCGTCTCGGTGTAACGAGTTTTTCTTATAATTAAGAAAGATTGATAATTAGTATTTCTCTTTAAAATTAGACTTGATCGCGCAATTTGTTTTTAACTCACCGCAGGCGGCTTTGCGCGGTAATATTGGACTTCGGGCTTTTTCTCGATGCAAAATAATACAATACTAATGAGAGCGTATACAAAACCCTCCAAGATTTATGTTCCGAGACACAGTTTCGTATATTTCACCCTAATTTATCATCATTCGAGCTTCCGAAAAGGCTGGCGGTATATCATTCCTCGAAAAGCAATTAAGAATCCACCCCCTTCGGTCAAACTCCGACGCCCTAATTGGATGCAGGACATATCCTATTAATTTCTCTTGTACCGGTCCATTTGACTAATGAATCTGTGGCAGCCAATCCCCACGGAGTTTCTACTGGATATGAGAACGCGCGCACAACCCATTCGTTGCAATAAATAAATTAAAATCGAATGAATGTGGTTAAATCTATTCCTTCGGACAAAAGAATCCCTGACGGAGTGCACCGCGGAGAAGTGGTACCCTATACTATCAAGCTGCTTGCGAATAAATGCACTTTTTGCAAATATTCTAATTTAAAATTGCTTATTTCTTTTAATTTTTCAAATAATGATTTTAATGATTAATACTATTAATGACTTACTTGATAAAAATGTAACGGCATTCAGTAATGATACAAAAATAACATGAAAAAGTAAATCTAATAATAATTATATGTGAATCAAAATATTTTACGTTAATGTGCAGAATTCATACATGGTAATGTACATAATAATATAAACAACATATGCGGTAAATATTTAATTATATTAATATTGGATACGTTAATTATATTAATTTAATAACTCAATATTAAATTACATGCAGTAATAATATTTGAAAAATATTTTTGTTTAAATAGAAACAAAACGTTCGTATCATTTACGTTACAGATAAGACACTTGTTCAGTTTTTTTTGCAAAGAATAAAAGAATCCTAATATGATCAACGTCAAAATAGTCGAGACGCTTTCGCTTTAGCGAACGCTGACTACTAATTGTTATTTCTAGAAAACATAAATTATCTTATTGAAAATCGGACGCCTTCCGAAAGGGAAGCCTCCTACTAACGGAAAAACGCGTTTCATCCTTTTTGACACTATCGCCGTGCGAGCGTGAAGAAAAGAAATCAGCCGCCGAGCTCCCCGGGCCGCGTAAAACGAGCGGTCGCGCTTTTTCACGTAGTAAAAGTTAATTCTGCTTTTTGCAAGCCCGGTAGATCCTGCGCGCTGTGCGGCGTGTGCGCCACGGTATTTTGATGAGGAGGAATGGAGGCCGGCCGACGGCTCCGCGACGCAGAAATTGCAATTTGAATTAGCCACGAAAGCCGGAGCTAATGATTCCTAAAGAGCAAAACATGCCGGCGTACACGAGCCGACGATATTCGTGGCCTGGCAAGAAAGTCCCCCGCGACCTCGAGGACCGTGAAAAGAGCGGAGGTGAGGCTGGGAGGTTTGTTCTCACCGGATGCCGGCTACGAAAGGCGCGTTTCTTATCACGCTCCCGAGGAGCCTCGAGAGACCCCGAGAGGCTGGACCACAGGCAATGGGTGTGATCTCGTTAATGTACCGGAATCGTGTAACAAACGGGATAATTGCGATAATTGTAGTATATAATGCCGCTCAGAGTTATTACGTTGGCACTGGAAGTATGATCGCTGTATACGTTATAATTGAGTGCCGTTTACGAAAAAAGAACCGAACAGTTTCTCGTCAAAGTTACGAGGTAGCTTTCTAAAGTTTTCTGTAATACGTCAAGCAAATTTATGAGTAATTTATGGGTGTTCTTCTAACTGCTCCTCAAAGAGGGATTGGCAGTACTCTCGTCACCTTTTCAGAATTTTGGTATTCTCCGTCAAGACTTGTTCTTGTTCGTCGTGTATGGCTGATGTCTGCGGTTTGAAGTCTCGGGTTATTTGCTTGATTTTATTGAATAGAATCTTTGGTTTTATTTCTTTGGTAGTGGTCTTCAATTTCGCTGCATATTCCTTCTATATAGTTGTTCTTGTCTCTCTGGCACATCTTCCTGATTTTGATTCAGTCGGTATATAGTCGTTTTTTTCAGCAATACCTTTGTATACGGCAGTATACGCGTTTACAATACAATAGTAACACAATGTTTATTAACTAATTGTGCTTTATTCGATACATTTGACACATGAAATATTAAAATTGCATATTTAATCAGGTTTTTATCTTTCTTTTTCTATTTGTCTTATCATTATTATCCAAAAATCTTACACATTTTACTTTGTTCATTTATTTTATATCATTATATTCATATTTGGGACATATTTTAATGTGTTATCAGCTAATTTTTATCTCTTTTTATTTTTATTCTTTTTTTTATTTTCTTGTTTTATTATTATTGTTTTTCTTACATTAGATTTTATATTTTGTTTCGACTTTTTGTGGGTTGTTTATTCCATTCAAAAATATGTATATGTGGCCTATGTGGGCGTATGTGAATGTCTAGTGTATTTAGATTTGTAGGTTTGCAAGCCTAAATGACTATAAATCAATCATCCCCGTAGAAGCTACAATACAATATTTTTCTTTTATTAGTATAAGGTACAGTAAACCGCATAACGAACTACGTATTGCCCTCTACCGAAGTCTTCTCTAAGCTGTAGTAAGTTTCAACTGTGGGTATGGGAAGTTAACCATCGATAATATGATACGCGAATAAAATATTTATCTTCAAATGGTTAAATAAATATTTTATTAATAAATAATTTTCTATATTTAAAAACACATTTATTTCAAATCTTAAAATATACTGAGTGAGGTAGATGAGTAAAATATGGAAGCATATTAAATTATTTCTCAAACAATGTTTATTATACCATCCAGTTATACATTTCATGTTTCCATTATAATTATTCAGTTTTGTTTTTGTAAATGTCTTTTGTTTACGAAAAGTAAAAAATTTAATTGGTAATAAGAAGTTATACTTTTGAAATTACATATAATATTTATATATTAATTTATATAATTTAAGATTTATTATTTCAGGAAATTATAGAATTATAGTTAACAGCGATTACACAAGTACCAAATTTATAACGTCACTGATAGAACAATATATTTGTAAATTATAAAAATTAAATTTATACCATTAATCAATAATCGACGGTTGATAACATGATTGATGACAACCAATATCTAATTTATATAACATTATTTTATATTAGTTGTATTAATTTAATTATTTTTATAATATTTTTGTCATACATAGAAATAATTTATAAATTTCATGAACGTAATAAACGTTTTTTCAATGCGCGTTACTCGTAACAGCATCTGTCACGAATTAAATTATTTACCACGTGTGTCAGCGCCCCACCGGACGTTATTAATAGAAAATTATTGTCCACCTGAACAAACGTTTCATCACGAACGGAGACCGGATCTCGTCCTTTTTACAGACAAAACTTTCTCGATTGCCACCATTCTGCCAGGTGTTGAAGCATCCATGGGAATTACACTGATAACTCATCGCGCTTATTCTCACGATGGTGGTCCACTATGTGACAATATAAACAAACTATTAATTATTTTTTGTAAAATGCGATATAAATAATGATAAGAAAAAAGATCATTTGAATAATATTAATAATTTATTCAACATTTTCTAATAAATATATATTTTAATTTTTCTTCAACTTAAATAATAATAGTTATGATGGTTACGTTATTCAAAATTTTGCGATACGTATATACATAATATAGCTTCAGTCTTGCGACATGACTGCTCTCGCGCACAGTACTCGACGCAGGTTGCATCCCCCTTGGATAGGGGGCCCGGAGAGGACCGTCCCATTCTCGCGTACCCCTTTCCGGAGTGGCCGTCTTTTGCCTTGGCTCGCAAAAGTTCGTGCCCGCACGACGCTTACGAGCTTACGGCGAGGGATCACCTGGCGACGATTCCCACGTTTCTGCGATTCGCGTTCGGCTTCACCCTTTGCCTTATATTCCGTCGTGTCGGTGGATTCCGGGTGCCCATAATGGCGAGCACGCAAAGGGCGAGGGACAAAGAGAGAGAGGGGCCCGCGTAGAAGGAGCGAAAAAGATATGCGAAAAGAAAAGGAAACGAGCCGTGCCTCGTGCATCCATTATGGGGGTCTGACCGCTATGGCGATGCGCGTGGCTGACACACGAGGAACCCGCGTTCCCCGGCGGGATTCGACGTTTTATTAGGAAGGGAAGAAGAAAAGTGTTAAGTCAGACCGTGAGGCAGGTACGTATTTGCATAGAAAGGTTGAAACTTTGTGTCCTTGTTGACGCACCATAACTGTTTCCCTTTGAGAATCGTGGGAGGTTTCGTATAGTCTTCCTGTGGGAATATTTCACTTTGCGGTGCCGCGGTGTACAGTCTTCTCTTTTTCTCCTCCTTTTTCTTTCTTTTCAGACGGTGTGTAACCGCTCGCTGATCTTATTAGTAATAAAACTTCTTATTTTACAATACGAATTTAAATATATTATTAGAAAGAGGAAAAAATGGAGCAGTTATCGCGCGATTGCCATGGCCGTAATAATTTAATCCTTTTTTTACACGTCCAATCGCGTGTAGCGCGTCTTGATTCATCCGCGCACGAATCAATATTAAATTTAATACATAATATGTTCACGATTCCGTCGAAAAACCATTTAGCGGCTGATCTTTGGGAAACACGATCTGTTTAGTCTTCGATCAAGCAGAAAGAGCCCTCCGCCGCACGTTGATGGGATCGCAAGATTTCTTCTGGTTGTTTTAGTCGAACGCACAATAATCCCTACAGCATACAAGTTTGTTTTCATACTGTTCTCTTTACTGTCTTTATGCGTCGTGCGACTATTAGTGTGCGTGACAAGAGCAAGTCGTGCGTTTATAAATCACATGTCGTATCATCATCTTTTGGCTGGCACTTTTGAGAACAATTCGAGAGTAATTATCTTAATGAAATGATAGAAAAAATTAATTTCTTTTCCTTTTATCCTCTATTAACGTCTACAATCTCGCTGCAAAATATCGCAGTAGCATTATTGTTCGTTTCCCAAATATACGACTGTAATAGACATATCATCTTGTAAAGAACGTCATTCTTGATTAAGATCAGCTTTATCGAGCCCCAGCATCTTTGCCAAATATATCCGGACGCACGAAGGGACCGTCTCGCATTACATTCTCGCGCCGCGGTCTCGAGCGCACTTGAGAGTTCCGGACGCGCTATTACGCGAGCGAAACAATAGAGGAGGATCGGTAGGCCGGCCGGGTCATGTGGGGTCCAGTTTCGGTCGGCGCTCGTCGCGGAACATGGTTGTCATCGCTCGTGATGGTAACCGACGAGGTCGCGAGGAGCGGCAGGTTGCTGCAGCGCGGCGTCAGCAACGTTCCGGCTGCAGCGGTACGGATCCCGACATCGTAGCAGCAACAAGGCAGCAACCTTGCGGCGACGCTCCTCGCAGCTAGGCGCCCCGAGAGAGCTGGTGAGAACACACCGTGCCATGCGTTCCCACCATCGTCCTCGGGCTTCTTCGGCAACCTCTTCGGTACCGCTCGGCTCGGTGTGTACCCGATATCGGCTACCGTCAAGGGCCCTCTCTGCCACGGTGGGTCCCTCCTCCTCCCTCCCGCAGACCCCGCTTTGAGATGCCGGAACAGGTCCAAATGGTGTTAGTTGATTCTTCGCCCATGTATTCGACATGTCAATTTTTCCACAGATATTCTAATGAATTCGGATTAATGCACAATTTTTTATGTACGGAAAGATATCTCTAAGGCAGTAAATATTTCATCTCATTACGGTTAAATTTTTAAAATTATTACGTACGATATAAATAATTCTAAGGATTATCATAATTAATTCAAAGAAATTCTACCGCGTTTCAAATAAAGACGCTAAAAGGTTCTGAAAGGTACCAATTAATGTGGGGAATATCTATCGTTAAGAGATCGCTCGCTTTAGTCGCGATATCAGTTTAAGGACGATGTAAGTAGATAGGTCGGTAGATAGGATAGGGACACAAAAATTTTTCACCGCAGCGATCGATATGTTTCACTCGACTATCTTTCAGATATAGCTTCATGCAAATTTTTTGTGCTAGGCCATTGAATGCCGGCCTCCAGTAAAATTTGTCATTTCGAACGAGTTGGTTCTTGCATCTAAACCGGCTCGACTGAAATTGCGAATCACTGGTTACTTTGCTGTGAGAAATTCATACCTAGCTCGCAGCTTCGTGCTAGCTTCATGCATACATAAACAGAACGAAGAAAACGCAGATGGTCGCGTGGAAAAATCTTTTCCACCATCTAACTTTCCGGTCTTTTCGCGCTACGATCTCTTATTTGCCACGAATAGCTCTCAATTTAGAAAAGCGAATATCAAACATCGGAATATATTCTATGATAATGATAGATATCGAATAGATCGTGCAATAAAAATGATCTATTTTGAAATTGATGGATTACAAAGCTAATAAAGAAACGTTCATTACTCTTTTGTGATTTATGTTCTAATTCATAGCGGCAAACGAGACATATCCCGGAAGTGGTTGTTGATTCGAATCATTCAGATTGAATTATTTTCTCCATATGTTTAATTTTCTCCGTGAAAATTTGTATTCTTCTAAAATTTTTTTAGAAGAATAAATAACCAAATGTAATCTAATTTTAGTATTAGAAATACTAATCATAGACACCTCACAAATATAAAATAATCACTTTCCTCACAGCGAGTATTAATCTGCAAAAATACTTTTTCATAAAAGGAAAGTTCTACTTTCACAGTTTAACTCAATTTTTCATGTTAAATCAATAATGCGATGACGTGGTTCTCTTTTATTGAGCGAAAGAAGAAATGAATAGTACAAACACGTCGATAGTAAGTCCGCCGCATCTGCTGCCCGACGAACTCGTGCTGTTTGCAGGCTGGGGTGCAAACAATGCATCGGTCTTGCACGGATTGCACGGAGGAGAGAACCCCTCCTTATAAGATTTTTCGATTCTCTTATTGCCAGACACGCTGGCACGCGCCGAGCATCGCCTACCACCTGGATTATTGATTTCAAAATTGCAGCTGATGCAAAGACATTTTTTTTTACTAGTATGTCGTTAGTAATATCTGGGCAAAATTTTCAAGAATAGCTTCTATTATACGTTATACTCTTCAATAATTATTCTAAATATTAAATAATAGTAGGTACATATTGTTATTTAAAGGGTTTTACGAGTACAAAACAGAACAACAAACGTTTTACATATATTGTGGATATTGGTTTCTGCTAGTAGCTAGTTTTTAACTAGTAGTTAGCTTTCATTAGCCAGCCAGAAGTTCAATATACAAATTGAAATAGATAGGAATACCTATCTGATATGACGTTGATTAGTATATTAGATCCTTAAAACATATACTTAGGATACTTAGAATATCAATTTATCTTTATTTTTTATAATGCTAGAATAAAAGAAGCACATTGAAAGTCGAAATAGTCCTCGTTGTGTTGAATTAATCGTTAAAGTTCCTGCTTTGGAATTATAATTTTCCTTGACCGATAACTTTTTCGTATGCAAGACGATAGATATTCCCTTCGTACAATTGTATAGGGTCCCATCTTTCGTAACCTCCGTTAAAGGGACCGCAAGCCGGTGAGCAAAGGGGGAGCAAGGACAATACGTTGCGCAAAATGCTTTTCTTGCTTGGCTGCAGAAGGGGAAGCCTGGCACGCGACCAACGTCACCTGCCCGACCTACTGAAGTTCTTATATCGATTTTCTTGAG
This sequence comes from Temnothorax nylanderi, assembly GCF_030848795.1. Lineage (NCBI taxonomy): Eukaryota > Metazoa > Arthropoda > Insecta > Hymenoptera > Formicidae > Temnothorax > Temnothorax nylanderi. Next base: position 2,163,478 of record NW_027249064.1, on the reverse strand, counting down.
TGCAACTGCGGCGTCGTGCTTCTTGCGTCGGTCATCGGACCGAGACGTTTTAAAGTCATTATTTATGCGCGTCATATGGTACAAACGTTGAGATTCTTCGTTTCATGGGATTCACGGAGAATTCTATCAAGTGTTTTTCTTTATACAGCACTACTGTACCGTTACAGTCTTTCAAAAGTTAATAAAGCTCAGTTGGAGCATGTATTAAAATTATCTCTATTCTGAAATTCAGTTATATCTATCATTATTTAACAATTTTTAAAAACCACAGGATTCATCCATTATATTTTATAAAACAATGAAATTTTAAGAATTAAAGAGAATTTTTTAAAATTAATATTAAAAGTATATTTAATTGAAAAGGTGTGAAACAGATATAACATTTACAATTCGATGACGTGTAACGATACCGGAACGTCTGCGGTAGACGAACATACGTCGCACGATCGATCGTCTTTGATCGAGCGCTCGTGTGTCCGATCGAGGGGTTCGCGTTCATAGACACGCGAAGTCACACGATGGAATTTCACCTTGAAAATCGAGGGCTTCTTGATAGATGCCCGAAAAATTCCAGGTGTAAAAGACACCGGGTCCAAAAAGGGACGCGTGCCGTTTTCCCACGTGTCCCCCCCTTGTTACGTGCCGCGTGCAATTCTATCTCATTCTCTTCTTGCACAATTTCTCCCCTTCTCGTCTGCTCTCCCCTGTGATCTTAGCCGTCTCTCCACGTTTCCTCCCCTTAATTCCGACACCCCGCAGATGCCCTGCTTAAGATTTTGGGGCCCCCCTTCGTCGCACGACGTCACGCCAGATGACGTGTGCCTACTGTGACGTCACGAACATGTGCCGGGCTCTTGTGACGTAAGGAATCAGCAAGGTATAATGATCCTTTTTTTCGCGTATGCTGTTCTAGGTGAGACATTTGTACCTTGGGTCGTGGGATCCTGGACTCTGCGAGAGGGAAATACGAGCAGATGCTACGATTGCACACGTGGCTCGGTTTCATCAGATATACTGTCATTTCTTCGCTTCAATTTATTGCTTCGCATTAATATGAATAAATTAATATAAGTGCTGAAAGTTTTATCTCATTTTTCTGTTACATGAACAAGCAGTAGTTTGGACGACTGATATAAACTAATCAATTTAGATAGTTAACCTTAGGCGCATTAATTGCACAATAACGTATAACCGATTTTACGTTGAAGCTGTGACAGTTGATATAGTATGCAATTTGTTGCAATTAGCGAAATGTGACAAATGCAAATTTAGTCCGGTGCTCCCCGCTAGAAATATAATCTGTATAAAGCATCCAGAGAGAGTTCGTTATTTTTTTTACGAGCTGCTGCTTCGATCCCTTGCCCTCGAGTCTTTCAAGACTAGGTCAATGTTCTGAAAAGTGAAGGATACCGAGCAGCAGCTGTGAAAGTTGTCTTGTTATTGTTAAATTTCGGATTATGCAAAATATCCTGTGACGTTCCACAACGCAGCTTAAGTGGGACACGGATTTGCATCTGAAGACGAGATCTTGTCCTGAGTCAGATAATTAGAAAATTCTTTGTACGTCGATGTTCTTGCTGCAGAGAGCAATTTCTTTCACGAGTTATTGGCACACGTAACTTTACAAAAGTATTGTTCCACGACACATGTGCTTTTGCGAGAATTTTATTTTATTTCGTTACCGCGTGATTTCCAATAATTAACAAAAATTTCATAAAAACGTTGAATTAGACTTCTCAACCCCGCTTAAAATAATATAACGCAATCGGCCTGTGTCATCGCGTTGGGGTTCGTTTACTGCATGAGAAGCGAAGTTAACTCATCCAGGTGGTTTCGTGACGCTCACGACATGTGTCTGATTATTGTATTATCGTTATGGGAACGCTTTCATTCCGATATATACACCGGCAAAACGTTCCAATTATTTTTAAATTTCACGGGTCATGCGATGTAATCTTTTTAAACAATTTCCATTCATTTATATTTTATTGCGTTATTAAATAAATTTGAGAAACTGGAAAGAAACTTGTATAATATACTATAATCATATAGTATAACCGAAGGATTTAAAATTTATTTATTTATATTGAAGTATGTATTAAAATTGTAAATCTACTTTTGCGTCATTATTTATAAAAAAAAAACCGTTTTTAGCATTATACTCTTTTATTATTCAAATAATCTTTTTTCTTATCATTATTTATATCGCATTTTACAAAAAGTAATTAATAGTTTGTTTATATATTGTCATATAGTGGACCACCATCGTGAGAATAAAACAACATAAAGTTAAGATTTGCAGATAATTCATAATCGAGATATCATATTGCACGGTAAAAATTAAGATTTAAGAGAGTGAAATAAGCTATTATATAATATAAAATTTTAATTATTTTATATAAATTTTAACGACGAATTTTTCCTCATATACTTTCGCGAATTGATATAAAGATTATTCGGAATAAATCGGAGCGTTACCTGAACGAGCTTGCTATTGTAAAGTATTTTTCTTTACGTGTGTCTAGCACACGACTTGGTTCCCAGCAGTGGAACCCACTGACCCAATTCGCCTGAATAGAATATTTTTGATTCACGATTGGGATTTTTAAAACTATTGTGCCAAAGATGTTTGTGTTTTACTTTTTACCGTATATGAAGTTTTTTCAGTTATAGTTTCCTCTTTTATTTTCCTTTTTGTTGAAATCTGTTACTGATCCTTATGTTTCAATTATTTAAAATTTAAAACATGCCATTGAAAAAAATATTTAGAAAACAATGTAAAAGCAAAATTAAAATTTCATTTATTTAAAGAGCTAGCATTTTTCTCTAGATATCCCCACTTATAATAATTTGAAATTATCTTATATTCATTATTCTATATGATTGGAATGTAAACATTAGTAAGAAAAAATTTATTACAGGATTATTTGTCCAAATGTCACCCTTTTGGAAGAAACAAATGGTGAAACATTATAAGTGACGCCACCGCGCACCGGCGAGTTTTTTTCATTGAATCCCACGCAAACGAGTTATATTTTCCTGCATTTACAACTGCGTTTCCCGGGAACGACAATCCAGATGTCGTCCTATCGACCCCACGCATGTATTTTTTTAGCCGGCTTGCATGCCTCGACACCGATATAATAGGGTTGGATACGTATTATATTAATGTTCACATACGGATTTTAGTTCTTGTGAAAGCTTATGACGCTCTCTTTCCGGTAATTAGATGGTTTTTTTTCGATTAATATATTACACGAAGAACATGTTCAACGTGAGACTCGCACAGAAACTAAAAAGAGGATTCTCTTAAACTTAAAAAGCTTCCACTTACCGCGAGCGGAAGTGATGATTTCGAAACTTAGGGGTAACGTTTCCTTCCTGCACGATCTCATGACTGCGTGGGTGCGAGCTGCAGGTGCATCCCAAGATCGAACCTCAAAAGCAGCGGGGACCGGGGGATGGGCGTTCCAAATTTAAGACGTGACGCGCCTTCTCGATCCTTCTTGAGAAGTTTGTGGTCAAGCCAAGTACTCTGGGGCTCTCAGCCTCCCGAGGTTAATGAGAAGGTCGCGACATCTGACCGAACGCCTTCCGTTATGACAGCTAGGCTGGAATATTTATGGGAAATTATGGATCATGGGAAAAAGAAAGGATCTCGTGCAAATGGATGTAACAAAGCGTTTGCTCACCCAATATTTATTAAACCACATAATTATTTGCTTTGCAATGCAAACATTTTTGCAGATAAATTGGCTAATTGTTATTTTATAATCCTCTTTTTAATATATCTTTTATGATAAATCGTTTTATAATACTCGATGCTAAATAAAAAACATAAATAATAAATTAAGTAAAAAAAATTTATATATATTTGCTAATATACTTTGTATTTAAAAATGTATTTAAAAAGAATCTAAGCATTGTATTGTAAATCATAAGTCGCTTATAGACAGCCATAACTAAAGGATGTAAAAAAAAGAAAACAGGACCCAAGGTTGGAACAATCTCTTTAAAGCCATTTATACCTATTCAAAAAATCCTAAAGATGAACGGCTTAGAAGAATTTCGCTGTTCGATATTAGTCCGTTTCGTAACTCAGACGCAATAATATATCAATCTCAAGGATAACGTTGCAATTAACTCAACATACTATGCTCTTCAGTGGTTACTACAAATAAAGACATGAAATGCGTCATCACAAAAGGGCCTATCCTTTTTTCCGGTATGTAACAGAAATTTGACCTCGGTTCAAGTGATGAGATTAATATTTATTGTGTTTTCTCTTTTTTTTCTTTTTCTTTAAATGTGACAATATTACTTTTTAATTTCCGATACATCCATGACGTATAAATTAATAATATTTAAATATTATTTTCATATCAAATTAGTATGGATATTTTAATTCATGATGAGCAAAGTATTGTGTTTTGAAATTCTTTGTATTTTCAAATCGCAGCTGCTTGTCAATTGATCGTTATCAGATTAACACAACACTTATATCAAACACGAAAGGGTTTATTTGTCGTAAACATTGAAAATCCTTTGTTAAATATCTGGACACCGATACTTAAAGTGCATGAACGTGAAAAAAAATTTCGACTATAGATCGGTTGCATTTATCTCGTCATCTCGTCACGTTTCGCACAAGGATCTGATTTTTAAACGTTTAATAACTCAGTCATAGCTAAAGAGCTCTCATTGCTCACAATCAGCATCCTGAATGTGAAACGCACAGCTGCTTCTCTGTAAATGGGGTAATTTATCGTAGCTAAATCTCCCGCGCGTTTATTCACGATATATCGCGAACCACTAACAGAACCACAGATGATTTTTTCGCGTGTAATATTTGCCTGTAGCGTGCATGGCTATTTCGTTCTTTCTGAAATATGTATATTATCTTCTATAACGATAGCAATAAACGTCTTCTACATTAAAAAAAAAAATGGTACGCATAAAATTAACTTGCGTATAATTTTGATAATAAGGGTGTAGATTGCAAACTGAATTAAGTGTGATATAACTGTTAATGTCATGTCGATGTAGTAGTGTAATAAAATAGCTGCTAAATCTTACTTTGTCTATTTTGTCTCTACGGCAATAAATGTGTCTGCACCCTATATGAAATATATTCTAAGAGGTTGACGTAACATGTAGTTGAGATACAATGGCGAAATAAATCAATAATTTAGGAGGGCCTTCAGGGACTCGAAATGCCGGAAGAAACCGTGCTGAAGGCACCAACCAAAAATTTTTCGGTATAACCATTTTAAACCATAAAGATTTATTGCTATAGTCATTGTCTTGTTGAATGAACTATAACTGATTTTAACAACAAAGCGAATATTGTCTTACGTTTACGCTTGTTCAATTAAATTATATTTTTACTATGTGTCTGTCTGCATGTCGTTTCAAAAATGCATTCCTATATCGCTTCCTGCATTTTTATATCTTCATCAGTGTTTTCACTTTTCTAGTAACAAAAATTTCAACATCAATTATCTATCTCGTAACCCGAAAGTAACTTCGTTATTTTTAATTCGTAATTTTATGGAGAGATATATGCGAATTAAGTTTTTTCCTCTAAAATGTGTGCAAAAAAAGAGAAAAATAGAGCCATATTGCACGTTTTATTATACATCCACATTTTACAAATAGCGAGCACGTCAGAACATGTCATTGCGTTAACAGCGACAGCTTTGTACAGATAAATAACAGCACATTTTAAAACAATTCCCACGTGAGAGGCCCTGCATTCGCTCTCGTATGCACCCGTGTAAACCGTGCATCGGATCGCGTTGCGCACGCCAGCCACACTTATGACGCGCGCATACGCACGCACATACACATGTCGGCACGCAATGTTTGCCCTTCTCTGTCAGATGATCCTCTATTGCACGCCTTTGTGCTTTACCGCTGCTACAGTCGATGCGCGCTAACAATCTGTCCTTTTTCATTGATATCGCGTCGTCCGCGTCGTGACAAAAATTGATCGAACCGCTCGTAACATTTTACCATTAGAAAATTGTATATGTCATTATTACAATGTGAATAAGGAAACATTCATAGCGCATCTCTTCTGAACAATAAATAATGAAGACGGAAAATAAGAGAATTATGCATATTTATAATTTTTTTTAGTTCATAAAAGATTATAGAACATTTTTGTAAGAGGCTAAAGTACTTATAAAGGATATAATTATACCAATTGAAAATAAATTAAATATATCGCCTGCCTGGTTGCAAATTGCCCAAACCACTTCCGATATTATCTTCACAGGATGTAGCCCAAATTAAATAAGCGACTACGTTGCACGAGGTATATCCTGCAGACGGCGTGAATTCCCACACATCAACAGGTCTCAGGAGGGCCGAGGACCTCCCCACCTTTAGGGTACCCAATATCCCACTCCGGAACGCACTTTTCCCCACTCTATACGGGTGGTACATCGGCATGCGGTCTTCGAAATCGAAAACAGTTACCCTCAATGCCCCAAGCGGGACGTCCATCGGAAGGATGGACTTCCCTACACATCACTTTAGAACTTCGGAGTCACACGTTAACACAAGACCGACGATCTGACCGGACGAAAGTTGTTGTTGTTTTTTTTTTCAAACTCAACGGTCTCTATTTTAGTGAAAATAATTCTCGCACTCGCATGCTTGAGAAACGCTTGGCTGTTAAACAAAGTTTCAGTGTTCTTTAGTGCGAACGTTCAACTTTGACTTATCACATTGTGAGTGTACGCAGCCTATCAATCGGAGTAATTCTCCAGGATTAATTTAATAATTAACTGCAATAAGTGCATCCGCACGGAAGTTATGATGGTCAAGAACTCTGCTTAATGGTGGATTACTGTAACTACAAAATGTTGGGCAGCGAGGAGGAACTCGAGCCTCAAACACATTCGGGAATGACGAAAGCGGAACTGAGGAGGGTAATTACAGTTTTTATAATCAGATGAAATCATTCTATCATTGCACAGAAAATCTTCATACTAAAAATTAATATAATTGATATATCTATTCTATTTAAAATGGAGAGAAGTAATATGGTACGACGATTTAAAGAAATATTTACCATTGTGAATAAGTGAATAAATCTTAATTCGATTATTTCAGAGCAACAAACCGATTATGGAAAAACGTCGACGCGCACGAATTAATCAGTATCTCGATGAGCTGAAGAATTTCATACTCGTTAGTGAAAAAGACGTAAGTCTAAATATTTAATTTCTTTTTAAATTTCGATATAAAGATTATTACTTTTTGTGTCTTTTAATATTTTACACGCGCTTAAATTATTCGACCGAACAGTAAGATTCACGATAAACAACGACATCAGCAAAACGCTCAAATGATAGCACGAGATTGCATGCCAGTCAGTGCACGCATAATTTTTGTTTGTCCTCGTGAGATCCACATGGTGCCGTGTTAAAACATGTCGTAGAAAAACGTGACTTCTGCGCTGTTTATCTAGAGACGTGATCCGCTTTATGAGAGATAACATAAAAAATGTGCTACTTCTGATCGCGCTCTGAAGGACACTTAAGAAACACAGCATTTTTGCACGTTATTTACAGTTATTGTTTTGAGTGTTATTATCGTAAATACCTTCCTCGAATTTGTGGTCACATGCTCAAATTAATTCCAATTTTATCCAAGGTAGAAAAATTTAATTTTTTATTATTAAATATTGTCGTATTATAAATTGTATAAAATGTTCAATATTACATTTTTTTTAAAGCCAAAAATGTAATTATATATTTCTGTCAATCTAATATTTAAAAAATATAATTTTTGTTACGGTAATATAAAACTCCGAAATGTATACGACTGACTGATCATTATGTCGGTGGCGGAAGTTGTCATAACGGATGTATATTGAATGTATTTGATCAGGTTGTCCACTGTGTGGACCCCTTTTTCCCTCGGCATCCTCTGCGACAGGATCCGTTTTAGACTGGAGGATTGGACGAAAGGAAGTGGGGGGTAGGTTTTGTTTTAGTATAGTATTTTAGATGTCTCCGCGTGGGAAACAGATGGAACAGGATCCTCATACATCCGTGTAATCTCTGTTCTACAGATTTTACAATGGCATTCGAGTCGGTCAAAAGAAAAGGCAAAGAAACCTCTAAAGAAACCTCCTATTACTGCGCCTATTTCTTAAATACTGTTGAGTCAGTCGGTAGCGATTTGAAATGTAGCATAATGTTTGATATCCGATTTTTAAATATGTTTAAAAATGTTGCAAGTAAAGCATAAAGCGAAAGAAGAAGATTATAAAATAAATAAATTTTGGAACTATGAAGTAAATGAACGAATTGATTGTCGATTGGTTAAGATCTTACTTTTCTTACGGATCAAAGATCCTTTGCCGCGTAATACAATCCGTTGAGGTTGATTTCTCAAACAGGGATGTATAACGAGACAAGACGCTCTCACCATTCTTTCTCTCCACTCTCGTCCAGATGACTTCCGCTACCTGCTCGCTCCAGTGTGTCCGTCCCGTTCGTCCGAAACGCCCCCCGCGTGTTCGTGGGAACCTCGAAATAATTATTACGAAGAAAAAGAATCTCATCTCAGGTTGCAGCCTCTTTTGTTGACCGTATCATCTTTAAGGATCCAGCTCCGCGACGACGGTGCGGATCAGCGAAAAAAAAGGGGGAGATGCGCAACGCCTCTGCTTTCTTTTTTTTTTTTGTCAGGCCTTTAACAGGTGCCAGTTCTTCGCTCTTGAGTTTGGGGTGTCAAATTCACTCGCGGGAAAATCGATATCGGCGATGTTTCTCTCATCCCACGCAATATTATCCCTGTTACATTTTTGCAAGTAATTTATTTTCGTGTTACACGGCTGGTTTTACGCGTTTGGTTTTATTGCATTCCTTAAAGTCAAAGTGTTATTCTGCCAAGTCACAAGACGATTCTATGTACAAATGATCCTCTGCCGACTCCCACGCTCATTCTTTAGGTGATCGCAAATTTACCATAAAAATGCGAACATCAGGATGATCCGACAGGATAAGGTTCAAAGAATTGAGAGGATACAATGGACCCTTGAAAAAGAGGGCCGTGCTACTATTGAGGTATTGGTGGTTAAAGGGCTGATGGGAATTTATACGGCATAAGCTCGATTCGGGGAAGGTCACGTTCATCAGGATATCTGAAAAACCGCTCTGTGATGTTTTCGAGAGTTGAATCGTTTCCCACGATTGAATTAATCGCTTATAAGTAGCAAGTTATTTAAAAGTAACTCTATTCAGCAATATTTATACTAGTAATTTAATTTATAAATTAAAATAATAAATTAATACATATATATAATATACATATATACAATTTTTTTTCGCTTATCGATAAATTATCGATAGATTATTTCGTAATAGTATGTTGGCGAGAGGTAAACATCCCCGAGCAATTCACGCGTGACTTGGATAAAACGAGTTAATGATCTATTGCACATGCAGTTTAAGAAAAAAATCTAGGAGAATGTGAGAGAGAGCTAAAGCGTCCTTAAACGCCCTTAGGCTGACTACGAAATAGGATACATTAGCTACCGTAGTTGCCAGTCTGTTATTACGGTAGCAGTTCACATCAAGTCAATTATATGGGCGTGTCGCGTCATCGTACATTTCTTCAATAGAGGATCGATGTCCGGTCGAAGATCCTTCTGACAAGAAGCCAATTCCCCGGGCGAATCATAGTTACTGTGCTTCGAATAAGAAGAAATCCCATTTTTTGTGGGCCCTTTTACCGTGTATCTGGTGCTTTACCTTTACCGCCAGCTAACTTCTGTGGATAACGCAGAGTTCTTTCAATACCGATGCACGTTATGCTTTCTAACTTCTCGACTGGAAGGTCATTTAGGTTATTTCAAGGTCATTTCTTTCTTATCTAATCGTGCTCGATGGATAATATGCAATTCTCTTTTATACATTTTATGAATCATTATGAATTTTTATCCATTATTCATATATACTTTTACCATTTTTGCTTCTTACAGCCAACTAGGCATTCAAAACTCGAGAAGGCCGATATCCTCGAAATGACGGTGAAGCATATACAAACGATGCAGCGGCAGCAATTGAGTACGGCCGTCGCCAACGATCCGGTGGTGCTAACGAAATTCCGTTCCGGATTTTCTGAATGTGCTACCGAAGTATCGCGATACATCACCCGCCTCGAGAACGTCGACCCCGCCATCAAGCAACGATTGGTATCACACTTGAACAACTGCGTGAGCCATCTCCAGCAAATGGCGCCATTCTACAGCCAGTACGTGCCCTACATGCCGGAACGCCTCTACCCGGAGGTAAAGGTCGGTTTCCAGAGCGATTTCCAGAATGGGGATGAGAATAACAACGGTAGCGCGAGAATACAGATACCGAACGGAGTTCAATTGATTCCGAGTCGACTGCCGACGGGCGAATTGGCATTCTTGGTGCCGCAATCCGCCGGCATCTCCGCGAATTTTCCCTTCTTCCCACCAGCTACGGAGTCATCTACAAGAATCGGTCAATCGTCGGCTTTTACCGCGGTTCACCGGCCGCACACTCCGCTGCTAAGCCCTTCGACCTCTACGTCGAGTTACGGCGATGAGAGTCATCATTCGGAACATCCACAGGCGACGACGCCTAACCATCATCAGCCGCAACATCGATTCAAATTACCCGAGCAGAGCCCTGCGTCCTCAAAGAGCTTCTCGTCCTCGCCAGAAACCCAGAAACCGCAAATTAGCTCGACTAGCGACCGAAAGTCACCCACAGCGGCATTCTTGGAATCTAAGGCCGTGGACAATAATGTTGTACCTAAAAAAGACGTCGCAGAAAGTTTGGACAATGTCAATCATACGAATGGCACTGTGACGCACGGTTTGCGACAACCGCTTTCCGTGATTACAGACAAGACTTACAATCGCGCCTCGAATGGCTTGCTACTCAAGAGAGACGGTCTCAGGAAACGTCATTCCGACGGGCTTTTGGCGATCTCAGATAAGAGACCGAGATATCAAGAACCCACTAGTTCGACCTCCTCGATGAATAATACCGACGTGCTTAAGAGCACAAATGAGCAATCTCCCGCAATTTCTGTCCAAGATTTGCCAGGAAGTCAGAATTGCCAGACTCCGCGAAACTGCAATTCAAATTCCGATAAATTCCCAACGAGTCCAGCGGGTTCTTTTAATGGCGATATGTGGAGACCTTGGTGATCATTATTAGCTAAATGTAAAAGATAAAAAAAATTAAAAAGATTAAAAAGATAAATTAAAAAGGCTAAAAATTACAAAATTGAACAAATATTTAGTATAAAAAAGCAAATTAGATGCTTTTCGATTTCTAATTGTAAACTTTTAAATCAAAATTGATTGGCGAGAGTGTGCCATGAAAATATTACTTTACATATCTTGTCATTTGCTAATGGTTTGCATAAATCATGAATAATTAGGAAAGCAGAATTTTTGCGTGATGTATATTGTGTATTTCTCTTGTTAGACATCGTATTTTAAATTCTAGTAGATACGTTAAAGAATAGTTTCACACTGAGAGAAAAATCCAGGTTATTCGAAAATTAACAAACGGACAATCCGACATTTTTTTAAAAAGCCGATCAATTATCAATGATATCCGGCTATCTTGATTGGACATTATTCTAATCTTGATCGGGTTTTCATAATTCGTTAATTTTTGAACGACCTGGATTTTTCTCAGTGAATTTAAACAAGCTCATTATCGATAATAAGGCGGTTTCGTGCCAAAGCGTGAAATTGATTATATATTTTCTAAGCAAGATTGTTAATGTACTTGATGCATCGTTATGCTGCATCTTCGCCATTTCATAAAGACTCGTAAGCTTTAAATAGATTAAACAATATTTCGTTAAGTCTGTCGCAACGCGTAATATGTGAATAGCTCTGTAAATATTTCCTCATTCTTATTTAAATAATTAAACCCACGTTTAATCATAAATTATAATTTTACGTTAATCAATATTATATGACTGATGATTATATTTCAGTGATCTACGATTTTTAATGATGGTCAGTATTGTTAATTAACACGTTCACTGCCACATGACGTACTCCGCAAAAAAAAATTAAAAGCTACATGCATAATTTAAAAATTATGCATGTAGCTTTTAATTTTTTATAAATTTTTGTTATTAAGTCAGTTCTCTATCCATGATATGTAAAATTTTCTAATATTTTTTATAATTTTCTATTGTTAATTACATTTTATTCGTATATTAACGCGACGTATTTGAAAATCATAGCAGCGGCTATCATTCATGGCATTCAACGTGTTAAATGGGGTGTTTGTGATAAAAAAAAATGTAACGTTGAAATACAATCTTTGAGAAAGATACGATGTTTATTACTTATTTTTTATTATTCTAGTATAAATGATACATTCATCGACAAAATAAATAAATTTACAGAATGCAAACCAATCTCATTGTAAGTGTTACAATTCTATCTCGCAAAAAAAGCTGCTCCTACATATTCTACCAATATTCCACGATCTACCATATTCCACGATCTCGTAAAAGCACGGAAATTTTCCTCGTTGAGAGAGCCATCGGAGGCGCTTTACCCTTTTAAGGAGCGTTAAACGCGCTCCGATTCATAAACTGGAACTTATTCTTTCCTTTTTTGCCGATAAAGGAGCAAAAAGCTGTGGAGAATGAGAATTTCAACCACCTGTTACACCGCAAAACCACCCGCGTTCTCATCGACTGAATGCTTAAACTGATTTATCGACAGAAATCGCGAACTTTGTAAATTCTCTTAGTCTTATTCTTGGGGCGCACGTACTTGTGGTTTTTTTTATCTTAAAATTATTGATTATTGATATAAAGGTGATCAAACAACGTAGTTGATTATGCAATCGGAATGCATAACAAAAATATACCCCAAAATTTACGATCCAAACGATTTAACAAATCATTGAGAATTTAACATTTATTTTATCTGGCTGATTTAAATAGTCATAAATATGTAGTTGTCGCCGTGACGTAGTATTATTTATAACCAGTTTTAACGCATTGAAAACCTGTTCAAGTTCGGGCATTGACAGTGAGATGGCGGCACACATGTTTGAGATAAAATATTTTTATTCGCAAACGTAATTGTCAAAGAATGCCTGCAAAATTTTAATACTACGAATATTATCCACTCATTGCAAATATATCTAATTTATTGGAAATTGCGATGTAAAATTAACGGAATTCCTAACATTTGTCAGTCCATTTTGTATTGAAAGGAACAAATACACATAAAAATTTAAAAAAAGGAGAGATACTAGTTTATCTATCTATCTACAGAGTACATTGTACTATTGTATATATTTAGAACAAATATTAAATATTATTATAACTGGTATAATTAACTACAATAATATTAAGATGTTTAGCTTAACTCGAAGTACAACGGAGTATATAGACATAGTGCTACTTTCGTTAAAGATTATTATATCTCGTGTTAACGTAGGAAAAACGGAATTAAAAAGCACCGCGGATTTTATATTTTCTTTCTTCGATCCTTGCGTGACGGGGTACCGTCCTACGTTGTGCGAGGCATCGAAGTCGCCGATTCGTCCGCTTAAATTCGGGTTTAATATCGCACTCTGTTCGCCCCTTTTCGATATTCACGTGCACAATGGGCCTCGATGTCGGTGTATATATAGATCCCCTAGCTGTGAGTAACTCCCGTACTCTATATCACGAGTATAAATAATTACTCCGGCGCACAGCAATTACTATAAGTTATGGCGCGGCCGCTACAATTTGCAATGTCAAGACATAAACACTGCTACCGCTTACATTTGAATACATTAAGGCGATGGGAGCCTCTGATTGGACCGACGGGGAGTGGTGCGGTCCCGTATCGGTACGTGAGCTACGATCTGGTTGACGATTTTTATTGAGGAAACGATCATCTCGCGGGTCTCTCTCCCCGGCAATCACTGCCGTTGCTATTGCCGGTACGGCTGCAGTCGCGAGTTGCCGCTTGATGGATCCCCATTCCCATTCCGCTCGCGAGCGCACGCTAAAGTGGATCCGCGATTTTCCATTGATGTTTGAAGTATTTACGGGACGACAGTTGAGATAATCTGTTCTTCCAGTTGTCTTATGATAATCCGCGGATCTTCCGTTCGTGATAGATTGCACGATTACAAAACTCGATACGTACCTCGTCTTCTTCCCCAATTTGGACGTTTATCGCGAGAATGGAAGAATGATCGCGTTCGCAACGATGGACAATGAAAGGGTCTTATGCTTTCCCAACGACGGGCCCCTTGGACGTCGAGTTGACAGTCCAATTAAGATGGAATAGCGGAGAAGCGGATGCTAATTTTTGTCGAAAGAAAAATGGCTGGTCGCTCCATGTCGATCCGTGCAATAAATTTAATATTCCGAGTGGTTCGATGCAAGGGTATCGCGAAATTAGAGGCATGATTTACCATCGTTGCGGCAGATGATGTAAATGCGTGGCGTGCAATGCTAAAGATCTATAAATCACAGGGGACAACCGCGAATCCGCGATGGCGATGAGAGAGAGACCTAGTCGCGCTATCGCGGCTCTATTCCTCTCTATTACCAGAACCAAGTTTGAAACAGGCTCCCGGACCAACCGTGATCTTGCTGGCGGACTCATCGATCGGTCGAAAAAACGATCGTCGAAAGCCAACCGAGTACACAGGCTGTTTCCGTTGCGGTATGCGACCAGACGCGAGTGCCTCCGGACGGCGGATATAGCAATCGCCGAGTGTTTTTCGCGTAGTTGTATTTCGATGGGCATCCGATCGCAAAAGAGAGAGGAAACGACGCCGGGTGCCGGTCGCGCGAAGGGTAAGGGGGCGGATGGAGGCGGATGGAGGAGGAGGAGATGGAGGTGGAGGTTCCGTCCGCGCGTATGTGCGGCCGCCAGGCCATTTGCCTCTGCGGTCTCTTGATTCCTAGCGACTAAATTTTCATCTGTACTCATTCAAGTTTTAATGTGTTTTTGCGGCATCAGTCATTCAAACTTAATCAACAACCGGTTACACGTCGGTGCGCGAGCGCGACCACACAGATTCGCGCGCCGTCGTCGGTACACGCGTACGCGGGGCGGCCGCGTGGCGCGGCTCCGGCTGTGTACGTGTGTGGGCGCGACGGAATATTGGTCGGGCGCACTGTGACGAGAGCGTATTAATTATAACTCTGGTCAGAGGAACGTCAAGAGATGCTTTCGCAGATACCTACGATAAATTGTCGGTTTACCAGCAAATCTCATTTCCAAACCCCGCCATTTTTCCGCTCGTTTATCCACGCCCATCGGGAGAGCACCGCGCTACGGCGCGCTCGGCCAACGTCGCGGTATTCCCTTCCTTTCACGTATATACACGTGTGTATATCCGGCCGCAGTGCGCGACTGTCGCGTGCATAAGAGTGCGATGACAGCGGAAGGGAGAGCGTTTTTACCCAATAAAGTTGGTGAGCGTAATAGGAATGTCGGCATTAACGAGTTCATTCGGCGCTTATCGGGCACTGCCGGCCTGCGACGTGTCACGATAAGGTTTTATTCATTTTGAAATCCATAGAATATCTTGCGTATGTTTTTCGTGCGATTATTAATCGCGCTAGAGCGTACCAGAAATTACCGTGACGTCAAAATAAATTATATAGTTTTAAATAATATTGGATGCGCCAAATGGAAATTGATATACCGAAGATTTATCTTAAAAAATTCTTCTTGTGTTTGTTCACAAACTTTGTTTATAATTGGCTTTGCAATTATATAAATACATTTCTTGAATGAAAAAGTAACACTTATCATCTCCAATTTTTTTAACGTAATTTAAATTTAAAATTGAAATTTTCCATTGCTTTGGATTGCATATAATGCAATTTAATGTGTTACAATGTATATTAGTAAAAAGGAAATAAAAGACAAAACTAAAATTGGATTTCTTACTAACTATAACACCCGTACGACGCCTCTTGATTACAAATTGCTTATTATGCCGGTCGGGGGCCCGCGCTTGGTACCGATATTCGGTGGCCCTGCCCGTAATTTTCGATGCATAATTTATGGTCGATTTAATGAGCCGCGAAAAAGGAGTAAAGGGCCGCGGGGATTATTTTTAATTATCCGAAGAAGGCAGAGAGAAACTGGACAGGCTCTCTGCTTGCTCCTTGTTGCTCCTCTTGCCTTTCCTCCTTCTTCTTCATCTCCCTCCTCTTCTTCTTCTCCCTAGTTCCCGGTACGCCGTTCTCCGTTTCGTTCGATAATACTTTATCGCCTGATATCGCTTCTAGAGTTATACTAATTACGCGTAATATAATCAAGATGAGGTGCGAGCGAGAATTTTAGGGGTGGAATGCGGAGGATGAAGTTTGAAAGGTGAAACTGTTGGTTATATGATCGGCAAAAATATAGGTACATCGTTCGATCGTTCCGGGTACATTATCAGCGCGCAAATTTGATATAAAATGACGTAATATGTAACGGATAAATTACATGTGATTTATGTGCCTGTTATAATATACCACAAATAAAGTGAGTTAAACTCGAGCGTTTTCATCCCGCTATGTACGAAGCTTCGGTATCGCATTATGTAAACTCGTTCCGACAGGTATAATTGTCGCTACGCCATATGTACCGTTGTATTTCTTGTTCTCCATCGCATATTGGATGATATACATATGCAGCATTACGATTAGTAGATATCTAATCCAAGACATTGAGCAATTCAGATTAAATCTTTATGCTCTTTTCCAATTGTCAAAGTTATGTCTTAACACATAATCATATTTAAAGAAAAAATATTTTTCGATAAGTTCTTGAAAAATCTGCATATAACACAGCAAAGTTATACAATTGTTTTGCGAAACAGGATAAATATGCGTTCCAGCTGTCCCCGCGTAAAGAAATCGGGGCGACGTCGACAATCCGCAAATCGGCATCAACGGCAGCGCGCGGTGCGTCCTCGCGCCATCGCGGCCGTCGTCGAAATGCCGTCACACGGCCCAGGGCTCCGATCATTTTTACTTTTTTTTTTTTCATCGACGTTACTGCACTTCTATTTTCATTCCGCCTCACGTTCCGGCGCGGAGGCCCGCTCGTGGTGGACGAGAAAAAATGCAGCCCCCGAACACGATTGATAGGTACAAGCACACGCGCGCAACTACCACGGACGTGTGTTACTCCGCGTACAACGCTTCGCGCGCGCCCGGATCGCAACGCGCGAAAGGTGACAGAAAGAGAGTACCGACAGAAAGAGAATAGGAAGCGAAATAGCGATGGATCATGGGGAAAAAAGAGAGAGTGAGAGAGAGAGAGAGAGAAGGGAAAGGAAGAGAGAGAAAGAGAGGTAGAGAAAGAGAGAGAGAGGAATGCAACGCGTAACGCGCGCGTTTCCGTCCGTGCAACACGCGCGCGCGTCGGTCCACCGCCACAGTCACTGCCGCCGGTGGGACGTTGCTCCTGCAGACTACGTAGTGTCGGAGCTGTTTTAATGCCAAATGTGTTTGTCCCAATGCATCAACCACTTCTGTCCCGATCCAAAGCCCTCGCACCACCGGCCTCGTGGCCTGGTACGCTTCGCGCGGCCACCTCCGTCCAACTCTCCCGCGCTCGCGCTCTCTCTCTCTCTCTCTCTCTCTCTCTCTCTCTCTCTCTCTCTCTCTCTCTCTCTCTCTCTCTCTCTCTCTCTCTTTCTCTCTCTGTCTCTCCATCTCTCACCGTTATCTGCACTATCTATTCGTCTCCCTCTCGCACTACTTTCGGGCCAAAACGTGTGCGTGTACGTGCATGCGTGCGTGCGTGCGTGCGGACGCGCGCGGGCGTGCGCATCGTGGAAGAGGACCGCATGTCCGGCCGTACGGCCGCGGAGATGAGAGTAACCGGCATCGGTCTGCCCGTATCTCACCCACCGACTCCCCTTCCCCCTTGATTCTTCCTCCTCACCCTCCACGCGGCACGGCAGCGCCGGTCTGCGTGCTTTTTTAATGCTAAATGTAGCCTTTTGTTTGTGCGGGTGTATGGGAGATTCGGGCGAGAGGCGGTCGCCCGGCCAGCGCTTTTTTCAAATGCTAAACGCGCGCTTCGTACCCACCCATACCGTGTGCCCGTGCTACGTGGCATCTACAGGGTTGCCCGGAACAAGTCAGCGAACAAGACAGCTGCGTGGACCGGTGACTCGTGTCACCCGTTTGGATAGTCGGCGAGATGGAGAACGCTTCGACATTGTAGACTGCCAGGAATCTTGTTTCGACTCGAGCCGGCGAGTACCCCAGTCGTTTCCGCGTCATACTACAATTTCACGAATCATATAATTGCGCCGAGGTATAAATTATTTGCATTTCTCACATGCAAGAAAAAAGAAGGGTAAAGAATAGAATCGTGAATTAACCCTCGTTAAAATTACCATTAAACAAGTAAAATTCTTCTGTTATTTATAGGGAACTATATTATTTCGAGAAAACGAAAACATATTTTAAGTATACAATCTCGGTCAATTAATTTTAGAATATACTTTATCTAAAATTCTATCAATAAATGATGGAGGTTGATTATGCTTCCAATTCTAAACTAATTCGATAAGTAGCACATTAATTTATCTTTGATGGCCCTACATGTCAAGAGACACGGTAGTGTCTCGCGCCAAGTACTCTTTTACGCGTTATATTCACTTCATTGTAATAAGACTTTTGATTTAGAAGGCAAGTTTTCCTTAATGATCATTTCATAAGGTTTATGATCAAGTAATATTAAAAGAGCTATTGGTAAATATTGCATAAAAACGAGAATAATACGAGATTTTCTATATCATATTTTCTATAGCTTCAATCGAGATAATCTCGACAACAATATCATTTCTCTGCAGTTTGCCCACAAAAGCAAAAATATCAAATCCGAAACGAAAATCGAAAGAAAAGAGCGGGTTCTCGCCCCTAGGGCTGCACTTAACGTGCCAAAAAAAGCCCCAGCACTACAAGGGTTAATTTTTCCACGGGGCTTCCTCGCTGGTCGTGGCGTCGCATGACCGCGTCGAAATTTCCTTCAAACGAACCGGTCCGACGAGTCGGTCGCTGTTGTATCGAGGAGCCACCGGGTACGTGAAAAGCTATAATGCCACCGAAGCAGCGAGGAGCCGGGGCGCTGTGTGGGTCTGTTTTTCGCACACCGACCGGCCATTCTTTTGTGCCGCCCGTTATTGGTATTGGTCAGTGCCCGTTTCATCCGCGACGTGGCGCCAGTATGTGAGGGTGTAATATTTTTTACTCTTTCCGAACGCCCTCGTACCCCTTCGTACCCGCCCCCGCCGATCGAGCGAACCCCAGCGCCCCTTACCCCCGAGCACCCTCACCGAACCGTCGCATTCGTATGCGTGGGTTCGATGGGTATTGATATATTATTCCCAATAGTTCGCTCGCCTTCTCTTTCCCTCCGACCACCTTTCCTGTCCTTTCTCTCTCTCTTTCTCTCTCCCGTACCCGCGCGCACCTCCTTCCCCGCCCTCGTACCACCACCGCTTTTTTTTGGCTGGCGCTCCGCGTTTTTTTCAATTATAATTCTTTTTCGTATCCAATCAATCATTAGTATTTCCATTGTCCTTCGGTATTTTCATTTGGCGTCGCACTCGGAGCGAGATGAAACGACGCGGGGGGTGGTTTGTTCCAGTGGCGCTTCCTCCCCCCGATCTCTCTTTCGCTCTCTGTCTGTTCAACGCACGACGCTGCTCCCATCCGCCGCGTCAGACGGCGCCCCCCTTGTTCCCCAATGTGTGTATGCCGCTGGTATAACGATGGCGTCGCCAGCGACGATTCGTTAATGCGATTGAATATTAATTCTCACTTTGTCGACGCCTCTCCTCCACTTTTCCGGGATTTTTTTCCCTCGCGGGATAGTCGGCCGCGTCTGCCAGACGAACACCGCGGGTGACGTACATCCGTCAGCGCTGACACATCTCATTGACGGCTGAAATAATAGATGGCTTGCCTTCCGTCGTATCAGCACGCGTTAACGATGTATATAATCCTTTTCCTCTATACCAGCTATGCCATCGTTCTCGGGGGGTAGTCACGTCACATCAACATTAAGAATCGGAGCAAATGTTTGCATCGATTTTCATAAAGGAAA
Organism: Temnothorax nylanderi; assembly: GCF_030848795.1. NCBI lineage: Eukaryota > Metazoa > Arthropoda > Insecta > Hymenoptera > Formicidae > Temnothorax > Temnothorax nylanderi. The sequence continues at coordinate 2,143,356 of NW_027249064.1, read as the reverse complement.
ACACTTTCAGTCATCCGCTATAGCTGCCTGACAATTTCTTCCGCTCGCGTTTACCTGCCTACGCGCAGGTCCAAATGAGCATAGTAATTTACACGATAACTGTCAAATTGTAACATGACAATTTATATAGCAACGATTAACAATATATCATTTTAGATAAACTCCATCGCAAATATATTACATTTCTGTTTCAAAATGTGCACATACGCGAGATTCGTGCAAATCATATTTACAGTGTCAGTTTTCGTTTATCGATATAATGTTATGTCCAACAAGTGTATTATTATAAAATGTAACGTGATATATATACAATGCGTGGAAAATCGAATGTGTAACAAGTACCGGTGAGCAGCACGCGAGAACGTCGATTTTCCATCTTCGACTTCTCGAGATTTGCAATCAACCCCGATGTAAGGGCGCGCTCAAACAGCGAGTATAACGACTTGAAAAGTGTAACAGACTGTTTCAAACGCGGTCTCGCGTTATCAGCGGCCGCTTTAGCACCTGAAAATTGCCTCGCGCTTTTTCCACGCGCGACGCACTTAATAAAACATGCTCGCTTCTCCTGCTCTCCGGACCCCTCCGCACCTGTCCTTCTTCCACTCGATGAGCCCTCTCTCTCCATTCACACCAGCCAGCACCACGAGCACACCGGCCCGCGAGTGTATACGCGCGTGTACACGCACACATACATACACACGTACGCTTTACGTTCCCGTTCTGTTTTCCTTTCCCTTCCTCTTCCTTTCTCTTGGTCACGCTTCAACACCTTTCCCTCATCCTCGTTCCTCTCTCGAATTTTGTGGTAAACGAGTCTCTTTATCTTCCTTTCTTCCTCCCTTTCTTCCTGTGTCCCCTACGGTTTTTTTTCTCCCTCTTTCTCTCTTGCTGGGCGATCTCCCGACCTCGCTCTGTCCTACCCTACTCGAGGTTGCTACCGCTGCTGTTGCTTCTTTCTCTATAGGATATACTACTTCCCACTAGAGCTAACACAGTATCTCTTACTCGCTCCCCCTCAGCACCACGCTCTCCAGCGGAATTCCCGACCGCTTCGGAGACAGCCAAATAAATGTCTCTCGGACTACTTGCACCGACACTTCTCCGCTACGCTTAGCTAATTCGGCACCGTACAAAACTTCGTAACCGAGGTTTACAAAGAATGTTTGGAAATTGGTCAATTAATTGCGCGGTTTAAATGGAAGTCCCGTCCCGTTCCGTCCCGTCCCGTTCCATCCCGTCCCGTCCCGTCCCGTCCCGTCCGCGGACTGCCGGTCGAGGTGGCGCGGAGCGGGGGCGAAGGCAGACGCGTAAAAAGAATTGCAAATTGTGAATTAGCATTATGTCCCGTCTACTCAAATCGTTATTATCCCCGACGAGTTCTGCGCCGCTTCGTCCGAGCTTGCCCCCGGGGATGCGCTTTGTCGTGATACTCGGCGCAAATCGGATTCACGTCGCTTCGAGTACCGAGGCATCCGGTTAATACGGGCCAGGAACGGACGAAAATTAAATATCGCGCGTATCTGCGGTGCGTTCGCCCATGCCGCGCGCGCTACGCCGCGAAAAATAGCCGGTAAACCAGGAAGAAACCGCACGCGGTTCGCCGCGGTGCCTCGTATCGACCGCGCAAAGAATCCCTGTTTGCATGATCGATTATTTCTGACGTTCTAAGCAACTTTTCACACGCGATAAAAATTATTTTAACGCGTATAGGAACACTGGATACGGTAATCATTTTTCTTTATTTCTTATTCGGAAGACTTGTCTATTTAACTAACAATTAATTAGAATGCGTTTCCTTCTGCAGAGATGATAAAATGTCGAGTTTTCTTTTTACATAAGTCGCGTAATTTATGATTTACGTGAAAAAAAGTTTATGTAAATATCGTGTATAGAAGAAACGTGTAAATGTAATTGTACAGCCTACAGCACGTATTGTGCTTTTTTGTAAATCAGTAAGCGTATATTGGCAGATGAAGCGACGCTCTGTTATATGCACGTGTATTCGTACAGAATGTGCACATCGTGTATGAATGAATAAAATATAACGTAAATTTTTCTTTCACGTTAATTATTTTGTACATCATAGATGGTCAACCTGTTATATAATGGCAAGTCTACCGAACATAATATTAATAAACAACTGAGAATATATAAAATAATTAGAGATATCACTAAATTAAAAAAAATCATTGTTACAAGTTTACCAGTTTGATAAATATGCTATCACTCATTATGTTAAAATTGCATATATAATAATTTTGAAAAATAGACTTTTTTTGTAAAACGTCTTCGTTAAGTGAAAAGTGTCCTAGTATAACAAATTGTTATATATTATATTGAAGTAGTAAATTTATTTTATGGAGATAGAGAGAGAAAGAGAGAACTATATTTCAGTTTTTTGAAAAAATGAATATTTCTAACAACATGATGTGTTGTTTTAACTATGCTCGCGACACGATGAGTTGAGATTTGTAAAAAGTGGAAGGAAAGGGAAAGAAATCTAGAATCGCGATGAAAAATCGCATTGCCTGACGCATATTTTCGCGTTATGCGTATCAGATTAGTTAAACAAGATACAAATGCCGTACACGCGCGGCGGTTAATCGTACAGCGTTATATCGGAGGCATTATTCAATCTATCGGATCGATCATATGTATCCGCGCCTGATAAACGCGTAAACGTTATGAAAGCACTTTGGTATTGATGTTTACTTTGAAAAACAGGATTAAAATGGGTATCGTGGAAATTCGGTTGATGGAGGAACCGGCGGCGGCCGTGTCTCGTTGGACCGAATTTAAATAGTGGCCAAACCGTATTATTGTATTAATAAATGGAATTAGCGAAACAGTAAAGTGCTTTTAACGGGCGGTGTCTATCCTGACTTCTCTAATATGACAAATACACTACAGTACTCCGCCGGTTTCGGCGTTCTTGCATTCATTAAATGACGGTCGCAATGCGCCTCGCGGTTATTAATGGCAACGCGTCAGAATCAATTTTCATTTGTTGAATACTTATGTACGGCGCAATCCAATTTGCACTGTTCCCCGTGAAACCGTCCCACGCCGCGCATTTTACCGTAATTGAAAGCCCTCGAATGCTTCTGACGCCTGAAAAAAAAAAAAAAAATACATGCGTAAAGAAAAAAGGCCGAATGTATATCGAGTAAGCTCGTTTTTGCCAACGAAATGATCAATTGTTGAAGATAACTCTGTGAATAAATGTGATATATGTGGTAATCTCTCGCGAGACATTGTTCGTTTGGGAGGTAAATTTTTTGCAATCATATATAAAGTAAAAGTAAATCTAGCACAGATTTTGTCGCTGGCAGCATTGCAACGCATTTGATATTTATAACGATTCACAACCGAATGCCGTATGCCGATCGAAATTAATAAGCCGACTTTCATAGAAAAAGATTCCAATTATGTCGTCGTCTCTTTCGACGAAGATGATCAACTCTCGATAGTGTAGTTAAGAAAAGTTTCAAAAGTCGCTTCTCTAGATAAAAACGAGGGCGAATCTCGAGCTCGATATTTCGTTGCCAAAGTTGCACAGTTGACGAAATAAAGCGGCGACGGCCAAGAATAATACTCTTCCTCCGTAACCTCGGCAAGTCAGCGAAGCGACCGAGGATCTCGAAGAAACCTAATTAACTCCGCGCTTTGGAATGAAATTATTTTTGCGCGGTCGCCGTGAAAAAAGAAAGGAAGAGGATGAGAAGAGCGAAAACGACGGGAGTAAAGACGACGTCGACGACGGCGATGGTAGTGACGACGACGATGACGACGACGACGACGACGACGACGGCGGCGGCGACGGCGACGATGGACAAAGAAGGAGAACCAGAAGTAGGTGGAAGGGCGAGTGCGCCGGCTCGAAACTACCAAACTACTTTTCAAGCTGCCCCCGCGGCCCTGGCAAGATTATAATTAAAACGTCGCGCGGCGCTGGATAATAAATTAATGCATAATTAACATAGCTAATTATAATACCGGCTGAAATTTTTCTCGTAACTCGTAACACACTGGTCTCTCGCATGCGGAGGCAGTGCAGCCCGGTAATTTATGATCGGACATGAAAAATTACCGTCTCGGGGGGGTTTAATCATCCTCGGACCCCCTCTCCTTCGCGCGGTCGCTCCACACGTACCACTGGCCTTCCACTAACGAACGCTACGAACCACTGGGCCTTCACCTTCTCCCGCGCCACCCTCTTACAGCTGGACTTAATAACTTATTATAATGCAATGCATCGTGCGTGGGGATCTTGCGAAACGTGGTGGCGCGGCCGAAGAGGGAAAACCAGCTTCGTAAGTGAAACGTGGAGGAACGATGAGGCTCATAATCGAAGAAGAGAGGTGTTCTTTTACTCAAACGTAGGGCAAGACATTTTTAAGGGATGCACATGACCAACATTATTAATTAATCTCTAACAGAACTGTATATTTTGCGTCATAGCTAATACAATCGTATGATAATAAATTAATAATTCAATTATACATTATAATTAGTTTTGACAGAGCGATAGTTATTGAAGAAACGTGCGTTTGACTACATTGTAACGAGGAATTCGATGGACATTGAATGCGGAGCGGTAAAACTTTCGTACGGGTGCTTATGCGCGCCACAGCGGTGCAACACGAAGCGTCTGTTAATTGACTTATAAAAAGCTTAAATAATTAAATTAGCATTAAAAGCCGCCGCGAGGCGGCCCTCTGGCCGTCGTATAATTCAACATTGTGCTTTTTTCGTACCGCTGGCAGTAACGTGAAAGCTGCCGCTGGTCTTTTTCAAAGCGAACCCACCGCACGCGCGTTAATTCATTAGTCGTTGCTATACATCGTTTCACGAAAACTTCCTGGTTTTTAGATTCCCTCTGTCACAGGGTTTCAAGCGATACACACAACCATGCCAGCGGTTCCCGTAATAATTTATTACATAAATGAGTCACTTTCCTTCATACGTTACCTCTATACGTTACGCGGATATCGTTTATCCTTCACGTCCGTGCAAACGATACGATACATTTTCATTTCATTCACACTTCTGTTGCTCTTCAGACTTATGAGAATTATGAGGATTATAAAAACGTTTCCTCCGCTATATTACGTGTCAGATTCGTCGCGCATCGATTCTTTTCGGACCCGAGCACGCAATATCCCTATACAAAAAAAAGAGTGCTGCATATAAATCTACGCATCGTCGATTGGACGATTCCCCCGAGCATCGCTTCTCCCGGAATCTGCAAAATCATCGGCCATTACCCTGACCCGAAATCGCGCAGTGCCGGCGATCGCTTATCCTCGACACAGTTCGAATGCAGTAGCGTCGTAGTAATTTGTCCGCGTTATTCGAACCGGTCGTGGGGCGCGCTACGGCGGTCCTGTCCGCCGCGCCGTCCCCTGTTCTCCCTGCTCGTTCCCCGTCAGGGCGCGAACGGCGCCGAAAATGCAGACAAATGAGTTAAAAAACGCAGTTGCAACGCCTCACCATGCCGTGGTGAACGTCGGCGAGGGCGGCGTTGCCGACGATTTGACATTGTCGAAAGTTAATCAATGCCCCCGGACACATATATACAGGCGCGTCCATATACGCGGACCGCGCGCACAATCGCGCGAGAGAGAAACGGTTGGGCCCCACTCTGGCCCGTAGCTAGTGCGTCGTTTCGTCAATTTTTTTAAATTAAATCACTATCTGTCCTTGTTAAACGCGCTTCCCGGGCACAACCGGTCTCCACCCCCGACTCGCTGTCATGCCCTGCGCTACCCCCGTCTCCTACCCTCATCGCGGCTTCGCTCGTACGTCGATCCACGTGCTGCGCCTAATGACAGACAGTTGCTGGCCGAAAAAAGTGTGTAAATCCGTGGTGGAACGGCCGCGAGCGAGCGTGCGAGCGAGCAAGTGAAAAGGGCTAAAAAAAGGGGAGAGAGATAGAGGAAGAAGCGTTGGAAGCGCGGATGGAGAGTCGCGTAAGAGCGGCGAGTCGGGAGAGGGTGAATTTCGAGAATGAGAGAGCGAGAGAACGAGAGAGAGAAAGAGAGAGAGAGAGAGAGAGAGAGAGAGAGGACCATTCCATCGTGCCCGTATATAGATGGCGGTGCATGCGGCTCGGCCGAGCGGCCATTCCGGTAAAACGCACCGGAATAAAAATAATGGCTGGAAATGGACACGGGGTAGGTACCCCGGCACCTCGTCATTTTTTTCTATTAGCCGAAACTTACAAACACCCGGGGCTTCCGGCCATTTCGGCCGACCCCGCAGACCGCCAAACTGCTCTGCCGCCCGTGTCCGTGCGGCCGTCGAAATTCGAAGCGCCGTGGCCTGTTGTTACCCCCTTGCCCATCCGCCCTCCGCGTTCCTACCCTCTCTTTCCCCCCTGCTGAAAACGGTGGCCATATTTTTTTTCGAGCAACGAGAAGGAGTCCGGGCACCGCTCGCGCCCGCGATTAAAATGTCATCCGCGTTCTGCAAATGACGCTTTTTTCCGCGGCGCTTTCGGCGTACCGAGAGCGCGACGGAAAGAGAGGGTGAGATGGGGTAAACACGGAGCAGAGGGATAATTCAACCACTTCGTTCTAGTTATTAATGCCTCCGCTGTGACGGGGAAGTATTTAAACCGCGTGGGTCTTTAAATATTTTAACTCCGGCTATTTTTTTCTGCCGGCGAAAGGATCGCCGCGCGCGCTAGTGTTCCCGACGATTGCGCGTCATATATTTGCCCGTCCTACTTGTCTTCCGCGTTTACCCGCCGCTGTTTTTATCGCCCGTAAAATAACAATTTTATTTAAAATAACATTTACCAAATATAACGCGGCGAAGAATATGTTAGAATAAATGGATAATAAAACGAACAAAGAATACAAAAATTGGTGTCTACATATCGCAATTTTGTTTTTTTTTCTGTATAACGTATGCATCTTTAAATGTCAAGAATAAGATTAACCAGCCTGTCTTAAAATCGTAAAATTGGCCGGATAAATTTCTTTGTGTGCCGTTGAGTCAATTTCGATGGACAGAAATGACATCGAGTGAGAACGGTTTTAACGATAAACGCCAGCGAATCGTTTGGACCGTTCATTCGTATGCGTACCAAATCGAACCCTAAGACGTATACGTAATGTACGCGTTTCATTAAAATGGTCCGGGCGAAGGCCAGGCGGCAAATTATGCACAATTAACGTCAGTCAGGCGTACTTCAGGCTGTACCTTCGCTCGAGAAAATATTTACGGGTAACTTCAGTATATGGTAATTCTACATGCACATATACATACAAATCTTTTATAATTACCCTGCACTTAAGTTATTTTGTTAAGTTTATTTCGAGTTAAATTTATTTCGATGGTTAGTTCTTCAATACATTTCTACATTTTTTATTTAAAAAAGCCATTACTTTTGTTAGAGGCAACTCGATCAATCTTGAAATTATAATACTTTAGAAACCATCAAAGATTGCAAGATCGCGCAATTTATAATTTCAAAATTTAATAAGAAAACTGTAATTTTTATTACGATAAGATTATGTTAAGATAACAACTACAAGTTGATGTTCTTGCCGATTAATATAAACTTTCTTTTTGTGGAAAAATCATTATATCCTGGAAAAGATTAAACAAGGCGATGTGGTATCGCTGATAGAATTAAGCGTGCCTTTATAGAAGATAGCTGTATCGATCTCTCGATCTGTGCACGCCGATCCTCCTAGTCGGTAATTCGTACGATACGCGCGATGACTATCTAGCGTCCATCATCGCCGGTAGGCGCTCGCTCAAAGTGACTCATCAGTAGGAAACAGCGCGTCGATGGCCACCCTCTTACGTTCGAATTGACGTTAATATTACCGGGGCTGCGAACGCAATCGGCCAACATAATAACCATTTTAGGCGGCTCTCTGACCCGGCGATTCGCCTGGCTGCTGCGACTCCATCGTTTAAGTGATGTTAGCGTTACGAGACCCGTAGCATTAGCTTTGACTCGCTTAATTCGATCAAACGGAGTAATACCCCGCATTAGTCGTAAGATTGACTAAGAAATATTTATTTCAATGAGATAAGTATATTGCAGCTTTACGAACGTTCCTAAAAATTTCCCCAATCGCCACATCTACTGATATTTCAATTCAAAATCTTGCAAGAAGTCTATGCAAAGAGAAAATTATCTTACTTATGACTATGAACTATTTAAATATTCTTATCATATTTCAGAATGTTAACAGAGATTTATGTATATAAAATTATAAAGATCAATTTTTTTTTCTAAGAAAAATTGAAATTTTTCCGTTCACTCAATAAACTCCGAAGAAGTCCCTCGCCGTTGCCGAATTCACGTGGCGCAGTCGTCGTCGACACAATGAATCTCTCGAAAGGGCAAAGACTCCGGGGTCCCGTCGACTCGGAACGCAAATCTGATTGGCTCATGAATATTAAGTTCGGCCCGCAATTATTATCTACGTTATAAATCGGGCGACTTGCTTCGCCTGCCTTCTTCGCAGCGAGCCTCGCTGACCGGGCCGGCCGTTATTATCCGCGCGCACACACTCTCGCGGCTATCACGGACACGCTCGGCCGCAGGATCGCATACAGATTCGCTCCGTCCGCGTTCGTCCGTGCACCTTCACGCAACGCTCGCGATTACCCCCAAGTGTTAATTACTAATCTCGCCTCTGCTAATTATAATTAACGCCTTTCGGCCCGGGTTGCTCGAGCGGCCGTGTCCGGTATATACGTATTGCAAAAGGAAAGGACAGATCGCGCGCGCGGCGCGGATCGAGTTGTTCGCGAACATCCGCCGTAAAGGAGATCGGCAGCGTGGCGGTTGGCTTCTCGAAGAGAAGCGGGAATCACGAGCGCGTGTACGCGAACGTCGGGACCGGTTTCGCGCTTCTCACGGGATTTCACACGATTTTTCGAGCGAGAAGGTGGAACGGACCGTTGCAAATTTTCGTGTAATAAAAGAAACCACCGTCTCTTCGGACGTAATTTGGACTCGACGCAACGTCCGCGGTCACCGCGGTGCTTGCACGCGACACATGAACGCTTCTTCTTTGTTTTTTCGTTAAAAATCTACAGCAGTAGTGAGATTAAAAATGTTTATATTATCTAAGTTACGGTATTCTATCTAATAAAAATAAAAAGAGAAATATAATTTGCTTACGACGCGACATTCGTAATTAGAGTCTGCTATTCTGGAATCGATTGCGAGAATCAATATCGATGTTACATAAAATAGGAAGTCTGGAGAAGAAACTAAATTTGTTAGAAGTGTACGGCGGGGTCCACGAGTATCTGTATATTCCGCAGCGAGAGAGTCAATTGATATGCGATCGTCGCATCGCGTTGTCGCAGGAACGCATTAGGCTCGCGCGTCACATTATCATTGGCATTTGGGTCTGACGTTGGCCGGGGCAAAACCTACTACCAGGGCTACCTGCTGCCCCGTCGTGGCAGCGTCTCTCGGCAGCTCCCGCGGCATTATACCTCCGGTACCTCATTAAAATATGCAAATACGCAGCTCTCGGGTCGTCCGTTCCGTTTCCTTGGTCGCCCCGCGCGCCTCCTCACGTGTGTACGCGTCGAAATGTTTACGATCACGGCGAAATTAAAAGTACCGCTAAAATATTGCCCCTAATACGTATGTGGTCGTTGCTGCCGCCGTCGCTGCGCTGTCCCCGGCCCTCTTCAGTGGACCCCTCTAAAGCCACAGCCCGCTACCGTTCCCACTCTCCGTCCGAGCGATGGCACGCAGGACTAAGACTGACGACGGTCGTTGAAAATGAGTGCGGGCGATTCGCACGGCCGGTTGGTGACACTTGGCCGGTGCGTAATTCAGTCGCCGCACCTATGCTTTTTTTCTCTTTTCCTCGCGGACGCGCGTACACGGCGCCGATTGCTTCGGTCATTAGTCAAATTAGGCTAACGATTGCGATGCGCGTCGCCTTATCTCTGGCTGAAAAGCGAATAAAATATCCGGAGATAAATCGCGCGCGATAAATCCCACAGGAAGGAAATTAAACTTCATCGGCGACACGTTCAATGATTACCGAGATAGTCCCCGGTAGGAGATACGTTGTCTATCTACATGAGATGTTAATTTACACCGTTTCGATTTGCATAATGTCGACGGTCGGATTTCCGGATGTTAGCGGAGTTTTTTTCCGCTCCCGTTGGTCGTTGATTTCTCGCACGTGTAAACGGGTTCGGGACACCCGCATATTATACCGCGAGTAATCTTCAGCAACAAGGCCGAGTTAAGGATTTAGGACTTTTGCCGGGTGACGGACGATCGCGATAAACGAGCTCGCGCGGATTTACGGAGGGGGCCACGAGTGCGTGTAGCTCAAAGGCTCGCTGGTAGAACGGCAGTGACGAGCAAAAGGAACGTATATTTCGGACAGCTCCAGGCGGACTCTGGCACGTCGCGCGCCTTCGGAGCGAATCTCCCTCGAAGCGATTCCGTTGCGTCTCCTCGCGATCCGATGTCGAGGGCCGACTGTCGGGCCCCGGCAACCTCAGGCGCACACGGAGCCTTTGCGCGCAACCACGATGATTTTTACGATCCTGATCTGCTAACGAGTAGCCCAGCGCCTATTCCATCGGGAGTCTTATGCGGCGATAATTCTTCATTATCGTACATTGTTGCACGGCGGCGCGCGGCGTCGAGCACGCACTGTCTGCGCTCATCTAAGTCGCTGACGCCTCTCCGCTTCGGGCCGCGTGCACGCCGGAGATAAGTTTTTTCTCTTATGAGAGACCGCATCGCGGAGTAATCAGGATGCACTTTTAATTGCCATCGTTTTTGTCAGGCTAAATTTGACGTTTACGAGCGGGCAGCAACGCGCGCCAGCTGAAAGACCCGGTCGAATAATTAACCACAAAGTAGTCGATACGAATTCGGTATTTATTATGGCGTTATCTGCCAGCTTTCTACTTCTCTTTGCTCGCAGCGAGGACGAAACGAAACGAGCTTTGAGTGACGTAGCGGCTTTAATCTTTCTTGCTCCTAGGATTAATGTATGAGAAAAAAACTCTCGTGCGTGATTAAACAAACGAGATTCACAGAGACGTGTCTGCAAGGAGAGTTCCAATTTGCCGTTTAACTTTTGACCATTTATTATAATAACGAAATGAAGCAGAGTTATCATATACTTCTGCATGTAAACGCATTAATAATCGAAAAAATTTGTTAATGTCAAAAAAATAAATGTGACACATTGAAATGCGTATATATACAGCGGTAACATTTAGAAGCAAGCGCGCAACAACATCGATAATGTAATTTTGCCGCTTCGGATGAAGGCTCATTCCAAGTGTCGTCGGGACGACGTTTTCGACGATTAATTATCAGAGCATTAATCTGCTCTCGTCGGCTATATATTTGTTAATGAGTGTGAAACGAGTTCCTCAAGGAATGCTCCTTGAATGCGATCACAGGACAGCTGACTGTAGTTTTCGTATTACGATTAAACATGATTTATCGCCCGGACTGCGCCTTCCGTGCTAGTAATTCCATCGGCACGTAATGATATCCCTCGAAGGAGGGAGAGAGAGAGGAAAATTCTGCAGACGCAGAAGCGCGCATCGCCGTCGCACGGACAAAGAAGCGCGGCCTTCCGACGTGCTAATTATGCGGAGCAAGCGCGACCTTCTTCGTGTAACATCGGAACGCCTGAGTTGGACGAGTTCCCAATTGCTCACCGCGATATTAAATGCTGCGACAAGTCGCGACGGTGGAAGATGAGCTACGGCCTCGCATTCGTCACGTTAATGCGCGATTTTATTACGCGACCATTTTTAATTGTAGTCTTAATGACGCGCCCGATCCTTTCTGGAACATTGCGCTCGTTACTCCCGATTTTCTCTCCTTCATTATCGTTGCGCACAGAAAAAAAAGAAGTGTCAAATCAAAATTTATAATAACAATTTCAACTTTTAATTTCAACTTTTTTTCTTGGTTGAACGATATAAATAACTTTATTCAACCAAGTTGTCTTCGCGTTTAACGCAATACATATCTCATTTCAAGATTATAGATTGTTGCGTATATACGAGTATATATATATATACTCGTATATACGCAACAATCTATATATATATATAATAGTATATATATATATATATATATATATATATATATATATAAAAGTCTTGATTTTTGACACTTCTTTTATTTTCTGTATGCGTCAGACAGCTTGATTTTCGATTCTATTTATCTCACCGTGGTTTGCGTGGCAGATCCACGTTTTAGTGAATACCTCCGTAATACTTATTCATTGATATGCGTTCGCGCGAGCGATTGACCTTAGTTTCAATGAGGCTCGTCCGTGTGGTTACCGCGTGAGATGCGGGTACGTCCCTTTTCGCGAATCACTGGCTCCCGCGGCACCGTTTCCACGGAAGTGACATAAATCTTTGTCGTCGCCGCCGCCGCGAGGAGTCTCGTACAGCCTCGAAAGCACTTAATCACAGTTACCCTTATTGAGCTTACAGATTTATCCACGCCCAGTAGCCTCGGTCCTATCATGCCGGGCGGATGATTACCCAGCTGCGTACCAAATGATGCGCGAGACCAGACAGGAAGGGTACAATAAAATGCCAGGAGGCACTTCATTATGCGCGCTCGTAACGCATTCAAATAACGCGTAATAGCGCCGCGGTGTCTTCCCGCGCGCGCTTTCGTTAATGCGAAGTTATACTCGACGCTGCTGCGACGGCAGGCAACATCGTCTCCCACGCTGGGCGCAAGTACGACGTGAACAGAAGGGCGCGCGCACTAACTTTCATAATTATATAGCTGTAAAGACCGCGGTTCTCCGGTCGGAAACCTTAAATCTGAAACCGCGAGAACGGGAACGGGTTATGGGCGCGGAATAGCGTTAATAAGTCTGCGGCTCGAAAATCGGAATTAATATCGCGTCACCATTCATCTTACCGGCGGTAATTTATCCCCGCTGCCTCTCCTCCCCCGAAGCCGTCGCCGCGCGAACTCCGCCGTCGTCCTCCTCCGGGGTAGGTATATAGCGGTGATTTTTGTTAATGCGTAATTGAATTTACGGAGCGTGTCTACTAGATTGTATCTGGGCTATAGATTTCAGCCGGGCGATAACCTTGGCAAGGCGTGGACTGTGGTTCGATTCAATTCCCATTTATAACACCGTCACATCGAAAGTGGCGCCGTAAGTATCTGCAGCCGATTGTAAATACACACGAGTCTCGCGGATCGCGGCGCACACACGCGGCCACGTGGTGTACACGTAGGGGTAACACAGCGCCGCGGTAAAATTCAATCAACTTCTTGCTTTTTTTCTCTCTTACTCCCGCTCACCCTCTCCCTTTCTCTCGTCTCTCCTCCGGGCCAGTCCGACACTCCAGATCCCTCGTCAAATACTCGCGGATACGCGGCCCCGTCCCTTCCTTCCTCGTCATGTGCCGCGGTAGCGAGTTACGCCGGTTACGCGCGCGGCGATCCTTGAGAACTCATTAATATTCGTCCTATAATTGATACGTACCGATACCGATCGCGGGAGAGAAGGTACGACCTCGCCGAACAAAAGTTAATAGCTGTCCTCGTTAATTCGCGGGACTTACTCTTTGGTAATGAGTGAGTTGAACGCGTATAATAACTCGTGATCTTCGCTTCGATTAAGAAAAAGAGGAACCGTTTCACGCGGATATTATTCAATGCTCAACAGGCAATTGAATTCGCTGAGGATGAGCCATCATCTTCAGCTGTTAAAGAGGGAAGTGCCGATATCAAGACGTGTATCTTAAAATGTGCATTATAATCGATAATACATTACATAAAGAATAAATAGTACTTTTATCGAAAATTTAAGACCTTCTCTTTCGTCTTTATTCGCATTTTCTTGAACGTTGAAGTGAAGGGATCTTTGGGATCTATAGGAAGCACAAGAAAGCGTGGAATATGAATGTGATGCTATTTCAAGCCGACGCCTCCGATTGTCACTTAACGGAGTAACAGTCCTCGGGCAAATGGTTAGAGCCGATTAGAGCCAGACGTTTAGCCTCGCCTTCGTAACGCGATAGCGCGTAGGTCGCGCTACGCGAATGTTAATTGTTTACCGATCATACTTTATGAAGGCCATCATTCAGACGCCTTCCTCGTAAGGCATCCCTCCGTACATCGATTCGACATTTTCTAACGAGTTTCCGCTGCGAGATATCGGGGACGCGATCGGTAGAGCCCGAGGCGGACGCTGCCACGAAATATTCTATGGTGCTTGTGAGTCAAGTCCGCCGTACAGGGCAGGTTAATTTCGCTATTACGTCCCTTCCGTTTCACACGGTATAAAAGTCTCGTTTAATTAATTCTCAGATAAACGCGAACTAAATCGTAAATAAATTGAACAGTCGCGGATAAAAGAGGAACGCCGCCAAGTGCGTCGTCCGTAAACTCGACGTCTAGAACAGGTAGGAAGAAATCATGCAAGAATGTTCGAACGGAGAAGCGACTGTGCCAGCGAACTTTGTTGCGTTCATTAAGAAGTCAGAATTAATTTCAAATAATTCTTGCGCGATGGAAATGATATTCCATCGGAGTAGCTCGAGGATACGAATTAAAAGATCGAACACAGAATCGGGAGAAAGCAAAGCTGCTACTGAAATTCCGATATGATCCTTGGATAAAATATATTGGCCAAACTAGGACGAGTCCCAGGATGTATCCACGGGGAAGAAATTCGTTCCGTCGTGCCGGCCAATTTACCGGCAGTATCACCAAGACATATCGAAGTTCTAAATTCGCGATTTGCACCAAAGTTCGACACTGTTTGCGCAGCATACGCCACGGTTAGTTTGTCGGTGGTCACGTGAGACCAGGTCTCACGTCTTGTACCGGTACTATAGCTCACATTCTGTTGGCCGGACACTTGGCGACGACCCATCCCTCATCCCTGTCGTAGCTGTCCGAGCTTCCAGGTACTGTCCAGTCACTGAACTCTCGAGCAACTTCTGTTATTATAAGTTAACCCCAGACCCCACGCCTCCAACCCCACCAGCCTGCTCAGATTATGGCCATCAGCCAGCGACCCGAGATCTGGGTAACGCCGCGCCCAACTTTGCTTCGTTT
Organism: Temnothorax nylanderi; assembly: GCF_030848795.1. Lineage (NCBI taxonomy): Eukaryota > Metazoa > Arthropoda > Insecta > Hymenoptera > Formicidae > Temnothorax > Temnothorax nylanderi. The sequence continues at coordinate 2,128,271 of NW_027249064.1, read as the reverse complement.
GTATAAGGAAGCGTCTCAGGCCATCCGAAGAATAACACGTTCGACTACTTGTCCCTTCTTCAGCGAGATCGGCGAAAGTACTTTGGTAGCTTCAATTCCGATAGCTTCGAGAATGTCTCTATCTACTTCTATAATATCGTCTATCTAATAATATATATCGACTTGATAATCTATATATATGCCATTTGTAAAGATATACAAAATTAAGGTCTTTATACATATTGTATTGTGCTGTCTAAATCTATTTAGAAATAAATGCGTGCTTTTAATTTTAGTTTAATTAACTTATTTAACTAAACTAGCAAACGCATAGAAGATTGCTTGAATGTTCATCAATTTTACAAATGTAGAAAGATTTTAGGAGCTTTTTAATTTATGACGCAACAAATCACTGTAAAAATTGTTCAGTATAACTAAGTGCAACGTAGAATCTGCTGAAGCAAGGTTTGAGTAATCTGCAAGGTTAAAAATCGCGTACATATTCGACTTAAAAGGGCGATACACTTTTGGAGGTAGTAAATGCAAAGAGAAGACAGCGAAGAGCAGTCTTCTTTACGAGAGCGGAAAGTTGCACTGGAGATATAAAGCAAGCACGTCGCATATAACTTACAATCAGCCAGGCTGGCTCGCCTTCCTCTCCGCTTCACTCTAGACGTTTCTCCAGGAGCTACCACACGGGGGTTTACCTTGAACTCTCTCGGCATCAAAGTTCGACTTAGCAGAATTTATGACAACGGTGATGCTAAAACGTGCTAACTTCCAAGTTCCACACGATTCAAGAGAATTCTTGCTGGCTGCCTGCCGAGCAAACATCGCGCCCGTCTAAAATATTCAAGAGACGAGCGCTAGGAACAATAAAATTTAATAAAAGATACATACCGTTTGTACTACCAACGTCGCGCTAAAATTTTAAGTGGCCCTATTTAAAAAAATTAGCTGTGTAACGACGTGTAATTTTAAATTTATTCTCCTTCATGTATATATTTATGCGAAAGAGCTATTTTCTTCAACGAGTTCGTACTTTCCCTTATAATCGGAATGTAAAAATATCTTATCGTGTTATTTATTAAGTAGCTCGGAATTATTCAAATTGATTACCATTGCTATTTTTGTATGCATTATTGTATATTTTGATAAGAGAGGAAACCAGAATCTATTTGTACATTTACGTACAAAGTTAGCACGTATCGCGTCGATTTTGTATTGGCATTGATTTCTTTGACGATAAGTAAATGGCAGGGTTCTGCCAGTCGAACGTGACGAGTCACATAAAGGCTTACTTGTATGGAGCAGCAAAGGAATCGTACTTTATGGAAGAAAATGTCGAAAACAAATAGATAACTTAATTAAAGCCGCCGGTCCGTTGAGAATCGGTTAATCAATTCACACTGTACCCTGTATTACACGAATACGCATAACAATCGCGCTCATAAACCAGACACGATTTCATTAACTTATCTCTTTCACCAGTATGCATGCGTGACTTGAAGAAGTAAAATCAACCAATTATATTGCCCGTGAAAGCGACCGAATGTACCTCGTACATTTTTATCTTTAAGAGCTCGCCATTTCGCTCAAGGGCGTCATTATTATTCGTACGACACTTTATACAGTTCCTTGGATAGTTACGACGAGCGTATATTCTCTTTGCGACAATTTAACCAATTAAGATAGCATCTTCCAAGAGGATTATTCGATTTTCATAGTCGCGGTGAAGTATTTTCCCCCTCAACAAACTATTGAAACAGCGATGGTTGGTTTTATTTCAGTTGATTATACTGTATCGATTAATCTCGAATAGCTCTTAATCAATTCGAATCTTTGCGATTGATGCTACGATTAATCATCCGGTGGTTAGATGATATAGGCGACACTACCAATTATCACTTTTTGAACTGGAGTAACTACTGGCGTTTAACTCGCTTGATTTCATTCGATCGACGATCTGGACGCGCTTTGATCGTTAAGCCTTCTTTGAAAACGTATACTCGGAACACGCGATGCGAGCCGGAGAATCCTTGGACGCGGGATGCAGGCAGTGGAAACGAAGTTTACTCGCGGAGCTAGACAGAAGTGTATCCGGATAGCTGTTGGAAGGGCGACAATAGATATGCGGCGGACAGCACAATGGTCATTGTAAATCAGGGCATTTTAAAAATCTGACAGGATATATGTTGACTCGGCCTCGTATATCGTGTCACACACGGCTTGCAGTGCCGCCCATTAAATACAGCATTATGCTATCCAACAACCGGACCGACCTTAGGTACGTAATGGTAATTGCTGGGATATAGTCCCAACGCCATTTTCGGCGAGTTGCCATTCCGAGGATATCCTTCATGGACATCCTCTTTCTTACGGGCGCGCTTCACTCTCTTGAATTACTATGTCACTTGAGGGCCGTTATTTGTATTTTAAAAGTTTTTTTTACAGAGAATTGTTACAACTTGCCGATTACACCGTTATATTCCAAGCTTTCCATAGGCTTATTACAAAAGTCTCGAGGAGCGAAATATTTTTCCGAACAAAGGAAAAGACCCAGAACAGGAGGAAGATAAATGCGGCGAAAGAGATGGAAGGAAAGACTGGGGGCGGGTTAGGTCAAGCTGGTCGGTCTAACTGCGAGTAGACACGCAATAGACTCTCCATAATTTTCTTACAAATATGAAGCGAGGCCTATGCAATGGCAGATCGCAAATGCAGACCGGCTTTCAGCACCTCCTTTTCTCTATCTTTCTCGCACCGCACTTTACGCGCTTTCCCCACTCCTCTCACCTTTTGTCTTTAATCAGCGGGGCTCTGATTTACGGGGAATTAAAGCGGCTCTCAATCACCGTGACAGTACTACCATCTTACCACTTCATGAAGATCGATAGATAACATTACTTCGCGACGCGAACTAAGTAACATTATCGCCGCGAACAATTAAAAAAAAGGACGAGGCTGCGGAGGGAGAAAGGCCAACGAGCGTAAGTAAACCGCTCTCTATGTAATCAATCGCGGCATACCCTAATAATCAAGCACATTGATGCTCGATTTTTTTCACGTTGACTAACGACGCCGCGAGCCGCGGATATTATTATCGGGCGAGCATGTAATTAGCATTAATCCAGAAATTATTATTAATTGTTCGGTGCTTACGGCCCAACTGTCGAGCAACGGTCTTTTCTAGCGCGCGCGGGCAAGAATAAAGCCTTTCTCCTCTCGTGCAAACTAGTTATCAGCGAGCAGGTGACCCGAAAAGGATACGCTTGCGCTGATTTCTAACATAGGTGAGCTCGTAAATCTATTCGCCGACAGGGCAGCCGGTCTATATCGCGCGATCACAAGGACGTTAATTAACGGACGACTAATATATCGATTACTTACCCCGGATTGCGATTACCGCTTAATGCGAAATTATGGCTTCCCGGCTCTATAGGGTTTCGCGTTCCGCATGCGTTTTGCAACCTACTGGCATCGACGGCAAGTTTCTCGAGTAGTGAGATAATCATAAGCAGGTACCACTTGAGATGGATTATGAAAATAATTTACACTTAATAATATACTCTTTAATTACATCGTTTTGATTTTCGCAAATCTCAAAGTGTGATATTAATTCCTGCCTTATTTTCTTTATTATTACATCTTTGCGATTTATGTAACTCTTTCGATACCTGTTTCATATGAAATGTTAGATTCTCCTTTCAATGTTCTTATACCATTCATCTGTTCCCGTGTAATCAATTATTTTCCTCGATTTTATAACTTGTTTTATAAAAAAACTTGTAAATTGAAAATACTGGTAACATTCGTTATACCGATAGCATCAAATCTTTTGTTAAATATGATTCATGATCTACAGAAAGCCCTTCGCGCATTAAAATCGCCAAGTTGAGAACCAGCGAAGTAACCCGTAAGTTAGAAATCCAAACGGTAACAAGAGGTTACGTTTAGGGGCAGTAAGCAGTAATATATTCCGTCGGAGAAGTGAAGCATGCATATTCTAGATATATTATAAATAATTACTCAATTATATCTTTGGAAAGGCAATGAATAAAGATGTCTGTTGCCGAGCTGTAGGCAAGGAGAGGGCCGGCAAGCTAATAAAAAAAACTTGCGTTGAATATTCAAACGCAACAAACTAGGTACACGGGGGTGCTAGGAGGAGGACGCGGGGCGAAGGAGAGGGAGGGAAAGCTTATTTCAAATGGAGATCCATATTATACCCTCTTCTTACCAGAACGTACTTTTGTTCCCAGATTTCGCGATTTTCGCTGTGCTCGAGTACGAGCGGGTGGTGGAAAAAGGGGGACGTACTTGAATTTCTAAACGGCACTCTCGGGCCGCCTATAAACCTCGCAATAAACGCGATCGTTTTATCGATGACTAATTATTGCATTAATCGATGCTCACGAAAACGCCTGCCGTGTGTATTCCGTGTGGCGACCGTTTTCGTTTGAATTGCCGATATCGCCGATCGGGAGTGATGAGATACAGATTAGATCTTTACGGAGTTTCGATTTCGATAAATCAGACGTGTGATCGCGATTCGCGAGCGTTATAATTTCTTGATTCTGATAACGGATTGGGTATCGGTGACATGAAAATTTATACGATCAAATGGATCCACGCAGGCCGGATAGTGACAAAGTGCAAGTACGTGACACAATTCCGAATTAAAGTCGACAAAATCAGATGATTCCTCGATACGTCGTTGAGATATTATGGATACAAACGCATTGCATTTTTAAATGCAAACTCGTTAATCTTACAGCTATCCATATCAAGAATAGTAGAATACATTATCTATTTATGCACATGATGTGATATGTATATTATATAAATACACAATAGAAATTTCTATTTTCACTATTCATAGATCGACTTCAAATTTGTCGAAACGATGGGAGAAATTGGTATCCGAGAAATGATTTGATAGATTACGATACCCTGTATAAATATTCGGAATATATCCGAGCAATCTATTCGAGGATAGTGTACAAAGCTAACTAAAAGTTCTATTTCAGTTTGCCTGATACGTCCAATATGTCACTTAAAGATCGAGGAGACGTGTTTAAAGCGGCACCTGTCGCTACCGTGTCCGATGCTTCCGAACAACCATCAGGCATGAATCGTTAACGTAATTCGCGCGAATTATTTATCTGTTAGCTGGCTGGACTGTTCTTCCCGCATTCATGCTGTTGCCGTACGAAAAGGTTGAAAAACTTTATTGGGGCATAAATTTGCCCCGGCGGACACGATAACTTTAAAATATTACGGAAATGAAAAGCTTTCGCCGACGCGTGCAATGTTTGCCTCCTTTTCCGCGAAAGATAATGCAACTACGGCCCGGATTTACGGGACGTTGTTTTGTAAGTGGACCTTTCTCGTCGGCGAAAGATACCGTGAATTTAAAGCCGGCTAAGCTACTTTTTCTCACTTGTTCGCGGCGAAACGTCCCCGACGAATTTTCTCACGAATACATCAGGACATACTTCAATGCATTGAGCGTAATTAGAGTCGTTTTGGTTTGGTCTCGCTATAAAATTTAGTATGCGAGTGCCGCAATCATCGACGATATGTAACAATAATAATTAACATATTAAATACCCAGAAGATATATATCATTAAGAATAATATGGTATTCAACAAACATATCTTAGATCACGTTATTTCGCTGTTAAAATCATAACGAAGAGATTTAGCGATACCAAAATTATTTCATCACAATAAGTCGTACGTACGTAATGATCTTTGCTCTCTCTCTCTGAATAATATTGTCTTTGGTCTAAATTGGACTGTAAACTTCCGAGAAACGTCGAACACGAGAGCACTCGAGCTTCCACGAGTCCGGCGCACTCGAAGTCAAAGAAACCCGCCGTCTCGGGATTTTCGCGCATGAACGAGACAATATTTTCATAAGACGTCGGGCTTAAGAATCGGCATTTCCGCCTCGACGATTTTCCGCATGCACAGATAAGGCCATCCTCTACCGGACGTGATTGGCTTCTGATAGAATTACGAAGGGTGGACACACGGGACTGCTACCCCAATTCTATATGTGTGTGTGGTGTTTGTATGTGTGTGTATATGCGTATATGTGCGCCCGAGCGCGCGCGCACATGGCACGTTCACACACACACACACACACACACACACACACACACACACACACACACACACACACACACACACACACACAAACGAGAGAACCACAAACGACCCTCGCTTAAAACAAAGGACGGAGGATGCTGCGTCGCTCCGGCGCATCTTCATATAGTCGGGATCATATTAAGTTTATTTTTTGTCTCTTCGCATGGAAACGGGAAATTGATGAGGTCCTTTCTATGGTGTATAGGGATGGAGAGGACGGCCGTTGTGTGTGTGGCTCTCTCGTGTTCGGCGACCGTAAGAAGCAGCGACGTCGATCGTTTCATTACGCTGAATAGAAATTGCGCGCGATATATATATATATATGCATGACGTTTAATTTGGGTCAATTTTACTGCAAATTTGATTCTAATATTAGATCTACGTTATTTATGAATTATATCTGAACAGAATTACATTGGGACTACACGTACATGTGCACACACATTTACTACAATGACGAGCCGAGTTTAACTCGAGCGAGATAGAGAGTCCGAATATTTCCCAGTGACTTGAATATTAATTATTATTTGAATAAAGTTCTATTTGTACACATGTACTTTAAATGATTTTTAATAATCATAAATATTACTTATTTGTTTAATTTTACGCTATAGAGTTCAACGGATATGGATAGAAGACGGTGCTGCTCCTAATATATCGGACTACATGGGTAGGGTAGGGGTGCGATGGGGTCGTGAAATTGAAAGATTCGTATGGCATTCATGCCAATTTCCTTTCGATGCGATTTCATAATTTTATTGGCAATTTGCGATCCATTTACCGCTCGCGTACGGATCGCGCAGCCGCTGCTGGCCGCTTTCTCGATCGCGTTCCGCCACGACCTGCCACTTCCTAACTTGCGTCACCCATATTTGGGGGTCAGGATATTTTAGGGTTACTCTCCGAAACGGAATCTTCGTCCGAACGAATTTACGAGTGACGGCGCGCTGATTCGATGTACGACTCGATCCATGAAGGGTCTTCCCGAGGGGGTGTTCGCGTAATTACGCAGTCCTAAAGCGGGCGAATATTATCGAAGCCTCGCAGCAAATGTAATTTGAAAATCCTTTCGGGGTTTCCGTCGGATAGAAGGTGAAAATATTATTTTTTTTTTCTGCGATATCGCCCCGGTAGTAACGCCAATGAATTTTGAATACCGCGAATGGAATATTATCGGTTTGCGTTCCGGAGTTTATAATGCACTTTATCATCAATGAATTTCATCCGGCCAGTTGCTACCTTTCCGCGAATTATTATTTGATGTTCTCTCGGCGACTTTGCTGCAGAAGCGCAATTCTTTAGCATCTTTGATGTCTTATACAACAATATCATACAATTTTTTTAGCCATAACTTTTTAGTCATGATACAACTTGATTATTGATAATAATTTAGTTTATTTAAACCTTTTTAGAAAACCTAATATCATTATTTAAAAAAAAGTTTCTAAAGTTAAAATTTTTTAAGTTATTGGATATTATGCATCTCCTTGTCTTAAGATTACATTTACCCGTTTGAAATAAAGATGTTGCATATCAAACACTATAATCTTTATTTATATAATTTTTATTATTCTAAAAATTATAAAAAACATATTTTATAAAAATGTCCATTTTGTTATTTAGATTTAAAAAAAATATACCCTAGTTTTTAAAATCTTTTTAAAATCTAAAGTAATCTAAGAAGTATTTCTAATTCAGGAATTTCAACTCTTGTTTTTGTCTAGTAGGGACAATTAAAGAAGTTCGATAACTTCTCTCGATCGCGTTGAGCGTACGACACTCTCACCCTCTTGGAAGCGCTTTCCAATCCCCGAAGAGCCGCACGTTTGGTTAAACCGTCTATTTTCGCGACGGACTGTACCCGCATGCCAACAGCGTCGGTCGCCTGAAAGTCGAGCACATCATTTTATCTCCATGATAAATACGCTACATTTTATGCGCATTATTTTGCGCCCCCTCCATCCGCACGTGAGAGCTGCCCAAACCTCCGATCCATCCCCGAGCGCCCCCGCGCCGCCCCGCTCGCCTCCTCATAGCGTTTCTCACCCCCTCGAGCGACACATACGTGCAACGCGGTTGTATCTCTCCATGCTCGTCGTTCGCAACCCGACGACCCGCTGCCCCGCCGCCCTCCGGCCTCCGGCCTCTCTCAGCACCGCCGCCTCCTCCGCCACGTCCTCCAACCCCTTCCTGTCCTGCTCTCTCGCGCGTCCGTCCGTCCAGCCACCGCCACCCCGTACACAGCCCATCTTTTTTAATGTTAGGCAGTTATAGCCGCTGCGCGCAGCGCGAGCTGTCCCTCTCCCTTTCTCTCTTTCTCATCGCCGCTCTCCTCGTTCTGTCTATCGCGTTCTGCATTTCTCGCTCTTTCTCGCTGTCACTGCCTCCCTCTCCCTCGCTCGCGCGCTCTTTTGAAAAAAAAAAGAAGAGGACTTAGGTCAATTTTTATCACACAAACCGGCCGACCGAGCGGCGCCCATAAAAAATGCCTCTTTACGTATGGCGATTGGTCCGCAACGGGCTTCGGGGGTAATGCCGAACCGCTCTCTCTTTTCCTCCTCCCCTCGCGGCCTGCCCTCCGCCGTTGGCATCTCTTTCCGACACGCATCCTCCGGTTCTCTTCCCGTCCTCTTCGTGCGCTCTCTTGCGCTTCTCTATCTCTTTCGCCCTTTCCTCCTTTTTTTTCAACGCGGGGAAAAAATGCGCGCCGCCCGTCGATTGGTCGAGGGGACAGATGACGTAGTGAGCGACGTGCCACCCCCCGGCTTTGGGGGTGGGGATGCACGCGAGACGGTGGTGAGAGGGCGCGCGGTTGAGTGCGAGCGCCGGCACCGCCGGGTGCATATATCGAGGGGGTGTTGCATGCCAGGGGCAGGAGGGGGAGGGTGACAGGGAGAACCTCAGATCGAATTGGAAATATTATTATACGAAAAGAGCCCTCGGAATCTCCGTGCGAAGAGAAAGGGGGCTAGCTCTTGACTGGCGCGCCGCTTCTGAACGCGATTTGATCCAGATCGATATATATGTACATGTATCTTCCATACAAATTAATAATTTAATCACTTGGTAATCACTTTTTATATTACATACGCTCACGTGTAATTAACATATTTTAAGAAGCTAATATTAAAATATTTATATAATAGATTTACAAAGTTTAATAAAGATGAAATAAATGCAATATGTAATACATTTTGATATCATAAAATCTCACCTCAAGTTGATAATCTCAGACGATGTTTTGCACGAAATTAAATACGACGTCCGAAAGGTATTTCGAAAAGACACGCGTATTATCGATACGGAAGGAAAATAATTAGAACATTTGGCATTCCGATGTCAGATTGGTCAGTCAACTTGTTGAATTTCTCGCGATAATCCGCGTCCATCTCCGGCGGCTTAAAATAGTCCTAAAACATCTCGCGATAAAGCGCATCTCGCGAAAAGGGACGAGCGTGTGGTATATATATGATGCGATGCATAAAGCTTTCGGAAGGTACGAGCTGTCGGCGCGATCGCGGGAGAATCGAACAGCGGCGGCTACGACACAGTCGTACATTTTCGTCCGCGCGGGCAGGTATTTGTTTAGCCAGCACCTCGATATGACATGATCAGCGCATTAACCCCGCTCGCATTTTTCCATCCGCGCGGTCCTCTTCTGGCTGGCGCCTGCCTGGGATGCGTTTTTATCGATTCGTAGACCCCTGCCCCTCGCGACGGCGCCCGTGTATCTGTATGTCCACCTCCACACTGCCGGCGTACAAAGCATCGATAGAGAAGCATACAGATTGGACTGGGCGTCCCTCTTTTTCGAACGCAACCCTCCCGCACCCAGGGACACCATCGCGGAACTTCCGAGAGCCCCGGAATAATAAGGCCTCGTGTAGCCACGCGTGTTCCCCTTATGCTCTTTTGCGCTGTTTTCGTAAATATATCCCGCGGCAGTCTCGGAAATATGTCGCATTTGTTTCTTACTCGGACTTTATTTTTCGCATTTAACGCCGAATTTCGACCCTCAACCTGTTAAGTTATGATTGGATTATTTCCACCGGAATAAAGTTCGATCACGATATTTTCGAGCGATCTTACAGAGTTTTATTACGGAAAACAGTGAGAACATTTTTATTAATAGATAAGGAACTTCAATAAATGACCAATATTACTATACAAAACGGAATAAAAAAAATCCGGAAAGTGTTTAGAACATTAGAGGATTACAGGATCGACGAAACAAATATTTTTAACCTAGACAAACGCGTGAATCTTCGCTATGAAAATCGTCTTGCTGAATTTTGGAGCGAACGTAAATTTCACGGAAAAAAAAGAGATCCCTTTTGCGATCGCTCAGGCCATTCGCCGTCGAATTTTTTAAAACCACTTTAAATTTACCACCGGGCTGTAAAAGGTGGATAATAAGTTTTATGGGCCGTGCCCATCGACCATCTGTGATCCGTCATAGGCTGGCATCCGCGTTACGTCCGATTCGCTGCCGATACATCGTCATGGATGTAACGTGCAGGGACGGTGTAACGTTACATCCGGTCATGTCCGGCGAATTTCCGGTATTTGCGGATATGTCGAAACACGGGGATTGTCTGCTACTCTCTCGATCGTCTCCAATCGATGCGACGCGATAAAGAGAGAGCTTCCGGTGCGAGATGTCGGGCTGAGCAGAGCAAAAAGATCGACCGGAGAAAAAAGCAGGAAGTCGGGCGCCGCGGTCGGGGCTTTTATCGCTTACGGAAGTGCCAAACACCTGTGGAATAACGGCGCGGCCAAGTACATCGTTGGCCGAAGAAAAACGAAAGTATTTAGCACGCGAGAGAACCCGCAAGATAGGGTTTTATTGCTCGCTGCCGGCGTGCCGGTCGTTCATATGCACGCGCGGTACACATATACGTTGAGGAGTAAGATCGATACGTTCTCCGTCTCGATCCCGGCGCTAGCAATTGCCGCGGAGCCTGCGGAGTCTGAGAGAAAAAAAGCGCGTCTCGTTCCTCTGTAAATACGTATATTTTATATACGACAGGGTCTCAATGGTTTCTCCGAGCGCTGTTATTAAAGGATCATTTTTACATCGGGATAATGAAATCAATCAGTTGTGTTCTAGGATTAGAGGACAGCCCTGATAAAAGTCCAAAGCTTAGACAGGGCATCGAACTTTAAGGACAAAAAAACCTCGAACGAGGAAGCTAAAGTCCAGGTCAAATGGTAGCTTGATCGGATTACAGCGCAACACATTTCGCGGACTAGTAAAGTTGGAAGAACGCGAGAGCACAGCGGTAATCCTTGGCGAATCGGGAACGGAAGGGGAAGAGACACATAAAAGCGATATTCCGCAAAGAACCGAATCCTAGACTAGGCTGAGCGCATTGCCGTAAGGAGGAGCGGGAGGAGAACGGAGGAGGGAGGAGGGTGGAGGGTGGCATAAGCATAACAATCGGGGTGTATGGAATCGGTTGTAAAGTCAAATGCGATACTTGGCTGACCGTTTCTCGTTGGGGCTTTCCCCCTCGCACTTTCGGGCTCCAGGATCGGCCGTCGGTCCGTAACCATGGTAACCATGGTAACTCAAGCTTATAATGATCTTCTGCTAGCGGTCCAGAGTCCGGCACCCTTCTCACTTACCGACACACTCGACAACCGCCCGCAATCGCCGCGCCGCTCCGCGCGTCCCCCTTGACGCCGCATCGGTAGGAAGCCCTACACGCCCGCGCTCATCTTATTACAATAAAGTTATCGCAAACTTCGTTCCGCAACGTTAATCACTATCTATCTACCTTGGATAGTATTAGCGGAATACAGGCCATTAGAAGCGGCGCCAGACGCGATTTATAATTTTACAGACAATATCGAAAATGTTGTAAAAATAGTGCAACATTCCTTTGTTGCTGTCACCCTGTTTTGACAGGGAACGCAAATCACTGATAAACCTCCATTCATAAAACTTGAGCTTAAAGCACGACGTACGATGGCGTTATGACAGTTGCGGATTAATTGGGCTATTAATATTAACCGTTGAACGATTGTCGCGTATGTCCACGTCGTGAAAAACAACGCCAAGTTACCATTGCGAGAGAGGCCTCTTGAAAAATTCAAGCCGCAGCTCAGCGGCCGCGGAAATTTCACGGTAATCCAAATGCAAAAAACCGCGCGCTTTTCTGAAATTCAACGTATTACCGTCGCGCTTGTCTCCGTATTAAGAGACCACGCTAAGCGAGTTGTTTCCGTACAAGAGCGAGGCGTTGTAGCGAAACGCCCCGGAACGCGGGGAGAAAAAAAACGAACCTTAACTCAATCTGTGTACCGCTACTGAGAGCTTGCGAGCCACCAACGCGGCGGCCTATCAATTTTTCAACAGCAATTCTCATTGCGGTGAAATTTTATGCCATAAAAAAATAGGAGTGTTCTCACCCTTCCACGGCAACATTACATCGGGCCTCTGTCGGGGAACGGCAGTAATGTAAAACGCATTCATTTCAACGTTCCTGCATTCGTAATGTCGCGTCCTGGTATTTTAATCAGAGGCGTAACTATAAAAATTACGTGCCCGCACATACGATCGCGCCTGGCGCGGGACATTAAATTAAGTACGAACGATTCCCACGTCTAATGAACGTAGTCTCCGATAATGCTTTCCGCAAAGCAATCGCAGTTATAATGCCGTAATATAATAGCAGAAATACGAAATTAACTGGCGTAATATTTTTCTCTCGCGTAATACTTGCTGGATTAATTTTCTCATTCGTTACGAATATCAATAATTTCCTGTAAATGCTTTACGCGCGGCGATGAATTGGCGCAATTACTTAGGAAACATAATTTTCTATTTATGGCACACACAGAGGCATCGAAAGAAGGAAACTTGGTTTTATATATAAGGCGGGAAGACGTTCATCGTGTCTCGATATCACGGGCTCCACTAATTAAGATCATTTCTGTGCGATCACGGCGAATAATTTCATCTTCTTAATCATTGGACATTCATCGCATGAAAGAGTCTTGATTTTAAGTGCGGTCTCTAATAATTTGTAATAACGATGCGCTCTTCACCGGTCTGTCATTATTTCGCGGGGTTACACGCTCGTGCAACGGATCATCCCCCCTCCCCTCCCTCCCTCCCTCGCTCGCGCGAGCCACTTATGCAAATCATCGGAGGGTTAATTCCGCCCCCTTTCTCTCGTATTTCCTACTGCGCGTCCGACGCTATTATGCGTAGTAATTTTCGCCGACAAGATTTTTATGGTCCGTGCGCGCACTAAGCGGAACGGAATATAACGCATTTATATGAATCAACCCTCTTCTGATGTAAAAGGGCTCTTTGTTTTTTCTTTTTCTTTTTTTTTTTTTAACGAACGTGTATTCTTATGGCGCTCTTTTTTTCGACGATGGAACAACGCGGCCGCGTCGCGAGACTGCATCATTATTCACAATGTATACCGACACCGAATAAATTCCAGCTTCGGGAATTAAACACTGTTGTCTGGTATTTTCAGACTGGCGGACACTTTGGCGAAATTTTAGGAAAAAAACATGTGTACGTCAGGGCGTGTGTGCGCACTGCGGAGCGAGAATGAAAAATGGACTTTAAAATCGAATAGCTCCTGTCATATTATAAATTGAATTTTGGCTTCGGGAGCGTGTACCACCGAGATTTTTTTTCTCCTTTCGCACGGCGCTTTCTCTTTTCCGCTTCCCACGAATTTAGCGTTTATACATGTATATATACATGTATATATGCATATATATTTTTTTCGAACGTCAGTCGCGGCCACGTCGAATATTTTTGACGAATTGATAATGAACGCCCGCGGGAGGAACGGCTTTCTCGAAAGTTGGCACGTAACGCCGTTGACTGGCGCGAGTTTGTCGGCATGACGTCGTCGAATTTATCGCTCGACGCTCGACGAATTTATAACCGTAGAATTATGGTGTATCAAGTATGCGCGGACGATCATTATACATTTATAAGCATGAGAAAAGTATCGTATCAAATTAGATGATTAATGTTAATTAGATGCTGGTGTTTGTTCCCTACTCGCAACTCGGTCTTAACGTTTTATGACATTGCAATTGAGATTTTTTGAATTTTAAAGTTATCTTAGTATATATAGTGCAACGAACTCTTTATCTTTGCGCTGTCCCCTTTTGTTTCTACTCCGTTTTTCGTGATGTGAAGGGAGGAAAGCGTTTTATTCGCAAGAAAAAACTCGGACTGACCCGCCTCGCGTTATATCAACCGTGGTGCACCACGTATAATATCTGTTGTGCAAAAGTGTTTGTTGAAACGGAGTATAGATCACACGACCGCATCAATCTCGAAATCGAGGACGTCTAAAATGGCCCTTTCTCACTTCGTAGCTTAAGGCGATGTCTATCCTGCGCGCGCGTTCGCAATGCTAAACAAGCGGATGATCACTCTCGGTGAAGTTTCCAATGGACTTTAATCTCTACGACATATATTAATACATTGCGGGCTTGGTAAATTATATTAATTAAATTTCTGCCTGTGTTGGTATCGATACGAATGTGCGTTCCGCTCGGCATCATAACTGGAACGAATGGTACCGTCGATAGTAATGGGATAATTACTTCTGGAACGCCTCGTCTACTAAAGCAGATACATGTTTCTGATATTACACGAATATATTATACCAACGTTTCATACGTGGATATTAATGTTGTTTTCGTCTGTTCGGTCCCCCGGATACTTTGTAACGTATACTTAAAGAGTTTTCTTTTTCAAGAAGCTTCAGAAAAAATCTGTCAAAAAATGAACCCGTAATTATGCAAAACTATGTAAGATGGAAAATACTCACTAACATTCACGATGCAAGCCTCGTGTCAAATAGTGCCATTAAAACTAAAAGATTATAAATTTTAATTTCTTTCGATTATAGTACTATTCTTGCGGCATTCACGCTTATGAAAAATCTTTTTATTATATGTATATTTGTAGATTTTATATGACGAGCTATTGTATCAGATTTTATATTTTTTTCGACTATCGCACTGAAATTTCCTGATTAACGTCACCGTTTTCTTCTATTATATTTGCAATTTTCCTTTCCATATAAACTTGCAATTTAGATTATGACGGCGCTGAAATATAGCATAACGTTCACGCATATTACGAGGACGCTCTGCACTTTATTAGGTGCTGCGGATGGAGACGAGACCGGCTGACATCCCCTTCATGAGGGCGTAATAGAACACCTCCATTTCCAACGGTGGCGTTATCCGGCGCTGCCTGTCCTCATTATGCTAAGCACTAGAATCGATAGCATTAGAACGGCGGACTTTACCCAACTGCGCTTCCCTCCGCCGTTCCCCCGCCCGACGTGGCAACGACCTTCCCCGTCGTCCGATTTGCGTGCAACCCTTTCGTTCCCGCAATCACGCCGGGATAATCAGTATGCAAAGTCCAACCCGGTCCAACATGGACGATTCGCTGTAATGCAAAACGGCCCGAACGCCGGGGTGTTCGATTCCCGTCGGGGGATACCATTGCCGGGCAGTTCGAGAAACGCGAGGACCGCGCGTCTGTAAAACCGAACCGGGAAAACTGAGAAATGACCAATTTATCATTTTCGTTTGCGGCCGTCCGCGCCCGTTAACCGATGCGCATAAATTGCGAAACTCGGAAACGCCGTTCTAGCCGCCGTTACGCCGCGGCACGACGATACGTAGGATCGAGCTTGGGAGTGAATCATAATGGAATTTTAATAGTATTCTTACCATTTCCGCGCAACGAATCGCACCCGTGGGAATTTCGCGCCGCATTTTCTCGAAATGCGCAAACCGCGAAAGTTTTGGAGCATCTTCGGATCATTCACATCGTTACAATGTTCAAAGAAACGAAGAAACCTTTTTTTGCATTCTGCGGTACTGCCCATGAAAATTTGGATGGTCTTCGTTGAAGATTATGGCTATTCTCGCGAAACAATGAGTTGATGATGCGATTGTTTACCGCTTATTACGGACAACATTTCTACTGTGCGATTTTTCGAACAAGAAAGAGGAGAGAGAGAGAGGGGGGAGAAGCGAAACATATCGGACGGTAGAGAATATAAAATAAATAATATATGCTGACCCGTAACGAACGATCGGAATAATATCGTTAAGCCAATTTCTCCGACGAATTGTCCGACTAATCTTTAACACCAGTATGAAATATTACAAACAATATATACTCAATATTTTCCATATACCATTCATAATAATACATTTTTGCGTTCAACGTTTACGCCAAAATTTTCTCCGAGGCTAATTAAAAGCCAGTTTCTACATATTAATCAAATGTAATTTATCTAAAGAGTAAAAAATTCTATCACAATCTAACACAATCTTTCTATATCGAAGGTATTAATTTTTCCCATTTCTTAATGCGTACAACAATAATTATATTTTAGTTCGCCTCGAGATTCAAGATTCACCTGCAGCCTATAAATACGCACGGTGGAGATCGAGGCAGGGCGCTGGGCATACCGAGAGACATTTGCATCCAAGTGCCGTCCGTTAGCAATCCTAGCCCAATAATCCCTGTTCCACGTCGTCTATCGGCTGACGCTATCGGCTAATGACAAAACTACAGGCTCCGACAGTGGCGCATTGGCCGCGCTCGGTGTGGACGTCGGTATCAAGTTGTTGCCAGTCCAGTTCAGTTGGACCCTCGCTTCGCTGGCCGAATGATAATTTGCAATACCCTCTTCTCCTCCTGCGCGTCCATCTACTCTACTCTATCGGCGGCAACGCCACCTCCACCTCTTCAGCAGGGCCGACCCCTGCCGTCGTTCCTCGCCGATCTGGCCCCGTGGTACCCGCCGTGTCGTCCCCTCTACGTTCATGTCCACCCTTTGATTACGTCATACCCCGCGCACCCCCCCCGGCCCCCAATCCTCTAATTATATTCACTCGGTGCTCCGACTCTCCGGCTCCAGGGGGTCCAATTCCGTTCACCTTTCATTACGAACTGGCTGCGATTCCAGCGATCGAACCAGCTGCGTTTTTCTCTTCCCGCCTCTGTCGCGGCCACCTCCATTCGTGTCGTCTCGTCTCTGTCTTGCCCGGACAGGCGTCGGTACCTGCGTTCGGTGACAGGGCGATCGTTCTCCGTCTCTCACTTTCTCTCTCTCCCTCTCTCTCTCTCTCTCTCTCTCTCTCTCTCTCTCTCTCTCTCTCTCTCTCTCTCTCTCTCTCTCGCTCTCCCTTTCTCTCACCCCCGATATCCGACCCTCGTCGTCGGTGCATGTGCGGCCCGCGACGACTACCGGATGGAAGCGGTATCTCGGAATTTCCGCGTGCGTGCTGAGCGCCGGCCGTGTGATCCGGGCGAAGGGAGAAGGATTAAGTTCCTCGATAACCGTGCCGCAAGTCTGGCTTAACCGGTCGACAATCGTTGTAGCGAGTTATGTCACGTCGGTTCTTCTCGCGGTCGGATTTTCTCTTATTTTTCGTTCTTTTCCATTTTGTTCGACTGCTTCTCCGTTTAATGACACGGCGCAGGGAGTTGTGAAAATACACAGGCGGTAAACGAGGGGATCTGAAAGTCGTGGTTCGCTTTAATACGAACAAAAATTCCCACAGTAAAAAAGGAATAAAAGATGTATCTTTCCACTGCTTAGAGATAGTATTTACGAATGGCGCTTGCCGTTAATACACAGTAAATCAATGTACTGCCTAGTACAGTATAACTAGTGCTTGAAATACGAAGGAAATTTAAAGCCAGATCTCAGAGCCCTGGTATTCCACGCTATACGTCAGAATTATCAGTAAGACAATGCGAGATATGTGCAAAGGTTCGCATGCTTTTCGGCGCTTAGACATAGTAATATTCAAAAGAAGGGGCGTATCACCGGTGGCTGCGGCGGCGTATCTCGATATTAGATTATTCAGACGTGTTGATTATAAACTAATGGGCCCTGAAATATAGAGATATTATACGCGACGCCGCCAGTTATTACTTCATAATTTCGAGGAAAATTATTAAGGAAGGAAGTGCCTGTCTGCTCGCGTAAGAAAGCTTAGCTATGGTATCTCTGGAAGATTTAGGAGAATCGCGCGTGCCACGAAAAAGCCGTTTTCCGCATTTATAAGAACTTACGCGGGCCATGCGTGAATGTATTTGTCGTCTCCTTTTCACGCCGCAGATCATATCGAATGTTTCGACAAACAGCCGATGTTCGCTAATCTTGAAAAATATTTATATTATATAGGCAATCTAGCACTATGTATTAAACAAGGGAGATCAATTCGTTGAAAAATATTGAGAGATATTAATTAGATAGATAAAATTATCATTGTCATCATATGTAATTGTTAACATGCTATTATAAATGAGTTCCTTGTACGGAATATAGAACCGAAATTCTAGTAGGAACGTGGACGATAGTTAAGCTCTCCTTAGCTTCTACAGCGAGAATGCAGAGGAACGTCAAGCGCCTGGTTGTCGCGGTCGCCACGGAACTCCATTATTACTCGCCAATTAGCTATGATTAAAATATTTGGGCATCTCGCGTGCATCCAGAATATTAATATACACGTGATTCGCGGCGTACGGAAGCGGCGATTATATGGAAATGCGCGAGCGATAGGAAGGAAAGCCCTCCTTCATTGATTAAATAATCCCACAAAAGCTTTCGTTAATGACTTATTTATTACGCCAATTATGTTCGGCCTATTAGCCGTGGTGTGCATGCGCGTGTGAAGCTAACGCATCCAAATATCACTCCGATCGTAAATTTCATCGAAATTACCCGAAAATCGTCGTTAATTGCGTATTTACACGCGCAGTTAGTTAGTCAATCGGTTAGTTTTATGATGACGCGCGGTTTGCGCATCACATAGCTATTTGATAAAATGCTCCGGTATATACCTATCCTCATACGCCCGAGATAATCACTTCTACTCGCATTATCGCGAATCGAAGCTTCGATCATGAAAAACAATTTCGGACCTGATACGAGTCTCTTTCAGCGCGCGAGCGATAAATCTTCTTCGGATAATTTTCAAGTTTCGTTTTTCACATCGGTTTATCTTTTCACTCGATGAAAAAGATCAGTTGTCAACATGAACGTGTATATAATTACTTTCACATTTTGCAGTGACATTGGTCGAATATACGAAATTATACTTCAACCAATTTGCAAAGAGCTTTAGTAAACAAATTGCATGGATTTTTTTGAACGCATTGCTCTCGCGAGTCTCGCGCAATGACAATCTGTACATTAGAAGATAAAATTAATTAAATTGTTAATTAAATTATGACATTGCCCCTTTCGCAGAAATTCGTTGGTTTCAGACAGGGAACTACTATCTTACATTTTTTTCAATCGTTACTTTAATTTTAGGACAACGCAATGTTATTAAGGTGAAAAGTTTAATCTTATCAAATTTACGTTATGCCGATAATTTACGTATCGCGTAAGCGTACAGGTGATCGCTGCGCGCAAAATTAGATCATACTTTTCACTATTCACTAAGCCTAATCTAGTCGTCGTGCATAAATTGTTCGGGAAAATCGTTAGGCATAGTTTCTAGCTTGGAGAACCTGTCGGCTTGGAAATTACGCGAGCATTCTTTGAACTTTCGACCGGCGATAATTCAAAACTTTCGGACCTAATCGATATTCTCGAACAGGCCTCTTCTAAAATACATTCGTCTTAAAATAGGGGAATATGATCTCAAAATATAATCCGTTCCCTTCCTCGGAATTTCTACGACGCGGCCAGAATGATTTCCTCAACAATCTAGATAATCTGACGCGTGGCTAAAGCTGGCGTTCGACTACCGTTTTAAAAAATATTTCGCAAAATGTGTCTTGAACCCTAGATAGGGTTTGACCGACGTTCTTGTAATGGACGTCCAGTGGTCGAATTTAATTCGAATACGGTATAGCGGCTAGGGTGACGGCTCGGCCAGAAACAGAACCAGAAGAGGGTTGCTAAATATTCAAGCATTACGGCTCTGCATAAATTCATTTCATTATAGCGCCACCAAACATTGCTTTTGATGCTTTCCGCTCGTCCCCTGCAACTAAGCCACCCGCACCACGATCCCATAGTCCCGTCCGTAACCGCCAACGGCGCTCCATCCGCCGCATTCCGCTTTCTCACCCCTTTCCTTCTCATCCCATTCTTCCGATCGCACCCTTTCTTGCCGTAAATACCGTCAAGTCCGTTCGACGTTCCGCTCCGCTCCGCTCGACAAACTCGGATCCCGCGATATGACTGACACGTAAGATTGAACATGATTTTAACGGCGCACATCTTGTTTTCTTCCTGCCGGGGATAATTTATTCCCCCCATAATTCGTTATTTGGTCGTCACGACAGTTATCGTTACGGTACGATAAAAGTCAGTTTTAATTGTCGCTGATAACAAGCATTTTTAAAAGTACACGCCGCTCCACGATTTTTTAGCGCTGCAAAAAAAGTCAGTCGATATTGCAGTCAGTTTAATAAAGCCAATAATAACAGCCATAATGACGCTATTAACGCGCATGGATGTTGCAAAAATGCATTAACCGTATATCGAGGCGAAAAGCCTTTGCGCGCCGTTTGCGATAAAAAAAGGTTCGCGTACGCCAATCGCCGACGCGACGCAACGACAGCCTCGGTTATGGCGACTAAATTATACTCTCCTTTTTTTTTCAGCCCGTCGGCGTGCGAGCGCCATTATTCGGCTCGTAGGAACGTTCGATCTGGGCTCATCGAACTCACGATACGTCAGTGGCACGCAGAGAAACGCGAAGCACCGTGGTGTCGTGGTGCGGCAAAGCGGCAGGCCGGCCTCTCATGCATATGGAGCGTTTCATTATATTAAACCCTTTCAATGTATAATTTACTTTTGCGTGAGTCATTTGAGGTACGGCCTGTGCACGGGCGACGGAGGACAGAGGGCCCTCTGCAACATCGCCGACCTAAAGATAGCAGCCGGGCAGAGGCTCGATAGCCGTTCGCGCGCCCGGTATACATTATCCTCACGTACGATTTTTCACGGAAGTTTTGCTTCCTTCACACCTTTATTGCAACAAGCCCATTTTGCATAGTGTCGGCCGTCGCTCGCTCAACGCGCGATTTCGCGTTCCGTTGCCGGAAGAAAACATTCGTGTGTGCAATGCGCGCGCGGAGCGCTGACGACTACCGCTGAAAACGAGGAGGCTACGATCTTCAGGACCCATCTGCTGGTATCCCAAATTTTTACGCGTATAAACCTGATTCTCGTCCGCGTAATCGTTACACGGAATAATTCTGCCGTTATTAACAAACGTCGCGCGACCTCAGCTTTGCACGTAATAAAAAGTTTATCTCGAGTTTTTCTCATTTTGAGCCGCGGGAGAAATTTATTATAGCTATTATACGACAGAGAACTTAGTTAGGGTTTACGTTCATGCTCGGTATAGCGAAACCGTATATGCCGATTATGCACTTATGGCAGCGTTTCTCCTTTCCAAGGACGTCCATATTGGATCGACGCATATTAATATTCCAGACGGTAAGTCGTCCAATCTCGCATTTGCATCGCACGATTATGGCGCTAATTAACGAAAGCCTTCATTCATTATGCAAATGACTATAATAACGCACGGACGAGTGCGTAATTCTCGACGTGGCGCGCACTTAAAATGTAATATAACAAAGTAAAGCGCAATTAGCAGCAACGCAAAGGTATTGTTAATTAGCGGAGCGACTGCTGCCTGCTTTATTATTTAACTGCGTATCCAGTTGCCTTCCGGCTACAAAGAAACAAATAGGTGGATTTTATCGAGTTCGTCGCGCGTAATAGGTCAGGTACGATCGCAAGAGGCGAAAAAAGGACTACGACCAGTTAATACTTCGCAGCTACGCGTTTTCAAACCACGCAAAAGTCGGATTAATTCGCTAACAAGTTATCGCTTCAAAAATGCACTTTCGAAGAATGAAAACTTTCGAACGTGAGTTTAAAACAAAACGTTTTTTGTTCTTATATGTTTCTATCATTATCACATGCATATTTCTTTTATAAATAAAACAGATATACGTATAATATACCATTAATTTAGCGAGACTTACCAGCTAACGCAATTTACATAATCTTCTTACTTAATCTTTATATGCAGTTAACATTACACAGTAAATTAAGATATTCTCTAGTGAAATTAAATTATGCTACGAGAGATACTCTAATTTTTCACGTTGTGCGTTATGCGATTTCGCTTTCGCGGCATTCCATGTCGTCACGCATTTATAAACACGTGTTGCAAAATTTCGCTCGAGATATTCGGAAAGCTGAATTCTATGATAATAATGGTAAAAATCGTCATTCTCGCATTCACGTGTTATATCTGGCGTGCAAATCGAATGAAAGTTTATTTCCATGGCGCGAAATTGTCATATCTTTCTTTTTTTAGAAACACTCACGGCATTTGCCGCATGACGACTGACTCCTGGTTTGACGGATAAAAGTTACATTAATTTTCAGGACGTTACGTCGACGTTAAAAAATATGCGAACCGCTCTTTTTGCCCGTCAGGGTATGGGAGCCGTATTTCGGTTCGTCTCTGACCATCGTTGGGGTCCGCTGGGTGAATCGGACATTCACAGTAACACAATTAGACCAACAATCGATAGGAGTTGCTAGTGATGAGTACGAATCTCTTCTTGAACTATGGACATATCTTGAGCGAAGGAAATTGCACTTATAAACAAGTTCGATCGTCCCAGATCAAAAACCTGATTGATCAAAATACTTGCGACTGCACTGATAATTGCTACTTGGGTGATTAATAAATTAATATACATAATTGTTAAGGTCTTGTAGATTAAAATTTATTTTGTAAATAAGATTGTTCTCTAAAAAGTTCATAATTAATCATCGTCATGTTCGAGATTATCTGTAATATTTTTATTTCGGTTTGATAGTCGATAATCAAATGGTGAAGAAGTTTTTCATCCAGATAATAACTCTCATATTAATCTATTGAGATAAGTTATTATCAATAAGCCATTGTAGGAGCGAGCAAGTTTAGGAAGATTAACGCGCGTCTAAGATCGATCTCTCTGTTCAGACTCGGGTACTGTTTGAACTTTTCACTAGAATACTACCCTGACCACCTACGTCCCCACCTTCTGCTCTTGTTCAGTATAGGATTTCATCTCCCATCCTCTGGCACCTCACGCTCTCTTTCCAACGAACCATCCCCTATCTCATTTGGCCTCATTGTGCCTTAGCGTCCATTGTTTTTTAAATTACGAACCCCACTTCTGTCAGGCGAAACTCGATTTCATTTTTTGTCGGTACTGTCACTTGCCTGAAACGCTTTTCGCGATCCATTCAGCGGGTTGTCTTTGCTAGGGTAGCTGAAACGTATCCAGCAGCGATAATCAACCCTCGTCGCGGAGCTACGGGCAAAGTACATCGTCGAAAAATCAACTGACATTGATTATTCAAAAATAGAGCTTATTATTTAATTTGCGTTGCCCAATCACGTTCATTATGCGTATCTTTCCTTCGCTTCTGATTGTCACACGAAGATGAGTAATTAACAATTGTTGAGGGAAACGGTTATAAAAACACGGTGTGAATTATTAGCTGTATTGTTTCTTAAGCTTGGATTTACTATTTCATCTTTCACCTTATTCGTACGATCCGTACTTGTCGATTCTTATTCAGAGCGCTATACTTTTATCTTCTCAATTCTATATCTATGCTCTATGTACAATGACGATCTAACAAGTTCACGTAATTCGTTCCGATTCTCCAATCCAAGCTTTCAAAGAGCTACTCTAAATTCTAATTCCCCTGGAGGCCGCATTCTTCCGAGAAGCACACTCGAGCCTCCCATCGATAGCTGTCATCGATAACGCCCGGCATGACACTTTCACACGCGCGCGACCCATTTGCCGGCATAAATCATTGGAAACGAAAACATATCCCCGCGGCCACGCAAATTTGCCAACACCCGACCGCAGCGCGAGCGAGAGCGAGAGCGCGGAGCGAGAGGCACGAACGGGGACTTTCACGAGAGGCGCGCGAATGACGGAGATGATCCCGGCCGAAAGAGAGAGAGCGCGCGTAAACAAACGCGAAATCATGACACGACCGCGGCCTACGTTTCGCACGCACACGGCCGCCCGGCTTGTGCGTGCACGTCCACTTTCACATGCTCGCGCGCGTACGGCCGACAGAGTCCGGTGGTCCGGCACGCGGGATTCAGCGGTGGTGCGACGGAGAGCGAGGGCGCGACGCGCGACGCGCGGAGAATCAGCGAGGAAGCGAGAGGAAACTCGCGTGCGGGACAGAGGTGGCGAGTGGACCAGAGGCGAGGTGTTCTAGCGTGGATGACTCGTCATTGCCGTGGGGCGCGCGTGCCGCGCAACCATACAGCGTGCACGCGCGTGTACACGCGGACGCACGCGTATGCGGCGCGAGCCGGCAGCAGCGAGGCGCTATCCGCTCGGTATGCCCGTGTCCACTGGGTGACCTGGAAATGTGTGTCATGAAGAACGCGCGGATCATTGCGGGCCATTCATTCGATACGCGAGGGATGATGCGCGCCGGCTGCGAATCTCGCCTCGGAGACGCGGTTTCCAGATTGTTATCCGCTACGGGCACAGAATGTATCGAATTTTTACGAAGATACGAGTTATTCGAGACTCGTTAAGCGTCTCACATTGACAATTCCTACGTTAATAGAAATTTCATGTACAAATAAAAAGAATCGTGACACTCGCAACGGTAGATTCAGTAAACTTTTTTACGACGTACGTTTAAGTGATACTTGTGTATTTTTTATGTTCCACTTTTTCTCTCTTTGAGAATCTTGCTCCTCTCCACATCGATTCGATCAAAAATTTCAATGATTCAAGTATTTTTTAAATAGAATGAGGTAGTTGATGGCGCGGCGTGAACTAAGGTTGTTTATATTTATGATCGCTGTATAGTACCTGTAATGCTTCGATGTTGTAGCCACTGTCAGGACACTGTTAACTACAGTTCATATATTTAGACAAACGCGTTACCCCTGATGTAATAATAAACTGCATTTCATCATCGTGACCCCTTTCTAGACTATACCTGATTCCGCGCCCCGTTTTAATGGCCTTGTCACCAAAGTACGGTATAGGCACCGTGTCCCTCCATCATCATTTCCGGCAAAACGGGGGTCCATCGCGCCACGGGCGCGAAATCATTTTGCCGCAACATTTCGGGAACACCCGGTGGATTTACGCGGCCGTGTGCGTGCACTCACACGACCGCGACGACGCTCTCTGGCAGTCATCGCCCACACCAGCACCACTCAATTACTCGCGGCACGCTGTGGAATCATTTACCCAATCATTTAGTTACATCAACGCAACGCAACGCGACTGGTCCGCCACACGGTCAGTTTCGCGGGCTAGCAGCCGGCCGTTTCGGAACGTCAGAGGGGGGGGGGGGACCGAGGGGGTTCCTCGGTAATGGGGGTTGGGGGCGGCGTGGCACGAGGGGGGAAGGGTCGCATGCGGAGGCTATTGTATTTCGCCACGCGGGACCCGGTGTGTATCGTTACCCTGTTGATTTCGCGTTATATCGTTATGATGACGATATAATAGCCCCCGGCGATGCTCAGCGAGTAGATTTACTTTGATACGGCATAGCGGCACGCTCGCGGATATGCGAGGGGGGCTCGCATATTTTTGCACTTCGAGGAACGCGCGTGCGGCTTCCATTACCACGAATCGCGTTAACAAGGAGGCTCCCTTTCACTTGGCGTTCGCCGATCACGCGAACGATATGAGATGCGCGAGATGCGAGAAATCATGAAATGGCATAATTAGAAGACCGATACCAATTTTAAAAGTAACAGCGGAGTAACTTTGCCACTATCGCTAATGCGATAGTGGCCTTATCGTACTGCGAGCAGCGTGTATCTGGTTATTATTGGTTTTAGCTTATGTCGTAGCGACAAAACGACTATGTTTGTTTTCGTGTCGTTGCCTACGCAATACTACGTACCTAATTAAATCCAATAAATTGTTTATTTCTGTATTGAGAAACTATCTGTGGCAAAAGATATATCTCGCAGGGACACCTGCATCTCTAATTCTGTTACATAATATTATATTTCCATAAATTACATGAATAAACGGAGGGGACGAAGACAAGGAGGGGGGGGCACGGAAGCCATGTCCACGGATTTCCAGAACTGTGTGATATCATTTAACTCGAAATATCCATAAACCAAAAGCTACAGCCGAACCGTAACCGCGGGGCTCGAAGCAGCAACAATGTATTCGGCATTCTCTCTCACCGGAAAGCGCCGGCACTACAAAAAAATAAGTATTGCCAAATTTTTACCATGCAATACCGTCGCAACGTGCAAAAACAAAGAGCCTGGAGGAAGATTCAATCGCGGCATTCAAGAAGGCAAAATAAAATTACGTGACATGCCGGCACAACAAAGTGTAGCATCAGCGGTTGTTCCATCACGCCGGGCCAATCGTAGCAAACTTCCATCCCCCGGTAAAGTCCGGATACATTCTCGAAAAGAGGAAAAAAATCCATCGGGGGCGTGGGTGGGGCCGGGTGCGGGTGGTATATTGCAGATCAATACAATTGCACGTTAGTGCTAATAAATAATAGGCGGTGGGAGCAGAAAAAAGCGCGCAATGCAGCAACGAACACAACACACAAATAATACGCAATACATCAACCACGCCGGTAGGTAGGTACGTACGTGCCTTCCTCTCGCTCCCACCCGCGCATTCCGTCTCCCTCTTGCCTCCACCTACCGCCAGTCCCCTTTTTTTCTGCCCCGCACCTATAACCGTGCAAGCACCACCCCCGGGGCACCGCCATTTCCGGACAAATAAACTCTAGTCGACGTAATTTTTACGCCGGGCGCCAAACGCGACGAAAAGCGGGGACCGCGAACGGCATTCGGCGGGAACAATGTGAAATTCTGCCTCGACCGTCTTTCCATCCTACGACTTTACCACCCGACCTATACACACTTTCGAAAATATATCCTAGTCGTAAGATCTACTTAATGTAACGCGAGGAAAATTTCTGCGAATTTTTTTTTATTGAATTAGATGACTACAAGATTGAAGTCCTTTTTAATGTATGATTAGGCAGACTAAATAATAATTACGCGAAATTGTTTAAAATACGAATAATACATAATTCCTATGATAGTATTGCGTTAGAAATTGGCTTCTTTGAAACACGATTAAAAAATTTTAATTTTGATATTTTTTAAGAAAATCAGGTTAGGCATCTCATAGAGTTCGGAAAATACATATCATCCGAGGCTCGACAGTTTGTTAGGGCTGTATAAAGCAATAATTGGGGTTCAAAATAAAGAAAAATACGACCCGTTCGATATTTCGCGATAATTAAGAGTGATTAACGTTACGCGGCGGAAGAGTGAAGGGTGAAGAGACAACGCGTGTCCCAAAAGTCGTCGACGGCATGACTGTCGAACATTAGTTAATTTTGAAAAATTGCACTAAACACGCGCACGTGAATTGGCTTCGGGGAGCTTTGGCAGGCCAATCGGGAGGAGACATGCACGTAGATATCCTCTCTTTCTCTCTCCCTCTCTCTCTCTCTCTCTCTCTCTCTCTCTCTCTCTCTCTCTCTCTCTCCTCTCGTGTACGCGGCGATCGGGGGCTAGTCACCCCCGCGTCCAGCCACCCCCCTTAAGGGCCCTTCCCGCCGTCCCGACCCCACCAAGCCCCTCTCTGTCCAGTGACCGACCCAACCTACCCACGCACACGTTAATGCCTGAAAAATGTACGGCAATTTTTTATTTTTTAATACGCTTCTTGTCTCTCTCTTTCTTGCCTGCCGGCGCGGCGTGGAGCTTTTTCTCTCTCCCTCTCTCGCCCTCTTTTCCTCTCCGCCACCCCCGTATGCGTGATGTAGCGCCTCGTTCGGTTCGTTCGGTTGGTCGGTCGGTCGGTGCGCGGCCTCTGGGTTTTTTTTTCGCTCTATCGATAATTTGTTTGGATAATTTCCAATGGTATTGATCTAGATGTACATCCTGCAGGACGAGCGCAACGCCTATACCGTCGCGCACAAAGCGCGGCGATGGGCGCACGTAGAAGCGGAGGACGAGACGGAAGGTGGAGGAGGGTCGGGGCTGATCGTGAGTTACTGACGTTTTAGTATTTATCCATCTACGAGCTCGTTTTCCGCGTATCCGCTTAGGCGGTGGAGACACCCACACATCTACACGCGCGATCGTGCACAGGCGCGCATCGTTCTCACGGAACACGCGCGGGGCTCGGTCCAGACACCACCGCGGTATACGAGTGCGTTCGGCCGTCCGGCGTTGTAATATTTCGTTAACCGTGCCGGGGCCATACGGGACGGGTGGGTGGGGATGGAAACTTTGATGAATCGCCCTCGTCGCCGATACCGCAGATCGACAGATACGATGGCTGGTCTGTCGTCGCGCGGATTCCCCGTCACAGGGGTGAGAAAAAAGAAAGTCGACGGGCGACAGGTGCACGCAGCCGCGGCTTGAAGGCTAAATGATCCTGTTTGCACACCCTTATCCTTGCACCTGCCTGTTGATTTTTTAGGAATCTTTTAAGTGTCCCGCGGTGATATGCAATTTCAATTGTATCAAATGATATACCGAATCGAGATTGAAATGCCTCGAGTGTTGTCTCGAATTATGCCCTTTTAAATTCGGCAGAATCGAAATGTATAAAAACAAAAATATTAAACATATTAACATATCTGTTAATTTACTTTTACGAGTTATAGGATTTACTTTTCCAAAATGCAAAAAATATCAACATCCAATTTATGTCATTTAGATATTATATCGAGCTTAACAAATTTTACGAGCTAATTAGGAATCGATTTTTAAGGAGTGATCGAACTTGGAAAATTTCTTTGTATATTAATAAAGAAACTCGTGAATATATTTCATGACTAAGCAGAGCGAAGGACGAAAAAGGAACGCGGATAGGGAAGAAATCGTTTGTGTTTGCAAAGACAATGCATTGGCCGTGGAAAGAGTAGCGGAATAGGATCGGACGGATAAGAGGTAGGTCGAGGTAGGACTTCTGTTCTTTGGGGTTGATTTTCACCTCACTTAGCCCCTCGTAACGGTCGACTCGGTGACCGAGGGCGACCGGAGACGGTGGGTGAGCGAGGATGCGCCGGTCTTCGTGCCTTCGAGTCAAGTTTTAATTAGCTTTTCCGAATTACCGATGTAGCGGACCCCGACTTGCCGCTTCAGACTCCTTTGCCGGAAGGACAAAGAGGGGAAAGTCGGAGTTACCCGCGCCTCGTTTTACCCTGGCCGGGTCCCGACTTGGACAATAGCCAAGCAGCCGAGTACGAGAATCTTGATGAGAACGTCTCGGCGAGTGTTCGTAATTTTAATCCTTAGAACTATCGTCTTCTTAAGTATCTCCTTAAGTCGGATCTTGCTAGCCGTAGCAAAATCATGAACGGGTGATGCAATTTGGAATTACTTAAAAAAAGAAGTCGTACGTGACACAGTAACGAAGTTCTCGGGGTATTATAACTGATTATCGCAAAACCGACAAGCCAGCCGAAGCGACGTAACGCGAATTAATTAAAAATTGATAATTCTGTAGTCCCCATGTTTATGCGGGCGCTCTCGCGATGCGTAATAACGTAAAAGTAAATAAATAGACACATATATAGCTGATACCTATCCCCGCGCGGCAAAACGAACAATGGACGCGTCGATCGGAAATATAGGAAATGGATAAGAATGCATTGATTATAACGAACTATAATGCGATTTCTCTGATACCGAGGCGGCCGACGACGCTGTTCGAATCCATTTCACGTTACGTAAAATCCTATTAAACGATGTATCGATGTTCTCGATAAACGCGATGTAAACCGCTTTAGCGTGTTACCGGTGCTGACCTATGACTCTGATGATTAAAACTCGCGGACTTCTAAACAATGTTTGACTGTCCCTAATTATCTCGCTTCGCGTATCGAACTACCAACGAACTCTTCCTCCCTTTCCAATCTTTGCCAATCTTGACGCCACCGTCCGCAGGACTTCGCCGGCGTCATGGACCGACGTAGTGTGGGAGGGGGAGTGCAGCGACGATTGACAATGACATTTATACATTGACGCAGAAATCGCGCGTTATTGAGTTTGATATGCCCCGAGGATACGATATATCTAATGAAATTAATTAACATTGTAATTATTGACTTCACGAATAATTAAACACCCAGTTACTTGCGAGTGGATAAATAATCATTTGGATGCCATTATCCGCATTTACACGGTAACAGAGAAGATTATTATTTTTAATCCATTTTATATTTATTAACTAAATATAAAAATTTTATATTTATTTTACATGACTGTAGACACACAATGCTATCCAATCTCTTCATCCAAGTTAGCCTTATAAATTATATTACATTTTACCACGTTTCGATAAAACAGTTATATTTAAGAGATTTGCTGATCAAATTTCTTAACAAACTGGAGCAAGATAAAAAAGTGGAGCAACCAACGGGGGATCCGAGACTGTCCCTACAGGCGACGATGCCTATGCTGGAGCAACGGTACGCCAGAGATTCTTCAACGTTTTCCTCGCGAGGGTGGAGACCTCGAGTTGACCAAAAATCTCGCGAGCCTCCGCTCGCATTCCCAATCTCGCGAAAGCCGTCGAATTCGTTTAACGAGGACGGTCGGACGGCAGAGGCCTGTCGTCGAAAAAATCGTCGCCACACCCACACCCACACCCACCCACATGCCCCACTCCTTCTATTTCTCCCTGTCCCCCCTGCCTCCTGCCCCCCTCTGGAACCCCCCTCGATGCGCGAGGGGCATGCTAGCCGTGCCATCAAGGTGCTCGATATTCCGCGCATTTCGGTATTTCCCAATTAATAGGAAAGCGCGCGCGAGAGCGTTCGCTCGCTCGCTTGCTCGCTCGCTCGCCCGGTCTCGCGCAAATAGGAACAAAAAGAAGCACGTATACACGTACATGTGCCGCACGCGCGAGTGCTCGCGCGCGGGCGCACACGCGTGCACGCCGAAATATACGGGCACGCGTAAACACACGTATGCGATCGTGTACCTATACTATCGCGCACGCGTATTCTGACAAAGCTTCTAACGCGAAAAAAAGCAGGGACTGCAAGCGCGGGAGGGCGCGACGTAGGGCGGGCGAGAGGGACGAGGGGGTGAATGGTCGAGCGCGAGTAGCGACGACTAGCACGGGTGCGAGTGAGAAGCCGGACGATTGGATAGAATCAGCAGTCTGCGAGTAACAATGGGGGGTTCAATTGAAAAAATAATTTAATGTGTCCTTTTAATTAAACAGAGAGGAGGGACAGGCGGGTGAGGACCGAACGGGTGGTACCGGCGTACACCGCGGCGTAGGACGAGGGTACGGGGATGGATGGACGAGAACCGAAAGAGGACGTACGGGGTGGCGCGGAGAAGCAGCCAGCAGCAGGAGGAGCAGGAGGACGAGGTGGAGGACGCGGAAGAGGAGGAGGTGGAGGCGCGGCTCGGATGGACGCGGAAATTTAAAACCTGATCAATTGATAGGACGGAATGAAAAAAGTAGGGTTGTGGGGTTGCGCGGGTGGCGGTGCCGGAGGAGAGAGAGAGCGGGTGCCACGGCGCATCGACGGCGGGAGGGGGATGACGAGGCGGAGGAAGGCGGCGGAGGAGGCGACGAAGAGAGGGATAGAGGGGCGAGGGGTGCAGGCTGGCCCGCGGAATAGGGGTGAGACGAGGGGGCGAGCGGGCGAGAGGCAGAAGAGAGGAGACCGCGGCGAGAGAGGTGGGTAGATGGGATTGCCGGGCATTATTCTGAAACGCGAATTTGTTCATTTGTTTCTTCCCTCTGTATGCGCCGCGGCGTGTGTGCATCCTTTTATCGACTGAAATCCAGGCTTCGAATTACCGTGCAAATGATTTTTTTTTTTTGAGCGCGCACTCGCGCTAGTCCACCCCCGCTAGCACAGCACCCTCCGCGCGTCAGCCCCTGGTCCCAGGCTCTACCCTCCCGATTTTCTCGCTGCAACTCTCTTCTGCATCGCGCCGCGCACAGCGGCCCCGCGACACCCGCGCGCGCGCGTTTTGAACTCAAAAGGAATTTAAAACCACTGCCGATGCCCGCCGCCGCCGCCGCCGCCACCGCCACCGCCGTTGCCGCCGTCACCACCGCCGCCGCGACCGCCACGGCAGCACCATGAGATGACGTACAATGAAACAAACGAAAAATGGGGAATTCCCCGATCTGTCGAGTTACCAGCGGGGTTGTGTTACCTGAGTTCCGATTCGCGACACTTTACGACGATAACGCGCTTGATATCGCGTTCGTAACAGAGTGTGCCCGAGCACTTGATTCGGCGTTTGGTACCGAGATTCAAGGATCCCGAAGTTTATGGAACACGCAGAAATTTGATTTTTCCCAGAAAAATCAATGGTTTATATGGAATTTATATCTCTATAAATAAGTAATTATTGAAGTTTAAAAGTTTTACATTTTATTTTCGTAACTCGTTATAGTCATGTATAATCATGATAAGAAGCTACGCTATTTTAGAATTATTAAGGATGAAAAAAATGTCGAATAGAGGAAGAGATAGCCAATCTTATGATACGTACATAAATATAGTTCGCTGATACCATGGATGTATCGTTGGTGATTTAAATGCCTTGATACTGTACGGAGTTTAAAGCGGTAATTGAGTTCTCACTGACAATTCGATGGTCATCATAATGACAACTCGTCGGTGAACGTCGGTTTGGAACACGGGGCGACGACGAAAGTCAGCGTGGCACCGCGACGCAAGCAACTTCTTCACAATTGACTTCGTTAACGCGACGTTTCCGACGCGGAAGAGCGCAAGTACGACGACGACGTACGGCGCTTCTGAATCCCAATGGACATTATTACGAGGCGAACTGAACCATAGATAAACTCCCCGGCGCACGAGATCACGGAGCGCTGCGGAGCAATATGAAACTCCTCGATCTAATATGGCTTGAGGCGGCGACGAAGCGTGACGTCACATCCGCCGTCCCGTCCACCGGTCATCTTGAATATTGAGTCGACCACCGGCGGACCGGAAGTTATGAGATTCGGATTCCGACCCCGATGCCCCGATCTGCGTTTATATATCACGAACGACTCCGTTTCGGCTCGGTGAACGTCTCCCGAGCATGCGACTTTCCCTTGCGTTTGCGCCTCGGCGCTGGACGCCGCGGATTAATGCCGTTTCGCACACTCCGCCCGTATTTTACCGCGGCGAAACGTATCGGTGTAATGTGCAGTCGAGTAAACAATCTGTAAACGAGAGGAAGCTGCAATACTCCCGCGTACGAAAGGATAAATAAATAATCGAGTCGCGCTGATTTGCGCTGTTTAACGCGACAAAAATAACGCCCTTGTGCAAATTGTGAATTACGGGATCGGACGATGTATAATTTTGCATGACGCAAATTGCATTTCGCGCTTATTTCCGCGAATCTTTCCGCGATACTTTGTATAATGTATTTATACGAATGCGGGAGAACTGGAGCAGTGCATTAATAATAACCCTATTAGCCGACTGTATTGAGGCAAAACAATCGATAATTCATTTGTTGCGTCCATTAAAAATGTAATTTAAAAATATATTAAAGGGGTCGGCTCTGAGAGAGAGAGAGAGAGACGACGAGAGAGAACGACAATGAGGGAGAAAGGAAGTGGGAGAGAAAACGGAAGGAAAGAGAGAGAGAGAGACGAGGAGCGAAAGGAAAGAGAGAGAGAGAGATACTGAGAAAGTGCGGAGGCGGAGGTATGCCGGTCGAATGCAAATGAATTATTAAAAATTTAATCAATCGAATCGGCAGTGCCTTGCTTCCCATCTACGACGTAATGATTATTCATGCTGAGGTGGTTTCGCGCGAACGAATATTTATAATTTGTTTATTTAAATTGTTCGGCCGGCTCCGTCAGCGGGTCGCGCACCCTCGTGAAATTGCGTTATTAAGTTTACCGTTTCGTATAAATCGCGTTTTCCAGGCCAGATTATTGGAAACTCGGAAGCTGCCCACTTTATACGCTCTTACAATATGTAGAGGCCAGAAGGTCTCGCCACCTTTTCTCACCGACGAAGAAACGTATTTACAATACCGGGCGAATATCTGCATAAAAGCCAGAGATTCGAAGCATAGACTTAACACTTTTCATTTATCTACCGGCTGCATACAGCTGTACTAATAAAATTCATATCTCACTCTTAGTGTAGTTTGTCAACATGCATTATACATGTATCCCAAACATTGCGAATAAATTTTCAAAATATTTTCTTTCACATATTAATAAATGTTATTTTAAATATATATATTTTATTCATGGCAGAATTGAAAGTTAATTTACGGTTGATAATTTTGCTAGGTCAAAATGAAATTTTCCATGACGTTTTATGTGGAAGAGTCGATTTTAATCTGTCGACGAATCACGCAATGGGACTCGAATATTTCGTCTATCGTCTCTAATAAAAGGGCGGATTGTTCGATTCCTCGAGAAAAGACTCGATGTTCCTTCGGGAAGAATTCTCGCAAATTTGAGAACGTCTCGTTTCTCGCGACCCTTCTGGGACCCCTCCGTCGTCCTTCGGCGCCCGCCACGCGCCTCTTCGGCCTTCCCGCGTCATATCCCAAGGTAATGTCGATCGATCGGCTCATTTAAATGTTGACCGCCTCGGCAGGATATAAAATTCAAAGTGCCTTCATAGATACTTTCATATGCGGCGATCTCTTCGCTCCTCCACGGCAAGCCTATCCATTTCTGTCTCGGTCTCTGTCCTTCTTGGATCCCATCGGTCGAAACGTATTCGTCGGCCTAATATATTTATGCAGGAATATATGCATGTACATGGAACCCACTCTCTATCCCTTCCTTATGCGCGGGGGCCCTTTACGAAACGCATGTGTACTAGTACTAGTACACATGCATATGAAATTATGAACGTGGTGGTAAGATTATGCATGTGCCTGACCTCGAGAATCGATACGTATATGGGATAGAGGGGGAGAGGAGGTGCGAAGTGGCCAGCCAAACTTTCCGGCTGCTCACCCACTGCTGAGTTTTCTCGCGCAGTTTAAATATATATATCACATTTCGATATCAATAGTTACCGAGTTAAGTAAATAATAAGGTAATAATTTCTTCAAGTTCGATCTAATGTGATTTTTATCTTAATCCTTTTGCGTCTTAATTGCTCAAGTCTAATATATTAAGGGAATAATTTTGTTAAAATGCTAACTCATGTTTTTAAAGTTACGAAGCATTGTGGTCTCAGTTTGTTAACATGTTCTGATTTATGAATTAAGTTATTTAACCGACATTCTTCTTTATACAAAATAATAAATAGAAAAAATACGGGTTATGCATAGCTGCTAGTAAATCTCTTCTCACTTTCTATTTATTTTCAATATTCTTCATATAGTTCGAAAGATTATACTCGGAAAGTAAATACGAATTCCAAACGAAACTCGTTAACCTGTCGATGCTCACAATCTTCTTATTGGTTAAAACGACGGCAGATTCGCAGTGTTACGCAGCTACCTTCGAATTCCGAAATTGGATGATGGCACGAAACATAAATAGTCCGTGAGGTTTTTAATCATTTTCTCCTCGCGCGGAATACAAAGTTCAACGCGCGTCCATGTTGCTCGAAGGGAAGAAAAACATTGCGTCGGTACAACGCTGTCAAAATATACCTTCCTCGCATCCGTCCCGCGGGCTCCACATTACGTGAACGTTAAATATTATTTTTAGGGGGACACATTTATTTGCGAATAAAAAATAGAGCTGTCTCGCGAATAAAGTGGAACCTCCGCGAATACGCGAAGCGTATTTCGCCGAAGCGCCTGTTGCTAAATATTCACGCGGTCTCTCTTCCCCCGGTATATCCCTCCCCACTGGTATTCACGTATATACGTTAATTACTCAGTAAACAGTAATTATTTTTGCGAATATAGAACACTCTATTCTTTGTGTGAAATGCGTGAAATATAAAATGACTAATGACATATCGTTGTGATAGGCTCTGTATAGGAGAAATGGAACACTTTTTTTTACGGTAAAGATAATCGACGTATGATACGTATAAATACAATTTCAGCTCTACTGCAGAGAAAGATCTTTTCTTTATATGGTAATATGTTAAAATATTTATATAGTAACGATAAATACTTGACACTTTAACTGGTCAGTCAAATCAGTTGATACCGTACACGTATTATTTATTCACTGAATGATTTCAGTTGTATAATCTCGTAAAACATTTTATTCAAATTTCAACGTATATATAAAAAATCGGATTATTTCCAAAATATACAGGTAATCAAAAAGAAATTAAAAGATCATCATTTATAGCATTAACGGGACGAGGAAGGAAAGCGGCAAACGAGAAAGAGGAAATATACGAAAGCATTCCGGTGGTATTTCGATAGGATATGAAAGAAGAAAGGTGAAAAATGATCAAATTTTTTGGTAGAGGGACTGGTGTAGCTCAATGCATTTACAGATATGCAGGATAAATGCGGCAACGATGTGTGTGTAAAAATACACACATATACATACATACATACATATTGTATTATATAACTTTATATATGTAAAAAGCATATATGTATATATATGTATATAAGTCAAACATATATGTATATACATATGTACAAACACATACCTATCTATATATATGTATACCACATCGAGACTACGTAACTGCGTTAGCGGAGAGAATCTGGCCGCGGGGTGCTTTTTAAAAATTCGTGATTTTAAAATTCGCGTTGGCAAACAGTCCCCACTCGATTCGAAGCGCACTCACTCCACGAACGGCTCCCTTCTGCACCCCTTACGGCACCCCCCCCCCCCGTCGCCGTTTCGACTCTTTTAGCTGCACTCATGCCGCCGACGGCGCCAATGGATGACAAAATATAAGCTCCAAGCCTGGATTCAATCAGAAATGGCGGCGACCCGCGCCACACATACGCAACGCTTTTTTTTCCTTTGTCGGCGGACACCCCTGCCTGGATTTTCCGCGGGTCGACGGCTCGATAAATAACCATAAGAACGCGGAGACTCACTTTGTATGCGAATGAAACGATCATATGTACGCCTTTCCGTAGTTTTAGGGATAATGAAGCGGTCGGCAGGCTGCAAAGAGTCGTTTGGAACGAACCGCAGTGTGGTTTCACTCCCCTGAGTGCAACTCGGGGCCACTCTCTTATTCTTACATTATGCGGCGAACCTGTAACAGTGTTTAAAAACGATAGAGCGATAAACAGCAGCAGAAAACGCGAAATTACAATGAATAGCCGAATCTGTCTCTTTCCCGTAAATTATAGCTCAATAAATGTCATCGTAATAAAAACTGATGTAATACCGGTTGAAAAATCAAAATTTTATTTCACGCTGTATAAATGTATTGTTTTCAGTACAAATATATCCAAGGTATTTTTATGTATATATTAACTCAGTTATCAGTAAAATGTAGTTAAATTTAACGATAGGTTCTAATTTTCTACTGCTACGTGACTGTTACGTATGTATAAAATCAAGCGATAGGTGCATAGATATAAGATAAAAAAGTAAGTTTTGCAGCTTTCCATAGACGTCATATTAATAAACAAAGGAACGGTTAATAAATGCATAATGAAAAAAATATTTTGCCCGATAGCCTCCTTATCAGAAAAATTAGATTCGATGGATAAATATTTGCGCAGCCGTAAGCGAAATATATTTGAAACGACCGATGAGATTTGTTGCGGGAATTACAATTTTTTTTGCGAAAATAAAAGTTTACATTTCCTGCAACTAAAATAATTTTTAATCGAGCCGACTTTATATCAGGACAAACTTTTATTCGTAGCCGCGTGTGATGGCGGGTTCCCTTTGAATCGAATATTTTTTTTATTAATATCGAACGCGTCTCGCGGGAATTGAGACTAACTGAGATTCCGACATAGGTGCGATCGATTATGTAATGCCGTCACGAAATATCCTAAGTAAGGTGAATGTACCAATGCCTGGACGCGTATCTATGTCTGGACATTTTTTTCATTTTAGTCCTTAAATAAGTTATAACGCGAATTAAAATCAAAGAATCAAAGATAAAAATATTTTTCGTGTATTATATTTTTATCTTTGATTTTAATTTGCGTTATACTTATTTGAAAACTAAAATAATAAAGGTGTCCAGACATAGGTCTTAAGTGTCCCGGCATTGGTACATTTAACTTACGAAAATTTTAGCACAGTTTAAGATCCATATTTATAACCGCGTGCTGAGAAACTTGGCTTGATGACTTAATAAATAAATCAATTTGACACGCTGATCGTTATTTAACGCAATATTTGATATTCGACATATGTATATCGCGATATTTATTTCACAAAAGCGATTCGATTGAGAAATTCAAATGAAGTTTGTCTTGAGACACAGCATGCATTTCTCACGATTTAATACGTTCGCGCGACAGTCGTCAATCGCGGGGGTTACTGCGATAATTCGCTAGTTATTCGTAAGAAATAATGGTACTTGATGCGCTTGCGTTCCAATGGGGAAATGAGGGGGAATGAAGCGGCTTCGCGTCGCTACCTATGGGCTCGAGTGTCGTCGCGTCGATGATAATAACACGGCGCGCGGCGGCCTTGCGTGCGCCGTACGTTCCCAACAAACACCAAGGCTATAACACCAGAGTCGGTCTCACCGTTACGAAATATTTCACGTTCTACGAAATAAGTAATATCGAATATATCGTTCTTGTATTTGAAATTAATTTTAATAAGTAAAACAAATTTTGCGCTTCTCTTTGATAGCTTAGTAGACAACCCTCATTATCGTCTATGATTAATTCGACAGCGTTTTGGAATAGGAATGTTATTACTTGAATCTTAATTGACAAACAAATTTTCGATTTGGTTAATAAAATAAGAATGCGCATCAGTTCAGTTGAACAAAACGCTAAAAGTTATTATCTTATTATTAGACGAGTCTGCAGAATAAAGCGCAAAACGTACGCAATGGCTCATTTATCGAAATTAATTTAGGATAGAAGAAGCAGGACGTACATATTTCGGCGCACATTTATTTCATAACTTGTTAAATATTTCGTGGAAGCGAGGCTGGCTGGCGTTTGTGTTTACGGCCTTGGTGTTTGTTTTGGTAACAGCACGTTACGTCGTACGCAAGGCCGCCACGCGCGCCGTGTTATCATTCGCGCGGCAAGATTCGAGTTTACAGGTTGATAAGCCGCTCCGTGTGTCGCCTCATTACCCATCGCAATGCGATCGCGTCCGGTACTAGGGAGACACCGAACTCGATTGTTCCTAGTGACTACAAGCCCGCGAGAATAGGTAACTCTCGCGATAGAGACGAATTGTCGCTTAATTACATTTGGTTATTTGTCGAAGTGAGCACGATTTATTGCGCGATTTTTTGCGCGATTTATTTACTTTATTTCAGAATCGAGGCGATAAGTTGGGTTAAACTATAAATATAAATTACTGTATTAAGATGGTTTTACTGGGCGGCATTTAATGGGCGATAATAATTCCTGTAACGGCATTTAGATTCGATTGTCTTTCATTCCGCTTTGAACTTTTCGCTGATTTAGACGTAATTTGGAGTTAATTTGCTCATCACTTTCGGATTGAGAGCGCGGAATAATACGCGGATCGCGTGATTCAAGTAACGTGAAACAGATATCGAGCGTTTATTTATACGTGTATCTCATTGAATTAATGTAGGTACTTAAAATATATCTCGTTTGCAATATTAAATTTTGATCGTATATTTTCGATTGAATCTTAACTCGTCTTGTTACGATTAACGTAAAACTTTATTAATACGCATTTCGTATTGGTGCCAAAGTCATTTTTGAATTTGTCAGTAATAAAAAGAACGTCGCATGAAACAAATCGATTTCGAGAATCGAGCAGTATCGCAATCAATTAATGAATGCACTCGTAATTAAGGTCATGTTTTAATATTTATCAACTGCGTAACATAAGTTTGGTATTTGCGATCTATTGAAATCCGCGGTCGTGAGTTCCATGTTTTAATTCGCGCGTGTCGAACGAATCATAGAGCGCCTTATTTATTTCATGTTATTTTTTTGTCCATTAACACGTCGGGAGTGCATGTGAAGTGTCGTGCGATTATCCCGTCTTGGTTTACACACTATCGTAATTAACTGTTCTTTCGCAGG
Source organism: Temnothorax nylanderi (assembly GCF_030848795.1). Classification (NCBI taxonomy): domain Eukaryota; kingdom Metazoa; phylum Arthropoda; class Insecta; order Hymenoptera; family Formicidae; genus Temnothorax; species Temnothorax nylanderi. Next base: position 2,087,927 of record NW_027249064.1, on the reverse strand, counting down.
TGTTGTGTTGTGCGAGTGCAACGAACGAATCTGACAATGAGAGGAGGAGGAGGAGGAGGAGGAGGCTTGGGAGGCTTCGGACGACGGCCGCGGCGGTGCAATCATCGGGTGAGTAAATTATTATTTTTTATTTCATTTGTTACTCGCAGAAGTAATTACTTATAATAATTTTATGCAAGCAACGATTATTCTTTTAGATATTAATTATTCAGGGCGTTGTGCTATAATTTACATATATTTCTGTTTTACAGTTTAACGCAGTTGCAACGTAACTCCGCCGCTGCATATCGGTGAGTGATACAATATTATTTTTTATTTTATTAAAGTTTAATATTTCCGAATTTTATTTATTGAAGTAACGGGGGTTCAAGAAAAAATAATATCAGACATGTAATACGTATGTAAGTACATGAGTATATATGAAGTTAAGAGATACATACACACACACACACATACAACTTAAAAATACTGCTGACAAATCGCGAACATGCTATACTTAGCTTTACGAGGGCCAGCAAATGGAAAAGGTCATGCAAAGATAGCATCCGGGACGAGCGAAAAAATTCAGATATTCCCGCGAGCTAAACCGTGTGACACAAGCAAAAGTCATTTCGATGCGCTACCGTCTATTTATATTTCACAAATCGCTTTCAAAAAGAGCGCAATACTTTGGGATTAGCGTACCGCGCAAAAAAATGTCACAGGGAATCGTCTATGAGCCGCGGCAACGAGTCAGGAAAAAAATTCGGAAATATTATTAAAAGCCGCTGGATCATTGCTGCGCACCCCCGGCGGACACTGTGGTCGTCAGGGTGCGAGGGGATGGTCCGCTAGGCCGTTGGTTATCTTCGGCGGACAGCCCATATTCAAATACGAGCTGGTCGTACGTGTCCGAGAGGAGAGAGAGAAAGAGAGAGAGAGAGAGAGAGGGAGGGAGAGGGGCAGCGGCACCCCTTAATGCCGCGGCATAAAGTATGTATTACGCGATATAAAGCTATAGAGAAAGGGAGGAAATAAAGTGCGTCGCCGCTGGCGAAACTGGGTCTCCATATGAAACGCACGTTGGGATTTTTCGGTCACGTTTGCCTGATTGCAATCAGGCTACTCGTCGATCTTGCAAATAAAAGTTATATGGCGACTGTTTGTGCTGAATTACCGACACGTGTTTTGTACCCAAAGCATCCTACGCGGCATGCACGCTGCTGGGCAGCACGAAAAATTCGACGGTCCCAGCGCACCACGAGCGGCCGGGATCGTCTCGTCTCGTAAGTGAAACGTTCGAAGCGAATGGAAATATTGAGTACACGCTGTTACGAGTACGCGTGTCCCGAGTGTATCGCATTGTTCGCGCAGGCGATGGTTGCTACACTAGATTAAAATCGAAGAGAGAGAGAGAGAGAGAGAGAGAGAGAGAGAGAGAGAGAGAGAGAGAGAGAGAGAGAGAGAGAGAGAAGGGAGAGAGACAGAGAGAGATGTAATTAAAGTGTAACCCGTAAAATTCGTTTCGAGAAATAATAGTTTGTAAACTAAATTATTTCGGATATAAAATAAAAGCGCCAATGTAAGAGACAGTTATATTTATTAGATACGTAATGATATAATACGATCTGTAGCGGTTACATGTGCATGTTTTTGATTTTAAAAAATCCAAAGTTTTTAATATTTTTATATCTAACAATCTCATTAATGCGCGAATCATCGATGCGTTTCTAATGTCGATCCTGCTAGAATTTGCGTTCTCTTGCCAGTGCCTGTATCAAACGGCTATAAATATTCTTCAGTGACAATTCAACGATGTTCATTATGCGGCTGAATCACGGGTAAATGCTCGCATCTGTAATCTAACAGACTCGTATACGATGTTGCGACCGAAAGCAGATACAGAACTGGTTCTGACATCTTTGGTGGTTCATTACGGAGCGTATCGTGCAACGGACAAAAACCAGGCGGAGCGATGTAGTCCGCGCTCGCGGCCGCATTATTATCATTAATTATATGCGCATTACAGACACGACTGTCGGTAACAGTGTTGCGGTTATTAGAGGAGGGAGCTAAGTGGCCGCGTGCTCGAAACAAACGCTTGGGAGTCCACAGTGCGCTTGATGCGCTTACGGAAAACGAGGGAGAGATAGAGAGGGGGAAAATAAAAGAAAGGGGGGAGAAAAAAAATCAGAATGGCGAAAACTCGCACGAGTAACCCTCCCCCCCTCCGCTCAACGCGAGTTTTTTCGAAGGTCCGTACCTACGGCACGGCGAGGCTGGGTTTAATGTAATGCTATAAAACCGGCATAATTTAGTAATGAACGGCCACTTTGCACAAATGGCTTCGTGCATCATGGCCAAACCAAAGAAGTCCCTTTGGCCGAGTGAGCGCGTGATAGGATAATAGTAATGTGCTTAATGGTAAATGGAGGCATTCAAGAGGCCGAGATTCAGATGGCACTCATAATGGTCGCCCGGACTGGCGTATCACCCCTAATAAGTACAAGTGGCACAAAATAGCTGTAATCACTTGACATCGTGGATCGTAAGATCATCCTGCTCCTCACCGTCAAGACATCGAGCTCGATGCTATCATGACAGCTTGGCTATCGCCTATCTACCTACGTGGTCGGATTAGGCTCACATCGCGATAAAGCGCCACGCCGTGCCGGTCGTTCTCGTTTAAGAAGTATAAAGCAATAATAACTAGAGTTTGTAGAGTATATACATCGATGCGAATTAGGCTGTTATAAAAAAGTTTAAATTTCTTTTAAGCTATCTCACATTAAAATAGATGTAAAGTTTTAAAAATTAACACGTGCGCGTTACGAAACTCTCGGAATAGACACCTAAAATTAGATTTAGGAAACAGAGTTAAGGTATATTTCTGGTCCAAGTTTCTTCGAGAGAGGAGAGCGAAGCGCATGGAGAAAAAGTTCGTAGCAAGGAATGTCGAAACCGGTTGAAGATCTTCGGAGAGAGGCTCTGATCGGGATTGATGCCGCAAGGTCACGTTAATGGACCGTACGCGAATCACGGACTAATAATAACCCGGGCCATGTCGCACTATCGGCGGTAATTCAAAGCAAATTTAACGGGGAGCGTATCGCAATTGCGGACAAACCGTATATACAGCGGGAAACATAACTCACCGTTGGTTTGTTTGCATTATCTGCCGCGCTCAAATACCCATATTTATCTCGTCTCTCGTGACACTCTGATGGGAGATCGTTATTTTATTGACACCTCGCGCCAAGCGAATATTAAATAACCGGCGGGCTTGGCGGGCGAGTCGCGCGTCGGTTCGTCCGTCAAAAACTGTCCGATTTGATTTGATCAAGAAGCTCGCGAAACCACCCGAAAATTCGTAGCGTCTAATCGGTCGGCGGGCGCGAGCGCGGGCGAGACAGGACAAAACTTGCGCCGCGTCCAGATCCTATGATTTTTCTGATCAAACTGTATCAACGTTCGCGGTGAATTATCGGGAAAACAACCGACATAATATCGGCGGCATTAATTCCGATAATGGCGACGTCGGGTAATTATTAATTTATACGATACCTAGGAAAACGATTCGTGACGCCGGAGCATTTGTCACGAGCTTGAAGTACCCCTAAATATGTCCGCGTAACCATCGGTACCCTCCCCACCCTCGTCAGGCAACAACGCCTCCTCTCTGTTCTCTCATTGCGTAAAGGGCCTATTTGTTGCTCGTGATCGATGAAACGATTTCAATTAACAAAATGCGCTACGTCGATGGTCACGGTCTCTCATTTCGGGGGGCGGCGGGAGCGGGCGTGCCGGGACGCTTTCGGAATTCGCCGAAAAATATGCTCGCACTCAAGGCTAATGGACCGGATGAATGAGGTCGTTTTGTCGAGCCACGGGAATCGCATGTAGAAAAATATTCAGCGCCAAAAGTGTAGCGGCGCATCAATTCAAGCGCCGCTTTGTCCCGCGTTTTACGTCTTCTCATTTCGCGGCTGAGAGTTAATTAAACGTTGATGCGGTCTTTGAAGTCGAACCCTGTGCGAAGCGTTTGCGTTCTTATGGTTTTAGATTTGATTGTTGAAGTCGTTTGCTAATATAACTTCGCGAGCCGATAGCGTAACATGAATCGAAATTTCAGTTTTGTCCGTCACGGTTTACTTGATAGATGTAATTTTTGCATACATTGCTCAGTGCAATGTATTCACGATATTCAGCGAAATATTAACGATTAGCTCGCTCTGTCGGATGGACGATTGGCAGAAATAGGTTGCCGCGGAAACATTCGTAAAATGAGGGCCGTTCTTGAAGAATACTGGATGTATTGATCTGTCAAATTTTAGACTCGATACGGGATCACTTCGATAATATGCTTTGCCGATATATTTCACAATATGGTGCAGTCAACCGACCGCGCCAGGCTTTCCCCCGGGGAGAAATATCGCGGATTATTATTTAGTCAGTTTACCGCGCAAATTAGTCATGCGAATAGGGATTCATTAGAGCAGTCGCTTAATTATCGGCGTTACAGATGACGCCGAAGTGAGAAATACATGGCGCGGCTACGCGAGCATCATGCAAGCTTAAGTTCCGTTTTCTTCAAATTGTTCCACGAGTATTACTAGCGTCGATACTGTCGTTTTGTTCGCTAAGTGAATTAATTAACTTTCGTCGCGTATCTGAGATATACACAAGCGCGATTTAGATGACAATTTGTCCATTTGGAGGATGTCTTAAGATATTCAAGAAACAAGTGCGCTATCAACGTTAGTATTCGAGCGTATTATCCACATCTCTCGTGTCCTCAACTAAATAATTAGCGACGGGATCTTAATCCGCGAGCGGGTTAATCTATTTCATTCGACTAATCAAGAAAAGTGAGCACAACCCGACGCGGTGATTCGCTAATGATTCACGTCCAGAACCTGGAAGATCCCGACAAAGTTTTTTTTATCTCGGGGTCGGTGAATCCTCGCGGTTCCGCATTAGCTTGAATCGAGATAGTTTCGTGCGCGCGCGAGATAGCGCGATCTCATTTGCATGGAAAAGGCGAATAGAAACTTTTTTCCCTCGGACTTCAACTTTAATTCTTAATGAAAATGAGCCCCTCGCGAAGTCGCTATGCAGGCGATGAGACGAGAGCGAGGAGCATGACTGGTCGGCGAGAGATTCGCCGAGGGTGGCAGGGATACGACGGAGGGGACGTGGAATTCGAGCGGTAAGGGATGTAGGCGACGAACAATGAACGCGAGAGAGCTGTTCCAGCGCCTTTGGCCACGCGCTCCCAACCATGTACTTAACGTCGTAGTTTTGAAAATGCCGCTAAGCTCTGACGTATGCTTTTGGCAATCTCGATAACTATAAAATGCATGACTATAAAATGCACCTGAATTAATATATCGCAAATATGAATTTTCATTATATGCACGCCGATTGAGATAACAAATACATAATTAGTGGTTAATAAAAATAAAATTTGGCTCATTGTGTAATTCGGATTTAATCAAAATTTAAGTTAAAGACCCAAAGTTCTTTGCGGAAGAATCGTTAATTATAAACTTAAGATACAAGTTATGCAACACACCAAATTTTCGAAAGGTGTATTGACGTAACATCGTCGGCCTATCTTATTAGGCGATGGACAAAATTTTTGCGGTTCATAGAAATTTCAGCATATATGTGCTTCGTAAAGTATATGCAAACCTTTATCTCTCTTGAGGGTCCTCGGAACCTTACCGCGGGCATGAGTCTTGCCGAGCGGTGCTCTCTTTCGAATACAATATTGCTTTGTCGAGTAGGCAGTCGCTCCACTACCAGATCGCAGACAATAATCGTATACTCGACTTCGTTGGCAGTGCCAGTGGGCAAGTCAAAAAGTCGCGGTCGAGAATGCGAACGCTTATGCGAGAAGCAGATAACCCGAGTAAATCTTATCGAAGTAACAATATCGAGTAAATGTAATGCGATTGCAGAACGTGAAATATTCAAATCTCTATTTGATCAACTTGGTCGAGTCATCCTGAACTTTCCCGGAAGCCGCGCTAAATCCGTCCGCTAAATCCATCTGCGCGATGCGTTTCATGAGCAAAGTAAGCACCGTGAAAAAAAAAAAAGAATCTTGGCCAAGAAAATCCCTTCTGTTACCCTCTTCCGACCCCGCCGTGCCCCACCGCCGGCCGCTCCTTCTGAGTTAACAATGGGGCGAGGCTCACGTGCGCGAGGAATCAAGTGTTCTCGCACACCAGCGCAGTCCACTAGACCGAGGGCGCATGCATAATACAATGACCCTGCTAAGTACTATTTTAAAACAATGCTGAAATTGCTTTAGGGGATAAAAATGAACGAGGTAGCTAGGTGTATTTTTCTCCCCTCCGTCACCCCGCCTCTTTGACGAGGGTGCACGTACACGCGGCCATACACGGTGTAGTAACCACCGCCGCGCCGTCCCCTCGCGCGCACCCTTCGCGCCGTTGTGGCCGCACATAGGCACAGCCACGTACAAAGCTCTAAGCCTTTGAGTCGCAGTCTCACCGGCGTACAATATAAGGCGTTCCATTTTTTTGTTTTTCATCCACTTTAAGAGCGCGCGCACGGGGAGAAAGATGGGAATGTGCGACGAGCTGCCGTTTTTTTGCGAGCGACATTGTCGCGGGTATCTCGTTCGATATCTCATGGCTATCTTTCTTGAGTTCCCGAGACGCTTTACGTGAAACATTGAATTTTTGACAACAAGTGTTCAAGCTAATATAAAAAGAATATTGTTTTATCTTAAAATTTGTACCAAAGAAGATATCTGTTGGAATAGATCATTCAACAATAAATCAGCAATAGATCATTTAAAGTAAAAAAAATTATGAGTGATATACGCTTCGAAGAAGCAAAATGTCCCGCGAGGTTTGATATCGCTCAAATCTGACTTGGCTTTTATGCATCATGTATAGTTGATCATAATTGCGCTAAGGCTCCTTAATCAGGGCATGGCCTATCGATCACGAAGGCATTTTGTCTGGAAAGTAGGACCGACGGGGTACATGCGCGAATAAGGTGCTTGAGGATTCCACAATTCTTAGACGGTCTCTCCTCGTTACTTTGACATTTTTAATTACGGGCTCTCAGTGTCGACGAGCGAGTTGGTTTGTGCTTTGTGAACTGGCGACTTTCGGCGGCTTGACCGGCACTGAAAAGCTGGCACGGTCGGAACGAACGTATAATGGAACTTAACTTGAAATTAGTAATTGTTTAAAGCTGTCTTGACAGCATTTTATTTCTTTGAAGATTATTTCTTTTATGAACCGTTGATTATTTATTGTTAATCTGTTACATATAGAAGTATTGTATCGGGTAATCAGAGAGAAATATCTGATAATTAAATATTTTTCCTTATGTTGCACACAATACGTGTTGGACTTTATTTTCATTTAAAATATGAAGCTTGTACTACATATAAAGGTAATTTTTTTTCTTATTATCTTTAACGATGCGTCATTTCTGTAAAATTCTTTAATAATCAGTTTACAATTATTTGAAGATAAAATGATCCGGCATTAAATCTACCAGAGTTTTATAATTAAAGAAATAAAATATATATATAATATAAAAATTGCAGCATACAAAGAATAAACTAATGGGATGTAAGATTTTCTTCTGGAATATGGGACTTTCGACGGTTATAAGAGCCAGCCTAGTAAGGCAAATCGATTGAAATCGAGTAGGTAGATGAGTTTTGAATTGAAAGTTTCGATCCGCGCGCGCGATAGCGGCATTTTTATTTTAAATGGAAGGAAAAGCAAGAGCCGTCGACTCTGGCGAACACGAACTCTATCCCGCACTCCCTTTCATCGTCTCTAATGTAATTTTTCAATGTCATTACCCGGGACGTTTGAGGGAAAGTGAAGGCTTTTAAGGTAAACTAAAATTTCGGTATATTTTCCATGAACGACGATGGAATCATGGTAAGCGAATTATCTTCGTTAGACGCCGCTTATTACCGGTCATTCGGTTAACCATGTATACATTACACGCGTTCATATCCGACCGATAATATCTTAATTGCATAATAATTGTAGGCTAACGTATTGTTGTACATAATATATCGTTACTACATACTTTAACGAGTAAAACAAGTGTATTTTTAGATACATTCAAAACATCCGATTGTTTATTTGATAATCTAAAGTAGATTTTTTTAGCATTTTTGTAATATAACGGTCATAACGGAGGGAGCAAGATAAACGAGGGCAATGAAAGGAAGGATTAAATTAGACAGGCATAAAGTTCGAGGAATCATCATCGAGTATTATATCATTGAGTATAATCATTAATAAAGATACTCTGTGCTCGTCAACGTTTGCCCCGAGAATCTGTTAATAAAGAGACCGGCGAATCCGCAGATTAGAAACACGGTCGTATCCGAAATTAGCATCAGCCCGTAGGCATAATGTAGCTACCCGTCCTCGCGTGAAACCAATAATCGCGTGGCGCGAGGTCGGGTATAGATTAGAAGGGTGAGTCGGCATAGCTAATACGCGCGTTAATAAGAGCCCCTGTTCCACGCTCCGTACGCTGTATATAAGCGCCCGGCATGTAATTTCTAACCACATTTCCCCGTATTCGCTTCAAATGTACGTACACGTACGAAGGAAGCTGACTGGAAGTTACGATACCCGTATACCGTGTGTCTCGATATACAAACGGAGCAACCTGCCGTGTTCCCACGGAACCTTCGTTAATTCGCGCGGTATTCATACTTTCCACCCCGAGAATATACTTGAAAGATTCGTTCCTTCAGTACTGTATTGTACTTCTGTCGGACGACAATTGTTAAGATTAAAATCTCTCTTTCTTTCTTTCAATCTTAGATGACTCATGTTTACATATTATTCTAATACTTTGATAATATTAATGTTCCTACAAGTGCAACGATTTTGGCATGGAATTTAATGAGTATAGACGAGAGAAAGGATTAAAGGGCTGCCGTCAACACGGAATTTCTGAAGCCCGAAGAATATATTCTGCATTATGACACGCGTTACGAGCGGCTGGCTTTCCGGCCGAGTTCCGTGAAATGTTCCGGTCTTTAACCAGCACTGGTGGCGTATCACCCGTTACAATTCGACTAGACGAGTACTTATACGGCCGCAGAACGCCACAGTAGCCAGGCACATTCGCAGGAGGTCGAGGGTGGCGGCTGCCCGTAGCCCGCAGCCTGTAGTCACGTAATTAGGTGATTAAAATTAGATCTCGCATCAGCCAGAAACTCAATTAGCAATTAAACGTGGCATTTTCTCTAATTACGATACGTTCTCACTAATTACCGTAGCTAACCTCCCCCGCTATCGTCTCCCGCGAGTGTTCTCCACGGTTACCTCGGCGTCCCTATCCCCTCCACCGTACTCTTCCTCACACCCTCGCTTTCTCTCCTTCCCTCGTCCTGCACCGAACCGTAGCGCTGTAGAAGCACTCGGAGAAACGAACCGGATCAGGGTGCCGTACACGCGTCGACCTATCGAAAGTATCGATGCCAATTGCCTGCCTTCCAACCATCCCAGCCGACTATCAACGCACTCGTTTATCGAATTACGTCGATAGAAACGCGCCTCCTCTAACTCTTTCGGATCTCCCAATTCGCGTCGTCGTTGCGTACTCCCTTCTTCCCGCGTAATTTCTGATTGGAAAACAACGATCAACCGTCGCAACCGGAGTACAAATCAAGATTATATTTTGGGGAAGTCTCGAGACGCTTGTAGATAAATTACAACGCTCGCGGAGCGCATGCGACGAAGTTTACGAATTTATTTCGAAAACTTGGCAACTGCCGAATTTCCATCAATAATTGATGCGCTCTGCGGGCGGGTTTCGGACCGTGGAAAAAAATATGGCCAAGCTTTTAGTATTCGTTAAATTACAGAAGGCTGTAGTATTTATGTATGGATAGTGAAGGGTCCAGTCGAGAGACATTTTTTTAGATTACTTATATTGGGTTATGCATTGCAGCATGAGAAAAATATTGCCAGTATAGTAATATTGGCCAGTATATACAAAATTATTACCGAGTTTGTTATTATTAAGTTAATACATAGACTATAGATAACATTGTGAAATTTTAATACTATGGTATTTTGATAAAGCCTCATGTTTACAATTAAATGAATACATGGTAAATGGATAGTCTCAAACGAATAACTACAAAATCCTAATAAATGATTTTTTTATTATAAGTAATATAATCATACTTTTAAAAAATTTTATTTATTTAGAAACGCAATAGCGCTTAGTACGATTTTAGAGTTTGGACACTTTAGGAATTGTCTTATTTGATTTCTTTGACGGAATTTACGGCCGATTCTCCTAAGTGTGAAATTCCAGAAACTTTATACAAAAACGAGCGTGAACGTTCAGATCACCGATAAGAGTAGACCGGATGAACGTTGTCATTAGCATAATATCGCCAATGACCGGGTTGGTTTACGATTGCCCGCCACGAATAATAACTCTCGGACCGGGATGTTTTACGGAACGTTCCGAGGACGAAAGCGTTTTTCTCGAAAATCCTGATGTGGAAGTGTTTATTATTACTCGGTTGTAACGGAGATTCGATGCCGTGCGGTCACGGCTCCCAATTATTTTAATCACCGGCGGAGTTGCCGTCGCATTCACCTGCCGCAATGAATAATCATATCGAATTACACACGAGCGGCCCTCAATCGTAGACGCGATTATTATAGCATAGCTACGTTACGTAATGCCGGCCGACTTAATTATTGAACGCATATCAGGCGCGACTATTGGGTTTAGTAATTTGCCACTTACACGGATTGTCGTATATATGCATCGAGAAATGGGGACATATACGTGTTCGAGATTGTTATTTTGAATAGTCAATGACAAACGCAAATCGGATTTGAACCGTCGCGTGTCGTCAATATTATGCATCGCACGCGCCATACATTATTTATTAACGTTTTAACGATAAACTTTTTCGGAGCGCCGCCGCGCTGTTTCGTGAGTGACTTATTGTTAGTATGTGAGGAGCCGAGGAAAAGTATTGCAATTTCAACGGGGAAAATATTGTTCGAGCGCGCGACGTATATCGTACGGCAAATCGGAAGAATCAATTAACGAACGTTGATTCTCCCGAATAAATTGTATACAATTTATTAGCTTGGTATCTGCCATTATTTTTATCAGGCCAATGCGAGCAGTCGTCAAAATAGTTTAATAATTAAAAATGCAACGTCAAAACGAGCTGCAGAATATCCGTAACAGCGTATCACGAACAATTGCAGGTGCAATTAAAAATTGTGGAGTCTGCTTCTGAATGTACGGCGTAAACAAATGAGCGAATCAGGACGAATATTTCGAAGCGCGTAGGGATAAGCATATTCCGCTAGTTAATAAATTACGGTAATAGGACAGGTCGTTAAAGAGGAGAGAGAGAGAGAGAGAGAGAGAATTTCTTGGATAGCGCGTTACGAAGAATACTAATGACGCTATCAATCGACAAAGTTGGCATGACGATGAGGAGCCCGAAAACATTGTGCACGGGTGACATGTGTAATTAAAGCAATATTTGGGCTTACGTAATTATAGTTCATTATCCGGGCTGTCCGGAAACGGCGGTCTCTCAATAAGATACGCGTGCTTGGTTAACATTATGTCACATCGCCGAATTACGTCCCACGGTTCCATTAGCTGAGTTGGAATAAAGTTACCGATCGATAGGCATCAGCGTGCACGTTGTACAAACTGATCGCACCAAGTTTCCACCAGTAAAACCAGACGATCATGAATAATAAAGCGCGTGTTGTGATATTAACCTCCTTGTATTTAGATACAAATTTTATTACGCAGATATAAAAAGCGGAGACCAACGATTTATTCCCCGGTTACCGATAGCCCGCCGCGCCGCGAATGAAAAAGATTTCCGACCTAAATTGCACAGTTATACATAGATATTCTTACGTAGGATATGCTGCCGCGCGGTGCTTATGCACGAAAAGCATTAAAACGTAAATTGATAGACTAGCGCATCGCACCGGCGAATAATCTGGAAAGTTATGAACCTCGTAATTTACCTCGGCCTTACTTAAATTCATAATGAGACGCATTTAAAGCAGCTGCCGGTAATCACAGCGATTAAAACGTCTTTAAGCGCATATACCGAAACAAGTTTACGGCGCTCTGTCGACGTGAAAAAAAATTTTCTACACGCACGTTTCAATACAACAAATTAGTATGCTGAAATGTATGCAGTGGAAGCGCGAGAATAATGTGATTACTTTTTAATTTTTAATTTTTTGAAACTGCACCGTTCATTCTCATTGGCGAAAGTCACCGTTTGTCAAAAAATCGCGAAGAATCTATGATGACAGTAATTTTTGACCACGAATTTTTTCCTCATTTTCAAATGGCGTTGCCGCAGCCAATAATTCTTACAGAAGTCATTAATCACGTTATATACGAACGAATCGGTCGATCACACGTCACTAGGCCATCCATACATAACGAAAACCGATTGACATTAACGCGATAAATTCTAAAAATATATATGTGTATATTCAAAAAACACACCGCGACCGATTCTATTTTTTACGTATAGATCGGAGAATATCGCGTATCGATAAATTATTTTCGCGTTAAGAAAATTTATACTTTACAAATTTTTATAATTAATTTGATAAATTATCTCCTATCGGATTATACGTGCATGATCATCATTCAATTATTTGCGCATGAGACATGTATAACACGAAACGTTATTGCAAAAAGGCTTAACGCAGTAAGGGATGGAGAAAACATTTTTCGAGAGTATCGGAAGCCTCGCGAACGTGGGTGTTTTTTTAAAGAGACGCGCCTGAAAATTGATTATCGCGTTCGATCGATCCGGTATCAAATTCTACAAGTATAATTGCAATCAAAACGAAGCTGCACTGATATAACACGCTGGCCGCGTTTCCGACAATTATTTCTCTATCCATTTCCTATCGCCAAAACCACGATATTCTCGAGGAATCCGATATATTCAATTAACACTGCGCCGCACTTCCACTTGCAAATCTACCGCGTTCTACGTGGCGAATCGGTAATTCTTTCCCAGGCTCCCATGTTTTCCATACTGCAAACCCAAAGGTTGCAATGCCGTCAACATCGAATTGCTGTTGTTCGCACTGTGCACGACGATCAAATTATTCGTTTCGGTATTTCAAGTTATTCCACACAGCCTAATCGATAGAGCGCAAAAAGAATTAGCTCCGTTGATATTCGTAATACGCGAATATGATGGTTTCCTCCGCGAGATAACGATGCTTATTTCTAAACTTTACAAAGAAAGCAATTAATGCGTCTCGGTGATGAGCGAATTCACGCGGCGCTTCCTGGTAGTGCCCTAATATTTACACACAGGCCCGTAGAACGAGCGACAGCCTAGAAACGGATTCTTCAACAACTCGTGGGGGGGGGGGGGAAGGGGCGCGAACGCTTCGAAAAAGCATTTTTTTCGCCAGACGAAAATTCCTTACGCCCCGATAAATCACGATTATTTGACCGAAGCTTCCCCGGGCGGGCAGTATATTTTACTTACAAAGTCACACGTTGGATCACGCGCGCACTTTTTTTTGCTCGGCTGCCGGGTATTACATTTTTAAATGGTTTTTACGTTTTGAATAGCAATGGGGCGCGCTTTGCTCGCATGCCTTTACGTACCCACGCGCCCCGTGCCACCCCTCCGGCCGGCACGTTACGTACTATCTCTGTCTCGCATCCTCTCGTCCCCCCTCGGCGCCCTCGGCCACCCTCGCCGCCCCCCTCGATGCCCTTCTTCGCCCTCCTCCACGACGCCTCCGACACCCGCGCTCAGTGTCAGCCGGCAGGTTTTTCGCGGTGGGCACGATATCGTTGTGTCAGACGGGCGCCGGCCTCATTTGCGAGGCTTTCGCCGGAACTTCGCGGCCAAGAATTATAATTAAGATCCCGGCACCGACGCCCTCCCCCCCCTCTCCTCCACCACCTCCTCTTCCTCCCCCCGTCCCGGGCTCCCTCCTTCTCGCTCACCGCTGCTCGGCGGCGCGGCGCTCACCTTCCGTGATATTACATTCCATTCCGAGCTGGATCAATCCTTTAATGGCCGGAAGTTTAATTTGTGCGCCGCTACAAAATAATCGCGAATTGCGCCGGCGAGCGCGGCGTGGAAGCGTGACCCGTCGAGAAGTTTATTATTCATAAGGTCTTATTATTGGACCGATTCCTCCCGGTATCGGGCGTTATCGCCGACGCTTGAGAAAAATGAATATTAAACTACCCTCTTTGATGCCGCGCTATATTTGATGGATATAGTGTTTCTTCGCGTACAAGAATGCGCTGGCGCTTTTCGAACTATTTCGAACTATTAAAAAAGAAATCTTTAAGTTAATTAAATATCCAGCACTTCGTATTGATATGAATATGTATAGATTGTTATGTTTATTGTCTATTTTTTGTCTATCATCAATAACATTATCCCAATACATATAATATTTATTTTACATTTCCTGTTAATTAAATAGAATTTCATTCCGAAACGTAACAGCTAATCGAATTTCTAAATTTTATTTCGCGGTACATAAACTGTTGGAATTTTCCGGCCATTATGCGATTTCGTTATTAGGAATTGAAACTGGCGTACGGGGAGCGTAAATAAATTTTGCCGTGGGGGAAGAAAGGAATAAAAACGGGCTCACGTCTGCTCACTGACAACGCGCGTTAAAAATATCGAACACACTTTAAATAATGAACAACGCCTCTCGCAAATGCCGCGTGATTTTCCGCGAAGGAAGCTCGTTCGGCGTACAGTATCGTATACGGATGTTTTCCACGAAAGTCGCGGTAATTTCGCGGGACGATTCGCGCGTCGAAAGTTATTCGTTTGATTCGTTACCGGCGAAACGAGCAGCGCTCGCCATCGTGCTCGCTGAAATGCAAAACGTTTTCGTATCACTACGCCCGGAGTCGAGATACATTTTTTTCAAAGCAAGTCCCGCACCGTATCAGTGAGGGCCGCTCGCGGGGGGAGGGACCGGGAGGGGAAAAACGGCGAGAGGAAGTGAGAGAAGGAGAGAGAAAGGGAGAGCCCACATATGAAACCGTTATCTGCACCGATTCAGCAATATTTTTACATTTACTAGCCCCTTCCTCTCCCTCCTGTCCGTTACCCCTCTCTCTCTCTTTCTCTCTCTACGGCCATACCCCTTAATCTGAAACCCGCAACCTAACGAATGTACGAGTGCGGTGCGGCTTACATCGACTGCAGCGGCGCTTCCCGCTACATGCAAACATACTCGGATACATTTTAGACACCGTTTGTCATTATTACGAATTTAGTCACATATAGCACGGGGTGTTTTTCGCTTGTTTGATTTCGGGCTGGTTTAAAATGGTATCCAAGCTCGCGGATCAACTGCGGAGTTTGCGAGCGAAATTTAACGAACACATAAACGAATTGACGCGCACAGATGAGTCTACAGTCGTTTATATCTCGGGAGTAGAGCATTAATTTTATATTCCAATACTTCGTGTAAAAATTAAGGTTATTATTCTCACTAATAAGTAATTTGACAGGAGAACAAGCGCATAATTGCTAATGAGAAATAAATTTTGCCGCGAACTTTGTGTAACTGCATGCTTCTTCATTGAATTGCTTTTACTTAATTATCTTATAATGAAATATGTCAATTACTAATGTTGTTGTACATAGGAGATATATTATGCGCTCATTACCTTCTCTCTTGAGTATTACGAGTTTGAGAACGTTACCAAATTAATCATATCGAGCATCGATTTATTCATAGACCCAGTTTAGGATACTGGAACTGATTTTCGCGGTACACGTAACGAGCACGGCTGAGTTGTCGAATCGAGGGTTCACGCGCAGTTGAACCGCTGAGTGGTCGTGAGTCACCTTAGAACGCACCAGTGGTGCTTCGTGCTAACGAAGACACTGTTTTTCGACTAGAGTCTGCAAAGGAAATTATACGTGTCATTATATCGAATATTAGCAATCATATACATATCTCAAAATCTTGTATATCTCAAAACGATTAAATATTTCTCTAGTATTTTGTGATCCAAGGTTTTAATTTAAAGACAATTTTTTCTAGTTTCGTGAATACGAATTGAAGGTCTCGAGCGAGTGGCTGAGTATGTTTTAAATGCAAATTATAATTCTCTTTAACATTAGCATTCGTTTCGTTTATGAGACAAAGTCTTATTCGTCATCGTTCCGAAATTAGGGTGAGAGCCGCTGTGACAACGTAGGGAGCCCCGCCGCCGGCGCAGCCCTCGTATAATTCCACCCTTACAATTATCCCCAGCATTAAAAACACGATGTTAATTTCTGTGCGCAGCGCTCAGGGAACCCCTTCGATTCGATCGATTTGTAATTCCGCGTCTAAGCCTCGCCGTCTTGTTCGAGAGGCGTCTACTATAAACGATGAATTCGCAATATTTCTGCCGCCGGAATCATTATACTTATTTTATCAAGGTTTCTGCGCGCTCATTCGAAACATTCTCACGCGTCGATACATATCCGAGATATGACATGATATAATAAAAAATAAAAAAAAATTATTCTATTATTTTGTATCTTTTAGTGCCCAGTCGTAAATAGTGAATTAATTAAACATAGGTTCGACAAATTATTTAGTAAAATTCATTTTTCGCATGGATGCCTCTTTAACCAACGGCGATGGCAGAAATTGTCGGCAACAGCGCCGCATTAAAAAATATAAAAATACGAAATCAATATCAGATTGCATTGCCGTGCTTTGAAAAAAAAAATATATATACGCCTCCATATTAGTGCTTTGAAAAAAAAAAAAAATATATATATATACGCCTCCATATTAGTCGGCATTTCTCCAATTTTCGGTAGACCGTCACGAGCGTCGGCGGTGTCTCGAGAGCGTCTCGACTTTACTTGCCGACCCTTTCTCCTTTTCCTGCCCCTTCAACCGGGGGTTGCAGATGTCACGGAAAAAAGTTTACGCTCGCGTCTTGACCGTTGTTCACTGTCGTTTTACAAGGGCATCTCCCCTTCGCCCCGTGCGTGCCCAAGTGGTACGGACGCATAATACAGCCGTATACGCGATGGCGGTTCGGGAGTAAGGGGGTGGTATAATTAGGGGCTTGAAGGGGCGGCCTACCAGGGGAGAGGAAGTAGAAGAGGCTGACAGATGTGGGAGCATTGTTTTATGGGGAGACCCCTTCGCCTCGCCTTCCTTCGCTTCCCTCTCTGTCTCTCCGCTCTGTCTACACCCCATAGCGCGCGTGGCGTGCTGTGATTTAAAATGGGTGCCGCGAATTCGTGAATCCGACAGCGAGAGAGACTGGCGATTCGCAGAGCATGCTCGCTCGACTATGACTGACTGCCGTGTGAAACTTTTTCGTGGCTTCGCCGAACGAGTCGAGCAGCGCGACAACGCGTTCATGATACCTTTCGCAATATGCTTTCTGTACTTGACAGAGAAAGATCGGACAGGTGCGTACGTAACATAGTTTAACTTGGAAGGAACATGCTATTTTCTTTGCGTTATATAGGAATGATGAGCGTAAGAGGATAATAATACATACAAATATGAAAATTATTTATTTACTTATTTCTTAATGAGTATCATTAAAAAAAAAAGGATAAATATAATATTAAAAAATGAAAAGATGAAATGTATCGAGAATTTACGGTATTTGTATTTAGCATTCGTAATAACTATGAGTACAATGACACACGACACGTTTGAAGAGCTTGCCAATAGCTCACAGAGCTTCGTTTCCTCTTTACATATAAAAATGTCAAGAATAGATATATATATATTGTCTGTTATGTGTGTTACCTATTCTGGTAGAATATAATTCAAAATACGTATAGTCCATGACAATTTATTTTACCGACTGATAGCTAAGAATGAATGTTCAGCACACCAAATCCTGATATTGTGTGTTAATATAAAACAAATCCGTGGTACATGCAGAACTCCACTGAACCGAATCTTATTCAAGTGGACGCAGACTTTCAATAAAAATGGCTTGTATACGAAAAAAAAGTGTATTCCATATGTTTGCTTTATTTAATTCTTTTAATATATATTGACCGTCTAATCGTTCAGAAGAGAGAGTCGTGGGAAGAATGTCGCATATTGGTCAGTAAATTGCCAATTTATTTATATCAGTAATGTTTCGATCCAACGAGACGTTTCTTTAAAAGACGATTTATATAACGTACAATTAGGTAATTTTTTACAGCAAATTGTGTTTAGAGATTTAAATACGTTTAACTTTTTATTTTCTTTTTGTATTATATTGAATTTGCTCTTTTTTTCACCCAAGAAATGATATCTTTTTTCTATATAAACTTCACGCTTGAGAAAGCACTTTGCCATCCGCCGGGCTCTCTTTTTCCATTTGCGCGTACAGTGAATCACATCTTTGAATTTTAATTTCGTTCAAAAATCTGAGTAATCGCGAGAGAGACTTGCGAACATGTGCAGTCACACCTCTCATTAGGTTTTTGACAGCCCTTCATACGAGGATCAACCCACCCTGTGCATCCACCCGAGTTCCCAAACCATCGGCTACCCCTATTCGCGCTTTTGTTCTTTGTCTCACTGAATGCTAGCAACCCCTCGGCTGTACGGCTTAAATCAGTCGAACGCCGAATATGAGCACGAAATTCACGAGTCGAGCGGCAATTAAAATATTCTTTGCCGACGGTCGCGAGCCGTCCGCCGTTTATTCTCTCTCGACCATCACAAACAATCGCACACTGCGATACTTTTAGTTCGCGATTAAGCACCTCTACGAATAGCTCTGATTTTTTTTTACGTGCGTTAGATCGACAAGATTTATAAAGAACTTCTCTCTCTTGACGTAAGATAATAATAATCTTTTGTGTGTATGTTTGTAAATGATACTAGAGTAAACTTAGACATTTTATATTTAGGCCTAGCGGAGAATATAATATATGTTAAAACAATTTTTCTCATACATGTTTGTCGTTTTTTCAAATTTTATTACAGTTTTTGTAATATTCTCTCAACTTCGTTGCTGTCAATCTCTTCGCTTCCATCAACTAAGTTTGCTCTAAGAAACAGCCGTCAATCAGTCGCCGAAGAGTAAGATCGACAATGAAATGTTCTCATCACGGGCCTCGCAATCCAACAACCCATAATTATCTACCAGAACTATAATGTGCAACTATAGCGTGCATCTAATCATAATACGAACCCTTTCGCAAGTTCGCATACTTACTACTCGCATTTTACCATTTACGCCGAGACCATAATTCCTCGGTTGTCAAATATTAACGACTAATGAGAAAAGTGTTAATTTATGAGACAAAAAGCACGGGACAATGAGATACTCCTTCCTCCTTCCGCGCTCGGAACGAGTTGAAATAGAATGCGAGACAAAGAAAAGCGTATGAAGGAGCGAGGGAAGGAGGGACAGATAAAGAGAAGCGAATAAGAAAAGAGGAGAGAAAATGCGACTAAGAGGCTGCGATGAAAAGAGAAGATAGACGAGAAGAGGCCTCGATCAAGCAAAACGGAGCAAGCGTCATACAGGCAAGACGGAGAGGGCAGACGGAGAGAATCGATGATAGAACGAACAAAGACAGAAGATGGGGAAAGGGAGAGACGGATGCCACAGAGAGTGGAGCAAGTGCCATGCCGCGAGAAGCGAGTGCGTGGCTTAATTTCCTGCTAAATTACTACTTTAATAGGAAAGATGAACGCCGTTGATGAGGAGGGTTAGCCGGAATATAAATAGGGGGTACCGACTCTCCTTCTCTATCTTTTCTCCATTCCGCTCGGCTCTTGGGTTGCCGTCTCTCGTAACCCCCATAACCCCCGCGGCTTCACGTTGGACCACCTTCTATCCCAACCCCTTAACTCGCGGCATCGTCATCGCGCCCGGTTAACGGCGTGACAGCAGAAGGAGAGCGATGATTCACTGGATGATTGACGATTTTACAATGAGTTCCTTTGTCGCGGCCTGGCCAATTTCACGCGATTTTACGGCGAAACCGTAGCTGGACGGATCATTAATGCAATTATTCCTTTTTTGCAATTATTGCAAAAAGGTCTAGTTACGCAGAGAATGATTACCATAATGTTGAAATAATTTTCTATTAAATTTTAAATGAATATATTATTACTTTATTATTAATCGTGTACCGTATGGCGTGTGTACTAAAAAAGACCAAAGATAACTCTTTTCTCATTTTCGCAACAGGAAATAACTTTTGAAAAATTAGCTACAACATATTTTCGCTGTCTTTTTCTTAATTCTAATACCACCCTTCTCGTATGAAGCTCGTAAAATGGTTAATGCCTGCCCAAGCCTGTTCAATGAGACGCGTGCAACAAATTCGCATAATGTGGGCCTGTGTAATTATCGATCGACCGTTAATCCATCCTTTGTTTCTCCCCGCCGAGGGAAAACGAGCCGCCACAAAGCGGATCGCTTTAGTCGTCTTATACATCTCGTGGAAGTTAACAAACATTGTGTTCCTTATCTCTTCTCGGCACAATTAATGCGAGGAACCCTTTGCCCGCTCTCTCGGTGCCCGTCCTCCTCTTTCTTCCTCCTCTTCTTCTTCGTTTCAAGCCGTACGTACCGTTCTCACCGTCGCCCCCTTGCTCCCCCCCCCCCCGGGCATTGCTTCCCTCGAACCTCTTCCACCTTTTACCCCCGGCGCCTTTGGTGCTTTCCTTAACGCGGTATTACTTATGTAGATGAGCCTCGCAATTCCTATACATTATTTGCGAAGAGCCCGGCCTCGAAGGGCGGCAAAACGGACTCGAATGAACCGAAGACGGGGATGAGATGAGGGAGGAGGGTGGGAGAGAGGGAGGGAGGGAGGGGGGGAGTAAAAGGATCTGAAACTTTCAAGATTGCGGAGTCGACGCTTTGCAAATTCCGATTCGCGTGGAGAATACAGAGAAAACGGGAGGCTATCGTCCTTATAATCGGACCCTTTTTGAATCTAGATGCGTGTCATTAAGCAGCATTATCCACTAATAATGGAATGACGTGATATAATTTATTAGCACACCCGTGTTGCTTTTTAACGGCATAAAAGTTGTTAAAAATAGATATATATGTTACAGCGCGTATAATATGCCCAGCGTATATTACTCGACTTTAACTACAATTTGAGGGGAGCAAAGTCTCTGCAATGTTCTCGGCATAAACCTAATGTAGATTTATCATGAGAATCATAGCTGAAGAGCGCGCCGTAAAATATCTTCAAGATTCATGTTACATAGAGAGGAAATTCCGAGCTCGTTCGTGCCCCTATGCAACCTCCGCGACAGTTCGGTTACGAACCACAGTAGGAGATGTGACATTTTTATCGAGCCGTATATCGAAATGTAAATTTAGTTTGTAGCACCACCAGGCCAGGGTATATCTGTTTTACGGCCGATTTTAGTAGTGATATCCTTGTACTTAACGTCGCAGCGTGCAGTCGGGTCCCGCCTATTCGTCGGTTTCTCGCGTGTTTCGCGAGCTCCTCGTGAGCGCGAAAGCGACGGGACTCCTGGTACTTTGTTGCACGACTTTATAGTCACACAGTCGTATAACTAAGGGGACAGTGATGACTCGTAAGGCGACTTGTTATGTTTCTTCGCGTCAGTCAAGCTCACGTGTTCATCGTCTCCGCCGTGTCGAATTGATTATGCATTGCCGGATTTATCTTTGTATATCTATCATTCATTTACGCGCGTAAATGAATCGATCAGCGATTTCGCGGATAGCGTTTGCTAAACAAGATTCGCGAAAAGAAAAAAGAGAGCGGCTCATGTAATCCCGATGGAATTTATAATTATATTTATATATTATATATATATAGATATATACTATAATTGTGTACACAGATTTTTAATGAGCATGTAATTGAGACATTTTATTCGTCAATGACGTTTTATTATTCGGAGAACAGTAGAATCTCAACGGAGACGGTTCAATATTAATACCGGGTTTGATTTAAATAAAGAAATATTATACGACTTCCGCGGCAATCTTTTTTTGCTCCCTTTGCAAAGGAAAAGCACTGACCCATGAAACACGTGTGGCTCTTATTTCTATTAATTTCTTCCTCGTAAATACGGTCGCCCCTGAATAAGCAACGCGTATTTACAATAAGAAGGTTTAACATTAACGTGCCAATACGCCGCCGAACGGATTCGCCACGCCATGCACGCCGTGAAGAGGCAGCCGCGCCGGCCGCGCGGCGAACGCTGGCGTGTAATGAGAAGAACACCGGGAATCTTATTGACCGTGCTTACGAATCGGATATCGATTGCTCGCTGCCAATTATCGGGTCGCATTATTTTCGATCGAGCTCGTACGGCAAACGAACCGGCAGCGGCAACGGCGATCGCGCGCTCACCTGCTCCTCAGCTCCGGGAATATATTCGCGCGCGTCGCGCCGGGATTGCCGCGTGGCGCATAATTATCACGAAACTCGCAATTTAGACGGCCGACTTCCGTGCGAACGAATGGAACCGGTGTAACGTGAGGGGCGATGTACAAAAAAAAGTCGGTGCCTCTCGCAAAAACGAGAGGGGGTCGCGAAAAAGTGCGCGCCCGGACAAATGTACGAGATACACAAGTAATGTAATTTTTATTGCGTCAACAGTAACGCGCATCGCGTAATGAACAATTTTTCGCGCTTTCAAATGAACCCGTATTTATGGCGTAATTACGTAACGCGCCGTAATAAATATCGTTGACGTTGCGCGCGCGTCTACGCACCGCGCGCGCTACTTTTCGCGATTTGTTTCTATATATATTTAATTTTGTGGAGGGCCGCTTATACCGCAAGGGTTGACAGGACCGTTCTGTGTAAGGTGACGCGTAGCGCATAAGAGCGCGTCCATCGGCAGGAAGTTGTCCGTCACGTCGATTCTTATTGAAACATTCACAAAAGGGCGATCGTAGCTTTATCTGCAGTTTGATTGTAGATTATTGATGTTCCTCCCCGTGTTCGTTCATCCAGGCAAGCGAGGGCCGTCGCCCGTAAAAAAAAGCCCCGAAAAATCGACGGCAAAGGGTGGACCACCCGCGCCACCCTCTGCCACCTCCTCCACGCCCCCGAACGTCGCCCTCACCTCTCATCCTCTCGTCCCACGGTCTCCCGCCGTCGCCCCCTACCTACCCCCGGCCAGTCGAATGCATGTCTCTCCCTGCACTCTCTCGTTGCGCGTAAAAAAATATCTACGTCCTCCCGCCCGCGCCCACCAGCCCGCGCGCCAGGCCGCTTTTTTTTCCACACACGTGCGTGAAAGCATCGCGCCCGCATACACACACGTACGGCGTATACACACGCATACACACGTATACCCAAGTACGCGCGCGTGGCGCGCATATACCTCCGCCGCGCGCGCGGAGGAGACGTGCGCGCGCGGTGTGAGGCGCGCGGAGGATGGCCGGCGTTGTTTTCGCGTATGTAATCTCGATTCACAATCATTTCACATACTTTTGCCATTAGAGCCGATTCACAAGTGAGCAAACAATGCCTCCATTCTTTCCGATCGCTACAAAAGAGTTTTTGGCACACTTTCGCGTCCGTCCGAGCACACGCGCGTGTAAGAGCGGTACAAGCGGGGGATGAGGGTGACGAGACGGGAAGAGCGAGACGGCGAGCGACGGCAGGGGACGAGGGAGAGAGGTAGAACGGAAAAGAGAGAGAAAGATGGGGAGAAACGGAGCAGGAGAGTAGATCTCTCCTACCTACTCGGTTGCCTGCCTGCCTGCCTGCCCGCCCGCCTGCATCTGAATCGCATCGTCGATGCTCCGGCGCATCGGATTTCCATGTGGCCCTTCGCGGCCCTTTTTCACCCCTATAGACCGTTACGAGGAAACTTTGGCACGGTGTGTCGTCGCGTGTCTTGCGTCGTCGGTAGAGAGCGACAATTATCCAGCCGAAGATCGGACGATCGGGGACGCGATCGAGACCATCCGCAGGGAAAAAAAATTTTTCATTGCGATTCACGTCGATTATGTCGACGGCGTTTGACGGAAGAGGCGATGCGCGAGATAGAAGAGCGGGGAGGAGTGGGCGGCAGAAGTGATGGCCGTTGATAGATTTTTTCTGGATACGAACGGGGCGATTTCGAAAAAAATATTTGTTGTCTTTGCAGACAATAAATATAGGCGTACGTAGGTACTCTGTTACACAGAAATCAAAATGTGGAAACACGCGCAGCACTTGAATATCAACTGAATTGGATATCGAGTGCACTCCCGGTGCTCGGGGATGATCAAATATTTTTTTCTGTTGCACCGTACTTGTTGGGGAAAAAAATGTATCCACGTCGGAGTGATCATTAGTCGCGAATTCTAAAACGTAGCATAGCGCAAGAAACGGCGGAGGACGTTTCTCACTCCGTTATTCCCGTTTCACGATATATACGCGTAAAAATTGTTCCATCGGAAACTGGAAGCTATAGTAGCGACGAGTATTTAGTGGAAATTTGTCTTGAAATTTTTTCGTGCGCACAGCCGAACGACGCTGACAATTTTTGTAAATTTTTGGCGCGTCACGCGTGACTACTTTGACGCCTCGAATTTCAACGGGCGTCATTGCTGCACACTGATATTCAAGAAACATCAAGGGCTATGTATCAAACGTGTTTTCAGTTTTATTTCAAAAAGCGGTATAATTCCTTAAACGCCGTAATTTCTCGAGCGTAATCGTTGCACGCGGCGGACAACAGAATTCGGAGCTGTTAAAATTAGGCGAATTATTATTTTTTTGTTTTGTTAAGAAAAGACGTACGTGTCGCGGATTAATCGTCGCTCGCAAAACGCGGATGATTGTAACGAAGGGAACCGAGGGCGATGCACGCGATACTCGCGCGCCGTTAACGGCGCACGCCATTTTCGAAAAAAAATTCCCCGTTGCCGACAAAACGACTCGACGCTCGCGCGGCCGGGCGAATCCTAAAATTCTGCCTTGAAGGGTCGTTAGGTTAACGCGGTGACATCGGAGGTGGTGGGCTGCTCTCGCTGTAATATATCGAATGATGAATCCGCGCATCGCAAACCCATAAAAACCCGTCAGCTCCGGACAGATACGAGATACGCCCTATTACTGTCCACCAACACCCGGGCGCCCCAGCGCCGTCCAGTTCGCAACGGCTAACTAAATTACCAGTTACATTTTTTACTGTCCGATCCCTGGGCGTTTTTTACCATCGTATCGAACGCAATGAAATGCTTCCCTAGGTCGTCGCGGCGGAGCACTGAAAGGCCGGCACCGAAAATGTTCCACGAGCTTTTTCGTGCTACGGTAAAACGATAGATTCGAAAAATAAATATGCGCCACCCCGCCCGTAGCGGGCGTAAACGCGCCAAAAAAATATGGCTCGAGATATAAATGCGTGTATTTTCGAAAATTTTCGCGGAGCACTCGCAACACCTGCCCTTAGGCGGTGACATATTTTCTACGGGAATAGGAATAGTTTATTAACGTAATACGATATATTGTTATATCTCCTCGCTTCCCCCCCCCCCCCGCGTCCGCCTGAAGCTGTGGCCGATGCCACGCGAAGACGCACGCCGAAGTTGCATTGGCGCGTCTTAAAGCTATTACGTAAAACGGGCATGATTATCAGCGAAACGTTTAATTGATGGAATTAGATCTGGTTGTAAGCATTAATAGTGCTTACCAATACCACGTTGTGATACATACATCTATTTAATCGTTGCACGTTATTAAGAGAATATTCCTTAAGTGACTTTAATTGGACGAGGATATAATCGTCGGCTTATTATCCACAACTGTCTAATTTTCTCGATGACCCCGGTCCCCGAATAACTTTTCGCCTCCATTTTCAAATCAGGTTTCTTGGATACATTTTAACAAATGTATTTAAGCATGAACACACTCGAAATTACGAGTCTTAGGCTGATGTTATTACCGTGCTTAATTCTTCTCTCGAGTCGGTTAGATCTGCGAGAGTAGAATGCTCTATCAGAACGACGTCAGTTCGAAAAATAAATGGGACCGCAGTAAAAATCGTAGTAGACCCGACTCCCTCTAGTTGCTTATAATCTTTTATATCACTCATATATCTGTTACGGGGCTAATAAAATTACGCGAAAAATAATGTCGCATTGCCGATATATCGTAAACGCGCGCGCGACAAATTTTGTGCAAATGCCCAAAACTGCGGAAGAAAAATTTATTAACTGTGAACCGTGCCGTGTGGATCGGGTTCGACCGGGCCAGTCGAGTCGCGATTTTATTTCACGAAGAATTTTATTAGGCGCTCGCAAAATCAGCAATAACTAATATTTTACTATTTGCCGGCCCCGAGCCAAGGGACCGCGAGTTATAAAATAAAATGTTGCGCGCGTTTATGCGACTGTCGGGCCACTCGTTTCGGAAGTGAGACGGTGTAAATTTTACAGTGCGCGGACGATAAACGTGTGCGCGAGATGAAACATGGTCCGAACATTTTTCTTTGCCATCCATTTGCGCGTAAGTTACGTGGTTTATTTTTTTTTTTTTTACTATCGTTATCTATCCGATCGATATCGTTTTTGAGCTAGGAACGTCTAAACATTAGTTCAGAATAGAAACGTTCATTTTCGAGAGAAAAAATATCGCCACGTCGAACGTAAAAAACGGTTCGGACGAATTGAGAATCTCACCTTCTCGAGTCAACACCTTAATCACGTCGTTGGCCCATGAAAAATGCAACAAGGTGAACGTCTACGCTTATGGCGGCTTCCCGGAAGAAGTATGCCGCACGCGGTTAACCTAATTTATGCCAATATCCACCCGGGAAGGTTAAAGGTACTGCATCTTGAGAGCCATCAAGTCGTAACAGATAGTCTGTATTCGTGCTTAAGTTATGACCTCGTAGGGCTGACTTTATCCCTCGTAAAAAAGTCTGAACGGCCTTCCGAAACGAGGGAGGGCGCATAATTATTCGACGCGTCGCTTATTCGAGAGAGGCCTGGCCCCTTTTAACTTTACTGTCTTTTCGGACATATACACCCATCGAAGGTTTCGCAAAAAACTGCGCGCGAGCGACGCGACGATGCGAGAATGGACCTCGCTATCAATGCGCGTGCAAACGACATCGTAGATAGCGATCGACAACGACCGACCGGCGTCGAATACATGTTTGTCCTAATATTACGACCCAATTAGCGGGACCGTTCGAAATGCGAAGAATTCGGAGTAAGCGGAAGGGAAAGGGCTGCGACCAGCCTGGCACACCTGCCGCAGCGAGTTTTTTTTATGATACGTCAAAAAGAAGCACAACTCTTTTTGCATTTCACACGTGCATTTTATATAAAAACTTGTTCTGCAAAATAGATTGTTTTGCATGAGGGTATTTGCCGCAAAAAATGCGATCCGTGATAAAGATAGACAAGAATAAAGTAATGATGCAATGTCGTATCAATATATATAGTGTCTTCGCTTCTTAAATTAAAACACAAAGTATTACTTTCGGGAAACTTTATACGCATCGGCCGTAATAAATATTAACCCTTCCAGAGGGGTGCGCGCGCGCGCGCGTGCGTAATCAGTAAGGCAAGCGTAACTATACGGAGTTATCAAATTGATCAAGCCAAAATAATCTGTGCGAGCGGCCACCTCGGTTATGCGCCATAAACGCAGTGTATGAGCAATACCGCGTGCCACCTAACCATGTATACCTACGAATAAACTAGCGTCCACGAGGCCACCATCCGTGGGATCGCCAACACAAACGCGGGGAACATAACATAACCCAGTGTCACGCGCAGGACTTTACAACTCTGCCATCTCGTCGTTTCTCCTCCTCCTTCACCCTCGGCTCGGCTCCTCCGTTTCCTCCCTCTATCCCCTTCTTCCTCGTCAGCCATCGAGCACCCTCCATGTCGCCTTTATACCGTCCAAGCGGTTCCCTCTCGATGTTATCTCTTTATCGCCTCATGTAATATCCGGGGTACTCACTGCCGTTCTAAAAATGTGCTCTCGGATTATTTGCGTTTCGCAATGGAAACCGATCGGTTACGCGTGTTGATATTTCCGCGGAAGTATTCTCAGCGTTGCTGTGAGAAAATAAGTCTCTCGAGACTATAACAGCCGAGAGGTAGCGGGACGACGGTGTCCACCGCTCCAAGACGAAAAGGAGAACATCAGAGGAATCGAGGAGGGGTGGACGCGAAGTGGAAACAACCTCCTGATACTGGCGGAGAACGAGGAGTTCGCTGAGGAAAAATTTTAGTTCGGAGATTACGGAAAAAGTGAGAACCGCGGCAGTAAAGAGTCGCCACTCGTCGATGTCTCTACGCGTTAGCGGTATGTAGATATTATTACAAGATTCTAAAAAAGGGCAAATTATCTTCTGGCATATCTGAGGTATATCTTCAAATTAATCGAACCATTAACATCGAAATTTATGACTTTTAGCGAACTTTGTGCGTGATTTACATACAACCGATTGTGTATATCAAAATGAAGCTTAGAGCTTAGATAATAATTACTATATATGGCAGATCGTATTTGGCAGTTATAGTACAATGCACGTAGGCCAATAAACATGATACTTTATATCCTCTTCTCGTCTCCTTTTCGACATCTTAATATTAAAAACTCGAGAGTTATGTCCAATAACTTTTCTTAATATGAAAGAAGAGAACTTTTAATTGATCAAATAGTAGAATCGGTTAACGCGAATAATAAAACGAGGACCAAAACTGATCCGAAGCTCAGCAAGAAACGAAAAGAAAAACGATCGCGAAACGGTTGAGCATGGTAACGCTGCCGAAGAGGCACTGAATATCTGCTGGGTGCTGGCAGATATTACTATAATGCAACTCTGGACATAAACGCGTTTACGACGCGCTGCGTTGTCATTACGCGGCCCCTGCATCGTTCGCCAGTGGCTTTAACTTTATCGGCACCACCACCAATGAGGGGCCCATCACCGACGATGCCATCGCCGTTACCAGCGTTACCACTACCAGAAACAGCGACCAGCAACAACAGCGTTCCCCTACTGCGCACCGCGCGCGTAAGACCACGGACGTGCGCTGCTCCGAATATTCTCTTCTTAGGCTTCCTCCTCCCTCCCTCAGAGAAACACCTGTCTGTCATGCTTTACGGTGCGCTCGTAAAAATTAATCGTCTATAATTAGAAAAATCGCGAGCGCGGCACGCTGTACCTGTGCCGCCGGCGAACTCGGCGCGAGATAGGGGAGCTTCTCTGTTTTCGAAGTTCCCGGAGGAACAAAGGTTTTCCGTGCGAATTTTACGACGTTGAATCGCACCGAGTTCAATCGCGACCGCGGTCTTTCTATCTTTCGGCTTATCGCCACATTGCGTGCTCGGTACCGGCTAAGTTTGAGAAAAATGGACATTTTTCGCGATGTCGCACCAAATCCTCCATACATTTTACACCGGATTAGATCAATTCACTTGCTTTTCACGTCTATACGCATAATGTGTGGATACATATATACGTGTACCTACATATATATACGTTCATATGTAGAACACGCACGATGCGCGTGATAAGCCGGAGAAGGACGGCGAACGCTTCCGTGTAATCGTCGCGTCAATGTAACATTATATCAACGTATACGGTATCTACGGGATTCTCTCCCGCACGTATCGCCGGGGTGATGCGGCAAGGAAGGGTTTAACGATTCGCGTAGCTGCGTCGATTTACGACCCCTAAAACACATCGAATGCGCTTTATATGTATGTAAATTAGGTCAGGCGTTCTCCGTTCGTGGCCTCCGAACGAAATCCCTGAAACTGACGTTCGCCTCCTCCGTTACACGGCGATACCGGCGGGTGTCCGAGTAAAACTGAGCTCGAAGCGAAATTACGACATTTTGGTCCGCTCCAACCGTAGGCAGCGAAACGCATAAAGACAAGTACGGGTTGCTCGACCTTCGTCAAAACGTGCGCCGCATATCGGCCTGTAGGCCCGCGAAATCACCGCGCCCCTCGTAGATGTTCTCATTACTCCGAGTACACCGCACTTTTCGCATGTTGTAATTAATACAAGCATAAGATTGTTTAAGATAACACGCAAAATAATAAATATAAAAACGCAGGTACTTTAGAAAATAAGCTTAATTAAATTTAACACCTTTGTATATAACAGGTTTAACGTGTATTTTTATTTTGTCTTTATTTGTCACACATTTAAGATTGCTAAAGAAGTGACAAAAGTGATGCAAGATCTTTTTTTAGAACTCGATGATCTGAAGTGTATATCCTCACTTTTACCTCTAGTTTAGCGCTTGAAAAATTTATATTGGAAAGTGACCAAGATAGTTTATAAAAGAATGAACACATACAGTGGTTACCACATCAAATTTTCGAAATGTGCAATGGTTATAGTTGAAATACACTGTAAGTATGATAAGTATGATAAGAAATTGTTCCGTTAGCATTACCGCGAAGTATTCAGAACACGCATCCGAGAACTTTGAAGAAACGCGGCTTAATCGGGCGCAATAATCATCGCGTCGCTTTCTCTAATTACCACTGTACATGTTTATGGCATTTAGGCATACCGACAGTTCTCTCAGGTACGAGATGCAGCCGGCGATATGCTGTTCCCGCGTTGCGTTTCTTTTGCGAAATCGCGGCATTTAGCTGGCAATAAATCCTAACAATGCCGCTCGACTCGCGCATCTCCATCTCGACAAAGAAAGCGCGAATTTTGATTTGCGAGCGTCGGATCGTCAGTAATTTCAGTAATAGCTTACTCGTCCCCGGAGCGAACGGTCGTACTGGCAAAGTAGATACCCGCCGCTCAAAGTAACCACTTTCCAAGCAACCGCTCCTTCGTGGTAACTTCATAAAAGAGCCCCCCCGCGTTCAGATGATTCCCTATAAAACAGTATATCTCAATTCTCGAGGCACCGGCACTTGCACTCGTATAAGCCCTCGCGAATATAACTGGTGTTCCTGAAAGCTCTTTCACTCCTGTGCGTGAATGAGTTCCGTTCCTTGTGAGAGGAAACAATGAAAGTTTCACAACGTGCCTGTGAACTGTCAAACTGAATATACTTTTGTATCATGGAAACTTTGTTATACAATCATCTCGTCCAATAATTCTCTCTGCTTCTCTCTCCCTCTCTCTCTCTCTCAAGACATAGTTTCATTAGTACCATCAATGGATTGAATAAAACGTACATTTACTAAAATAAACAGCTATCACTTTTATTTTATATTGAATTCCTATAAACAAATATTTACAAGTTCTACAACATCGCACAAATTATAGATTAGAAGATTGATTCTTCTTGCTTTAAAAAATGCAGTTCCGCGTTCTTTAATTAAACCTGTGGTGATAACGGCGTGGAATTAAATACTCTCTTATGAGTTCAGCATGCATCGGCATTGGCGTCGGAGGAAACAGTCGGCAAACTTTATGAGCACCCAGTACAACTTAAACGAGAATAGCACGTTCTATAAAGGTTTGAGCGCCGCTGCCTACGTAGGTTGCAGTTTGAACTATAAAACGACGTAAATTATGGCCGCGGATTGCAATATTATGAGGCTATATACGCACGTTTAATGATCGAAGCTACCGGGGAGGGAAGCGCGGTTAAATATTGTCCGGAAGCGGTGCGAAGGTACGAGCTGACTCGTCTTCAACCGAGTCTAGCAAGTATTGACCGGTCGGTCGCACGCTATGTAGCATAAGCATTGGGATCACTGAAAATAACGAGAATAGGGATGAATAATGGAATGAACATCTTTAAGAGCGCCCG
The DNA here is from genome assembly GCF_030848795.1 of Temnothorax nylanderi. Classification (NCBI taxonomy): domain Eukaryota; kingdom Metazoa; phylum Arthropoda; class Insecta; order Hymenoptera; family Formicidae; genus Temnothorax; species Temnothorax nylanderi. The sequence goes on along the minus strand of NW_027249064.1, from coordinate 2,056,187 downwards.
AATGTCGATTGAACGAGGACAAAATTAACGCGGGCCGTCAACCAAATATCGCGTGAAATGAATGCATCAAGCCTGGTAATAATTGACACCTGCTTAAAACAATGACGCGATTGGGTGAAACTGAGCCGAATTACGCAAAACATTCTACAAAATATTTGTTATAAGTGATAGCAGTTAAAGTTGTGAAGAATCAGTTAAAAGTTAAATAATTCTTTAAAACTAACTTCTTCAGTTTTCGGCTAATTATATCGATGTGCGATAATTGCATAAGTTTGCCTACGACCAATTAATATGTAACAAACCCGTCAGACAGAATTGCGCAAAGTAAATGTGTTATATGTATAAACTTAAAATTAATTCAAGCTATATAAAATTTAGGTATTTGAACTGCTTTGTACATGTAGAATAATAGGATAATATCTGTTTCTCTAAACTCAGCCGCTGAACAAAAAGATTCCACATCAGTTTAAAATTTCGTAGTGAAGCATCACACCGGACGTCTTCAGATCACGTTCTTTGTCTCTCCTTGCAAAGAGAGAGATGCGGGTAACCCTGTTTATCATTTACAAGTGTAATACACGTTTTTATGCCTATAACTTACTGCGTTATAAATTACTATATTATTATTAAGTCTTAATGTAATAACACTACATTAGAGCAAATGCATGCTAGCCGTTGCCTAGATTACTACAGAAAAATTTTTCTACAAATTTTTCATATCTTCGATAAACTTTTGCACTGTATTTGCACCAGACAGCAAAACTGTCGAAGAAAAGATAGCCATCATGAATATTCAAAAATAAAGAATAAGTCATAAATTCGAAATGTTTTGGAGGCACAGAGAGAGGGACCGGTAATTCAATACCATCGTAAAAAGGAAGCACAGCAAATGTAAAAGGAATACCCAACTTCGACGATGTCCCACGAAGTTCGTGCTTCGTGAAATCTTCCGCTGCGGTGTGAAAAAGTCTCTTGATCGGAAGTGGGTATCGAAAGGATACCACAATGTTGCTATACGGTTATTACCCAACAATGAGGTGCGAAATTATCGGTCAGTGGGGAAACGATCACAAAGAGATGTTCCTTTAGATAGCTCCGTCCGAAATACCTGCCTTGTACACGGCGCTCATCTCCGAGCATTATCTTCGTCGAACACCTGCTAACGCTTCTTCTCGCGCAGTTGGAGGCGACATAAGAAAACAATTTTGAGAATAATCTCCCGCCATTCATTACGTGGTCACGCGAAGAAGAAGTTCTTCCGCCAGAAGCGTGGATACTTCTTTTTTCTGCTTCATCTTCGTCTTGCGGCCCGTACTGCATCCGCTGCGCATATAAAGAAAGTCGAACATGCGAGGATCTTATATATATTCGTGACAATATTCATAACATTCAACTTGATCGTCGCCATGGGTCATTATTTCGTCCGTTCCGACTCATCCTGGCGCCTCTATTCTTACTCGTCTTCATTCTCCTCTCGGATCAGTTGCTTCTTCGTGTTTTCCTACACGGTCGGGCCGCGGCGCGGCGGCGATTCTTAAGAGAGCGATCACGCGAGCAACTTTGTTGTCGGGGCCTTTCGCATTAATTAGCCCTTGCAAAATTTTGCGGCCCCGTACGATGCTCCGGGAGAGGTGGGACGTAGCTGGACGAATGGTGGCGAGGGTCCAGGGTTTATACTTCTGGGAAGATGGTCGTAAAGACCGCTTGGCTTCACTGGCTCTGTTATTAGCCACGTTGCTGCGACTTAAAGCGAGCAAGGCTCCGGGAAGGATACTGACAGGGCCCTGGGGATATAATCGCGCTTTACCTTTCACCCGGGAGGAAGATCTGACTAATCTTCCTGGCTTGCTACTACAGAGACTACGTACGTATTTTATTTCAATGCGAGTGGTTGCACTTGGCCGAAAATCGATTGGCGAACATCTATTTCGCTGCTAGTGACGTACGTTAATTAAATCAACATGATATTGCTACCATTTGCGACAAATTATGATTTTACAATCGTGCAAATATTTAGATAATTAAATGTAGGATTGAGAAAATACATAAATAAAACAAGATATATGTAAAGCAACAGAAGTTTCCAGTGAAAGAATTTGATTCAAGGAAATCACTGTTCAAATTGTGTTTCTAGGATATCTTTGCTTCGAGGATATCTTTGATCGTCAATCACCAAAATAATTTAATAAACGAATGCAAAGAAGTCTTTTGTTTGATATTCGTGAAACGAAAACTTGGAGGTGAGAAGTGGCGCACGACCGATGTCCCCTCACGCGAGCAAAAGGGGGAAAGGTAGGTGCGCGCGAGGGCAATCCCGACGGGACAGAGAAGTTTTACGCGGGGATTATCAGGAAGCGAAGCGAACGCCCATGAATACGGAGATCCTCCGATAAAAGGACGAAAAAAGAGACGACGGCGGTGGAGCTGAAAGGAAAAAGACGGAACAGCACGCGAGTGGAGGAACAAAGAGAGAGAAAGCGAGAGAGAAAGAGAGCCGGGAAAGAGTTGGTAACCCAGTGCCGCCAGGAGAGTGCCAGAGCAATGTAGTCGACCACGAATGAGCGTACCAACGGATGGAGAGGCAACACTTTGTAGTTTTAATCGATCCGGTGGGACGGGGGAGAAAGACGAAGCACCCTAGCACGGGGGATGAGTCGGCGGCGTGTGGAGGAAGAGCGAGGGAGACCGTCGGAAGGCGGGAGAAGGACAGGCACGTTCGCAGGAAGTGGGACGAGTGTCGCTGATGCGGTGCGAGCGAGAGGGACGCGGGAAAGCGGGAAAGCGGGATAGAAGGAACAGGGCGAGAGAGTAGAGACCCACATCCTGCCGACTCCTACAACTTCAACCACCAGCTGGCTACACTCCTGCCTCCACGGGGACGAGTTATATGTGAAAAGCACGTGGACCTTCGGGTGGAAGAAGGATGGCTGTATTCATTCATTTCCTCGTATATTTCGTGTAAGAGACTTTCCCTTCTTCTACGTCGATGCTCGACGTACACGCTCGTCGAGGAAAAAGGACGAGCGCGATACACGCGTTGAATTTCATTGACCTCCATTGAGTGATAATATGACTCGATACATCTGTATATTAATCGTTTCGTTCTTATATGAAGTCCTTTCAGCAATGTTTCTTAAAATGGAAAAGATTAAAGAAAGATCATAGTTATTTATGTAAGATTATCATTTGGCTATATATCTATAATATTTATGCTAAATCTACGCTAAGTTTAGGATCTGTCTATGCTCAGTTTTAAAACATCATGATACAATGTTCCAAATGCTATATTTATTATTATTAATCTTACAGTGATTTTGTCAAAAATAGCAAACATGATTGTTCATTGCTTTAGTTATAGAGGAATATAAATAACTCGCATTATTTATTCTGACAATATTCAAATCTCAAAATTAATACGCTTTATTTCAAACTAGTACGTTTCATTTTAAACTAACCGCTTTATCTATATCTATATAATCATACTATACAACATATATAAATAGATTAATGTTTTGATCTAGCGGATTGCAATTTACTGAGCAAATGAACGAAAAGTTTACCATTAGATTAGATCTTTTTAGAATATAATTATTAATTCTGCTTGGTAATTGATACAGGGAACAACCAATTTTTAAATAACTCTATTAGATAACTATTTAGAATTTATTTAAAAAAGTAATAGAAGTTGCGGAAAAAATTTTAAGAACAATCGTGTCTATAAGGATCGAATCACGCCGGAATATGATCGGGGTCGACGTCAGAGAAATTGAGGGGAGAGCATTAAAACACCGAGGGACGGTGTCAGTGGCGTCGGCCTCGGCGAGGGCGGCACGTAGGCAGGAAAGGGGTAAAATTCTATCTTAATAAACGCACCCTTCCAGCTCGTGCAGCGTGTAACTTCGTACGCCTACAGTTTTGTACGCGTCGGAATGGATTTGTAATCGAATCATGTCAAGTGATTTCGCTCTGATTTGGAATTAAGGACGGAACTAGAATTTATAACATTCGATATCGAAATAGAACGAATTAAACGAAATAAATCGAAATTAGTGAAAAAATAATGCAGAAATTAAGTGCAGAAATAATTCTAATCCTTTCATGTGTCATTAAAAATATAAGTCTTCCAAACATATACCTATTACATTTTTTAATCATAATTTTGCAATATACTTAATTTACCTAAGCCTATAAAAAAAGCTTAATAAAGCTTAATATGATATTAAAATATTATTGTTGTCAAAATGATACATTGATACAGTGTTTGGAAATTATTTATACAGCAGACGTAATTTTTTAGTTAAATCGTAAGCAGCATTAAAACGCACTTCTTGCATTTTATCTGCATAAATCTTACTGAAAACAGTATATACTTAATATAAAAATCTCATATTAGCCCGTTAAAGCGTCATTAAAATTTTATAGCCGTGGTACCTTCTAGTCACCACATCAAAGGATTGAATGCGCAAGAATGTCGTGTCCCCCGACGCATTTGTAATTATCCATAAAAGTTAATAACCGCATGATTCAAATGATATATCAATAGAGTTATTTGGTTGATATAAAGTAATCCAAAGTTCGTAATTACGTGACAGGAATTGATGTAGAAATAAACTGCTATTTCCGCGATACGTACCTATCATGTGTTAGGATTCTGTCACAATACTACGAGTATCCTCATCCATCTTAAGCAACGATTGAAGTGACATGGCCGTCATCGTCGTCGAGATTACACTAATTTCCGTGATAGGACTAGAGATAAAATATTACAATAAAATGCACCTGTTATCACATTGTTATCATTACGGTTATGCGCCCATTACATCCAATATCTTAAAGGGAAAGAAGAAAGAAAGTAGATGCGTCAATCATCTTCGATGTGCTTTTAATTCAAGTTAGCGCAATTTTTACTCAAACTAGGCAGTAAATTTATTTAATAAATAGTCGCGAAATCTATGAATACGAAACGACTCGCGTAAATCTTCCTTCTTGTAATTCAATGACTTAGCACTACGTGAATACGTGAAAGAAATATTTCTTTTTTTCTAGAGGCTTTATTTAAATATAAAATATTTTATAGAAGAGAGAGAGCATTAAAGAAAAGATCATTAATTGAAGACGTTCTAATTGCAAAACTATTGCGTGTATTTGGAATGCAATGTTATAGTAATTCTTAAAAAGCATTTCATGTCTTTATAATTTATGTTTATACGCATAAATAAGTTTTTCTTATACCTTAATCACACTGAGAGAAATGTTGAAGAAAGTTTTGTTGAAACAACCAAAATTTTGTTACTGTAACAAAATTTTGGTTAATTTTGGTTGTTTCAACAAAACATTTTTGTTACTGTAACAAAATTTGGTAGTTTCAACAAAACATTTCTCTCAGTGCATAATAGGTTACATTATAAGAAAAAATTCTACATTATAACTTATTCTTAAACTCGTACGTTAAGTTTTTCTTATAAATAGTATCTATGGCGACTGGTTAGCGAACGTTTACGTATAAAAACTCTTCTATTTCCATTAAACATTACCGATCACAAAATGTAAGTTTTTAGAGTCAAAAGCGCATTTTTTCAAATTTTTCTTACAACGTATGACGTCGCTGACGAAGCGTTCTCCAATGTTACCAGCGACTTTCTTACCGCTCAACAATCCAACAGACAGCACTGATCCTGGAGTATCTCTTGATTCCACCGATTAGTCCTTAAAATCACACCGCTACCTACGTGCCGATCATCTTCTTTCCTCCCTGAGCAGACTCTCCGGAGTCCGTATCAGTCCTCGGTGCCGATCGCTCCTCCCGGGCATCCCCGCCGGCGAACTCACCAGCCCCGTCGGGCTGATTTGCATCACGGTTACGAGCTCGTTCGAGCTCGTGGTGGTTATATTACAGAGCGAGCGAGATGGGTACACAGTGGAAAAACAGAGACGGACAGAGGTACCTCTCGCGGCTGTACCACCCCCAAAGTGCATCGCGGGAGGCAGCTCGGACACTCATAACAATCATAACAACGGGATCTCGCGAGTAACTCGCGGACCACCTCCGCGCATCGGTACCGCCCATCGTACCGCCTCCATTACCCCTTCTACGGCGACTATCCACCAGGCGGGAGAGCCGTCACGGCGGGCTGTTCTTCCCTCGGTTGTACGCCGGGGCCACTACGCAGCCAGACTGCGGACCGTCAGGGTTCAGGTCCGAGTTTTCGCGTCGAGCTCTAATCGCGCAACGTGCACGACCACGCTGCCCGAGCAAGAACACGAAGAAGAGTGAATCGACCGCCTTCTCCGAGACACTGAACCCGCGTGGGATCGGGATCGTCGTCCGCAGTGCCGATTGCGGAAAAGAATCTTACTTGAGATCGGAAAGCTCGAGCTGATCGCCAGAAGAGGAATCAGACGGGATCGAATGATCGACGCCTCCTTCGCAAGGATCATTCACAACGTGTTGGTGAAAAGCTATAGTGTTTGTGGGCCAGAGAGTGATAAGGGAGTTTAAACTTGCAGCTGCGTGCGCCGATTTGTCCGGCCTATCAGCACGTGGCCGCAGGGGTGGGACTTCTTTCGATGCGCCTCGCGGGACAGCTATAAGCGCGGTAAACTCTGTGACAGTTGGCCAGTGAAACGTGCGATCGGATAATTATCGGTCGGAGAAGTTGACTCTGTTGACAGTTGCGTCGCTCCGTTAGCAGCTATTTTAAAATTACGGTGGCCGTGACGATCGCTCCGATCTGCTTCGCGTTTGCCGAATGTGAATTAGGAGTAAATGCATGGAAACGTTGAGTCGCGACAAGTGCGTAGGACAGATGAAACGAAATTAATCAAACGGCGACTAAAGGACTCGACGATATTAGCGTGAGTGTCAGGACCCATCTACCGGCCTCGACAAAACGCAAATCCTCGGGATAGGATACATGCCGTTGAACAGAAGAAAGCGATGAAACGAGTACTATGGCTCTAATAAGCTTCTAATTATCGCGACAGGTGCGCTGATAATTACGACGCGCGCGTGATCATCACGTGGACACGTCAGTGTTTTTCAGCATAAAATTACACGTTACGGACAACAACTACGAAGTGCATGGTTTGACGCGCGTAAATAGAATAATTAAAAGCACATTACACAGGAAAGCGTGTTATCTGCCGGTTATCTGTCCGGTGACGAAGAGCATCCCGTGTCAGAGATCGAACTTGGTGAAATATCGTTTTGTTAAAAAAAAAAAAAAAAAAAAACACTCTGGTCATCTAGAAAACAGTTCGAAAGTCGAAAGTTTTCAAAACATTCGGTCGCCTTCCGAGTTTCTTTCAATTACGAATATCGCCTTAGGCGATATACGAGAAACGAAGAGGTGGGATCAATCGAGTAGTGTTTTATGAAGCAGCGGGCAATTAACTGTTTGCTTCTTGATCGCTCCTAATTACTCGCAATTACCCGTTGTAATTAAGTAGGCTGATGTCACCGGCGGCCGATGTATCAGTGAATCGTCCGTTTCTCGACGTCGATCCGCTACTCCACCCAGAACGACCTGTTAATATTCGCCGTAGGAAAATTACCGGAAGATCGTGAAACTCGCGAGCGAGGTGAGGTGGCGGCAGAAGGAGGATCTCTCGAAGGGAATTAAGACGGATCAGCCGGGTATAAACGCGGCATCGGAGAAGGAACGAGGGCAAGACAAACGGCTTGATCGGCGAACGGAGATCGGTACGACCGCGACGGAATTGCACCGTGGCGGAGATAAATAACAACCGCTAAATAAATCCGCGTCAGGACGACGTCCCAAATACATCAGTCACAGATCGCCTCAGGTGAGTGTCAGGCACGAGTTCGCTCCTGCTTATTATAAGCCCAGGCTAATCTCGGTAATTAGACGGTTCTTCTAAATGCGCGCCCGGTCGGCTGCACGTGTGTAGTCTCACATTCGCACACCGATTAGTCGCGTGTACGGACGCGCCTGCGCATGTTACCACATGCACGCGCGTGTAAGCGCGTTTAGATCGACCTCGGGAACAGGCACGGGAATGGAAATTAATTAATTCCACATTTTACGTATTTCATGTGATAATTTTAAGAGGCAATTAACAAACAATTTGATACGATTTTTTAAAATTACAGAATCTTTTCTTTTCTTGCGCTTGTTAATCTCTAATATTTATTGTTAGTACATTAAATTTGATATTGATAAAAGCTGGATAAATGTTATGATTCCGATCATGTTAAAACTTAGAAATTATTAGTAGAAAAAAGGAGGGAGAAGTCAGCTCTGAGCTCTGTCTGTTTTCACTGCCGTGCGCATATTCACATATGGCAATTGCGTGCCTCGTGAACGATAATTGTTGGCTCGATATCATTAAGTTAATCTCGGTAATTAAGGAAGTTCCTCTCCCAAAGCTTGGTCACGCGGGAATTCTGCTGGCAGGGGATCGAAAACAGCGTTTCGTTCTCTACGCTTCACTTCAACTCGGTGATAATTTCATCCAGATACTTAGCTACGTACTAATAATTAGCGCGATAATTATGCGCGCCCGCGTATACTCGCGTCTACGTCGAGTGTGTGACCTGGAAATGCTAATTAAGGGATCGGCCGAGCACGTAAACGTAATGCGGCCGTGTAGGATTCTTTCAGTCCTCACTGTCTTTTGTGCAGAAATGCGGAGAAATATCATGTTGATATTGTATCAGATACGACTCACAGTACACGAGTAATTATCATGATTAACAGGAGTGTGATGTAAGCTATTTTTAAGATGGCCGATATAATATTGTCATTTATTCCGAATGCATATAATTGTTAAGATGTTGAAAATAAAAGCTAAGTTTATAATTCAAATTTATTTATAATAAATTTACTTTAAGAGGAATATGTAATAGAATTCGGAAATATTTGACTAATTAATTAATAATTTTATGAGATTTAGCGAAGTAACCTATCGTTTCTCTTTTTATATCTAAAAGTTAGTGGTGTTTCGTAAAGGAAACTATATTGAATTTGAAAAATATATATCGTCAAAGCAATAATCTATTGTGCGATGAGACAATCGCTGGGAAAATAACTCATTTTACATCAACTGTATAAGAAATAATGTTATTTATCGGCAATCTGAGCATAAGGCTGCGTCAAGTATATAAATTAGATAATCGAAGTTTGTACAAGAGTCAAATAAATTCAATAGCGGATTTACCAATAGTTTATAAGTAATGAGATCACAATAGATTTTTACATATCCCTATTACTTATATCTACATCTCAATATCGTTCTCTTCCTTCTCTCTTGCGAAAAAATATTTATAATATTTCTGAACCCGTACGAACGTTTTCGATCGAACGAGATATGTTGTTGGCAGATATTTTTGTGATTAAACGGCAATATTGAATACGTTGAATACATCGCGTTCATCTCCCCGACCATATGACCGGAGAGGTAAACAGGAGCACGTGTTGGTGGCGTGACTACGAGTGACGGCGTGAGCTCTGGGGGTGGAGAGGAGGCAGAAGCAGAGGATGGAGGAAGGAGGGGGTGATAGTGGTGGACGGGAAGGGTGACGAGGGTGGAAAATCAGTGTGAGCTGCCCGAGGGTAGGAGAGTTCTTTGCTTGCCGCCTCGGGAACACGGGAGGGTTGGCGAGAGAGAGGGTTGGAGGAGTTGGAAGAGAGGGAGACCGGGAAATTCTAGCCACCGAAAGTGGAAGCGAGATAGTCGAGGTTGGCCAAGCGAATCATTGTCGGTGGGAATAGACGCGGAGAGTTGAAAGCAGAAAATCCCAAAGGAAACACTTGACTCGCGATATCGTTGGAGTTTGGCGCGTTGAAATCGTCACAAAGAAAGCAAGGCGTTTCATCTCGACTAAACGATGTCGAATTTTAGCGAGAGACTTTGTTTTAAGCTTTCTACATATTACGCGCAATCTCGTAAAAAATGAGAAATATTAAACAATTTTTTATGACAGTTAATTAATGTTAGAAAATTAGTTGAGAGAAAGATCGAACGCAATTGTTTTATTGTCGCGATTAAATTATGAATTACTTATTATTATGGAGAAAAGATCAGCGAGAATTTTCTTTGTTGCAAATTAATTCGAGAGAATCATAATCAGAGATCGCTAGGATCACTATATTTGTTGTCGAGGTCAAGAAAACGAATCCCCTTCTTATATCTTTTCGTCGCATCCCTCTCTTTGTGTGTGTTCTCTCTCTTTCTCTCTTCCTTTTCTCTCTTTCCTCTTATTCTCACCACCCTTGGCTCCCGCTCTCGTTGGCTTCCCCATTCAAGACTTCCCCTTCACCCGGTTCAACCCCTGCCGACAATCCGGCGCACGATAACATTTCGTTCTACAACTTTACCCACTTCCAGTTCGCTTTACAGTCGCGCTATTCTGTTTTCCGCCCGAGAATCTTCATCGATTATCGACTCGGAAATCATTCCGGGTAAGAAAAAGTTTCGCTGCAAACTCGGCGTGTCAAGTGTGAGGCGTTACGCTTAATCCGTCGTTTCGCGTGCTGCTTCTTAACAGTAACGATTATTTGTTGCTTGCATAAATTGCAAGTATACTATGAAATTACTTTTAACCCTATCTCTGTCGAGATTCTTTATGCATGTCGCAAAAGAAAAGTCGAGCTCTTTATTTTCGCAAATACTATCATTATTCGTCGACGACAAAGAAATTGCTATAAAAAACTTGATTCTACATTATATCGAATTATATTGCTTGCGTGGAATACGTTAATGACTTAACAAATTTTGCGGCGTAAAAAAAACAGTAACGTTGCTTTGTTACACCGAAATTTCCCCGCCGGTATATTTATGATTGGCCTTTGCAACATTGTAGAAAGAAAGCAACGTGTACGCGAGCTCATTAATTCTAATAATTCATGAAGAAACACGCACGCACGTAATAGCTCGGAGCGGCTTACGATTTGACGGATAGAGAGTTGCCTCAGTCCTCTCGTGTTTTTAAATGTCGGCTAAATTATATTCTGATATTTTAATAGACCTAATTTACATGTAAAACCACTTTCAAAATCATTCTGTCTCCAACACGCTACCAGCGTTTCCTTTTGCAAACGAGGAGAAAATACCAACGAATCAAAAAAGCTTTTTGTAATCCCTCAAGTGACCGTTTCATCCATATTCTTCTTTCTCTGTTCTTTGAAAATTACAATATAATTTTCTCTACTGTACAACAAGGTTCAACTGATTTGTCTTTTAATAGCTAAGAATAATTAAACGATTTTAAGAGCAAGAATGTGCATTTGTCTGCAAATAATCGAGAGCGTTTCTAATGTGGAACAGTTAGCCTATAAGAATGAGAAAAAGGGATCCAATGAATCGGGTAGCGTGTTTTTGGAGCCAGATGTTAATTCCGACAACTCAGCGTGAGCCACGAGAAGACGGTTTAGTACGTAAATACATCTTCAGCAGGGGGTGCCATTATAATGGGCATATGCGGTTAAAGTTCTATTTGTGGTAATTCGGAGTTTAATGCACTCGGGGGCTCTGATTTAGCCAGCGCGAGCTGACACTTTTTTTATCCGGCAGAACCTCAACGACGCTGGCGCCGTAAAGCGTAAAATATTCTTCCTGCGCCTCCGACAATACGGTCGCGCGGAGACATTAGGCATCTTTCTTGGGTCGCGATGCCAAGTTTTAGCGTAAAGTGATATCTTCTTATCAAACTCGTACGATGTCGGAGAGAGCGTGAGTATCGTTTCTTGAATAAAGCCGCATTTTTAATTCAAGTAACACGAATTAATAATAGACGTTCGTCATTGTCGGAACCTTTTCGCGCATACAATTCTATTTCCGTGCGCTGAACTCGTTTCTGTGTACGGGATTAGCTTTCGCTTCGATTATACATCTCGAAAAAGAATTTCGCCGGAATAATGTAAAATGTTTGTAACAGCAGAAATTCCGACGAGGACGTAAAATATCGCGTCTTGGATAACGCGTGTTGATGCCGAACCCCTTCGGCGCCGATTTATGGGCACTCTCGCGCCCGCCGATGCGATGCGCGCGTTACGCGTTCCACGCACACACGCTCTTACGGCCACGTATACTCCGAAACCGGGAGCGTCAATCTCGACGAAGCGTTCGCACAGTCGCATTAACGGCGCGCTGTTCAGTTTAATCCTTGCGTTTCGTGACTCGGGACAAAGCCCCTCGGATTTCTGACAGAATGGTATCGCACGAAACGGCCATTACCTTAGCCGATATGCCTATGTACGTACGCGAGTTAAAGGTCGATGCGAATTAACCAACACGGATGCGGCCGGGATTCTTTGTACGCTCGCCTTAATTATGCTCGCTCGTGCTGGTGAAGCGAAACTGCTATACAGAAGGGTAGCACGAAGCGGTTTAATCTATCGTACGCTTATTATATTGCATTTATTGCTCGATCGTAGCAAACCGGCATGAGTATCCATCGGGTAATCCGAATCGACCGTACACGAGCACGTTCACGTACGCGCGCGCGCGCGAGCGCGAGTTCCTTTCTTACTTCTCTTTAGCGTTAATGCACGGTTAGACGCCACAAAGCCACGATTATGCCTTGCCCATTAGGGCGTCCGGTCGATTACGGGATCGTGAAAAAAAAAAAGACTCGGCAAGGACAATGTCGCGATGGGCGGTTGCCAACTGGTCCCGCTGGGATCTTTTTATTGGCGGTGTTTTAAGTAGGAGGGTTGCCCACGCCACACGCTCTTTTATCGTGTTGTTCACCCTCTTAACCATATCGATGAACACAAACCGAAGATTCTTTTTTTGGACTTTCTTTTTATTTTTAATAAATCTCGTCTGATGTTGATTGCTCCGAAATTACAGCTATGGACGCTATGGTAGAGAAGTTACCAAGAGTTTAGATTAGACAAATGTGATATCCAGAGGATTCCCGATCTCTCTGCGTCACCGCGTTTCAAGAAACGAAACTGGAAATACCGACGCGCAATTTTCGGGCTCGGGAAAGCGAAAAGCTCTCGACGAATAGACTCGTACCAGGAAATCGAAAGCGCGAGGCATCGTCAGTGCTACGAAGAAACGGTCAGTGGTTCGCTGCATGCGTGGCCATATGGCGATTATCCGCATCCAGTTATTTATAGCGACGACTCGAACACGACGCCGCACGCAAAGCGTTGTACACCCCCAGACACGCAGCATCCGCGATTCGTGCGTCGCGTCGCGCGTGAATTGGACCGGGCCTAGAATTCTAAAACCGCCGCCCGTCTTGGCGGTCGGGAATCGGCCTCGTAAATCGCGACCGCCTCGGAGGCTCCTCTCGGTGGTTTATACACACCTCCGTAGCCCGGAGCAGCGTCGTATCAAGAGGAGAATGTCGGCGGCTACGTGGAAACTAGCTGCTGGCCAGAGGCGCCCGGTTGTTTCTAAACCCACCTTATCTACTGGCCCCTATAATAAGCCGCGATTTGAGACCGTATATCCCCCGCCCGCACATGCTCCGAGAGGTCCGCTCACACTCATACATTCCCATCGCGCACTAGGTAGCCTACCCGCGAACCCTGAACGGCGTGTACGGCGTTCACTATACCACGAAGCGCTTGCAATTACAAGCTGGTCAACATATAATTATCCCCAATGACCATAAATTACTGGATTTTTATGCGCAACATTCTTAATTACCCTTTGAATTAACATCAATCAACCCCTTAATTGCACGCTGCCGCTGACGCTGCTTCCACGTCGTCGTCGTTGTCGTCGTCGACGATGTCGGCTATAGAACTGTAGTGCGAAATGGCGATGTGTGCCGCGGGCTAAGAGCGGGACGCGGAAGAAAGACGCGGGCTGACTGGCGTGAGAAAAAGCGAGAGGGAGGAACGTAAGGGAACACGACAAAATCAGGAAACGGTGGGTGTCGCCCGAAGGCAACCCTCCCGAGGGGTGGATGACTGCCAATCCTCGAGAACCCTCCTCACACGGTAGGAACGAACGCATCGCGTCGTATCGCGTCGCGTCGCGTCTGATAGTCTGATCGGACGACAGCATCGTGCGTAACGCGCCCATTTTAATTGCCTTCGGAGATCCTCGAGTGATTCTCATATCAATCGCCTTGGCGTATTAATCGCACGTCCTATTACACGGACTTTCACCGTTTATTCAGCGAGTGATTACCACCGGAGAAGCCGGCGAAAGAGGTGCGATACGATGCGAAAGGAGACTTATTTTGTCGTTCCGAAGAACAACTTCCGAAGAACCATCATACGGGAGAGTTTTGGATCTTTTTTTTTTATCCAGAGTAGTTTGGATGGAACATAAAATATTGCCTGTATGTGGAATGCCCGATTTAATTTATATGTCGAATATCTTGCAGAAGAACCCTGCGGGTAGCCTCTTCCCTTTTTCGAAAGATTTATGCGATCTCGATCGTGAGTAACGCATTTTTCAAGGTCGCACGACGAAGGGTACCAATTTTCAAACGGTCGGCCATGGTGACGTTTGAACGATCGCGCTATAATCACTCGCGATATCTTCGTCCGGTTAAGAATTCCTCTTCTATTTCACAAATCACGAACCGTGAGGGCGATGCGATACGCTAATGAAACCGCACTCTCATTAAAGCATCCAAATCGACGATACTAATTGGCTAGCTTTCGGAATACCCGGCATTAGACCTCAGGACGCGATATAATAATCGCTGCGGACGAATTCGGTTTGGACAGCCGGTGGTTAAAGCGTCTAGTAATTTCACGGGCGCAGCCCTACAGCGATTAATATGATTCCGACGGAAATTAATGACTGCAAACGGAAAAAAGATAGGTTGCATATAGTCCTGCTCCGGTGGCGTGGAGATAGAATGGCCGAAAAAATGTTCTGAGATTAAATACTCTGCGATTTTTTTTATACATGTATAAAGTACAATAAGATTTTATGTTGTTATGAAGATTAAAAATCTTCGAGTGTAATTAATTCCGATGTACTCGCGTAATATTAACTTCTTCGTTAAAAAATATTACATCTGAGGATGAAATTACCGCATGAAAATTTTGTCTTTGAGATGGACATCTCGATGAGAATTTACCTTCAAACCTTCAATTTATTTATCGGGAGTCGCTCCCAAGGCACAAAAATCGAATAATGCTTATTAATCAGCTTAATTAGCAGCAAAGCTCCTTAATTGTTGCACGTTGCGTAAATAAATTAATTCCTCATAGCGATGATCGATGCGATCTCTTCGCCTAGCTGCGGTGCCTGCATACTGGCTTGGCTTATTTTGCTGTTTTAATTGATACGAGACAAATACGGCGACCGTTAGAGTATAATTATTTTGTCTTTCCACAATATTACATACAGGTTATTGTTGATTATCATGATACAACATGTAAATGCATATATAGAAGTGATTTTTATATTAAAAAATTATTACGTATATTTAAAATATTATATTATCTAATTAGTATGTTTATATAAACTTTGTTATAAGAAATTAAGAGATCGTATTGTATGCGAGAGAAAAGTACTTTTTAGAAATTGGGAGATATATATTGGAAAGAAAACTCTTCTTTCTATCTTAAAATAAATATTTTATTTCTATTTCTGTTAAAAGAAAAAAATATATAAAAAGGATTAATTTACTTTGTTGGGGAAATTTGCATTATTTCGAATTTGTGGATGTTCCAGATGACTTTGCTTGCTCGATGAAGTGAAAACAGTAAAATAACGCGAAAACAGGTGGACATTGTCGAGCGGACGCAGAGATAAATCTTGGTCATTTTTCTCGCTTTTTGGTCCGTGAAGGATGGTATAAATCACTTTAAGTTCAAAGCCATAGCAATCGGCGGCAGTCTGTGGCTTCGTCAGAGAGAGACAGAGAGAGAGAGAGAGACGCGTGTTTCTCTCGATTTCGCTCAATCATCTCGGGCATCTTGAAGAAGTTTTCGCAATTGTCGCTAAGCAGACACCGCGCGACGCGGGCAAATCAGGACACCCCATATTTATAAGGGAACAGGCGACATTAACACCAGAGTTTGCACTTGTGAGCGGTCTATTTGGTACCCAACGACCTAACGCTTTTATTATAAACACGCCGCCGTTTTAAAGCACGGCATCAAATATTTTTACGATGGCCATTATAAAACGCCTTTTATGAGGAACAAAGTAGCTCGCAGGCAGGAGGTGTTTTCTCGCCCTTTGACAATAATTTGTCCAGAATAACCGGCTCGTTTCACTCTGGGCCCCCCCCACGCCCGGGCTTCCGCTCGATGATCCATCCAGCCGTTCGTCATAGGCGCGCGGCTTTTAAAAAGTAAAGCGCTGGACTCGGGCCAGCGCAAAAATAGAAGCAGATGTTATTAGTTGCGTTCACCAAGTATACGACGGCCGCCGCGGCGCGACGAGGCAGGCGGTGGCGGCGGCGGTGGCGGTGGTGGCGGAGGAAGGAGAGACACGGGCAGAAGGCGACGAGGGAATGGCGTGTCCAGACGGTAGTGATTTCATTGCCCTTGAATTCTTACTAACTGAACGCTTAGATAAAAATAATTAGGCGGATAAACGCGGGGTGGAGGGGATGGGGAGGAGGATTCCTGCGGACGTTAGTCGCGGCGATTTTATTCTGGAACCTCCCTCGGCGCCTCTCGCGTCGCAACGCGCGCCCTCCTCTCTCGCTCTCTCTCTCATCCGATGCGATGCGCCAACCAAATGTTTTTGCTTTGAAGTTGGAAGATGAACGGGCCTCCTTCTAATTTCCAGTGTCTGCATTCTTAACAGCTGCACGCGCTGCCGTTCGATACGGCTGATGCGGTACCGCGCGTCGCGTCGCGCCGCGCCGGTTTAATTAGCATCTCGCGTGTCGTCTTTCTCCCCCGGTTCTCAAAAAACCAAAAGCAAGCAACCGAATTGATATCGATCGGTTAACAAGGCTTCTCATCCTTTGCGGCAAATTGCTTCGTTCGTTCTTTATTAAAAAAAGTGTCACATGAAGTCCTGTTTTTTTCCAGTCATTAAATTAAGTCAAAGAACTCGAAATATACGTATAATTATTAGAGATTATTCACTCTATATACACAAAGGAAATCACACGTATGTGATTTTCCTTTGTATGCTCCTTACGTTTATTCAGATTTATAAAATGGTATCAATTGGAAAATGCGAGATCGTTATATTAAGCACGACGCGAGCGTTTTGCGCTATTGAATCGAAATGCGCGAATTATATTCGCGCTATAATGGGATTGTGTCGTGCCGAGGGCTTGCGCGGCGGCGGCGCGCCCGCTATTAGAACGGTCCTCCGAGAGTTTTGGTCGATTTGCAGATTACGAGTCCCCGGGATGCAAGGCTGACATGGCGGAGGGTTCGGCCGAGGAGGAACAGAGCAGTACTGCTGCGCCCGCTTCCCCGCCAGCTGATCTTCGCACTCTGAACACCCAATTGTCGTCGCCTTATCACCACCAGCCCCATCTCCAGCCTCGTCTTCAGCATCTGCAGCATTCCAACATGCTGGCGACCGCCGTACCGCCCCGGCACAGCCACAGTATGCTGTCTCATCAGGTGAAAGCGGAGGCAGAGCTGGACGGCCCCTGCGATGTGCCATTGAATCTCAAGAGCGAGGTAAGCGCAGGAATCCCTCTCGTCGATTATTGATGTTGGGAATCGGTTAACTGCTTTCGATTGTTCATTTTCGATGTGTTTTGCTCGCCGAGCGGAAATCGCAACACGTTGCATGACAAGCACTAACGATTACTGTCGCAAAAACCGTTCGTGCACAGTGCCTGGAAAACCATTTCGGCGTAATGTATATATTTCAGCTTGATGTAGCAAGTGTAGTTAATTACTACGTAAGATACCGCGACGGCCTATTTCTGTCGGTTAGCGATCTCAAGCGATTGCTCGACCCATGCCTCGGTTGAAACGATCGAGATATCGCTATACGGCAGTGCTAAAGGATACGACGATCGAGACGGTCGTCATAACTCGTTACTAACGGTTTTGTGTGTCAATGACAACCAATTGTACGGTTAAGTAGCTGCCACGACGCATCTCAACCTAAATCGGCCAATGATCTTTCTGACCCGCAATGTATAAGATTAACGTACAAAACAAAGCGTATTCGAATGACTTCCACGAAGTTGAATGCGGTCGATATGCGATTTCGTTCGTTAACGCGTGTTATATCTTCTAAAATGTGTATATTTAGCAGAAAATTATTTTCAGAGAATTTAATCTTAAATAGAAGCTCAGACACTAAGTCAACGGCAATCTCGGTATTATTGATTTACATCGACATTACGTAACATTCGCTAAATGCCTGCAAACCAAAATTTTCGTCATAGGGTCTAACCCTACGGAATTATATAACGTATAACGCAATTTACGTAATGTATAAAATAGATTCTTGTTATGATCAAAGTGCGACAGCATGTCTTGTCGAGTAATTATTCAAAAAGAAAGTCGTTAGTCTGGTTACTCATTGCGCAATTCTGAGTAATATATTTAGTAGTTGAAACGAATAATGTTATTAGATGTAATTAAAATGATTGCAAACTGACAGAGGTAAAAATATTATAATTAACACGTAAGTGACAGCAAACTGA
The DNA here is from genome assembly GCF_030848795.1 of Temnothorax nylanderi. Taxonomy (NCBI): domain Eukaryota; kingdom Metazoa; phylum Arthropoda; class Insecta; order Hymenoptera; family Formicidae; genus Temnothorax; species Temnothorax nylanderi. The sequence continues at coordinate 2,037,655 of NW_027249064.1, read as the reverse complement.
AATTGTCATTTAGCATGCGATTGCTTGTTAACGTAACGCAACTTGTTTTTCATGCATTTACCAGAAATTAATAGAACGATACTGACAAGAGCCGTGGATAAATCAAATTCAAAAAGAGGTGGAATTTTAAAACTTCTAATAGTGCATGCATTTGTCTAAGTGTTATACACTAGTTTCCACATTTTCTAATAATAGAGTAAAATAATTTTCGTTGACCCTCTCCCCGATCGAATCTGCTCGATCACTAATTTTCAGTGCTAAAAATTGATTTGATGTTAATCGCAAACAAATCGTATTTTAATTGCTACCAACATTATGTGAATTTCTCGATATTCGTAACGTAAAACTTGCTCATGCGGAGAAATACGGAGAAGAGATAAAAATTAGGAAAGACTTTTTCGATCGGGAGACGTGGACAAGCTGAGCGAAAACTCATTAATGAAACTGATAAATCGGTCGTTAATTATTTCTCGTGTAGTGAAATTAGTTGTAAGTAACGGTAGTTGTGAGTCGTTAGAACGAGGCGGTAAAGTATGATGGGGAAATCCTGACTTCTCCAGCTGCGCGATCGTAAAGCGGAAAATATTTGCACGTAGCTTATACGTACCCGCTTCAATGAACGGTGACCAGTTTTGTCGATGCTTGCACATCGGACTAGCCAGTAGGGAAACTTTAGCAAACAAGCGTCCGGGGATTACTAGTCGTGAAATGTGTCTACTTTCTTTTGGGACAATTAACTCTTGCTTATCGACTCTTTGCCGTCTGTCGTCTGTCGTCAGTTTTAAAAATGTTAACGTGGTTTATGAGCGAATACTATGCATCGAGAGATATCATAGCGAATATAAAAATAAGGAATCAGTAAGCCTGTCGCGGGCCCACGTTAGCAAATTCCTAGCGTCACGCACAATTCCTAGCTTCATTGATAACGATATAATTAAGTCACGCCGCGTTGATCCATCACTTTACGATCTTAATTGCCAGAACACAAGCCGCATGATATTCTTAAACGTAAAGAATTAGACTCTACGAAGAATTCGACAATGATGCCAATTAAGCGACGGAGGAGAACAACCGCGACGCTAGACACGACGACAGCGCGTCTCGACTAGAGTCTCGAAAACGGTAGTCTCATCCGTTTAGAGCTCGTTGTCCCTGTCCATCCATTACACTATTATCCCGTCGGCAAACACGGTATCCACGCCGGACTCCACGCACGGACTTAATGCCCGGCGCTCATCTGAGAAGGGAGCATGCAATTTACGCGCAAGAGAAGGAGAATGTTTTATTCGCGCCTGACAAAAAGAAATATCTTACCGGTGTACGTGCAGGATGCGGATAATAAAGCCGCGCTTCCGAGATGCGTGACGAGAAGGAGGAATTTCCCGACGCGATCGATCATCGTCCACTGATTTCGCGCGTAAAACAATTTCGCCGCTTTCGACTGTTGTCGAAGCAGTGTCAATTTTCTCGATCGGAAACATCAAGAATAAATCGCTCGCACTTTGCGCGGAATCGACCGATATGCGGAGACGCGCGCGGGTGTTATATCAGCGGAATAATTTATCCGCGATTTCATCGCGGGTAGCTCACTCGCGTGGAGTTCCACAGTCGCTCGAACTTCTGTTAGACGATCATAAATTATTAGACCTTTGAACGCGGTATTCTTAACGACCCCCTCAGTGCCATTAGCCGTTCCTCGTAATTGCGGAATATCTCTCTTTCTTGGGAGAGTAATGGATATTCGGCGACGCTAATATGTATAAGGATATAAGGAGCAAGCATAGATTTCATGAGATGCACAAGGTCATCCGCGCAACCACAAACGGAGACATTGCCAAAAAAGATCGTAAAAGAACTGCGCGCATATATTCTCGTCTCCGAAATTTTTCGCGAAGTAAAGTATTTAAATTACTGACAGAGACGAATGATCCGTTCTACGATCTCGGAAATGCGTAACGTAGAGTATAACGTAAAAATACGAATATATCGGGCGATGCTATAGAGAAGCGCAAAACCCGAAATGGATCGAGCACCCTTTGCATCCGCGAAGACCGCAGTAATGTGCATATATATGCAAATATTCGCGTATCTCACAGACACAATCTGCGGACCGGAAACCGTTAAACGCTCGACGGATGCATCGTCACGAATATTCCTCCACTCGTGGTCCCGAAGATTTCGTCCCGGTCACACGATAGAAGCCGCTAAACCATCTACAGGCTTTGCCGCAGAAGCAGCGACCCTATCCAGACCCTCTCGAATCCGAAGACGCAAATTTCACGTAGCTGAATCCGGCGCGTTGACCGTCCCGATGGATCGATACGCCGTAACCAGCCTTAAGGCGCATTCCAGCTTGATGGCCAGTAGTCCCGGCCGTAAATGCATCTGTCAAGAAAGTGATTGAAGGTAAACGATTCAGGGGGAGTCGCAAACGCCCAGACGGATCGGATCTCATTACCTCGGTGGCTCATTTCAGCGACTCAATTGCATTTCGATCGGATTTCACAATTATTATGATTATTGTTGAGCGAGACCCCGCGCAGCGCATAAGTCTCTCTGCGACCGCGCCGATTAGAATCCGGCGAGAAGCAGTCATCTCGCGCGCCAGCAGTCAAGCTTTTGACTCGCCGAGCCGAGATGCCCCGCGCTTTGATCGGTCGTAAAAAAATCCGTTTATCGCGTCGCACTATGGGTTTGTTTACACGCAGTATAATGATATTTGCTGGCTGTACGCCAGTGTACGCAAAAAGCTGCTATAGCAGGTATCGATGCAACCAAGATCACCCGATGATGATTCTACTAATTTGAGAGAAAACGTTTTCGCATAAGCAAATCGTCGTTATGACGCGATCATGATCTAACGCGGTTGATCAGAGCGGATGGAGCTCAGTCGCGCCGACGATTCAAGAACGAGGAGAATACAGGTCGAACTTTCATCGAAAAATCCGTTTTATGACGCATTATTATACTTGCCGATCGCAAAAGATTTAGCTAATAAAAACGTACGTTTGACGGGTGATCGTCCGTAAAGCAACGTGGTCAGAACGACGAACGTGGAAATGGGTGGCAAAAAGAAGAATGAAAAAAAAGTGGAGGAAGTAAAAAGAATTAAAACGCCGAGATATTCTATCGATGGCTCGTCTATTTCTCTCACATGGTATTCGCGGAGTGATGGAATGTTTATCAATAGATTAATCTCGGAGATCGGCGGGTGGTTCCGCGTCGTCGCCGGGCAGGCTCCTCGATTGCGATTAAACATAAAAGTATTATTTCAATCTGGCCCCTCCGCGCGTGTCCGTCGGCCATACATTCTCTCGATGTGTATGTCATCCCCGTCGGCACATACGCACACAGGCGCGCGCGCATACGTGTGTATGTGTGTATGTGTGTGCGCGCGCGCGCACTTACTCGCGCGACCGATAGATCGGGCATTTTTCCATTAGATTGGAACTTGATTAAATTGAAAATCTGTCAATTTAGGAAAAAGCATCCGACAGCTTATATTGACGGTGGACATTATACGCGGTGGCCAACGAGGCAGAACTCGTTGGCCTGACAACTAGCGGAGATATAAAACCCATCGTCGCGACGATGGACCCGGGATGCGCGCCGGGCTGTTTACTTTTTGCTTCCTTTTGCGCCCTTGTAAAATTAATTGCCGGACGCTCTTTGAGGGTGACGCTCGCTTTCGCCGTTCTACCGATCGCGGAAATTTGCTCACGGTGTCATTCGTTCAATCTCCACCCTGATATGATTCCGACGCAGCACACCCTCGGTATCCTCTCCTCCCCGCACCCCGTTCACCCCCCCTCCCCCTCTCGCGACAGTTCCGTATCCGTCGCGAGATAGTCGCTGACGAGTTTTTGTAACGAGCGCATTTATCGCGTACACTTTTAAAGGAATAATGTGGCTTTAACGGGTTTAATCTGCTCGCATTTGCCGTCCGTGTCAGGCAATCGGACGAGCACGCGCATCCTGCGACGAAGGAGGAAGGGCGTTTCTTTCGGTCGTTTGACGAGCGTTAAGTGACCCACATGCCTAATCATCCACGCTTGAAACATATGTTACGTCCACTACTCGGCCAGCACTAATTTAATTGCGGTGCGTTCATCTTGACGGGATTCTAAGAATTTACATAGAGACTATGGTTAAGAATTCAATCTTCTGATGCTGTGCAACTATAAGATGCTGTGCAAACAGATCCAAATCTCTTGATACGTAATCTTCCTCGATATAGCAAGTAGATTAAATTACGCAACAAAATTATTATCTTTTAGTGTTGTTTCTTTTCTCTCTCTTTCAGTCGATTACTTTTAATTGTCTTACTTCCGTCAGAGCTTATCGTTTTAATCGCCGATGTTATCCAACAATATTATCGTTATTGCAATCTTTGTTTTATTGCTTGATAGAACATGACAAAATTTTTAAAAAGAGAGAAAAGTATTTTATCCCTAAACAAATATAATCCGAGTAAACGAAACGGAGTAGTATTATCTCAATTGAGTTAAAAGAATATTTTTTGCGACGAGCAACATTAAATTAAGCACAACGGAAACGTAAGTGTAATTTGCTTATGTACGGCGCCATTGTCCGAACAGTTTGATGTTTGCCGCGCAATCGAGAACATATTATACTTACGATAAGGTGCCGCGATTGCAGCGGATAATTTAATTGAAAATGCTGCCTGACCTAACGATAATGCACCGGAGAAATTTCGCGCCAACGCGGTCATTATTAAGAATACTTTGGGTCGAATGGACCGCACTGTTGATAATTCACGTATAATACGCTAATGCATTGTCACGATTAAGTACGCTCTAATATCATTTCCTGGCACGAAACGGCGCTTAAAACAGTGCTTATTTCCAACATTAGTACAAAGCAAAATTGTCGTTGAAATATAATTATTTAATTAGATTGCATATTTTAGATGCACATTAAGCGCTGACTTTAAACGTATATAAGAATCCGGTGCTAAAAATTGATTATCATTAAGGAGGTTCGGTTGCTTCATCGGGGGAAGTAGTGGGACGCGGGGGTTCTGGAAACAGCGCACTAGCGTTTGAAATAGTGGGAATGAAGGAGATTGCTCTGATTGGTCGCCGCGTGTATAGTGCGTGAAGCTGCTCACGATCGTGGCAGTCTAGCAGACGAAAAATCAAGCAATTTATGCTTTAATAATTAATTTTTCTACGAAATGTGCGGTAACCTTCCCCTTTCTTTCACTCATTTATTTGTAAATTATTAAGTTACATGTGCATATTTTTTTTTCCTTATCATTTGCATTTTTTCTTGCACTTATTTCATTCTGAAGGTGTGCAATATGTCATTTCCCATAAGAACCTATGTTAAAAATACAGCCAGTTTCATGAAATTTTAATATGTTGTTCTGGAATGCAAAAAAATGCAAAAAAATCTACTCCAAAAATTGCACTTTTTAAATTTTTGGAGTAGATTTTTTTCAAAACGGGACGGTGAAAACTTCCCAAAAAATTCACATAATTCTATTTTGCATTCCAGAACAACATATTAAAATTTCATGAAACTGGCTGCATATTTTTGTAGTGACGGAACCTCCTTAAAATGGATTTAAATCGGAATAGGATTTTCTCGCGTTGCGAAAAACTTAATTCCGCATAGCCCAGCTCAGAAAAGCCGAAACTTTACATCGTCTAACGTTGTTGGTGCAAAGTTTAATCGTATCTCGCGAGTGTCCAGGCGGACCTTGATTAAAGACGATCGTGGGGCGGGAAGAACCGCGGATAAGTCAGAACGTAATCGCACACCGGGACGCGGCCTTTTAAAGTAGGAAACTCGCCGGAAACTACCGGCCGCATGGCACCGAGAACTCCCCGGTGCGGTGCCAAATAACAATGTTGGATCTCATAAACAAGGAGACAAGACAAATACCCGCCTGGACAGTGGTTCCTAGGGCGCGGAGTGGACAGAGTCCGTTCCGCCGCCCACCCACCCCTCTGGGGATGGGAGACTCTGCTGGTAATTTCACGGTGTCTTGCATCCCTGAGCTACCCTCTCCTCCCTTCTCCCCTTTCCCCTTCCGTTGCACTTCTCCACGCGAAACGTTTTCGGTAACGTGATACGTTAACCGCATTCGTCTGATATACTCCAACTATGATCGGCGATTTCCGAATCGATCGAACGTCCTTCTATTTAACGTAAACTTTCACAAACTTGTACGCAATGATGTATGCAAATGCCGTTGCTCTGTTGAATCACATTGGAATGGTTGCAGTTTCAAAGGAATCTATGTTTTATGAAAATGATTAAAACATATTTCGTTTAGTCTAAATTGTTTTATATCAAACAAATTAATCATCAGAGCCATTAGTTTATCGAGATAAAAATGCGTAAGTACAATGATAAAAGACGTTCACAGATTTATATTCATGGCAAACGTATTCAATTATAATGCGTAGCGAGAGCTTTATCTTGGAGCAAGTACAGGACGGGATGAAGGAAAGGAGGGGGGAGGGTCACTGGGATTTGCGCGAATGGCCGACGACTTAATTGATCGAGGGCCATAAGCGAATTAGGGATGACCAATGTTCCACGTGCGGAGCTCAGGAATATGGACGGGGGAAGACACCAAGTTAATTCAATTCGAGGAGGCTGAGGAGGGTTTTGGGACGTATCTCGCGAGACGTAAATTTGCGTACGGACCGTGCGGCGCACCCCGCTCGCAAACCCCTTTCCTAAAGAACGACGGACACTTCAACAAATTGCATCGACGCCTTGGAACTGGCCGTTCCTTCCTTCCTTCCTTCCTTCCTTCCTTCCTTCGTCCTTCGCGACCTTTTTTTCTTTCTCTCCTTTCGTTACTGCGCGCGGCCGCGAGTCATAAATCAAATTATACGTTGAGTGAGATTAGATTTCTGTTTGGCCACGCTCGAATTCACGAGCAGTGGATTCGACGAGGGTAAGGCTGCGGTGGAAACCTTCGCCCTTCCTGTCTTCCGCGCCACCACCCCTTTCCCGACCCATCCCGGCGTACCTCGGTGCTGCTTGGCGATGGTGCTGGTACTGCTGCACTACGAGGTCCAACATTAGTTAACGATTAATCAAGGCGCTTGTAGCTCAACATATATCATTAAACTAGTTAGCGAAGTAGGGTCGGCCAAGTGTGCTGACCACTGGCTACACCACCCACCACCCCATTCTCTCTCCACCGGCCGGCCCTGACCGAACCCCTTCACCGGGTCTTTCCCTCCCCCCCCCCCGCCGACTTGCTCGCGGAGCCGATCCAACCCTCTGGCGACGTGCTCACGTACCGAATGGAACTCTTAGAGACTCCAGAAGCGAGTTTAAACTCGTCGCTATTTCGTCCGTTTCTGGTGTGTGCCAATTGCTCGTTAAAGCGCAGAAACAGGGAAATTGGGATAGTCGAGGGAGGGCATTGCACTTTGACTCTTTAATGCCAAAATGAGTTTTCGTACCGCCTGAGATGTCGATAAGACATGGAATTTCTAACGAAGGCTCGCGGAAAACGCTCCGCTGTCTTGTAACGCGATTGGATTATATGAAGAATAGTATCGACCGATTTTATAGAAATCGGTAAACTCATTACTAATCGAACAACCGGGTGAACGCCGCTATCTAGAATCTCGTGGAACTTTCGCAGTGTGCCCTCTCTGCTGGATTGACCTCCTCTCGGATCTTCTCGCTTTCCCGCACCCCTGCCCGCACTTCGTCTCTTCTAGTTTTAACCATCGGGAGACGGCCGCATAGCCTCCCGTGCGCCCGCGGGCTCCCCTTATAAATCCTGCAGGACTCCTGCAGGCACTAATGTACGACTGTTTGCGGGTATAACTTGGCCCCGACACGAAGGATAGGGGATGGTGTTTCCAGTACATGCTAAGCCGGGGCTAAAGGCCCGCTAGACCGAGCCATTCCTCACTGCCCTACAGACTTACACCTCCGCCCCCGTATGCTTGTCTTTGCTTCTTATCCCTAAGCAAATGTGGTCACCGCGAGGAGGGCGCAGGGATTTATTGATGGATTTACGACCTTGATGTTTGGATCTTGGAATAAGACGAATGGAATCTTGAATTCGCGGACCGTCACGCGTGTATAAACTGTGCTCCACGTATCTTAGAAACGATGCCAATAGTAGTTTTATTATATACATTTTATACTTAAATTAATCAACGGCTATATTATAATTTTTTAAATCATAAGTTTGAATCGTATATTTTATTTTTATATAAAATAAAAAAAAAGAAAGAACTGTTTGACACTGTGAATTATAAATGACAATGATTTGTAATGTAGTGATGAGTGATTTGTTCGATACATTTCGAGACATGAAAAATTATTCAAACGGAGCGGATGGCAGCGAGAGACAAAAGCAATTTATGCTGCAGAATCGATGAGCTCGTTTGATGACCTACGAAAGATACCATCCACAGATTATCGACGTTTCGCGATGGAGCAGAAATCCAAAAGGGCCAGACACATTAATACCGTCGCGGAGAATCACTTGGCAAAGTTATTTGACCACCACTGTTCATCCTGGGAGATGGTATTAAATCCCCACCCCTTTCCACCACCCTGCACCCTCCTCCAGTGGTCCGGACAGACTTGTACCAAGGACCAGAGCGAGCTAGGCACCAGTGTCCGGCGGTGTCGTCGGCAAACGTTTGCTCGACAAACAAACTCAACTCCCGTCCCTGCTTCACCATTGCGCGACTCTGTTTTACTATATAAATGAGATGGTCACCCTAAGTACAGGGTTGAAAGGGATGATACTGCACGAGTGTGCGTCTCGTCGGTGCCATCCAGTCGCTCTTCAGAGGCGACTGTCACTGTCGATCCTTCGTCTCTGGTCTCTTCGAGTCTCATACCGAGGGATGGAAGGCGAATGATAAGAAATAGGTTTGTTGACGTCGAAAGTGTCCGTCGTGTATTTCTTGTTTATCGGTATTTCCAAAAGGAAGAAGTTTGGTCCGCTGCTGGACGTTAGTTATCTCGCGCACAAATTTCATAATTAAAAAAAAAACAATTATTAATTATACAAGCTTCAATATATCGCTGTCTGTATAACGACACAAAGTGACAAATATCAGCTTGCTTTTAAATTATGGAATTGGAAATGTCGATGCATCAGAAAGCTATCAAAAGTGTCTGTATTATAATAAATTGACAATTATAAAAATTCAATTTGGAAGCTCCAAGCACAGTATTGCATTAATCAAACGAGATGTGAGAGCAGTAAGTTTTCTCCTGGCTTTGCAAAAGTTTCGATCGAAATTTAATACTGATAAATAATAGAATTAATTTGTAAATTAACTTCGTTATCACGTTCGGATCCATTTATGGTTGTTACAAGGTGTTCGTTACGTAACGGAGAACAAATATGGAAACAATCTTCGTGCCTGGAGGATGAATTTCATTGCGAAGTTAGTGACCGTTCGGCTGCCCAAGAATAATATAATCCTCCGGTGTGCGCCGAGACTACTCTGTATTAATGTTTGCCCCGATATCTGTAAACAGGCATTACCTGTATCTCTGGACCGAGGTGTAACTATCCGCTAGGCGAGCTCATGGTAGATTTGAACGTTAGCCCGCCACAGGGATTAGAAACTTCCTACGGCGAGGTCACCGTGCATACTGTTTGCGTTTCTCTATCGGTGCCTCGTAGAAAGGAAAAGAGGAATACGTGGTCAGGTAGCTTGGATCTACGTGGAGTAACGGACGCGTTCGAAACTAAAATAATACGAGCGTCAGCTAAAGAAATTTCAGCGCGCCACGTGCAAGTCATCGTCCTTTCAGCATTGAAGCTAATGATTATCTCGATTACTATAAAGAATCCAATAGTTTCATTCGCGGCGAAATTCGTGGCATTCGTTAATACAAATTTTTTGTCTGAAATGTCTGAATAGTCCATTTTGGTTGCATATACGTAACATCAAAAGATGCAACGATATGATACGCGTACGCGATAAGAAAATGAAAAAAAAAAGTCGATTAGCCGTAGAGGCGAAAAATTAAACGCGTAATCGTATGTAGCGGCGAGTGAGGAAGACGCGGCACGTTTACAAGAATTCATTGCGAACGATAACACACTGGTGAGCGATGACACAACGGGCATTATCGTAGATGACAGAGTGGTCGGTTTCGTTCACGCGCGTGCGTGTTACGCGTGCGTGTACGTGGACAGACGGTTAACTGACGCGGCATATTTACATTGTGTGGCGGTGCAATTAAGCCTCGTATCCGGCATCAAGCGTAGGAAATTCCGTGCGGACTAACACCTTGCTCCCTGCATTCACGCGGCCTGCTTGTGTCCTGCGCTGCATCCTGCTGTCCTCCTCGCGGCAAGAACAGCACATACGATATCCGTTTGAAACTTTAACCTCTTTCCTTTTCACCTTTTACGGATGCGATAATCCCAAGGAAATGGATTATCCAAAATTACTTAGAAAAAAATTCAATTCAAATTTTCGAACGATTTCGGATGCGATACTTGGATTTTTGTTACTGGTATCAGTATCAAAGATCGCCGTTTTTACAAGAAACTATAAGAGAAGCTATAAGAGAAAGTCTTACCGATGTTTATTTTATTTATATTAAATGAAAAACTTGAAGAATATTGATGACTATTATTACATATTTATATATATTAATTAATTAATTGCAGATATTGATATAGATATCACATATCATATATATTATAGATATTACATAATTTATATATTAATTATTGCTAAAACTCTCTTTTTAATTTGTGACATAAATAATTACATATATAATGTTATGAAATTTATACATAAAATTTCGAGAATTAGCGAATAAGTACTATTGTTATATTTTATGAATTTCACGATTTAATGAATTAAAGGTTATCTCTTTTGCGTTTAATTCTAAATTTCCAAAATAATTTTCAATGCGGTATTTTATTTATGATTATAAATATAAATGTGAATGCATTCGCAACTAACCATATCATACATATCACATATGCGGCGAAAGCTACTTCGATCACGGCGCATTGATCCATTCTCTTCCCGTCTGCCGAAGATATAACTGTTTCTACGGCTCGTAAGGGAATTCCGCAAGAGCGCTTTGAATCGGGTGGGAATCATTCGGGAAAACGTTTCGGGAACCGTTAACGTACCCTCAATGTGAACGCATCTTACGAATGATTGTTCTCTTGGGTGCGTGCAATATGATCGTTCACTTGCCGAGAATGAGAAGTTTTGACTCGTTCTTTAAATATTATACTCCACTTGTACTACACTTCCTTAAGTATTATACTCGTTCTTAAGCATTAAGGAATCGATTGTGTTGACTTCACGGCACACATGTACAACTCTGACGCGATGTGCTAATTGAAGCGTTTCGCGGAATGAGTTAGACATACACGTTTATTAAGGAGAAGCGAAAATCCGTGAATCGTAGATAATTAGTAGACGTTAGCTTATTGTTTGATAAAAATTATCACGGGAAAAAAAATGAAAGCATCAAACGTGCTCGATGAAATAAACCAAAAACGTGAAATTTTTATAATTTTAATGAAATTGTAGTTATTTAATGATAAAACTTTATACGCATTTTTTCTATACCTGACGGCTATATCCGCGAACTATCACACATGAGTAAATAATCCTCGTTTGGCGAAGTACCACCTGTGTAGCAACATGAAAATAATTTACGCAAATGATGAATATCCACTCGGGCTCTTTGCTTTACAGGTTGCTGGTGCGTATGTATTGCGACGGAGGAAGCGCAAGAAGCATCGCACAAACTTGATAATCACTGCCGTCTCTTGTCAACTGCGACTTATCGAGTCTCACTATCTCGGATCTCGCGGTGCGTTTGTCGTTAAGCCGGTCGCCAACATTTTGTAATTGATTGAAGCAAAATACAGTCGTGCAAGGTAGGCCGGGCAATCGGGGGGACAGCCCGAGATCCAGTAAGTCAAATTTTCCCGTCAAGCGACGGCCGCTCGTCCCGTGTACATGACGTTTTAATAACGGTTCGTGAGCGATTGAAAATGTCAATCTACTCCGCTTTTGCGGAGAGCGTGCGTGTAAACGCGCGTGCACTACATTCGCGATGCGTGCGAAACGCTCGTCGAACGAAGGTTCGTATCTGTTTAAACGTCGCGTCGTCGTTTAAGAGTTCCGCTCGGTCTCGCGTGTTCGTTTAACGCCTTGGAATTGTCGAGATATATATTTTTTTAAGTAAAGTTTCACGCCGGCTTTTTAGCACATTATTAAGTACCTCTTGAACACATTAGAAGGAGGTTTTTCATCGATACGGACTCGTTCTTCGCGCGGCGAACTCGCGCGCCGGCCGCGCCAGCCAACCGGACAATATTTAATATACGATCAACTTTTTCATTTTCGAATTGGATTGTAACGTATCTCTTTTCCCCGTAAAATTTTTTTTATAAAATACGTAATTATTTTATATTGCAATAAAAGAGATTTTTTGCCGAGATAAAAAGTAATAAAAAAAATTTCATATTAATTTTTAAACACGGAGCGCAAATTTTTCATCGGAACACACGGAAACAAGGGTTACTGGTTTAGATACATTTATATATTATGCAGTATGTATATAATTACTTTCCGATAAAAGGGATTTTTTTTGCCCAAGATAAAAAAATAATAAAAATTTATATTAATGTTCAAAATGCATCCCCGAGGCTCGATTTTCACCGCTGGCAATTTCAAGACAGGGACAATACTACATACTTTTTTTCCTACGTAATACCATAATGGAATTATTTCCACCACGCTTCATTTAAACGAAAGTTACGATACTATCGCCACGATTCCAGCTAAATTCCACCAAAAATCTGTACTAATTCTGATTTATGTTTTGCGAACTTTTTTTTACATCACTTAGAATTTAGAGTATAAATTCAAACACGCACAACGTACACAAATAAAGAAAATTCTTTAATCGCGATTATTGGAAATTAAAAATTAATCGAGATTAATGCGAATCGACGTCGCTGTGACGTATAGGCGTAAAATACTCAAGTCGATCTTAGAGTCAAACTCCAGCTGTCTCGTGTTTCGATAATCAATTGTGTTCTCTCTCTCTCTCTCTCTCTCTCTCTCTCTCTCTCTCTCTCTCTCTCTCTCTCTCTCTCTCTCTCTCTCTCTCTCTCTCTCTCTCTCTCTCTCTCTCTCTTTCACATCGACGTCGATCAGAAGGCGACGGTGTCCGATCCGAAACAATGGCGTTAGCGAGGATAGGCGGGAAGCGGTATCGTCCGCGCGAGTTTATCTAGCCAGTTCTATCTTTTATTAGCATCCCGTAGATGCCGTAGAAGCTATTTCGTAGCCCTTTCTCTATCGCCTAACGTATCCAGGCAGTTTCTCTGGAGTCTCTCGGCCGTACCGTAGTCGAGCAGGAGTACCAGAAGTGCGTATTTACGAGCGTTCCCGTCCATAAAGCAACCTCGCGCCTGATTTTGATACATTCTCCACTCCGAGCACTATCTCACGCGCGAATACGACCTACGTAGCCATACACTTGGGATTTATGGTGATGCTGCGCGCGTAAGCGATAGTTTTGTTTTGTATTCCGTGTAGCAGCCTGTCTCTCTCTTTCTCTCTCTCCCTCCCTCCCTCTCCCTCCCTCCCTCTCCCTCTCTCTCTCTCCCTCTCTCTTTCGCGCACATTACACCCTGGAATTCCACGGATTTTTAAAGGAAAAAAAAGAGAAACGGGAAACATCCTCATGTAAATCGCATGAGCGAAAACGGAATTAAATTGACGTCAATGCAAGTATTTTGTGTCATTTCCTTTCTCATAACATGATTCTCGATACGCCACTTTCGCGAACTCAAGCGGGGAGATCTGCGACTGCGAATCGAGCGAAAATCGCGCGCGAAGATATGATAATGAGAAAAAAGCGAATATTACGAGAAGTGATTTATGATTACATCTGTTAGAGACGCAAAAATTTTAGGAGATATATACTGCAAAATTTAAAGCGACGAGCAGACGGATACGTGTTGCTGAAACATACATTAGGCGTTGGAGAAATAACGACAGACTGGCGCGGGCAGGAATAAATACGCAGCGAGCATGAAGCGCAACCCTATAGCAGCAGCAAATATGCAGCCGCGCGTCACTCCAAGACATATTTTTACATCCGACATAAAACTTGGCGTAAATCGATAATGTTCAACAATACTATTTTTGTTCGTGCAGATGTCAGGACTTTTGTGCAAATGGTATAACGTCACGAATTAATGTATGTGCCCTCGGCTACTTAATCCGTTTATTTAAAATCTCGCATGTTGATCGTCAACGTATGTTATCATGATATCGTGATATATTTTACCTTTTCATTCTAAACGTACAACAGATACGTAACAGATTACAATTAAAAATTCAGATATCGCCCCGGGAATTGCAGCGTATCTCGTTAGAGGCGTCGTCGATTGTACGAGATGAAAACGTTACAGGTCTTGCGGTTAAAATATATATTAGATACCGAAAATATTGTATAATGACGCAGGCAGGGTCTGCTTATGCAGGGAATAAATGCATGGGAAAAACGCGAAGGGCCGATTCTGATATTGGATGTACACTGGGCAAGGGGCACTCGGAATCCTGGAGTCCTCGCGCGGGTGTACGCGCGTATATATACATATATATAAAGCGTCTGTGCATATCGTAATCACAATATTATGCTGGAATTGGGAGGGCCGGGTTTCCCATTTCTATTTTAATGGCATCGGGGATTTCAAGCGGGGCTATGCCAAGCGTCGCGTAATAACTTGTATCCAGTCGAAAAAAAATATCGGAAGGCTCTCTGCAAGCCGGTTTATGAGATCCTCGTTTTTCATTCGATGCGTTTTTTTATTTGAAGCCGCGTGTCCCGCGCATGGCGTTTAAATGTTAAACTAACGCGCGCACGTCGTCGCTCGGATTTTCCCTCGTCTTTCGCTCTTGATCGCCGATTCGCGATGCCTATCGCATCCGAGGGAAGTGCACCGATGTAGAATGATCGCTATCATAATTGGTCCCCGAATGAATGTTTAGTCCGAATTGCGAGCGGCCGTTTAGATAAATCCATCGCTAACGTGCACATTCGTACGGGTGTTTATTAATTATCAGCAATTCTCACATCCACGTGTGTACCTCGCGCGTGTGTAAGAAAAGGGAATCGATCGTCGCATGCCGAACGGCTGTTTAGAAAGTTCCGCCGTATTTCTTTTGCGGAACTTGGCGAATAAAGACGGAACGGATACCGGAACGGGGCGCGCGGTATTAGCATAATATATGTCGCAATTATCGTTATAATTGTTCAAGTTGTTGGCAACTGGTTTCAATATACGCTCACTTTCGCGTTCATCCTCTACCCTCTAACGAGGCGTTCCTTTGAGGACAATTTGCAGAGGTATAGAACTTCCTACCGGCCAAAGTGTATCCAAGTCGAGTATTAATCGATTAAATATCCAAGGAGAAACAAATATACGTTCCATTTTGCTGTACATTTTTTAAACAATTTTTCTACGCCTTTAACATACGCTCTCAGACTTGCTCATTAAAGATTAAGAAATAATAAAGAATAAAGATTCTATCTTGAGGTTGTGAGGCAACCGGCTAAATAAAAATAATCAATCCGACATTATAAAAAAAACTACATAAATAAGAAAAGAGTGCTAAATAATAAAGTAGTCAGAAATTAAAGATATCAGGTGTCGATGCGCGTCAAATATGGAAACAGTGTCGTTGCCGACTGTTTTACAGGGTGGAAAGTTCTTCAGGGAGCGGAGGATTAAAAGTTTACTTCGCCGGTGGACGAGGCGGGGAGGGGGGGGGGAGTTGGCGGTTGGCAAGAATGACTCCGAGAAGTTAAGATCCATGAGAAAGGAGTCTGTAAAGTTGCTGAAACTTTTTAGTAAGAATTAATCACCGGAAGATGGTGACTGGTCCTTATTAAATTGTGACCTCGCCATTTATTTCGATGCGGTTAGTCCAAGCGATTCAATTTGCGGCTGCGGCGTTGCGCGAGTAAATTACGTTAGCTGACATTATCACCATTGATGTTATCCAGCTTTTGTGAGAATGCTATCCGCCGCAATAAATAATTCCTTTCCATGCTGTTTATGATAACTCCGAGTTTTATCCGGCAACCTTGCCGCAATATACATAGTAACAAAGATACATTCTGCCTCATGTACAAATAACGGTTCGCTGGTAACAGACAATCCTAAGTGAAGCCGCTGATATGCATTTCGCGATCGTACCAGCGTGCGACGACCATACACACATTCACGCACACATACACACACACACACACTCCTTCTCTCTCTCTCTCTCTCTCTCTCTCTCTCTCTCTCTCTCTCTCTCTCTCTCTCTCTCTCTCTCTCTCTCTCTCTCTCTCTCTCTCTCTCTCTCCTCGCAAATTGCATTTCGCGCTACGTACCTATACGTTAACCAGTGCGGTCTTTATTATGTATGTTCAGCGTATGAATCCTTGATGGATTCCAGATACCTCATTACACCGCTATTGACCTGAATCTTTTATTATCTTTCCACCGCGTAGACACAACGGTGCGGCGGTGGCGGCTGGGCTCATTATACCGCAGAAAATAATCATTATGTCCATTGACCGGCGCGCGGGTGGGGAGGCAATTTTATTTTTCTGTGTCCGACGCCGCGCCGGTGAATACGTCTCTGATGACGATTAGTGACCCTTGGCATCCTTAATGACCGCCCGCACACAATCGTACCGCCTCACGTACCGCTTATGCGTTGACGCACGCATGCTCGTTGAGTAATATCTAGATCTAGCCGGCTGAGAACATGATATTCGGAGCGGCGAGCGTTTAATTAGGCAACACGCGAATAATCGTGCGAAATACAGCGCAAATGGCATTACGGCAAAACCCCCTCGCGTCTTTCCGAGGACAGGTAATATCACCTGATTTAGTTTAGCGCGCCAAGCGGTAAAATTTTCCAGATAGGAATGAGTGTTCGTATAATTGTACCACATGGTCAGCGTGTGTAGCTTTAACATGCATTTTCAAGGGGTTGCGCACGACGAGGGGGAGATAAAATCGATCGACTGACATCACGGTATTTTTTTGTGGACGATTAGTACCTTATGGCATAATAACGATCCCTCGTATACGTTTATACATCGATGACCGATTGTCTGTGCTGAATAAAAATAGGCAGCCTTGAATATGGATCTACTTTCTTAAGTGGATATTTCGGAACCGATGAGAAAGCACGTAAATCGGGAACAATGGAAAACGTGCAGAATTCGCTTTACTTCGTCTTATATAATGATTCAGTCAGATAGACGTTATTAATAGATATGTGCACTTAATGTACATTTGCAGAAATACACTTTGAATAAACTATTGTTATTTTAGAATTATACACAGAAAAAAAAAATATTTTTGATTTAAAGATATCTTTAGTTTCAACGTGGAAATCTTGAAATTCAGATTATATTAAACGAAGGTATAGATTGTGTTTCGTATACAAGCAAGATCACTATAATATTCTTACAAGAATTTTTCTTATAAGAATTTCAACATTTTATTTCAACATTTTTTTCTAAGTTGAACTATATAATGACTTCATTCAAGCAAGTTTTCTTAACGCAATATAATCTCGTTTCAAGATTTCCACGTTGAAAGGTTGAAACTAAAGATATTTTCAAATCAAGAATATTCTTTTTTTCTGCGTAACATGTCGTTTTTTTTTTAGATCCGTAGATATTTATGTTATCGCCAAGATATCTAAATTTTTCTCTCTCGCGATTGAAATGTCAGTTATACTAATAAATCGCAGTCCGAATTCGACTTTTCGTTTCGTTTTCGGAAGATACACGCGAGATATGTAAAATCATGGTTAAAAGCCACGAAGCGTCGGATGGGAGGCACGAGGGCGCGAAACGAGCGTGGAAAACGGGAGTGGGGTGGGGAGAGGGCGAAGAACAGGCGAGGAGAAAGTGGAAAACCGAATAATCGTCCAGCTCCGACCTCGGTGTCGGTTAGGAGCTCCGGCGAAAAAGAGGAGATGAAATGGACCGTCCGACTGACAGGAATTTACATCCTCTCGTGCGCAATCTGCGTGAGTGAATTGTGTCGTGTTACCGTCCGGAGAATTAGATCCGGAAAATCCGTAATAATTACTCGAGCGCGCGGCGCTCGCCGAAGCATCCTCTTCCCTCCGACTTTCGCTCCGCACTTCTCTCTCGCGCCCTTTTTCCCCTACCCCTTTCCGTACCGTCGCTCCCTCGTTCGTTTCTCTCACCGCCACTTGACAGCGTGAAACACAAAAATAAATAATGATTCACCGCGCGGCGGCGGCGTTGCTCCGGAAAGAAACGGCTCCAACCGTGCCCGCGAAACACGCTGTCGTAGAAAAAAACGCGCGCGGTAACGGACTCGTTTAACTCCTGCGCGTTTCCCCTCTCCTCCTCCTCCTCCTCCTCCTCACGGTGCATCGCGATGCATCACGACGTGCATAAATGTACGTATGTTTGCACCAGCGCGGCGTCTCAGAATGTAACGCTTGCCACCGCGATAAAATTCAATCTACTTTACGCGATGTTTCCCTTCTCGTACCGCGTGTATTCTTATCTCAGATTTATTTTAGCGCTGCAATCGATCGAGCTGCTGACCGATTTTAACCCGATTTAAGAAAAGCCACGATCTTCCGAGGCGAACGCTCGCGATATTAGATACGTTTCGACCCATTTGACCCGTTTTCAAGAATTGAAGTTAAGAGTCAGCGGAGTAATGCCGCGTACTAAATTCCGTCTTCCCAGAGTGGTGAGACCAGTTCAGCACCGTTAATGTAGCTGCTTAGAAACAGGTATAATTAGCGCGCTTAATGCTTAATGATTTATACATGGCGCTTTAGCAAATTTAGGTTAAATGGGGTAACACGTGCCGAGGTTAATTAGTGCGTGTTTATGAACTTTAAGGCTAGCGATCATCACTGATTGTGCGCATGTAAAAGATCAATAAAAAGAGCGATTAACATCATTAAATAGTTAATCATTAAATAGATAGGAATGAAAGTGAAAATTATTATATTAAATTAAATTAAAAATTATTTATAACAAAGTTCTTAAATAATCGAAATAAATCTTAAGCAATTGAAGTTCTTAAATTACGATGTATTCTTAAATTCAGTTTTGTTTAGACGCGAAATGATGATTGCGGTCGACAAAATTCTGTAAAGCATTCAAATGAAATCATGATACGCTACAAAATACAGCGGACGCAAAATTGTGTTGCTTATATCGTTTTATGTAATATATTTGGCACTTGGATTTTGTCGATTTTGTACATTTCGATGTTTGCTATATAGCGAGTGTAATATATCTGCAATGTGGATAAATTGTAAAATATGCTTTGCGTTAAATCGTTACGCTAATAGAAGCACGCGCACGCAAATCGGTAATTGTAGGAAGGACTTGCTATTTGAAAGGGTTACAACAACGATGACTAGTACGGTCGATTGGTTCGCACGAAATTCGAGTTAATGGAGCGCGCGCTGGTAATCAGGGTGGAATTCGAGTTCATCACTTTCTCGATGACTGTTTCGGGTCATCGTTCACTGGCTCGCGTAACCCATCGAAAATGATAATTTGCTCATCGTTGACGCTACGGATCATCTACTCGTAGCAGCAACGTTTTCCTTCTTCATTAATATGATTAATTATAGCGTGCCATGAATTATTAATAATTTGCAACTTAAAATAAATCCAGCTCTCATACATTTTGTGCGCTGTGTAAAAATTTCTCCAAAAATCTCATATTACTTGTGCCGAAACAGCACCTTGAAGCAAATTGAAATCGTTTTCTTTATGAATAAGTAATCGAGCTTTTTCAAAGCGTGCAGCGTGCAAAGAAACTCTTACTAGATAAAGTTCCGGAACTTCATAAACATCCAATAGCCCCGTGACACTTGAAAATGTCATCCACACGAGAGACGCTTATTAGCCCGGCCGTTGTCGAGCCCGCGTTACGGCAGACGCGGTCGTTTACATTTTTACCAGGGCGCGCGAGAACTCGATATTCCGACAAACACCGATTGGAAATGTTAAAAGATCGAAAGAATTTTAATGAAAACCCCCGGCCATAGCGTCCGGTCGAACGTGCCTTTTAATAGTTCATCCGCGTCTGCTTTTCCTTTTTTTTTTTTAACTCCGTTCTCCCTCTGACCCACACCCCCGGCCACCTATTCTCGCTCTTTCCCTCTTTCTCGTTGCTTTTTATTCGGTACGTTTCGGTCCGCTCGCGGTCCGGATGCAGAAAATATACAGGGTGTATCACGAATTACGCGCTTTTGCTCAGAAGGCCTAATTGCATATTAAATCATCCTTTCAGAAGAAAACCTGATTTTGTCGACACAAGCTTCAAAAATACAAAGCAGATAAAAAAATCCTTGAACTACCATTTTTATGTATGGATTTCCTATTAATACATCACCGATATGTCACGAAAATTAGCTCATTGAAAAGGTTGATCGCATTTAAGTTGGAATCTAGTTAAAGAACCATTCAAGTGTTAAAAGTTAAAGTATCCGAACTGAAGGAAAAAGATCACGTTAGTGAGTAAAAATAATCGATCTCTCGAGTTTGTCGATGGTGAATCCGTCGCGACTTTTGACGCGACTTGTATATCTGTTGGAAAGAGAGAGAGCGCGCGGTCACCGTACGTTTGCCACCGTACGTACGGACGGACGAACGGATGGACAGGCGACTGGACAAAATGGAAAGGGGGAACGCGGTTGCTCGCGCCCTGGGAAGGACGAAGGATGGGACAGGGCGGTGGGTGAGAGATGGGTGGCGGAACGACTACGGCGGAATTATCTTCTCTCGTGCGTGTTTATTTTTCGCGTGATTACAAACGAAGTTAATCGGAATCGAACGAAATTAATTTTATTGTCCGTCGAAAAAAGCCATCGCCGTCTATCCGTCCACCCCTCCCGTCCGCGATCTTTCCGCCCTCGGCTAACGGCGGACGCGATGCGACGCGACGCGTGTGTGCCACTCTTACACAGCTTCGGCATCGTGCGCGGGCAGTGTGCGGCGTTTTCGACGCTGGTAAAGAGAACCGGACGGACAGCCCATTAGGGCGGCGAATTAAAATTATTCCATTAATTTCTGATTTTAGAGTATTAAAAACGCGGGCCCGAACGGCAAAGCGCGATAAGCGGAAAAAGTTGGAACGAAATGGGGAGGAATATGTCAAAGCGGTCGATGGTATGTCGTGTTATAGTTTGCGGCGCGTAACACGCAGCGCCGGCAGTAATATAACCGCGATGAAAATATAATGAAAAATAAAGCGACCCCGGATCTCTTCATACGTAAGTATTTCAATGATATATGGATGGAACTCGAAATATACATTTTAATAACTTTTTTTTCACGTTTTATATTCACGAAATGTTCATTATGTCTTGCATTACTCTTTAAACGAAAGTTAAAAAAGACAAGTCGTTAGCGAGAACGAATTGTACACCGCAAGGGCGACTTATTTACAAAGTATGAAGAGAAGTTCTAGTTCGCACGAGAGTCGCCGATAGGGCAAGCCCATGTGTAACTCGAGACAATTCACGAAGTCGGAGTGAAAGTCCCGATCGGCGGCTGTAGCGGGAGAAACGATTGCGCAACCAGAAACTGGCAATATGCCTTAAAGATACAAGCTGAAGCAAGGAGCTCGCGTTCACTGACGTGTCGGTGTTGCTCCAGTCTTGCTTCAGCAAGTATCGTTCGCGCATTGGGTGTCTTTCCCTCTCACCCGCTTATCGTTTCTCTTTTGCTTTGCACTCTCTCTCTCTCTCTCTCTCTCTCTCTCTCTCTCTCTCTCTCTCTCTCTCTCTCTCTCTCTCTCTCTCTTCTCTTTCTCTTTCGCTCTCTGTCTGTCTGTCTCTTTTTTTCTCTCCGGGGAAGCACACGTTCCATCACGACCACGCGTAATACGTACGTACGTGCACACACGTACTCGAGAACGGCCGACCTTTCATTTCCCACCCCACCGGCGAGCGGACGCCGACCAATCGGACCTTACCCCGCGCAAAAACATCGAACCGCACACGACCGAGCGTGCAACGAATGAAAGCGGGGTGAGAGAGCGCTCGAGCGGGGTGGCGCGGGGCGAGGAGAAACGAAAAAATCGTTCAGAATTAAAACGGGGAAGCAGAAAAATAATCAGATTTCCGCGTATATTATTAACGAAGATATGTGCGTGCGTGCGTGCGTGCTCGCGCGACCGCGCCTGTGGGAGGGAGTTTGGACCGTTGAAAAAGTATTGACTTCAATCGGAATCCACCGTGCCGATACCTGCCTGCCATCGTCCGCCCCCGCGCGCGCGCGCCTCTTCCCGCGCCTCTTCCCGCGCTCATCCTTCCCCGCCGCCGCGCCGCCACCGCTGCAGCCGCTTCCACTTCCTTCGCCTCCTCTTCTAAATATCTACGAGTTCAATGCGGCCAACGTGAATTCGAGTTCACGTGCGAATCACGCGACTCGCTATACCTCCGCTCTCCGTGTAGATGCGCGACCGGGCGTGGGCGTGCGCTGTGTATGTGTGTGAGCACGCGGCCATCCGCGTGTCGTCGGCAAAAGCGCGGAAAACGCGGCGGGGTGCGGGGCGGCTGTCCGGAGCAGAGAATTTATAATGCGAAAAAAAACTGGTGTCGCGCCGCACACCGTCGCGTCGCGTCGTTCGTTTAGGCGGCGTGGTACGGCGCGGCCACCACCGCGGAGGAAATCACGGCCGGCCAAATGGACCGCCGCGCGAGTCGCCGCGGATTTCGCTTTCGGGAAATCGAGTCGACCCTCAACCCGCGAAATTTTGCGAATGTGATAAAGAGAATGGCGGTTTTTTTTTCGTTAATAAATAATCTACTTATAAAGAGACTGTCAGAAACTGTGTCCTTTCGCTACGCTCCAGAAATTAAATATTAAGATGAGTACTTTTTAAGATCACTTTAATTAGCTTTCAAGCCACCGGCGAGGGAAAAATATGAAGAGTGAAGAATAAAGTTTCAATTTATCAATAGCAACAATATGGTTCATTTAAATATCAATGGAGTTTAATTGTAATTTTTTATTATCAAACATATAAAATGCTCCCTCGGTCCTCTAATAGGGAGATACACATTGTGTGTGGAGGAACTCAACGTTCGAGGATCAATAGGATCGCGATCATGGGTCTCCGGGGTCTCCCCTACCTTGTCGTGCTTGGTGAGCCGTGTTTGATACGTATCGGCCCGAAGTTAATTTCAACATCCTTAATCAAGTTCGATTGTGTCTAAATAGAGAGAATACGAACTTTAGCTTGACAATCCGGGTCAAATGTGTAAACAGGCGCGATAGACAATACAGCGCGAGAGATGCAAATTCGAAGCCGTAGTCTCGAATCGAATCGTTACTCGAACGAGCACCGCAAGCACGACGTTGGACAAATACCTTCGTCGAGGTCCTTCAGGAATCTCCGGAGTTTCGGCGGGTAGCAGTGGAATCCTTCGATACTCTAATTGGCGCATTCACGCTGGTGTTGCCCGTATATCGGTCCGCAGACTGCATGCGACGGTTCCATTTTCTCTCCCCGTTACATTTATATCCATTAAATCGTAATACCTCATTTCTACCTTATTTCAGTATTAATTTATGCAGTAGCTGTGCGAAATTATTTCCACTGTAATTGTATGATCCATTGTGCGACAATACGCGTACGTCTTATCGCTCGGATCGAGACGATTCTTATCGTCTATCTAGGACTAACTATATTAAACTCAGAGCGAGACGTAAACGTCGGGGCCGCTCATCGTTTGTATCCTTCCGGAATCCTCGTCACGTCGTCTGCTCTCTCCTCCCGGTCTCTTCTCCTTCCTTTCCGGAGGGTAGGTAGGTATATATATATATATATATATATATATATATGTGTATATACATATATATCGAGCACCAATCACCACGCATAATCTGCGTGCTCATTATTACTAGGACTGCGAGGGGACGCGCATGCATGTACCTATACCCGCGTTCATTATGGAGACGATATGGAGCATTGTTTGCAGAATGAGAGGGGTGAGCGCCGCCACGAACCCTCCAACCGTCTCTCCGCTCCTTCCTCCCCTTAATGCGATACCACTCTATATCTCGCGCTCTCTTTCCTGTCTCTCGTCCCTTTCGTTGTATCTCGTCCCGCATGCCCGCTTTACGAGAGCGACTCGAGTATTCTTTCTCGCGTGTTCGTGCTCTCGCACTTGCCGAGCGTCGCGTCGCCTCTGTGTGGTGACACGCGTACGACTAAACTTATCGCGCGTTTACGTTACGCGAACGCGAAAGATTTCCGGCTGCATGCGTGACGCGCAACAAAAGGGGCCACGCGCAAATCGCTCGTAGTAATTAGGACACGTGCGCTCGCGGGAGGGATCGATTCTTGCCGCGCGTATCGGCCCTCCACGCCTAAATCATTATTGAGAAAAAAGGGGGTAAAAGCAAAAGTCTTGATAAAGTTCCATCTATTGAAACATTAAACAGAATTCTTCGACAAAAATCGACAAGAGAAACGACGATTGTCTCCCTCGAAATCAATGAATTTTGTTGTAATATGTAGTAAATTGTGTTTCAATGCAACGTTATAATTGAAGAAATGTTTAATTGTACGTCATTGCGCGGAATGTAAATTTTTTTAATGTAAACGCGAAAGGATTTCGTAAAGTGCCGCGGACAGAAACGTCACCGTAATCAAAATCAATCGCAGGAACGGATGTTCAGTTCTAGAAAACGAGATTAATAATATCTTCAGAATATTCTTTCAAACCGTGCTACGAATTTATCATGAGCAAACGCATTGAATAAACGCACCAAAGGGTAATTAACTTAATGCACAAAGTGATTCCGGCCCCGTCGTTTTTGCATTCGTGTCGTATAATTCGCGAAAGCAATCGCGAAAATCTGCCTGGCGAGAGCGAGGAAGGCACAGAACGCCTGTTTTCGTTTTCGCGCTAAAAGGTATTACGGGTAGCCTCGGGCGCATTCCTCAAATTATTCCCAACGCGGAGAACACACAGCGACAATAAAAATATGGCATTAATTTCCATACGTTACAGAAGACTCGGCCAGCTCATTGGTACACGAGTGTGCAATCAAGCAGCGCAATTATCGGAGCCTTTGTTCATGAATAATTACAAACAAGAGAATCGTGAGCACGGGTCTCCGCTCCTCTTTTCCTTTAGTCCTATTTACGTCCCGCGCTCGCGTTCTCTTCCTCTTTTACTCCGGATGCAGCTCGCAGTTGGTAACGATTCTGCCAAGTGATGCCAAGCGCAACCGTTCAAAATCGAATAGTTACTGTTCCTGTCTGAATTGTCACTATTGACTTCTTCTTTTATGATACATCATAAAAGACATGTGATTTTTTTAACAAGCATATGATTTCTTAAAACCGAATAATATTTTTACTTTTCGCTAAATTTTTAGTTTGCTGTCAAATATAGTCATATTTGTCCTTATGGTATTATATATGATAAAAGCTCGACAAGAATGTGTCGCGCTAATAGCGAATAAGATGAACATAAAGATAGCTCATTCTGCGATCGTCATATCCGGATGCTAATTGCACGATGAAATTTCGACCATCGTACGCTTACGGATTTGCTGTCGCGTCGCGGCTACTGCGATGGGGAGTAGCTGCTACCGACAATAATGAACGGCCGTCCACTGTATCGCGACGCAATCTGCACATACTTAACGAAGGAAAATGCATATTCATAACCGGGCCCGTGTAGGCGCGAACGAGCGCGCGAGCGCGTTGCGTCATTCCGCGCGCAGAATTCGCTTTTTCTCTTTCTCCGTTTCCTCTTTTGCATCGAGCGCAAAATAGCGGCGGAAAAAAATCGAGAATCCGCAACCGAGATTTAACTAATGGCGCGTATACGGTGCACGGGCGCTGCGGATGACAAATAGTTGCGCCCGGATATATCTGTTAATCGATCGCGTTCCTCGAGACGCGGAAGAACGAGGCGACCGAAAACCGATGGGTAAAATCAGAAAACAGTTCTCGCGGAAGCATTAAAATTTCTTTATTTATCGTGCAAATATTAATATTGCGAAAAATATGAATATATATTGTCGAATAAAATTAATTAGATTAATTAGGTTTCTATATAGAACTTGTTTTAAGTAAAAGACAAAAAATATTTTTACATAACAGACACACAGAATATGTTAATAAATGTTGAATAGAAACATTTATACATGTGTATAAAATAAACTATAAATGCCGTGTCTTTTATAAAACAGCTTGCAGAGGACGGTGAACCAATAAATAGATTAAGTCTTGTTTTATACCGTGACCTAAATTTTAAATTTGATACGAAACGAAACTAGGTTATCACACTCGTGTAAGATAATTGCACAATTTTTGCGCGAAATACACGTTCGACGAAAGTACCGAGAGAAATAAGTGGAAATAAAATCGTGAAAGAATAATACTTCGCCGAGCGTGACTGAGTCTGATACATTTAACCCAGTGACTCGGTAGTCGTTGTCGTCGTCGTCGTCGACGCTGACGACGTCGGGACGCAGGAAGAAAGGGGCGTCGCGACGCTAGAAATAGACGAGTGTGCTTTCGCTCTCAACGGCGGAGGCGCCGCGCTCCAACAAGAAAACTTTCAACTTGGCGGCCAAGTTCAAGTCGGCTAGCATTCAATGGCAAATATCTGAGACTCTTGAAAGCGGACATCTCGTTCTCCGCTTATGTCCAACTTTGCGTGTACTTTGTGCGTGTG
This sequence comes from Temnothorax nylanderi, assembly GCF_030848795.1. NCBI lineage: Eukaryota > Metazoa > Arthropoda > Insecta > Hymenoptera > Formicidae > Temnothorax > Temnothorax nylanderi. The sequence continues at coordinate 2,010,890 of NW_027249064.1, read as the reverse complement.
TCGATACATCGTTAATTTCTGTATTATACTTTTATTTATCTTTCTGCTAATTGATAATTATCCAATCGCTTCTTATACATTTTTTTAAAATACTATTTTCTTTATAAAAGTAAACCGCGATATTTTTTTTTTTTGGATTCGCGATTCTTTATGCTCGCGCGTACGCGTGAGATTTCCGAATTAGAATCTTTATCGTCTCTCTTCTAATTTCTACGGACAACGCTTCAACGGTGACGAGCGACGAAATCAACGCTCATCTGTGTTTGCGTAGACGATGGTCGGATAACCAGTTAGATTCAAAATTGCCGGACGGTACCCTCCCGTTCGCGTTCGTCGAATAAAATTGAAAATCGTCTCTCCCTCTCTCGTGACTCTCCCGGCCGTCTCTCGGCATACCGATGGCACACGCACACACCCCGCACCATGCCATCCCACTATTCCCTCCCTTCTCGCCCACCCCGCCGCCACCCGTACGCAGAAAGAACTCGTCGTGCACTTGTGCGCGCACAGATTTACGCGCGTATTTTTCGCCTCCTGCATTCAGCGCGGTCCTAAAAAATATCGGCGTCTATTCAAACGCTCGCATTCCTGTCGCGCCATTTGAATTAAAGACGATCACGATGTACAATATCCTCCACAACCGATCGATGTAAAAGAATTATCTGACGTCAATGCGCACTTTGATACAGAATACACAATGCTAGATTTTTTAAAATCAAATTGACATTCTTACAATCGCTACAAAAATATTACAATTGCTACAAAAATATATTAGCAAAAATATGTTAACTGTGGGACATAATGCTCATAAGTGCGGGAGATAAACGAGCGAATCAATATTTCGCGACGAAGAACCGAACGACACTCGCGAGTGTTAGGAAATTCGCGGAAAGTTTCGTAAATTCGCGCAGACCGGTACAAGTATGCGCTCGCACGCGTATTTCAACATGCGCGTAGAGACGCGTTCGCATTTCCACGTTAAACGCGGGCCAATGGGATCTCGCCGGGATTGCGAGGGAAGATTCGATTCGAACGAACGAGCGGACGGTTTCGGTTGGGCTCGCTCGTGCTTCGTATAAATCAGCTATGCTTATCGGTCTTTCATCGTGCCGGAGGTGAACTCATTTCGTTCCCTCTAAATACGAACTTTTTTTCGGGGCGAAAACCTATTTCGATTAAAATGGCGCGCGCGTTTCGCATTTTGCCGGATTATAAAAGGTTGCCGCCGCTCTCCTCCCCTTCTTCCCCCGTCGACCGCGCCTTCACAAATTCGCTCTTCGACCGCCCTCGCGCTCCGTTGGTGCTCTTATACCCCCCTGTTCGTTTCCCCACCTCTTTTGCCGACCCGTTTCCTTTTTTTTTTCCACGTTCGGCTTCAATCGGATGCGGTTGCAGCTGCATCGAGCGACTCGATCGCCGAATCGTTAATACTGAACTGGTCTGATCCGAATTTTGGCGCGGCCGCTCGCCCGTTCTCGCTCGATACACCGTTAATCTCGTTACCGTTTATATTGTGTTTCGCGCTGCCAACTTCGGAATCTCGTATTTCTGATAAGTATAACGTCGACTATTTTTCGATGCGCTCGGTAAAAATGTATCTCGCGAGTAGACGACGGGTCATTTATCTGTGATAACGCTATTTCTACATTTGTATAATAATATTACATTTGTATAATATACGCGATTTAAGTGCCCCGTAATTTATTAACACGATGTTATATAATTTATTACATAAATAAAACTCCGTTCGATTGAAGCTTTATAAAATTGCAGATTGAATCTTTATCGATAGCTTATCTTCGCTCGAATATATAATCTTTACGACACGAGGTTATAAGATTTTCACGAACCTATGGCTGTACGAGATAAAGAAATAATTACGCGCAGGTAAAAAGGAGTCAAACAATAATAGCTATTTATTTCGGCACTGTCTATAAATCCTAATAACGAGAGAGAAAGAGAAAGAGAGAGAGAGAAATCGCAAGTTTTCACGACAAAGTTTGCACTTAAGCTACATCTGACGATGCAACGGCGATTCCAACGAGCCTGACAAAAATCGCCGGCACTAACGAATCGTGATTTTCGCCTGGACCGTTTCTGTGCTTCCGCGAAATTAGGCGGCATTAACGATTCTACCTGCAATTAATTGCGAGCCGTCGTGTCCGCCAGTACAAACGAGGACGCGCCTACGCTGTTTGCCTAACGCATCAATCTCGAACTGCTCGCCGTTGGGGAAATATTCGTGGGGTCAGTCGGTGCGTTTCTACCTCAACTGCGCGAATTTTCTTTCTGATAGACATTTCGCTGGATGCATATCGGGATGGTGACGGGAGGATTAACACGGTACCGGTGTAACATTTACAGTAAATAACGGAAATACTTCAAAATTGAAGTGGAAGGTTCCGATATTGAATATCCACAGGTGAAGGAAACAAGTTAATTAAGAGCCAAGCGTGGGAAACGATGCGCAAATTATTCTGTCTTGTTTTAAGTATTATTTATTTTGTATTTCCTAAATTTCGGATGATCCTCAGCAATCTATCCATCGGGCAGGGCACCGCGAGTCGCAAGAAACGAGACGCAACTGATAGTTATGTAAACTACTGAATAACTAATTGAAATACTTCAATTTTGATTGCGTTGCGAAAGTTTTCGCAAACTTTTACACGTATATCACTTATTAATTTTCTAGTTAATTAAAATGATATGTATAACTAAAGTAATCGTTTCACAATCGAGTCCAGCTCTATCATTTTTCAACAGAATTCTGCCTCATCTTCAGAATTCTCTTTGCGTTGTAACAACAAAAGGATTTCAATCTTGTCATGCTATAATTACCGAGTGCTTCTAATTTATAAACGGAACTGGTTCGCGACGAGAGAACACTACCGGCCACGCAATCCGCGCCCACGTGGGTGTTTAATGTAAATCGCGAACGTGAAATACACGTGACCGATACTCTATTCGTATTATATTCATAAACGTCTAAGAACGGTCATGTGTCGGTCATTAGTGCTCGCGCAAACCACCGCATGAGCGCGCGTATGGTTTAACGAAAGTTAATTAGAATCGCCGATCGGGCGGGTTTGTAGCGAGGTGAGAAGTCAGCCGGATGAAATTGCTGTCGATGCTTGATTGAAACGGCGAAACCGAAAGAGAGCGAGAGGGCGAACGAGGCGGTTCGATTGTAAGAGGAGAGTTTGGACGATGATGCGGAATGATTCAGCGCGTTATCACTGAGAGAAATGACGGAGACGATTCTCGCGGATCCCCGCCTTGCTCTTGATAGAAATCAAGTAGCAAGATCTTTTCGTAGTAATTACACTCTTTATATATCTCGATATCTATAATTCTATACCATTTATTTTGAAGCGCGTTCTTTATCTTATATTTGCGTGCACGTGTGTGTGCGCGCGCACACGTACACGCATACAACATGTATATACAAGAAAGAAAATATAATTTTATACAAGTGTCTTTGCCGTTTTTATCCTGGGGGGGGGGGGTGAGGAATCTTTGCACTCCAAAATGATCCGGCAATCTCAGAGAGCTCATTAATTATGTAAGTTTTTTTTACTGTTAATAAGAGAACGCTAATTAGTTCAGAATTTTCTCGCGCGATAACGATGTATAAATCACGTTAAGTCGACGAATATTTCGACGGCGATCGGAGGGAGCGAAATAAAGGGCAGGTCTTGTTATTTTAGGAGAATAGAACGAGTTGGCAGCGAAATGGGTTATTCCAAGCCGTTGATTTTCTCCTGCTACTACGAACGGAACGCGGGGAGAATATCATTATAAAACGCCAAGTCACGAAACCGGCCATTCCGCCGTCCTATTAAAATATTAAAACACCTCGTCCAGCCCCTGGTGAGTCCTGGCGTGGGGTGTGAAAAAAATAAATCTACCTTGTCATGCACAGCCCCGCTCCGTGCCTCTCGTTGTCTCCCTACCGTGGTGTTTCAGGAACAGGTATGAACGACCCTCGAACACATTTGATTGATCATTGGAACAGTTCGTTCTCGCGATTCAAGAACGAAATGCCAAAATGATGTTCACATATCGAGAGTCCTCCCAAGTACTTCTGATCGATCCCCCTTTTCTCGTTCTCTCCCGTTATATATTAAGCTGCTCGAAAAAAAAATATTTTCAAAATATAAAAAAATATTTTCGTTTCAATTACGACACAGGCAATATCCACCCATTGTGCATTTTCGCTACACGAAAATTGCAATTAAGAACGTAAAGAAGTGGTGTTTCCCGATGTAATCGTATTTCTGATAATACATCTTCGAAAATTGGTCCGGTATGCCATGGTAAATCAATAGGGCCGGTATATTGATTTTTATTATATATTCGCATATATATTTTGATGAAATTTTGACGAGTGATCTTTATTAGAATTTGCGAGAGCTATATAAATAATATAGCTCTATTTCAACGTTCGTTCGTAGCCGTTACCACTTCTACGCTATTTCGACCTGGCTGGACTTGTCCAGCCGCTCATCAGTCAGAGTCATTACTGGGATAATTAATTACATTTGCCCCCTCGTCTCCTCAACCCCCAGCATCCACGTCTCGTACCTCCCTGCTTCCTCCCTCGAGTCTGGTACGAATCAATGGAAAAATATAGGATTAGGTGCTCATCAGTCGGCGGTGTCGTATCTACCAAAGCCCAGAACACGAAGAACAGAAAGATGATAGCGAACCTGAACGTGCGCGATGCGTTGCTATTTTCGGTCGGTTGGAAAAAACACAAAAGCTCTTAGTAAACGTGATCTTCTCATTGGTTCGCCGCGAAAGAGTATCCCGAAGCTCTCTCGTTGGCGAAAAGGCGGCGGCATGAAAATCTGTTGAAAACTCGGTTCCTTCTTTAATTAATTATGCAAATGGCCCTCCGGGTACCATGCTTAAACTTTTCGTCCGAGACCTCAGCGGTGGTAGCTCCGCAGCCGCAGCGTTAATTATACACCGAATAATAACAATTATTACAATTACCGTGAGCCGGCACCGCTCGCCTTCAGCCTCGAAGGGGGCAAGGAATATCAGCGCGGGAATATAACGGCGCGCTTTATCTCACCAAGTGCCGTATAATTTGTATATTTCACGATGCGAATTATTTCCGTGCAATATCTCGGCATGCGGGAACGAATGTTCCTTTAATCGCGCCAGTTGTACTTTGGATCGCGTCAATGATTAAGGCTATTTATTTATTCACTTAATCACTTAAGTGAAAAACTACAGTTATACAGAATATATGTGAGAAAACTCACCAACAGCCGTGTCTTACTATACGAACCGTGATTCGCGATATTTATTAAAATTCACAAAAAATTATATAGATTAAATTGTCGCAGTTTATTACGTTTTCTGAAATAAGCAATTCTGAATAATCTTAAAAACATTTGCATATGTCAAGTCCGGAGGAAATAGAATTTTTGATCGAATATGGAAAAATGAGTAAAAAGGGTATATTATACGATATGCGTGCCAAACGTCTACTCGAATGTAATGTTAAAACTATGGCGCGATTGGATATACTATTATTACGTGTAATTATATGACCTACATAATTACCGCGGCCGTCCGCGGAAATCATTCGGCACGGTTGAGCTCCACACGTCAGTTTGCGGAAACTTTTCGACGTTAGAGCGAGATGTGCCGACGCCATTTGCGCACCTCCGGCATGAATGGACAAGGACGTAAGAATAAAACGCGTGACGTATTAATGTGCAAGCTTACGCAATGCTCCGGGATGACGCGCAAATAAAAATGAACGAGCGTTTGAGGCAGTCGCAGTATATAAGTTAATTGTTTCGATATTAAAGATTGTATTAAAGACTTGCGCTTATATTTCGATGATTTCATCTTGTTCCATTAAAATCTCAGAAGAAGCGAAACTTTCTGGTATAAAGATATATCTACTCATTGACAATATTTATCCAAGTTATATCAGTTTTTCCGCCTGAGTCACAATACGTGATCATATTTATACAGAAGAGCTCAAGATAATTGTCAGCTTTTCATCTACAAAATGTTAGGTCAATTTTTCAACAATTTCTAAAAATTTTTATATTTAATATATTGAGGATTATTTTATGCGATCAAGATTTGTTATAGTAAAATTTGTTTAATATAATTACATTTTAATTTATCAATTGTATTAATACTTTATAATAAAAGATGATAGCAATTTATATTATTTATATATAATATATGAAAAATATATGTCCGCGAAATAAAACTCTGATTATCCACATGAACAATAATTGTCAATAGGAGATAATGATGCGACGTTATATTCCTTGCATTTTTCTCTCATGCGCGCGCGTGCGCATGTATGTATCTACATACAAGTGCGAAAATAATAGTAATCAGCCATCATTACGCCGTACAATCATGCCATCTTGCTAGTAAACGTACTTCATTTAATGTTCTCCAATTAGCAACGCAGTTCACCTAGAGTATCAAATTTTACTTGTTGCTTTCTATTATTCGAAATTATTTCCCATTTAGCTATGTTAAAAAAAATTGGTTTATCTCACTATTACGTTCTTCCTTCTTTACCTTAAAAATCTTATTTTTATTTGTCATTTATCTACTAATAGTATACACTTAAAAAATCGTCTATAATGTTTCTTATAAAATTCCTTATAATATTACAAGCTATACTTGCAAATTTATATCTCTTTTGGCACACGAATCGCATTTATTCCTTTTCAGAAAAGTTATTCTAACTGGATAGAGCGAGGGAGACTATCGCGCGCGCGCATCGCGCCGAGGCTTGCGAGAAGTCCTGTAGAACAGCCCCATTTCCTTTTCTCGTTCTGCTTCGCAAAAAGCATAGCAGATATCGCGTTACTAATTAGTAAACGGCTCCAGATAATGTTGATGCTACGGCAAAAATCTCGCGTGATACATTATAACCGCAATCTCGTTTACAGCCGGCCGGCAAAGTTATTAAAATTTTAAATCGCATTTGTTCGCGCGTAGATCTCGCTAGACGGCCACTGGAACTAAATAAAGCAAATATATATGAGTTGACATCGATACTCGATCATATTATATCTGGCGGGCTTTGATTCGTCGAGTATTCATGTATGTATCAGTTTTGGCGTATATCAGAAAAATCAGACAAATACGTAAAAAGAGTGATGCATAAAATAAGAGAAAACTAACGATAGCTTTTAGCGAGATATGTATTTTAGTCTTTTTCGTTTGTAATTTATTTGCTTTTTGCTCAAGTGGATCATTCATATAAAAAAAATTTCGACTTCTTATGCAAAATTAAATGCAATTTAAGTACTGAAAAGAGATCATATGATCTAATACGAGACTCGCAACAGGCAAATGTGTAATAACGCGATTGTTACAATTCGACGGTCAAATTATAGTGACGACCGAGTTTCATAATTTTTTCAAAAGGTGGCAAATTTGAATCAGTGGCATCAATCGCACGCCGCTAATACCGGTACGCGGGTAGAAAATTGCGAACGGGATTGCGACCACCTCGTTCGAGCGATTGGAACCAAATTTGGCACGAAATCACGTTCCACGTTAGCGAGGATTGGGATAAAAATTGCCACGATGTGTTCCCCAAACTTTTTATTATAATTCATATATAATTTCGTCGTAAACTTTATCGTGTTATCGATATTTCTTATCCGCGCGACGAGCTAATCTTTAATCTTCTGCGGCGACAAATAGAAAAGTTAAAGAAACGTGCAGATTTGAGATCGGGCCATGATATTTTCGCGAAATACATTCATTCGCATAAACAGTTTAATCAGTCGAGTATCACCTCGCGAGACGGGACCGGATGAGGCGGAGGAGAGGATAAGTTATGAAGGGGGCCGAAAGGTAAGGGGGAAGGGGGTGGTAGGTCGAATTTGTTTCCGAACAATTTTCAGTGTTCCGCCGTGCAAAGGGGTTGGTCGGCAGGAATAATGTATATCCGAGGTTTGGCTGGCTTGCCAGGCGAGCGGGGGTGCGCCGGTAGGGGCTGACGAACGGGTGGACCGGTGCGGTCGGGGGCGCGGAGGGGTGACGGCGATACTTTTTTCGGGTGTAATTTTTTATCAGCACCGGCAACCGAGCGCTTTGACCAATCCCTCAACCCCCTCCCGGCCCCTATATGGCTCGCCTCTCGCCATCCCGCGTACCATCCCCCCGCCGCACCTATACCGACTGGTCTCCACTACCTCCTCTTGCACCTCCTCCTCCTCCTCCTCCTCCTCCTCCTCCTCTCACCGCCACCCAGGACACCCCACGGCGGCCACCCACTCCCCCTACCACCGACCAATCTCGCCACCGTATCGGTGCTCAATCACATTTGCGATGCATTTTTTTCCTTCCTCTTTTTTCATAAAGCTGGATTATAATTGCATCGCGAGTTCGAGTTGCGGGATAGCCGGGCGAAAAAATGGAACATTGCCGGGTATGAGAGTGCACCCGCGCTCGACGGGGCCGCGCGAGAGGGAGCGAAAGGAAGGCGGGAGAGGGTGCGGCAGGGCGAACGATCGGTTTTGGCGGAGCGAGGCGGCGGGGGACGGGGGGGGCGGGAGGGGGCGAGGGGGGTCTGAAGGGGCGGGGGCCGGGGGGCATCGAGCAGGAGGAAAAAAAACCGATGAGGTTTCGAGGCCGCTTGATTGGTAGCCGAACGTACACCTACTCGCCATCAACGAATCCGACTGTCCGCGACCTCATCTTCACCCCTTGCCCTTCGTCGCGCCCTATCCGCCTCGCGTGCCCGAGCCTCCCTTCTTTCCTTTACGTCTCGTTCCGCGCAGCGCCCTGGCGCGGTGTCGCGTGCGAGCATAACGAAATCTGGAACATCGTTAACTCATTGGAAACATATCCGTGGACATTGCTCGTAAAACGGCAGCAGCAAACCGGAAGTGCCGTGATATACTCGCGCGGCTGGCACCGATGCGTGGCACGGCTCTCGGCTCGATTTCTTGCCAGTCGGATGTCCTCGAGATATTTCCACATTTTGCGATATTCCAATTTTTGAACATTGCAATTTATTAGTCAAATTATTTTATATTAATATTTATTTTAAAAAATTGATGCAATATGCATTTTATAATTGATATAATCTTTGTTAAAAGTTGCAAAAGATTATCAGTACGATGATGCACAGTAGTCAGTTTAAAGGTACACTGACAACAAAGTGAGCCAGGATGGATATCTTGTTGCACGAATTGGCACAATTTGCAAGGTAGCAAAAATCATCCGCGCGACGACAACGATCGGCGCGGCCGGCGCGGCCGGCGCGGCGGCGTGACGGCGTTTAGAGATACCGCGAGTATTTTATTCCCGAGCAGATGAGAGAAATCCGGAGGAGAACGAGATAAAACGGGCGAGAGATAGAACGACGTCCTTTGGACGTGCAGCCCGTCGATAAATAGCGAATGCGATAAAATGCCGCGAATTTAAAATACGTCCAGGTTTTACAGCGGGGACCAAAGGACAAAGCCGCTCTCGTTGTTTCGACAATACCGCTCGTCGAAAGGGGGGTTGGCATGGGAGAACGAACAGGAACGTGCAAGAGAGAGGTAGGGCGAAGCGCAAGGAAGGGTGCGAGTGAGACGATGCGCGCGGCCGGCCGACGCGCGAGGGCAGGACGGCAGAGGTAGCAGACCGGGGGTGGTCGGTGAGGGCTGATTCTTCGGCCGACACACGTTCGCGCACCAGCATCACGCGCCGGCAGGCGTCGCTGGTTTAAAAATGGGGGATTTTTTCACATTTATCAGTGCACGCTCAGATCTGGCTTCCGTATCAATGTCCGAACACACGCGAACACCCAGACAATCGCGCGAATTCACACGAATACATTGTCCCGATCGGATTGTATGGATTTTTTTCCGGGACACACACCACCTCCCCCTCCGCACCTCCCCGTCCCTGATCCGCGCCGAGCGAGACCCTCTCTCGTTCTCTCTCATCCAGCGGGTCTCCTCGTTTACCACCCCTTCGGCCGCGCCCGCCCCCCTGCACAATACCACCCCATCAGCTATCCCACCATCCACGCGACAACCGTAATTTTAAGCTGAAAGGACCGATTTTTGTGCATCTCGATGCTGTTTGCTGCGTCGTCGGCTTCACCAACCCCGCGCCAGCCTGCGTCGCCCCCGCGCTGCACCTCGCCAATCCCTCATCCCTCGTCCCGCTTTCCCAGCGCGGGCACCAGCGATACCCTCTTTTATTGCGATGCGACAAAGTCGACGTACAAACGATTGTTTTGGTCGAAGGTATGCTCGTTTTGTCATGTCGTCTTTTTCGCGGGCCTCATTGTCGCGCCTGATAATAATTATCGTCGGAAACAAACGCGGTCGATGCCCGCACCCCTGTAAAAAGATTTACTTTCGTCCCCGCGTGATATATTTTAAACGCGCATTATTCCCTTCTACTTCTGCCTTCCTCTTCGCGTCCACAGGAGAGGAGCGCGCGACAAGTGCGTTTTCACGACGGTTGATTCTCTCGCGACGATTCTCGCGCGGCCCGGCCGACATTCACGGAACAAAGTCCGTCGTCTGTGGAATCAAAAGGCACTTGGATGAATGGAAGACGATCAGTCGTGTCTGCTCGTATGCCCCGATAAATAAATAGGGATCCACCATTATCTGGAGAACCAGCCCTCGACGCCGAGCCCCTACCACCGAACGGGTCAATGGAATTCATAACGTTTGCGCGGATAAAAAAGCTGGCTGGCCCGTACAGGAGGGTGGGGCCACATCGGAACATTACTCATACCTCGGCGTTCGCGCAATTTTTAGCTCTGAAATAAATCATCATTATTGCGGCCGGAGGGATGCGCATTATGGGGGCCGCGGGGGTAGATTATCGTAGGTGGAGGCTACCTATCCCCGCGTCCGATAATACCCTTTCAGAGTTGAAAACGGATGACGGGTAGTAGCGTCGAAAAATCTTCCTTGTATCTCTGATCGTTTGCAGGCTGTAGTTTCTAAATAGTTATAAAACCTGAAGCGATCGAATGGTCATCTTTTGAAATATCAGGTAGTAATTGTACATTATTATTAATACTTTCTTTCATTAACAGACGAAATATGAATGTAAGATGAGTGAAAAATTATTATATTATTGTGCTATTTAATTCAATCATTATAATGTGTATTTTTTTTATTGGCTTAAAAAACTGTTTCAAATAATCATGATCACACTTTCCAGTAAGATATACCTATTGGAAAAAAAGATGATCGCGGAAATTTATATAAATCCTAGGATCTTTCGGTCGATGCCACGCAATAACCGATGATTAACGTTAACCATTAAGAATTAGATAATTAATTACAGCCGGACATGATGTAGCAATGCCGCGGCGATATCATCGGAGCATATATTTGGGTACAGGTCAGGACATACCAGGCGGGGTATGAGCGTTGAGTTGATGTTTGCCAGCTGATTGATGATGTAACATCATCCTGGTAGCCCTCCCACCGATTTCCGCCTCGTCGTTGTGCCCTGCGCCCTATTCACTCTCTCTTTCTCGCTCTCCCTTTATCTCTTTCTCTCTCTCTCTCTCTCCCCCCCGCTTTCTCCATCGATTCTCGTTTCTATCTGTCGCTATTAAACACAGCGATCAAAGCAACAATAAATAGATTTCGATATTTCTATAACAGCAAATTAATTAATTATTTTATCGATTACGGTAATGATTCGATGGTTCGATTGAAGCAATAATGAGGATCATTGCCAATTGTAACATCGTTATGCTAATCAGATCAAAATGTTAAAAAGGAAACTGCCCGAGTTGGACTTGGGACACTTTATTACGCAAGATATAATCGATAACGCGTGTATAAATATCCGTCTATTTGTAAATACGACAACAATGTTAGCGGAAAGCGAGTGGATTAAAAGCACGTCAAAAATACATGATAATATTCTTACGTCTAACCATTGAAACGCGATCCAGTTGACTAATCGTACATTGATACATTAGATTGACATCTTTCATTTTCACAGATGTCTAAAACTTTTCATTCTAGCACTTTTTTTCTCTTTTAGAAACGCTACATTTAAATGCTACTCATATTTTTAGCTATTTATATTTTTAAATAGGTGTCCTCATTAATTCTCTGGTTAACATTTAAAAGAAATTAATCAGATTCACATCTCTCTATTAGATATTGTGAAACGCTATTTTCGCATTCAAGAAAATAATTATTCATTTGACTCAACTAAATTTCCCTGCCTGTATTATTATTTAACGATTGGTATGCATGTGTCTGTAGGAGAGATTAATATAAATTGAGACGTAAGCTCGACATTAAGGCGAAACGAGGAAGAGTGGGTTAAGGTTGCCCGGCTCATTAGCGAAGTTAAGCGGATGCGCGTCGCTAACGCCACCGAGAAACTTCGGCACTAGCAATCATCGGTAATTGTGACGATCGATCTTGATCGAAATGCTCATTTCCTGTTTGCCGGGCGCTACGAGTCGCAACAGTGGCACGGGGGTAGGCGGTGGAGGGTAGGGGTTGCTCGCTGGAAGGCGGGGGGAGGGAGAGGTCGAAGGCTGCCTAGCCGGCGCATCATTAACGTGATTAATGTTGAAATAAATCAGGAGCTTCGAAACGGTAGTCGATAAATCCAATAATTGCGGTATAATCATAAGTAAACAGGCGACGTCTATCGCGTTAACGTATCATCGGCAACGATCGACGTCAGTATCCAATGTAAAGCGTGCAGCATTTGTTACGCACGCTATTTATTTCTTCATAAAATAGTCATTTAAACGATAATATACAAACGTTTTCTCATTAAAAAAAATCTTATTCGCTTTAAAAATAAATACTTGCGCGTATACGCTTTAAAAAGTACGAGGGGATAATCATTGCCCGTTTTAGAATTCTGACGAATTGGTTTCTATAACAATCGGGGAATTTTTGAGAAACGTATCTCTCGCGTGAAATTAAAAAAGTACAGTTTGAAATTGGACGGACGGGGGATCGCGATCGGTAACTGAACGGCGTTGCTGAACAAAGGAACCAAATCTGTTGCTTCTCCGTATAGATTCGCTGCCTATCAATCGCGTTTTCGATTTTTAATTATAATTGAATTATAGAAGCCGATTTTCGCGCATTTGTTTACGGCAAACTCCGATTGGCCGACTATGCCGAGACAATAGGAAAATGCGCGTTCCAATGCACCTTTCATTATTAGAACGAACGAAACTGGATTAATCAAGACCTTGGACATATATACCGTTCTGAAAATCGCAGTCCTCTGAATTCACCGTGAAATGTCCTTTTACGTGGTAAAATTATCCTTTAATGAAAATGAACTAGATACGAAACGAGAAAGCTCTTCACTGATTGTTGTACATTTGCATGCTACAAATTGGGGCACTCAAAAGCGATCTGAATAATTTAACGACGCAAATTTAATTTTTGCGGTCTCGGGTATCGTTTCTTTTTTCATATAGATTTTCGAGAACGGAAGACGCGAGGTCATAAGAGGGGTCATTACGAGAGGCGATAGAGCGACGTCGCTCGTACGCGAGTAATGTGCGAGCGGAAGCGTCAGAAGAGCGTAAAAAAAAAAAGCTATGAGAAAGTTACCGCGGCACACAGAAGAGGCCTGGCGATCGTTCGTGACTGCTGCAAGATCTCCAGGCGCGAGTTCGATCATCCACAATTAGAAAATTTATTAGAGAAGACCGCGGCCGTTATCCATAATTAGCGCCTGTCCACTGAGCAGCACAGATATCCACTGTCCGCACCGGCTTATCCGCTATCTAGCACGGCGTCCACACGCGTGGGATTAATAACTCTCAAGAGACGCGTAAGAAAATCAATTCGCCCGTGAGAATAGCGCCGTGAACACGTGTTAACATCGGTGGGTGGGTGGCGATCCAGTCTGGATCGGTCGATCGATGTGCTTGCTGCTTTCCACCCTTTCCTCGGCGGTCTCGGCGGCCGATAGGAGGGCGTGCTGGGCATGTAGGTGCACTCCGCTGCAACGACGTGTGCGTCGCGTCCCTTATGTGCCGCAGCAACTCTGCACACCACGTTGCATTTAACGCGACCCAGTGGATCGATGTGTGACACACGGACGCTCGGTGATAGATATATAATAAGCGTGGAATCGGTATCGCCGCGCGCGCGATCCGTGGCAGAGAGGCCTCTGCCTATCCTTTCTTTACTTCGCTCATTACCTATAATGAAAAAAAGCACAAAAGTTTTATCTGAAAAAAAAAACTTTACTCTTCTTTAACTTTCGCATGTTCTCGTGATTTTTTTACATAAGAATTTTTTATCGCGCATAATCGTAACATATTCTTTCAGTCATGAATTCTTAGGTAAATTTTGAACTTATTTTTTTATCGATGGAAATTTAATCTAATGTTGCTATTTGATACGATCACGTAAATATTTATTTAACGCAACCAGAATATTGTGCCAATTAAATCCTAAATTAAATCTTGGTCAGATGTTGTGGCAATTAAGTTTCAAATTAAATATCAGATGTGAAAGAGAAAGGGAGGAGAAGAAATATGATAAAAATTGACAGAAATCGATCAAATTTCAAATCCTATATACTTGATATCGATACTTGAGAACTAACATTTATAGCGGTACCCTTTAAGAGCGAATTAATCGCGAATCTAATACTTCTCGATCTACCCACGCGAAAGCAATTTAACCGTCGAGAATACCCGACAAGCATGCGTTAACACCACCATCAAGGTCCCTATCTCGTAAGGACGAAGATCTCGTCTGGATGGATCGATCGAGCTTTCCGCCTTTTCCTCGACGCACAATAGCCGGTTCTGTATACACCCATAGGCGCGCCTCCGCACATGTCTCGCATGGTACGACACAACGACCGTGCTACCAACGCACTCGCTCGCTCGTACGACACGCGCACCCACACACGCTCATATAGTAGTGCTCGCGCGCGTATACACACAGACACGCGCGCACACATGTGCACGCACACAATGTTAAATTTAACACCAGTCGGCGGCTCACCGAGAAACCGTGTCGCCGGGTAACGCACGAGCTTTAACACGCGCTGCGGACAATCGCCACGCGATAGATACATAATAAGCGTGGTGTTGTATACGGGCGTCTAAGGCCGCCGAGGGCTAATGAAGCCCGGGCTAGTTAGGCGCGATGTTAATTAAATGATATGATCATTAGTCATTATAACGTCATTGTGCTGTGCCGGCAACTTGCGCCAGGCCTATGTGTGCGCTGCGTCGCTGCCTACTCTTGGGACGACCAGCAATACGACCCATGTGGAACCTGTACCGGACGTATGAGCATGCCACGCCCGCCACCGCAGCATTTCTATGACTATACTCTCCTCGCTGTCCTCGTCCTCGCCCTCGCCGTCCCTCTGCTTCTACCATTTCTGCCGCTTCTGCATGTGCACCGGCCTCTGTCTATCTATCGCGCGAAATCGAACAATTTCATGGTTCGCGCTAAAGACGACGATGAGATCGGAAGAACGATGATCGCATCGACGACGAAGGGGCCAATTAAATTGACGTACATGAAGATGCGTCCGACGAATAAATCTCGGAAATTATAATCAGAGATTAACTCGTGTTAAATTCCCGTGACGTAAAATCATTGACAATTACTTTATCAGTAATTTTTATTTGCTCGTGAGAGATTCGCTGAATGACGGCTCGTAATTCCCCAACTGCCCCCCAAAAGCCTCTCATCGTAGCCAGTCGCAGGAAAACGATCGTCATTATGAGTGCGTGGCTTTTTTTCGAATTTCTTTCAGAGACGAACCGGAGCTGAGGTACGATACCTCATTCCCGCTTTAAGTGGCTGTTAAATACGGGAGTGGCAATTGACGACTTGGGCTTAACGGGCGACACTGGGCGCGAGGCGCTTAATTTCAATCGAGACACCGAGAAATGCTAATTAGAACGTATTTATAGCGCGGTTTAAAGCGCAGGCATAACCGAGCGTGGATCGGTGTGAACTGCGGAGCGAGTAACGCATCGCCACGTCGCATTTCGCGTTAATGGCCACAATTAGGTGTTTTAATTAGCGCTTACTCCCAGCGGCAGCTGCCACTGCCAAATTAGGACTGCCACGAAACAATAACTGCCGATTGAAGAACCTAATTAGCGGAGTCTCTCGCGTATATCGCGCACATGGATGAATCTCAGTTCGGCTGATATCGCGGTTATAAATTAATAATTGGCAATGATCTCGCTATGATACCATCTATGCCGGTATCTCGGGTAGAGAGATCTAATTAAATCCTGTTCAGGCTTTGCGTATCGTGATTAAGGATCTCTTCGAGAAATTGGACACAGCGGAATGTAGTCGTTGAGAAAATGACTTCATTTCATGCCAAACGTTTATCGATATTTGACGAAAATAATATTACAAATTGACGAAACAGAGAATTTGCTTTATCTGTCGAACGTTCAATCGTTATCACACGTCAAGCTTTCAAGAGAGTGACATTGTTCTAAAAAAAACAAACGATAAAGCAGAAATCTCTGTTCCACTTTTGAACGAAAGGAACGGCCTGTCTTTTAACGTCGCATCATCACCGAGAGTTTCAACGTCCGCGGCGAACAAGAGAAATCCCAGCTCGGTATTTAACGAGCGTTAGCGCGAGTCTTGCGAGATCGTTAGAGTAACGCGAATGCGTCCATTCGTAGACCGTGCACATAGCCGCACGTAGTCCGGCTACCGGGAGACTTTGGATAATCCTCGAGTGCATGTGCTCTTCCGTAATATGGCTACGGGGCCCCTCTTCCGACGAATAGCCTCTCGCGGTCGCGGCGGCTGTAATTTAATATACGCACGAAATGGAGACAGTAATGACTCGTATGGTTTCGGGCTTAAAATTAAATGCGACTATCCGAGTTAGTAAAATTCCTAATTCGCGCGCTCCAGATCCGTTGCAAGGCACACAGGCATTTTTCCTGTGATCTTCCGGGGCTTCGTATCCTCTCGTACCAGTCAAGCGAGTGGAAAGGTGCAACTGGACGCGCTCCAAATTAAATTCAACCAGGGAAATGAAAAAGAAGTTGGGAGAGGAAGAGTTGCGCGATACCTAGGCCCTCTCTCGTTTTTCCTACCTCTTGTTTCCCGATGTAGGAAGAGAAAAGCGTAATGTTCTTAAATAAATCCCTTTCTCATTCGCGTTTTTCACCCGATCGCGAAGAATGAGGAACATTTTGCGCGGGCATACCCCGCGAGTCGGAAATTTATCCATTGAACCTGCCCGTTTCGATATCCACGTTGAAGAAAAATCGAACAAATCGATTTACAAATCGATGATTATTTGTTAACAATTAAAAGATGCAATAATCCCGCTAATTTAATTGTTTGCAGAAAACGAGTGCACTTTGTGCACATTTAAAATCCAATCTTTACCTAAAGAAAGAAAACGTTTGTTCATTGCCAATTATGCGATCCCATGGACTTCTCGAGAAGTCCGCACTACGCGCGCATAATGATCCGTTTAAAGGCTCGCAGTCTTTAACATAAGTGCAGGGTATTAAATCCACTCAAGTTTTTCGTTATTCCCAGGAAGATTTCGAGCGCTGGATCCTCAAACTAGCGGCTAGATAGACGCGCGCGCGCACCATTTAATTAATGTCGCTTATTAGCATATAAACTCGTGCGTGTCAATGTAACTCACCTCCGTCGCGCATTTACGCCGGTCGGTCGTAATGATCGCGGTGTCGGTCATTCGGCAGATGGTTGTAGACCGACTCGATGACGGAGGAGCGGTCAGAGATGGGAAATGTCGTGGGGAACGTTCGAGGCAGTGGGCATTACGAAGCCCCTGGAGCACTCGGAGTGCCCGGCAGCCACTAGTTACATTGTCTAAGGTTTCAATAACCTAATGAACCCCAACGCGCGTACCAAACCGGCCGAACTCGCTTGCAGTCAAGAGGGAGCGACACTACCACGAGACACGGTTAATTAAATACAAATTAGAGCCAAGAATTGCGTCGGCGGGAGGCCACGGGAAGAAAACAACTCTTTAAACGTAAATGAACAAAGAGAGAGAGAGAGAGAGAGAGAGAGAGAGAGAGAGAGAGAGAGAGAGGGGGGGGGACTATGTAATCAACGTCTTCTTTAAAAATACCGTTGTTTAATATCGATCTTAAGCAATTTGGCTGTTTCGAAATGGACACACGCTTATTTTGCTGAGAGAACAGCGTTTAAACATCATGGATAGTCTTTGCTCCAACTTATTTGTACTTGAAACACCGACAAGACAACGAAAAATAATGAAAAGGATGATCTTTTCATCTTGCGGATAACTTAATAGCTGCGACAAAGCTATAACCGGAGTATCGCGTATCCACGTGTCGTATACGTAAGAAGCGTCGTTCTCTAGGAGGGCGATTAAATTAAAATATTTGATTGCCAAAAGGGTACTCCCTCTCCTGTGCCCGAAACGTGTCCGTATCGCGCGAGTTCTCTCGCTGAATTTGAAATGCTAAACAGCAAATACGCCTAATGAACACGTATGCTCGGCTGTGTCCGTAGGTATGTTTGTACCAACGGCGACATTACTGCCGGCGTATTTGCGTTGGCAAGGCCCGCGCGGATAATAGATTCATCCTTCACGCTTCTTAATTAGGAGTTAAGTTTTATTAGCCTTTAGCTCTCTCGGTGTAGTATCGCGTTCGCGCGCTCGCGGCTTCCGCGAGCTGGTGATGCGTGTGCGTCGGAACGACGCACACACGGCCGATGATGCCGACAGATTATAAGTGATGCGCCGTTCGAGCGTGCCTCCCTGTAAGTGCGCGTGCATGTATGTGTATGGGTGTTGTGTATATGCGTGTAAGGTGTACATATAGATACATCGGGTGTCTCACTGAAATTGAAGACGACCTTGCGCCGTATAAAGGTGTCGTGTCTACCTTTCAACAAAGTCCGATCGCGATAATGAGAACAAGAAAGAATTACATGGGAGTTACATGAAAAGTTGAATCACTCAAGGAAGTTACTTAATGATCTCAGCGAGCACCGCACGCCCGATTCATTTTTATACCGCGCGAGCGGCGGCACAGACAGTACAAATGGAAATTTTAAATAATGTACGCTGAGCATTATGTTTCTCGTCATGAAACTTCGTCCTTCAACGAAGGAACATTTGCGGATGTAATTGCGTATATACTGCGCGTCAACAATTTGCATTTAGTACTCATGCGATGGCGTAAATCTCGCTTTAACTTTGATCTGACTTGACGGATATGAAGAATTAATTTTTATCAATTTTCTACCCACGAATATGGAATCATCAGAGGCATCTTCCTGTCACTTCGGTGATCGAGAGTGCGGAAAACGTACAAGGACCGAGGTTCATCGGCTAGAGGCTATCGACGCGCATCCTCTTACTCTCCTAGCGCGACTCCTTGCCAGGACGCTTTGCATTTCGCTCGTTCGTTTTTGCAGGAAGCATCAATATTTATATTGCATAATGCATTCGTAATTGCCGCGTGTACACTCTATTTGTACTGATTTTGTAATGTCATGAAAATGTATGAAGCGATAGCTATTATTAGAAACTGGATGCAAAACTCGCGACAGCGACCAGGTTAACTAGGTGTAGACAGGTGGGAAAAGAAAGTAAATGAAGCGGACGATGAGATTGCATGATTATCAAAGAACGTTCTTGCGTGAGAAATTTCTTTCTACGCTCGCGCGCGGCGTCCTTTAATGACGTAGCAAACTCTTTTGTGATGAAAGTCATGTAAACAAGTTCAATACGTATCGTGATATTTCGCATACACATCTCGCTGTCAACGACTTTATCATCGCGCTTTATTATCAAAGTTTTACATAAACATGTTTATCACGCGACCGCCCCGAGTTATTTCAATATTGTTTATTCAGACGATTTCCGACCGTGGTTTCAGGAAAAATTGCGAAAGTTTCTTTTGCAAATGTTGCGCTTCTTATTCATTGTCTATTCCCGATATGCCGAAGATCGATATCTCTGACTTTCGGCGCGTGTTAAGGCGAGGATTTGCTGCATCGCCGCCTTTTAAGCATTCCGGCATGCGAATTTTTCGCGTCGCTGCGCCGACAGCTGCATCCTTCGTCCGACGCGTGCTCGCGCCGGCTAGCATAAGACGTTTCTGAAACTGTCCGAAACTGTCCGAAAGTCGAGCTCAGAAACGTCGGACGTCTCTCGGCCCGCAGAGGCGTGTCGGACGAAGCCGGACGGCCCTCGATTTATCGACAACCTGTACCGACGCGTTGTTAAGACCTCGTGGAAATGGCTCGCACAGTAGAAATCCATATTAGGAGGGACCGCTCTCGCTCGCCAGCCAAGATCTGGACGAGAGGGTTCCGTCCGAGGGTGAGTGGGCGGCAGGGTGAAGCAGGAATAAGTTATCTGCAACTAGCAACCCTTCGGCTAAGTGGACGGTTCTCAAGCAGCACTATTCCGGTCCCGTTGTTCGCCCGACGAAACTTGATTAATGCCCGTAAGAGGACAAACTCGACGGATCGAGGTACTGCGGCTATTCGACGATAATTAGAACCGACCATTTGAAACGATATTGACAAAGGCTTCGATCGGTTCTCTCGATCGATAATGCTCGGGAAACGCTTAGATCCGGTAATAGACGATGGCGGGGGGGGGGGGCGGGGGAGGCAGAGATGAGCGTTTGATTATCTTCCTCTTTTTAGTTTCGTTGAAGATTAAGACACGTTCGACTCGCCGGATTCGCGTTTGGTGTTCAAAGGGTTCGGGTTGGGAACCTATTTTCCCAAGAGGGTGGAATAAGGTGGAAGGAGAGGCCGAGGAGGGAGTCGTTGTGTCCAGTGTCTCGGCGTGCAGCCGCTGGGGTGGTTGTGGCCAGTCACGAGGGCGCATGGGATGGGGTTAGGTCCCTCTTGTACACGAGGCGAGGTTCGGACTTGAGAGATCAATAAACGACCCTCCAACCTGGACACTCGGCCCATCCCTCATCCTACTATGTCGAGGCACCTTCGGTCCTACAGAGTCCAAACTACATACATTATCGGTAATCGTTTTTTTTTTTTTACGACGGGAAGTTTTGCCTTAACTCACATCTTGACTAACCGATCGTTTTTCTTTTTTTCAATGAACATAATTCGCAGATATTGATATTGTTTTGTAAAACAATATCTGCAAACAATTTCCGGAATAAATCCGATAACGAGCCATTCGAATAGAAATCGTAGTAATCTACGCGCGATAAAAGAGTGTGCGTTTTCCCCCAGAGATTCCCGAAGGATCATATCCGGTGTACTTTGTTTCCTATCAATTTGCATAAGGGTGGCTAATGTAAGCAGAACTGTTGTAGGGCGGATATTGCCTCCGGCCGAGCGTACCTCACGTTCGTGAATGTTTCTTAAGCGATGAATGTTAAAAACAGCATAATCGAGCATAATAATTATGTTTCGAAGAGCGGCAGCTTAAATATAAACGTTGTTTGAACTAGATTTTGAGCCTGATAAAGAATTTCACTCCGCAGATTGAATTGCAAATGCCACATTCACAAATTATATGAAACATTATATGAAACCCAGCGCGTATAGAGAATTCTTCAAATTTATTCCGACTAGAACTCCTTCCTTCACTCTCTCAAATTTTATTCAGATCAAATGTTGGACTAGGTATTAAAGCGATTAATTTGATATCTTGTAAACAACATATCAAATTAATCGCTTTAAAATCAATTCTACGTAACTTCCTCCTAGGAAATGTTACATAGCCGCTCCATGTTGCAAACAGATCCCAGATGCCATGCGGGCGATTCGATTTAATCCCGAAGAGACTTAAATTGCCCGACCTTGAACCACTTACAGCAATTTCCGACATAACGATTAATAAGATACGCTTCATGTACAAATTCTCAGTTGTGAAATAGCGATGTGTTCCTAAAACTTTTTCGGTCTTTCGAATTACCGTGCTCCGTGCCATTTTCTATAATCAGTTTTTATAATTTTATAATCTAATTACGCTGTATATTGAAAGAGCGCCGAGAAAGCAAAGGAGATAAAGATAGAAAATTGGAGCAAAGAGCTTCAGAGATTTTTACGATAAAGTCGTGTAGATTCGATTCGAGTCCCCTGACGGCAGCAACTGGTGGCGGATAAAAACTATCTCCGTCGTTTCCTCAGGACGATTATATCGGCGTTTTGTATTACCAAATCACGTTTCAACTTCTTTCAAGTTTTTTGATTTTTCGATAAGCCTACGCGTCGGTTAAATCGTGAAACGTTAAAAGCCTGCCCGTACACAATCTTCTCGGTAAACATCGGCGTTCACCACGGCATTCGACGTGTTAATTAGTTTCATATTTCGTCTCTGCGTCCGAAACGGAAACGGGGATAACTCAAACAAAAAAAAATATTGTTTTTCACGTAGCGTCCAATACCCATTGATGTTTACTTAAAAATATCGTCCGCTCCCACTATATTTTCACTCAGTTTTATACGCGAGATCGAAGCGAACCTCTTTTTTTTTCGCGTCCGGGCACCGCAACAGGGTTACCGTCCTCTAACCCTGTTTCGAGAGATTAGGAATACGGAGGAAGAGGCGTGCAAGAGTCGGCAGGAGTTTGGGACTTTTACGGTCTGGCTGTTCGCGCTCGCGCTCCTCTCCCTCGTTCGCTCCCTCTCGCACACCGGGATCGAGAGGGGTTTGCGGATGCCGCGAGCAACTGGTGGTGGAAAAACACCCTCGTTCGCTCTCTCACCACCCCCTTAGCACCCTCCGTCGCCGCCGCCGCCGCCGCCGCCGCCGTCGCGCCCGGCGCCACCGCGCTCTCTTCCATCTCTCCCTCTTCTTCTCCCATCCTCGTTCTCGGCCGCGATCCCACGACACCCACCTCCGGCCGATGGTGCGCACGGTCTTCCACGACTCAAAGCGACTGCGATCCTTCGAGCTTTATGAACGCGTAAACGCTCGAGGGTGCACAATTCTCCGCGCGTACGCCCGTCGCGTCGCGCACGGCGAAGGAAAGAGACAGCGGGAGGGAA
This sequence comes from Temnothorax nylanderi, assembly GCF_030848795.1. Classification (NCBI taxonomy): domain Eukaryota; kingdom Metazoa; phylum Arthropoda; class Insecta; order Hymenoptera; family Formicidae; genus Temnothorax; species Temnothorax nylanderi. The sequence goes on along the minus strand of NW_027249064.1, from coordinate 1,987,905 downwards.
ATACAGGTGGAGTACACTACACATACACGTGTACGCGCAATGCGTACACGTACAAATAGCTGCCGCAAGAAAGTGAAGGTTAAACGTTCCATCGATGACTTCGGACGGAGTTTGGGGGCAAGGGGACTGGAGAAAAAGAAGCTCACGCGCGAGAGCTTTCAACGACGCCGCGTCGACATCGTCCGCTCCCCCGGGGGTATTCTCGGTTCTCGGCTTGTCGATCCAAACGTCATTACCCATTTACTGTTGGCAGTTACTCCTCGATTCAGCTGTATTGTTTCGTCGGTTTATTCGCGCGCCGTTTCCTTCAGTCAATCGCGTTGCGCCTCCATTGCTTGCATGCAATATCTCTTACGTCGCGTCGCAGTTTTCTTGCATTGATGCGAATAGTGATACACAACGCTTATATCGTATAAAAAATATATGTCATGAGATTTGTTCTGGTGTTATTTCTCTCTTAATTTATTAGATATTTGAACGATTATACACGCGATAAATATATATGCTTATTTTAATTTAGTTTCTTTAAATGCAAATTAGTGTGATTTTTAAATTAACACTTTATTTTTGTATAAAAAGAGCGTGGTACTATTACGGTTACTCTTTAATCGCGTTAATTTGCGTAATTTTCGGAAAATACAGGTTAAAAAAACTTTAGAGATAGGACGAAGATATGCTTGCGACAGATGAAATCCTTTCTTCGGGAAGATCCTAGCGAGGACCTAATTCCCGGGTGTTCATTAGTCCCTGCAATATTCACGGTCTAATCCCTCAGATCAGTGGGCTGTTGCCTAAGCCATCATTAAGACTCGAATAATTCAGGTTAACAGCAAATACAGCTGGGAATAATCTCGATTTACATTTCGTTGTTTGTTTGGAGACGCTGATCGGAAGGTGGTTCACACAAGAATAAACATTTCGAAGAGGAGACATCGGTCTCTGCGCTACGGTCACCTGTCCGCACTCTCAAAGGAGGCGTGACCGATCTCTTAACGCATCACACACACACCAAGCATGCTTTCTCGCTCGGTCACATAATATATTAACTAACTCGTCTAACAATAAGTCGCGTAGTGTCCACATTACCCCAAGTTACTCCGATTTTATATGTATGCCGTATTGCAGAATAATTTGAAAAACTGACCTGCCTTCCGCTTCGCAAGTATGCGTCGCGCGAAAACAAATCGGCCCGCGGTCGATCGTTGTCGACGCGACGGCATCCAACTGATTGGATGTAAGCAGACACCGATGGTACAGACAGAACTATTCCATCCATCGCGATATCGATTTACGTGGGCGTATCCACCGGAAGCCTTAAAACCACGGTCGTCTAATTTGCCCGTCCGTCTGAAATTGCTTTCTTCGTATCCGAGGCCGAGTACTCGAGCCCGGGGTCTTCTGGACGTTGGTCGATCGGTCGCTTCTTGCAGTTGAGTTCCAGACTCTAGGGCCGGTTACAGAGCTGGCCGGGCAAATACAGGCTATGCATAACAATCGATCTCCCAGGAAACTATGGGGGCGGATGGTCAGCGGGCGGATAAAGCAGGGTGGTTCGACGTAAGGGGCGGCGGGGCGGCCACGAGGTTGCCAGACTGGCACAAGATGAGGGAAGTCTGAGATAGCCACTGACCAACACCCCATCTGCTGCCCCTTTCGAAACCAGGTTATCCATTCTACCTCCGTTAGATTCGGACGTAGATACTAGGAACTCCATTGAGCGTCTTTTACCGCGTGCTCGATGCGACTATTAGATACTCCGAAGAATCGGAAAATTTAAGGTCCTCAAAAAAGTACCAGAGATAACAGAAAAATGTAGAAAATCTTTGTAGAAGGAAAAATTTTCAAATATATTTTTCGATATTTGCACGCAATAATACAGAGTATAAATCAGTTCTGACCAAAAATGACGCAAAATTCAAGGAAGATGTTCAACTTAATACCGCTATTTCACACAGATTGCCGCGTTTATCTCGAGAGTTCCCTCTTTTTTACAAGATCATATACGTACGTCAAAAGTTTTTTTTCGCGCAAACTTTCGCAGGGCACGTTCGCAGCCGGAGACGAGTAAAGCCATCGGTCAACCAGTATTACGGCATCTGCATGTTATTTACTCGCGAGCCACCGAGTACATTTGTTTGGATTATCCCTGAAATAAACCAGTGCCCATTCTGCCGTCCCCTCTCCGATTCCCCCCTCACCGTCATGGAAAGCAAGCTCCGAGGAAAGCAGATAAATGGTCCCAGTTTGTCCACTTTATGCGCAGCTACATCATTCGAGAAACGTCGCGCTCGCATCTTCGGCGAGCTAAGGTTTATCTATCCCCTCCGAATCTGAATTTTAAATTTTTAAAAATGTTAAGATCTTTCTCAGAGAAGAAACGCCTGGTCGTCGTTGGAGAGAACACCTTGTCTCAAAAGCATTATTAGCATAGATCCAACCTTTTCGTCATGGATGATTTTGAGAAATTGTTCTTTTATATGCAATCTAATATCTAATAAAGGTAAACAGTACAGTTGTTGGCCACTCTAAAATGATTGGCCACATCTTAAAAAATTAAAGATTATAAAGAAATACTATTAAAATGTTTAAAAGTGTTTCTTTTAAAAGTGTATTAAATATTTTTGTATTTATAATTAAAAACATTTTAATAGTATTTCTTTATAATTTTTAATTTTTTAAGATGTGGCCAATCATTGTAGAGTGGCCAACAACTGTACTGTTCGCCCCTATATTTATATTATATTTTGTTTTAAATAGTTTTAATCGTGTATAAAAATTTGCATATGTTTTATATTAATAGAGAGAAAGAGATAAATCGAAAATAAATATCTTAACAACTTCCAACTGAAAATATATGACGTGATTTCAATCTGCGGTGCGGCGATCATCATGAATGTTGACCTTTTGTTACGGGAGACTCCATTAATATCGTATCATACGCGATGATCTCCAACTACTGTCCAATGATCATTGATCGTCTCTGATGCTACTTTACGATGAGACAATTGCGCAAGAATCTATTATGGCTGGCTCAATCGTGAGGCATTATAAACCAGACGGAAGCAGATACTTCTAAACGCTTAAATGGTGCAACGTCTTAGCATCGTGTTACCAGACGTAAAAATATACGTATGAAATCTAGTAAACACGTAAACGACGTTGCAGAACTCGAAGTTTCGCGGAATCGCGAGATCGCTGGATGGTATTCCGTGAGTACTCCAATCGCTATTCACATCGAAATTCATGCGAGAGTCGTACTTACATGTAATAGTGTTCTCGTACACGTAAGTGCCGAATATATATATATATATATACATATATAAATTGTATAAGCGCATGCACTTGTGTTACATGTGTGTGTGTGTGCGTGTCCCTCTCTGTCCACCGTCATGGCACCACACGATATTCGTAAATTTATGGCAATTCCGTCAATTAAGTCGAATGAAGCGGAGTCATAACATAAATATGTAAACGGCCACGACGGGCTCCCTTGCGGCAACCATATAAGCTGCGCTTGTCCATCAATGTCTCCGCGAAAGAGGTCCAACATGCTCGTAAATGCATGCCCAACGAAATGCAACGGTCAGTGGCTATCATACGTATGTACGTGCGGATCCGTACGTCGCATAACTCGTCCGCGACACGGCCGTGTGCGCGCCCGCGAGCGTGCGTGTCCGCGCACATTTTATCGTCCCGCATAAAAATACGCGCGGGACGCAAGACGAAGAGACGCGAGACGGGCTGGCTCGTGCATATTTTCGCGGCGACTTACCTGGCTAAGACGGGCCCCCCCCCCCTCCCGTCAAACTTTCAAAGCGGATTCTACGCGGCGAGATAATTGAATTCCTGCCTCTTCTCGTTTGAAGCGGGTAATTAGCTAGGCGTTGCAGAATCAAGCGAGGATAATCGGATGATCGTTTGCAAAGAAAAAAGAATAGGCGAAGGCAACGATCTTTATTTCCTTTTCAAGTAATTGGACGCGATGTATTTTTAGTTCTCTGCACCCTCCGCCGATAAACTTTACTTTACCGCTATCATGGAAAAGAAGAGTATTATTGTGACTCAATTATACAATATTATTTATAAGAATATTGAATGAAGAATTATGTTACTCTTCTCGATTCATCCAATTATATTATCGAGATAAAATACAAATCGAAAACATTAATGCGTAAGCTAAAACCGAGCTTGCCCAATCAAAATTCTCAATACGAGTTTGTTTGCAAATGACGTAAGATAAGTTTCGGAACTCTCGCTACGAAGAATTCCGTGGTATACCGATTTACATCTGTATTTTATTGAGAATCATAATCCTTTAAAATTCAGCGTGTGTAGCACTTGCGAAATAAACGCCTCGTATAATGTAAATTAGTATTCCTTGATTTCGATGGCGATCTCGACGCGCAGAAAGGAATATCCCGCTCTCTCTACCCTTTTCCTCCTACGGTGTTTCCCATTTAAACTTCTTAAGCGATCTCTTAATTCGCAACCCCGATGGCGCGGCAGTTCGCTCCCTTTCGTCCGCCCGTTGTCCGTACTATCCTCTCGACGTCTCTTAATTTCACGAAAACCCCCAGCCGACACTCCACCCTTGCTCGCTTTCTGGGGCGAATGTAATTAATGTTTAGCATCTACATTATTTGTTTAGTTTCATTTCATTATCTTCGGAGGCGTCGGGCACGACGATTTTATGCAAATAGAGCCGAGAGACGAAGTTTCCCCACCCCCTGAATTCGCTCGTCTCTCTGCGCTCCGTTCTCTACAAGCGCGGAGCTCTTATTGTCGTTGTTATTATTGCTATTATTATTGTTATTATTACAATCGCGACGACGATTACCATTATTATTTTCCCGGTGGCTTCGGTGCTCGAATAATAAATATCATTCATAATTCATTCCGCTTCTTTGGCGCTCATTAATCCTGTGATTAAATGTATCTCATTATTTAGAGAAGTCCGTCCGGAGCTTTACAGAAGCGGCAGAAGTACCATCGCGAACTTCACGATAGATCCTTATGCCGGGGTTTCGTAACGAAAGAGACTCCGGGACTTCGGGAAGAAGAGCTCATATTTTTATACTTTTGTAGAAACGCGCGGAAGTTCAATGAGCGCCGAATTTCACAAGACATCGTTCGTCATTGTTTCCTTCGGTCGTTAACGAAGCTGACGAAGCACATCGACGATGTAGTCAGTGAAACATGAAGGTATATCTTCGCAACCAATCAGCACAGCGAAAACGTAGCTTTGTAAGACATATCGGTTGTGTAGAGAAGCGTCTACGACTTGCAACGTACTTTATGTATAATACACAGCCAATATCAGTTATGAAAACACGTGGAGATCTTAAGAAATATAGGCTCCGTACTTACTGTATTGGGGAAATCTTAGATTGCATCCTAGCGTGACGTATTAAAACGAAATCGGAAATATATGACTGCGTGAAAGTGATTATGCGACGGTTATATCGATGAAACGTTCGAGCGTATAATACGCACACGCGTGCCGCGCTCGCTCAGCGGAATCGTCCTTGCGCACGCTCGACGCGCCCGGTTAATGAGACACATTCACAAAGTTTGCCCTGTGCCGAGACGAGCCGATTGTACGACGAGAATTAGCTTTTCAATTCAACCGTCCCGAGCCCGAGGAGAACTTACGGCACCAAAGTTCGACTGAATTTAAATACGTCGTCTGGATAAGTCGCGCGAGACGCTCGTCGACCCCTCGTCGACGCTCGACTCGAGTTTCACTCGCCTTTCGCGAGTCGGAAATCGAGGAGCACCTTTACGGCTGTTCCACGAAATTGTGCCCAAAAAATCCGATACGCGTCTGCGCGATGCGTAATTTTAATTGCACGTACAACTTAGGAGACTTGTGTCTTTCAAACTGTAATGAGAAATCATATATGGAAGTTTTATGGATATTATAAAAGATCTAGCAATTACAATAATCAATTCGATAATCCTGACGCTATATGTTCAAACATTTACTATTTCGGCAATGTTTTTCTTCGAATTTTCATCAAGCTCCTTAATAAAAAATTTACACGCATATATTTCTCCGCGAATGTCGTCGCGGCCTACAGTCGTGTATGCTTTCTTTACCTTTCTCTTTCTCTCTCTCACTCTCTCTCTCTCTCTCTCTCTCTCTCTCTCTCTCTCTCTCTCTCTCTCTCTCTCTCTCTCTCTCTCTCTCTTTTTCTCGGGCACAAAGAACAAAAGACTCGTCGCGCTATGGACTACGACTTGCGGCCGCCCGTGCACAGAAATAAAAAGGAAACGGCCGCGCGGAGTTGACGCCTTTATTATTCGCTGCTTTAATTTAAGCGACGCTAGCCGTCCCGTCACGGTTGCAGGTGTGAATTAAGCGCGGAATAAGCGAAAGAGCGTCGTGTCCGCGGTATCCTCCTCTTTCAGCGGGGTATGCAGGGCAGATATGTGCGGCATAATTAAATGTATGTTTTGATAAACGTGGAACAGGGCTAACCCTCGTGCTCGTCCGCGACCGCGCGGCAAGAACCAACCGATATGCGACGCTCGCTCGTACGCGAAACTTTCCTCGAAAGTGCTACGTTGCTACCAAATCTATCGGGGGTCCGTTCTTCTCCCGCTTCGCGCTTCTCACCCCCATATATACCAACGCTTGCGCGCACGTGCAAGTTCCGTGTTCTTTCTTAGGTGTCTCTCTACCGACCGCCCCTTGCCCCTCGACCGCCTTCCCCCATCGTCGCCTTGCTCTGTCCTATCGTAGCGGGTGATAGGGATTTTGTGTTAGGGAGCAGCACTGGCGGTGTTCTGGAAACTGCTGATTCGAAATTAACGAAAATTAATTGGCAACGTCGTGATATTAATTCCCGAGATTAATTCCCCGGGACGCAGTGCTAATTGATATCTCTCAGTGCCAGGAGCGAGCGAGAATGAGAGAGGAGGAAGGGCGGGCGAGAGTTGCGAACGAGCGAGCGGAGATGCTAGCCGAGAGAAACAAGGATGCGGCGAGATGAGGAGAGATCGACGGGACGCGGATTGGATCTCTTGCCCACCGGACCGTATCAATTTTTCGCGACAACCGCGGAAACCATTGTTCGATAATGAACAATCATAAACCACGATTTCGCTTGTCATTTGTTTCCGCTCGTTTCCGCCTGTCACCAGTAAGATCCGCCTCTACACCGACGATCATACGAACTCGTAAGGATTATTCATAGAATCGCGCCGTCTCGCCGAAGGAAGGCGTCATCAGGGGGGGGGGGGGGCACTTTTATTGGCGCGAGTATACCGCGCGGTCGTGGCGACAATTAAAGTTTAAAACTCCGAGCGTCGTCGACGTTTTACGTTGCTAAGAAGACAGTCCGGAGAAACTCGTAAAACACGTAATATAATTAAACATAAAAATATCCCGCGTATACATCCAGGCCGGTTGGCCGGCTGAACGAGGTAAAGTGAATAAAAAGTGCTCTTTATTACAATGAGCTTTAATTAACGCGCGCGTTCCGCGATGATTACTCGCATAGCGCACTTTCTCAACTTTAATTTACAGTGTCTGAAAGCAGCCCGGCGCGGCGCCCGCGCGCGCCTTCGTTACGTCGTTGCCATAAAGCATAGACACATAATTATGCAGCACGCGGGGTAAACGAACGCGCGACGCTGATTCGTTCGGTGTACTAAACTCTTTTATGAAACTGTCCTCCTCTATCTTCCTCGGTTTCCGAGAATACGACCGGGAACGATAACACCGAGAACTGTAATGTTTAACATTACGAATCGCTGTTTTTCTTTGCGAGATTATATCGGCGCGAGGGCAAGATTATATCGCGCAGAAAACACAAGCACACATTGCGATTAATAAACGGTTGGGCATGTTTTCGTCTTGTTACAACTGATTGCAGTTATAAGAACACGTTTTTATCGTATAACAAATGCCCATTCGCCCGAAATTCTAATGACGATGGGAATTCGCTACTTTATATGCATTCGGAGCAGCCAGGCAATTCTTGAGAAGAATATCGGAAGTTATATAGGTCAAGATAATTGTTAGACCATTAACTTGAGAATATTATAGATTTTCATGACGAAGGTGACAGATTGCCGTGCTCGATCGGCCGCGTCGATCGATGACGATACTATCTAGATAATAAAAATCGACTCGCGGTATCATCACACGGATGACTATCGTCAGTGGCGCATAGACGGAATAGAAGTTTGTCATATGGGGCAAGCGTATTCCCGATGCGTTTTGAAGTAATAAATTTGGCGGCGCCGGTCGATGGTTTGGCGTCAGGTTATGCGCGAAAGTTGGAATTTATGCGTGGTTGTTTATGATCGGCGAATGATAAGAGATCTACGGCCGCATGACAAATGATCCCGTAATGAAAAGTGAAAGATACTGCACGTACCGCGGCCGGCTGCATAAATTTCAATGATTTAATGCGTCGCGCGTGCTACGCGCGGTATCCTCATTGAATAGGGATCGATAAAACTTTAGCGCATCGCTGGCGGTGCCGGCCGCGTTCGTTCGCGGCGATCGAGACGAAAAGTCATCGATCCCTATGTTGTAACGCTTATCGGTGGTGGCCGCAACCACCGGCGCTGCCGCGCCGCCACCACCACCACCGCCGCCGCCGCCGCCGCCGCGCTCTGCGCCGCGTCGCGCCGGGTCAAACGGGAATCCTGCATATTAACGTCGTATCGGATATTCCGCTGAGATACGTCTCATCCGATTGACGGCGCCATGAAAAAGGCCGCTTAAGGAGTCGTACGATTTCAAATACAGAACGCGTATCTCGGTGCGCGACCATTAATCGTCCGATTATATGGAAACTTCGACGTCGATCCGCGAACAACCGCCTGAGACGACCTGTTCCATAAACTTTCTGCTAAAATTCTAACGAGATTCTCATATCGTCGTATATTCTTGTTTATCTTGGTAACGTTATCTTCGAATGTTATCTTCTATGTATCATGACATCGCGTGACAATAAGATTTTTTATATAAAGGCCAGTTATTTACAATAATATGCTGATTTATTCGAAATCGTTTGTGCTTAGTATCATAAAAATTTTGAAGGAACTGGTCCTAATTGTTAGCTCGATAAAGAGGATTGCAAAAAAATTCAGCTGGTATGATTCGTGTGATTTTTATCTACTTGCACTTATGCGACAATTCAAAATTCCCCGGTGACAGCGGTGATCGTTAGCGAAACGGTCTGGTCGTACGGCAATGACCACGTCGTAGCACGGAAATCGTCGTCAGGGCGGTCGATCGATGGCGAATAACGCTGGAAACGCTGGCTAGGCTCCGGTAGGTTAGGTAGGGTGCTTAGGTGTTACAATGATTATCCGAGAGGGACAGCGAAAGGTAATTATGCCCGATAGAATCGGCGGGCGGGAGTGAGACCGAGGTATACTTTACGCCGGCGAAGAAACAGAGACGGCAACGCTTGGCGCGCCAGCACGGCCGAGAAAGACGGCGAATCCTCGTAATTACCTCGAAGTGAGCTGCTTTCGGCTCACCCGAACCTTCGAAACTTCGGGAATAAATAGCGTTCCGTATTACCGGTTCCGCGTTACGGGGTCAACGGAACGACTCGCTGTGCTCGAGAGAACGCGGCCGTCGATCGCTTCGATCGGATCGATACATCTTGATCTCTAAGCCTGCTTGGACAACTTCGAATTGGGGTGTAAAATTCAAATAAACGTCCGCTTTATTCATCGATTCGACAAGACGCGTTAAATTTCTTTTGATGAAGCACCACCGTGTAAAATGCTCGATGGATCGGTCGAAGCGCGAAACGCGAGGATAATCCCGGTCGGGAGCTAAATAGCTCGAATCTTAACATGGCGTTTCCTGATTTCTGCACCGCCGCCGCCGAGGGAACGAACACGTAATGAAACTTTATTTTCGCGTGCTTTGCGAAGACCCCGAGATTGCAAGCGCGCCTTCGCGAAGACGTCCGCTTTACCCTGCGCCTCCAACTTTAAACGGATGTTAATGATTGCAAATGACTTGGGTGAAATGGCCGTCGTCGTTGAGAGTAATGGGATTCTTTACGAGGCGATTATTGACCCGCTTTCCTAGTTGTAGAAAAGGTGACGATAATAGAGCGTCTATAAGGACGTCGGCGCTCTCGGCCTCGGCCTCGGCCTCACTCTCCCTCTCCTTTCTCTCGGTGCTGCTCTGTCGTCGGTTAAGATTTAATCCGTTAATCTATTCCCGTAATAAGGAATCCATAATGAGTCGAAGCGGATATCTATACCATGCTGGAGAAGGGTCGAGCACGGTTACGTGAACGAGGACAGCGGCATCGAGACGAATCGAGCGATGAAAAGAGAGAGAGAGAGAGAGAGAGAGAGAGAGAGAGAGAGAGAGAGAGAGAGAGAGAGGGGGGGGGGGAAAGAGAGAGATGGAAAGAGAGAGGGAAAAGGAGAGATAGAGTCTGAGGGGATACAGCGGGAGAGCGGTCGTGAAGGGGGAAAGACAGTGGATGGGATTGGTGGGGCGAAGCTATTGGGTGGGGGGTTAATTAAGCCGTCCTAATATAACTTCTCCTCGGCCCCCTCCCCCCCCCCCCTCCCCGAGTTATCGAGTATTATTCCGCAAATGTGTCGACCTCAAAGACAATGCCATTCCGGGAAAATTTATTTGTGTCGCTGTACAACACAGTCCCGGTCTCTCCCTCCTTCTCCCACACCTCGAAACAAACCCGACGAAACTTCTGCCAGCTCGCGCAACTTAATTAAACCGACCGTGGCCTCGGTCCTGCACGAAGTGTCGAGCCAGTCGTTGTTCCTCTTTTTTTCTTCTTCCGTCTGACCGCGCTTCGCGCTAGCCTCAGCCGTCGTCGCTGCCTTTCGCGCGCTTCGGCCTTTCCTTCTTTGGCCGAGTTTTTCGCACTCCTCACGAAACGGTTTCGCGTGTTTGCGTATTCGGATAGAGATGATTCAATGAAGGATCGAAGCAAAACGCTGGCGAAAAATGGAATTCTCCGCTCTCGATGGCAGATAATAATTATTTGGATGCGCGAGTCTCGTCGCACACCGAGCCACCACGGTCGTTGCGGTAATTATGGGTCGACGTTTTCCTCGACGGCACCAAGCCAACCGCCGTAAAGAAGCTTCCTAGAAGTCATCAGCGCGACCGACCACTCGACACATGTTAAGAGATCCACTTGCCGTTTGTCAATGCAGCGAGAGGTGGAGGAGCGAGGCGGAGGAATAAATTATTATTGCTCTGGTAAATCCGGTCAATCTCGTGGACGGACTCCAATGCGTAGTGATGACGACCCAAAGTCGCCAAGCGGCACAATAGAGATGCATGAGAGTGCGTTAATCCACGGAGACCGCCACAGTACTTGATGTTTCTCGTAAAAGCGTCTTCCTTCGTTTAAATTGCGAGTTTAAATCAACGCCGGACCGTCGTTACATCTGCACCCTATTGCCCCCATTTTAATTTTATTTGTATCTACCTTATTGTTGTTTAATGATATTTTCGTCATTCAATTATTAATCAATTATTAATCTTGCGTGAAAGAATTTATCGAAACAAGATCTCAAAAAATATTTTTTTTCTATGCATAATAATTTATTGCGAGCGGAATAATATGGAATTGGTGAATTCTCTTTGTATAGGTACAAAATTATATTCAAAAGACGAGATGCATATACATATGCAACGCACAATATAAAAATAGAATATTTTACAATATTAAATCTGAATTTAGTTAACGAATTAAATATCGAATTTTTTAAATCTACACACTATTATTATTATAACTTTTCTGTATAGAAATTATCCAGGGATTTTCAATAATATTAATAAATAATATTCGAGCCCTGATTATGCGTACTTGTGACGTAAAATGTTAATACAAAAATAATCACCGCGTTGTCCGGCGTAATACATTAGCACAAACTTAATCGCATATAATTCGCGGAAAAAATAATTTTATTCCAAGAAGGATTATTATTCGCGGCGACCGATTTCCGCGCAGTCCTTGAGTTACACAATCCGGAGCCAAGTAAGATCATTAGCAGATGCCTCGGTGTTAATGAGTATAATTCTAGATGTTCCAACGATACTACAACGCTCGTGGCTTTCTGCTAAGACGATTATTCTCGCTGCGTCGCGCCAGTAATAACCAAGAATATGCGCATAAGTAGGCGCTATTCGATATAGGTCACACGGAAAAGGGTTAATCGACTGCAGGATTTTTTTCCTGTTCTCCAATCGAGTTCGTAATGGGACGCCGACAATGACAAATCGATTTTGCGGAGACATCGAGTTTCGATTGTGTTAAATTGTATCATGCTTCGAGAGAGAGAGAGAGAGAGATACTTCTCAAGTTAAAACTTAGCATTTTATCTATAATTTCTTTTCTTTTATAAAATATTCGTTATCATATTTTTATATTTATTATAGAAATTTGTTTCACAAACTTGTGCGCGAATGATATTACAGAATTCATCATATACTCGGATAAATAATCATATACATATATGTTTCTTGTCATATGAATCAGTGATTATCAGTAATATTGTTAATTTTGTGCAGTAGAGATTTGAATGTCACTGTCATCACATGATGTCGGTTGATCGATTCGTTTCTTACTGCTCTTTCGGCATCAGTCCTCCCGCTTGATCGCGAGTGAAACGTGAATCTCATTAATTCCATTGTTCACGAACCAGCAAATTTCGAGTGGCTACGACACGAAGCGTCGTACGTAAGATTAAGTACACTTTAATTATATCATCAGGCAGCATTTGACACTCACCGCTTATATAACTGTCTTTAGGTTGCGGTGCAACCTTCTCGAGGATCTCGAAATCTCGTTAGCTAATCTCTCAGTCAGTTATCCTTCTCTCTCCCTTTCTCTCCCGCCTTCTATGCCCCTCAGCCGAGTTAATTTTCATCTCTTTGATTTTTGGCAACCTCTAGAAATTTCGTCGCCCCTAACGCCTTCCACGAGGCTCGCGCTCGTCTCCCGCTCACCTCCCCCTCCCCTCCCCCTCCTCCCCCCTCGCCCCGGTCTGTGACACGGCCCTCTAGACCCTTTTCAGCGGATTTCTGCACTTGCCGGCAAAAGCGGCGCTAATATAGGCGCGCGCGTGACACTTTACGCCGAGAGATTTTACGTGAACGGCGTGACTGCGGACCGATCTAATAAAGTCCCTCTTAGAACGGGCTAACATTATTCCGCTCTTTGACGTTTGCACCTAGTCGGTGTCGCGGGCGGCTTACTTTGCAGTCCGCGCACGCGATTCCGCGAAACGCGACACAGGCCTTAAAGACAGGCGCGCAGCACACCTTTACGCGCAGCAATGTGTTTCACTTTTAATTTCTCGCCTGCACGATACCTAATTACGGCATATCCAATGGAGGGACCTTTCAAGGAAACGCGATAGAGGAAGAGAGATAGAGAGAGAGAGAGAGAGAGAGGGAGAGGGAGAGAGAGAGAGAGGAGTGGTTCTGTGAATGTGTGCGCGCGCGATTTCGTGTCACCAGCACTATTCGGTTGGAGTCAGTACCTGCCGGCAAGGGTACTACTAGCTTGCGTGCCGCAAACTTAAGAACGCTCGTGCCTTTGGCTCTCTCATTTTCTATTCGGCGTAAAAAAGATTACGATTGCTTCTGGTAAAGGATAATTGGTCTTTGAGAGAGCGTTGATACTTGGAAATACCATGGACGCCGATTATACGTTTATTCCGTAATTATATTTATTCTGCCAAAAGGCTCTTCCCCTCTCTCACTCTTACCTTACCTTACGAAGGCGGAGAGGACCAGCACTAATTTATGTTGTAACTTGGCAAGGCTTATTTTCATTTTATTTTTATCTTAAATTGTGTTACACTGTTAAAAATTGCAAATAACAATTACACCAATGTCATCTCGACGATTGGAATATTGCGCCGACTGGGAATCTGCGAGCTAACAACTGCTCGCGATCTTTAATCAACGATTTTGACAGATTCCGGGAGGGAGCGGAGTCAAGGGGTCGTTCGGCATTGGCGAGAATGACACTCTTGGCAATCCCTCGCCGCCATCCTGTCGTTTCCAACGAACGATCAGGGGCCGCGATGCCTCACGGTACTATCGATCATTCGGCAGGCCTCATAATTAGCAATTAACTATATCCATTAGGCGGTGATATAATTACTATGTGCTCCTACTACCGACGCTTAACCCGCCGTCTGCTCGGCGGACGCTGCGAGGGGCTGATTTTCGCGGCATTAGCAGGTACATCACGATAATTATACGATCGATTATTCTAGGAGACGAGAAGGGGCCGGGCGGCGAAGGGGCCGACGAAAATTGCTCCCCTCGACCTCCTATCCATCCGCCTTAGCCGTGGCAAACTTGCCTGGCTTCGACTCGGATCGACCCAACCTATTTTCGATAATTCAAGGTCCCTCCATCCGTGATCTGTATCCGCGCGCGCGAATTATTCCGCCAACTTACGTATTCTACGTTGATTTGATCTTAGGATCGTGGCCGATCGTCGAATTTAATAACGATTCGGCGGGATCGGGCCGGCATATCGTTATTATCCGTGACAATGTTTTGCAGATATCCCGGCAAGATCGCTATTTAATTTATCTTACGCATGCGCGAGTTAATTATCGTCTCAAGATCGATACCGCCGGAGGAAGGAGGAAAATTAGATTGTTGGCGACGTCGAGATCGCGACCGCGCTGATCTTGATCGGACCGACGACAACGGGAGCCAATTTGAGAAAGTTGAGAATGCATGACCGTGCTATATATACGTATATTCGCGCGCTTATTTACGAGCTCGTTATCTCGGTGATATTATTAACGACCCTCACCTGCCCTGACTTGTTACGAGTTGTATACTTTGCGGTCACGCATTTTGCCGACGTGCGTATAACGCGGTGCGTGGCCGATCCAAATCAGAAACGTGGGCCGAATCCCGCCGCCCGCCCGCGAGGATTTTCTTGGCCCGCTGTCCGGATCTATCTCTTCTCCGTGTAGAAAGGAAATTTAATCACTCCGAGGTCGAGGGCGGCAACGCATGTGCGGGGTATTATCCGCACGAGACACACGGGCTCGCACACAGTGGCTGGTGCACACCGGTGAAAGTTTCAGGTTCGGTAATTATTATCGTGGGATTGGTATAACCGTTGATTATGGCTATTATGAACTGTCGGGTAAATATAAGAAGGTAGGGCGCGGGTAGGTAGTTGGAATTAGTGGGCTAGGATCGGCCTAGAACTATCTTGGATGCCGCTGATTGCGGAATTAGAATTTATATGGATCGCCGCACGCGAGCCAGTGGCTCTCATGCCAGCGGCAGATCTTTATTCAACCGGCTGGGCGGCCGCCGGCTCGTTTAACTCTGAAAGCTTCCGATACACCGCTTAACTCGACGAACGATATCAGCGGTTAACATGACGCGACGATACGCTGCCCGTCCGCGCGCGCGGTTACTCCGCATTCCGGATGCAACGAAATTGTTGCACGTCCCGTGAAAATTATTAACTAATATTTTCTCGTTCTCACATCTGATAGCTGGCGTGATCAGATGATCAACGTGATTTCCGCACGATAGATTTAGAAAAATGTCTAGATCATTTTACGTGTCAATACACAGTCGCGTATGAGAAAATTATTTTTTAATGCTACATATGTTATTCTTTAATATATTTCATATTTCCCGCGTACGGTATGAAGAATCGAGGTTAATCACCCCTTTGACCACCACAGTGTCCACGACATTCGTAATGACATAGGGATCGCTAGACTTGATTAGGGACCAACCAGCTCGTATAATATTTGTCATCGACTTTCTTCGACTGCGAGATCTGCGCTACGTTCGATTCTCCTATGCATATGTAAGAGCCGTGCCCGGCACTCGAATTGATGAAATTCCCAACATTAATTGTATCACAATGGTAATTGAATCTGCGGAGCGCCGTCTATTTGAACAATAGTTGGTTATATTATGTAGATTTGCCGTCGTAGCCTCATACTCTGCCATCCAGATTCACCCTCTCTGCCCCCACTACTGCTAACCCCCTCGGTCTCACCCCTTTCGCGACGACGGTTGCCGCAGCACCGCCTAGCTGTTTAAACACAGACGATATCTGAACTACCAGAACTAACGTACGGAGTTAGCCCGGGTTAGGTGCTTCGACTACGGTCGCCATTATCATAATTGCACGCGGAGTTCCTTCGGCGAAACTCGGTTGACCCGCTGCAACGGGAATAGTCGACGATTTCGTCAATGACTTGAAATTCTAGCGAGTGTCGTATGGATGGAAAATGCTTTTACCGAATGGAACAGTATTGCGGTGGACTGAGTAAAACTGGCCAGTAAGATAATTAATATATTATATGATTGATTCAATGTTAAATTCATAATTTTTAAGCAAAAGATAGAAACTGGATTAAATTATTCGATCGTAGTTTTATTGATTGCTTAATTTTCAAGGCTGATTATTCAACATTTGCAGTCATAATCTTGTAATTAATAATCTTGAATGCTTAAAAACTTTGGATTAATTTTTTTAGCAAGTTAGTACATATTTATGAACGAAATCTTTCGATCGACGCAGAATGCGATCGAAATCAATGGAATCAATGGAAAAAGCTCTCTTCAGATAAAACCTTATTTGTCACGGCGAATACCCACCTTGGGGAATCCTTCTAAAGTCGTGCACTTTTCCGCGACTCAAACTCGTGAAAATGATACGCGTCGCTTCATCGGCTGACACCTTCGTTAATCGAGCACGCTGGGACTATCAGAGTTCGACCGTGTGCCACGATATGCCCTGGGTGACGACTGAGGGACGGACCTGTGACGATATTAGGGACGTGTTACGTTTGCCGAGGGAACCCTCCGGGGACAACAAAAGGACCACACGCACCGGGATGTATCAATGGACAACGTTATATTGCGCTGAAATTGCTCTTGCGCTCGATGATCGGCTTGAATCTTCGCGAGTGGGTGCGTTTTAAATTCTTTCGAAGTAATAATTGCGTCACATTACTTTTACAATAATAAATATCATTAAGTATTTATCAGTTTTATATAATTGCATTTTATATAATCGCAATCAAACAATCACGCACCCCTGCTCTTTTTTTATACTTAATATTTAATATTAATACCTGAATTTAATTATATTTAAAAGACAAAGCAATATTAATGTTACGTCCAGATGAAACGTTCTCGCGCGGCAGAAAATGAAAAGTGACGAAACGTATACGTATTAAATTAAGTTTCCGCGGAGATATTACTTCTCTCCCCGGCCAAGGATAGATAGCAATGGTGGTTGCGCTTGCTTCAGCAAGCTTGGTATTTGATGTGTGACCGTAGCTGGATATAGGTATAGGTTACACGAGCACACGGCGGTCCAAATTTCGAGGATTCTGGTAGCTTTTGACGCCCACTCTGGCATTACTCGGACTCGTGTTAGGCCAGGGCCAGTCGACGTACGATCGCCCGATGTGCACGGACTTTGCTCGGTGGCGATGGTGTTCTCCCACTGCTGAGTTGGTAGCTCTGCCCGCCTGTGCCTGCCTGCCACCACCTCATTTGAATTTCTAATTAGGAAACCTCCATGCAATTATTGGATTAATGTAAATTACGAGAGCTGGCTCGGTCTCCGCCACCGCTACCGCCACCGCCGCGCAAGGGTGGAGCTCTCTCTCTCTCTCCCTCTCTCTCTTCCTCTTTCTCTATCTCCCTCGCCCTATCTCCGTTCCTCTCTCTCTCTTCTCTTTCATTCTCTCCCCTATGACTATATTCGTCTCTCTCGCTCGACCACACTTTGCCGATCTACCTCGTTCCATCCGTTGTCTCGGTCTCTCTTCGTCTTGCATCGTCTCTCCTCTATCGTCGTTCTTCTCCTCCGCTCTCGGCTCTCCCTTTCCTTCGCCGAGGCTCAGCGGGGGTTGGGGATAATTAAAATCCGTTGATTAATATGTAAATTTAATAAGATTACTGTACTAGGAATGCCCGCTGCAGACAAGCGACTGTACCTCAGCTCCTTGTATCGAGGAACGAGGGTGCGCACTGTTGTAGCCTTTGATTGTCACTCAACCAGACAAGCGGTACTTTCCTTGTCGAGCGGGGGGGCACCTCCCTTTCGCGAAATCGCTCAAGCATTTGGACGGCTGCATTCACCGCAAAACTCCTTGATCGCACCTTTTCAAGTTACACGAGCTCCATATAATCTGTCGGCGAATATGACTAATACAGTACATTACGAATCACGTGTCAAATATTATTTTTCTTTTACCGTCTCTTTTATCGTGTGCCAAGTTAATGTGCACCAAGTTACACATTAATTAGCGCCTCAAATTGCCATGCTTTATGATAATTGTACCCGTGAAAAACTCGCAACATGAGCGCACGTGTACGCGACCATGTCTATATATAGCTAACCGCAAAATAAACTATGTATCCGGAGAAACCATGCACAACTAAAAGAAATATTACACCTATAATATTGTTGAAGATCGTCTTCTTGTTTTTTATCCAATTCCCATGTCTTCTTACCGCAAGCGTACAACGTATGTACGATCGTCGATCGCCCGCAGCATTAAGAGTTGCATTTCGCGCTCTTCGGGAAGAGCATTGCTTTATCCACAACGGCCGCAGGCGGCGACCCGCAGCCGCCGCGCACGCTCGAAAAAAGAGCCGAAGGGCTGTAGAACGAAAAGGGCGATGAAGGGGCGGTGTAGGTACGCGAAGAACGCGCCCGACGACAGGCAATTTTTGTCCTCGCGTCGACACCGGCACCGGCTAAAAATACAATTTGAAAAATCCAACAATGCCGCCCAATTCGCGTGAAAATGCATCAGTCGCTCGAGCAGCGACGGTATTGTTCGCCGGGTGGACACAATGCGTCCGATTGGTGGGACCACCCCGGATTTTTACAGCATTCGCCGTCCGCGACTTTTTTCCACTACCGCAGTCCACTACCGCCGCCGCCGCCGCCGCCGCGGCCGCGGCCGCGCCGCGGCAACCCCTCCATATGCCCCCGTACTTTTTGTCTTCTTGCAACTCTTTTTTCCACCGACGACGGTTTGGTTGCACGCGTGCCGGGTATAATCGTCGGCGCGTTACCGCGTGCCCGATTTGCATACCGCGGTCGAAAAGTGGTCGGCAACGCCGATTTCCAGTTTGCCACTGGTATCTTTTTTCGCGTTCTTCTCATGTATTTCCTCGCCTACCATATCATCGCTTCTATCGCATCGATTCTATCGGTGAATCTATATCTGTTGAGAAGACTTTTCCTTTGTGCATATATCTTTGACAAGTAGTATCATTCAGATTTCCAGGCAGTTTAGCTTTAAAAAAAGCGCAGAGGAGGTTTTAAAATAAATATATCAATGTTTCTATATTGATTTATTTCCTCCTTCGATTTTTCTTTTTATGTGTTATCGGTGCTCGATCTGGGGATTGATGGAGAATCTGGGGACTGCACGAATTTTTAATTACATTGAAGAATGTAGATACGACGCCCATTGCCGGGTGAAATTGCTGTGATTAGCGTTACAGAAATGGATGTTGCATTATTGGATTGTGCCGCGAGAAAGTTGTAACGAGACGAGTTCAATTAGCGATTTGAACGGCGAGGATGGCGAAAAATAATAGAAGGGGCGTACGGGATGAATGTTTTATTTGCCGTTACGAGAAGCGGAAATTGTTACTTATTATCCGTAATTATTATATCGGTAAATATTGCGTTACTGCAAAATTATATGCGATATTTATATTCCCAAGTCAATTAACGTCACGTATATTCGTAACTTTATCTCGGATTATTTGCCAAACATATTTTTTGTAACAACGTTTTCGTTTATTTTTGTGATGCATCCCGGCGTTCTTCATCGCGTTCATCAGCAGTCTCGAACAAATTTTCGACGAAACACAGCGGATTCGACCAATAAAAGGTTCTTCTTGTTGAAATTCGAGTTTCCGAGACACCGCGAATCGATCGTATATCGTTGCCAGATATCGACGCGTCGAAAAAAAGGGATCCCTCGACGCCCGTATTCCCCCCGGTGAATCCCATCGCCAACCCCTCTTTGGTCGGTCCACACCATACATTCCATCGCCCGACGAAGCCGACGCGCGCGCGCGCACACACACACACACACAAACCCGCGTAAACGAGTAGCCGGGGTGCACATCGACAGAAACGGCTACTAACAAACCCAATAAAAATAATGCACTTTCGCGCATTTGCAAATGAACGTTGTCATTTTATTTCGACGGAAACGAGTCACGTGGTGCGCCGTAGCTGCCAACATCGCCCGCCGCTGATAATAATTATGGATATTGAGAATGGTTATCGCCGTGACGCCCCGTGTATTAATGTCCCGGCGCTCTCGCACGCCGATAAACAAATTTGCCGCGACTGTGTCTACGAACGAGCGGTGTCTAATTTTCTCACTCCCTCTTTTTTTATTTTTTATTTTCGACCGCGCTCCGCGCGCGCGGTAAATACATAACGCAGAATTACGGCGCTATCATGCGTTATGCAGGGCGATGACGTGAAATGGCACGTAGAAGCGAGTCCACACACGCTGGATCATTGTCGATAACTGACGTTTATTTCGAGCGTGAC
Source organism: Temnothorax nylanderi (assembly GCF_030848795.1). Classification (NCBI taxonomy): domain Eukaryota; kingdom Metazoa; phylum Arthropoda; class Insecta; order Hymenoptera; family Formicidae; genus Temnothorax; species Temnothorax nylanderi. The sequence continues at coordinate 1,967,317 of NW_027249064.1, read as the reverse complement.
GTACGAATACGTCGCCTCCTGCGGGAAAGGGAAATGTATCGAACACAAGGAAAGGGAAATTGAGTGTGCCAGCGCCGCTTCGTGATACTCATGGAAATATGCGGCGGATGGATTTTTTAATGTTCGTGGATTTATTTTACAAGCCGGAGAATAGTGTCATTTTTCCGCCGTGATTCCTCCACGGACGGGGATTTTTGTCGATGCAGTCCTGCGACCAGTTTCGGATACGCAATGAAAAATTGTTATATTTCTCAGGACTTCAAAGATTAATTCCATCGGCAATCGAAAGACATTTCCATGAACAAAAATTACAAATGTTAGTGTAAATAAGAAGAAACATGCGTGAATAACGGAATAACGGAATCCATCCAATTCTAAAAATATAATAACACGTTAATTTATTTCGCTGTATTTTTTAGCTTGATGTTAAGAAGATCTTCCCGGAGGGATGCGATAAAATCGCTCGTTAAATTTCTCGTTGTAAGTCCGAAATATTTTCGAACCGCGTTTTAGAGAGAGCGTGCGACGTTTCAGCGGAGTTTTAAACGGTTCCAACATATATATCATCGTCGTTAACGAGCAAAGGCATCATGAAGTTAACGTCAAAAGCACGTGGTAGCCCGGGGCAAGGTACGTCCACACCTTGCATCTAATTAACGCCGGTCGCGGTCGACACCGCACGAAAAACACTGGAAAAACCCGGCACCGCACTTAATATCGCGAAAACGATCATGCGGTATAACGATATTTGAGAGTGTAACTGGTTCATAATGGCAGCAGCGCCTCGGTTGCGCCCGCGATAATAATATTAAGCTTTATTTAGGTGAAATTCAACTTTAAAACGTGACTCGCAGTAATTATGCGAGAGTAAAACAATGCCCGTGGCCTGGGCTCGCATGATATACGTCTGCGGGTTTTTGCAAGACAAAGGCGTTTTATATCGCATTCGCCACCGCAACTTGCACGGTTTTCTAGCCTCGCTTTTGCGCCAGGAAGTTTATGTACTTCGCGCGTGTCGCGCTTACGCGCGTCCGCTCGCTGTGAGACTGCATTATGCGCATTTACGTTAAAGAACTGCTGCGTTGGTTTTGGCACCGTGATTTTTCTTGAGTACGATACAATGCTTGGATGCGCGAAGGTGACTACAATGACAATCCAGGTCTGTCCGAGTTTTTGCTCACGAGTAAAACATTTCCCTTACACTGAGTGAGACGGAAAATAGACAGAATAAACGCTCAGGCAGATCGTATATTACATAGAACACTTATATCCATGTACTGTATTTAATTAGTTGTGATTGTTAGGAGAAGTAGCGCAAATGAAGAATAAGGAGCGAAGAAATTGGATGAGCTTGTTATAACATATACCTAATTATTTCGAGTCGTTCATCGAGTTTTTCGTTTCTTTCCTCGTTCTCTCTGTATCGATGCAGGCTAATAAAACTGCGGGGGTAGAAGTCAGCTTAACAAGCAGCCAGCATCCAAAGGCTCGAGGGGTGGATTAAATGACGATGCCATTGATGGAGGAGCGTAATGCATACGTGATGTTTAATTAATCAATTAATAAGCGTATTATTATTTTGTTTAATTAAAAATAATGAATCTCCCTATAGAGCGTGTGATGTCAGCTCACACTCGCGTCAGGGCGGACGCACGACTCGCATCAGCGGAACTCGCGTTTAAAACCGGCGCTTGTATAACGCGAGACTGCCCGTTATATCAATGATTCCATCAATACGATAGCGTAGGTATTATTTTTTTCCCTTCTCTTTTTCGCTTCCGCGCTCCGGCTACGCGCCATCCACGCCTGGCCGGAGTTGACGCCGCGTCTCTGTGTGCCATCTGGTTTGATTACGAATTCTCGTAGCGCTCGCATTATTAAAGAGCAGGCCCATTATTGCACAACCGCTCGAAAGTGTTGAGTCGCGCGCACGGACGGTTGCCACTGTTGCTGCGATCCTTTATGATGCATCAGGCACGCGAATTGGTGGTGGCGCATTGTTCCCCTTCGTAATAAATGATATTGACGAATTCGCCGCGTTAACGTGGTCGAGCGAATCCACTGGTGATACACGATGGGGAAAAGACAAAAAGCGTTGCCCGCGCGTATATACTTATGCGAATAAACATCGACATTTTGGCCAAAATTTAGGACGACTGAAGGACCTACGGTTTCACCCTGTGAACAAAAATTTGAGCGAGAGATCGAATCCAAGTGGCCAGACCTGGACTCCGATATACGTCCGCTTGGTTCATCCGCGAGCGCACGATTTTAATAAACCCGATGTAAACGGTTGGCCCCTTCCCTTTGTAGTGAAAGTTTCCGGGAGAGCGCGCCGATTTTTAAATATAGCGTCGTAGGTTTGGCCGGCAATGAGAGAGCCATGTCGGCCAGGTCGGGAACCGTCAAAGCTTTTCGCAAGCGCTCCGCTTGCCTCGCTGATCCACGAAAAAGGCTCGCCATCCGTGGAATCTTTTGTTTATAATTTTTTTTGATCATTACCAACAGGCTACTAATTCTCCCGACGGCGCGGCGGTAGGTGCATTCAAAATTTATCGGCGCGACGAAACGCACCCTCCAATTTTTTTGTCTCCTTCCGCCACCCTCGCTCGCTCCCTGTCGCGATTGCCTCTATCGTACCCTTGCTTCCTCTCGCTCTTTCTCTCCCTGTTCAATTTTCTTTCACCATCTCTCTCTCTGTCTTCTTTCCTCGTTCAGTTTGTTCGCTCGCTTTCAAGCCACCGCTGGCATTTGACAACGCTCAAAGGCTATTCAGGGTCGAAGGACCGGAAATGTTTCAACGAAGAAAAATAGATAGAAACAGGTAGTGCATAAGATTACGGTACTTCGCAAGTTTCAACGCCAATAACTGGAACGATCAAGTTCAGGGCGACATCGATGTGCGGTTTACATCGAGATTTGATTAACTACTCACATCGAGACAATTCTGAATTACGTATCGATATTCTTCATTCATGCGTCGTAATTTTTGCATAATACGAGGTTTCGAAATGGTGAAAAATAGTCCGGGAATGATAATGGGGCGGCGAGAGTCGACGGTCGGAGATCGGGAGCGTCGCGCGGTGAATGCGTGCGCGAGGATGGGGTAGAAATAATGTGTTTAGGCGCAGGCATTTTTATCGCGCTCCTCCCCTCCACCCCAAGCCTTTTGTTGTTTCCGATGCTTTATGTGAATTGCACTGTAAAATCTCATTATATTCGCGCGCAATGCGTCCATTATACACCATGCCAGAAACATTTTTACCCTCTCGAATTTTTTTCCTCCAGTATCCACCTACTCTCGCTCGCGCCCGCCTACCCGTTTTTTTTTTGTTTTTTTCGTTCGGTGCGAAACATTCTCTAAATTTATTCGTTCGTGCGACACAACGGTCTAATTTGTTTCACTAGAAAACAGCGCTCGGTCCGCGCTACGCTAATTACGCGCAGTTTGGTCGATCGGTATCCGATTTCGTCTCGGTTTTCCGCCGGAATTATCCTACGGAATCTCTTCCCCTTCTTATAGTCTCCGTATCTTCTTCATTATAACGACAGGACTCTTATCAAAATAAAGACATATGCCTTGTAATGTGTGCGAATCTAAATTTAAATAGCGAGGTAAATGAAAGAACATAAGAGAAGCAATGAAGAAATTAGATTAGAACATAGAAGTCTTGCGTCGATTTAATTGCGGAATTAGAAAAATAGTTACTAAGTATGGAATAGTATGAAAGAGATAGATAAAAAGCGAAGGAGAGTTATGGAAAATAAAATTTGAAGGAAAGAGAGAATAAAGAGCGCCGAGGCCTAATCGATATTATAAAGTCAGTATGATTAAAGGTAAAAATTTGAGAAGTAATTTTTTAATAGACTAAAATAATATGGCACTTCCAGACAAAGTGATGAAAGAGATATCTTTCCTTTACGTATATCAAACTATTCTATTCAAATCCCGATGTGATTCGTGTAAACGACTATCAGTGCAATCGGGCTTATGTTTGCTGTATCCTGCGCAAACTATAGCCGAGATAGCTCTTTTAAGTTCGATTCATTTTGTTCAGATGAATACGAATAACGAAAGTAAATGTTTGGTCTCGTTCGCTGTCCCGTTCACTCGGAAGGATTAAAACAATCAGGATATCGCGCGGCCCCCGATTGCAAGTGGCAACGGCATGAGAAGTAAATGTTAACGACGATGTATCGTTTCAGTCGTCATCGAATGTGAAAGCGAACTCGGCACGGGGCAAAAGTGCACGACACAACGTTAAGCTCAGGTTGGCAAAGCCGACCGAGGGGTTAATGGCGCGTCGTTGCGTATTCTAGCGGTGTTTGTTTCCTCGCAGCTGGCAATAAACTAAGATAAATGAATGTCCGTAGGCTAGGCCACTATTATTCCTTCGCTCGCTGCTTACATTAAGTCGGCTCGCATTAACGGCGATGCGTAACGTATCGCGCCCATTACAAGCTCGGATTCTCGATCGAGCGTAGTCCTTTATTTCTATATTGATAGATAGAAAATTAGTTTTGCGCAAATGTAACCAATCCTCAATGTTAAGGTTTTGGATTTTATTCGATATCAGCTAATTTTAATTAGGAGACTGACAATTTAAAATGCCTTAAATCAATCAAATCAATAAACATTTTCACAACAAATTTTTCTAATTCTAATTCTAATTCTCATTAAGTTTTAAATGCGTAATATAGATGTGTGTGCAAAAAACGTGCGCTACAAAATGGTTTTAAATAATGGAATGAAACTGCTCATTGCGCGATCGCGCATTATCGTAGACAATCGTAATCCGAATAGATGACGAAATGATGATACGTTTCGTCTGCGGCCTCGAGAAGGAAGTCGCGAATGCGCGCGTTGTGCTCAAGAGGAGATCTTCTTGAGAGCGACGGCAGTAGCGGCGCGGCAGTAACGTCGTCGCAAAATCCACTGTGAGTACGCCTCAAATTCCGGCAGAGGAGGCTCAGCTCGTAAAGCACAGGAAGATGCATGCCGGGATATTAAGGCCATTATCGCCGTTGCATATTCATGCCGTATTATAATGAAAATACAGTTTATTACCGAAGATTAACAGCTTCTTACGGCGACGTGCAGTTGCCGCTGCTCGAGACTACGCCTGACGTCGTTTCAGCAACCCCTTGCCAAAACCATTCGCGAAAGGCGGAAGCCGTGGCCGTAGGGCGCGTCCTATTCCGCGCTCTTCCGCACTCGACTGGTCACGAAAATTTTCTCTACGAAAGAAAGTTCATCGAAGCGTCTGCGCTCAAAGCGTTTTCACCGTACCTGCAGATACGAAGCGCGCTTCAGAACCAAGCATTATGAGGGCGATATTTAATCACTGATGGGCGCTTTTCGAAATGTCGCGTCAAGATGTGTTACGAGAAAACTACGAGAGCGCATCGTGTATAAACGACTCTCCATCGACCCTCCACTCCACGGGGGCCGACGTGCGATTTCAACCTTGGCGCTTTAATTCGACTGTCTATAGGTAAGTAACGAGCCGCTCGCTAGTTCCGTACCGTAAATAAGTAAATAATTCATTCTCCGACTCGCTTGGCAAGTGGCACGAGAAGCGAGCGTGTCTTGGAGGGTGAGGACGGTCGGAGCGGCGGGGGGTGCGCGATGGGGTTGGGGTGAAGTGTTGTAAGGTGAAGGAGAGGCAGTGGCAGAAACGGGGAGAGAGCTAGGGTGGAGGGAGGGAGGGAGGGAGGGAGGGCGGGAGGTACACCCAGGCGGCGAAAGGGGGTGAAATCTGCATAATATCGGTAATGCTCAAAATGCGAGTCGCGTAGCTACCTGCCTTGCTTACCCCGCTCCGCTCTGCGCTCCACGGCCGCGTCAACTAAAACTTAATTATAATTAATTAATGCGACTGCTAACTGAAGCGGCTGGACAAGTATTGACCCGCAATGGTGGCGGCCGACCGTCGCCGGGTTCTCGGCCGCGGGCCGCGACTAGCGGCGTCGAATCTTGCGGACGTCGAAGAGGACGTCTCTCGGCTAAGGGTCGATGCCGATGCCGATGGCGAAAGCCCCCCGGCCGAAAATCAAGCCCGAAAGTGCTCGGTCTCGTACCCGTTACACTTCGCTGACGTCAACGTCGTAAACTCCAGACCTCGCGGAAGGACATAACATTTCCATGGCGGAGGCGGTACTAAGTCTATGGCTCCGTACAGTGCGTAATTAGAAACCTTTGTGCAAAATGAATACTGTTAATTAACGTACCTAAAAAGACATTATACCCACGGGTTGGTAAACTAAATATGGCCTCCAGCGCGTGCGTATTACACCGTTCACGGTGTAAATAAGCGATTTGCGTCCGCCCGCTTTTCCTCCTTCCCTCCCTCCCCTCCCCCCCCCCCGCGGCCGACGTTAAATCGTAACAAATTGTATTCGAGACTCTTGAGCTGAATTGGGCAGCGAAAGGAGAATACGCAATCTACGCGAGCGAAACTCTCGCACTTTATACCAGGAGCTTAGCGAACGCTTCCTCTCGCGCGCTATTACGATTATAACGTGGAAAAAATTACGAAAATCTCCACTCATCTTTCCGTCTCCCCGCGTCTTTTCTTTCTAGCGGCGCGCGAGGATAAAGATAACGTTGAGGTTTTGCCGTTAGCACGGCGAGCGCGAGTGGTCGATATTAATTGCGCCTTGACTCATTAATTCGTTCGCATTATCTCAGCTCTTCGAGCGAGAGATCGCCCGAGACCGTAGCTGCGCGCTCGCTTTCCGCGTCTCGACTCGAGTTCGGTGAGCAATTACAATATGAAAGGCGCATAAATCAGCGAGTTTAATTAACGCGTTGTTATTATCATTATGACACTGCGCCGGGATTATAACATTCCCGAATGCTTCTCGGCGCGGCGCTTCGCGTCGTTGCGTCGTCGTCGTCAGCTATTTTTAAGTATGGCGAATCTCTAACGTGAGGTTAGCTATATATGTTTTCGAATTTCCGGAAAACCGTCGCGGGGCATCGCGTGACGTGGCAGTCGCATTATTATGTCGTTATCCTCATATTAATGAAATAGCGGGAGAGATATCGATATGGCGTAATTAATTAACTAATAGAAAGTAATCCGCAGATAGACGTCACCGCAACATTTGTTTTTAATTAAACATTGATATAGCAATGGTATGTCGGGGTATATTCTCAAATATTGACTGTTGCGCGTATCGCCACTTTTAAAATCGATCTTATCAATAATTAAAAATCTTAATTCTCCGGTTTTATTTCGCGTTCGTACGTCAATAAATAATTGTGTTCTCTTTTCCATGAAGTTACTATCGTGGCAATCGTAAACATTTATTATAATTCTTATTATTTTTTTTTACCACTGAACGATCTGTGGGAAGCACGAGTTTCCCATTAATATAATTAGTACGGCTTATTATAGTATTAATATAATTAATAAGATTTTTTTTACGAGTCAAGTACACGTCGCGCCTACGCTAGATTTGGAGATACAGGTGAAGGGTTGTTGATTTGCATACAATTGAACGGCAAAAAATCGTTGAAATGAACGCAGTTCGTGGGGGGGGGGGGATTTTCGGGAATGCCGAGCGCGTTCGATACTCATAATCAAATAATTACAGATGATGCGGCAACATCGAGGGGTGCGTTTCAGCTATTAGCTGAGCTCTGCGCCATCGATGTTACCAGCCCTCTTAACCAGAGGCGCTCAAAGGGGGGCGCCCGTTCGGAGACCTTGCGCCTCTCGCGAAGCGGAAGGCAGCCGATCGAGCCGACTGAGCGGCTCTGTGATATTTTTTAATTAATCGAATTATTGAACTGTATCGCAATCGAATTGAATTAAGTGCTGACGATCTGCGCCGCGTAACATGGAAACGCGCAATTTTCCGTCATTATTATAGCGTCCCTTCGCTTTCCTGCCCGCTGCGCGCCAGCCACCCTCCATGCCCCCCCTCCCCCCTCATCCTGATCCGCCTTTACGTGATCTCCACCCCCGACGACCTATCCGTCATCCTTTTCGACGAGCGCTCACGCACTTGCCGACGCTCTCGCCCGTGCTGCGTCTCTTCGTATCGTGACTGCACCACGTGGTCCCGCTAATTACCCATCCAGTAGTATATATCGAAGTGTGTCACGAGCGTGTGCGTGTTTGAGCCGGGCGCACCGACGATCGACTCGTACAAGTATTCTCAGCGCTATACGCGTTATACTTGACGTATTTCAATTAACCTTATTGCCACGGTTGGTTACGCCCGCCAAATGTCAAACGCTCTTGTTGCTTGTGTCGCGAGGACCGACTCGGCTATGATTGAGTCGGCTCAGTCAGCTGATGGATAATCATAGTTTCGGCGAATTAGGTTGTAATTCGACCTCCGTCGCGGTTCCGCTGAATTCCCCGCCAGTGGATTCCTCGATTTTATTGCAATTGAGAAATTCAAGAGACACGGAAGCAACACGGTGCGACTTTATTGCTAGATGCTACGCTATTTTCTAATGGATATCTGCTTAGATTTCTTATAGCGCGTACTTGTCATATATCTAGGAAAAATCAATAATTTTGCATTTTATCATTTAATGATAAAATGTAATATAATTGATTTTTTTTATGAAAACGGGTGAGCAATTATGTGTTGTAATCTTCGAGATTAAATACAATGTTGGACAAGAATCTCGGCGAAAATCTTACTCGACGACAATATCGGCTGTACCAAAAATGCGCGCTATTCAGAACACCTCTGCAGGCGTGAGTCGGAGAAAGGAAATACAGACCGGATGCGGGAGAGGGCCGCGGGACTTGGTCTAACCAAACTTAATTGAATCCCAGTCCGAATGTATAATATGTAGACTGCCTGCATAATGTCGTGAGCCGGCAGTGATTCTCAGCCGGACGTAGGCAACCGACGCGGCGCGCTGTCGTTGCCGCGGCCTCCGGCAAATTTTGAGAACCACCCGCGGAATTAGATATACAATAATGTAAGCAGAGCCCCGTTGCGGTGTAAGGGTTGGTGGTAAGGTCATGTATATTCATGCATCGGTCGACCCACCTCCGATTCTCTCACTCAACCACCACCCCCCGGCGTTGTCCCCGTCCTCCCTCTCTTTCTGCTTCGACCGACCGCCCTCTCTTAGGGCACAGACCGAGCTAAACAACGACGGTACGAATAGATTTACACCACGTCCGCGTGGTTTACGACTCGTACACATTAAGATGCCCCGCCGTGAAGAATACCCGAAATAGATTGCTCGAGCTGCTTGTACTGCTGGTCGAGAAGGTGGAAAAACTAGAGATATGTAAAATTTTGCATATACTTGCGTGTCAATATAAAATATATTCGAGAACATTATTATTCTTTTCTCTTAACAACACGTTTCGTCGTCTAGACAGCCAGTCGCGATTTTGTAGCCGCGTAAATGAACTTAATTCAAATGTATAACATCTCATCAAGACCGGACTGCATATTCGCGAGATAATTCAGCGATACGTCTTTAGAGGCGATTACGCCGCATTTTCAATATTGCGGTGAGAAATTCTCATAAATTCCTTAGCAGCGTGTCCGAACAGTCGTTAGAACGCATTCCTCAAAGAACTGTATCTGGATATAATGAAGGATCCATTTACAAGTAAGATTCGCCCCGCGACTTCATTACCCACGATTTTACTACGGACGCCCTGCGGCATTCGTAATGAGCGATGGTCATTCATTTTAATATCCATTAAATGCAAATACCGTCGACACAAACGTTTACTCCTATTTCGAATTATTTCGCTGACTCGCCGTAATTAAGCTTTTCGAAGGAAACTCAGGCAACATTACCGGAGAAACCGTTCAACGTAACGATCACTTTCCCCCCTTCAATATTACATAAAGCTACGTAAAAATATATTTTAATACCGATGATGCAAGATCATTAGCGAATATATCTTATAAAACTAAACTATTTTTTTTCTTCAGCAAAGGAAATTTACGTTGATTAATTTATGAACTCTCATAATTTGTGTCCAAATTTATTCGATAAGTATGTAGTATACTTCAACATCTTTTTAAAAAATTACTACATTTTAATAAATTATAATTTAACACATCTTAAACGATATTTTAACACCTCTCGTATCGATTAAACCGTGGGACCTCGCGGTCTCGATATTGGCACTTGAATTTCCTTGTGCATGAGCGTGTAAAATCCCGGTGGCGTGCAGCGGCGAAAATTTTTCGGGCTCGCGTGCGCCGCAGGAGTAAGACGCGACGCGCGGATGCTCGAGACACTGTTACCGGCAGTGCGCGCCGGTCGTTATACACTCAACATTCTGCAATCTACCCTTTCTATCGGCCCTAATTTATGTTGAGTAAGGCAACAGCGCGAGCCCACCCCCAGCTTGCTTCGCAAGGAAGCCTCGGTAATGTTTCAAGTGGCTTGTCTGTTGTTAATTTACCCCGGTGGGGCCTTGATGGGGGTCTGTCTACCCGCCGCCACGCTCCACTCGTTACGATAAATCGGTCATTATCTGTACTACCTACGCGCCATGTAAGTGCCGCGACTTGGGACTATGCCGGCGCGGCGTGCCGTTGGAAATTTTCGATCCGCCTGGGAAGGCTGACAAGTCATCGTGTTATAGCGATTAATCGCGCAGCACGCCCGAGGAGGTAACCGTAAGGCGGATTTCTTGCAGTCGCGATGACAGTCGCCACTGCTCTCGATTTGTCTCGGAATAAGTATAAAGTGAAATGTTAGAAATACACCTCCTTTTCAAAATTCTTTCGATTAACTCGCTATTCTTTCTCATATTTATAAACTCCGTGCTCTAATTTATATAATTAGTTTACGCCGTGTCGCAGTCCTATTAAAAGACGGAATGTAACATCATCTATTCGGCCACTGAGGTCGTCGCAATTTTTAACATTTTGACTCGACTGCTGTCCATACAGACGAAACGGTCGTAAACACATACGAAGCAAGAGGACGAACCCTTTTCCGCGTATCCTCGCACCCTTTCGCGCCGAGGCAGGCCGACTCGGGTGGAACATTAATATCGCGAAATGAAGCTCATTTGCATATAAATAAGGCGGTGGTGGGGCACGGCGACGGGGCGAGGGAAGCCAGGATGAACCACCCCGTTGCCTCCGCTGCACCCCCCTTCTTTTACCCTCCCTTATACCCCCGAGCCTCGACTCCCAGGAACCCCACCCTGGACTAATTACACTTACAGACAAAGCGGCCTGAACCGAGGGGTCGAGCGGATTCTATCTCTTACTCTCTCCCTCTCTCCCTCCCTCTCCCTCTCTCTCTTTCTCTCTCTCTCTCTCTCTCTTTCTCTCTCTCCCTCTCTCTCTCTCTCTCTCTCTCTCTCTCTCTCTCTCTCTCTCTCTCCCTCTCTCTCTCTCTCTCTCTCTCTCTCTCTGTCTCCCCTCTATGACTATCTCCATGATTCTCTCTCTGCCAAACTGTCTTTGTCTATCTTTCTCTAGTTATCTCCGCTCTGTCCTTTCCGTATAGAGAGCAGACCCTCTGCCACTGTCTCGCTGAGTTTCCACTCCCGATAACATCCTTTCGCAATGACCACGTGATAATTGCGACCCCCCGCAGGATTCGTTAGAATCCTTAATCGTGAAGGAAATACATCGTACCCTCGCCTTTTTATGCCTTCTTAGAAAGTGATTGAATGATTCCGTATAATTATTGACCTCGATCAATGATTGCGTGATAATTATTGACACGTAATTATAAACAAAATTTGCAAGATTTAAATTATACAGTCAGCTTTAAACTGTTTGAATATATTTACAAGGGATTATTTATTGCAAACAATAGCGACGGAATCACTCAATCCAATAGTTTAAACGCTTGAAACAGTTTGTGAGAAACAAGTTGAACATAATCGTCGATTTTTTTTAAAATACATTTTATATCTAGTTATATGCCTTAAGGTTTTATAACATCTTTTCTACTTCTTATTTAGCAGAAATATATTTGTAATTTTCATCTTACAATTAACTAACATATGCCAAAATTGCGATTCGTAATACTCGGGTGAAAACTTGTAAAAACCTCTTTCGCTCGTACTCGTGCTTTTGACCAAGGCCCTGATTCTGTAACTCTTGCGCGAGCATTATAACGATAACGACACTGTCGTTAAGAATTACAGAATAGGCGTACAGGAGCAAAGCTTTCTCCTGCCAAAAAATCGCTCAATTTTCATAACGAGCTAACGGTACCCCGCTCGACAAATCGATCACCAGGGGCAGGAACAGAGAGCCGCGGCTGAAGATGGGATGGAACCGGCACGGTGCGATGCGGCGCGGCGCGGCGCCGCGTTTCAGAAAGAAACATAAAAATGCGTATTACCGATTCCGGAATACGGCCATTAGTCTGAAGTCAGCACGGCTATCGTTTATTAAGCGCAAACAGATATTAATGTATTTTTACACGCGCCCACCAGTTTTGTTCTGCCAGCCACTGCCGTCGCCACCGCCGACGCCGCGGCCGCCGACGCCGCCCGTCGCCGCCGACGCCAAACTACAGCGCGGTCCGCGCGGGGTCGAAGCCAAATCCAATTACTTTTATTCGGGCGAAATGAGTGCAGCTAAGTCATTAATACTAATCAATGGACCGGACTCGGACCAGCCAGCTAGAGCGCACACACAGGCCCGGGCGTTCCACAGGAATTACCCATAACTCAAACGGCTCGAAATGACTTTATTGCAAAAAACTTGCGCTTTGCTACCAGCCGCGCCGCTTCTCCTCGTATACGCATTGTTAGAGACCCCCGTGCCGATAAGTAATGTTTATTGTTGCATTTCCAACGACCAACCGAACGCTCTCCGCCCTCTCTTTTCTCTGCCCCGTGTATTTTTTTCGCGCCTCCCACTGGCCGCTCGCGTTCACCGTCCGCCCCGTTCGCGGGGGAGAGAGAGAGGGAGAGGATCCAGCTCGGTTTTTCGCATTAGCGAAATGGCTTATAGATGCGGGATAACGATTTTTTATCGATCATGTGACTGATTTCGCTCAGGGAATTTAAAACGTCCGCGTTGGCGAAACACCAGTGGCGTGGGTGATATGACTTCTTTTGTTCGACGTGCTTGGATAAACCGACTGCCGTATTATCTCTTGAGGCGCGTGAAGCGAGCAATCATAGGCGCTAATTACAAATTACAACCTTCTTGATGCTATCAATATTCATTTCATTCCTCCATAATAATACATATTTGTAGTACTCGAAAGAATTATAGAAATGTACGAAAATAGAAGAACTTTTGAAGTTATGATTGAGATCTGTTTATTTTCAAGAAGTTTATTTAATGCATTATTTTGTTGAAACGTGTATAAATCGTATCTTTCTGTTTTTATATGATAAAAGAATAGTTGGCAAGTTATAGCAAAGTCAACGACACAAGATGCACACAGTGCATCTCACACAAAATTGTTCTATGCACTGCGATGCTGTTGCACTGATTAATTTATGCGAAATAGTGGAAACCTGTAAACATATGTTTTCTACGCCTGGCTGTATATCGCGTGCACTTTTACAAGCAAAATGGTCGAACCTGTGCATTCAACTAATCCCCCTCGCCTCGTCCATTTAATATAGGGTGGCTATACTGGCGGTATAGCCGTTTACGAATTTGCGTGGAAAAAAAAATTGAACTGCCGTACCCTCTGCGCCTCCTATTTTCGTTCGTTACCTATCGACCAGGCTTTATCTATTTTTTATGCAATGAAATGCCTCGACCAGCGACGCGCGCGGCCCATTGTGCGACTTTGACGAAAATTCAAGCCGGGATTACAAGCCGCACCCAGAGGATATCCCTTTTATAAAAAAAAATGTCCAGCTGAATGTTGACTGAGATCCTTTGACGGTACAATTAATGCGATATTTACGGATTGGTTAAAAGTTTTATCCGATTTTTATTTTACAATCTTTTTTTCTAAGAAAATAATGAAAAGGATATTTACAGTTTCGCAATCTGTAGCTCGATTTTGTTGCTGTCTTAAATATCATTGATATATTTTTCATTCACCCTGCGTTGAGACTAACTTTCTTTGACATTTGCATCAATACGTCTAGTCGGAGCAGTCGTACGTCTAAGATAAGGTGATAACCGCCGCGGAAGCTTTTCCAGGATTTATTCATAGGTCCAGTTATCCGTGCGGCAACTCTTTTTCTCGAATTACTCGAGTGTCGAAGCTCTAAAACGCTTAATCTGTATCCAACTATGGCGATACACGTTCCGGCATATTTCCATACCATTATGCAAAGAGGCCGCACCGGTAACATTACTCTCCACGGCACAGCCACCACCACCGTCGATATACACTCGTGGTGGTAAAGCATTACGGTATATATACTCCATCGATTTATTATAATTTAGATTGTCTTCTAAGAACCTCGACTACACGTGCACACGTACGGCACGCCTTAATGTGCCGGCGTTCGTTAATTATTCCGCTGGTATTCCGTAAATATGCATGAATTATATATCTGCAGGCACGAAAGCGGAGCAACCGCGGGGGGGGGGGGGAACGCGTGATTAATATATATTTTTTTTCGCGCGGCAATTCTCGCCTTCCCGCATAATCCCTTCGATTGTTGTTTGTCGATGAGAATTTTCGAAAGTCACGATGCACCGTATGTCGCGCGGTCCTGCCAAATTGGTATTGATTAAATCGGGACGGTCGGCTCGGCCGACCAAAGTTAATTCCAAAAATGTGTTATTGAGCGTGAATAACTAAATCACTTTGCCCGAGCGCATTGCTGGATTATGTTTATGGGCAAGGATCGACATCGCGATAATACAGGCGAGCTCAATTTTCATTGCCACGCGTAAGTGATATTGAAATTAATATTCGACAGTGATCACCGTTCGTGTCGTAAGACTCATTGGTTTACGTGTGCATTATATTACAATAATTATCGTCATTAATTTACTGTCATTGTTTTTTCTCACCTCCACCGACCTGAAATGGAATATTTTAATGCGCATCATTTATGTGGACCGTGAATGATTATTAATCTATTTTCGACGTTAAACGCACCACTCGCAATAAAAAGCATCGCACGTTAACGAACCACGCGCGTATAATTGAATGTTTCAGTCATTTTGGAAATGACTGTTAACTCGTATTAAAGCCTTTTGCGTCGCTGTACGATTGATTTTCATGAGAGAGAATGATGCATAATGTTTCACATCGAAACTCCGAAAGATGTTTGATCTCTTACTGATCCGCGTGTTAGTTAAAATAATGCACATTTAATTAGCATTATTATTATTATTGGACAGTAGTGTAATTCAATTCAACGTTCAATTCACGAAATTTCTCGCGACTATTGTCCAACCTCGTATAAATCGAAGGTGATTGAATTTCAATCTGGCGCGATTATATATCTATCATACATGTGAATATATATGTATCTGTTACAGGACAGCGACAGGAGTAGCGCTGGGAGTCCCGAACCGGCGACAGGTGGTGGCGCGCTCCACGAACACCAAATGATGATAGATGACATAAAGAATTCACGGAAGAGACGACGGAGTCCGTCACCCGAGAATCTCCATCAAGCGAAACGCGCGGCGGTCGCGCAAGCTCACCTAAACGGGACAAGTAAGTGCGAAACTGTCCCTTTACGGAATACAAAACTTGATCGACTTCCACGATCCCGATATTGACATTGTTTCCTTACTATTGGAATTTTGTGCGCAGTGGCCGGCATGGTGACACTTCAGAATCTTCAGAATTTAGCGAATTTGCAAAATCTTCCACAAGTCGCGTCACTGGCCGCCGGTCTTCAGGGAATGACAGCGGGATTAACTAATAATCAACTGATCAATACTCCGTTGAATTTAACCGTCAGCTCGTCAGGTGAGAAGCATAAATCGAGTTCCTTGAGCGTGAATCTAAATAGATGTAAAGACGCGAGCGGTTATGCAAGATCAGAAAGGAGAATCAAGGATCAAGAATCGGATGATAAGAGTAATTTAACGCGGTGAAATCGTTAAATTTCATTCCCAGGCGGAACGGTATCAACAGCCTCGAGTACGACGGCGGCTTCCCACCTTTTGCCACCTAGCTCAGCCCCAATGGCAACGTTACCTCAGCTATTATCTCAACCGCAACCGGTCGCGATGCCTCAATTCATCCTAACGTCCGGTCAATTGGTTCAGGGCATTCAAGGGGCTCAGCTTCTTATCCCCACTTCGCAAGGTAAGCTACACTAGCACTCTACAATTTCCACATCGCTCGAACACGGATGATTTTCTTTCTCGCATATCTTATCGTCATAATATTGATCTCGATTGCTGGTGAACACAATCTACGAGATTACAATCAATCAAAATTCCATCGACGGTTGCCACGCATAAAATCATCGCGCGTCCGCTGAACGGAACACATAACCCGGCGCTGTGCCAGCGCATAATGTTGTGCAATCAAGATGTGCCGATATATAATATAATATCGACTATCTCTGACCAGAGCTCGGACTAAGGCCGGTCCGTCGTCCATACTTAGTGGTCCTAGACTGCCTCGCCGAGCACAGGGCAAACTCTGCAACTAATTTCAATGTATAATTAACGTCTCACTACCCCTCTCCAACCTCACGAGTCCCACCCCATCCTGCCTCCTTTCTCGGGTCCGCCCTTCCTCCCCTCATACTCCTAACCCTAGCACTCACTGGCTGGACATCGCAGCTCCGCGGATTCGGCCGCTATTATATCGATTGCGGTCCGCGCTAACTTCGTTTCTACCAAGTTAGGTTCCTATTCTAGCAATCGA
Organism: Temnothorax nylanderi; assembly: GCF_030848795.1. Lineage (NCBI taxonomy): Eukaryota > Metazoa > Arthropoda > Insecta > Hymenoptera > Formicidae > Temnothorax > Temnothorax nylanderi. The sequence goes on along the minus strand of NW_027249064.1, from coordinate 1,950,570 downwards.
GAGAGCGAGAGAGAGAGAGAGAGAGAGAGAGAGAGAGAGAGAGAGAGAGAGAGAGAGAGAGAAGAGAGAGAGAGAGAAAGGGTAGAAGAGAGAGAAAGAGGGAGAGATAGATAGAGATACAGCACGGAGGAGGGCGGAGGCAGAGGACGAGAGGCAGAAGGAGAACTTTGGGATTCCGCCTAAGTGGATTGAAGTTCGTGGATATGGACCGGCCGCGGTAGGATGACGAGTTACGTGGCGGCAAATAATGTTTGCACTGCTTTTCGACTCAATCGATGGTAACTGACTAACGCTCGATTGGTCTCTGATAGACATCGAGTGTCGGCGAGGATGAGTCGAGGAGTGCTCGAGAGTGCGGTCAATAGGTTGTCGTTCATAGAAATTATTGTCCGCGCAGAATGTCCGTGGCTTTATTTAAAGTGATATCAGCCGTCCGAGATTTTATCGTACGAACGATTAAGACCCAAAAAGCGGGGAAGATTAAAATACACGGGGAGGTCATGTACGCCTTGATTCGTTGAAAATGGAAATAACACATCATCCGAATCGTCCTTTATATCAGATATAAATAAATCTCCGATATTTCTAAAAATGTTGAGAGGAATTTTTCCTTGCTTCTAGATAGATTCATGAACGCGTAAACGAAAAGCAAATATTATATTGCTGTCGCGAGCCACATGCCACATGCTCGGATAAACAAAATATTTTCAAATCATTACACTCCTGTCAGAGACCGCGAATCAACAATGAAAGTATTGGCAGCGCGTTATCGTTCGGTTTGAACTGCACGTTAATCGGATTGTCGGTTGACCTTACCTCAGAACGTGAAACTTTTATGGCTGTTCGGAATACGGGATTTGCTTAGCTTAGCTGTAGGTGGCAACACGGGTACGTACTCATGATCAGTAATCATATTAAGCGCGTGTACAGGGTAATCAGATTAGCGGAGCTGGAGGTAATCCCGAAACTATTCTAAGTATGATTAGGCGTCCTTCTCGCAGCGCAGCGCAGTCCAGTACCTGTACCCACTATTAAGATGACGATAATAGTTTGCCAACTACGCTAGCCTGCGAGGTTACCTGCCCTATGGGTTGCCTAATAATCCCTCTATGAGACTCTGATAACTTTACTACCCATCCTGGATCAACGACGCGTGGACTATGTTCATAATGGAAATGAAGTATCTATTGATTCGAAATAAGATCATATAACGTTTTCGAAAGCTATCACAATTAATTGCTTTCGTCGCCCTCGATCCTGAAACAGTCTCTCCAGAGAAACACATTTATTTTGAAAAAAATTGTTTTTTATTCCTTAGGGATCGCTACCCAAACCATCTTGACTATACCGGTCAGTCACGTCACGAACAATCAAATGGTGAATTTGGCGCTCAGCAACGGACAGGTAGTTTCTACGACATTGGCGAATCTCCAATCTCTAGCTCAACCGCAGAATATGCTTAATACGCCTACAAGCAATGGTAAGTTCAACATTAATCTATTTATAAGATTTTCTTGTGTCATACGTTCGATGTAATCATAAGATGTTTAATATATCCATCTTTGCGCGATGCATATGTAAATATGATTCTGTTTCTATGGAGCCATATAATATATTTCGTTAAATATATTTTAATACATTTAACTTGTATATGTTTATCATATAAGATTAAATTATTATTTTTATCCTTCTCATAAAATTGAACAAAATATTCACATATATAATATAAACGATTTTTTTTGCATCTGCTAAATCTGTAATGTTGCATGAATAGTCCAGTGTTGAATAATTAATTCTTTAAATACGGAATAGTTTAATGACGCGTTTTGTATAATCAGAACTCATTAATAAACATTGCAATCGGAATGTTTTTCGCGTGAATTTTAAGGCATCGAATAATTTAGCAATATATAATTGGATATAGGACGAAAGTACTTGTGATTTCCTCGAGCTTACGCGATATTATTTATTTATAAACCTTAATTATTTCATAGGAAAATTAGAACATTAGAAAGAAAATACGCTGAGCGCATGTATGCGCCCACAGTATTCGAAACGTTAAATTGCATCTTCTTTATTAAATTCAAAATTTTTAATTAACGTTAATTTTTTACGATAACACATTTTATCAAAATGTCCGAATGCAATTCAGTTAGTACTGTCATATTTACATTGCGATTAACGTAGCATCAGATGTCGTACTATGCGCGTTTACTTGTCCTTTTATCAGTTCCCACGAGCCCCAGCCTGGCATCGGGATTAGGACTGAACCCTGCCGCTTTACCGCATCTTCTGAGCAATAGCTCGGCGAGCCAACAACTTCTGAATGCGATGCAGCCTCAGCAACTGCTTCAGGCTGCCCAAGCGGCACAAGCGCAAGCGGCGCAGCAGGCTGTACAGGCCGTTCAGGCTTCTCAGCAACCACTTTTAACGACATCGCCTCAACAGCACAGCCACCGACACACCTCGCATATGAATCATTACACAGTACGTACCGACTCGCCCTTTTCAGTATCTTTCTTTCAAAAATATAGACAGTATAAATTTGTCGGTAACACAAGAAATGTTAATTAACGAAACAAATATTTTACGATCTTTACCATATAACTTGTTTCTTGTAATAATTTGGCATTTAAAATAGTTACATTACAGCTTTATATAATTATGTAGTTGTTTTCGCAGATATAAAATAGCAAAATTCTTCATGTCATGCTATCAACAAAATTGATAGACATATCACTGCTTGTTAAAATAGCAATGTTTTTCTTTTACAATAAGCTTCATATTTTCGTGATATCGCGCATATAGTCGTATTGTTTCGAAAACCGCATGCATTTCACGTTTCATCTCACTAGTGGCCGTACGATACGTGTTATTCACTTTCTCAATAATTTCAACTATAACCGTTAGTGTAGTTAACCTTCCATCAACGAATAACACTGCCATATGAATCAAAGAGAATAAATACCTTCGCTCGCTTATCTTTTCTATTTTTTTTTTCTAACGATGTAAACGGATTTCTATCGGATCGCGATGCACAGTCGGACGTACAGTTTCCATTTCCGGCGCGGTAGTAGACCGCTGGCAAGATCAGCGAAACAACCAGAATAATTCCCAATACTCGAGTGATCTCGTTAAGAAAGTATTCCGTACCGATGGCATTCCTTCCACTAATTACACTCTAAAGTGTCTTGATTCGAGGTTCCGTCTCATTATTAAGTGCATAATTGACGTGGAAGAGGCGCGTTCTCGTCCCCGGTGAGCTAATCCGTCTCCGCTACCGTATTGTGTTCACAGCCGACGGAAAAACATCACAGGGAGAGACCGGAGCAGTCGTCGCCGTTGAACGAATCCGTGGTGTCCGCCGCATCCGCTTTGAACAGATTGGCCGCCAGCAACGGCGAGATTACTATCACGACGACGCACGGACCTGGCGGTGTCGGAGTAAAGGCTTCACCAAGCAGTATGCACAGTCCGAAGGAGGAGGAGGATGATCTCTTGAATGATTCTCCGAGTAAGACACAGTTTATTTTCATTTCTTCTTACAGGGTGATGTTAACCCACGGGTCGAAAGTCGAAGCGATCTGTGTCAATTGGTTTTGCGGTACTTGACAGAGCATTTAAAACGATGTCCACATCGCGCGCGTAAATGATAATCGAGCTACGCCTTCGGGGTAGCCGTGTTACTCCTTGACAGCTTTTAATTACAATTTTCGCCGGGGACACCATCTTCCTATAACGCAATCACTTGCTTATACGAGGCACACTCGCTAATGTCGACAAGCGATTGCATGCATAATGATCACTTTTAAAGAAGCAATTACCACATGCAAACGCGCGCTCCTTATCTTTATCTTGCCAGGTTGTCACATTCTGATGATATTTTTGACAAGGTGTTAAACGCGACCGGCCGCACGCAAATCCTCAAGCGTATATACCTCTGATATAATTGAAGTACACATTAAAATCTTTCTAACGGTCGCTTAAACGACAGCGTTTTCTCTCTGATAGTATTTACGAAGCATTACTGTCATCGCGGAAGGAACGATTTAATGTTTAATGTGTGTTTAACGAAACTAGAAAACAACATTTCGAACGGGCATCGATCGTAGAACGCTTGACAACTGTAATAGGATATCGTACACTGGACTCATTACGGGGCATTAGTTCGTTCCTTACTGCCTTCTAGGAAGCCATAAAGATTCCAGCAGCGCACGTAACCTCATGTTGGCTGACAATAATTTTAATAACTCACAATCATCGCGTGGACTGGCACTTCGTCATCCTGACGCGATGGAATAATCATTCGGCGCGTGAAGCCTAACGATTCTCAATTGCCAGTGTCAGATGCGAGTATTATCTCATAAATATTTGCTTTTGTTAACTCTTCTCCGAGATAGAATTTCAAACACAGAAATTCTCAAGTAGAGATCAGGATGCAACATCGGAATAAAAATAGGTTTCTAATTTTTCTGTTGTTTTTTAAAATTATTTTTTACTCTATTTTGTATAGCACGAACGAAATTAAATGATATATTTCAAATGTCGAGTTCTGATATTTGTACACTTCGTTATTAAGCTTTAGATTAGATTATTAACTATATCTCTTACTTATGCATCTTATTTATGCAATTTGTAATGCGTACAAAATTTAGAAGCTAGTCTAATAACCGCAATCACGGTCAAAGATTTTTTTAACTTTGTGAATCGAACAGCGATGAACAATTCGTTCGCGATATCCTTATTCCTTTATTTATCATGTCATGGCCGAATCATATAACTTGCTCGCAGCATTTTGTTTGAAGCGCGCGAAGTACTCGGTGCCTTGATCAGAAATTAACGATCGTAGAAACACCGTCGCGGAAGAAGGACTTGCAGTTTATTGCGCGGCGCAGAAACCAGGCGAACTGGTCGAGTATGTGGGCATTTCTATTGCGTTCGTATACATTCGGGGTGACAGATTTACGAGAGAAATCGGTAGTAGCGCGAGCTGCTTTAACGAAGCCGCCTGATGTCATTAGGCAGCCTTCTCGCCGGAGCTCCGTTGCATTCCGACGAATCGATTGAAACGTGCGCTCGAATGACCGGCAGTGGATCACTAATGCTCAAAATGCACCATTAGAATCACCATAAAACTGACCACGCGCGACGCAAGAATCGCTTATCGCGTTAACCCTTGAACTACGAGTAGGTATTTCATCTCGTTCATGACCGGCTTAGTATTGTTTTCGCAACCAGTACGCGACACAATTTGTATATCAAGAATTCGTCAATTTTTTTGCATTCTATAGGATAGAGTATATCAAGTATCTCCATTAGGCAAGGAAATTCAAAATAGGATTAAGAATATTGTTTCGAAGTATTTTTTTAAACGCTTAGATCATTGCTAATTTATTAACTTAGAATTAACTTATTGTTAGATATCAGATTTATCTTTTCACGAAACGATAAAAATCCTAATACCGATGACTTGTAACGATTTCTCATAGCTTTTTTATCTATTTGTGATAGGAATAGAACGAATTTTTATTATAGATCAGCCAACGATCAACGAGGCCACTAATAACGTAGTCGATGGAATCAATTTGGATGAGATCAAGGAGTTCGCCAAGGTCTTTAAACTGCGCAGACTGTCTCTGGGTCTGACACAGACCCAAGTCGGTCAGGCTCTGAGTGTCACTGAGGGCCCCGCATACAGCCAAAGTGCCATATGCAGGTTAGTTATCGCTACATCGTCCTCCTCGCGTTCCGTCGAAACAGACATCGCTAATGAGAATTCAATAATATGGTAGAATGTAAAACGACAGTGTGCCAGGTCACTGGAAATGGCGTAGAAAGGGTTGAGATTTGTTCAGAGTAGCAAAAACAGATAGTTATCCGTGTTCGATGGCCTTGTGACAGCATTTTCCGTTAGGAATGAACGCCCGAACGTGAAGCTAAGAGAATCTCGAAGCAGTTTTACGTTTTTATTTCAGTTAATATGAGATAATTTTATACAGTAATCTTCAATTACTGTACAAAATTATTTTTCACGCGTTTTTCATTATTTATTATTTATCGCAACGTTTTAAATTCGTTCAAAGGAGTCTAATATAGCTTTCGCAGGTGCATTACCCAATTTTGAGGTGCCATGATAAACTCATTTATACCGTAATCCACCACGATGGTTCCTGATTTATGCTGCAATTTAATCTAGATCGAGTTATTAAAATTACTTGTAAAAAATAGAAACTACTTATGTGCAAAAATTAAAAAAGGAATTACTAAACATGTAATACCCAATGCTTAAATTTTCGTGGACGTAGGGTTATCAGACTATTATCACTATTTATCTTCTTCGTTGTTTTCGACCGAGGGCGTCTTCGAAATGCGAATGGGAACCACCGTGGTAATGCCGGTAGCAAGCAAAGAGAAAATGTTTATACCTCTTAGAAAATTCTTATCGTATCAACTAACATAAGCATTGGTGATTGTTCCCCAGTGCCCTGGCTACCCAGATGTACGCTGCCTCGCAGATTGCCTCTCAGCAGCAAGCTACGTACGTTCACCCCTCCATGCTACTTAATTTACCTAAAAATCTAAAACTCTAAAATCCTTTAAGAAACCGCAGTTATACCCAACAATGGAAAATCGAGCACGAATTTTCCGACGAATTTTCTTGAAAAAAAAGGAGCTTTAAGAAAAAGTAAATCTAATTAGTCCATCGCATTAGTTTTGTCAAAGTCAACGATGCATATCGTGTGAAATAAGATGGTCCGTCTTCCTCTCATCTGCTTCTTTATTTGCGCTCGACCGATTTGCGATCAGTCCTCTCCCGCTTAGAACCGGCAGGCATATTTGGGTATAGCTGCACAAGCACTCTCACTAATTTCTAATTCTGTTCGGAAAAGAAATGCGAAAGGAGCACTTCTAAAATTAACTCTCTTCGAGCCAGGGCATTGGCAAACTTGGGCATGATGTCGCCAACGCGCTAAGAATAAAAGGATAGAACGAAGCCGAGGATTCGCGATTTTTATCGTCCGTCGAATCTCCGACGTTCCGAATTGTTTCACCGAGAGATTCGATCGGGTTCGGATTCATTTCGCTCGCCCGCACAAGGAGTGTTTGCGCAGCGCGTTGGCAACATCATACACGGCATCACCAAACCTTAAAGCATGCACGCATTGTCAATGTCCTGTTATTGAATCAATGCATGCCTCTTAGTGCTCCTTTAGTGGGACAAAGACGTAAGGGCGAAAAGCAAATGTTCAGAGAAAATTTGAACCATTTGAGTTTCTCCAAATAATTCAATATATTACTCAATATGCTACGCTAGAAATTGGATATTTTATATTTTTACGTCCTTGTCGTCTTTTCTCGACATTCACTCTCTTTATCAATTTCCCGAGAAAAATAGATCAAGCCTTGTTCTTGGCTTTAGATTCGAAAAGCTGGACATTACACCGAAAAGCGCGCAGAAAATTAAGCCCGTTCTCGAGAGGTGGATGAAGGAGGCAGAAGAGAGGTGAGTAATACTCCTATGAACTTTAAGAATTATCGCACGAATACACCGTGAGAAAATGTTTTCCTTCAAAAAAAGGTGTATCAACACATATTTATGCCGGAAGAGTATCATAAATGCAACGTTCCTCTCGACGTGCCGTATAAACACTCTATAATTAATATAAATAACTAGAATTCTCCAATAAAGGAGAAAGAGAGAGAGAGAGAGAGAGAGAGATTTTCTGGATTGCAAATCAAGTCCTAACGTTGTATTTCTGATACATAATTATTTCGCAATCGTCCAATGCGGCCTCGACTTCGCGTCTGCGCGTCGGCGCGAGAGCGTGCGAACGCGTGCGTGCTAATTGGTAATTCGCTAATTGAATCCATCTGATTAATTGCGGATCCGTTTAATAAATATGTGGAATGTTAATTAGAATGGGAGAAACCGTTACCGCGCGCGCGATCGCGAGGCGGCTACTCGCTCGCGGCGCGGCGGCAACGCAACGCGACCATCGGTGGCTCCGGCTGTGACACGAAAGATACTACCGATCCTCCCTAAGAATCTCGGGGGCCCGAGCTATGTATCCACAAGGTGTAAATTTTACGAGACGATAAAATCTAATGAGCTTTATGCCGCGAGCTAATCAGGAATCGTAGTCGTGATACGATTAAAACGCATCGCGATACGGTTTTGACATCAAAGCGTTAATGCGCTCTTCACGATTAACGTATTCACGATTAACGCACGCTTCAGTGATTTTTGAAAAATAAGATTGGATATTAAATTTATCACGGTTATATTAACATTATTATTATTGACTTGTATTCCTGATTTTTATCTGTTTATCTTTATCGTAATCCCGTTAATCAAAAGAGGCTAAATATTGTTCAGTTCGTATTCAGTTTTCCATTTAGCTTAAATGTGACTGCATAATTCTCTTTATGCAAGAGTATAAAAAAGATGTACATGCAATTTGAACTATTGCATTTAGCGCTAGATATAAGGAATATGAATATGAATATACACAGATCTGCAAAGTTTCGTGCCTACACTTGCAATTGCGAGAATAAGTCAACCAGAAGAAGAAATACGACTGCATTAAACAGCCGTGTTTATTCGCATAAAAGCGAATGCTTGGCGATCATCCGCGGAGCCAAACGATAATAATCGCTACGCTTCGAGCCGTGAAAGAAAAACCGCGGCGCGGAAGCGCGGCGCGGAATAATCGAATCATTCGATGACCGAAGCGCGCGGTACGGGTTGCGCACGGCCGTTTCTCTTTTCACGAGAGCAAGCCAGCAACAATGACCCATCCTGCATTCGCGCGGCGTAGAGCTAAGCGTCGACCGTGCGCCGGCCGCGTCCGGGAAAAATGAAAGCGGCTAGTTTATGCGGTGCACGTGCACGATTTATCTGCCGAGTAATTAAACTGTGGACTAATTAAAATCAGGTTTCTGATGTACCTCTCCCCCGGCGTCGCTCCTCCTACCTACAACGCCACCACCATCATCTCGCTCTTACCTGCAGCGGGATCGCGCGGAACGGCGCGACGCGCTCTCTCTGTCATTCCTCCTGCCTTCACGCAGCCTCCCAGTCCTCCTTCCTTCTGTTCCCGTCTTCCTTCGTCCTTTCGCCGTTTCGTTCAAACTTCTCCGCGCGTCTCCTTCTCCCACACCTGTAACGCAACAACGGATGTGTAACACCCACGCACGAGCTTACACGCAGCTTTCACGTTCCCTTGCGTATTAACTCACGTTTATTTCTCTCCTCTTTCTTCGCCCACCTCTTCCACCCCTTCTTGCGCTATCCCCGGCGTTGCTTCTCCATTGCGCTCGCTCGCCGGTCACTAAAACGCATACCAACGACGACGTGACATTCAAACCCCCCGTCGAATCGTCGCGTCGCGTCGCGTCGCGTCGCGTCGCGTCGCGTCCGCGTCGCGTCGGTTCTTCGCGCTCTCGCCGACTTCTCCATTAGCATATTGTTTTCGCGAATTCGACGAAATATTACCGCGCGATGCTAATGGCCCGCCGTGTACTTTTTTCGACTCGACAGTTGGTCATTCGGAGTTAAATTAAAAACATAAATTTTGAGCCGGCACCACCGCACCGCGAGCGTACCTATGACCGTACACCACCATCGAGCTCCCCCTCGCGGCCGTACACCGTACCGCTTCTCATCGCTCACCCGGGGTCCCAACGGAAGTTCTCCTGTTTACTGTCGCGGTCGCGAGCTTTTTCCATATCGCGCCTTGCACCGCGCCACCCGATAATACTACCCGTCAAATGAAATTATGTCGACTGGCCGCGCGACGCCAAAAAAGTTTGCGTACTCTCGACTCGAGACTCTCGAGATCGGGTATTTTCTAATGTATCGATTTCTTTTAAGTCGTCTGACCAAATCGATCTTAAGACGAAACGACATAAGGTCGTCGGATGATATAATTGGGCATTGATTCTTCCGTGATAAATTCATGGTGTTATTACAAATTAATATCTCGCATTAATTTAATTAGAAAATGGCTGAAAAATAACGAATTCATTGTTCGTCATTCAATATAGAATCATTTAAAATTTTATATTAATCTACTATTCTACTCAATCCCATTCCGTTCTACGGATAAAAATAACAAACTTAAGCAAACAGATGTAGAAATTTATGCTGGCGAATAAATCTTGCAAGAATATCTGATTTACATTAAGAACTGTTCATGACTATAATATCTTTAATGCGCATAAAAAATGCAATATTAACATTGATAATAATGCGAGATAAGATCGAAGCGCTTGCTTGTGTCTTCTTAATATTTTAAGAATTGTGAAAACGGACAGTGTTTGAACATAAAAATTACCCGAGATTCGATGAACTTGGATGACGAATGAAATAAAAGCTCGAGTTTAAAAGCGCCGCGGCTGTTTGTTCGCTAATTTTATTTGACTCGACGCCGACACCGTCGCCGCCGCCACCGCGAGTTCTGTTTCGCGATACGTGGAGTAAGTTTCGACTCGTGAATCAACCCGGGTGTGTACTCGGGGAAAAATCCAATACCCCCCCCGGACGGGATATTTGCGACCGAACGTGTCCGAGCACGAATATCGTGACGCCGGTGATTTCCTTTTTTAATCAGTATCCTATTTCGCGCTAACGTAATTACGAGCGTGCAAAACAGTAAACAGAATTATTTTTTCATATTGGATTTATAACAATATTTCATAAACCACAGGATAAATTTTGAATTCGACGTAGACCCCACGGACGTAATTAATTATTGTAAAAACGCGACGATTAACCGGTCGGACTTTTAAATGGGATCCTATTTCGCGATTCATAATCATATACAGCAAGCGGTATATATTTTCATGAAAGTATAACGCGCGAGCGCGGTAATGTTTAATATAAGCGCCGGTGATACAATCTTCCGAATTTGAGCAAGAGTAGTGCATCTGATTCCAGGTACAAGAGCGGCGTTAATCATCTGACGGACTTCATCGGGGTCGAACCGAGCAAGAAGCGGAAACGGCGGACTTCCTTTACGCCCCAGGCATTGGAACTGCTGAACGCACATTTTGACAGGAACACTCATCCTACTGGTTAGTTTCCGCCTACGTCTATCCGCTACGATTAAGCGCAATGATCTCGCTATTAGAGAAGCTAACTAATTCTTTTTCGGAGCTATCTCGTACATTTTCACACCCTGGAAGTTTCTATTCTTTCTTTTTACAGGTAACGAAATCACAACTTTAGCGCATCGATTAGGATACGATAGGGAAGTGATAAGAATCTGGTTCTGCAATAAGAGACAAGCTCTGAAAAATACGGTGCGGATGATGTCGAAGGGCGTTGTATAGGGAAGGACTACGTCTACCGAGCAATCGGGCAACATATGAGAAAAGCTTCAAACTACGGACGACGAAGAGCACGTTTCGTGAAATTTTCCAATCTCGCGTTTTCCTCTAGCGTAAATAAAACAGTTCTGATGCGAGAACAACTTTTCGTGGTTTGTTACGGAATAAGTAAGGAAAAAAAAAGCGTTTACTCTATAGAAAGCCACATTTATCAAATTCGCTCCGGCACGGAAAGATCGTTCTAGATCGAAGCGAAGTCCTTCGAATATTGTGATCGCAGGTGTATACGACATCTATATATGTAAATAGCTTTAATCTACGAATATGTGATGTATACATGAGTCGAATATCGAAAATTGATAATCTGAAATCGTTGTCTCTCATTTGGTACCAATCCGTCGCGCGCTTCCAATTTTCATAGATATATATCCATCGGAAAACACTGACTAACTGATCCAGTTTCGAGTTTCGAACGAATGGACTATCGGCAATTGGTAAGCATTAACAAACCGATGGACGTAAATGCCTCGACGATCGAAATTACGCGAGTATCAGTTTGTCAGCAAGCAACTACAGAAAAATCGCTTCTAGGCTTCTCTAATTAATTTACAGTTGCTTGATTGCAACACTTGTCGGGGCACGTACGTTTTTCGAAATACGATCTATCAAAACCAGGCAGAAAGATATGTAAATCGTCGCACGAATAATTAAAAATTTAGCTACCTTTAAAACGGTTACTTACAAGGATGCTAGCACGTAAGTGGCGAAACGTTTAAACAGCTACGTACAATTGATTCCTAATTAACTGGCGGAACAATCGAAAATGCACTTAAAATGGAAAGGACGGCAATCTTCCGCGCGCAGTAAAAACTGCGACTGTGTCCGATCGGGGGGTATCCTGAAATATCATTGTCGCTCGTTGAGTTGCGCAAATAAAAATATCGCTTAGATAACAAATACAAAATAAAATCATCGTCTCTATTGATTATAATATCATCCCTTGCATACGTATACACTGTTATAACGAGCACGATAATATTTCTATTATAGTTTCGGTAATAAATCGGTCGACAGTTTTTGGTGAGCGCGAGATGTGTAAATTACAAGTGTATCTAGAAATCAATGAAATTCCTTTAGCGACTAAATAATGCAATAACGTCTTTGAAAGTATGCTATAAACGATTATATACCACATGCCGCTCCTGAAGTTATATTTAATCCTGTAGGAAAAGAAAGAAAGAGAGAGAGAGAGAGAGAGAGAGAGAGAGAGAGAGAGAGAGAGAGAGAGAGAGAGAGAGAGAGAGAGAGAGAGAGAGAGAGAGAGAGAGAGAGAGGGAGAGAAAGAGAGAAAAAGACACAGTTAGAGACAGACAAGATTCGAGTTTCTGCAAAACTAGTCCGTGATAATCTGCCATGTAAGACGTATACGTGTTATAAACGAGCACGCATCCTCCGTTCCTATACATATATGCGATCCGCTTATTCGCTGAATAACGATAAAGATCGGACGAAAACTTCGATTTTATCAGAGCTCGATTTCGATCTGCGGGATATTCGAACGAACATAATTCTTCGATCGCGAAATACGCTTCTGTGTCGGCTGCTTTCAATTTTGATTTCGTATTTACAATTGCGCGAAAAGAAAAAAAAATCTGAAAGCACTCGAATAATTCCTTTGAGTATGCGTACGGTAAAAAATGTTACAGACGCGTGATTTTGAAATCGAAGAATTATTTAGGCATTATTATGTCTCTCTTAACAAAAAAAAATCATAATCGTAAATAAATACGTGGCCATGTACAATTGTCTCTCACACATTATAGTGACTGTTAGACGTTTGATTTGCATTATGTTGACGCAATCATTTAATAACAAGCGATCGACAACCCGCAGTCGTTTTCACGCGTAAAAGGATATTTAAACGAAGCTCTTAAAATACGGTTTTCTTAATACTTAGCAGACGCGTACGTTTAATGGGTAAGAACTGTGCATAAAATGTACTTCATTCTCTTTATAATGGGCTATTCATTACGATAATATTGTGAAATCTCTAACTTGACGAGTAGCTAGGGGCGCAAGGGTAGCATGTACATATTACGATATACCTAGACATTGTAATATTATAATTAACTTTTATTATCATAGCTATAAAATAGCTGAATTCATGCAAAGAAAATTTACATGGTTAAAGAAAATAATAAATTTCTAAAAGTAAATAATATTTTAAGGTTTTACTTTTAAGCCTGAGACGAGCAAAGTGATCTGTTCCTAAAATGTACTATATAAATAAAAGAGAGTATGAAAGGCGCGAAGAAGATGAAGTGAGGGTTGGAAAAAAGATATATGACGGAGTAAATCGCAAAATTCAAAATTTTTTATTAAGAGGAGTGGGATGTGTATGTTATCCTTTTTGATAAAAGAGCGAAAATGTTTGTACAGAAATATTCCGGTTATTAAATTTTGTTATATGAGCGAGTAAGGGAAAGGGAGAGAAAGAGAGAGAGAGAGAGAGAGAGAGAGAGAGAGAGAGAGAGAGAGAGAGAGAGAGAGAAAGAGAAAGAGCAGAGCGTCGAAAAATCCGCGGTAGTGATAAAAATAAAAACGCGAAGACGATTTAAGAATTATGTGTATTTTCTTCGTGAAATTGAAATATTCAAATAGATCCTTACGAAAATATAAACATGAGTATTACAAAAAAATGTGAATTGTATTCGTGAGTGTCATATTAAGGAAGATAGATCCACGGGCGAATGTTTTATAGCAGTTTCCAGCTGAATTGCTCGCCTTGTCCGGTAATTTTCGTAAATTAAAAATAGACTAAACAAGAACGGGTAAATACTTCAGAACCGCGTGTAATAAAGAAGAAATGAATACCCCTAAAACGAGCCACGTTGAGACACGAAAAAGAGTTACAAATCAATAAGAGGAAACTGCTCATGAAACATTGCCCAGCGAAACCAAAGTTCCTACTACGTTTTATAAAGTATATAACTGAACTGCAGAACTTGAATTGTAAATACGATGAATGCAAAGTTAAGCTAATAATCACGATACAATCAATTTAAAGATGCTAAACTACAATTCGCCGATCAATTGATTCGACATTACCGCTATCGGAAAACGTCGGTTCGACTATACGAATATCATGCAACTCGGTAATCTGCCTTCGAAGGCGGGAATCAATTGATCTCGGCAACGAAATAAGCACACAGTCGGCAATTAAGCACATAAGTATACAATTAAACTAAGCAGCCGTAGCTTTAGCTTGAATGTTAGCACCTAGGCACATGATGTAACATTAAATTACGTATTTAAAATGAAGGACAAGAATCTTAGCCGTTAAGCGAATACCTGTGTAAAATTTAGTAGGTGTCCACAAAAATAAAATAAAAACATATATTGTGGTACAAATAACAAAAAGTCGTACCTATGACTCTTCGCGATTAAGACATTTGATTTTCAGATAAGTAACCATGTACCGTATGTATGTTTTTTTGTAATTTAATTTGCATATGGCATGTAACGTAAAATCGGTTCTAACTTATCAAGCTAGACTTTTTCATAAAACTCATCTTCTCGATTTTATTTTAAAGAATACGTTTCTTTCTTATTTTAATAATTTCAGGCACATCTAATAGGCTTTGCAATTTATTTCTTATGTATTTTAATGACTTATTATTAAGCAAACAATGATTGAGAAACATTTTAGGCGCGTTTCAAAAACTTTTTATCAAATATATTTTTGTATTAAAAGTTTTTTTATATTTTTGGCACTTTGTGGTAATGTTAAAAGATGAAAGTTTTGATTTTATCGATTAATCTCTCTATTAGCCAACTCAAAATCAGGTTCGTTGTCAGAAACAGACTCTGTCCGCCCGAAAGCCTGACCACTCGATAACACCGTAACCGACCATTCCAACGCACAGTATTCCGATTAAAAAATACAGTTTCGTATAAATGCACAAATATGAGTAGGATGTGCGTCATTAAGACAATATACCTCCACATGAAGAAAAAAGAGAAAGCTGCTTCTTCTCGACCAGGAAATAATATACTACATAATGCTGAAAATCGCAAGCAAGTGGTCGTTAATTGCAAAATATTAAATTATCGCAAGTGTATTGATTGAATACTATTGGTTAGTATAATACCATCAGTAGAGATATTCATCTATGAGTACGATTTTACGTACAACAAATAAATTAGGGAATTCCACTTAAAGCTTACCACACAATAATTTGATTAATTGTTTTATTAATTGTTTTATTAATTATTGATTAATCAATATGCGACATTAACATTGCGTGAAACACCGTGGCTTGCACCGTGGCAAGCCACAGCTGATTTTTTGTATTTTACAGTTTTCTCCTAGTTTCAACACTTAAAAAAAAAATTGCAACAGTTCCGGCCTTAAGTATAGAAATCACTTTTTAAAACCTTATAAAGATAATACATAAATTTTTATAGATTTTTTTGTGACAGAAACGCTTTCAAAAACCTTAAACTTAAAAGACTCGGGAACATTGGTATATGTATTAAGTTTATTTTATATTATACGTAAATAGGTATATATAATATATATTATACATATATATGTATAGATATGTTTACATTATTACAAGTACATGAATTAAATGACATAACGTTGATTAAATTAATATAATTTAAAAAGCTTTATATGTTTTAAATTTTAAATTAATTCTTACATTCAATTATCACTTAACATTAACCTGCTTTAAAATCATCATGCAAGATGTAGAGATGATAGATATAGCATTGATATGACTTTGAATAATCTATTTATACTGTGGATGTATATACAAAAGATTTTTTTAATTGGAATGGCAACCCACGCATCGTTTCCTCTTGTGTCACGGTATTCATCCTGATACTCAGGCTTATCTGTCTCAACGGAAGTTTTCCAATTCCGCAAAGTCAAGACTCGGTTCTTTCCTAATTATCGGCATGTATATAACTTCGTGTTATTTAAGCACGGCGAATAAAACGATACTGGAGATAAATCGCGAATGAGCCGGACGATTATATGGTTAGAACTACTCACTTACACTCACCTCCAGGTAGGTATTATATGTCAACGACCTTTATAAATACTTTCATAAATCGTACTTGTCGATAATATAATTATATTTACATGTTATTATCATGGCAACTTATTCGGTAAATAGTCGTCATAAATAATGTCGTAATTAATGTAAATTTATAAAATCCGCTTATGTACTTCGTAAATTCATTGCACCGTGTACCTATTTTAACTCTCCGTGTGCATATGTTTTTTCCCAGTGCATACGTAGGTCTGTCACGTTTGACGCTATTTTTCCCGTTCTTGAAGTATTTTAAAAAATCTACAAAATATATCTGTCTACATTGTAGTTGACGAGTTTATAGTTATTTTGACATTAAACATCGTTTATTTAATATTTTATAACAGGCTTGCAAGTTTTACAGTTACCAGCAGCTATCATTTTGGCTCGGACGCCGTAAACCCACGTATGCACACGGAGGGTTAAGGTTTTATTACTTTTAAGCCTGAGACAACCAAAGTGATCTGTTCTTAAAATGTATATAAATAAAAGAGAGTATAAAAGGCGCGAAGGGGGGAGGGAGGGAGGAAGGTAAAGTGAGGGTTGAAAAAAAGATATATGACCGAGTAAATCGCAAAATTCAAAATTTTTTGTTAAAAGGGGTGGAATGTGTACCTAAGTTATCCTTTTTGATAAAAGAGCGAAAATGTTTGTACAGAAATATTCCGGTTATTAAATTTTGTTATGTGAACGAGAAACGGAGAGGGAGAGAAAGAGCAGAGCGTTGAAAGATCCGTGGTAGTGATAAAAATAAAAACGCGAAGACGGTTTATTTAAGAATTATGTGTATTTCCTTCGTGAAATTGAAATATTCAAATAGATCCTTACGAAAATATAGACATGATTATTACAAAAAAATGTGAATTGTATTCGTGAGTGTCATATTAAGGAAAATAGATCCACGGGCAAATGTTTCATAGCAGTTTCTAACTGAATTGCTGGCCGTGTCCGGTAATTTTTGTAATTTAAAAATAGACTAAATAAAAACGGATAAATGCTTCATAACCACGTGTAATAAAGAAGAAATAAATACCCCTAAGAAGAGCGCTACATTGAGACACGAAATAAAGTTACAGATCAATAAGAGGAAACTGCTCATAAAACATTGCCCAGCGAAACCAAAGTTCCTACTACGTTTTACAAAGTATATAACTGAACTGCAGAACTTGAATTGTAAATACGATGAATGCAATAAAGTTAAGCTAATAATCACGATACAATCAACTTAAAGATGCTAAACTACAATTCGCCGATCAATTAATTCGACATTACCGCTATCGGAAAACGTTGGTCGACTATACGAAAATCACGCAACTCAGTAATCTGCCTTCGAAGGCGGGAATCAATTGAGATCGGTAACGAAATAGAAATAAGCACAAGTCGGCAATTAAGCACACATAAGTAGGTATACAATTAAACTAAACAGCCGTAGCTTTAGCTTTAGCTTGAATGTTAGCACCTAGGTATTATGTAACATTAAGTTACGTATTTAAAATAAAAGATAAAAATCTTAGCCGTTAAGCTAATATCTGTGTAAAAAGGTGTCTACAAAAATAAAATAAAACAAATAGCAAAAAGTAGTTCCTATGACTCTTCGCGATTAAGATTTTTTTTATTTTTAGATGAATAACCATGTATCGTATATGTATGTTTTCTTTTTGTAATTCAATTTGCATATAACGTAAAATCGGTTCTAAGTTCTAAGCTATCAAGTTAAACTTTTCTTAACTCTCATCTTCTCGATTTTATTTTAAAGAATACGTATTCTTTCTTATTTTAGTAATTTCAGGTACATCTAGTAGACTTTGCAATTTATTTCTTATGTATTTTAATGACTTATTATTAAGCAAACAATGATTGAGAAATATTTTAGGCGCGTTTCAAAAACTTTTTATCAAATATAATTTTATATTAAAAGATTTTTATATTTTTGGCACTTTGTGGTAATATTAAAAGATGAAAATTTTGACAATTTTTGACAATTTTCTACAATTCCGTCAACTGAAAAAGATGCAATACCTACTGCTTTTATATTTTATCGATTAATCTCTCTATCAGCCATCAACTCAAAATCAGGCTTGTTGTCAGAAACGGCTCTGTCCGCCCGAATGCCTAACCGCTCGATAACACCGTAACCAACCATTCCAACGCACAGTATTCCGATTAATAGATACAGTTTCGTATAAGTGCACAAATATGGACTGTACACGTATGTTATCACTGAACCAGTAGACTCCCACAAACGGAAATTAGAGAAAGCTGCTTCTTCTCGACCAGGAAATAATATACCACTTAATGCTGAAAATCGCAAATAAGTAGTTGTTAATTGCAATATATTAAATTATCGTAAGTGTATTCATTAATATAATTTTCATTAGAAAAGCTCACAAAGAAAACTTCGTTGTACTATTGGTTGGTATAATACCATCAATGGAGATATTCGTCTGTCGGTACGATTTTATGCACAACAAATAAATTAGGAAATTCCACTTAATGCTTTACCACACAATAATTTTTGCAATTATTAACAATGCGCGATATATAAACATTACGTATAAAATTATTGATCAATAACAAGCGATTGAAAATTGTATTTATATTTGTTTCTGCGGTTTCGTCATTTTTCTTACCATTGACTTGTACCAGCCAGACCGAATCGCACACACCCCATAAACCTGACAGCAGAAAGAAGATAATACCCTGTTCTGGCGTTGGTTTCCACTGTAACATGTAGATGAAAATACTTAAGTGCAAACAAAAAGCAAAAATCATCACGGGCGTTCTTCCAGTCAACTTTACTACGGCTCCTGTAGCGAGTGCAGCTATGGCATTTGTGATACCGAAACATATCATCACGTAACCAATATTACTAATCCCCCAAGCACAGGAAACGAACGACTGTAATAAATATAAAATATATACATTAACGCTTTCTAATACAAATTCTCCTCTTATCATAAATATCAACAAAAATCTCATTCAGGAAATTGTTTTCAGTCTCATATACAGCTTACTAACAGCATTATAATCGGCAAATAAAAACGCTTGCTCGGCCCCAATAAATAACGTTATCGGCAATATTAAAAGTTGGTTCTTCTCTTTCAATAGTTTTAATGTCACGGCCAAGAGTTTGAATCCAGACGTTCCTTTCACCGAGCGGGCTCTGTTTCTATCGTATCTATAAAATGAGGATTCCAGCTTCAAGAAATTTCTTACACAGTATATACTACAACTCGTGTTGTAATACAAATATACAATTCGTTATTTAAATATATAATATAAATATTTTATAATATATCTGACAATTTTATAACCACGAAGTATAAACGCAAGATTGGATACCTGGATAAGGAATCGACGGCAAACGCAATTATTGCAACAGCTAATATCATACAGCCTAAGTAAATCCCAGCAATGAGGTGTATTCGTTCCACCGGTGGTGGCTGCAGATTTGGATTTTCATTTTCTGCAGACAGCCCACAGAAATTTGCCCCGCAAGTTTCGGCCACAACGCTACTGTTCAGAGTAACGTTCGTAACGACCGTGTCGATTCCGTACGAAAGAACTGCAATCGTAGGAAAAACATTAATAAAATTAATAAAGATAATAATTGATTACTAATAATAATGAAATCATTTCTGCGAAAATATATTTGCCACGGGGAATTTGCAGCCGCATTAAAAAATTGTAAGCGTAACACGTTATAAGAATAGAGATACTGTTGATTATCGTGCCGATTATTCTTCTATCGTCTGTCCAATAAGCATAAGAAATATGTGTTTCAATAAAACGAAATATGACCATTAGAATGCCCGACCAAACTCTAGTTACTGCGTAGCTTCCGTTCGTTGTTTTACAATCTCGTAATTCGCGGCGACAGGCAACTTAATTTCGTTTTCATCGGCACTCGCGTTTTTATAGCTTAGCAGCGACGCATTTATACGCGCTTCCGCAAAGATTGCACAGACTGCAGATAAAGTTTTTGTTGCGTTACTTTGTTCCAGTTCGTGATTCCGTAATCTCGTTTCATAATTTTGTCTTAAACTCGAAAATTAAACAATTGTAACAAAAATGTATTTTATCTGAGAAGCTTAGACGAAAAGATACGTTATCATGCTTTTTATTTTAAAAAGTTGTAAAAAGTTTATCTTCCTTTCTATACATTATTATTTTGATAGACCAGTCATAATTTTCATAGTTTTCTTTGTATCTTAATAAAAGCAGTCAAAGATTAAATTGCATCATACGAGAAGCACAAATAACATAATAAATAAAATTTAATAATTGTGAGTTTTTGTAATTATTTACATATACGAGACACGACTAGGCATATTTGTAATTATTTACATATCTGGGCAATAAAATTCTTATATAGTTCATTGGTATTCACAATGATAACGATTCTATTTTACATACGCTATAAGATACTGCAAAGCAATTATAGATTCATTCTTACGTCATCAAAATTAACATTTGCAAACGAAATGTACAAGTCGAAAATAGACATGAATAATATGCTAATAATTTTCTCAACACGTTTAATCCCTGAAATATAAATTTGACCGTCGCATATGTCCGTAACAGCGACCCACCTGCTGAAGATATAAGATTCCCCCACACCTGTGCCATTTGATAAAACATGAAGAAGAGACCGAAGAATCTTGTAACAAGGACATCCGCTGCTATATCTGAAACGGTCGAGTAAGCTTCTGCTGCCACAGTTAAATAAGTACATTTTGCGCACCAAAGCGGTCCACCGCCTAATCCGACCAATAATCCAGCGGGAATCATAGTGTAAAATTTGGGATAAAACTGCGAGGCTATGAAAGGCATATAAGCCAATATAGAAAGTGACATTGTCCACTTGCATCCTAACCAACTGGAACACAGAATCATATATTTCATTCATATAATTCATATAATTCATATAAATGAATAAAAGAATTATATATTATCCTTCATTAATTAAATCTATTTATATCCAAATTAATTAATTAAAAAATTAATTAATTAATTAATTAGATTGTTTCTTAAAGAAAAAAAACATATTAAAAGTATTCAAATAATTATAAAGATTAATGTAATAATCCTAAAACATTAATATATTGAACGGCATAGGTATTAGAGGCTTTTCGTTTTAGACGTTGACTAGGAAGATGTCATACTAAATCCTAGCGCAGATACCTAGATATGTTCGTTTCACTCTTGTCTAATGCTGGAACCCGCGGGGGTTCCATGTAACGTAATTCCGGGCCAAGGTGAAAACGACAACGCGTAATAAAGTTTAGTGCTGTGGGACTGCGTGCAAAACTCTAGCTGTATGTTTCACGTATATGGGAAACACATCGAACGTTTCCGGTGTCTACGATGATTGACGATATACATCTCTCAAAAACTTTCTATTCATTCTACGACAACAAGTAACGGCAGTCAGATCTGACGACAGTTTTCCATTTACCTCGAGATGATGCAAACCATTTATCACGGTAATCATATAGTAGTCGCCGAAAAATATTGCTGAATCGCTATTGCGTCGAGTCTCATACCGAGTTTTACCTTACACGAAATTATATTGTAATTATGCACCAAACGATTCGAATATATAAACAAAATTACTTAAACTTTACCTTATGATTAAGGCGGGTAGAAAAATGTTGCTGAAGAGCAGACTGCCATAAATCGCCGACAACGTAAATGTGCCTAGCGATTGATCTGCATTGATCGAACTCTGTAAGTTTGCGGCTCCCATGAAGGCAGTAAAAAGCACCATGAAAGCGCAACCGATCGCTAGAATGTTCTTCATAATTCGCCATCGTTCCGATGGTTCGAAATTCGGAGTCGGCGCTTTCAAAAATTGGCCTGGCATCTCAGTTTTATTAAGTGTCATAACTCAATCAATGTACGACATTAATTTTTGTTGGATATTCAATATCAATTTCGCCGGTCAATGAATTCACTTGTGACTGTGAGTGACTTGTTGTGTATTTTGTTTGTCCTTTGAAAAATAAAAATATAGAAATGAATTTATAAAAAAATATCGCTTTACTATCGCTAATATTTGCCTATTCGTAGTGACAAAAAATTGTAACTGTAGGTGAGATTTAACTTCGAGCTTTTCAACTGTAACGTACATTTTAAATCGACTGAATTAATGGACACCGTTATATCGGTCGCGATTTTCATCGCGGAGGATATCGGCGAATGATTATGACTGAAATTAAAACTGAAACTGAATATTCACATTTATTCTCATAATGGTCACCAGCCACGTGATTTGCGTAAAGCCAATAACGATTTCAAGGTAATCAGCGAACGAGGAAACGGTATTATAACATACGACGAATACATTGTTTTATGACACAAATGCCTCATTTGCACGCTTTTTGCTACTAATATTATAATGTCGGCTTTGATCCGTATAGCGCTTCACGTAGGAATGCGACAACGAAACTCCCAATCCGAGAGGAATTGCATAACCGTTTTCTGTTCGCCGCGGCGTAGCGACGAGATACACGGTTACCCCAGCATCGATAGGCAATCTGTCCTTGGGAATAGGTATCCTTGCTCCTTTCACGCACCTTAATCGCACCTGATACAATTTCCATTCCGACCGTGCACGTCGCTTGGAATATGTAACATGCCGATCGACTGGAACCCTGTCACACAAAAATAGATGCACACGACAACGTGACGCAAAACAAGTTTATCGACGAAATGTCGAGCAACATTGCGCAAATAGAGTTTGATGAA
This sequence comes from Temnothorax nylanderi, assembly GCF_030848795.1. Classification (NCBI taxonomy): domain Eukaryota; kingdom Metazoa; phylum Arthropoda; class Insecta; order Hymenoptera; family Formicidae; genus Temnothorax; species Temnothorax nylanderi. The sequence goes on along the minus strand of NW_027249064.1, from coordinate 1,927,387 downwards.
AAACTGTAATGTAATAGAAACACAAGATTGTTGATTGCTGTGCGTACAAACATTTATCGAATAAATAAATATATACATATACAATAGATATATATTCTGACGTATAAAAGTTAATTTTATTAATTTTTTAATCTATTAATATATGTGCAAAAATAAATTTGCAGAATGGCTTGTGTTATGTTGCAAATTAATTGGATACAAGATTTACTTAATGAATCTCTGCTCGTTTCGCTTGAAACTCGAATATTGCAGTACTGCAGTACTGCAGTATGAATAATTGCTTTGCGAACAGATAAATACTCGATAATTGTTTTAAGAACAGGAAACCTGATACCGAGTGAACAAGGAAGCTGATGTGCGTGCTTAATTAAAATTCATGATATAACTCGTAGACATGGAATATTATAGCAGTTATTCTATTTAGACATTCACTTGGGAAAAACAAGTCACGTTTAATAGATTCTGATTAGAGCTCATGCTAAGTGATGTTTAAAGCTGCTTGCAACACCACCTTCAGCTAGAAATCCAGTAATCACGACGTTGACCCCGACTACTGCGAATGCTATATTAATTAAATAATAAGCGCGGGATTACTATTATAACGGTATGTAGTGTATCGACTATGAATCCGCTATATCGAAGAGTAATAGTCTACGAAAATGAGGACACCCTCGCATATGCGTCCGTACCTATGTCGTGCAGTTCAATTAGCCCCTGGCACATCACTTGTCATTTTCACTCTACGACGACCGCCGCACACAAGTATGTAACTCTATTGGATGGGGCTTACAGGACAGCAATATAATAATGAAATATTTTACGCCTGACATAAAGTAGAAACATCAAGCAGTCAGATTGCAATAATTCTCACGAAAACCTAACATCTTCTATCGAAAAACCCGTTCGTAAATTGTGAAAAATGTACGATTTATACGTATTTTGCATACCGGTTTTGAACGCCTCCACGCTGATTACTTGATTATCGTAAGTATAATTGAATTTGTGTCCCAAGACATCCTAACAAATAGTCACTTATATTTTATATTATAAACATTATTTTATGTATAATAATTTTTTAGATAATAAATGTGATATTTTTCGAATAACATGCAGAAAGAATTTATGATGTAAAATGTACGTATATAATTTTTTCTCTCTTGTAAAACTATTAATTAAGAAGGGAAAAATTTTTTATAAATTTATATATTAAAAAATAACACATATTTTTTAAATTCCATAAAATTATATATGTCTTAAGTTTATATTTACATTTACATTATTGCAAATACATAAATTAAATGACATAACGTGGATTAAATTAATATAATTTAAAAAGCTTTATGTTTTAAATTTTGACTTAATTCTCACATTCAATTATCACTTAACATTAGCCTGCTCTAAAATCATCATACAAGATGATAGGTATAGCACTGATGTCTGACTTTTAATAATCTATTTACTGGGGATTGATAGACAAAGGATATTTAATTGAAATGACAACCCACGCACCGTTTCCTCTTGTATCACAGTATTCATTCTTATACCTGAGCTTACCTGTCTCAACCGAGGTTTTCCAATTCCACGAAGTCAAGACTCGGTTTTTTCCTGATTGTCGGCATGTATACAACTTCGCGTTATTTAAGCACGGCGAATAAAACGATACTGGAGATAAATCGCGAATGAGCCGAACGATCAGATGGTTAGCCATTCCCCACTTACGCCCACCTCCAAGTAGGTACGATATATCGACGGCCGGAACCCTGCGCTAGTAGGGATCATGATGTTTATCGAATCGATGTCGGCTCTCTGCGTCCGAGGCACGTGTCACGCCATCGTATCTTAATCGTAAAGACTTTAAGCTATGTAATCACTTCGATTAACCATCGTCCGTTATCCGCGGTTACGGTCTCATTGATCTGCGCGTGTTCCGTGGCATGAGCTGTTCTGTAACGACTGAGGTATCTATAGTAATCTCGAAGCAGTGACATTTATATTTCCCAACAAACAGACGGAACAGAACGTCTCAACCCATAAAAGATCCTGCAAACAGTCGACCGTATCTCACGGATATCTGTCAAGCATGACGCTGAAATGGGGATTGAAACTGAACAAAGAGAAAACATAGGACGGTATATAATCGAACGCTATAAATTGTACGAAAGATCAAATCAGAAAGTAAAACACATTCGAGCTAGAAATGTGTGAAGTTCAGATTCTGCCACTGACATCGGGAGCATCAATCTGACCTAAATTAGATTTAATCGATGGAACATAATCCACTGCAATTCTCTCTCTGATTTGATGAAGTTGATTTCGGTGATGCGCAATAGACGACACTCTGATGGCAGCTTTGACCAGAAACGGATACACCGACTGCCTAAATGACAATCAACATATGAGCTGGAAACCATGCACGAGGGACATACAGAAATTATAGTAATTAATTATGACCGTGCTGTTGCAACGGACGCGAACAGAATACCAATGGGCACCAACTTCATCTGGTCTATAAGCTTCTCATTGATTTTCATAACAGTCTGAGTTAATAAAACTATCAAACTTCTTAATATAGACTCGGAGTTGAAATTTTTATAAGAAGAAAATCTTTCTAAAGCTGGGTAAGATATTGTATTTGGCCAATAAAATTTTCTCACTCAAATAGAGCGGAAATTCACGATGGGGAAGACTAACGAATTTCGCTCAAGTATGTTCATCAATCGTTAGGATTAATCGTGGATCATTCTATCAAACTCAGAGAAAGAACCTGTTTTTCACACACTTACGATTCCGTCTATTACTTATCGTCTACTTTTGCTATGTTGTAGTTAGCGTTAGAACAATAAACAATCGTTTATTATGACTAAATGTATTATAATTATAATATATGTATTACGATTATATGTATTAATGAAAAAGAACCACGGAAAGTAGGGAATATAATTGTCCTTGAAAATACAAAATAATGTACCTCTTTAATAGTGATTTTTTAGAATTGTACTTATTGCTTTTATAAATCGCACTTGTCGATAATTATATTTACAGGTTATTATCATGACAACTTGTACGGTAATTAGTCGTAATTAATGTCATAATTAATGTCGCAATTAATGTAAATATATAAAATCCGCTTATGTACGTCGTGTCGTAAATCCATTGCATATATTCACGCTACTCTAAACACAACCTCCATCGAAACTGTTTCAGAATATTCGACAGAAATGTCTGGCACACTGGACATCGAAATTGAAATAACAAACAAAGCTTCGCGTAGTCAATGTGTGAAAGCTTTACAAAGAGCGGTTTGTAAATAAAATGTTTCTTTAGGCACGTTTCACAATAAACTTATCCAAAATCGTCAAAGTGCTCTACATGAACTTCATTCTACGTTTACGTTTTACGTCGCAATCGAAATGCGATTTTCACCTTTGATAAGATCAATTTTGTTACAAAATTCTATATGTTGTAGATTGCAAAGGAGTCGCAATTTAAAACTTTTTGCGCTTCGCTTAACTTTATATTCCATTTCTAATTTACCTTTTTACTATACATGTCATTTTGTGGGATTTAGTAAATATATCATAGAAATTTTATTACTTCGCTTTTAAAAATAATATCACTGTTTACAACAATTTAAATTCAAATTACAAAACGTTAATTAAATTTTCATTTTTTTGATCGTATATAGTAAAATAAAGCAAGAGAAATGCAAACAAACATATTCTCTTCAATATAAAACGGTGTTTGAAAAAGCTACAGAAAATTTATCTAAATAGAATATTTTACTAGTCGAGTTTTTATATAGTGTTAATTTCTTTCCCGATTTATATTTGTTCCAATAAAAAGGGTGATTTATATGTCACAATCTACGTGGAAATTCTAGTAAAAAGTGCAGTATCTTTCAGTTTTATGACTAAAAATGTAAAGCACACACTTTTCGCTACTATTTATATCCGCAAATGAATTACGACCGCACCTACGTCCAGTTTCATCCACTGACATAAAGCATAAAACAAGTTGATACCACATTTCAACTAAATCATATAAAGCCTGTAATTTCCTGATGCACATAGCAATCATATAAATCCTGTATTGATTTTTTTTCGAATCATCTTTAGAATTTATTGCTCTCCAAATAATTTAACTTATCTTCCGGATGTCAATCAAGTTCCATATAAAATTGGAATGTATAAATATTGAAAACAATATTTCAAATAATAATTTGTTCTGAATTTGTAAATTGAAACTCGTTTATTTAAATTACTAGTATAAGTTCACGTTTAATTGCTGGTATCAGAGAAAATAAATTTTCAAACAGGTGGTTTTACGTGTGCGTAAAAGGATGACGATGATATTTCTATAAACGTCGCTATGAAAAATAAATTCTAAAATAATCGTAACGATAAATATTTTGAATTATTTCGGGACACAGCATGTCAGCGTGTCAGCGCTAAGACACTTCAATTACAAGGGTAAGAGAGCATAGGTACTGACAGATATACGCTGCGGCGTATTTCGTGGCATGCATATGTTGCATATCAACCGGAATTGCGCGTCCGAGGGCGAGTCTCGCTCCACTGAGGCCCGTAACATTCGTTAACAGCGAACGGGAGGATAGAGACCATGACTGCGTTGTATATCTTGGAGACGTATAGAAGCAATTACAAAAGCAGTGCAAGAATAATTACGTTGCGTTCAATAATTTCAGGTTTCGACGTTTTGCTTGGTCTAATACGAAAAATGTATACGTTCTATCTTTCTCATTTTTGGTCTCTTATCTTCTATTATCACGACGAAAGAAGTAAACCATATTTTAATCAAATGCAACCCTTTTTCTTGAAAACGTGGTTAATAAATTTCGAGGAATTTCCTCATTGTCAGAGCTATTTTAAAATATCGATTGTTGTTAAATTCGATGTTCTTGAGATATGAAAGAGCTTAAATTTATTTTGTTTTATTTTATTCGATATTCTTGCATAATTATAATTAAGATTTAGTATATAGCAACATAATGATGCAATCAAAGGTGAAATTACAAGCAACAGAATAATTATGGTTAGAAAATTAATATTCCAGTAAAGGCAATTACGAAGCTTCTTGAATTATCGATTTTCTACCAAATCTGAACAACGTTCTTCAACAGGATGTATCGTGGTGCATTTTCGAGGTCTGCAATAATTTTGCTTCGCTGAACTCGCGATACTCGTATAATATTCACTCGCTTTGTGCGAGAGATAAAGATGGTAACCGGAAAACAATAAACGACAAGGCAACTCGATTTTCGAGCATTCTTGACATAACGATGTAAATAGTGCTCATATCACCAGCATTTATCAATCTACATATTTTATACTTTATTTTATTTTATATAAACTACGTAATTAATTATACGCGTAATGGATTTATTTATATATGTATTTTCTATAATTCTTGACCTCTTAAAGAGACAGATCATAAAGTTTAAATTTAAAATTCTTCCCAGTGCGGAGAGATCGATTATGACAAAAATAACAACATCGTTAATCATCGTAAACAGTGTCACTTGATTAAATTTACTGGGTTTGCAGCCTGTTTTTGTATACTTATTCTTCTACATTTTCACGATTTTCGTACTAACAGAGTCTTTTGCGTTGTAATGTAAGGCTAAAAACATTGTGATCAAGAATCGAGTTTGAGACACCTCTGAGATATCTCTAGAATAGGAATTTTTTCGTTACACTCAAAATGGTCAAAACATTGGAATTTCAAATGAATGGCATTATGGAAGTCGAAGCACGAAGAAGAGAAAACTGTGCGTCCTTTTTTTATATTGGCGCCGTCGGAATACATATGTCGAAATTACGCAATGATTGCTTTTGGAAAATATCATCATACATGGGAATAGTGAACTTTCATAAATACATAAATTCACAACAACTTTAAAAATTACCGGTGAACATTGTCGTGAATAAATCAGATCTAAAAATCGCGTATTTTATATTTAAAGAAAGCATAATATATATGTATGTGTATGTTGTGTGATACGACAAATGTTTCATATTGCAATAAGAAAATAAAGAGAAAAGAAGACGTCAGAAGAAACATGTATATAGTCACACGCGTAAAACGACATGCGAAAAATATGTTCATTTTATGAAAAGTATATTTTTTTAGTTTCTTCGTTACAGTCGTTACAGACACACGTTCTTAAACTGGGCGAGGAGAATATAATTAATTTATGCTAATCAACGATTAATACATAAAAAATAATATAATCTTTTTTTTAGTTTCCCTCATTAAAACATTATCTAGAGAAAGAGAGTACCTCAGCGGTATTTTTAAAGCACATTTATGTCGCTCCGTTGCATCGTATTTTACATCTGAAAACAGTTTCCGGGTTTGCTTTTAAAAATTCATATATACCGCGCACGTAATACGGTCTGGATAATAAACTCATGGACGCAAGTTGGAACAAACAATTGTCGCACGAGATTACCATCATCAATGTAACATCTAACAATCACGTGCCCTACAAAATCAAGGTATAAATTTAGCATTAAAGCGTATACGTGACTAACAAGGTTTGCCGTGAAATTTAAACAGCTGCCCCACATCCCGTTTAACGTAGTCGATAATTGGCGCTTGTATTTCGCCCTCTATTTCCTTCTAGCAATGCATAATGACATGCTTGGGAAATGCATCGAGAAATGTTCTATCGAGGGATTACAGCTCGAAACGAGCTGCCAGAAGTTCGTTTACTCATCGCTTGACTCTAATTACCGGAGCGCGCGCTTCGTTCGCTCTGATCGCGCTCGTATCCTCTAAATACGAAAGTTAATGACATTCATAACGGAATGCGCGCTATCATAAATTTCAAGTAAACTTTCGCCAATAAGCTTCGATTTAAAAGCGCAATAAATTTGCAAGCGGGAGATAAAGCATGGGGGTCAATTCCCGTAGTTTCCGAACTACCGTGAGAGAGGCACGGAAATAGATAAAAAGAGAAAGGGAGTTATTGCCGACAAGGCGAGATGTACTGCATGACTGCAATTCAGAGTTCCGTCAAATTGTTTTAATCCATTTGCGGGGAAGATAAAACCGCATCGAACTCGCAACGTCATTATGCCTTACGACTTCGTTATCAGATTTCATCTCAGTTCTAATATTCTCTCTGACGTAGGGTTTTAAAGCGCATTTCGATTTTCCGCCAGGAAATTTTGCCACCAGCAATAAACGAACACCGAACGAATTGTGCGGCTGGATTTCTCGTTAGAGCGCTCCGGCTCGTCATTGCATCCGCCGTAATTTTACATTACGAAGCTACGTCTGCGCTGCAGCTAACGTTTCGTCCATCTACCTACATCCGTCGGTTACGACTGTAAACTTTATTCTCTCTTTTTTTTTTCTTTTTTAGGAGGCACGCGAGGTAACGAGATACGACACGAAGTGAAATCCATTTGTATAGCGGGCCATGCGCATGGGTCGCGATTTCGCGATATTAATACTAGTAATGCGAACGCGTCAACATAACTTCGAAGCGAATTACACGACCCTATTCGATTACGGCTTCCCATTGATATCGTCTCGCGATAACTCGAATGAGATGCCGAAGACCATCCACGGTACTTTATATTGAAATATAGATGCGCGGATGAAATTACCTCCAAGTTACGCGACGGCACTCTCACGAGAACTGTTCGGAATAAAATTATACAAACGACGCTGAGAGCTTCTGTTTTCCGGCTCCGTTAAATGAATCGTCTATAATTAAAACGAAAATCCACAAAGCTCGGCATTTAAACTTTGATATTCGCAAAAATCAAAAATGGTTTAGCCGTGGTACCTAGAAAAATTTCCGTAAAAACTTGGTTAATCTGCGTAATGCTAATACTTATTTAATGACCTATGTCGAATTTCCAGGTGATTTGTGAACGTTCGCTTGCCTTCATCGAATAATTTAGACATTAAGCTAACGGTGTAAACGGAATATATATATATATATATATATATATGTAGATCAATATACATATAGATAGATAGATAGATAAATAGATAGATGAAGAATTTATTCGTAGAGAGAATAAATCGGACTCAAATATTGGAATATTGGAGGTCAAACAATATTCAGGAAAAACAAACTATCATAAGATCGGCATTGGTAATCGATCAACCTCAGTAAATCCGGTTTTGCAGATAGACTTGCAGACACCCCCCGAGGGAACGCAACGGACAAAGGAACGCGGAATAAGTACTGACAGTCACGACAATTGTCTTCCAATACTTCGCGAAAACCTTGTTAGCTATGCATTCAAGGGCGGCGGAAGCGCGACAACAACGCGATGAAGACGGAGGCGCCCTTCCACCCCGTAATATGAGAAATAACGTAGCCGGTGTACCCTCGGAGAAACTTGTTCCATTTATCTCGAGTCCTCCTGAGAAATGCTTGTGACTCTACGCGGAACACAGGATAAACCTTACCTACAATGAATTATCGTGTAAACCGCGCATTTCGCCTTCGCGTCCATCAAAGATATAACATTGTTCCTAAGGGAAAATGATCCAATTCGAAAATTCGTCCAGACAGCCTTATCAGTACGGTTAAATGAACTCTGACAGCCCTTAGATTCGGCACTCCGACGAAAATTTCTATGTTAATATAGGTATATAGGTATATACATACATATTGCATTCTTTCTTGACATAGAGAGAAATGTAAGTCTCATATAATGAAAGAGATAAAATATTACATTTCAACAGGTTCAAATAAACTCTTGAAATCCTATATATAATAAAAAAAAAGTTCTTTCTCCAAGTCAAATAATCTTTAATATGAAAGGATCAAAAAGATGCTCAGCGTTATTTATATTTTATAATTTTGGTCAACAATTTCGCTATTATTCATATAATTTACATTAAAATGAAGCTAATAGTAACAATATTATGCAGCTTGATAAATATTAAAAATATTGCATATATTAAATCTTACTGTTGATAAATTTCGTTGCGGAATGTAGATTATATAAAAACATACATTGGAAGAAAGTTAACATCATATTCATGTATAAAACAAGATAGTTTTGCTATAAGCGTTTTTTATTAAACGAAACGCGCATAGTTAGCTTAACCCAGACTATATTTACAGAAATACGCGTGTAAAAATATGGATGAGTGCACTGTAACGTTGTGAATGTTTCACTGTAACCAATGAGCTCCGCCGAGGCAGCAAACGAGTTCGCGAAGTTCACGAAGGTTGTTTATCGTCGAAGCGAAGAGAGAAAAGTTACCACAAAGCAATGGCCTTTTAATGTGTGGCAAGGGCTTCGGCGAACTTCCGCTCGCAACTTTTTGCTGTAATTAATTCCTACGATTAGAAGTACTCTTAGGAGCTGCACGTTGCCGTTGCAAGTAAGACGCATAAATTACGCGGATCCCCGTTCGATGGAAACTCTTTGTTTCTGTGTGTATAACATCGAGATTAATGCTAACGCCTTTGCCGCTCACAATATTTATGAATACGACGGGTACAGAAATGGGGGAGAGTGTTTCTGTATTGCCTCGTGTTTTATGATACGGAGGACCGCTCTTTTTTATTGGGTGATAAAGGGGAAGTGCTACCCGACAAAAGTAGAATTCAACCGAGAGAACCATTTTCCGCGATATGCAAAACTGTAAAAAGGTCAGTTCTAACTGACAATTTGATATGGGCTTGATCTTGCGCTTGCTTTTTTTTATTCGCGGTACAATTCTGAAATTCTGAAATTGCCTTGCGTTTGTTACCCAAACGGAATAATATTCGTGAAAAAAATAACAGTCGGTGTTGTTCAATATACATAATTTTTTCCTAGCGCAACGAACATGTTAGTATTGTAGATTATAATGAAAATAGAGAGAAAAAACCAAGGTGAAACACGCAGCGGTAATAAATTGTTCATTATTTTTGCCGTCCAGCACAAAGACTATTTATCGTAATACGACTTCAAAGCTTGTTGCAACTGACGGAACGTTGTTGAACGAAATTCGCGGCGAAGTGTGCGCACAAGAGTATGCCGCGTCGCGCGGTCATAAAGAGAAGTAGAATACCGCTTGCGCCATAAATCTTTACGGGTAATCATTTCTTATAATGCTTGAAGGAATTTCAACATGCAATTCCTCGCGACGATGAGAGTTGCAGAGAACCTTATGCTCAAGTGTCTATGGATTCAAAGACATAGAAAGCGAGACCCATCGATGCCGAGAGTCTTTGATCTTTATTCCCATGCATACATATATTTCACGATTGAGAGATATTAATCATACTCACAAATATTACCTATCCTTTATCAACCAACGACGTCAAAGCGTATGGATGTGCCTGTATTTATTATGTAAAATATATACACATGTATTAAAAATTACACTTTTTTGCAATTACAGAAAATTTCTAACTAATGTACATCCTTTCAATTTTCTCAACGAAAATTAATCACTCTTATCCGGAATATTGCTGTAATGATCTCTAAATAGAAAAATCTTTAAAAAAGAACATTTATTAAAAACGAAACAAAAAGTCGCTATTTTGTTATTTTCTTGCATTCTCGGAAGATGAATTAAATGTACTTATCAATTGCACATACCTTGAATTCAAATACTGAAAGTAATAGCTTTCTCTTTGATTTCTACCATTTGTACTCTAAAGAAAATATCACTTGATGTATCATCTATAATAAGTAGTAATCTGTTGTTGCAACACAATGTCATTGCATTAGCAATCAATCTTGTTATTAATTACAGAAATTAAAATTACATATTAAATGGATAATATGTAATAGTATAAATGGATTCAGGCTCATTAACCTTTACGGTACGATAAATAGACTGTTTCGTATTATTATCCAGTACATTCGTATTATTATATAATACATTTATATTATATTAGTCGATTAGTCAGTAACGGTCCGAATAACAAATTTTATTTCATGTTATTACTCGTGAAAATTCGACTATTATATCGACTATGTCAGAATATAAGAGGTTGCTTCTATTGATTACCAATGGACCCTACTCGATGCTTAAAGTACTCACTTTCGTTTCCGACATCATACGAGACGTTGCCCGCAATCGAGAGTCAAATAAATTTGTCTCAGTCAATCAAGACGTACGACAGTTCATTCCACCTGCCTATCCAAGAGTCCGCGGTTCAGTTATAAGAAGACAGACATCTATACCTCGTTTTTGCGTCGTTTGAGGGACTACCCAAGAATTACACGTAAAGTACTCGGCATAGACTTTTATCTTTTTCTTAGGTAGATCGATTAATAATGATACAATTGCGCTTTCGTATTGCAGCAAGAGAAAGTAATATATAACACGCACACGAATTATCAGACTAGTTTTCACTAGCTTCTAATCGAATAATACAAATAATATTAGACAGAACAGGTACTTGACAGAATTTCGGAAATATATTTTGATGCGTAAATAAATGTGTTATAATTTATTTTATTTGCGTAAAACCAAACAACAAAGCTTGATTCCAGCAAATTTATTAGGCTACCACAGGATTTAACAATATCGGAAAAACAATATTTGTAATAAAATATCCCATCAAATTTTCAAATATATCGATATTATCTTCATACATAATGTAGACAAGCATCTATTAAGGTATTTTAAAAATTCATATCCTCGTTTCAGTTTCCTCGAGTATGAATATCTTGATGGACGTTTTGCAACATCCGCAAATTGCTTTGCATACTTCGACACAGAAGATAAGCGAGGCATGATATCTCTCTCATGAAATTTTATGTGCAGAACCTCTATAAGTAAACTGCTAACGTGTTACATCGCGTGTAGAAAAATCCGTTTAGATATATTTTCAGGAATACTTCGGTGTCGTTTTTTATTTCGACACAGCTGAAAATCCGAAATATGTCAAGAATATCATTTTTTTTGCGATTGCGCATCACTATCAAGGCATGCACTCGAAACGTGTCGTATAAACCATTCCACGAACGTTCTAAAACTTAGCCCGACTATATAGCAGCGGCACTTAGCTTTTAACTCTTGAAATTTTTACCCTTTGTGTGCTCGCTGAATTCTTTTTACAAATACATTATTCCATTTCAACTAACATGGTGTTAAAAAGAACAAATGACTTTGCGGCATACAACGTAAAATATTCAATAGCTATCATTTCTAACTAGTGATTAAATTTTAATTGATAGACAATCGAAAGTAAAGCGTTTTAATTATCTCTCATGCCTGTATTAAAAGTCTATAATAAATTCTATACGTGCAATAATTCAAGAAGCATCTTGATATATATCTGTATATCGAGCGTCGATACATTACATTGACAGAGAAGCTTGAGCATCGCGTTGTCTCCGTGGCAAGGTCTAATTGGTTCGATAAGCGCAAATAGGCGGGAATAATTAAATCTCCTCTCTCGATGCGGCATAGAGAATCAAAGCTGTCAAGGCAATTAACCCGTGTAAACTTGTGAGGCCGATCTTCCTACTGACAATCATCCATCGATTGTCGCGCATTTCCCTCAACGACTCATGATATTAGGTATTATCGGCCAAAAATCCCATCGTCCCGAGTGCCCGATAAGAGAACGCGCGCCGCATGGGATGCTGGGAAGAGGGGTTGGTTCGGTTCAAGCCGGCGCCCTCGCTCCACAAGTTCCTTCAGTATACGCGCGTAGCTACATTCGGTTGGATCCTATCTCGCATCGTGTTTGAAAATCGCGTCATCTTCGTATATCGGGAAAATCTTCCACGAGGGAAACATTTCGTCGGTCGGTTTACGTGTCAAAAACTACCGCTGTGTTTACTTGAATTTGATCGAAGGCAATTTAAGCTGGCGCGAATATAATTCATTCCTTGAAGTGTTCTCTAAGTATATATAATGCTCGTTATAAATCGAAACTTAAAAAAACTTAGAAAACTGCGTATATTGAGATTCCACGTCGGTTAATCACAGAAACTTCGAGCGAGCGTCGACGTAACTGTCATCTTGAAGTTTGCTAATTGCAATCACACGGCTTTGTGAAGAACAAAATACTGCCATTGCAATGCTATCATTTACTTCAAGCGTTTTGCTTGAAAAAATTCCCAAATTATTATTTATGTGCAGTAAAGAATATTGTAACATTATAGTGTATAAACTAGATAGTTAAGAAAAGTTGATTTAAGAAAGAAAGTTATTGAAAGTGAAGACTTCACGTCTTTCGTGAGCAACCAAAAATTCCATAAAGCAATTTCATATTTTGGAAGGTACTTCAATCACATATTCGGGCATTCGTAATTTCCTTATCGCAGCCGTCAGAGATTCAATCGATTTCAATTTGCGCGAGCTGGTACTGCCGAGGCAATATATCTCGAATTCCTTTGCTTCTTCCAGTACGTTTGATAATGCTCGCCTGGAGGATTCTTTCGACAATGATACCACTCGAGATTCTTCTCGAGTTAAAAAACGCGACTTATTCGCGCGTGTAACCATTAAAAAATAATCATCCACGTATTACAAGACTGAGACAGTGTTCCAGCGCAGGGGGAGAAATGGCAACACATTAAGAGACGAAGTTTTACCCGGGGGGGTAAGTATTGCGTAGAATGTATGAAGCTTCTTCAGTTTCTTTAGCAACTAATTAGAAAATATTCCCATCGTATAGTTTATTATCCAAAGCAATAACTCTTCGTGTTAACGTAAAGTCATACTGACACGTATTGGATGAGAAAGCGAACAATGTAAATAGGGCTTAACCGTGTAGTTAATTCTAGTTTAACGCAGGGAGAAAGAGAAAGAGAACAGTACTAAAATAATGTTCCAATTTTCCCGTGAGTTGGCACCTCTTTTATTTTTTGCTGCAACGATTAAACCGGAGTGCTGAATTAGCTAGTTTTTTGCTTATATTATTTAATATTCTCTTTCTCTCTTTTATACACTCTTTTTGTCTCGTAGGCAATGTTATAATTTCTCTAATTTAAAGATTTATTGAGCTATTGTTCGTATATACAAAGAGTATAAAAACAATTGTACAGTCACTAAAAAGAAGTCTATATTTTACCATTGAGAGTATAAAGAAAATTTAATTAATATTTCCTCGCAAGAATTCTTTTATTCCAATAGCTCACTGTTCGACAGAATTCCTTATTGTACCATTAAAAGCAAAATTTCTCGTATCGCCTCTCGAGATATCATCCTAACTATTACTACAAAGACCCATCGACCCTTATTTAGTCTCTATAGAAAAAGCCGATGGCCAAACGGCGAACCCTTGGACGTAGAGCGAGCATCTAAGATCATTGTACGACCCTTTACGACCGCAGTAATTCTTTAGACCGCGCACACCGACTCTACCCTCGGTTATCGGTGTAACTACTTCGTGTGGTAGCAGGGCTCCTTTACTCCTGATGAAGTTACATTCGTAGTACCAGAGATCCATCTTGCCAACAGGCTCTCTCTCACCTTTCTTTTAAATTCATCGAAACGTTTAGACGAGTCATACGGAATACACATAGTAATCAAACACTTGCACGTACGCTCATCACGTTTGCAAACGTTTGCAATATTGTTTTATTTTTTATTATAATTTTTGTCTTAAACATATAATGTAAATACTTTAAAACATTTAACAAAATTAAAAAAAAAACATAAATGACTTTAAAGAAAAATATTTAAAGAAGCATGAAACATGTGTGCATAAGCCTTAAAAAAAGAAGAGAACAGAAAATTATGTATTAATAGGTGCTTTCCATTTACATCAAAACTCAGATAATTCTCACTTGTGACGTCGTTCTATCCTTTTTGGGAATTAATGAGTATAATAAAGACAGAATGACATCACAAGTGAGAATTATCTGAGTTTTTATGTAAATGGAAAGCAACTAATATGTGATTAATTATTATTTATTTGATATTTTGGTTATTCATTATTATTTTATAAATATTGCTAAAAACATTTACATAAAAGATATATTATTTATACAGATTCCTAAAAGCGTTTATATAAAATATATATTATTTATGAATATACCTAAAAAGTTCAATAAAAATATATAATAATCTTGAATTATTTCAAAAAATTGACAAATTATTTTCTAAAATATTTGTGCTTTTTAATAAGAATTTAATATAACGTTTCTTACAAATAATTCAAATAATAAAATAAATAAGTTGCAAAAGCTATCCGCACTTAGGGTATATAGAAGAAAGAAGATACTTTAGTTGCAGGCATTTGCGCGTAAAAACGGTCTCGACAGTGATTTATTATAACATTTCATTTCACGTACATACTCTCAAGAAAACTCAGCTTTAGATATACCTACGATATGCTGGTGAAAGAGTTGTACTCTGTCGTAAATATAAAGGAAAATAAAAATTACTGCAAACATCTTGAAAGCTGTACTTTATATGTTCCCCCCATATAATATAATTTCGCATTCACTGCCTTTCTCTTAAATTATTCTAAATGTTTGTATCTTGAAAATTTAAAGATCCGTGCTTATCTATTGACACGGTGAATAACTTTTAATGAATGCAAGCTCTTCTTCGAAGTTTATACCAAACTTTCGAGTCAAACTTGAATTTCGTCTTACAAATTTTCGGCTTTTCCCACCGCAGATTCTTGTTCCGCACAGCAGATGTGCGGCACGCCGTATTAAGTTTACCGTTTTGAAAGCGGTTAAAGTTACAAAATCGGATTGAGAAGCGTATTAACATTCAACGAAAACGATATTATATTTGAGCATAATATTGCGACTGATGAAAACTTAATGCTAGAATTATGTAGCCTTACTACGATTAAGCTGTGGCTCGTGGAGAAGTTATTTCTAAGACTAAAAGACTATTATCTGCCCACGTATACCAGATGTCTTACGAGATGGTCGTGAGATGAATATGCATTGCGACAATGGAGACGAGAATTACCCCTTGACACAGATCCTAGATTATCGCTTCATTCTTGGGACGTCCAGTTGCTATAGGGATGAGTGAACGAAGTACAGCATAGGTGAGAGCAGTCTTAATAAGAGTTTGATTAAAAAATTGAGTATATAGCGCATGACGGTGTTGCTATATCAAGTGCAACAATCGCCGTGGGCAATTCCCTTAATTTTTACCGCCTCTAATTTTCTACAGAATGATGAAAATCTTAATAATATAATAATGTCTCCGCTGTCACTGTTCTTATCGCAAGCAATTGTATTACATTTATGCGAGCACATTTCCACAGGACAATTCAAATTTACATAAGCGAACGGACGAAAGTGCTTTACATTAGATTTAACATTCTTCGTGAATCTCATGAATCTCATTCGGACACTTTCAGAACAATTAACAAATGCTAAGTGAACAATGTAACAATGTGTTTAATCTTTAGACGCAATCAATAAATGAGCAATAATTATTTATCTTTTATGCATTTTGCTTCATTATTGATATTTAATCGCTGATTTCAAACAAAGATGCTTAGTGTGCGTGTGATGGGTGTATATTTTTACACGTACGCACACATATGAATAAAAACAACAAATAAAATGCAACAAAAACCAACATTACCATACATTTTCATAATTTTAACGCGTCGTTAGTCGATACTCGCTGGAAATTTTCACCTCGATATATTACGATATTCGATTAATCACGAACATGCGGTACTCTCGAGAAACGTGGTCGTAAATGAGGACTATCGCCGTGGTAATTTTACAGCTTCAGAGCAGCAGCGCGTATGAATATATTGTGCATATCTACGATCTGAACTGTAGTTAGGTATTTAATAATCATATTATAATGCATCACGTACAGCGCCGGCATAAATGGATTCTTTATTAAAAGGCATACAGCGTAGCCGCTGAAATTTACAGGCCATTTCAGTTCTTAATTGGTCTTTACATTTCATGAAAGATTTAATTCCGAAATATGCAAAAGGTGCTCACTTGTGAAAGTATGATTATTTGCCTTCATTGCAGCGCCTTTTATTACGCCTTTGAACCTGCGTTTACAGTGTAATTTCTCGTTGCATTTATCACTAAATTTCTGGTTAATCTCAACTTCGAAATGGTATAACTGTCAAATATACCCAAACCAACCAATGAAACTTTCGAACGCGCGTAGTAACAATGTATCACTAGAGGATAACAAATAACTAATTTAAAATACATATGTAAATAGTGCGATATCGTTGTATTATTTGAAAACATTAAAGTTCAATAATCGATACATTTACATATCCACCATAAATGTGATTGATTTATTAAACGTTATAAACGGAATAATAATTTATCATGATAAGATTCGAGTAGTAGGTATGTATATCTATTATTTTCTACGCTTAGACGGTATTTTTAAACTTTATCGCAAACGAAAAATCTGCTGGTAATACCTTTCCGTGCACATAAAGAAGCGCAAACTTAATTAGTCGTGACAATGTCACTTTTAAACAAGCCGGACGTAGACGCAATTAACCATCGTGGAAAAAATATGAAAGCTGGGATTTGTTTATCTGGGGTTTCTCTTTTGTGAGGTCACATATTCGATGAATCCAGAAAATATTAGTATCTCGTTATAATAGAGAGCTACTGTACATACATGCAGCCATTTATTAAAAACTAAAACCAAAATAAATAACAGTAAAATAAAACTATTATTACTAAGCTAAAATAATATTAAATTTTCTCGAATTTAATACATTTCTCCACCGTTTCTGTTCATTTTATACGCATATAGCGATCTTCATTAAATTCCTTATATTCCTATACTCAAGCTACACGCTGTTTTCCTCGATTCTCTTTTTATAGTTTTTATTTATCATATATACAAAATAATTCATAAAGTTTTAATGTTTTACGAGATATTTTTTGAAATCATTATAAGTAGAAAAGTTTATACAAATATAAATGCGATTCTAAATATTTAGGAAGTTACCTAACATTTTTGGGAGTGCGATATTGTGATCTAAGTCATTTAGATTTTGCAATTAAAAGTGAATGAAAGATCTTGTTAAAAAAAGGCGTAAATACAGGATGCTTTACTATACATTGAATTTCAAATGTGTCCATATATAAATTAGGAATAGTATTTGAATGGTATCCTGCAACGGAGAATTTATATCTAGGTTTTATAGTTGATAAAATATGTACAATAAAAGTATCCAATAAAATTAAGTATAAATATGCCTCGATTATCGAAATAGAAAGTAACAATGTGACGCTTCGTCGAAACTTTATTGCTTGGTAGACTATAGAGTGCGTCAACGATGCAAATATTACCGAGAGTCAATTCCATGCACCGCCAATGATTATCCATTAGACCTCGAATAACGGCGGTTTATAATACAGTTATGTGGTAACGCCTCATTTCCGGCAGGATGTGACATTATTTGGAAATAATTACGTAAGCACGACGAAAGTGCATTTACGATTAAGCCGGAAATTGGAAATACGCCGTAGAATCTTCATTATATTCAAAGGTGCTTTGAAAGTATTCTGCTATCATCGTAATTGCAAGTTCCACTCATTAAAAATTGGATTATAAAAAATCTTCTATTACTTTAATAAAAAAATACACACAAATTTAAAATAATTCTTTTAAATTGTGGAGAATTCGTAGTTTCCTACATTTTTATATAGGTAGATAACTCAAAATGTTTTAAACCGTCTTTAATTAATAAAAATTTCGTAAATCTAAAACTTCGAAAACTTATATTAACGGAAAAATGGATATTTATATTATAATAATAATAATTTATATTATGACAAAATTTAAGGATCTTTCTTCTTTCTCATAATTTGCATAATAATGGAATATACAATTAAGAAAAAGATATATTTGTATATTATAATTATCTGCGTAAATATTATTCTTAAGAAAAACAATTATTCTTCCTTAATTACGCATTTTTGTAATAAATAAGGACACAAATTAGCATCTTTAGTACTTACGATATCCAGAAGTTAACTTACGGAAAATTTATTATCATATTTTGCTGCCCTAAGTTCTTAAAAGCGATAATTCAGAGAAAGAGAGAGAGAGGGAGAGGGAGAGGGAGAGGGGGAGAGAGAGAGAGAGAGAGAGAGAGAATTCTCATATTTTTTATCGAATCGTATTTGATCAATAATAAAAAAAGTTTTATGTCTTAAATATTATTAAGAGATAAATTGAGAGATTCTGGAAGAGTTAAATTCTATTTATTATACACAATTTATTCTCTCTAAGGAGAGTTAAAAGAAGTACCAACAAGATGGAATAAGTTCTTATGTAGTTAGAGAGCGAGCTTATATTATTTATGACTTTATATTAATTATTATTTAATATTAATTTCCATTTAATCAATATATTTCTCAATAATTTAAAATAATAGAGCAATTTTCAAAAAAAAAGGATAAAGATATATACTTTATATACCCCAAGGGGTTTTAAAGGGCGTTTTTCAAGGGACGTACCCAACCCTATCCAATTCTTTTCCCTACTATTATCATTTTCCCTACTATTATCATTTCCTTTGGACCAACGGTTTAACGTCTCTTCCGAAAGACGGAGCCCAGTTTAAAAGTTAAACGAAAAGTACGATTACGTGAACGTAATGTACGTATGTACGTACATATAACATACGTATAACATACGTATAACAGACATATACACGGACATTTGACACCTTAACATATACATTACAGATTCCAACGGTTGTTTTCTATATTATTGTTTTGGCGTGACGGCACTAACGGAGAGCTGCTGTCGATGTTACAGAGAGAGACACGACACACAGAACATAATAATACTTTAAATATTGAAAGTAATAATTTATTGCATATCCCCGTAGGGTTCACAATCTAGTACCTCTTTCTTTCTCCTCTCACTTAACCCTTTGGACCAACTGCTTAACGTCTCTTTCCGAAAGACGGAGCCCAGTTTGCTCCGCACAAGAGCCTCAATCTTGCACGGAGGGGCGCAGCTTTCGGAAAAACATTCCATGGCTCTAGTGGACTCGAACCTGGTTCCTCAGATTACGAGTCTGGCGCTCTACCACTAGACCACACTGCCGCCCTTAGAGCAATTTTCAATTTACCTTAGTTCTGTTACTTATATCAAATCCAATTATCCAATTAAAGTAGTAATATTTGAAATAGTTTATGTATGTCGTTTTCCATTCTCTTCCTTTCTTCTCCTCTTCCCCCGCTCCATTCCTCTTTCTCTCTGTGTGTTAAAATGTTGAATAATTCAGATCGTATATTAATTATTATATATAATAAATTAATTCACAACGTGATTGATTGGAGAAATAAAATTTTATTACTTTTACTACTAAAAAATTTTTTATAAAAGGTACCTGTTCAAATGCAAGCAAAATATTAAAAGTTATTTAAAAAATAACAAATATTTTTTTGCAACAATTAACTGCATTTGTAAAAATAACAATAAATAATAAGATTGCTGGATAATTTTAACGTTGCGTTAAATATTTTTTTTACGTAATGTAATTAATCGCCGGTTGATTTGTAAATACAGTATTTCATTTGAGATGAGATTTTTTTCGACGAAATATTGATGCAAAATATTTGTAATGAGACGATGTATCTTCTTGAAGAAAAAGCTTCTTGCACGACTTAAAACTCTTAAAAGTCATTTATCATCATAATTACATAGCTGCTTTTTGCAAAGTACGCTGTCTTGTGATAGAAACGTATGCATTATCTACCACCATAAATTTCCACTACATTTAATGTAGTTGCAATAATGATGTTAAGATGTAGTTGTAATAATCCATTATTTCAATATAACATCTATGTTGCAAAATTACGAAATTATATTTAATTATAAGAATTATTTATATCCAGCATATATTTTCTAACCTATAGCTAGAAAGCAATTTTTTGTAAATTAACAATGCAGTCAATAAAAAAAGTCGAATTTATATTATCAACAAAATTTAAGAATCTTTCTTTTTTAACAAAACACAGATTTAATGACAGAAAATTTCAGAAACGAGATTCCGCGTATTAATATTAAAATGACCAAAATTTAAAGAGAATTTCTTTCATGTACCTCTTGAAACTGCCCTAGCAATTTGTCTTCTGAAGAATACCACAGTACAACTGATTTATCTTATCAATCTTGAAGCTAATCACCCGCTTTTCCAAGCAAGAGCTAAGAAGAGAAGATAGTTAAAAATAAAAGACAGCTAAGTATATCTTAAAAATTCCCGGTGCACGGCGCTTTGTGCCACACCAAATTCTAGCGACGTACTTTATTTTTGCCACTGATCAACAAAAAACTGTTACATCACATTCCACGAATTTTTTATCCAGCCTCGATCGACATCATTAATCTCACTAGAACTATGTTCTATAAGAAATAAATATCGTACCTGTGCAAATTGTCTCAATAACTTATAGTACTAAATAATAAATTTGATATAATAAGTTTGACAAATATTTTTAAAATATTTTATGTAGCTAGATATAAACTCCGTTTATTTCAATAACATATCCAGTAAATGGATGTTTAATATGTTAATGTTGTTTCTGTCTTTGTCATTCTCGCTACATGCTTATTAATCCAGATACTAAACAGTTGACCACAAAATATTTATGGGTACAATGTATTATTAGCCAAATATTACGAACATACACGAGAAGGGAATTACGATTTTACATGAAATTATGAAGGTTAAATTGAAGTTTGTGGAAAATTACCTTTATATATTGCGAATATACGTTACAATTAGAATAACAGCACGCGAGCAAATGTCCGCAGAAAAATTACAGCTCCCAGTACCATTAGGTCCGAGCCCGTCATAAAAAGATGTGAAACCTTTACCCTCTACCTATCTTCTTACTTATTCAGCAGCACGGAATTAATAATGAGTTTCGATGTGCCAATAAGGTTCTGTTTTTTTTAGTACCATGTTATGTAATAATTCTTCTGTCTAACATAAGCATTACAAAAGTAGTTGAAACAAACTTTTTGGAATAATACTTGCAATTGCGTTATTGACTATATTGAAAATAATAGGATAATTATTTTCAAATAAAAAGAAACATGGATTTGATAACATCCCTTTGTTTTCTAAAATTATATATACAAAAATTCTTATATACAGAAATCCGCAAAATCCTTCGAATAGAGATATTTCTCAATTGTCTCCTTGCGATCGCTTGGTTTATTCGTTTGACGTTCTTCTGTGCCATCGAAACGCGAAGCAACCGCGTCTAACATCTTGCCTTTGTTCTTTGGGTTGTGCAAGACTATCGCAGGACGATCGGAAGACGCCTTTACTCGCGCTCAATAAGGCGAAACGAGCAAAATGCTCAATGACAAAGAAACGAATTCCGCATCCTTCCTTTCGAGATCGATAGACGATCTTCTCTCGTTTCTCAAGGCACCGTACAATGATATAAAAAAAGTACGTTTGGAAATTGCGGATGTGAAATTTTGCCGGAACAATCAGCAAACAAGTTTACCGAGAGCAATCCTCGACCGAGTTTATTCCCATATATTATTATGTAAAAGTCAAAATTGACAAAACAATTTAATTGCCTACGAATTATTATAATACGTAAAAGAATATAATGTACTGGAAATGGCAAATTCCTACAAAGAGATATTTCAATTGCTTTGTAATAAATAAATTAATTAAATTTCGAGCCAACGACGCTCAAAACTGAAACAAATGTTAATTAATATATCGCGGTCTACTATAAAGACTCTCGGAAATTAAAGAAAATTGTGGAGAATCCCACGAATTGTTTTATCGTAATTATTTTAAATTTTTTGCGATATTGCATGCAATATTGATCACCATCAATTTTATCGGGCAACCATTTATTTGGCTCATTTTAATGCGTGCAGCACTGCTGACATTTTCTATTGGATAATACTGCTTCAGGCGGGCGAAAATATTTTCGCGGCTGTCATCATTAAATTGAATTTTTCGAAAGCTGTCGTCTGTACCAAAACTACTCACGAAACATTCGAATATGTGACACGACGATATATTCAGCGTCTCTGAAGGAGAAGTATCGATAGAATCTATATATATGATTTTACTTGTAGCCGGTATATTCACGCGTGGAAGCTCTCTGATAATAACACCCTGCTCACGTGCCATATTATTTCGTGCACACTTGGAAAATAACCGATATTGTGAAAAATAACTCATAAAATTCGCATGAATCAATACTTTACGATACCCGTGAGATCGCAGATCGACGATGCGCGTACCATAAACGCGATGTCCGTTTCGTATGTATCACTCACATTAACGTCATATCCATAAATGTAAGTTCCAAATAGGTGATTTAATAAATAACATCTGATGTGCATTAGAGACCATTGCAATATAAGGCAGTATGCATTTGGTATAAAAAAATGATTAAAAATCGATTACGTTAAATATTGCAGAGAGACAAAATATTCTAATTAGAACAAAGCAGAAATATTTGAAAATGGATATTCTGTTGCAAGGTAATTTTACCAAGCAAAGCCTCTTATCCTGTATAATGACGATTTCCCGATTTCTATTTTAGAACATTCTACTCACGAAACTCTTTCCGTTCCAATATTTTTGATTGCGATTGCGTACTGCATTTTTTAACTGAATCGTCATTTATTATAATGTAGTTTCTGTATGCAGATTCAAAGAATTTTTGTTCTTATGATTACAGTGCTACGTTGAGATAACGTAATAATATTTGATGTTTTCAAAAAAGTCAATCATTTATTATAATTCTATATCATTAAATGGAGTTGTGTAGTTTATCAATCTTTATATCAATTTTTTTGTATTTTTAATGTACATAAATTACTATAGAATTAGATAATTTTCGAATAACAAATTATTTAAAAATTATGTACTTTTATAAATTCTATATGTAAGTGTTAAGAAAGTAATAAAAGTAACTATATCTACATACTAAAAAATCTATGTCACTACGGGAGGAGAAATCTATTTTCCCATCTCAGCGGTATGCCGTCGCGAGTCTAACAACTTTCATAAGTGAAACGGCGCCTCTAGTCTTGAAGCGTTAGCGAGACTATAAGTCGCGCAACAGGCGTTTCCATCACATATATATATATATATATATATATATATATATATATATATATATAATAAATAATCTATTGCTGCGTCAAAGGCGAGAAAATTATCATAGCTTTAGGATTTCGTGAGGTTTCATGTTTGTGTAAATGTATTAGAAATATGATGTATTAGCAGGAATAATATAAGAGAAAAATATAAAAGCAAATTAAAAAAATATATTTCATAGAGTTCGCCTATTGCTTTATCCATTGGACATAAACGTTTCATATTTTACGCGCAAAAATGTATTATGTCATGAAGTTACACGTATCTATTTTATAATTTATCAAATAAGAATACTTTTACAAGTACGGATGATAGGGTCGTACAGTCGGTAGACGTATAGAATCAATTATTCAAGTCCATAATAAATCATCTTATACGAGCTCCATAGAAAATTCGTAGCTCCACCTTCACCACCAAGATCGCCGAAACTTCGACGGCGTGTACGTTAGAACAATACACCATAAATAACGCTCGCAAGCAGTAACGCCTGTTATTGATCTTTCGTGTCTGAAACAACGCATCTTGTACGTTAATAAAGATCTTTCGCGGTTATTAAATCCACATATTATGATATTAGTCATATCCTTCCTATATTATTGGATATTAATTTAGTGCATTATCTTTGTACCTTTTTATTGTACGTCATATATAGCTTTAAAAAAAAAATACTAGAAACAAGTTATGAAATATGTTATGTAAGTCTTTTGTCATGCAATGTTGAGTCTTAAAAAAATAGCGTGGTTTGAAAATTGATATATAATGAAATATATATATCATATATAATGTTTCAACTTTTTTAATTTTTTTCTTTCATTATATTTTAAAATATCTCTCATTAATTCAGATCAGCTCACGTTTTAAAATGTTATTCGTATAGTGTACCATTTAGATTATTACAATCGTGTTCGCGACTGAGCTTTTAGAATTTCTTCGTAGCACTTCATCAGACGTGAGAAAAAATTAACGAGGATGATGGCAAGAAACTAAGAGAAGTTTGTGATAATAATTCGGCTCGAATGCCCGCTAGCTATACACATCGCTACAAACGTGAAAGAATAAAACGCGAAAAAAGGCGTTGAAAAAACGCAGAAAACATAAAACATATATAGAAAAAAGGCAGGTAGCAAACACTTATCTCCTATTATTACACGGTTAAATCTTTTTTATTTATTATACAAAATAAATTTCTTAATTAAATACAAAAAAAACTAAGAAAGATATTATGATATTACGCATAAATGTGATGAAACTACTCAAAAACAAAAAATCTGGAACACTAAATTAAATTTTCCAGATATGTAAGCGATCCAGATTTCATATACGCTAAAAGAGCCTAGGTTGCGTAAATTTTTATGTATTAACTGAGGCAATCACGCTGAGTCGCTAAATCTTCAGCAAATATTTATCAATTCGTACCTCTGAATTCTTTTCATCGAGAATATGCAGTCGTGCTTTGATGCTATGCCGTGCATTTAATTAACGTTTGTTACCTTCGATTACTTTTACCGATCGTGGTGATTACTTTTATCTAGATTAAAATTCTACTGCTATTTCGACAATAATAGTCGAGAAATAATTCAGAATACAATTCCAGCGGCTCTCTCGTTGTTCAAATCACCGATAAATTTATCTATCCCGAACGAGTGAGAACACGTTGAATTATCTGCGATTGATACAGAAATAAAAAGCAAATAGCTCGCTAAAATCTGACGAAATTAACGCGCGCCAAATTATCGATCGTTTAACGGATTAGCTGAAGATTTATTTTCTAATAAATCGCGTCATATCTCTTCGATAAATTTCAATATTCTACAGCTCACTCGAAAAGCGACATTACCCCGTCAACGGACAAAGGATAGTGTGTCGTACCTATGTATCGACATAAACTACGATAGATATTGATGCATGTACAAAGGACAGCGTCACGCATTAACGAAACTGCGATACATGCCCCGGAGCCTACAAGGAAGGACGAAATACAACCGCTTTATACGGTAACGATGCAGCGCCATCGATCATTTTCGTGAAATACAGTTACGAGATTCTCCCTCGTGTCGAGATCCTATACACTAAAGATATTAAATTGTCACTTACCGTAGGCCATTGCATCTGCAGACGACATTCGCAGAGAATACAGATAGTAATTCATTAATTAAGCCACCATATGAGTCGCGGTATAACTATATATTATTACGACGTTAGAAGCAAAATGAGAAAATCTACTGAATTTCTTGTAATATATCATGTTCTTGTAAAGGCAAATGTAGTTTCTATGAAGCAAAAATTCATAACATTATAGATAGATATTTGTTAAAATAAAATTTTGTTAAAATTTTTGTATTTGTTATTAAACAAAAGTGCTATTATTGATATTTAATCGTTTTTAATTGTTTTCATATATTTTAATATATATTATAACAATTGCTACATATATTCACTCTTAATTAATTAAAAATTCATCTCATATATTGAAAGACTGTAATTGCAATTTTTTTAAAACAATTAATATGATACTAAAGGCTTTGAATTATTGTTCAAATAGATAAAAAAGAGCTTCCTATAATATTTAATTTAAAAATAGCTTTACAAGCTTTAAATATATTTAAAAAAAAAGATTAAAAGTTTAAGACATATTTTCCAATTTTCAAAGCGTACTATTTTTTTACACCACAATATTTGATATCGACGACAAAAATTTTATATAAAATGTCTCATAACTTATTCTTCGTATTTTAGAAAATCATAACGTACATGCAACAGAAAGAAATATCCAGCTTTGAAATTTAATATTCAGTCATCGCAGTATCGGGCTCCAAACTTATACTTTACATTTGTAATCCAAATCTCAATCATACAAATTATATCTAATGGTTTCCTGTGGACGGTATTTGCATTTGTTTAGAAGTAATTAGTCATGCTAGTTAAATACCTATTCAATCGAAAGGTGACTCGCTTAATCTACATTTATTCCCTGTGGCGATACTTTGACAAAGATACACCCAGACTCCGCAGTTTCCTCCGAGGTATGAATATACGCTCGCGGCGATATCTGGCGTCCTATTGTACATATCTGACATCGTAAACAAGGATTTACTTTACAAGGTCACATCGGCAAGCGAATAAACGCAAAATGTTAAAAAAGAAGAAATGAGATTTATCATTTCTCAAGAAAATATTTTTACATCATTAGTAAACGCAGTGTTAAATGACTTATCTCAATCAAGCGAGAAATTAAAAGATCGTTAGGAAACGATGGAAAAATAATGCGTATAAGAAAAATTTTTAAGAAATAATATCTTTTGCATATGCGAAACCTCTGTTTATCTCTTTCTCTCTGTTTTTATGTAAATTCATAATTGTATAATTTTGAATAATATATCATTTAATATGCATGGGCACTATAAAAAGAAGCGTTTTTCTTTCTTGTATGCCTGAAATTAACAAGGGATTCTTTGTTCTGACTCATGAGTGCCTCAATCGCAATATGCGAAATGAAAAAAAGTCATACAAAATTCAAATTTCAACTAGATTTTTTCCTGTGAATAAAGGGGCCAAATAGCATGCTATTTCTTTCCCGGAGAGGGTAGTGCGGCATTGAATACGAGTCAATTTAAATAGTCGAATTTTTTTCATACAACTTGACACTGACGTACGATACGAAGTCATTTCTCTTTGGGGAGATTCCACCCACTCCACAGCTATTAAACTTTTTTATTCGTGTCACATCGATCGAAACGAACTAAACCAGTCGACAACCACCGAAGTTCTTTCGACGATTTTAATTTTCCTTATCGACACCGTTCTGTCGTTTTCGTTCTTTTTCCTTAAGACACCTACAAAATTTACTCTCATATTACGTAGATACAATCAAGTAAGTTCTTGTCGTCTTCTGTTTTACAAATTTATCATGGAAGAATTCTATTTTTGACGCGTTGAAACTATTTGAAAATTTGATAGTAAATTGCAGTTATTCCATTCTAAAATAATCTTCTGTTTATATTCGTGGGTTATAAATAATATCATATAATAAAAAATTTATTATATTTTTTCTCTATAATTAAATTAGTATTAATAAGTTATCTTTTTAATCTGTCAATTATACGCGAACAAATTGTTAGGATTATATAAACGCCGTGAAAAGAAACAAGATATCGAAGATATAATTGAATGATTGCGAAAGACACATTAGAGAACCACGATAAAAGTTCAGCGGATGAAAAGTATATTGAACGTATGATGATCATCTTTTTCTTCCTTCTATCTCTGGTTTTTTTCATTTAGCTTCCGTTTTGTTATAAGATAGTAGCTTTTTCTCCTGGGGAATGGAAACCTTCGCACCTGTTTCTTCCTTTAAGTGAAAAAAGTTCAATTTCTTTTATCCTTTTAAGTATATAGCAGGAACACGTGCTCTCTTATGTATCATATAAGACTGTCGCGTAGATCACGAAATATATTCTGAGGGTACACATGATGCAAAACGCAATCGTAAAAAATACGTATAAAGTTAATTCAAGTAAAATATAAAATAACAAATATTTTTGACAATTCAGTTACTAAAACGTACTTGTTATGTTGCGCGAAACATAGCAGTTTTGCTCAGATAATATAACTAAAGTCTTTTGCAAATATTGGGAAAACTTACAAATGACACTAATACAGTATTATTTATACGGTAGTCATATTGCACTAACTCAACTAACTTAAGTGAAGTAAGTATATTCCGCTCTCTCCGAGAAGCTGTACGTCTCGTGGTCTCTTAAGGATACAAATGAATCCCGCGAGAGGTAGCTTTTACAGCGGCAACACGTGCGCATTTTACAGGTGAGTCCGCGGTTTCAGGAAAACGGGAGATAAAATATTGGCGCTTCGTAGTATCTTTCGCGAAATAATAACGTGTATTCGCCCCGCAGTTCCAGACTGATGGGCACTTCCTGATGGAGCTCTGTTGTAGAAAGAGAAGAAGAAAAGAATATATACAGACGCCCCATGTCGACGCTGCTAGTGAATCAGTCAATTTCTTAAATTCTAATAATTTAAGAAGTGCATTTGTTAATAAATGTGTTCAAGTAGTGTCCAACAAAACACAATTATATGAAAAATAATTGAATTAAATGCAAAAATATATATATATATAATACAATTCTATTTTTTTATGCTATACGCAGTATTCTCTGTCATTCAATACAATAACCTTTGAAAAATTCTTCTTCATCTTTCTATATTAAAATTCTTACGTATGAAATTAATTCTGTTTTTCTAAGGAAAACCTAAGTCAACAGACTTTTCACATTTTATCATAAGAGCTATCGGTAAAGTTTAGTGCGTACGTATATCCATTTTATATCACATCATAAAGTAACGAAGATTATCTCGAGACACGACAGAAATCTTAGTATCCAGTGTCGGAAAAATAAGATACTGCAGTTCAAAAATGTCAGATTGTCTATTGCATTAAATAAATATCATTGTCTAATAATGATTGAAACACATAGATTTAGAGGAATAAAATATATAAATAAAATATATATTAATATAACAAATATATATTACAGTTTAGAAGAAAATATCTGTTAAATTTGACCGTGCACCAATTTAAGTTTCGTGAGGAATTGACGTGAAACTTGCTAACGAAGAACCTGGAGCAAATCAGACTTCCTTTCTTCTCGACTTGTATCGGAAACGCCAACAATTGCAAATAGACAACCACATCGTTCGCGAAGTAACGAACTGCGGTGATCGATTTTCGAAGTACAACAAAAAAAGAAGTAATTTCGAGTACATCGATAAGCAAAAAGTTTGCCCGTATATATAATGATTCTTGACCTGTAAAAAGAAAGTCTAAGAAAAAACTTCAGTCTTAATAAAAAATACTTTGCACTTTAGCGATCCTTTCAGCGAAATTTCAACGTTACGTCATAACTTTGAGTAATCAAAAATGATATCGATTTTCAAAGGTCTTGCCTCTCTTCTTTCCACATATATACGTACATATACACATATACATATATATATCTATCATACCTTACGATTATGGACCTAATATCATATATATACATATATCATAACTTACGATTATGGACCTAATAATAATCGTAAGGTATGATATGGTTTGGTGGGTACCTTTTAGTATTTGACAAGTTCGAAAAATGACACGATACACGCAGCGGTTCGCGCCATATCTTGCTCACTCGAGTGTGACATGCAAATGATAGTGCAATAATTTTGCAACAATATGCTGTACGCAGTACTTAGCAAATATTATGCCACCGTTAATATCATTTTGAAATATCCAATGTTTTGTAAGAAAAATTATATTAAGATAAATTCATCAATAAATTTGTATTCCGAACTAATTTCAATTAATATATTATTGTCGCGCATCGAATCTAGTAATTGAAGAGTAAAATTTAATTTATTTGTTAGAAAAAATTTATGTAAATCGCTGATTTATATAAATATCATAAAGAATAACCGTAAGGAATAATCGCGTTTGATGTTTTCTTTAGTACTTGTCGCGAAGGGAAACGTGATGGTACACAACACTGGTACAGTAACGTGGAAATCTTGTTTACGCAACATATTATTACATATATGTATAAATCGCGTATCAAAAATGCTGTCTCGCAAATATATCGTCAAGATACATATAGAACGTTAGCGAGAATGTTAGAAATGATAAGAAGAGCGTAAGATCGTTGTAAATATGTATGTATTCATGTTCCATCAACAAGTGATTCTTCTTACACCCGAATCTTTGATAAATTACTCGAATATTCAATGTATACCTTTTATTTGATAGATACATAAAAAAGTCAGATAATCTCGTGATATAAATATATGCAATATTTCACTCTATATTTTATTCATCTTTATATACTTGTTATTAGTCTTTCATAAAAGCTATACATTCATCTTTTGCAAACCGATCGATAGGAGTGCATGCGTAAGTCAACGTAGGGCGGCTTTAAGAAGGATTGCCCTGAGAAATCGGGATTAGAGATTTATAAACTTATTGAGAGGTCAAGTGTCAAGAGGATTTCATTCCTCGGCTTTGGCAGATTTAAGCTTTGTATTTTCCCAATTTATATAAGAGAGGGTCTTATATAAAGACGATTTCAGATCTTTCATTTTCGGATCGGTTTTTCTTTAAAAAGATATATTATAACGAAAAAAGATACTTCGGTGAGATAGATTTTTGATGTTTTATTGAATATGTAATTAGTGACGTATCGATGATTACCATTTGTCATATGTTCTTCCATTCTTGTGCGAAATGAAGATTCACACAATACGCCGACGCATTTCCGTCTCGCGTAACTTTGTCCGCATAGCCATCATAAAAATTTATATCCGCATGACACAAGCTTCGGCACTCAGTCCAACTACGCCAAAGCAAACGTGCCATCGATTTGTCGTTCACGACATACTCAATCTCGTGCTCGATAGTGCAACCAGTTTCTCTGTCCTATGAACGCTATCGTGGTCGAATTTAATTTGTCCATGTCAGAAGTCACGTACATAGTAAACGGCCGATTCCGAGTGACACAATCGTTCGTTTCGTTACAACAGCATTGCAACTGTCTGTTTCGGTTGTAATACAATGGCAACAAATCACGATTTTCAAGCAACCGCGTCAAAATTGTTCTGTCACTCCTTTACGCCTCAACGATTGGAAATCCATTCTAACCTCCACTGCTGCTCAAGATTTTACAATTAACTAATTCGATTAATTAATTTAGTTAGTTAAATATACGAAACATATAACATATTATACAAAAATGCTAAGAGACAAGAGTAAAATTTGTGAATTAAATTGCAAAACAATAAATAAATGTGTTTCTACCTTATTTAACAGAATATGTTATATCGTAGGTACCTCATGACAAATTTTGGTTAGTTACCACGACGTTTTCGCGTATAAAATTGTCCATAGATAATGTAGGATCTCTTGATGCGGGATACCCCGAAGGACTGCAGAATCTTACAACTGTATCTGACACTCGTTATGCAATACCGAATCGCGTTGAGAGACAAGACATCTTCGTCGCGAAATAAGAACGGTCGACTATAGCAACGTTATTACGGAGCTATGACGTTGTATTGACGTTGAATGTTGCATAATTACCATACGTCAACGTAGACAATTAATTAACCATTTTTGTATCGATTCAATTCAGGTTTTATGTATTGAAGGGAAGTTAACTGTCCTGAAGAGATTCCGTCTCGGCTGTAGACAGGAAGGAAACCTAGCTCTTTGAATGTCGCATTTCCAAGGTAATTGCGTGGCAAAAGGTGGCCTAGTCTGCATCGCAGCCTGTCGACGATGCACCGACGGAAAGGGTTTAGGACGGAGTCGAGGAAGAGCTAGCGAAATTATATGCGCAGAAAGAGCGAATCAAGCAAAGCTTCCAAGCGAGAATTCAACAAACCGTGATCCAATGCTATTAAAGGGAAACTGCTCAAATATCTTTCTGTCGTCCGCGAGGTATTGGCTTTCGATTTTTATCCAATAGTCTTGATGATAATTACCGCTGGTAATGAGGTGTAATCAGTATCATCGTTAATTGCATTCCTAAAGTTATTAAGGACAAGCACCTTTTATTACGAGCGCAATTTGAGATGCGTAATTTGATAAACAAATGCAAGAGAAAGCTTACCGTATCTTCGTCGTTTAGAGGCTCACAGAGTTTACCACTGTACCGCTAAAGTTTGCATAACTAATGTTCGTTCAGTAAGATAATATATACATACACTGTCAGCCCTATATATAGCAATATCGTGAAAACAACATTTAACATTTTCCTTTTATGTAATTAATGTAACCAATATTATTTGACAATTTTCATTCGTGTACTACGTTTCCCTTCGAAAAGAAGCTCTTATATTTTTCTCAGTCACGCAGCTTTCGCAGCTTTCAGAAGAACTTGAGAATAGTTGAGAATTACTCTCATCATAGTCCGCGACATCCATCACACGAGTATGACCCAACATAAAATGCATAATATTCTTTTCGTTCGTCTCGGAACAAAAGATAGCCTTTTCTACGGAATCACCTTGAAGCTACGTGAAATTTTTCATGAAAAATATCTGCTATGCTTTAAAGCTCGCCATAATCACATTCGGTGGACGGCAGCAGTTTCCGGGAAAAGTCATGTATTTCATCCCAACGTGTTCGCGAGTGATCTAAGATTTAAAACTGCATCATGCTGTCGTCAGCGATTTTACTTTAGGTGGCCCTAACGTTTAGTCCAATCAATTCATTCGGGTTGATTCGGTTCGGAAGTTTATGTCCCCGATAAATCCGTCGGATACTACCGTACAGAGTCCGATCGCACTATATTTCTCGCTTATAAATTGGAAGTTCTGCGACGTTCGGGAAACTCACAAATAAATGCACGAAACTCCCGAATAGCCCCTAGCGTTTTTAGTGAAAGGCTCTGTGGAACCATCAAATTCTCAAGTTGCTTTAAATCTGTCGGTCGCACGTAAAAGCAATACGGCGTGAAATTCATCGATACATGACTCTTAATGTTAGTCACAATTTTATTCATTATAAAATCTCAGAAACATAAATTATTGGAAAAATATAATTATAAAAAAGTTTTTCAATCTATAGATAGATTCCGAAGTCTCTACGTTCGCAACATTAATGAATACATCTCTTTATAATTAGATATCCTCAATTTTTGTCAATAAAAGATAATTCTATAAAATTCCATAAATATTATTCTTTTATTAGACTGGAAGCAATTAACTCTGGGCAAATTGCTCTGAATATTGACAA
The DNA here is from genome assembly GCF_030848795.1 of Temnothorax nylanderi. Taxonomy (NCBI): domain Eukaryota; kingdom Metazoa; phylum Arthropoda; class Insecta; order Hymenoptera; family Formicidae; genus Temnothorax; species Temnothorax nylanderi. Next base: position 1,893,560 of record NW_027249064.1, on the reverse strand, counting down.
ATTTTTTCAAGTTTTCTTTATAAACTTATGTGATAAGATAGTAAAAAATGTAAAAAATATGAATTTAAAATATAACATCTTTGGGATTTATATCGTGATATTGCTCCACATATACAAGGTTTACTATGTACGTACATGTGCTGGTAAGTTATTACATTATCTGGCTAAATTATGGGTTATTATAATCCGGATTTTTGCCGCGGCAACTAACACTTTTATCGATATCGTTATCCAGAACTGAAATTTTTTCACGTTGTAAAACACAACTTCTCGATATAGAACGAATTTCGTATATCATGATATATGGCCATTACATTGGCAAATATCTCGCAATCATATCTCGTTCCTTCCTTCAAGGAGGTTTAAATAAAAAAAATTTTTTAACGTATAGAATGAGTGAAATTCTACAATAAAATAATATTATCTATATAATAATAATATCATGTATGCAATAATGTTATTAATAGCAGCTTTAAGCTACTAATTAGTATTATTAATATTATTATTACATACATAATACAATTATTATATAGATTAATGCGCAAAACATATATGTGATAACGAAATCATTTTACAATAAAATGTATAATGTATAAATACATATATTACATAAATAAAATAAAATAAAATAATAATATTCTGATTCAATATTTAAATTTACTTCAGTATCTGACCTTTCCCCTTCATTTTATGTATATGTTATAAAATTTATTATGTAAATAAATTATTTCGCAAATAGAAAAAAAGTATCGCTTAAACTTCCAGTAGACTGAACTAGGGCACTTTTATGAATCTATGCTATCGTGTACATCTAACTATCATTGAATTACAACACTTTATTGTCGGTAAATTTACAGCGGTCGAATGTGCAAAATTGTTTTTGACAACAAAAGTTTCAACGAGTAATGGGCTTTTCATCATATCCATATCTTGTGTGTGTGTGTCTGTGTGTGTTCATACTTGTCGACAATTTATAACAAAGGAAGTTATTCTGTGATGACAGTTTATTATCTGTATCCATTTATTTATTCAATTTCTTGCAATAAATATAAAATTCAACGAATACATTGAGTTCAAACGTTTTGTAAAATTAATCGCTCCGTGAAGGTACAGATGTCATGAAGCACTGTACTAGAATATTTTAAATTGAACGTTTCAAGAACTGAAAGAACTCTGCTGCTGTAATATTTCATCTTAAGGGAATATAAAATATTTCGCAACTTTATAAAACTAGAGAAGCTTTCTTCACGTTAAAATTCACAAAGTTCTCAGCAAATTTTACAAAAGCAGATTATTAGATCAAAAATTTCGAAAATTACGTATTTATATAACGTTTTATGTATACGTAAATAATTTATATAAATTACATAAAACATTAAATAGATAAGAAAAATTCTATTATATCATTACAACGCTTAGTCACGTCATTAAAAAATATATAAGTAAACGAAAAAGAGGGAAGAGACCTACTGAGAAATCAATAGTAAGAAAGAAAAATGTATACATATACGTATGTATGCTACGTGTGTTAAAAAACATGTATTTTTATTCTCACAAATATATTGACGTCGTATCCCAAAAAATCCAATATTGTTTTGTACTGCTAATAATTTTAAAACTTCCAACATGTTTGTAAAAGAGCAATTTTTATGTAATATTAATTGAAAGCTCTCAACAGAAAGGTCGCGCCGAATAAAAGTTGCTTCCAAAACTTATGGAGTGATCCGCGAATAACTTTTGGCGGATCTCGGAAATACAGAAGGCCGATCACGTATATGTCAAAACTTTTTCAGTTTTTATCGTTTTCAATCTCATGTGAATTTCATTCTATCAAATCTCATCGTTTTACGCACTCAAAAAAAATAACGGTCGCGATTTTTGCAAATTTACGTAAACTTTTCACCTTTCCACATCTCCCTGGAGGAAAATTACGTGAATAATTCACTAAAGATAATCCTCAATTTCCTCGAGCTTTAACCCTTTACGCGCGATAACACTTGGATGTATTGCACATAATTCATATAACGAGACAAGTCATTATTCAACAGTAGTTTTAGCGGATTAGGGTCAGTAGTCCCGTCGTCATAACTCGTGCTGTCTTTTGGCGGCTAATGCGACTTGCATAAATTAGAAGTTCATCATATCGGAGAACTGCGAGCAGCATTCTCGATTTTACTGCTACATTCGCGGACTTGACTCGATCGACTTCGACTTCGACAATTTGAATCGGCAAATGATGGTAGGAATGATAAATGGCTTTAATTCCGCCGTAAAACAGTTTCCTTTAATTGAGTGTCGCATATAAGTTTTCAAAGTATTACGCTCTTATGATTTAATAATTTGTCATATTTAAAAAAAAATGACTAGTCTAATATTATAATGTTAAAGTTAAAGACGAAACATGCGTAAAAATATTTTATATTAATCTCAAGATACAACTCGATGTCGAACTTATTTAAGTTTATTATACCCGATATCAAGTATCGTAAATCAAAAGGGTTATAGAAGAGCCATAAAATGTAAGAAGATAAACGAATATAGATAAAATACTTTCTTTAAGAGTGTTTAATGTATAATTTTGTAGGAAGTCTATTCAGACAAGTACTTGTGCGATTTCTTTTAAAGAGATAAAGAAAGTCACTCCTTCGAAATTTTAATGTCAATATAAACACGATTACTACACTGAGGGAAAAATATTGTAGAATCAACAAAACAATTTTGTTGATTTTTCAATTTATTGATCCAATTATTTATTTTATTGAATTAAGTACACGTCTATTATTTGAACAAAATGAAATAATTGAATTCTGAAAATGGTATCATACAAAATCATTTTTTTTAAGTTAATGATCAATTTTGTTAACTCAATAAAATAATTTTGTTAAACCAAGAACATTAACGTTTTTAAAAATAGTAAATTTATTCAAAGAAATATTTAGTTAATGTTATATTATGTATAATTGATAGTATAAAATATTTAGTTAAAAAGAACAAATCAATATAGTCAACAAACAAAATAGTCAAAAGAACAAAAAGAACAAAATATTTTGTACAAATATTTTGTTAAGCCAATCAAATCATCTGCTTGGCAACATACAATCTTCCGGTTTTATTAAATCAACAAAATTTTTTTTGAAAAAAATAATTATTTCTCTCAGTGTACATTCAGAAGCTGATAAATCCAACAAGCCAATATTTGTATGATTTGCTCTAATTGTAATTAACTTTTTTCAGAAAAATAGCAAATATAACATAAGAATTTAATAAACATTGAACATTGTTGCAATAAATTAATATTAATTTGTGATTGCATATTGTGATTAGAATGGCATTTTGGTTTCTGGCACTTTTGATTACGTGTAATGACGAAAATTATACTCGTTTTACATCTTTGGATGGATTCTGGGAAGCGATCTACAGCATTAATATGTATTATAGCTTAACTGTGAGAGCAGTGGGTTAATGGAGTGGTAGACTGGTGCTTAGTAAGCAGACCGTCGCGTCGTCACAGAATGGAGCTTTAGAATTAGAAAAGCCTTTCCGGTGACTGCTTCTAATCTTTCAGCGGTACTTTGGTGGATGCGTAAGTAGTTTCCATCGTGCAAGCCAATTACACGAAGAGCTGCAGCCACTCTGTTCAGTGGTTATCGGTCGTCTAAGACTATTCTCGTGTCCATGTGTAACACGCGTACGTGTTGCTTCTATTAGATAATGCTTATGCATTCGAGATAGAACAAGCAATTTTGCATTGTATAAGGAAGATTTTTGAACGACGTATCAGGCTCTCAGGCTCTCTTGTATATCTTTTGCAATCTTTTTATTTTGAAAATTACGAAAGAAAGACAACGTAATGCCCCATTATTCGTGTTCTATGCATTGCTTTTGAAAAAGCACGATTTTACGTATATGAAGAGAATGCAGTAAAAACGTATAAGCTAAAGTTGGAAAATAGGTTATGGTCTCAGAAATGTGTGCAAAAATTCGAGCCAAGAAATTCTACTAATTGTTTATGAAATCGCGAGGTGTAAGGCATTGCACTGAGTCACAAACTCACGCCCTCAATTAATCATTTGTGGAAAATACCGTTCATAAAGCCAAACACGAGCATCAACTAATGACATCGTGAGAAAAGAAAATACAAAGCTTTTCGAAGCCATACATTTCCTCCGTACAATCTAAGCTCTTATGTCACGGAAAACGATTCAATCGTTTGCAAATGTACTGAAAGAGATTCTACCTTTATATATAATGCGTAACATTTCAAAAATCACCTCTCAAGCACGGACTTCTTCGTCAACCTTTTCGAAACATATCGAGTTGATGAACAAGTATCGATCTATCTTGACACATTATTTTTATAAATATTATATAAAGGATATGTGATATAAAAACTATAATATTAGAATCGTCGATATTTGTTTGTCAAAGGAGTGTTGAGTAACACCATTAAAATATAATTACAAGAATAAATAAAATATTCAAAATTCATAGGATGTTATAAATATTTAAAAAATGTTCCTACGTCTATAAAATCATTCAATGTTATAACATTTTAAGAAAGGAAGAAAGGTTATGCGTTTTACGTAGATGGGAATGATAATACACTCTAATAACACCACCGACGTCAAAAATTTATCATAATTGGATGCAGTTTATACGCGACGTCGCATCGCTGTTGCTTCCTTCCACCAAACAAGGAAATTTATGACTGAGCTCATGTTTCGAAACCGCATGCGTACATAGCAGGAAATAAGGTATTTGTTCGCTCACGCGAACCGAAAAGCCGTAATGTGCCCATTGAATACAGCTGCTTCCTTTACGTGCAAATTAATCTCCACTACATTTTAACTCGTAAAGAGATCTCAAGTAAATTGTAGGTGACGAGTTAAGCTCCTAAAGAATAGCAAAAAAGGAAAAAGCATGAGATGAAAGATTAAACATCCGAGATGCGAGAGATTAGATGGAGCCCAAGCTGTATTGTAAACATTAATAAATCAACAGTGGTTCTTGAATTATGGACACTTATTTCAAATTCTATAATTCTATTATTTTCTCAGTACATCTTACACATAAAAATGTTACTAATTACATTAAAGTTTGCATCACTTTTTATTTAGATATATCACAATGCATTATTCTATTTTATAATTATATTATATATTGTATTAATTACAACGCAAAATGTAATTGTATTTATTTGTATTAATAAAAGCATAAATATTGTATTTTTGCGAAAAAGCTATGTTTTAAAAGAGCGTGCGCATATACTTGTATATATTAAGAGGCTAACCTGTTAATAAATCCAGTTTTCTCAATTATGAGATGCATTTTTACACAAAGAAGAAACGAGTAAGAAAAGTGAGATATCTCTGTCACAGTACTCACACCAATTCACTTTTACGCCGACCTCAGGCGTCGTTACGATCTTCGTTGCGCGTTCTTCTCGGAAGACGCAAAAATCTTTTTCTCACCAAGTTTTTTATCGCGGACATTTCATCGTGCATCTCTTCGTGGTTGCATTTTCCACTTGGTATGTTTTGCGATATTACCGTAAGTTTGTTTAGCAGATTCCCAGCGGATGAGAACAGACGTGACAAGTTTTAACTTTTATACGGCTAGCGATGAAGCGAAGAAAGTTTTTCCCGCTGGTAACATTACTATCTCTCCCTCTTTCCCTCCCTCCCTCCCTCCTTCTCTCTCTCTTTCTCTCTCTTTCTAAATTTTATTTATATTAAATAGGTTCTTTTTTCTTGCATCCGAACGCAATCATCATTGTTTTAAACGGAAGCACAAAAAAGAACCATCAACTATTGGTAGCATCGTATTAACTCAAACTTTTAAACTTTTTCATCATCCAATTTTTATCAGCAATTTTCATCATGCTGACATTTTAACAAAAAAGTTTTCTAATAAAAATTAACAATTTTAAAATCGTTACCCGTTATTTTTTAAACTTTCTCGCCATGCATCTATTAGATAAAATTATAAGATAGAGAGTATACTGTATATATTTTTAACTTTGCATAATCTACATAGATAATCAAATAAAGGTTCGAAGCTAATTTGGAAAATATTAAAAATCTAGAAAACCTTTATAATATTAATCATTTCTTGCAAAAAGTTATTCCGTTTTCCGTCACTCTAACTATATTCTTGACAAAAGATAAGAAATCGATTCTATTTTCACTTTTGTTATCATAATTTAATATCATGTCGCGTCGATAAAAAAAATGCAAAGTCAGTGCATATAGTATCTAGTATATAACTTATAAAACTCAATATCTGATCTCTCTGAAATATGAACGCCTCTGTTGATCCTACCTCATCTTCATTTTCTTTTTCGGGAAATTACTAGAAGACATTTTTCCACGGTATCGGAAAAGCATTCCACTTAAATGGATCAAGACCGAAAAAACCGAAAAAAGTATCGTTTACATGTAATAAAATTATTAGAAGGGATGAATAATAATTTTAAATTACCTTATACATTAAGTAATTGATAAATGACATAAAAGTTTTTGAATCGCAAGAGCTCGGCTTGCAGTTCTTGTTACTAGCGTCTTAATGGTTCTTCGCTTTGGTTCGCGGGGAAAGAAAAACTTTCAGTTAGGAATTCATTTTTGTATCAGAAAACAAATAAAATCCAGAAACTACAGTGATCTAACACTATGACTTTGGCGTCAACGGCTCGAATACAAATCCAGGTCTATTATTATTCAATAAAAACGGAGATTAATCTATTTCTTTTATTATTTTTTTTTTAGTATCTCTCAAAAATAATAAATTATTAGAGTCAAGATTATGCTGTCGATTAATCACTCGAATTTTTACCGATAACTTTCCAGTCGAGGAAGCAATTGTACGTATATTTATAATAGAATCATGCGAACGTAATGAACTCGCCGGTAGATCGATGCAACTCCCTATTTTTGCTGCTCAAGTTTAAATACAGCTGCTTTGGATAATTTTCAAAGAATAAACGCATATCAAAAACTTTTATTACGCTCTCAGTCTCTACAGATAGCTATTTAGTTCCTAACGACTTTACCGCTTTGTGAGAGAATATTTTTCCTGCACAATCAGATATCTACTTAGCTGTTTGACAAGAAAATTCAATTCAGAGTAACAGTTTGAAATGCATTACGTAAAACCAGCGTCAGTATTATTATGCTTACCGCCGTATACATAAATTCAAGACTCAACATTCGCTTATATAAAGTTTCTCAACGAAATATTTTTTATTGACATTTTTTAAACTTCCATTATCATAGAATCAATAAGCAGGTGTATTTATTGTTTTGTAACTCTAAATTGAAAAATTAAGCTTTATTAGGAAAAAATATTAAAAAATGTATTAATCATATGTTTATTCCTCTTGAAAGCGCTTATTATGTATCTGTTCTTTCTTATTATCTCTGCAATAGCAAAATTGTTCCTCGATGTCTTATTTGTAAACACGGAGGCACGTTATATTGATAGACGACATTGATTTATAGTTACGCACAGAAAGTGTATGCCGCATCGATCATACGTCTTCCACAAAGGAAAATTGTAACCCAAAAAAAGAGCACCGTATTGTCAGCTGGCGAAAAATATATGGAACTGCCGGAAACACCGACAGTAGAGAAAAAGGCTGAAAAAGCGCGCGAAATTGCGTGCGCGAATCACGTTACGAAGTAGCCGCGTCCTAACGGGATATTCCAGTAAAATGACGGTACAGCGACGGGTTGCGTCGGAATTAATGTTGGCTGTATCAATTTTACATCCATTTACGTAATTGATTTGGTCGTTGTAGAATAGTTCAATGCCCGATAACCCCTCGGCAAAGCAGCAAGCGATCTAAACGAATTTTATTTGCTGCAAAAAAAATGTAAAACCTTTAATCGTTCGTGCATGTAGATTGCCAAAATCGATCAGTGTTAATTCATGCAATTTGTAAAATGCGCTATATTTGCTCAAATGTACCTTAACATTTCCAACGCATTTATCAAATGTAATTTCCATGAGCTCTAATGCTTAACAAGATGGAAACTCAAATTCTAGACTTTACTTTTTATGTTTGTATGTAGAATATAATTAAATAATTAGAAAATATTCCTTTTTATGCAACAGTTTTTCATTCCTACTTTTGTGCTTGTAAGTACTCAACAAAATTAATTAACTAATTAAAAAAAAAAAAAACTAATTAACGTGAAATTATATTTAAAACATTATTTTTAAATAATCTCAAAAAAATAAAGGATTTGTATGTGTATATATATTTGAGTAAGATTTTTCACTAAATTTGCCGATTTTTTTCACCATTTATACTAACCCTTAAATGCCACCCGGAGTCCAGCGGACCCCAGACCCTTTAGAATGATATATTTTCAAATGTTCCCGCCAAAAATGGAGCTCATATTTATTTATTTATTATTTTTTATTTTCTTGATTTTGGAGCCAATATTTTAACTGTTGGCGATCTTAATTTTTTATACTATGTTGAAATTGAAATTTTAACAATATAAGCATTTTATTCTCTTTTCTAAGCCTTGAACAACATTGAAAATAATTTTCATAACTAAATATCAAAAAATCAATAAGTAAGGAGACATTTTTTATGCTGGGGTCTTTTAGACCCCATGTGTCATTTACGAGATTCTTGAGAGGTGTGGCATTTAAGGGCTAATCACAAATTAATCAAGCAAGAGTTTAAACTAACAATACTACATGCTCTAAAATTTTTTATTATGTAGACTCTCGTCTTATCAATCGGGAAATGAAAAGAAATCACATGCAATTTCCGGCACAAGAAAGATCAGATAGAAAAGTCTCTGTTAGTCAACAAAAGAGACTTTTCAAAAATCTGAGGGCGTTAACGAGAATCATTTCTCATTTGGATTGTCGATAGAAGAATGTCAACAGAGAGAGAGAGAGAGAGAGAGAGAGAGAGAGAGAGAGAGAGAGAGAGAGAGAGAGAGAGAGAGAATCCATCATTCAGAGATTTACATAAAGTACTTTACTGATCGACACTAAAATTATTTATATAACTGAATTTATATAACTGAAAAGCAAATAGATGATAGAATGGAAATATAAAATAATAAAAGAGTGATAAAAATAAAGATTAAATTTATGAAAATAAAAGAAGACTAAAATTATCAAATTTTAAAAATGTATGTAGCCATAGTAAAATATTGAAATATAATCAGTGAAAAATAAAATATGTGATTATTTTTTAAATTCATAATTTTGATACTCTTGTTACTCAATTATGCAAGTATCTATATTTAAAATATTAGATTTTCTGATAGAATAATAAAAAAAATATTATATTAAAAATATTCGAATAATATAAAGCACTGGTCAATGGCGGGAAGATCATACAATTCCAGTACCTATACTCCGTCCAACACTATTAAAGTAGATATTGTCCAACACTATTAAAAATAAAAATAATTTAACGCGAACACCTTGTTGCGGCTCTGTGCCCTATTGTTATTTATGTTTGATCAACCATGATCTCTCGTTGAACGGAGTATATATATCTTTTAGATCAGTGTATCGCAGGTTTGCAATACAAAACATTTATCTATCTTCCGGCTGTTAACAAAAATGTATTCTATTTCCGAAACGGATTTTCAGGAATGAAACTCATGTATCTGTAAGCTTTTTACCATTTCTGGAAAGCCGTAACAGGAAAAACGAAAAATGACGAAGCGAGAGATATGGTGAAGCTACTGGTCGATTATGGGCTGTAAACTGAATAAACGTATTTCACGACGAGAAACGCGCGGAAAGATTTCGGCCGATCAATTTTTAAACCCAATCACACATAATGCAAATCGTTACTGACATTTTTTGCTCGAATTCTTTTTCCTTTTTCTATAATATGCGATATACAAAACTACTTTAAATTTTTCGTCGCAGAAAACGTTCCAAATAAAAGAATACACTCCGGGATTTTTACTTGTAATTCATGTATAACTCGCTTTGTTAATAATTGTGCATATAGAGCGGCGAGTGGATTTTGAAAGCACTTAAACTTTGTCTTTCGACGTAACCTAACTTTTACATCTCTACGTTATTTAACTAGTGTCACTCTCGCTGATGGCCATCGTGAACTCTTAACTCCTTTCATGTCGCGAGGATAAAACAGAAACAGAAACTATAACGCAAATTGTAAAATGTAGCTAAACGTATGAAACAGAAAAGGGATCGTGGACTAGATCACGGTAACTGTCCGTTATTATGGCTATATAGCGCAATTTATAGAGAACGATATCCCCTTATAAAATGTAACCGTAATATTAGACCAAGGTCCTTCGGAAAGAGCACCTCTTGTCGAAACAGCCAATCATAATGTGCTGAATAAGGGGATACTGTTCGTGCTTTTGCAGTAGAAAGCGGGGGAATTAGGTCAGACGCTGTCTGCTCTAAAGAAACAAAGCGGACTATATCAAAATACGGGTTATAATCGGCTTGACTGGCATACTGTGCGCAGATGAAAAGGAATATTTGAAACAATATAAAACCAGTGAAAAGATGCGACAAGAAATATTTTGTTTTTTCGTCGCGATTCCACAGGCAATTATCCAGTAAAATCATAATTATAATCAACACATAAGCAACAAAGGTAAATATAAACAAGTGATAGAAGCGAGTTATACATAAATACAAGTAAAAATCGAAGTGTATTCTTTTATTTGAAACGTTTTCCGCGACAGAAAATTTAAAGTAGATATTAAATTATAATATAATAAAAAAACATTGTTAGATAAAGAATCCTCGAAAATAATTTACATCAGATATACGTATCATTTGTAAAAAAAAAAACCATTCTAAAACAATTAAATTGCAATCGATTTGTTAGATCGGATTTTGTATTTGTGTATAAAAAAAAAAAGAAAAAAAGAGAAAGCACGAAACATTATTAGAAATCATTAAACGTAGACAGTCTTTTATTTCATTTCTTACGATGTACTTACGCCTATACGACTTAATATTATGCTTCATTACGCTTCACGTGTATTCACTGGTTTACGGCTACAGTTATTTACTCGGTAAAGAACGTAAAGAACGTAAAGATGGAACTTGACTAAACAAACGACACGCCGACAATGTAAGAACTTTGCTCATCGTAAGATTGACATTATCATCAATTATGCCACGAAGGAAATTTAGCTTCAAACAAACCACGTAGTACATCTTGAAAATTAAGTCTTGAAAATTGAATGAAAATAAGCATGAATAAAGAGGGGAATAATGTTATTACCAATTGGTAATGCAAAAATTTTTAACATTGGAAGAACTTTTGTCAACCTATTTTTACTTTCTTTAAGATAAAGTTATGGTTAAATTAATGATTAAATCTTAACTTAACTAATTGTATATTAATCAAAAAAAGCGCGCCATTTAAACGAGAAAAGAATGCCATAAATTATTTTCACAATAAACAAAAACGCGAGCGACGCTCACGACATTTATGACGCCAGGGATTTCCCTTGATATCAATAATCGTTCTTTTAAATTTACGATCCTACGTGACGATTAATAGTCGATGGTCGTCCGTCATTCGTTTATCATTTCTCATGTGTATGACAAAACTTCTATCTGTATTGATATTCGAACGCTTAACACATGATAAACGTATATTATTATAACTGTAATTTGCAACTCAATAAAATATATTTTGTTAAGTGAAATCGCAGAGTACACCAGTGGTAATAAAAAAATAAGTAAATAATATACAATAAAATAAAATAATAAAAAATAAATATTAATATAAAGAGGAACCGTTTAAAATTTAAATTTGTAATTGCCGCAGAAAGCTAACTAGGTCGCACCGTCGAAACGGTGTAAGGACCTCGTAAAATATAAAGCAGCTGGAAAATTGTGTATTTTAGAAGGGTCAAAGTTATTACCATCATTATGATATTCGACTAATCCTTAAAACCTTAAAATTTACGGTGCGAACGTTTTTTATCTGACTGAATAACTTCAGTTTCTAAATAGGTTGAATAAATTTTGATTTAATTAATTCGTTTAAGAGCTTGTTCTTGAAGAGTAATTGCAAAACTTTATTTCTTCCGAGAATAATTGATATATTTGACGTTTATCGATTACGTTCGCACCATAAATTTATTATTTATAACACATTGTGAAATCATGCTTGAGTGGAAACGTATCTTACTACCAATATTAGAACATTTTTTTATATTGGCAGTAAACTCCACCATCGATACTACTTCTGACAAAACAAGAAGTTATCGTTCCCTTGGTTTTCTTTCGAGCGCGTTACGAGAGTGCTGGGAAATGTTTTATTTCCCATAGCAGCTGTTTCAATCCTTCGATAAAGCGAACGCCTAAACAACTTTTGACTCGCCTTTATGCTCCCGCATGAACATTCTCCTCGACTGTCACTTGCACACGTTGATTTTCCAATGCAATATAACCAATGGCGACGAAGCGAGGGCTTCATAGCTTGCTTTGCTTCGAGTGACTTCACTCTCAAACGACAGGATTAAACGGAAACTTTGTGTCCACTACCATATGCTTTTGGATGCTTTGACTTACGCTGGTATGAGAGGTTTACGATCTATGAACGAACTTCCCTTAACTGCGATTAAATAACCTATTTCCAAATTTACATCCCGCAGGGAATATCAGAAATCATAAGTTTAAAATCAAATTTCCATGGCAATTCCATTAGACATTATCAATTCCATTAGACATTATCTTTTTTCATAAATATTGATGTTTTAATAATAAAATTATAATTGCATTTCAGCTTAGAATTTCAATAAAATAGTATTTTTTTTATTAATTCCACTTTATAACTTAATTAAAGTCCAGATATATAATAACAAATATGCTATCTAATTTACATGTAACGATGTTTGCTATTTGCTATTTTATATCTAGAAAAAAAACGTAATACATCGAAACTGGTTTTTCATGTAAAATTACGCCTTCAATCTGGTTGAAATCTCGCGTGTTGTCTTTGTATTCCAATCTTTATAGGTCCTACAGGGGTCTTGAAAAAGAACTCGTATTCCTCGATATAAAATCGATATTTTCATAAAATTTTCATTTTTTTCGTTACTTACGATTTATGGCATATTGGATTGTTTATATTTCGCTCACTGTAAAAATCGTTATCTTGCGTATAAAATTCCCTAATCTTCTAGTTTTTCTCGTAAATGCAAATCTTTATTTACAATATCGACACTTCGATACCAATGGAATATAAATCAACATTATAAAACTTCTATAATCTCAACTTATATCATTTTCTAAACACTTTAACTCTAGCAAGATAAATTGAGTAGATATTTCATGTTCTAACTTCTACGTAGATGCACACATGCATAGATTACGCTAAAGCGATGCGTATATCGATATTCGCGCAAGAGCAAACAAGTTCTAGAACCGTTTTATTTATAGAAATTGTTAAATTAAATCCAATTTAAGTATTTATTTCTTTTAATTTTCCTATTGTTATATTATTTGTATCCATTATAGTTCGTTTTACACATAACATATTGTAAAACAAAATATAAATCAAATTTTAATAATATCTAATAATTATCTAATATAACTATCTCTTAATAATATTTGTGTGTATGTGTATTTGTATACTTATACTATTTTTCTCTCTCCTCTTTTCTATCTAGCTGTTATACCTAAATTATTTAGACGATATTGATACATATGTGTTTAATAAATACACATTTTCAACACTTCAGTCTAAGATAATTCCTTGCCCTTACATACTATTGGCTTTATCTGTTGCATTTATTCATCAAAAATAACAAAACAGCTATTTATAGTTTTTTACGATTACACGGTGCATTCATGTGATAATGTAATTCAGATAAATATTAATCTCAATGTAGGTGACATTAAATTAATTTAATTCAATTTGATTTTATTCTCTTTGAAAAGATAAAATTAATGAATCTTTTCGCATGCATATACTATGCGTACCAAAAATTCCGGAACGGCTAATTATCTCGAAAAGTATTGATTTTTTGAAAAAATGTTTCAGATAAAAGTTGGAAGGTTCAAAGGAGGCCAATAGTCGATCTTATTAGATTTTGGGTCCGAGGTCTGTGTTGGGTCCTACTGGGCCCAAAATCTAATAAGATCGACTATTGGCCCTCTTTGAACCCTCCAACTTTTATCTGAAACATTTTTCCAAAAAATCATCCATATTTTCTGAGATAATTGGCCGTTCTAGAACTTTTGGTACGCACGGAATATGAAAGGGAGACAATAGAAATGCCAAGTATCCGCTTCATTTTCTCGCTCTATTTCCACAAATCACCATTTATAAAAGACCTGATTCGACGGCAATAAAATATATTCTCTGTCCCGTCCTCTGCGCTTGTTAGAGCTTTCTATAAAAAATGTGTAATCTTCAATGATAATAAGAGAATATTAAACCCTGTAAAAGAATACACATTTGAACGTGTCCGAGAGATTTATAACATGTCATTATCATGTTATATTGATTAAATGAAGCGTTGCTATTTTACTTATCTGATATATAAGCATACATGTATATAAAATTACATATTAAAACCTTCATCAAATGTCTTTCCGAAACTTAATAATAATGTACCATTATTGAGAAAGAAATCAGTAAACAATATTATTGATCTTCATAAGTCTAATACATTAAGCAAATACGTTGTAAACTGTTTCTAAGTTTTAAATATAATCATATCTCGTCAATTTGTTAATGTATTTTCGCTCAGGTGTGCATCGTTTAAATGTAACGACATTTGATCAATATCGATGTGTTTCGAGAGTAATATGGTGCATTTCGATAATCAACTATGAATTCGAGCAAGATATATGTTCGCCATCTGGACTGCATAATTTAACTCTGTCATAGTATTCCTATGGACGCAATCATGGATGATATTAAATATCCCAAGGATATTTGTATTTCCGCAGATGTTACGCGGGTATATAATATAAAGTAATGGCAATAAATCATTTTTAAAACAACTACCTATTTAGATTAAATCGTATGCGTACATTATTAATAAAGCTTTTAAGACTTTCGAGAATAAATAAGATTTAAAAAAATTGCTATTAAATAAATGCTGATCTCTAATATCATATTATAGCTTTGGTTTAGTCATTTAGCTTTCCAGTGTGACCCGCGCGAATGCAATTACATATAACTCGCTAAAAGGGCAATCCGAAAGCACTTCAGGACTAAATCAAAACGTATTTCAGTACATTCTTAGAGACAATACCAGTCGGTTTCTGGTCGCTTTGAAAAGAGCAGGGACGGTGTTCGTGCCAATTTCCGTGCACAGATGCGTGTAATACGATTTCGTTCATGCTGTAAATAATCTTATCGGTGGCCGAGCAGGTGCGAGCAAGTGCCAGTCGGGTATGTACGACCGAATCGTCTCCCTTGTCTAATTCCCGAGAAATCCATTTACCACGTACGAGTTGCGGGATTATCGAACGTGACTGCAGAAAAATTACGGATTGTTTATACCTGCATTCCGGTAGAGTTCGCCCAAGTGATGCTATAACAATTTTGTATCGGCCGATACTGGTAGATATTATATCCACAATTTTACGATTGCACAAGTGATTTCTACAGCGATATCGCGTCGTGTTTCGTAATTCACCTATGACACTCTCTCCTTGCACTTTATGTCATCTCATTTCACATTCATCACTCGATGCCATTCCTGTCTCCCATGATAAACAGCAATACGCACCATTTACCTTCACTTCAAGTCATTCCGAATAATTTTACGGATTTTCATATTAGCCTACAGAATGTCATGCTAATTTTATTGCCATTTTTATATATCTATTTTTCATATTTACATCTATATCGCATTAAAAATACATTTAAAAAATGTATCGATTTTATTTATAATGTGGTAACAAAATTATTTTTTATATTTAAGATAAAAATTTAGTAACATATTACGACAAAATAAGCGGCGTATGTTAGCCTTATTTAAAGGGAATGGTTCACGTTGCAGGGAGGAAATGCGGTAATGGGGCGTTACGGTTAATTACGGCCGAATCCGTGGAATACGCCAACGGAATCTTAAACAAGTCAATTCCGCTGGCTTCCAATCTCACTATACTGATTCCATAATCAAATCTGTTGCTCATTAAGAATCAGCGCATCATATCAAGATCCCGCTATAGCCAAACTAATATTATAATGTGGCTAGAACCCGAGTCTAATGTCTATATTACTATAAGAAGATTATTATACAACTGCATTAGTTTAATACGTATGCATATGTACCGCAATTCTAATTTCGTTAGAATTGCTGTGCATACACATGTGCACACCTAGAACTATTACTAGATATTAGACATTAATTAATGGCAACTTTTATAACAAAAATGTCATAGTCATATTCTGTATTTTCCGTAATGTAAAATTATACTGTTCACACATTGGATATAATTAAATTGGATTAATTAAAACTTGATATTTGAAAGAAGTATATAAATAATATATAATTAAACATTATATTTTGCAACATCACATTTAGACTTAATAAGATAAGAGTATAAAATTACTTCACAAAGTTTAAAATTATCTCTTCAAAATACTAGATCCTGGTAATTAGATAATAACACAAAAATAGCTAAAAATTATCAAAGTACCTAACAAAAAGCAACGGAAGTACGTCTGACAGAGAGCGCTGATACGCCAGCGACATTAATGGCCAAAGTTTAACCCTTTAGTTGCACAAGTATCCCACCTTGGTAGCCATTATATGCTCTTAGATTGACGCCGGTCATCAGCGAGAGACATTAAACTATATATAAAGTGGATGACACGACGCTTCTGAATAGAAATTCTAACCGAAGCACAAAGGACATTTGCACTTGAAAAGAAATTTCATTATAATGCTCGACCATATATCAAGATTATGACCGATAACGAAAATACTTACCACTCTAAAACGAGCGTCGTTGGTTATTGAGTTACTCCTAGCTTTAATGCTCGTTTCGTAGGAATATGCTTACAATTTGTGTTAACTCGCAATGTACTTAACATAATATAAATGAACACGGTTACCTACAGTATAATCAAATTTAAAAAAATATATCTGATTATTTTCGCTCGTATAATCATATATTGATGACTAGATGTCAATATACCTTGTCGTGTTTTACAAATATAAAGATTAGGCAATTGTCTGTATCCTCGCGGAATACGGAGACGAGGTCGTCTCTGTATTCCCGCGGGATGCAAAATAATAATCAATGCGATAATGTGATAAACAAAAAAAAATAATTCATACAAATGAAGTTATCCGCAACGAAAAAGCAATTTGGCGAAATGGCATTTTCGGAGAAATAAACAGCATGATGCGAATTTAATCCGCCACGCTGCAGCGCTGGCACAAGCGCTGTAATGAAAATTTCTGTAACCAAAGTCTGGCTATAATTAAGTGCTGGGTCACGGGCGTCACCTCGACAACCAATCTTATGCTTCGGTAGAAGATTGTTATTCATTAAAAATCACGTACAATTAAGGACCCAACACACACATGCACACGCATTTATCGGTTTTATTTTTACTTGCTAATAGTACATTCTACGTACGGAATATACACTTCATAATATTGAAATTTTAATATTTTACGAGCGTAATGTACATCATAAAAGGCCATACCGTTTACGACTGCAGCCTCTGGCAAGAATGCGCAACGTTATTAAATTTTAACGGATTGGGAACAAGTCATGCATAATATTTTGTGTTTTCTTATATTTATTTTTTTCTTGTAATATACCATAATAGATAACAATCTACAAGAAAAAAGAATGTAAAATCACGTAAACATTATTTAACTTTTGTTGTCAGTTTGATTAACTTAGATTTTAAGTAATTTATAAACAGAAAAACATGAATCTACAGATTGGCTATTCTCTACGAATTGACTATGTGCCTATTTACTATGTTTGACGATATTTCCTCCAACTCTGTTGTAATTATATAATTTCTCTTCAAAAGGTTTGAATGCGGTTTAAATGTATTATTTAATACAATTCTTAATAAGTACGAATAAGTAGAGACAATTAATTGATAAATAAAATAATTGATAAATAAAGATAAAATGCAATACATTGATGTAAAAAAAGATTTAATGTACATTCTTATCTGCAAAGTTTTCGTAAAAGTTTCATTTTTGTAATACATTTTGTACACTACATTCTCCAATATAGTCGCAACTTTCCAACAAATAATTAATTATCGATTAGAAACACTTTGAATTATTTATGATCCTTTGGTATGCTATAGCACAGAAAGGCATGCGTTCGCATAGTGTAATATAACAATGCCATAACTCTCATTTCTAACTATGATCATAATTCGTGTGTTATCTTCGTTGCTCGATTGTGCCATGCCAAGAATCGACTTTCATCGATATCCAAGAGCCATCATATATCCGCGCACGAACTGCTGCCAGTATTCGAGGCACGATTCTACAAAGCCGTATCCCGTGTTGCTTGAGGCGCCTTAATAAAAACCATATCGAGAAAAATCCAAAGAGGCTCCTCAAATGGACGCACAAACGTACGTGCGCACGAATATATTTCGATAATGCGACATGTGGGGGGTTTAGATAACGGATTTCGTTATCGATTGGACTAATACAAATTCGTCTTATAATTGGTCAAGATGTTATTCCTGATATCAATTGTGGTTTGCCCTACTTCTCAAAAAGAAGAAGCTTTTGAGAAAGTTAGGAACTCTTGCCTTCACGCAAAATTAACTTTGCAGCCTTTAACATCCTTATCACGTTTTTTTTATAAGAACAGCGCCTCTCCTGCATTTAAATAATTTATAAAGTTGTATATCACTTCTTGCAATAAAGCAATTGAAAATTTCTTATCACGAGTAAAATTCCTCTTCTCGCATTTGTATTAATCGGTTAAACTTCCTCCGAAGCGCGATATTTACCTCTCCGGGAAAAAAACGACTATTTCGCAACATAACACAATTTATCAGCCCTCGCGGGCTCATAGATATAAAAAATTTAACGATGGCGCATAGAAGCACTTACGACCACGTGCTACGACAGCGACAGGACGCGTAGTCTTAAGTCACGTAAATTGCCACAAGGGGTACTCTACTTTACTTACTTTCATAATTACATAATTCAGATGCACAATTAAAAAAACTAAATAATTTTTTTTTACATTGTGCGGTATTAACGCGTATTTTATTTAATGCACAGTACTATGTAAAATTTGTAGAAAATATGCTGCACTTTTCATTAACAAACACGCTCATAAAAACATGTATGTATCATTTTATTATTTTAATATTAATTTGACTGTATTCATATTGTGAATAGATCACAATTTCACGTAGTTCGCATATTTGTAAAGAATATATAATTGTGACTAATTTCTCAACTAACTTGTAATTTATCGATAACACATGGGAAATATGTAGGTTACGTATTAAGTTGACAAATTTTAAAGATAATTATAATTTTCGAAGTACAATGATCGTTCCCTGAAAATAGTAGAGGGATACTTTCCCAACATCCAATAACGATCCCCTATAACACGTACAATCGTTGATGGATTACCGTCGATCCTAAGTGATGGAAATTGCTAATAAAGCGGTAGACACACAATAACTTCTTATTACACTGAAAGTTAAAATCAGTTTTGCATCTCTATAAATAGAATGTGATCAATAATCACAAATCATTCCCTGAACCAAGAATTAAAAATATTATATTAAAAACCTACTTAAGAAGATCTCAATGCTTTCCTAGTAATTTCACAATAGTTTATAACATAATTGTCAAAAGTTATAATCGTCTATTTATTGATATTATCATTTTATAAAAATTTAAAGATATAAGAGATATATAGAAGATAAATAAAAATCCCAAAGATAAATGAAAGATATCGTTCATACGTTTTAACGAGACTGAATAGGACATGTGACGCTTAAGAACAAACGTTTGGCGGATCGAGATAAACCAATATCCTTCTGCGGCAACAGCACTTTGATTGATTCTGGACAAACATTACTTTGAAATTCACCGATTTACTGGTGGGAATAGAGTCAACGTAGCGGCCTTTCAAACTTTTTTATAAAATCAATATTCTTATCAGAAAAAAATATATAATTATTTCAGATTTATAGCGACAAAATTTAAAAAGTTTGTTCTTAAATCAAAAAAGTTTACTTAAATTATTAGTAAAATGAAAAGGTTATCGTCTACGATGATACAGTAATCTTCTCTCTCATCAAGTTTTGGTAACGATAAATCTGCAACTCTTTGTAAATTTCATGTTCTCTTACGTCAAAATCCTTGAAAGTTATAAAGAAGAACTGGTAAGCGCGCGACCGCATACCGCATCCAAGGGAACTTGTTAAAATTCACAGAGTTTCTTGTTCCAACGCGTACGAAAACACCTACTTCTCTCTATTTTCCTCCCTAACTTTTCCGCAATTTTCGCCGAAACTCGAGATAGAAATATATAGTATAAATTTGAAGTAAACAAAATCGAAATGTGTGTGTGTGTGTGTGTGAGAGATAACATAACGTATATATTTCAATGACACGCAACAATTGCAATTTGTTTGCACATTTATTTACATATAAAAATCGGCAATTTTTATCTTAATTTTCGTTCCATGCTTAAAAGAATCCATCCCCTTTACTATTTTATTCAAGAATCTGCAGAGTTTGCGGACGGTTGCCATCGCATCCCGCGATCTCGGCTATGCTTTAATTATTATTTAGAGAAATTTGCGAGACAATTTCTCCGTGTCTGGTACTCAACAACCTCAATTGGTGTCTGGAACTCGAAACGTTAAATGGCAACCTGAGGTTTGCGATAAAAGTGTACAACATAGTCGCTGACCGCAGTGATTACGTAAAGAAACGAGCGTTACATATTATAATAGAAGCACCATTATAAAAGCTAATTGAATTTCTCATTAGAATGTATTTATTTTATAAATGACAAAAATAAAATTTGATCAGACACATATTTAATTAGATCTGTACCTTTGGTTACATCTTCTCTAATACATCAGAACGCCAGACACGTTTCAATTTTTCATCAAACTTTAACTTTATTGGCTATATGTTACTCGAAAGATAAACGTAATTTTCTTTCGAGAAATCAAAAATTCATAGTTTTACCTTACTCAAACATTTCTTTTTCATGGACGATAAAAGAATGCATAAAAATACATAAGAGGAAAGGAGAACAATAATCAAATAATTATAATAGTCGATTAATTATTTAACTCTTGTATTAAGACAAAGTACATGCCATATAGAAATGTAGCATTAAAATTTCAAAATACTGTATCACATTGTTACTATATTTCAGTTTTAGCCATGATAAAAATATAGGACAACGGGAGATTATCTACCACAAAGAACAATAGGGATAAAAAATAATGGCATAATGGATATCGATCCATGGTAATCGCTAAAAAACAACTGATATTTTGCGGGTCTCTCCTATTTTTATCGATATTCACGTATTTGTAAAAAATACAATAAACATCTTACAAATAGAATTTAATTTTAAAAAATATAATAAAATTATGTATTTGTATGGTATGCAAAATAAATAAAAAGTAATAATATAAATGCAAAAATCAAATAAATAAATCAACGTTACTAATATTAAATATTAGTGTTATTGCAATAACTTGGCTTTAATAAACTTCTTATATATAATAAAAAATGTTCTTCATATAATGAGTGATATGATATATCTACCGTATTTAACTAACTCTCCACCCTTTGATTATACTGCTGGTAAGTTTCCTTTTTATCACAAATTTTATTCGATTAACAATCTCATTACTCTTAATTAAAAGACAGATAAAAGATGAAAATAAAGCGTAGAAAATTCTGTGCCGTTAATACAAAATGCGGACAACGATATTAGAAAAGTTGTCAGTATCATTATCGTCTCACGGAATCACGTTCATCTTTAGACAGAACGAAGCTGCTTTTAATCAACAACGAAAAAGAAATGAATGCAAAGCGAAAGTGCAACAACAGGTAGAGACATTGTGCAGACCAGAAAACGACATACTAGTGATTAAAAACAGCGTCGTTATTTTACTGTTTCTCAAGATTAACAATGAAGCTCGATAATCCTAAGAAATATAAATATTCTACCAATATTTAAAAAATAATATAGTAGAAGAGAAATATTAATAATAATAATGCAGCTGCTTCGTAAAGACATGGAAATTGACTGAATTTAAAATTTTCTAGCAATAGCACGTATTTTGAGCATACATTTATAATTACTTTTAGCTTGCATCTTCTTTGTCGCGCGTCATTAACGTTTCTTTAATTCCGCGCATCTTTACGCCCTATTTCGCTCATAACAGATCTACACTGCTATGCGGACTCAAACGTGCGAAGATTCGCAAATCCAGTTGTCCCACGGGATGCATTTCTTCTCTCTTTTTCCCCTCTTTTTGCATCGTTGCAACAAGAGCGAGTGGTAACGAATCAAACGTAAATCCGTAGCAAAATTATGGAAATGAATAGTAGAGCATATTTCCATACAGATTGGTCCCCACGTTTCTCAACTGAATTGTTCTATTTTTTCTGCAATGTGACGCCGGACGTCATAATAAAACGACATTCGTCAAAATGATTCAATCGTTAAAAAAAAATTATGGTACAATGTTTGACACACAATAGTTCGTACGGCAATTTCTGTAAAACCGCAGAAGACAGTCGATTATCGTATTTCGTTGGAAACTGCAAGTCGGGCCATAACGATAAAGCCAATGAGAGCGATAGTCAAGAGATTCGTTTACTCACAAACTCGCGCGACTGTAATTAAACGCAGAAGCCACAGAAACCGACATTTCGGTCGTTTTGGGAAGGACTTTCGCCTTGTCTTTATTACTGTAGATTGTTAGAATGACGGGAAAACTTGGATAATTTTGAAATCGATGCTGATCAGCCAGACTGGTGCGGTAAGACATAAGTCGGACAAGTACATCGACCATCTGCCTCAGTAGTGGACGTATAAAAGGCGGATTACGAGAGGCGATGCATTCCCTAACCGACGTAGATAAAAGCACGTGCGCATTCGTCTTCGTATATTCAATTTATCGAAGTTCTTTCATCCTGATGACAAATATCGGATAACAGTAAATCGAAATGGCGATAGAAGAGACAAGAATAAGCACGAACGTGTATTAAAAATAATAATTTACGATATATGTACGTTAAATTGAACTAATACGCATTTTTCAACAAAACAAAATTTAACAGTTCAAAATACGAGCTATTGTTCTATTTTAATCAGTACGAGTTACTATTCTATTCATGAAAACCAGAAATATCATTTTTCCTTTGGCTTTATACGTGCGTAATGAAGCTTTCAGAGTAAAATTTTAAATCTTCAAAAAACAACAATAAAAATTTTGCTCCTTTCTCGACCTGAAAGATTTATCGTTATTAAGTTTCATATATTAAGAAATGGAAAATTTATTAATTTTTGGCTTAGAAAGTAAGCGATTTTGGTATTTAGCTACGGATCGAGAACAATATTATCTATTATTTATTTTGGTCAGTACGACTCAATCAATTTGATGTTACAAAGCCGTATATTTCCTTTTCATCAATCCCTATGAGAGGGAGACTTCTCTCATAGTGCCGCTCGATGAAAGTATCCCAAACCAGGCCAGGTATTACCGTACTACAATTATCAGCCGGAACATGCCGTTAACGAGGAAAGCCTTTCAAAGGCAACACAGAGTTTCGATTAAACTTTGTAGGTACTCCCACAAAAGAAAGATATGTATTTTTCTCGATACGCTAAGAAACTTATTTACTATTTTGTTCAATGAAAGAATCGCTTGAAAAGTTTTCCCTCTAACTCTTCTGCAACAAATTTCTGACAGTATCTCTAGCGCGTTTTTCTATTTTACGATATTACAGATACCTTATCGCCAATATGAAATAATCGATATATATATATATAGATATTAATATATAGAAAAAGACAGTACTTTTGTATACTCGGTGTGTATTTTGCGATATAATATTGAGTATATCTTGATATTATTTATTACTTATATTTATATATTTGTATGTACGGAATTATTGACAAAATTTAATTTTTACAGTGCAAATTTCTTAATTTTACCGGAAAAGATTGAAAACAGGCGTTATAAAGCTTTCTAATATACTTCATTTCTTATGTGTCATTTGGTGCACGAACAAATGGGATTGCTCTTTCAGCGACGCGGGAACGTGCAACATAAAGTCGGTCGTAGTTGCAGTTTATGTGACACGTTTAACTACAAGCTCTTGCAAAAGCGTATCATTTCATATCACGTATACTTGCGGTATCCTATCAAGTTAGAGAAGAAATATTGAATTATTTTAAAGATTTCCATTTTTCAACTCTTATAAAATAAATGAAAAGTTTTAACTCCTTTGTAAAATATGTAATTAATAATACCGAATATTACGTTATGTCTGTAGTCTGTTAGGACACCAATGGTTTTAAATCAATTTTCGTTCGCAAATATTTGTGCTACATGGCTAAGCTCAAGTTTAGTACCTAAACCAAAAATGGACGCGCGTCTTCTTGCGTATAATCTGGATTTCTGTTAAGTCGAGAATCGTGATGTATATTGTTTATCCAACGTGTATTCATAAGATTGCTCTCTATTTCATTCTTTAAGATAAAATTAGAAATGTTCTAATTATTAACATACATATTTAATTTATGATATGATATTACGCAAAATATTACGAAATGTAAACAAGAATATATCCTCAACCTTTAACTACGTAAATATCATGTACACATAAATAATATCATATCGTGCAACGGTGCAAGTTACTTTATAAATCTTCATCGGATTCCTTAATTGCAAAGGAACTCACAGCTCAAAAGTAAGGCAGAAGCAAGGAGATTTTCATCTCGATTAAAATGAGACTCAAAGTGATTTAGCAAGGTAATTGCAACTGACTCGTTAGCATCGGTCGATGCGGGGTCCCGCGCGCAGAGCCCTTTTAGCTGAACGATGCAGTGGAATGCATTGAAATTAGAGAACCGCATCGCGTCCGCAGGCAATAGTAGGGCATAGTTGTGGATCCGCCCGAACACCGAACACCGTATTCAAATCACATTACAAATAATGATACGGCAAACAACAAAGATTGTCTGTTTTACCGGAATAAAATCGCACTAACTATTCAACTACTAAAACTGATACTAAGTGTACAATGTAAATTTTACACCGTTTTTCTTTACTTTTATTCAAAAACTAATTACATATATACGCACTATCTTACTTTAATATAGTTTTGCCTAATATTTCATATGCTATGTTTGTGTGCTACAAATATAAACCGTGCAATCTAAAAACTAATAAATAAATATATAACTTTGTATTGGCCACGCGTAAATCTTTTGAAATAAATTAATAAATATAAATAAATAATTGTAATTAATGAAATATCTTGATTATCTTTTCCAGGATTTGGCAATGATAAATGCGACGAAGAGGTGATGTGATGTGGCGAAACTTTGGTTGGACGGCCGTTCTGGTCACATGGACGATATTCCTGATTTTGAATAGCGGCTTAGCTGGCGAACGAATTCTCAAGAAACCACAAAACAACAATGAAGACAATGTTCATCATGGAGCAACGTATCCCGTTTTCGATAAGAAAGTTGTCGATTATTCTAGGTTACGATACGCAAGAGAGAATTTCAAATCAAATGATCGTTCATCAATGCATGTAAAAGCAGTTTCTCTGGAATTCAAAAATACGGAAAATCGCGATTCACGACTCAATGGCTATGAAAAGCGCATTGCGATGTCAAATGCAATAGCTACAACGAAATACTTGAAAGACAGCGACGACAAAAGTGAGCGACTGATTACAAAAAGAACGGGAAAAGTATGGTTGTCGAAAGTTATCGTTATGGAAAAATCGAAGAATACAAGGAATTATCTTAAGTTCATGTCTAGCCTACGTCCGCCGCCACCTACATCCCAAGAGCTGAAAAGTGCCTCGAGAAAGAAAAGACGTAAGGAAAGAACCATCTACGTGTTCTTGAACGATCATAAAAAGATGGGAACGATAAGACACGATATTCAGGCGCATGACAAGAAAGGCGGACGGTGGAAAAAGTACGAGAGGGATCGAATCTTTAGTGGAGAAAACGGGATGACCGCATTCTTCCCCGACAAATTCACAAAGAACTCGCGTAGCGAGAAAGACAGTTCTACACAGAAGTTGAAAAATTCCGATATCTCGCAACTCAAAACTACGAAAGCGGAAATTATCGTGTCCAGATACGCCGACGGAGCACACAAACATAATAGGAACGAAAGAGATTCCCGCCAAAGTCCCGAGCTGACGAAAAACAGCACGAATAAATTGATTTACGTTAGAGTCAACGACAAATCTCAAAGAGTAGAGCCAACTTTTTCAAACTACTCAAGTTCAGAGGTAAATCGGAGTCGTGGGAATGAAACTATTACAACTACTACAGATAACGCAATCATAGAGAATTCACCGTACCAACGTTCCGTGGCCGTCACCTGGACTACATTAATCTTCAACTCCAAAATCTCGAGCGTAAACGGAGAAGTTGGTGATGAAGAAAATACCGTAAGTCCCTCTTCAGAGTATTCAAAATCGAAATCCTATAAAGTGAATGAGTTTCTAGCATCAGCCGAAGCGTACAAACGCAACGAATATTCAAAGGTAGGATTTAAAGTAAGTACAGATACACACGGGAACAAAAAAGAAAACGGGAACAGCGTCGATTCGTTCACTTTTCGCGCATCAAATTCGCTCAATAACCATTTCGCTAAGAAAAGAGCCAGCTTTACGAAGCGTCTCTTTTTACAAAGAAAAAAGAACGAATTAAAGGCAAGCGATATATTTGATCAGCGACGTCAATATTATTTTTCAACAAGCGATATTAATGCAAGTATAAATAGGAAAACAAGGAAACTTGGCGAGATGCGTATAAGAAAAAAAACGGAAGAAAAAGAGATTACCGCTGCTGCAAACTACGCAACGCACGACACGCTCGGAATCGAGCCTGACCCGTCACCAACTAATTTATCTACCAAGGGAATCGATGAATCGAACTTAGACTATCAGATGCCAGTGCGTATTTCAGTCACGCAGAAAAGGAATCCGATACACGTACGACACGTCGGATCTGACGCGGACTGCGAGCGCCGGCGGAGAACTGAGTTCGAGGCCGGAGTTCGTGACGCGTTTCGAATCGGCCTTTGGAATATCTCCAATCCATCGACAACCGCAAAATTCAATAGCTTCCTTGACCAAAAACCTAATGGCCGCCCGAAATACTCACAGAAATTTCATGCAATCAATGTCGGTACACTTCCACGCATCGCTGAGACAACTGATGGAAGATTGGAACACGACCGCGATGAACCTCGAGGAACTTCAACCGAGAGCGTATCTATCTTTTTCGGTGCAGCGAATGTCGGCGATAATTCGATCGGAATGCGGAAGATTAATGGGCATGTGCAGTCATCGAGCGAACTTACGGATGAGCCCGGATTAGAAAATGTCAGAGTTACGACGAGACGAGGTGGAAATCATCGAGACATGCATGAAGGATCTGGATTTTATTCACGAAGCGACGGTATTCATAACTCAAAGTATCGACGATATAAACGCCACGAAGATCGGAATACTCCGAGAATTTCGACGTCAACTGAATTCGACAGCGGCACGTGGAAGACACTCGATACGGCAACAACAGCGTCGAACTTGCTAATCGAATTTACCGCCAATCCATCCATTTCGACAACTGAAACAAATAAAGTAGATCAAATATCGACTAGCGCGAAAGAAGTTCTTACATCTGTGGAAGCACCGCCGTCTTCGAAATACAGAGAATTTCAGAAAGAGTGGCAATCGACCCCATTGACGACTAATCACGATGAGAGATACACGAATGCTCCGGCAAGAATGGATTCTAACGTTTCTGATTCATCAGAGATATCGTTGATAGATGCTCCGAAGACATTTAACGTCAGTTCGGTAGAAACGCCGTATCTAATCGAAGCGCACGATCGATCGAGAGCGACAACTAAAATAGACAACTCTATTATTCCGAAAGAGGTTCCTCCAGCTGTCGAGGCAAATGTGCGAATATCTGACGCTACGAACAAGAACGCCTTCGAAGTGTCTTCGACCGAGCTCATTAATTCGCAAGGGGAACACGGAGCGTACGGTAACGAATCCGTATGGACCATTGACCCACTTCCACAAAAGAACAATGATCCTTCTCGAGGTGTCTTCGAAAGCATCACCATGGAGAATATCATCGACTCATCGGCTAGTGACGTGCTTTCGGATCAGTGGCCTGTAAAGCATAGCGCAGTGGTGGAAGGTGATCTCGTCCTCGGTGGACTGATGATGGTGCACGAAAGGGAAGATAGAATTACATGTGGTCGTGTGATGCCTCAGGGAGGAATTCAAGCACTCGAAGCCATGCTCTATACGCTGGACACTCTCAATGACCGGGAGATTGTGCCTGGCGTCAAAATCGGGGCGCACATACTCGATGACTGCGACAAGGACACCTATGGTCTTGAGATGGCAGTGGATTTCATTAAGGGTATGTATGCGTACGTATGCAATGTCGGAGCATGATGATCATGTCCTTCTTTACGCATGTTGCACGTGATATCGTACGCTTCGTACAGCGAATCTTTATCAATCATAATATCGCGAAAAGCGATGAAAAAGTTAGATCTAGTATTTCGTATCTGATTCTCACATTAAATTGGTCCGAGAAATACGACATTAAACTTGACATTTGATTTATGAATCGTGTAAATACTCGTCTCTTCTTTAGTAGTGTTACATCGCTTTCCTACCTTATAATTTAACATTGCTTTCCTTCATTCTTACGGATTTAACTTTTATGACTTTATTCTCCTATATTTTAGATTAAAACTAGATCTAACAATAAGCTTCGCTAATTTTGCCTTCCTGCGCAAAACCAAACAAAATCAAGTTTGAATATTTCATATTTCTCCTAAGAGAATTCCCGATATATTGTTTTACTATTGAAAACACTGCTATACCGCAGGTCTATAATATCTCCAGAGAATTTTCCAATAAATCAGGAAAATTAAGCTAGCGAAATCAACATGTATTAACTCATTTCTCTGCCTTGCGCAGTATAATGATTGGATACGCTCAAGGCGAAAAATATATGTACATATATTATACATGTGTATACACACACACACACACACACTCACATCACACCCGTCACATTGTTAATCCATTTACATTTGTATGATAGAGAATATAGTCAAATATCTTTTAAATCTCTCTTTAAATCTATTTATTAATTCTTCATACACATATTGATCGATAGTTATTTTGTTTATGTTAAAATAACTATCTTGTTTGTTCGCTTCAATAATTCAAAAATTATTGTAACAGTAAATATATTTTCATTGTTCGATATCTCCTTTTTTCATCGAAGATTGCAATAGGTGCAGTATTAATTACGATAGGCATTTTATATTTAAATATAAGTTTGTATATATGTGAGTGGATAAATAAGGTAAAAATTAAACATCAGTAGGCCAACGTTCTACAATGTTGAAGAAGCATATTCAACTACCGGTAAATTTCCGACCGGCTGTCGGTAAATTTCCAAGTCGGGAAAGATCCATCGAGCTTTTCACAAAGTACCGACTACCCCACAGAAACGCCAGCATTTGATAAATTACGCGATTTATCGTACGCTGGGCTTTCTGCGCATTTTGTCGCTGTCAGTATAAACTATAGAAATATAAAGCTCCATATCAAGCATCGATCGCGTCTATAAAATTTATAGAGCACTCTTTCCCCTACTTCAGTTTTCAACACAGATTCTCTTCTATAAAATATCGTATCATAGAAGAATTACTTTAACTTTAATTTGCAAATGTATCTGTTCTTTTGAAATAATTGTACAAAGCATTTTGTTTGATGATAATATCGCAAAAGAGCATAATTTTCTCTTCTAAAATGATCTAAGAGAAATTCTAGCTTCTTTTCCAATCCACAAAGTTTCCATGAAAATGTAATTTTTCGAGTTAACACGTTTGCTTGGGGCAGTATGAATCATTTGTAATTCAAAAGAAATGCAAGCAGTCGCGTTGCATACGATATAATTCTTCCGTACCAGTCTCAGCAAAAGTCACGTTGCAGTTGTAGAGAAAGTCACACGCCCCAGCGATACCAGCTGCACAGTGATAACATCCGAAAAATTGTCGTTGTATTATTCAACGGATAGTACACCCAAGTGAACTATCTTCACTATGCGGAATATGAATTCCCTATTCGATCCATATATTTAATCTTGACTTGGGTTAATAGCCGTCGGTGAACGCGTGATACTGCATCGCTGTAAACTTGCGTTCTACCAGCTGGCACCAACTCGTTGATATTCACGATGGTCGTAATCGGTTTTATTGATACTTTCCCGGAAGAGAGATTTATAAGCGGCTTATAGGCGTGGATAAATCCCAGGAAGTTCAAAAATCATCAGCAAACGAAAGCGGATTTATTAAATTTTGTCGAAAAACTAGATGGTTAAATTTTTCAGTAAATATATCAATAGCTCACCGAGATATACTTCCTCTTTGCCATTAGAAGTCCCTAATTTGTACTATTGACATGTTCAAGAATTGTCGTGTTCACTTCTACATTGCATCGTAGACGCAATGTGATTTACAGAACAATTTTCAAGAAATCTATGAAAGTACTGCTTCATAAATTTCCACGTTATCGAAACAAAACATAGATGTAATTAAAAATAAGTATTTAAATAAACAACAACAAGAAAAAATAAAAAATAATATTTTACATAATTCAGTTCGCGGTAAAACTCTTAATATAAATCCTGTAATAATATGTATAATATATATATACGCGTATAATTATACATAAATCACGTATTATAATGTGTAATTAATGTAATAATCATATATAGTATCAAAAAATATTTTCTTTGCGATAAATTTGACGCAAGTGGATATACAGTGGATCAAAAAAGTATTTGCACGCCCAGTTTTCTTACAATAACTTTATTCGAAGGAATAATATATAATTACGAATTATGTCCATAAGTAACTTATTACATACAATACATGTAATATTATCCTTCGAATAAAGTTATTGTAAAAAAACTGGGTGTGCAAATACTGATCCACTATATATAAGTATATGCATTTTCATAATAAAGTGGTATACCACGTAAACAAGAGCAGCTAGATAGCTAAACCGAATTAATTCAACATGTTCGGTATGTGAAGATAATCTTCAAATCGATAGGTCTTTATAAGCCGTTAATTAATATTGCATGCTGAATTTCCCATTGAGAGCGTCGCGGACATTGCGGTCTGTAATTATTATTACCTATGATACAGTTCGTTCTCCGCATGTGCAGAGTGTATAGCGAAATTATGCTAACGCAATCGTCACGCGAGACATTAATATCACTTTGGACGACATTTAGAGTTCAAAGAATCGTTATAGATATGAAAACAAAAACAAAATTATGGAATAAAAATATTTCAAGAACTATTTAATCATTTATATAACGATAATTCTGATGATGATTGTAAGAAAATTATTAATCTATTAACAATCTAGTATACAAAAAGATGATTTCAAACAGATGATAATGAAGATATAACGTCTAAAATTTACTAATTTAAGTCGAAAGTGTAATTTCGCCGCGTTTGTTTCGTCGAGTCGCTGTTGCTCTTTGTTTCGCAAGACACCAGATGTAATGCTAATAATAGCATGCTTTACAAATCTCACTGTCATGAACCGACGACTGCAGATCTTCAGAATTATTATGCCGAAATGATAACTTTTAACGTTAATAAACAGTAATATGTTTACATCACTCTCGACGCGCTGCAGGGCTCATAATATTAATAGAGTATATAACACATGATGCATTTTGATTATTTTAAAATATGCAAAAATTTTTAAAATAAAGCACATGCCGCATACATATACATACATATGTACGTCTAATTTAATGTAATCAAAACCTGCCATTTCTTTTTTAATTCAACTGTGACTGAAAGCGCTACTGATATTGAAACATTTTGCCGAATTCGATGTACATTCGTAAATACCAGAATTCATATCTGATAACTGAACGGTGAACGACGTTGTACCTGTTGTCATTAAAATATGAACGTTTTTGCGTTCGAACTGCACGCGAGCTCTCGAGATAATGTTGCTTCTCGTGGCGAGCACAGCAATTTGTCACGACTTGCTTCCCGACGAACGATTCAAAAACAACATTTTTCAACGTGCAGCTCAGCTGAGGCACCACAGCAGGAGATAATGGCAAAATCGAATACCGCTGTACCTCACGGAAGTGAGCAGTAATAACGATTTTATGAAAATTTAATGAGACCAGAATTTCCACCGGGGAATGGCATTCTCATTCGAAGCAAAGAGTCATTTGCAAGAATAGAGAAGAATCTGTGAAATTCTAACTGTCTTGTTAAAATGTTAATTATTATTGTTATGAAAATGTTAACGACATCGGCAAGATTGCGAATAGCAATCCTTCATTCCGATTCAGAAATATTTAATATTATATGTATATCTGTTACACTGCATATATTGAGAAGATTCTTGAAAAGACATTAAAGGTAAAGAAATATAACTCGAAAACAAAACTTATTCAAACTTTGATCAATCTTCAATTGAAAACTTTTTTACAAATAAAATTTTTAAGCAAAGCGACGAATCGCTATCGTTTGATGTAAATTTTAGGTATCGTAAAACTTCTCTCTGGAAAGCGCCAATAAACGCGTTGCTCTCTTTCTCCTACAAGTCCCGAGTTGTTGATCAATGTTACGGGAACGCTACGCTGCGGTGGAATATTTAAACGTGTGCTCGCGTGGCCAATATATCGGAACATCAAACGTGCGCTTGCTTCCTTTGTGCGAGAATACTAACGTTGTAACATACCTTTATATCGACTATTTTTTGAAACTTTTATCCGTTGCGTTATCACTTTCTGCGAATGTCCGAAAAACTGTTTCGCCATTGCCGGAAGTCGTTTGTCACGGAATTGGCGTTCAGAATATTACATCTGTTGATACTCTTGCACAAGTATTGTAAAAACGTTTTTAATTTGCAAAACAAATGCTATCCTCGCAATAGTAACTTTTAAAATCAATTTTGCCTTTGTTCTAAATATTAGCACGAAGTTGCTGTATGTCACGTAGAAACATACGCATTAAAAATTTTAAACGAACATTAAAAGGCAGCATGTAGTTATTTGTATTTCTTTTTTTGAACAGAAAGCTAACCAACAAACTTTTCTCGTCATAAATTTGTTATAGTCTAGGATCATATTATGGCTTAAAAAGCTTTGCGAATAAAAACCACGGGGATTCAAACCACTAGCGTCTAACGAGATTTAAACCGGAGTTTCCGTAAATTAGTATGCGATACTTAATGGTTTTTTTTTATCAGGATTATGCTCGGCCTCAGGTATTTATCAAAGTGCTTGTTACAAGTACTTTTTTCATAATTTTTATCTCGTCACTAAAAGCAATGCAAGGAATTTCGTATGGTTGCATGGAGCGCAAGAATGAAAATGACGTATACTTAAATGAATATCCAGCATATAACTTTGTGCGGAAAGGACAAGCCGTAATGTCATATGTTTAGCTGCGGTATGCACCATGATGAAAGAATTACAATAATTGCGGTAATTCAATTCACAAAATTAAATTAAATTAGTAATATAAATTTATCTCTAGAAAAGACGTACGCGTGATAACAGTTTGGTTAAATCAAAGTAAGATTAGCTTGGAAATTCTGATATTCTTATATAAAACATAAAATATAAAATTTTGTATTAAAAATTACAATAGTTGACATATGATGTTCATTATTCGTTTTTGCAAGAATTCAAAAGAAGACGAAATAAAAGATACACATATAACACAGCGCTATTTAGAACGAACGTTGCTCTGCGGATGAATAATAATGGGACAAAAGTAATCTTTCAAGTCACGTTTCATGCTCGTTATATTAACGTACAAGGATCTATTATAAATCACGACTCCCGACTCGGTGAAAGCTAATCCTAGGCAAAGCTTTAGATATTCTTAACAAATCACAGTCGATTGCACGGTTGCGACCCGGCACTTAACGAACTTATCTCGGCTCGCCCCGAGAGAATTGATCACCGAGATATAAGACTTCCGGCACGAATTTCCGAAGCCACCTCAGCCGGCTCCGGCTACGTGATCTCATAAGTAACTGCACAAAAACACGCCTAATCCATTTTCCGCGGCCATGATGCACCAAGCACGTGATCACTATCGTTTTTCTCCATTTCGCAATCCGTTCGGTGCAGTCGCGACTCTTTAGGTTCTGCAACCGGATAGCGCATCGTTTTATTTCTGTTACCTTTTCCTCATGCGCTTTTCCAATAAGCGGATTAAATAAAACGTCAAAAAGATCGTCCAATATTCTTTTAAGAGTATTATAGTAACGCGTTGGATCGCTGTCTGTCACTTTACACTCTCATCCTTACGTTTTGTGTGGTAGGTTGCAAATCGTGAAACTACTTATATCTCCGTATAATTAGATATCTCTTAACATATTCACCGCCAAGTGTATTTTACGTGACTTTTCCTTCACGCCAATTGAATTATTTCACATTAAAAAGAACAATAAAACATTTAATTTATAGTATTAAATAATTTATAGTAGTAAATTTGTAGTATTTAATTGCACAAAGATATAATACGTGACGTATTTATTTGACTGTCGCTCCATGGCGATCACCGATGACCGTCATAGCGATGAATGTGTTAATTTTATTGATTTTACACATTGCTGATGTCCTTTTGTCTAATTTCACATGTTTGATACTCGTAAAACTAAACCCGTCTTAAAGAGTGGAGTAGATTAAATCTCAATTAACAAGCACCGTGCACTAACCAGACGGTTTTATGCACTCACGCGGTAACGCTACCAGACGGTTCTACGCACGCATTTTTGCATGGTTGCACAGCATAATAGATATTCATGAACTATTACGCGTCGTAACCAGCTGACGTGCCGAATTTCAAGACATTATCGCGCGTGTAACAGATGTCGCGCATTTCTAGAAATTGCTCTCAATTTCTCGATCAATTAATCGTATAGGATTGGTGCAGCGCCAAATCGGACCAATCGTTCCCTCGGTTATAGCCCAGCTATTGGACTAACGTGTAGTTTTAACGTCGTTCACCAAAAATTAAACGCGACATCCTATACTAGTGACTCGGATTCTAGAGTACTAGGACGTTTCTATCTCGAATTTCTCCGAGTGGATAAAATGAAATAGCATTAAATTAATTTGTCGATTTTTTAACAATCGATACGTTTCTGTGAAGCAACCGAACAATCTTTCTCTCCAATTGGACAACTCTCGCCTGTTCTGCACTTTTCTCCAATTACTGTTCCTGATCATTACGTGGATAGATTATACCTCGTTACAGCTCGGACCTCGTATAACCGTATCTCGAAAAATGTAATCGGGAGCTACATTTCGCAAAGGACCTAATACCAGTTAATGCAATTTTCGTTGTGCGGTTACTGCGATAAATCCGATCGCGATATCATTCAATTATTTGCTTTATCGTTTAACAATGTTACTTATTCCGAAAATGCTCAGAAATAGAGACTGTCACTTTGAGTAGTAAAAATATAATTGATAACGTAAAACGTAAACGGCAAATCTTGTTACGTCTTATCCGAATTTAACCATATGTCTTTCAAATTAGCATAGTTTTTACCTCGGAACAGTTAGTAAATGCTCGATACACACACACACACACACACACACACATTAGCTCTGTTTTTCACATTAGTTACGTTTTTTGGGCCAACTCGACTGTACAACACATTAAAGAACTGTACGGAAGGCCGTACTAGCAACAAAACTTGCGAAACGCGAGGATAATTGCAGAGCAAATAAAACAACAGCGGAATATTCGTTGCGCCAGTTACGTATCAGAATCGCATAACAAATAAATAGCGAAAAAAAAACATTTTCATCTATTCTTTCGATTATTTGAATGAAAAAAAACTATCAGACAACCAAATAACCTGACAATATGGCGAAACCAAATTATAAACGTATGATGAAAAAGACATCTCTCTTTGAATGCAGGTAACGGCGATGTACGCGTTAATGGTTGCGAGGTGGCTTGTTTCCGTTATGATAGTACCGCATGCAGTATACATCGCCGTGTAAGCTAATTACCGCGGTATTTTAGCCGCGCGAGACCACTCACCTCACGGACTACGAAATTACGCTGCGAGTTTTGACAAGGAAGTATTCCAAAACAGATATGATTTATTATTATCAAATAGTTACCATACTTATTTTCATAGAAATAATTATTAAAAATTAATTAAATTTATCATTACTCGTATACTATATAGTAGATGCATTCAAATAAAAACCAAGATTTAGTATTATGTAAACATATTATTTTTTATCTTTACCATTTCTATAATCTTTGGCTACAAGAACCTACTAATCCAGTTTATATCTGTGATTAATTTATCGATAAATTGATAACAATTCATGGTTTAAATAATTAATTAAAATATAATAAAGAATCTTTTGAATTCGTATTTTCGCATAATTGTTATCAAAGCTTCAAAGCAGCATTACGTTCTTAAATTTAATTAGAATCTTTTTTCTCGTCTTTCTTGCAAACACTATGCGGATGTTATTTGCAGTTTATGCAAAACATCTCGTTATCTTCGAAAATTCTCTTCAAGTTAAAATAGTGCTCTAGCCATTATTTAATCGTTTGGCGTGAATTAGTACAGATCGTTATGCGAGACAGCAGAAAAGAGAGGGCGCCAAGACACAGGAAAGAGAAAGGACTTACCAGAAAATGGTCAGACCGTTAGGAAGAGAGGGGTCGCAGAGTAGGAGAGGAGATTGAAGGGAGGGAGGAGGGTTGATACGTTCGAGGAGGGTAGCGTTGATGCAGTCGCACCAGCCAGTCAGTGGCTGCTACAGCACAGTAACGCGCGCGCGTGCTCCTTTTCAAATCGTTTTCGGCCTAACAAACGCAGTAAATCAAGCATCTTCGTCGGAATATGACACAAAATTTGTCGGCACGATAATTTTGTGAATCATATAGTCACCAATTACACCCGCCGATGCTGCCTTTCGTTTTCCGCCGTTCGCGATTTCGAGGTTCAATTTTCCGGTAATCCGCGTGTTATACGAGTTATACGAGTGACGGAAAGGAGAGAGATGACAGCTTCTTGCAAAGTACCCTAGCTTCTAATTTTTTGCACGTGCATCTTGAAATTCGTAAAGCTTCGCGGAAAAGTTGGGTAATGTGGGCAGAGTGTATTGAATTAATGTTACCGTCTTTGCGCAATACAGAATGAAACCTCAAATGAAGATAATAAGTAATCAAATAGGTGGACTTTAACTGGCAAAGAGACCCTTTTGAAGCCCTGATGATGAAATGTTCTCGGGCTTGCAATTCGATTGCACATTTATCTCACGCGTATGTGACATCGACGATTTATTGCTATGGTATTATATCGTTATCGATTGCCCGTTATAACACCCTCCTTCACTCAAATACATTTATCTAAATTTATTCCGGAAATAATTTACAACGAAAGAAATATTAGGTGTAAAACACCTAAGCAGAGAGAAAAAAACAACTCACTTTTTTAGACCGTTTTTGTGCACTAAATAACATCACTTGTTTTACCGTTGTAAACGCAGATTTTTTTCTTTCAACGGTTTTTCAAAATATATATCTGTGAGATATGTATTTTTGATAAAGAGAGTTACACAAACAATCGCTGTGAAAGGATTAAACAAGTTTTTTTGTGCAAGACAAAAAATAATTTTTCTACCGTAAAAACAAGCGGATAAAGAAATCGTGAATAAATTCTGATTAAATAGAATTGTCCAATTTGACAATCCGTTATTGTGCACGAGATTTTCGATTAGCTAGTAAAAAATTAAATTGAAAGTTTATACGTGGTGCTTTTTCAATTTGTAGTTTAAATTTAATACAACAAACATACCGTGTGCGACATTCATTTTCTAGATGAAAATTTAATTATAACTAAGAAATGCTATTTAAAAAAATATAGCAGCAATATCATATCGTGCGACATACATAACATTTTTTTCCGTTAGCATTATACTATACTTTTAAGTTGTTTTGTTATAATTCACTACGACACACCCTGCGATCTTTATTTACAATAAAAAAATTATATCAAGAAACATATTGCAACCATCTTACTTAAACATGTATGTCCTTGGATAATTCCGAACGTTATCGCGTCGTCGTGTAATCTCAAGTAAATTACTTCCCCGAACCTTGATCAGGACATAATCTAACTTTTCTGCAAAATCACATCGTTAAAAATTCCGAGTACGTGAAGTACGTATCAACCGAAGTTACAGTCTACGGCTAAGTAACTTTGTCTTCCTCTCCAAATAGAAACTTTAGGAAATAAGTACGATCCAGAATCCTATTGAGATTTGAGCAATTTACGGCGACAGTTTGAGTAAGATGTAAATTGTCCATTATATTTCATCTAGTTCTAAGCCGAATTGCGCGGTCGCTTTGTGACATATTTGATACAAGTTCAATGAAGATCCTTGCCGCACTTTGGCCCGAATACGGTGAATCATCAATTAATTGGATGGTTTGCAATTACGATTAACTCCGTTGCTTAATTAGCCGCGGTATAGCTGATAGCTTTGAAAATTATCACGACTTCATGATCTATTTTATTCTTTGTCTATTTAATTTAATAATCAATTACGCATAAGACAATCACAAATAACGATAAATGTATTAAAGAATAAATAATCTTAAATAAAATCATTTCAAAGTAGTGACGATTAGATGAAATGTGTTTTGTATATGGTAAGCAAATTTAATTATTATGTAACTTTCACGTTATGAGAAATGTGCCATATCGTAAACTATTGCATGACATTAATAGTCGTCCATTTAATCATTATACGTATATAAGCATACTAAATTATATTAATTACCATAAATATAGATCAGAACAACAGAAGAATGATATTATTATAATAAGCATATGAATATCGACTACTCTATGAAACGTAAATAATTAATCATATCTAAAACTAATAGACTTTGTAGAGACCATAGGAGCAAAATTATTATATTCTGTTTCTATTGTTTGTTAATACTGTTTTCTCTTTTTCTTCTTTTTAGTTATTCGCTCATTACTGCTTTACTCTTTGTGTCGTGCATTATTTTATAAAATTGCGCGCGCGCGTTATTGCTAACAATCACCGATCCCGACTCGTGATTGCGTGTCAAACCAACGGTGAAAACCAATTGATTTGACGAGCAGATGTTTGCAATCATCAGCGTAAATTTAGCATCCGAAAAACGGCACACCGTTAATAAACAGACGAGGGGCTCCTATCACCGTCGGCAAAATCGACTTTCCCGTACCTACGCTTCGACATCACTACCGAACTGTTATATACTATTTAGTAATTTATACGATGTTCATCGCGACACTGCACATTATGGAATTTTCAGGTTAAAAATAACATTACTCGTGCAAAATATTACTAGAAAGAATTGAAGAGATGCAGGAAGTAAAGAGTGTAGGAAGATGAATGCATTTGCATAAATTCTCAATTAATAATAATAATATCTATACTGTTATCATTTGATAATAACAAGAGAATTATTAACTTTTCACTAATAATAATATAGAAATTACATAAATTCTGGTGTTCATAAAAATAATTGATTACGCTATTTGTAAAATTTATAATCAAAATATTATAAATTGCGTTTATATCATAAAAATATTGTTATTACTAGTATAATTCACTAAAATAATAAGGAAAATTGCTAAAAATTGCGATTAAAGCAGATATACAGAATGTGTAATGAATTATTACACCTTTTCTCTTAACAGATGCTTTCATAGATTCATCTTAATTGATAAATTTTTTCTCTTCAGAGAGAACCAATATATAAAACTAGATCAAATATAAAACTTGTACTATCTGTTAAAATATCATAAATTTTAATTAACACGAATTTGTCTTTATCACAATATCAGAATATCAGAATATCAAATAACTGTGTAATTGAGCCATAAAATTTTCGTTAAGGAAACATCTATTCTAGATTCATCAAATTTATCTGAGAGAAACTCTGCACGATTTATAATACAACTTCTATCTCCAGCTTTTGATTGCAATCATCTCTCTCTTCCTCTTTTTCGCTATACACGTACAGTACCGATCACGTAGGGACAGAGAGCAACAGGTCGTCTAGGACCGACACCTGGTCATATTCCTATTGAACGATCATAGAGATCATAGAGCATTCCCTGCAAGTAAATAATGCATATCCGCGTGCAGAAAGAAATCGTGCAAAAGCATTCCAACACGGTGCAGCGCAGCCATCAAACTTCCGTCGGAGTTTGAGTCGCGCAACAGGTATACATTCAGCAACAACGAATTACAGCCGACCTCGGTCCGTCGATTCTGACGATCGTTCGGCAAGCCGGGAAGTTACCCAGGAACAACGCAACTTCCAGCGACGTAGCCACGTCGAAGTTTTTAATTACACGAAACCCGGGGTCGTTATCGACGCGCGACCGCACGCCCGCGCTCGCACATCTGCAATTTCTCGGCCATGCAACGCGGCGCTTCGTGACCGAGCAATTTAAACTTGTGGCTTGCACGATACCACCTGCGGGTTCGAAGCTCGGAAGACCTATCAAAATACCCGATAGCAGAGTCGTCGCCAATCTGATGGCGTTAGATAATGATTGTCTATATAGATACGATGTGTACTCAGTTCATTTCGCTATTGTTAAATGTATATTGTTTTTAACGCATAAATCCGTATTTTGCCTTCTATACAGGAGAGCATAATAACACGTTCAAAGATATTTTTGTTTTGTTGTTTATGTATGCTTAATATTAATCACGAAATCAATAAAAGAAGCATCAGTTACATTTGCCCGTAAAATACTTTAATATCCAATTAAATATAAAACGTTAAAACAAAGCAAAAGGGTGTTGAGCGTAATAGGTCATAAATATTATTTTTTTTTTTCGAGAATCAAAGGGGGAGATGATAAATTATGAAAACAACGGTAAGATCCAGGTCAGCGATAAATCTGTTCCAACTTTTACGCGTAAATGACGCAGTTTAAATCGGCAAATATTTCGACGAGCAAACTCACAGTTAACGCGCCATATTTCATTCTTTAGTCTTTACGTAAAAAAGTTGAAAAATTGTGACAGCTTAGAGGTCGCATATAAAATTTGCACAAAGCATAGCAGAAATGTGCAACACCGGGAAAGACAGGTCCTGTATAATAAAAGCAAATGGAAGATTACGTGAGCATCGTGGCGACACATGTATGTTGTCCCTCTGTACTTTCAAGCTCTCTTCTTACATTAGCATATTGGTAGCATATGTCGCGACATATCGTTCCTCAGGAAACTACATGCCTTCTGCGTAAATCTCAAGATGCGCCTCAATTATAATTGTAAAGCTTATAAATTTTATTTCCAATTAAGTTGGTAATCGTGGATATTTTTTCGTCATCTTGCCCTCTCCCAGTATTGTTAATTAAATATTTTACATACATCAATATACATATATTTTTTTGGAATCTAAAGATATTGATTTTATAAATTATGATTTATTTTTCAATATAATATCTTTATCTTAAAGTGTCATCGAATTGAAAGTAGCATATGGCGCAACATTCCACTTGTGAATCAGTTGCTGCTCACTTCTGATATACGTTATACATATGAAATACGAAAAGCGGGATCAATCGAATCCCCCTCAATCCGCGCTGGCACATCCTTTCCGTCGATCGTGCGCAAGGCCTCCGATCTTCCGTTCAAAGCTGATATCGCTCTTCCGTTCATATTGCCAAGGAAGAGTAGGGACGTAAATCATCGTGAATTCAAAGCCCGAGGCGGACAAGCGAAAGCTACGGCAACATCGAATTCAACAACGTGCCGGAAACCCGAAATTAGTAACAAACAACATAATTTATCGATTATGACGTCATGAAGTTTCTGCTTCTGGCACTATTGAGCTGCATCTGCTCGGCCGACGATCGACGCTTCAAGTCTATCAAACAATGGGCCAGAAAAATCGAAATCTCGAAGACTGACAATATCACGCGCATACCGTTATTGAACAAATATGTGGATTTGATGACGGACACCGTGAGGCTACGTCACCATGATGATCGCATGAGTATACGTTTGAGTCATTTTCGCGATGAACTACATCATCCGATTAGACATCGACGTCACCAATTTCGATCGATGGAACCGAACGGTCTGGTCCATGACTTTAGCTGGCCAATAAAGAAGGAAGCGGTGGTCGAAGGTGATCTCGTGCTGGGTGGCTTGATGATGGTTCACGAGAGAGAGGACACCTTTACGTGCGGACCCGTGATGCCTCAGGGAGGTGTACAAGCGTTAGAGGCAATGCTCTACACCTTGGATATCCTCAATCAACGAGAAATTGTTCCGGGAGTTAAGATCGGGGCGCACATACTCGATGACTGCGACAAGGATACGTACGGTCTTGAAATGGCGGTAGATTTCATCAAGGGTAGGTACTCGTAGATTTATTGAAACTTAATGGCGAGCTCTTTATTACTTCGTATATTAATTGTTCTCGAACGAAAGGAAACAGCAAGTTGAGAATGATCTTAAGATCGCGTATTTTCATCTTTACGTTATTATCTTTCTATTCAACGATCGTTCATAAAAATTATCAAATATCAGAATTCATCGTTTATTACTGAGATGCATTACAAATTCAATAAATAACACGTATTTGTTGAATATTGTTTAATATGTGAACTTATTCATCGTTTGTGGATCGTTCTCTAATTAATACAAGTGCTCAAGAGAAAGTCCGTACACTCTTTATAAGCACTCATATATGTCAATGTGTGATGGAACATAAATTTCTCATCAAAGTTGATGTTCGATGCTAACGACACATATTATCAGTACACTATTACGTGAATAGTATTCAGTGAAATCATTCACGTTTCGTCATTATCTCGTGCAAAACAACATGTCATCAATAATGATGTTTAATAACAGATTAGTATTATAATACCGCAATAAGCTCTCTTTTCGTTGGCTATTCATAATGCTATAAAATGCATTAGAATAATTAGGTACTAAAATTTATTGTGTACTAAACGTCTTTTTTTGCTCAGATTTTCAGAAATTATTAGAAATAGTAATAGATTCGAAAAATATATAACTATATGTATGTACTAAAATAAAGTTATATGTGTAAATTGATAAAGTTTCAATCAGATTAATAAAGTTGAATAAATTGGATGTCGATATCCGAAATATATCACGTATTAATTTCTCATATATCGTACCTTTCAAGTCTATTAAAAAAGATCAAATGTTCGTTATTGTGATAAACGCGAATGAATTATATCTCTAAAAAAATTAATTACAAATCTATAAAACAGTTATAGAGACATTGTATCTGAAAAATGAAGATCGAATTACACGATTAGATCAGACAGTCACGTTTCATAACACGAGTACGTGGCAATTAAGACTGTTAATTCTTATAAAGCCGGATTTTTCTATATTTATATTGCATATTGCTGTACCAAAAACAGAGATATAGTATGAATATCTAAGTTACTGCTAAGGACGATTCAGACGAAATTAACTTAGCACAAGTACTGAATATTTAGTCAGCGCCTTTACGTGCTCATAGAGAGCGATTTTTTAAAAATTCTCTTTCCGAGATAAATTTAAATAAAAATCCTCGCTCACGGTCTTTTCAGGGTAGTCCTATCTCTTCTTGCACGTAAAAAAGAGAGACGTGACTTCCGAATGATGTAAGGATGGCTGCTAAAAAATCAAGCAGCGGAAAGCGAGTCGCAGCCATCCGTTGATTCTAAGCGGTGAAGTAGAAAATCCTAGTTCGGTTTATGAATTTCAATGCACTCCGGGAGATAAAATGTCATGTCTCCTGCGTGAGATATACGTAAGCACGTGGACAATTTTATTCACAACAGCTAATCGTTTGAAAACTTGACTGCTCTTGGCGTAAGGATTATGCATGACGTATCGAATTGGTCTCGCAGGAAATACGTAAAATTTGTAATACGTGAAGTCAAATGCTCTGCATATTCGACAGTTACAACAAACATGACCGACATGCGTAAAAGGTTACGAGTACAGCTTGAAAAACTCACTTAAAAATTGCGCAGAAAGGCACTATATTTCTATCTTAATTCGTGATATATATATGCTATCCACAGTTAGCTCTATTTTATGGTGCTCTATTTACTTCCCCGCGCTACTCGTTAATTATTTTTCTTTACTACATTTGCCGCGCGACGCACATTCTTAATTCTACTTTCGTCCTACTTCCCTAACGTAGCATGATCAAAAAGTTTTTGCTACAGACTTACAAGATCATACATCTCCACAGATATCTGTTTATCCCACTTGAGGCAGCAAAAGATAAGAGAAAATTACAAACGGTCTTCATTAAAAGTAATTTTTTTGATAATTAAAAGTTACCTGAATTATTTAAAAAAAAAAATCATTCTGCAATAAAAATTAGCATTCCTATAATCGTTAAGTTTCTAATGAGCGTATTATGCTAATACTAATTTGTATACTCGATTATTACTTAATTTACTAATTTTTATATTATGATAATTTCTAGATGTTTTGTGTATCAGCAAAAAAATAGTTAATAGTCTTTATCATTTGCTAATAAGTTTGCTGAATGTAGTTAAATGAAAAAAGTTAAATTTGATCACATTATATGTAAAAATAGAAAAGTTATCTATACGTGTCTCCACT
Source organism: Temnothorax nylanderi (assembly GCF_030848795.1). Classification (NCBI taxonomy): domain Eukaryota; kingdom Metazoa; phylum Arthropoda; class Insecta; order Hymenoptera; family Formicidae; genus Temnothorax; species Temnothorax nylanderi. Next base: position 1,848,572 of record NW_027249064.1, on the reverse strand, counting down.
TTTTCCAATTATATGTTCCAATTATAACTATTATATTCAATTCTAAGTGTACCTTACAGATTCCAAAGCGTTGTAATCTTTTGGGTTGAAAAATTTGAATATCTTTTTACTCCCGTTTTTCATTAAAACCCAGCATGCGCGATATTTCAGAGGACATGCATCACAATTTGCAACGTTCATTGCATACGGATAGCTTTCAAAAGAAAAAAAAGGGAAAATATGATCTATCTGGTACAAAATGAAAAACGTATGCTATATACATTGGAACAAAAATGTTCAATTTAAACGCTAATTTGGAAAAACAAATTAACTTCGCAACTACTTACGATTCGTGCAAGTGATCAAAAGTTTGGCGCAGACGGTGTATATCACGATGTATACGCACATATGCATTATTCATATTCAAAAGAGATGCCAATAGGTACCATAACAGATTTTTCCTTAAAGTTTTATTTGTTATTATTTATGTATTTTATGCGTTAATTAAATACAGGAAAGTCTCAGTTATAATAAAAAATGGTGCAATTCAATTCAGTCGTAAATAATTATAATTCAATGATCAAAGAAAAATAAATGCAACGATTATAAGAGTTTATTTTCACATTATGCGCAATAAATTTAAATTAATTTGAAACTGATCACAGTAAATAATGTATATTAGCGCGTCAGTTATGGTTTTGACGTGTAATTTTAGAATTAAAAATTGCACAGTGCATTAGCGCGTATTAGTACAGCATGAAGCGCATAAATTTAAATGACTGTTTAATTTAGTATTCGCTCACTCTTTTGCTGTAATGAGAAAAAGTATTAGTCACTAGATTCTACTTCATAGATGCCCTGTCTTTATGATCCTAGTTATTAAATTTTGTTACAGAACGACTTGGCACGACTCCATTATACGGACGATATAATCTTGACGTTAATAAATACGGAGTGAAAACGTACACCCGGGTTGTATTAGCTGTATAAATTTGAAGGAGATCCGGGATTACATAAGCACGAGTTAGGGTTGCCATAATGGATAATTATACCTTGGAAACTTTACACCGTTGTCTGAAAGAAATAGTCATTCTTAGTAGATCTTATTCTCACAATAACGTTGGAAGACCGCGAAAATTTTCTCCGATATTTCGTGTCCGTCTGTGCCGCGAGTTTAAAGTTTCAATGCGTACTTTATTGTTACGGAAAAACGAATTATTATCATCAGTTATCTATGTCATGATGATACAAAACTTTTTAGCTGACAATTTTAACAGCTCGAGATCACAGCAGAGTAACTTGCCATTGGGGTTGAAATTTCTCACAATATTTGTTATATTGCTATATACCTTTTGTCTCCTATAAAACTGCAAGATCTGCGAATGAGAACTATTTACTGTGTGAGCTGTAGAATGTAACCGTTTAGTTTGACAAGTCGGTGGCCACACACGGGAACTATTTAATCTTTTCATTTTTAGAAATTTCTCTATTTGGAAAAAAACTCCAGTTAAATAAAAATATAGTTATGTGAATTAATCACAAGTACTCGCGTATAATTGTGAAGATTGTTTCTAGTGTTTCTACAGTCACACAGCGTTGTCAACGTTCATTTATTATCTTGTATTTTATTTCATTATCCTTCTCGACAATTTTGTCATCGCATGCATACAAAATTTAGAGAACATTCAATATCAATAAATAAGATAAATGCAAAGCAATAAAATTGAGATAGGTAAAAAATAAGATCACATTTCAAAGTCGTACGAACAATCGAAAAAATCACTGTCTAAAAAATAGGATTCTTTGTCATCAATATTTGTCATTTTTTTATCTCCTCTGAACAAAAGACAGCGACCGCACGTGTTTGACTCCTTTGACATCCATTCACGTTAGATATTTGATCGCATAAATTTCGGCAACCCGCATTACGATCCGTGATCACGATAGACGTCGACAAACGAGACGGGAAGAAATGGGTGATAACAAATGGTTCAATGTACCTTCTTACGTGACTTTCATCAATGTATGAAATAAAATAAGGTAATTTCTATCATAATTAAATCACCTAATATAATGCAATGCATATATTTTTCTATTAATAATAAATGTGTTGTAATAAATTAAACAGAACGGATGAAATTGCATATTTCTTTCCGTCAATTTTCTTTCTATATATTAATTTAATATGTTTTACGTGTCAACTACAATATAATATAAATATAAATAAAATGCGTAACAAATTTTTAAGTTACTGATTTATTTTATGAATATATGCTGTTTATTCATAAAATATACGTTTATCCACTTCTTCATTTATATCAAGAGACACGGTAGTGTCTCGTGCCAAGTACACGCGGAGCGAGACCGACCGTGACTCTTTTACGCGACGCGACGGGTTGCGAGTACCCAAGATGTTGAGATCTCGATAACGAGTGAACGGATCAAGTTCTAAGTAGGCTTGATCGATAGCTTGGGGTCGACTTTGGGGGGGTATCTCCTATAATATTTTCCGCTACGTGCCCTACGAGCGGAGATATTGCGACGCAAAGTCCAAATGTGAAAATTTATTTTTAAGATACGGAGATACGTCGTCGTCTCTCAATCAATATAACATATATATATCAGAAAATGTCACTTTCACTTTTTCGACGCTGGCGGCGCAGGTATCGCCAGTTTCGATATCGCGCGCGTATTTCGATCGATCTAGTAGGCAAATTAAATAAGGTCGATAGACTTATCGGTCAGGAGGAAGATTTCTATTTAGGTAAATTAGGTATTAGGTATATAATACATATTGAGTCAATTGCTTCATGTTTATCTGGAGAGATTTCGTATCCTTACATCGTATTACCACCGCTGCCGGAAAAGAAGGTTCTCTACGCTTGGCAGAAAGTGCCGCTAGGGAATTTTTAAGTCGATTCTTATGAATCAAGCTTGAATTCGACGTCTAGGTATCCCAGGTTGCCGATGACGAGGTCCAGATAGTGCGCTTCATAGTTTTCGGTGTCCAGGTGTAATAATACGTTGAATTCGATGTCTACGTGTCCCAGGTTGCCGATGACGAGGTCCACATAGTGCGCTCCGTAGTTTTCGGTGTCTACGTGTATTAATACTTTGAATTTGATGTCCACGTGTCCCAGGTTGCCGATGACAGGATCCAGATAGTGCGCTTCATTGTTTTCTGTGTCCAGGTGTAATCGTACGTTGAATTCGATGTCTAGGTGTCCCAGGTTGCCGATGACGAGGTCCACATAGTGCGCTCCGTAGTTTTCGGTGTCTACGTGTATTAATACCTTGAATTCGATATCCACGTGTCCCAGGTTGCCAATGACGGGATCCAGATAGTGCGCTTCATAGTTTTCGGTGTCCAGGTGTAATCGTACGTTGAATTCAATGTCTAGGTGTTCCAGGTTGCCGCTGACGAGGTCCACATAGTGCGCTTCGTAGTTTTCGGTGTCCAGGTGTAATAATACGTTGAATGCGATGTCTAGGTGTCCCAGGTTGCCGATGACGATGTCTAGATAGTGAGCTCCGTAGTTTTCGGTGTCTACGTGTATTAATACGTTGAATTCGATGTCTAGGTGTCCCAGGTTGCCGATGACGAGGTCCACATAGTGCGCTCCGTAGTTTTCGGTGTCTACGTGTATTAATACCTTGAAATTGATGTCTAGGTGTCCCAGGTTGCTGATGACGAGGTCCAGATAGCGCGCTCCGTAGTTTTCGGTGTCTAGGTGTAATAATACCTCGAATTCGATGTCTACGTGTCCCAGGTTGCCGATGACGAGGTTCACATAGTGTGCTTTGTAGTTTTTGGTGTCTAGGTGTATTAATAACTTTAAATCTGAATGTAGGACACGTAGATATCGAATTCGAGGTATTAATACACGTAGACACCGAAAACTACGGAGCGCACTATGTGGACCTCGTCATCGGCAACGTGAGACACCTAGACATCGAATTCAACGTATTATTACACCTGGACACCGAAAACTATGGAGCGCACTATCTGGAACCCGTCATCGGCAACCTGGAACACGTGGACATCGAATTCAAGGTATTAATACACCTGAACACCGAAAACTATGGAGCGCACTATGTGGACCTCGTTATCGGCAACCTGGGACACTTAGACATCAAATTCAAGCTTGATTTATAAGAATCGACTTAAAAATTCCCTAGCGGCAGAATTAAAATTATGTCATGACATAATAAAAATTCGCTGAATTAAAATTATGTCTAGACATAATAAAAATTGGACGAATAATAGTAATCTTTCGGAAGTAGAGGTTTTAAGCTTGAAATTTAAATTTTATTCATTTTTAAAGATAAATTTAGTGTTCCTTCAATTTTTGTGAGAAATGTATAATTTACTTTTACTTAAATATTATTAATTTTTATGTATTTGTTGGTATTGCTAATTTTGTGAATAATTAAAAAATAAAAAATAAAAATGTTTTGCAGATCCTTGCTTAACACTACAAAATAGGTGATATCAGTACAAAATTACCTTTTTCAAAAAAGGTAAAAAAAAGTGCCAAGTACACGCAATGTATTTTGTAAATTCAAAATTTAACCTAAGTGGTAGCTTTATATCTTTTTCACAAAATTATATTATCTAACTTAACTCAAGTGACATGTATTTCAAAAAAAAAGATGTAAAATCTTTAATTTCTTCTTCACAAAATTATATTACCTAACTTAACTCAAGTGACATGTATCTAACCTAAGTGGTAGCTTTATATCTTCTTCACAAAATTATATTACCTAACTTAACTCAAGTGACATGTATTTCAAAAAAAGATGTGAAATCTTTAAATTAAATTGCGCCAATTGTAAAGAGAATATGTATATTGCTTTGAAAGATAATTGTTATGCAACTACTTTAAAGAAATAAAACCCAAGTGGTATCTTCGTATTCCTATTCAAGGGTCTTCCTATTCTAAACCCAAGTGATAATAGCTTCTTAATTCTCTTTAACAATTTTTTAATATTACAAAGAATCATTTTAATTACAAAGAATTAAAGAAGTAACAGTACAAAATAAAAATATTTAATTAAAACAAAATAAATAAATTTTTCTTGTAAAAAAACTTGGCGCTGCTAGACTTTGAAATTTAAACATTAAAATTTAAACATTAGTACTAAGATTTTTGATTGAATAAAAAACAATAAACATAATTTAGGGAAGAATGCGACAGGAGTAAAAAAGCAGCGCCAAGTTTTTTTACAAGAAAAATTTATTTATTTTGTTTTAATTAAATATTTTTATTTTGTACTGTTACTTCTTTAATTCTTTGTAATTAAAATGATTCTTTGTAATATTAAAAAATTGTTAAAGAGAATTAAGAAGCTATTATCACTTGGGTTTAGAATAGGAAGACCCTTGAATAGGAATACGAAGATACCACTTGGGTTTTATTTCTTTAAAGTAGTTGCATAACAATTATCTTTCAAAGCAATATACATATTCTCTTTACAATTGGCGCAATTTAATTTAAAGATTTCACATCTTTTTTTGAAATACATGTCACTTGAGTTAAGTTAGGTAATATAATTTTGTGAAGAAGATATAAAGCTACCACTTAGGTTAGATACATGTCACTTGAGTTAAGTTAGGTAATATAATTTTGTGAAGAAGAAATTAAAGATTTTACATCTTTTTTTTTGAAATACATGTCACTTGAGTTAAGTTAGATAATATAATTTTGTGAAAAAGATATAAAGCTACCACTTAGGTTAAATTTTGAATTTACAAAATACATTGCGTGTACTTGGCACTTTTTTTTACCTTTTTTGAAAAAGGTAATATTATGCTACATGCAGTAATAAATGGTACAACATGGATCCAAAAATTACAAAAGATTTGTGATTGATGTTAAGCAAGACGCTCTAAACCAATTTATCTCACCGTTGGAAAAATATCTCCTGTTACAGTCACTTTTTGTAGTGTAAGATAATTTTGTGTTTAATTATAAGTATCATATTAAAACCTCGTTTAGCATTACTAAAATTTATTCAAGTTTATTGTGCAATCCGTATTATGTTTTAATATATAAAATTTAAATTTTTTATTTCATGTATTTAAAATCTTAAACTTCACTGTTATTTATCTATTAAGTTTATATTGTTAAATAACCATATTTTTATCAAAATCTTTTCGTCTTCTTTCTTCCGGCCAGAGACTCACCTTTTGTAACACCTGGCCGTATCATGGCTCATATATAGCCAGAGATCGATAACAAGAAGAAATACTTCTTCTGCTGCCGGCTAATCATCGCCGGCAATAAGCGTAAGAATTTACGCTTTTGTATGATCCGCGAAACACGAACGCGTCGCGAAGGGGCCATTATATTAATTAAATTAATTAAGTACAAAGTTAAAAAATTAACAATAACAATAATTTCTTTAGAACATGAATTAATTTCACATTTAGTCTTTGCGCACGTTTATTCGTAGCAATTCAGATATATATTCAATAATTAAAATATATATTCAATAAAAAACAAATTTGAATTTAAAAAAAATCTTTATATCGACAGTTTTAATTCGAAGAGATTCGATTATGACTATAAACTTTATATATATATATTAAACTTTATATTATTTTAAATACTAACTTTATAATATGAACAAACTTTAATTTAAAACTATTATTTATAATTTAAAACTAAATAAGCGAAAAATGCTAGACGCGCCATTCGATAGAATTTAAGGCCCATATACGTGTATTCATCGATTCGAAATTCATCGTTACTAAATCTCATCTCAAAAGCATGCAGAGATGAAAAATTCAGATGAATGACGCAAGATCCGGAAAGGATAATAAATTTTTCACACAATTAGAATTGATAAAAATATCTCTTTGTATTGTGCTAATTATTAAAATATATTTTTTGTATAATATGTTATTTTAAAATTATTTTCAAATGATGTAAAACTGTTCGATTCTAAAATAATTATCTAGAATAATCTAGATAATTAACTAGAAAGAAATCTTCTATTTTATAGCAATAAATATATATGGGATCTTACGTCATATTATTATTTCAACTGGTAAAATCCAGTTATCAATTACCTCAACAGACATATTAATTTATCACTCACCGACCCCGATGCGCAACAGCGGAATTACATCTGCCACGTAGCTACGTTGTATCTGTAATATACAAACATAAATATCATATTAAAATGGTGTTCAAAAAACCTAATGTTTTGAAACATAATTCCTATGTAGATCAAACTTTTTATTATTCAATTAGATATTAATTTAAATAAGGAAACATTTTACGAAAAGGATCTTTACAAGGATAAATTTCTACAATATTAAATTACTTCTTTTCTTCTAATTATTATTTCTAAATCACGGGAAAATAAAACAACTCGAGAATAAACAGGAAAAATTTTACACGAAATAAAAATAATATTTACCGCAAAGTTGTTCCGCTGGCGCCCGATGCCTCTCCCAGGCCTCCTCCTCCTCTCAGGCTGCTCGGGATGTCAGCTTCGCAGGATTCCCTCGCTGCTCCGATGTCACCTTCTACGTCGTTATTTTCTGAAATATTCAAATGAACGATTCGATTAAGTAAAGACAGAAGAGATAGAACATTTTTGGACATAAGTAACATAGTACGTAAAAATCAATTACACTCACCACTTTCTTTCCTGCTGTTCCGGCCGCAAAATCCACCTCCACCTCCGGGTCAGATAGGAGTCTCGAGCCACATTGAGACTCGTGGCAATGCAGTGTGACTTCATCCATTAAGCAAGAAAAATCAAGAAGCCATTTCGGCTATATTGCATTAATTTTACGACGTTGTTGCAATATAGTCGAAATGTTTCTTGACCTTTCTCGCTTAATGGGAATGTAATTACTGAAAATAATTAAAAATTATTCCCTACCTACGTTTTAACTAAGTCCCTACCTACGCTTATTTCTCCACACTTCCCTACGCTAAAACTCACCGACACCGATGCGCAGCAGCGGAGCTGTATCTGCAACGTCGCTACGATGATTCTGTAACAATCAAACACATAATCCAGATTAGAGCAGGGAAGAAAAGAGACAGTCTGTATTTCGAAAAATAATTACCGAAGGTAAAACACGGAATTCTATATATCTTTTAATTAAATAAATTTAATAAAAAAACACGTTTAATTTCTTGAAAGTATACTCTATTTACTGAACACAAAAATTCAAAATAAAATTTAAAAGATTAAACTCTTTTTTAATTTCTACTCTCTGACTATCTTTACTATTCGAATGAAAAACCGATTGGTTAAACTTTCCGCGAAAGACACAATATGTATAAACCAATTATATTTACCGCATGTTGTTCCGCCGGCGCCTGATGCCTCTTCCAGGCCTCCACCTCCTCTCAGGCTGCTCGGGATGTCACTCGTGGTTCCTCGATGCGAAGATGATGCTCCTTCCAGCGCGGATATTTTCTGTAACATAAAAATAATCGAATCGATTAAATACGTGTCACGCGCATCGAACATCTTATTTGTTATTCAGATTAATATTATATTTTAAAGTACATCTTCGAAAAAGGTTTCTACGTTAGAATCAACTTGAATCAAATTTTTCAAAATATTTCTTTTTACTAATTTATATTTTAAAACACGGTTTAATGTAGGAACTTAATAAGCACAAAGAGGGATTCTATAATATCTTAAAAAAAAATAAAAAGTAACACTTACCAGAAGTGTTGGTACACCGATGCCCGATGCCTATCCTAGGCCTCCTCCTCCTCTCAGGCTGCTCGGGATGTCACTCGTGGTTCCTCGATGCGAAGATGATGCTCCTTCCAGCGCGGATATTTTCTGTAACATAAAAATAATCGAATCGATTAAATACGTGTCACGCGCATCGAACATCTTATTCGTTATTCAGATTAATATTATATTTTAAATTACTTCTTCGAAAAAGGTTTCTACGTTAGAATCAACTTGAATCAAATTTTTCAAAACATCTTTTTTTACTAATTTAAATTCCGAAACACGGTTTAATGTAGGAACTGAATAAGCACAAAGAGGGATTCTATAATATCTTAAAAAAAAATGAAAAGTAACACTTACCAGAAGTGTTGGTACGCCGATGCCCGATGCCTATCCTAGGCCTCCTCCTCCTCTCAGGCTGCTCGGGATGTCAGCTTCGCAGGATTCCCTCGCTGCTCCGATGTCATCTTCTGCGTCGTTATTTTCTGAAACATTTAAATGAACGATTCGATTAAGCGTAATGAATGTCTCGCGGCGCGGAGAGACCCGCGACGACGCGTATAAGGGAGCGAAGCCGACGACATAGTCTCGCGGCGCGGAGAGACCCGCGACGACGCGTATAAGGGAGCGAAGCCGACGACATAGTCTCGCGGCGCGGAGAGACCCGCGACGACGCGTATAAGGGAGCGAAGCCGACGACATAGTCTCGCGGCGCGGAGAGACCCGCGACGACGCGTATAAGGGAGCGAAGCCGACGACATAGTCTCGCGGCGCGGAGAGACCCGCGACGACGCGTATAAGGGAGGGAAGCCGACGACATAGTCTCGCGGCGCGGAGAGACCCGCGACGACGCGTATAAGGGAGGGAAGCCGACGACATAGTCTCGCGGCGCGGAGAGACCCGCGACGACGCGTATAAGGGAGGGAAGCCGACGACATAGTCTCGCGGCGCGGAGAGACCCGCGACGACGCGTATAAGGGAGGAAGCCGACGACATAGTCTCGCGGCGCGGAGAGACCCGCGACGACGCGTATAAGGGAGGGAAGCCGACGACATAGTCTCGCGGCGCGGAGAGACCCGCGACGACGCGTATAAGGGAGGGAAGCCGACGACATAGTCTCGCGGCGCGGAGAGACCCGCGACGACGCGTATAAGGGAGGGAAGCCGACGACATAGTCTCGCGGCGCGGAGAGACCCGCGACGACGCGTATAAGGGAGGGAAGCCGACGACATAGTCTCGCGGCGCGGAGAGACCCGCGACGACGCGTATAAGGGAGGGAAGCCGACGACATAGTCTCGCGGCGCGGAGAGACCCGCGACGACGCGTATAAGGGAGGGAAGCCGACGACATAGTCTCGCGGCGCGGAGAGACCCGCGACGACGCGTATAAGGGAGGGAAGCCGACGACATAGTCTCGCGGCGCGGAGAGACCCGCGACGACGCGTATAAGGGAGGGAAGCCGACGACATAGTCTCGCGGCGCGGAGAGACCCGCGACGACGCGTATAAGGGAGGGAAGCCGACGACATAGTCTCGCGGCGCGGAGAGACCCGCGACGACGCGTATAAGGGAGGGAAGCCGACGACATAGTCTCGCGGCGCGGAGAGACCCGCGACGACGCGTATAAGGGAGGGAAGCCGACGACATAGTCTCGCGGCGCGGAGAGACCCGCGACGACGCGTATAAGGGAGGGAAGCCGACGACATAGTCTCGCGGCGCGGAGAGACCCGCGACGACGCGTATAAGGGAGGGAAGCCGACGACATAGTCTCGCGGCGCGGAGAGACCCGCGACGACGCGTATAAGGGAGGGAAGCCGACGACATAGTCTCGCGGCGCGGAGAGACCCGCGACGACGCGTATAAGGGAGGGAAGCCGACGACATAGTCTCGCGGCGCGGAGAGACCCGCGACGACGCGTATAAGGGAGGGAAGCCGACGACATAGTCTCGCGGCGCGGAGAGACCCGCGACGACGCGTATAAGGGAGGGAAGCCGACGACATAGTCTCGCGGCGCGGAGAGACCCGCGACGACGCGTATAAGGGAGGGAAGCCGACGACATAGTCTCGCGGCGCGGAGAGACCCGCGACGACGCGTATAAGGGAGGGAAGCCGACGACATAGTCTCGCGGCGCGGAGAGACCCGCGACGACGCGTATAAGGGAGGGAAGCCGACGACATAGTCTCGCGGCGCGGAGAGACCCGCGACGACGCGTATAAGGGAGGGAAGCCGACGACATAGTCTCGCGGCGCGGAGAGACCCGCGACGACGCGTATAAGGGAGGGAAGCCGACGACATAGTCTCGCGGCGCGGAGAGACCCGCGACGACGCGTATAAGGGAGGGAAGCCGACGACATAGTCTCGCGGCGCGGAGAGACCCGCGACGACGCGTATAAGGGAGGGAAGCCGACGACATAGTCTCGCGGCGCGGAGAGACCCGCGACGACGCGTATAAGGGAGGGAAGCCGACGACATAGTCTCGCGGCGCGGAGAGACCCGCGACGACGCGTATAAGGGAGGGAAGCCGACGACATAGTCTCGCGGCGCGGAGAGACCCGCGACGACGCGTATAAGGGAGGGAAGCCGACGACATAGTCTCGCGGCGCGGAGAGACCCGCGACGACGCGTATAAGGGAGGGAAGCCGACGACATAGTCTCGCGGCGCGGAGAGACCCGCGACGACGCGTATAAGGGAGGGAAGCCGACGACATAGTCTCGCGGCGCGGAGAGACCCGCGACGACGCGTATAAGGGAGGGAAGCCGACGACATAGTCTCGCGGCGCGGAGAGACCCGCGACGACGCGTATAAGGGAGGGAAGCCGACGACATAGTCTCGCGGCGCGGAGAGACCCGCGACGACGCGTATAAGGGAGGGAAGCCGACGACATAGTCTCGCGGCGCGGAGAGACCCGCGACGACGCGTATAAGGGAGGGAAGCCGACGACATAGTCTCGCGGCGCGGAGAGACCCGCGACGACGCGTATAAGGGAGGGAAGCCGACGACATAGTCTCGCGGCGCGGAGAGACCCGCGACGACGCGTATAAGGGAGGGAAGCCGACGACATAGTCTCGCGGCGCGGAGAGACCCGCGACGACGCGTATAAGGGAGGGAAGCCGACGACATAGTCTCGCGGCGCGGAGAGACCCGCGACGACGCGTATAAGGGAGGGAAGCCGACGACATAGTCTCGCGGCGCGGAGAGACCCGCGACGACGCGTATAAGGGAGGGAAGCCGACGACATAGTCTCGCGGCGCGGAGAGACCCGCGACGACGCGTATAAGGGAGGGAAGCCGACGACATAGTCTCGCGGCGCGGAGAGACCCGCGACGACGCGTATAAGGGAGGGAAGCCGACGACATAGTCTCGCGGCGCGGAGAGACCCGCGACGACGCGTATAAGGGAGGGAAGCCGACGACATAGTCTCGCGGCGCGGAGAGACCCGCGACGACGCGTATAAGGGAGGGAAGCCGACGACATAGTCTCGCGGCGCGGAGAGACCCGCGACGACGCGTATAAGGGAGGGAAGCCGACGACATAGTCTCGCGGCGCGGAGAGACCCGCGACGACGCGTATAAGGGAGGGAAGCCGACGACATAGTCTCGCGGCGCGGAGAGACCCGCGACGACGCGTATAAGGGAGGGAAGCCGACGACATAGTCTCGCGGCGCGGAGAGACCCGCGACGACGCGTATAAGGGAGGGAAGCCGACGACATAGTCTCGCGGCGCGGAGAGACCCGCGACGACGCGTATAAGGGAGGGAAGCCGACGACATAGTCTCGCGGCGCGGAGAGACCCGCGACGACGCGTATAAGGGAGGGAAGCCGACGACATAGTCTCGCGGCGCGGAGAGACCCGCGACGACGCGTATAAGGGAGGGAAGCCGACGACATAGTCTCGCGGCGCGGAGAGACCCGCGACGACGCGTATAAGGGAGGGAAGCCGACGACATAGTCTCGCGGCGCGGAGAGACCCGCGACGACGCGTATAAGGGAGGGAAGCCGACGACATAGTCTCGCGGCGCGGAGAGACCCGCGACGACGCGTATAAGGGAGGGAAGCCGACGACATAGTCTCGCGGCGCGGAGAGACCCGCGACGACGCGTATAAGGGAGGGAAGCCGACGACATAGTCTCGCGGCGCGGAGAGACCCGCGACGACGCGTATAAGGGAGGGAAGCCGACGACATAGTCTCGCGGCGCGGAGAGACCCGCGACGACGCGTATAAGGGAGGGAAGCCGACGACATAGTCTCGCGGCGCGGAGAGACCCGCGACGACGCGTATAAGGGAGGGAAGCCGACGACATAGTCTCGCGGCGCGGAGAGACCCGCGACGACGCGTATAAGGGAGGGAAGCCGACGACATAGTCTCGCGGCGCGGAGAGACCCGCGACGACGCGTATAAGGGAGGGAAGCCGACGACATAGTCTCGCGGCGCGGAGAGACCCGCGACGACGCGTATAAGGGAGGGAAGCCGACGACATAGTCTCGCGGCGCGGAGAGACCCGCGACGACGCGTATAAGGGAGGGAAGCCGACGACATAGTCTCGCGGCGCGGAGAGACCCGCGACGACGCGTATAAGGGAGGGAAGCCGACGACATAGGCTCGCGGCGCGGAGAGACCCGCGACGACGCGTATAAGGGAGGAAGCCGACGACATAGTCTCGCGGCGCGGAGAGACCCGCGACGACGCGTATAAGGGAGGGAAGCCGACGACATAGTCTCGCGGCGCGGAGAGACCCGCGACGGACCGTATACGCGAAGCGTAATGCCTCGCGGCGGCAGACAACGCGACGGGAGCGCCGGACCCCATTGTACCCTTCACTCCCAGCGAACTGGGAGGAGGGTACGGTGTGCTCGTAGACCCTGTACCTCCCCACCGGGCCCTCCCTTCGGTAAAGCCGAAGGTACTGCCCCAGTGGATCGTTGATACAGGGAGCCCTCTCACCACGGCAAGGTGGCACACCACGAGAGGGACATTTTTTACACGCTTAACTTTATCCGTTGTCCTACCTACCCGTATTACAATTTAGTATTTGTTAATCCATACCTCAAAGTGATCACTTGAGATTTGGGAAACGTAGAATTGAGAGTTTTAACGTGCGCGATTGGAATTTAATTGGGGATGGGGATTTTCCAATCTCGCACATATGCGAGAAAATATAAAGAAAATAGTCCTACTTTGGGCAAATAAACAGATCAAATTATTTTGTATGTTAACTACTTTACAAACCTTCAATTCTGGTCATTAATATAGACCTTACCTTATGAGATGTTTCCGTCGTTTCTTCTGACCAAGATTGAATTCACCTATTGAGTTGTTACTGGCCAAATCCATTTTGGTTCTATGTCAGCCAGAAAATGAGAAGGCGATAAATTCCTTCAATGCCGGCTGATTAACAGCGCCGGTAGACGATTATAATGTTGCGGTCGATTACGAATCGTTGCGATCGTTAATAAGCGCGCATTAATCATATCGGAAAAAAATAAACAACCACGTTGGATCGTTAATAAAATCTTAATTAAGTGACTTAATTTTGCTTTTAATTTTACAATGTCTTATTTACGGTGTTCTTTGTGACAACTTTCCTGGCCATTTTCACCATTTGAAACAGAAATAACCCCTTAATTTAATTAAAACGCTCGAACAAAAGAAATTATGAAATCGACTTTAATTTCCGCGCATACGTGAGATGTGATACTATTATACTAACACTTATGTGTGGTTATCAAAGCATCGCTCTCCTTTAAATAACATTCAGCAAAAATGATTCCGGTGTATTTTGTGACTTCCATTCGCTATCTGCAAATGATATGCACTCACGAAACACGCGTCTTTTACCGTTCTTGTGGAAATTTATCCAATTTTATCTGATTGTATCCAGCGACAAGATAAAAGTACCTTTGATTTGAAAAAAAAGAGGAAAAGGAAGAAAGAGGACAAGAAGTCGTAGGGAGATTTCGGGGTTTACGTCAGTTATCGTTTACTACGACAGCCTCTCGGTAAATTAAGGAAACCGCAGTTAAACCAACTGGTGAAATATATCCGCAGTTTCAGGGGACATTCCAAGATGGCACCGATGGGAGCTTTTGCTCTATTTTATCAATTCGACCCTCGGGGGCTAGCCGCACCGCGGAAAAAGCGACCCAACATAGCTTGCTATTTCGCACATGAGACCATCGAACGATTAACCTATCTCAAAAGCATTCATGAAAAAGTTGAATCAGCACATACAATTTATTCGTCGGAAAAACGATGAATATGCAGATAGCATATTTTTTAGGCTTCAAATTGAGCAGAAATGATAAAGTATTATCATAAGTTATTTCGCGCTATTTAATAGATGTAACCGAACCTATTATACAAAAATTTATGCATAAGATGATTATTTTTTATCGATTTATTATAATAGTATATTGATATAACTGAAAATTAATTAAATCCTATGTACGATATACTTAAAACTGTAAATATAATAAAATAAATTGTACAAAATGGAATTTTTTCGAACGTTTTTGATCTCCACGGAATGTAAGTACTTATCTTCGAGCTCATTAAAATTTCCCATTTTACACAGCAATAAATTACGCTGGGTAATGCATAAAGAAAACGAACAAATTGATAACCAACAAATGAGAGTGGACGGCATGTCAATTTTTTTTATTCGTTCATTAAAATAAATCATGTGGTACAGAGATTGCAGTCACTTAATATAAGTAATAAGTTATTTCTTCTTCTAATTTTTTTAAAACACCAACTTTTATTTCCTCTTTTATTCTTATCTTATTGATTATTATTGTGCTTTATATAAAGCGTTAGCATTGTCGACATTGTTTTATCAGGAGGTAATAACACGTTTCAACAATAAAACAAAAAATATCCGAAGGCTACAATGTGGGAAGCTTTACAAAAATTGCACAAAAACTTTAATTCGTACCACATCCATAAATTAAACACTGTAATGAATTCTTTTACCATCGAATAAGTACGAATAACCAGATCTCAAATTAAATCAAGTATCAAAGAAGAAACTATAGAATCTCAAATTTTAATTAATAAATTAGTACTATTTAATGTCAAGTATATAAATAATATTAATTAAAATTAATTAAAATAATTACTTTGATATATGTGCATACTTCTGATAAAACATTTCGCGAATTTGATTGTACGACGATGTTATAAAACATTTTAGATTCAGATTCAATTCGCACTTATCTCAAGCACAGAATTTCACTGGTCCAGCGAAAGTCCCGATAAACATACGCCGATAACCGGAAAGAGCTCTCCCGTTGGGGCACTCGTTTGGAAGGAACGTGGTAAAACTGTAGTCCACGCGACGCGTACCAACGTCCCCGGCAGTTATTCGTTGCCCACAGAATTGCTTCCGCTCCGTGAGATATGCGCGTTATCTCCATGAACGAACGATATTGCAAAAAATAGCATTTCACTTTATCTCAAAAGGGGAGAACAAAGTACCAAAACGTACGGCAGTTAAAAATATACGCGCGTTCCGCAAAAAAGCACGCGTATGCAATTTGTAGAAATATCCCCTGCCAGATTTTCGGACGCTTTGCAATTCACATTGTTGATACGCATTGCATTAAATGATATATCCTCGGGGAACAATTTCGATTGTATCTGAGGGAATGGCTGACAATGTTTCGTTAAAAACCGGCAAAAATCGATTTCACCTTGCTTGTTGCCTGGCGCGAAGTGACAACCGTTCATGTTTTTTTGATAAAATTGCAATAAAAAAATTGAGGTTGACAATGTACTCGTTAAAAATACTCATTTTACAGATGTTCATCAATGCAATTTTGCGCAATGAGTAAGTTACAATGCTACGTTCAACATAAAAAAAAGTAATATCTTTTCCAATTAAATATAAATGTTGGCTAAAAACTAACAAAGCTAATTGAAGTTCAGAATACAGCAATATTTATGATATTGCAATTTACGTTATTTACTTGAAAATGTATCACTCCGCATAATGTCATAATTGTATAATTATTAAAATCCATTTACATTTAATTGTGATAGTTTATTTAAATATTACGAAAATGTCCGTTTGAAAACATAATAAAGGTAAAAAATCGATCGTTATATCTGAATCCGAATTAATCTTACACGCTAATACGAAACACGCTACTAAAATTAAAACCTTAGTACCTCCGGTCGTCTTCCTTTTTTATCAAGACAGAAAAAACAGTTCAAATATTACATCTCTGCAGAACGTATGATTTAAACTCACCGATCTCATGAAATTTTATCTCAAAAGTTTACTCGGAAGCTTTTCACGTTGATAACGAGAAAACTAACCGCGATCCGCGATTAGAAGCACACACGTCAGACACGCAGCACGAAATGTAGAAAATTAGAAACATAATAAAAGTATAGTGTTTTTCTTGCGCTTTGATCTTTAAAACGAGCACACAATCCCCTTCGACGTCACGATATAGCTGCTTCGAACACATCACATATCAAACATCGCGGAATCATCGAACACTGTCACAAGAGGAATAACATGCAAAATCTCCAAGATTTCCACGATATTTCATTGCGCAATGTTCCATTTTATCTCAAAAAGAAAACTACGACTTGTTTTATAGCAGTATATTTTGTATCATGAAAAAACTAAGCAACTTTTTGCGCATAATTTCTTGTAAAGAAGAATTCGTTTTCTCGTTATACACTACTTTATACATATTTTTTGCAATACCGATGAACTCAAGTAGAATAATACAATGTTTCTTTAAAAAAAGAAGACATAGTCAATAAAATTAAATAAAGAGTACTCGTTAGTTTTCTCCGTCCACTCAGCAATTCTGCGAACAAAGACGGAAAAAGGAAAAAGGGAAGGGCTTCACTTCGAAGAGTTACCTTAGAAACGACGCGTCTCGTGTGACGCCCCAAGTCACAGTAGGCTCTCTTTTCTAACCCTCTGTCATATTGGTTCTTTTTTATCAAGAGGGTCAATATCGGAAATCTGTAAGTTCTGTCAAACTGATAAAAATACTATCACATGTTTTCATTCACGTATCACTTTCAACAACGATGATTCAAAAATTTTATATGGCTCAACAACGGATCTCTATCTATATACAATGTAACATTTTGTCAAAACTATGAAATATATGTAGATCAGAGAATCAAACATACGAAGTCGCGGAACAATTTTTTTAGATAACAATATCATATTATTTTGGCTCAATAAAGCAGTGATCGATCAGGTATTTAGACACTGCTCGATTTCATATATGTACTGTAAAAAGATGCTACAATTTCTTTCTTATACTAAACATAGCATTGGTAGCTTCAATCAATTGTAACTCACATATTGTAATATCTTGCTATATATAATTTCTTGTATTGTAACAATATCCTTTTATTATTTAAAATATTAAATGAGAAATTGAATACAATAACATTGCGTAAATAACGTAAGTAGCTTATATACGTCTGAAAGAATAAATTTGAAGTTTAAAACCTTCATTATTTGAGATAAAAGAGCAAAAAATCAGGACATATATTACTATTCATAATATTCAGAATTTTGCCGTATAAGAGAGAAAGAATATTTAAAAATAAAATTTATGTAATAGTAATATAAGTCGACTTATGCTATTATTACGTCCAATTCCTCACATGTTGTACCATTATCCCGATTATAATTCCAACGTAAATCTGTATTCAATGTGAGGATATAAACCTGGTCGAACAACTGTATGTATATTATAAAGTTATTACGGTTTCTGCTTATTCTGCAAAATTGTATACGTAACAGAATTATTCGGGTTACATAAACGAAATTAAATGCGGCTTCGGCCATAATTTCTGCAGTACTATTCAGTCATTAATTTCATATCCGATTAGCTCAAATCGAAAAATGATCCTTCTCTGGACATTCACATATTTATAAATTGTAAAATAATGCCGAGTAATATAATTTCCCAACTTGTGAGATCGCATAAATTTAGTTTTGCAACTTGTTTATATCTTTTTACGTGTATAGAATCGTTATTACTTTCATCACCTTATTGGTAATAAAAATTAGTGATTTTAAATTTGTGCACTTTTTTTCTTGCAATATACATTGTTCAATAATAAAGAAATATTTTAAAACATAAAATGCCCGTCACGTCTCATGATTTGGAAGATATCTCCTTTAATTCCTTATTGCGCTCAAGACGCAACTCGAAGTCTAGTCTGCTTCGTTCGCGTTTTCAATAGCTACTTGAATACCCGGGGTTTTTGCGATGCAGAACGTTTTGAGAACCGATCCGACTCTCAAAATACAAGAGAAGTCACTTTCTCGAGTGAAATCTTTAAAGAATAGTTGAAATTCACCTTTTGGAATTATCTCACGATAGTGCGAGGATACGTTAGCGGTAATAATAATTTAAATATTAAATTGAATAAGTCATTATTTATTCCAAATTTAATTTATATTTTGAAAAACTGCCGATTTTTGTACAGGTATATTTCTTTATCATATATATTTAGAATAAATAAACATTATTGATGTTACTAAATATTGAATTTCATATTTATAACTAAAAATTCCTGTCACATCACGTTAAATTAAACTAAATTTTATTTTTTCATTTTTACTCGTGGAATGTTTTCATTTAATATTAAACATTAAATAATCTTTAAATAATTTCTTTATAAATAGCAAGAAAATCGCTAGTACCCTCTACATCCTCATTATAATTATTTCTAAATTTATTTTAAAATTTTTAACAAGATATCCAAAAGTAAAGCAGCGTTTTACAATAACTCTACAAAAAGTTATCTCGTACTCTGCCTGCGTTTAATCAATAAATAAAATATGACAACGTGCAATATTTCTGCAGCCACCTCATATTTTATTGGCAGCCATGAAATATTATAGACGTAGATATGAAGCTAGAATAACAAGTGCAATTTTGTAGTTTGGAAACGTGTCAATAATATCCAACATTTTTATAAAAACTGTTAGAAAAAAATACTTATATCTTAATAACGTTCCGGATTTTTTTATGACGCATTTTTATGTACATTCTGATATTTCTTTTTTTAATTTTATTTTATACATATGTATGCATTTATGCATGTACGCTTGTATGCATGTATATATGTATATGCATACATGGTGCATAGGTGAAAAGTGAGACAGTATATTTATATGAGTTTTTGTTCAGCATTACTATAGATACTATAGCAAAAGATTTTCAATTTTTATCTATTCTACATAGATTTTTATTTTATCTATTCTACATAGATATATCAATTTCTCACTCCTCGATCTGAGAAAGAACACTCAAAGATGTTAAGAGACTCGCATGACTCATTTCAAAATGATTAAATAGAAACTCATTTCTTATTTCCGTAATGATATCCTCTTTTAAAATAATCGCCTTTGTTATCGGAGCTGAGTCAAAAAAGGAAAACTTCTTGTCGAAGAAAGCTTCTTGTCACGCTGTTCTTTTCTGTTCGTTCAGCTACCCTAGTCCCACGGGTTTACATCTAGCAAAACACCTATCACGTAACAAAAACGAAATAAACTTTCGTGACATCCTGCTCTTATTTAAAACTTCTTTTACTTTTAACTTGTACGCTCACAGAATTTGATAGTAGAGTATTGCTTGATAGAATATAGTTCAAATTAATTATAAAAAGCCAAAGAAGAAAAAGTTCTTCTCTTTATTTGTATTTTATTTTAACAGAATTTGTAGGAAAAAAATCTTAATTAAAAACTAAATTAAAGCCGGTTATTAAGACACCTCTGCATATTTCATATTACGCATCAGGTTGCTTTAATTACCGATACTTTTCTCAATATAAACAGGTTAAATTGATAATTTTAATATCATTGGAGATGGAACGGCCGGAGAATTCGAGCAATAATGAGAGAATGTTCCACATCGCAATAGGGGGACGAAATTCCGCGTTAAATAATAATCCGACGTATTTTCTAATTATTTCGACCATCCAATTTATATACGAATATTGTCAGCTGTTAATT
Organism: Temnothorax nylanderi; assembly: GCF_030848795.1. Classification (NCBI taxonomy): domain Eukaryota; kingdom Metazoa; phylum Arthropoda; class Insecta; order Hymenoptera; family Formicidae; genus Temnothorax; species Temnothorax nylanderi. The sequence continues at coordinate 1,827,871 of NW_027249064.1, read as the reverse complement.
TTCGAATAATGCGCTTTGTCTTTTTTTTTACATTAAAAAAAAGAAAGAATATTTAATTACATAAGCACATACACACCATACACGAGACTCAATTTTCACCAAAAAATGGTCAGTTTTAGAACTGACATATTATCGAATATAACTGTTAGACATTTAGCCGTTTCACAACATTAATTGTTTAATTCATGATATCGCAATATTAAATTTCGTACCGAAGTAATACGAGATTTGATATCATGAGAGGGTATCTTAAATAAACTCGTATCGCTACTGTATCATACGTGACTGTATCGCTAAAAAAAAAGCAGTGTAAGATAAAAAGCCCATTTCAGATGTTAGTAGTGATGAATAGTAACGAGAACATTTCAGGCCAACGACCGCGACCGCTTCGGTTCGTTCGTGCTCAAAGATAGTAATAGGAAATGAGAGATAATTTTGATCTGACCATCGCGCATCGGTGGAAGGTAGATATCCTCTACTCCTTTTGATCGAAGAACTCCTGTAGAGGTGATCGTAAGCGCGGAGTTCCGAATGATACGTTATCTCGATCGCGTTATTAGATTGCTCATTGAACGCCGTAATCTTTCTGTGTTCCTTCACATATTAACTAAGTTTCCAGGTAACATACCTACGTCAAAATGACATCAAAAACTGGCGATTACTGGTCCGGTGATGTCAGATGACCAAATAATACCTCATTTAAAACGTCTTTTTGTGTCTTAATAATGTTACAAAAACATCATAATATCGTGAGTTTTAAGTTATTTTTATAAATAAATGTTTTATAAGATAATTGAAGATATAAGAATGTCTGCAACAAATCCTTGATCAAAAATTGAGTTTAAATTTTTTCAAGTAATAAATAATTGTTTCTATTGTCACATGTCTCGCATTGCGTAAGTTACTGCTTGATTAGCAATATTTTGTATTAAATAAATCTTAGCAATATTTTGTATTAAATACTTTCGTTTTTATTATAACTTCAAACTTTATATTTTTGTTTTTTACTTAATATAATGTTTGGTCATTTTTGGTCATCTTCCGACCAAATTTTGACGTATGCCTGCTAGCTGAGTAAGCACGCGAGTAAAAACGCGATTGTAAAACTTGCGACGTGTTTATTTTTACAAATCCCGCTTGCAGAATAAAATCTTATAAGTTCCAATGTTTGAACTGTCATTTTAAATAAAACATTTCAGTGTGAAATCTTCAAAGTGAAAAATATAAATTTTCGATGTCGTTCAATACGCTTTCAAATAGATTCGGAACGTTTCATAAATCTTAACAGGCTTGTGACTTTATCGAATTTTCGATTGAGTTCAAGTTGAGTAATGCGAATACTATCGGTTACACTATATGAAATACTCTCTCAATATCGTTATTTAAATTAAACACATTTCGCACATAAAATCTTTTAAACATGATGCAGATTAATAAAATTGCCGCCTTATAGATTTATTCTTACGGATACTGTGAATATTCGTAATGCGACGAAGTCCCAAACGACCTAATTTTCTAAAACGAGGAACATGGAAATCGAGGGGATTGTTTTTTTAGTCCCGGAAGTGCAAATTGATCGAGAGTCGATGACAAAAGATGTGATTTTCACGTTCGCAGGTTACACGCGATAGTAACAAAGAATCGACACTGTCGTACCGGCAATCCAATTTTCGGATCTCGGCAACAGCGGAAAAACGAAGAGTGCGAAAGAGGATCACTTTTGCGCAGAGGCCAAGCACACCCAATTCTCACCACTGAAATAAACGAATTCATGCGTAAATTCACGTCGCGTTCTACTGGATTTAATTTATACCGGACCGAAGAATCGACAGACAATTCATTTCTCCACTCGTAGTTTTCATATCTTTCATTCTCTCACTACTCTCATTCTCGCACGTACGTATATTATTCGCGATTCTCCACACGCAAGTAATATTGTACGACGTCGATTCATCAGCGATAATCACGGGCGAATATTTGGAATGTCAGGAACAAATATTCCCGCCCTTCCGTACGCACACACACAAAGAAAGAGACTCCGATATCCATCAAAATATGAAGAAAGTAATGTCTCAAAGACATATACTGGTGATATATATCTCGCGTTATTTTTATATTGCTGAATGTATATCTAGCTGTAACAATAGTCGATATATTTGAACAAATTAAAAGGATTTCTAAATCTTTTAATAACTACACATATATAAAAAATTAAAACATGTCTATATAAGATGCTTAAATAATGTCAAATAAATGTTTATCAATAGACGCTTCCTTCGCAAAATTCTTGATAAAGATACCTATTAGCTAATTAAGGTAAATGTTACAATCTATCGATACTCAAATGCAACGTTCGCTCGAGATAAGATTCAGATTCGAGATCATTTAGCGTGCACAGTCAGCACCTTCGGGTTGTAATTCGCAATGCAGTACCATTCGTGGTCACATCAATGTAATGGAATATCGAGTTGCCTTTCCGATGCAATTCCATTTTCTCGCCGATACGAATTCCTTACTTTCACATGTACGGCAACGTGACGTCGGTTTGCATCTGTACGTGTCACACAACGAACTTCATTCAACTCGGCTCGCGTATATTGATAATAAAGGCTGCGCTTTCGAATCGCGGGTAATCTGAGGTACGACGCGAAGCCATAATTTATACTCGGCTAATTTTAATTGCACATCACTTCACGTTATCGATAAAAAAAGAAGACTGCATAAAGAAACGATAAAATGTACCGCGAAGTACCGGAGCGTATGTATATACAATATTTATTAGACCACGAATATAGATTACAATTGTAGATGTAAAGAGAAACCAAAATCTTTATCTTGTATCTAATTATCAGCAAAAACCAATATGCAGAAATATTATTTTTATAGATTTTTCACACGATTTCGAATATCATTTACGTCTGTAATAAGGAAAACCAATTCTTGAACTCGATTGTTGAGACGGCTGTCGAAATGCGTGACGATGAATCGTCGAAGCGATCCGATAAATGCCAAGTTTCACCATGTGGAACATCGAGCTCTCATCGAGACACGTTTTATCGTGGTTAGTAATTCGAAGCGCACGCCCGTCCTATAACAGCTACTACTACTCGCGACTGAGGCATTCCCATAGGAATATAACTCCTACCACTAGGTGGATGCGCCTCACGCTCGTACATTAACGCGTATTTACGTCCGCTCCCGCCGCGATCACATCGTGCCGGTTTGCAAACGTGCCGGTCGAAAACGATTCGTTTCAGCCCTTACCGAGTATCTGCCGAGGAATCCTAATCGCGCGGGCGTTATTCAATTACACCGCAGTCCTCATTACTTCTCCAGAAACAAGAGAGATGCTTATGAACATTTTTAATTTATTCTACAATCGAGAAATTGTAAGTACGTTCGCGTGTTATACAACGCAAAGCCGTGCATATCTCCCAGTATCAGCTTTTTAATATTAATTAAAATTAAGAATTATACGAAGTAACTGATGAATTAAAGTGCTTTAGAATAATGTATAAACTAATATTATTTATGGCAAGCGTGTGAGTTAATTCGAGTACCGATATTATAGAATCGTATAATCTGACTATACAGCGAATTACAAACTGCAAATTTAATTCCAGTAATGAACTGTGTAACTAGTCTGTGCGCGATAAACTTTATGAGACATATGCCCGTTTCACTAATAAAATTTACTTTATATTGCGTGCAAAATGGAAAAATAATTGATACAAATAATTGAAAATATTAATATTTTGATTTTATATTGGAAAATATTGATCTCTCAATAATTTTCTTTCCGTAATTAAAACGAATACAACTATACTGTATAATATTTAATATTTTTTTCAAAATGTTCAAGATTCGCACCCTTTATTTCTTTATTATAAGTAATAATACCGATTATGGTTGTCAATAATTGCCCGAGGAGTGATCGCAGCTCTTCACAAGAAGCAATAACTTTCCAAAGCCTTTAAATTCCTTCGTAAATTGAGTTACAATTCTCGCGCATGTTGTTCTGCAGAAAAGAAGGGGTAAACTTTGTTAAGCCATTTGCATGACAAAGCTAAGGAAATTGAATTAAAATTCATTCACGTAATAGTTACGTAAATTGGAGAAGTTCTAACAAAACATGAAACTAATTTCTGTGAAAACATTTCTTTATTTCATTCTAATAAATATAACTTTTAATAGCACTTTTTATTTTATCATTTCGACTGTTTATTGCGAACGATTAATAAATCAATAAATCGACAGTTTATATATGGCATTCATTAGACTTGTGCGTATGATGAGATGTATAATACATGTCTGATAAACGACTATGTTAATTTGTAAAGTTGTATATTCGGTTCGAGACGTGGGCCGGAATTACAACACTCTCTGAATTTACTTCCTTTGTCATTATTCTGAAGAAAGTTCTAACAAAGATAGGAGAATGTCGCAGCATTTACACTAACAAGATTCGCTATTTACCGAGCAGTGTAGCATACACCCGGCCTTATGAGTTAACGAGCTCGACTCTCATAAAAGATACAGCTGTTACTCGCCTATTCTTATCAACCAGATATAGAATGCTGCGTTCTACTTCATCATTTATTTACAAAAAGTTGTTAAGAGTTTAGCTTTGTTAGAAATTCTTATGCTTTCGCCGTTGTTTTCTGCGAATATTTTTTGTTATCCCTTTAAATCAGATAATTTGTATAAGTATTATTATTTGTTTCAATACAATAGGAAAATTATTTCAGTGATTTTATAGCAAATTAGAATTGTAGTAATGAATTTAGATTTCATTACTCAAATTGTTAATTAAATTTTGTGTCCTGTAGTGGATATTTCATTATACCATATGTACTACCTCATATTTAAAACATTACTTATTTACATAAACTTGGATAAAATACATATTCCCTAAATAATATCTCATGCTGTTAAACTAACAATGTTAGTATAGAAATCGCTAATAATAATATTGTAGGTACATTTTAAATGTTTGCGAGATTTTATGACATATAAGCATAAATTCGCAATAGCGAACAGTTGCTAAGCACTCACTATCAAACTTGTCATATTTACGTGGCTACGTGGTATTCACATCTGCTTTAAGGAATATTTTTAGGATAAACAGATCACTGTCACTCTGCACCGTGCACCGTGAAATGGTTGTCGTGGTGTTGTGGTTTGCGTGCTCAAAACACGTTTGAGTTACCACAACGTGTGCGCAGACCATTTTTCCTTGACATACGTATCTCTTTTTCCCTTTTTTTTTTTTTTTTCAAGAGTGTAACACCAGAATTATTTCGTCGTTATAGTTGTTTTATTACATGTATCCTTTTTCACATTTGCACGAAAAAAGATTTTGCATGAAAGACAAAGTTAATAAAATATATTTTATCTTAAATATCGCGCATCTGTTAATTCTAATTAATTCAATTATATCCGAATATTGCACTAGGTTCTTTTGAATAAAATAAATTATCTAGCACAATATTAAATGTAAACTTTATTAATCAGAAACTTGACTTTCTATATATGAAAATGTTATTTGCAATTGGGAGCAAAACAGTCGACAGCTCGACAATAAATTCCAAATTAGAATTCTACCACTCTGGAATTCGTTTCCCTTTTTACGAGCTTGTCAGAGAGAACGCAATTTGAAGGCAACTCTCTCATTCTACTTTAGATCAATCACGACTTTCTTTCTCATTGAAGTTTAAAGTTATAAACCTTGACCAAGGTATCCTCTATATCGGTCAAAGTAACTTCGGAGACAAAACATAATACGGAAGTATCCGTGCAGATTTCGTAATTTGCTCGAGTGTCAAAGAAAGGTATAAGCACAAAAAGATTAAAAGCAGCTGCTACGCTACACGACTGCTACAAACACGACGATTATCACGCGCGAAAGAATTAAAGATGTCTTTTGACTCTGGTTACCAAGAAATAAATATCGATCAGAGAATTAATCGACTGCCATTGTTAACTTTCTTTTACAAATCGGAATCTATAATGACCATGCACATCTATAGCGATCAATGCGAAACAAAAGAATCAAGAAGTAGAAATCTCGGGACAAAGTGAGTTAAGAAATAATTAATTTTAATTTTGTTTGTGACCTTATAAGTAACCTTATAAGTAATTTTGTAATTAATCCTCACTCTCTACGAATCGCAAAAGAATAACGATATTTTATTTGAAACTTTTATACATGTTTGACAAATAACTACTCGGCAGAAATGACGAAATTATTTCGTTTTCGCAGGATAAAAAATTCTATTTGCCGACCGTATTGCATTCGCTATTAGCACATTATTGGAGAAAATTATTAGGATAAAACATGACAGAGTAACTATGTGCGTGATAATTGCATTGATAATTATAAATTTGAGGTAATATGCACACAAGCGTAATAATCTAGATGGGCCATATGATATTTTCTTCTGTCACACAAAATATTATCATCAATAAAAATAGTTCTTCATAATTAAAGCAATAACAATAAGATATGTAATTATTGTTACAGATATAAAATAAATTATTATTTCTTGTAAAATTATTATAAACTTATAATAAATTATATCTTTTATCAATTGGATAAAAACACAGACGTTTTTATAAAAATATTTTTATTGGAAAGCGAGATAATATTTAAAAATGCAATTCTAAAAATTCTAGTAAAATGGAATTATTCAAAAACTTGTAACTTTAGAATCAATGTAAACTTTAGAATAATGTAATTTTAGAATCAATTATAAAATGGATTTGGTGGATTTCTAATAATATTTTATATCGATCACACTCGATCGACCGACTACCGATATAATACAAAACGCCAAATATTCCGTCGATATTTAAATAATATCCATTTGTCAACAAGATGCATTATCAATTTGCTTGTGGCGATGTACTAATTAACGTGACGCTAATTAGAGATTATCATATATCTATAATGATACACAGTTACTAGTTAGGAAACTTGTTTGCATTAATTATCAATAATAGTTGATATTACAACAACGTATGCCTCATCTAGAGTAAAAAAAAATCATGGACTCTATTTCGTGCTAAATGATAAACTAACAAATATCGCCTTAACTCAAATCGTGAGATACCCGTTTAACCAAATACAAAAAAATAAAAGTGACATACTCTTAGACGCTGTGATAAATATTTATAAGTAGAAAAAAGTTGATTTCTTAAATATTTATACTTCATATAAATATAATAATAGAGAGATTTTAATGTCTAAAAGATATGTAAAAGCATACATTATTTGCAATAACAAAAATATATATTACTGCTATCAATCTGATCCCATTTTATCCAATCGTAGTATAAAGAGTATGATAATAATAAAATTAATGACATGAGTACTTCATATATCTAAATAAAGTACTTTTTCCCTTTGCAATTTATTTCGTCCTATCATTTATATACTTTTTAGAACGTTTCTTCTTTCCGTAACAAGATATTAATTAGAAGTTCTTACGTCATAAATCGAAGGAAAAGAACACTTTTAAATGTTGAGAATTCTCCGTCGACAATTCTACATTCTCCAGAAAGAGAAACAACTTGTACTGTGAAAGAGGCAATACGATAAATTTCGCAAAAACTTAGTCCGTCTCTCTATCAAGATCGAGATCGAATGGGCTCTAACATGAAACGAGCATCGAGAATATTTCACCGGGTAGGGTGTAGGTTTCATCGATCGTTTCTTGAATTACTTGTTGCGAGGGCGATTGTGCTGCGAGCCACAGACTTCCCCTTTCGCTTCGTTACATCAAAATTGGACGAGTTTCCTCGTTTCATCGGTTCGCTGATTCACTCCATCCTTCTTAGCTCATTTTTCAATTGACGCAAAACGGCGTAAAAATAAAAAGTTGAAATTCTCTCTCACTTTCGTCCATCTCTTTTAAAATGCGAAAAAATAGAAATATCTTCTGCATTATTTGTTAAGTAATATCGTTAAATTTACGTTATTCATATTGATTATATGTATATTACCTAAATTATTTTCTCCCCCAAGAAAAAAGATAAAAAGATTCCAAAAGCACGCATTGTAAAAAAACTATCATGAAAAGACACTACTTTTATGTGTTAAAATTCAAGAAACATTTTACAATTTTTGTTTAAATTTGTTTTTCTTGCTAAAGTAATGGTATTAAAAAATCGCAACTGGGAATAAAAAATTATACAACGCTATAAAATACAATTCTCTCATTGTCCTACGCGCGCACTTTAATATTGAAAACGTTATATATCCATCAATAATTTTTGTATAAATTTTATCGCGGTGCGAGGTAACGAGATACCATAAAATAAATAAAGATATGAAACATTGAATAGTCAAAAATTAAATTCATCCCAGAAGTACGAAAACTCTTTCAAATAATCATAGGAACGATGCTCGCATAACAGCCATTCAAGTTTTCCGATTATTTCCAAGTAGCGTAGCTATTCACAGGGGGTATTTCTGTTCGTGACGCGCCGTTTTCTCTCTATTAAAGTACTCGAATCAAATGGGCTTGCTGCATGTGGCCGCAATGGGAGGCAATCCTGATCTTATCTTCCAGAGCGGAAAGTGTCTTGGGAATCGAAGCATGTGTCGGTAAACTGATTTCTTGAGTGCACCCCGGATAGAGTGACTTGATTGTTTACAAAGTCGTAAATGTTTCTTGAATTCTATAGTATAAAACAAGGTACGTGCAAAAACTTCCACAATGCAATTAAGGATATTTCTTGATTATGCAGTAAAATTAAATCAGTAATATGCACATGAATATCTCTCTCCTATATATTTCACATAATAAATTATTAATATATCAAAGTTGCATTTAAATCATAAAATAAAATTTTCGAGATTTTTATGAGACACGCATGTCAATTTCTGTTATATGGATTAATTACTTATTACATTTTTAAAGAGCAATTAATTGTTAAAATAATTTCGCGTTCAGCAAATAAAGAGAATGCCAAAAACTACGCTTTAAATTTTCTCATACTAATAATATTATATAATTATTTAGTCAATATAAGTTTACTCTTATTCGATGAAAACTATTTGTTCAGCATAAAGCATGATGCTCAAGGAAGATCGAGTTTCTCTCGTTGCGGGAATATTTGCTTTCGAATCTCTGGCAAAAGGAAATGCGGAATATGCATGTATGGCGCACAGGTATTGAACTTGCATAGCTGTGGGTGCTAATTAGCGGCAAGCTTGTTATTTGATTCAATGCATTTTACCTCGTTCGAAGATATCACGGTATAGCCCACAATAATTAAATTTCAGTAATTTAACAAGATAAATTTAATAATTTAGCGACTTAAAAAATACAAGATAATACTTTTGTCTTTTTCAAGTTGCTAAATTATTGAAGTCATTTTGCTGAAATATTTTATTTTGTAAAATTACTGCAGAGTTCAATTTGTATGTTGATTTCACGATAATTATCATCATTATAAATTGCAAATTGCTGTCATTTTGATGTTCGCGGTTGTCGCTGATGTTGATTGTATCACGGTGACAGAGTAATTCCGCGCTATGGTTTTCGTCTTACCAAACTGTGCAAATATACCGACTATATGTATGTACGAAATATATATTGAGATTATACTAGAACAGCACAGCGCCAGAAATTTACATACGGATGAGTTATTTATACAGAATTTAAATATAGTAAATATAATCATGCTCCTTCATCAAAACTTAGGAGAGATTTAATCAGAAAGGAAACACTATTCAAATAAAGGATTAAAAGGTTAAAGTATTATATTGTATTATATCTATCTTAATTAAAATATATTATTGAAAAGTTAATAGAATAGAAAAGCACACAAACGATTATAACATTTTATCACATTCAACACATATTTTAATAAGATAAACTAAAGACACATCATTCCTGTGTCATGTTACGCTAGTAGATGCAATTCACGTAACATAAGGTTGGATTACTAGGTTCCATTTATTATGCGTCGTTTGTCCAACAGATATTATATATAAAGCTTAATTTCGGCGCGAGATAAAAATTCCGACAAATTAATAAAAACACAAAAACTTTAAATAATAGCAATTATATTAGTTTTATCATAATTAGAGATATTTTTTAGTTTTAGTTAACCAGATAAATTTAAAAAAGTGCAAGTATTTCAGTAATACTCAAAGCAAAAGCCTACTTATCTATCTGGTTAATTAAAACTTGAAAAAATATGTCTAATTACACTAAACCATATTGCATCAGTATGTTCAATATTTCATTCAATCTTCTAAGAAAATACACGGCGCCTATATTTACTAATCACTTCTAAATTGCGGGAGTAAAAGTCAGAAGCCGCTCTACGTGAGGCGCATAACAACCCGCATCTTGACCCGCAATTTAAATTAACGCGATTACTCAGTCTCTCGAATTTTCCACGTACGTACCCTCTGCGCGTTTCCCAACGTTTTATTTTTCCCGTTGCTTTCTCACTTCGACGCTTAGAGCCAACGTCAACACATTCAATCTGCGCTCATTGCTACCGCGTACCTCCATTCATTTCTCGTCTAGCAACCCTCGACCGGAAAGAAAACGCACAAAGTTTACCAAGTTAAATGTTATAATTAATTGCTAACATTTCGTTACATCTAGATGAAAGACTCATTAACGAACTCTACGGAATCGTTATGTCGCGTATCACCGTGTTGTAGCGTTGCTTCTCAACCCGCTATAAACCACACGGTCGCTATAAACCTGAACATTCAGCAGAGTGGAATGAGAAAAAGTCTTAAAGACCAGACGGAAAGGGAGATAAAAGAAAAGAAAGCTATCGCGTAAAGATGGTAAAGATTTACTGGCAAAAAATTCTGCACCGTAATACAAATATATTTTAAGACATTGAAACCAGACGTATAAAATTAATTATTTATAAAAAGTAAATAGTTTCGGGAATATTTTTATCATCTTCTTGTTAAGATTCCCAGGGGAATAGATTTATATATAGGCAAGCACATAATATATTAATAATATTTCCTAAGTTTTCCTAAAAATTGCTGCTTGATTTGATAAAATTTTTGCAGCGTAGAAACCGACATGAGAAAGCCTATTCTAAGCACATATATTCATATATGATAACGGATTGATGATAACTGCAACTATCATTTTTCGACAATACTTATCAACATACTAACATATGTAGTCTTTTATACACGGAATAGTTTAATTGATAAATATTTCTGTCATTATTATTTTATTTCTTTTCGTTGTTGCTTTACGATAATATTACTTTTAATACGTTAACTCTCTGCTTATGTGTTTTTTTTTAACATGTTGAACTTAGTTCCTTTATTGGAATCAATCTTTCTTAATTAAAAATTTCATTTATGATAAATATTAAAAAAATCTGTCTCATATTTATAAACAAATAGCATATCCGTTTATTGACCACAAAGAAATCTTTTGTGACTAAAAGGGATTGAATTTCGTAACATGTATTTTCATGCAAATTTGATTTATTCCATTTCGCTCCTTCGAAAAACGTCGCAATATAAAGCACAAGGTAATTTCAAAGCAGCATCAGTAAGCTCTTGTGCATTCTCATTTTTTCCCAATATGCATATTCGCGTAACATGAGAAAGTACTTCGATTCATAAGATTTACAAATGCGTTTTATGTATTTGAGAAACCCGAGAATAGATGCTTTTTACTTCTGGTTGCTATTTTTACTTTTATTGCAGCCACTGTAAGACAGTTATTGTTGAAACTTGTATCGAAATAATCGTGAGCTAAATCTGGAGTATTCGGGAAAATCTGGACGTATTCCTGAAGATCAGATTAGATTGGATTGAATTAAAACCCCTAAAATAACCGAGAGAGGCTAACATACAGATAACTTCTTTTAAAGCTAAATAATTAAATTGTAAGGAATTCTACAAAATTAAATTATACAGCCGAATATCTAGAAAAAAATCACGGTTTTATAATCACAATAATTGTGCGGGAATAGGATAGAAAGCTACAGCGTAACTCAATATTCCTCGACCGTAACGCGCGGTTTTCGATGCCAAACCGCTGTCGCAATTTCAGTAATAGCCAATGAGCCGAAAATTAGGACGATTCACCTAGCGTAAAAACGAGCGCGAATATTCACAATGTTGACGATCGACCCGGAATAATCCGCACCGGTCAGAATTGTTGGAGTACATTTGCGAATAACGCGAATTGCGAATAATGCCAAGCGCGGATATATCGTGATCGAATATCGAGATGTATCGAGATATGTTCAAACACGGGATATGTTCAAATGTGAAAATGTTTGTACATATTTTTTACATGCATGCAGCTTTGATATTTCATTTTATTTCTTCCATATAGATTCACCGTTTACATTATTCCATCAGTATAAGCGTTCGTTCGTTCTTGAAAATGTAACGGAAAATATACGCATGAGTGTTTTAACAGTCTACACGTCAGAAGTGATGCTTTTTAAAGTTCCTTCGTAATGAGTTTGCCAATTACGATGAGTATAACGATAGATCAAGTGATCCATCAATTTGTAAGTTTTGTCGAGAATACTTCTTCGAGCACGACAGTTAGCAGCTCTACCTTTACTTTCTCAATTGATAAGATACTTCAAGCGCAAAATATTAAAGGGTGTATAAAGCAAACGAGGGAAGTTTATTTTAATCGATATCAGAAGAACAGTTATGCAATAATGTATTATCCAAGATAGATAGAGAGAGAGGGGGGAGAGAGAAAGACAAAGTAAGAAATAAAGTTAATATTACATTAAGCAAACCATTAAAAATAGGTTGACATTTATAATTTTAATTAAATTTACCTCACAATTTTATTCATGCGTATAACTTTTAAAATAATATACATTATATTTTACATTCTTCCTTAAATCGATCTATTATAGGTATTCAGTAAAACGCTGAATGAATGAATGTGATATTATACGAATAAATTTGAAAATTTGTACTTTACAAGTTACAAGCGTAAAATAAAATTATTTGTTGGCCTTTTATCTATTCGATTCTCGTTACAATAAATTTTTAAAAAATTATCTTTGCTTTGATTATTACAATCTATTTTATAATAATCATATACGCTACACAGAATCTTTAATTTTTAATTAATCTTTAAAAAATCAAAAAAGTAAGTTTTATTTTAATAGTTTTTAGAAACACACATTTTATTTTTTTATTATTTTATGTAGCATCGTAACATTTTGTCAGCCCAACTAAATTATTAAAATATTAGCATACATTAAATAAATAACCTGTTTGCCCTATAGAATTTCAAGTTTATCCGTCTGCTCACGTGAACGCAGTTATAAGAAAAATTCTCCCCCCATCGTCGTTTTCTCTCCTTCTTTCTTTCTTTCATATTGCACCTGTCGGTTCGCGTCTCAGCCTATCTCGCTTCTGGAAACCGTAATCTTGAAGAAGGGAGCATGCATTATCGTGTGCACAGATCCGTGAAAATAAGGTCTCGTCTTCCAACGCAAAGCACAACGAAGATCGAAAGAAAAACGAGAGAAGGTGCGAGCAGCATCATTCACGATGGTTGACCGAATACGCGTCGATACGCTTCCTCTTTTGTGTGTGGTGTGTGTATGTGTGTTTGTGTACATGCGTGTATGTGTATGCTATTTTTATATTCTTTTACTAATTTGTTTTTATTCACCCTTTCTTAATATTCATAAATTTTATATGCCGAATGTAAACGTCTTCTAACAAAAAGTAAATTTGTTTCTATTGATTTGTTGGTGTTTTACACGTGAAAAGCGTTTCTGTCGCCATTTCTTCCGCCGTCACAGTTTAGCGAGGAAAAAGAATAGAAGAAGAAAAATGAAACCTCGAAAGGAAAGGAAAATGCGAAACCCCTAAGAAAGAATTGCCTCTCACCCTCTCGATATTCGCGACACTTAAGCTTTTAGCAAACGTTTACACTAACTAATGTATAGAAATAAGAGTGAGTTTCATCGTAAACACTCCCAAACCAGGTGCGCAAACGAGAAGCTGAAAAACGACGTTCTTCAAGTGTAAGATTGTAGAGGCGGAAAGTTAATTTGTTATGCAGGCGACAATTGCGTGTCTGAAATTCTTCACGGTCTTCAACATTCAACTACAAGTGACAGTTCGCATTGCATAAACGTTATGCTTAACGTAACTACATAAAAGATTTTAATTTGACATAGATTGGCACACATACATTTCTCCCGATATACGTTTCGTGTCGCATATAGATAATAATCAGAATAAGATAATTTGTAAAATTATCTATGATAAATCGTGCCACAAATTTAAAATTTTAAGAATATAATGATTGATGCGCCTATTGTTTTAAAAGCTTAACATTATCTTTAGAGTTATTATAATACAGCAAATGTTAACTTGATTTATGTTTATAACCGTAGATCAATGATAAACAATATAAGAACGGCAGATTCAACAGGTGTTATGCTGCGAAATTGCGTGGAGTAAAGTCCAAACAATAAGAAAAACAAAGGTGAAAATACAACGGATTTGCTGTAAGCCGTGTTACAAGAATTTCATTAAATTCGGCTTTGTTCTATAGTGTACGGCCGTGTGATATTAGCTAACAAAACGATTAAACGCACTACAAGTAAAATTTTAATTTTATTTATTTTATATCCGGTACGACGGCACAATCAGACAAATGTACGTATATCAATAACGCATTGATTGTATAAATTATTTATGTAAAATAACATTTAATAAATAAAGAACTATAGGTTTGATATTAATATTAATGGATAAATGAACGAAATATTTAAATTATTTATGTCATTTTGCATGTGCGAATTCTATCTGTGAGTATCGACCGGATATTCATATTGTTCGCGTATATCACGCTTTTTATTGATTAAACCTCTCCCTATTCGCACAACACAAAACAAATTACCGTATACTGATTAATTGACCAGTATATTCAGTGCAATGATGAAAATATTAATGGTTCGAACAGAACAACATCATTATTATATTAACACCTGCGTTTATCAACAACAAAATTTCATCGGCATAGAGATAAAAGCACCGTTGATAAAAGCATCATTAAGCTAATTAATTTGTTAATTTAAAATATTACTTTTAAATAAATTGCAAACAGAATTGTGTCACGTTATTATGTATTCCAGGTTCGATAAGCAACATAGATGGTGCGGAATATCACTGCAACAAAACTGCCGTGCGAAAAGTAATCAGCGGAGTCGTTGGTGCAGCGAGTTCAGTAACTTCGATTCAAGTTGCCAATCTCCTACGATTGTTTAAAATTCCGCAAGTAAGTAAACCTTAGGTTAAATTCATTCTCCTAGTACAATATCTTGACAATAGAGAAATATTTATACAAAATATTTCGCGAAAATTATTATTTCTCGAACAATTGTTCCCTGAAAGCAGAATTCTTTTATAAATGCTTTTATTACGTGATGTTTGTCACGTGTATTTCTCCTCATCGAATAAAGTGAAAAAATAATGATAAACGGAAGTTAAAGATTTATTTGCATAAAAATTTGTAAATACGTAATAGATAATTTATGACATAAATGAAGAAAAATATATGATTATAAAATACTGTAAATTTATATAAACTAAGAAAAATATAATCCTGTTTTAGAAAATTAGTAAAATGAAATAGTAAACAGAGAGACAAATATATAATGTACAATGTACATACAATAAATGTGTAGCGATTGTGGTGCAGAGATATGTGCGCTACTCTAATGAGCCGAAGATCCGAGTTCAAATCCGGCCACTAAAAATCGTCGGTTTTTATACAATCGCCACCTCTCGGAAATGGCGTGGCAACCCCCCGAGAGTATGTTGCCACGAGGGTGTACTTTCTCTCTAGCTATAGAAAGCCGATTTGGAATCGACATTAAATTGTAGATCCCTTATATCTAACGCACAGATATATAGAAAGGGGTCACGAGGAACCGACTATTCTGTTGTGTCATGTCGGTTACCCGTCGTTCCAATAATTTCACATAAATATTACGATTCTAGCTGTGCCATGCACGGTAAAACTATTTTTCTTTCGTTTAAATATAGCAGCAATGATATCTAAACAACTTGACTATTTAAACTTTAAATAGTCAAGTTGTTTAAATATCCATGTTGCTGTCAGTTCGTTTAAATATTATTTCGGCTATATTTAAACGATAGAAGAATAGTTTTGCCGTGCATTTTTTTTCTTTTAAAATATCATAGCATCATATCTACAAACACTATTCTGTCACAGAACAAATATTCGACATAAATCCACATTCTTTACAGTTACACCATTCGTATTGTAAGACGGGAATAGGCAATTCAGTAAGTGAATTTATTTCACATCTAAATTTTTTTATCACGATGTTCTTTGCTATTTCAACCGCCTAAAAAAATTACCCTGCTTTATAATACTTAATGTATATATATTTCGTTTATGAGATAAGACGGGTTTAATCTGTAAGCTGTTCTTAATTTGACATATAGACTGTATCGAATATAGATACCAATGAATATTTTATATTTGACTGTGTTAGCAAATGTCATATTTTCAACAAGGACTTTTATTTATTAAACTTGGTAGTTTTTTATTTTAACTTCTTTTTTATAAAGCAGCAGTCACTTTTACAATTTGGCGTCGATAATAGATATTTGATTTGACCAACAGCGCAAAGATGACCTTCTACTTTTAGAATATTTTATAACTGTATTTCATAATTTTGTACATACACTAAAAAGGGTGTACAACTTAACTAAGAAATTTGTAATCGTAGTTTTAAGATATTTACCTTTACCTACTGTATTATATAATTTTACTTCACCGATGTTGGCTCTTATTCGCTTCTTATATTTACTTTATCTTTTTTATTGTATAATAAGTGTGTTTTTTACAATTCTTTTTATAATGCTCATTACTAAGATTTAAATATTGTCGTACTTCTAGTGATTGAAGGATGAAAATGCCAGGTTAGATGGCAGTAAACCGTGAAAACTTCATTCTTGTCGAAAGTTTACAGAACCTGCGGTTTAAAATCTTCGTACCGTGAAATCACCTCATCCAACGCTACTTTCCTTATAAGCCATTCGAGTCTCTTGGCCCGTTTTATCTCTCAGCGCTCTATTAGGTTGAGGTTTAAAGGGTGTTACTATAACACGTCCAGCCGCGAAAGAGCCATATTGCTATTAAACTTTTACTAACTCTCTGTTATTCCGATATTTGTCGCCGACTAAAGGTAAATCAAAATGAAATTTCAATAGCGTCATAGTACGTAATTCCTTACAACCGGATAATAAAATAAAATTTAACGATCATTGTTTAAGCAATATCAAACTTAAAAAGAGAGGGAAAATACCTTTCACTGTAATAAATTTATTTCACTATTATAAATTTATGATTTGGCTTAAACACGTACTTTTTTATAATACGGTATATACGAATTGTAATGCAATTAAAAATCTCTTAAATCTCTTTCTCGATATTGATATAGACCCAGACCCGTCTAATAATGATAACTATAGGCAGATGTTCATTATAGCGCAACTCGAGGACAAACTTGAACTTGTTGATCATCGAATAAGATACTTGAATCATGAGGCTCTGTACGCAGTAACTTTGTAATAATAGTTCATCTAAAGCTCCTTCAGTACCAATAATCGATCCTGGTATGCGAGTTAGAAGATTAACCTGTTTATATCGCCCACATTGTCACGATCTCATTTTACGATGTTGAGTTTCTCGCCGTAATAGATACGTATATAGTAGAGGTCGAGCTTTCGATAATATGTGCATTTACATGCAAACATATGAAGATTACATTAAGAAAGGATCGAAACAGCAATTTGGTATGACAATAGACGATAATGATCTTTAACTCGCGTGGAGTAGGATACGTGACGCGATCAATAGTGTATTAAATGATTCACGCTCATCGAAGAAAGACGCGTGTTCTAAAGACACTTTGCATATGCGCTGCAATCATACGTCGAATATTTTAACGATAAAATTTTCTCCTATAGTTTGTCAATTCTTGATACGTTACATGCAAAATCAGGGACATATTATATAATCGAAACATGGTACATCCTTATAAGAAACGATGTTACGATTGTATACGATTCTTTCTTTCGTGCGACTCAGGTACCTGTGGCAAAGAGCGATCCTTCGCGAAAACTCGCCTGTCGCCGATTCATGCCTCTGAAGATCCACGACGGCCGCGGCGGAGTTTCAAAGAGATTTCGCGGGGATTTCAGGAGAGACGTGAAAGGATCAGGCGAAATATAAGTCTAGGGAAACGGCAGCGCGGATTTAATTTCAGTCCATAATTCTTTCCATGGGATTTCTATCCATTTTTACGGCTGGGCATAGGTTTGCGAAACAATTCCACGACATCGCGATTTATATCATCGTACCAATTACTAGAAACTGAGAGAAACTGATCTTTAAGGCGCATTTGAATTGCATTTGCATACGAAAACAAATAATACCAAATATTGTCAAAATCGCAAATTTTATTTTATACGCAAATTAAAAGTAATAAATTTGAAAAGATGTAAAAATATTATAAAAATGGAAAATATATATGCAGATGCACTATTTCCTCTTTATTTTTTAAAATTAGTAATCGCCGAAAAACCGCATTAATCAGTCCAAAGTCCACTGTACTGAATAATAATAATATAATCTTTATATAATGTAATATTCATATAAAATATTTTAAATCATTACAAAAATGAAGATTACATCGGCAGGAAATATTTATTGCATTAATATTTTATCAGACGCGAAGTTTGAATTACTCTTCGAATCGCGATATTACTGCAATCAACAATAATTCCATAATATCGGAACTTGCGTTATTACTTTACCATACATTTCTAACTTATGTTCGCTAAAAACTTTACCTGAACCTAACAATGTTTTAGTGTCCGTTTTTTATTTATCGAGATCGTTACCAAGAAGTTATAAAACTTCTTATATTCACTACATTGCAGCATTGCAAAATATGCGAGTTTTACTTTTTTCGTACTTACTCTTGCTTTCTTTGACGCGTCTATTAAGCTAGTCGATCTTGTGAAACTTATCACGTCGGCGTTATGCTAAACTAGAAAACTGTTCGAGAATGTATGTGACGTAAAACGAGGATCGCTTTTTGCTCACGACGTATTCCAAAAAATAGTTGCAAACTTTTATGAACTTCCCCGACCCAGTCAATTTCATACTTTTGCTTAAAAGCACGAGGTAACAAGTTCGTTTTCATGAAGAATTTAAGTGCTCACTACTATTTCCTTGAATAGAGTAAACTTTCTAACATACTCATTTCCAATCGACTATTTGCAGTTATTATGGTAATATAGTTTGAATTGGATATTCTACATGGCACGTAGTTTACATAGTATATAAGAACATCAATTTTTCTAGTCTATTACATTATATAAACTTTTAATTAAAAAATTATAATTACTATTACTAATATTGTCGTTATTGTTATTATAATGAACTGATTAATATTTCAATCTATAGCTCGAAAAACTGCTGCATTTAAATCGCTTATTTTCTGTGTGATAACAGAAAGAGCTATCCGAGAAGAAGATAAGCGCTACTTGTCCCACAAACTTACCACATTTTTCTTTCATGCAACCTAGCCATTTAGTTTATCCATATTCATAACACTTTTACGAAATCGGAAAGCGCTCGATCTTCATCACCTTCGCGGCAACTTGAGGCAAAATCTGATTAAAGTCGATCTCCTCCAATGACAGAATACGTCTCTATTATTAAGAACTTTATCTTCCAAAATGACATTTCATCATTTAGAGGTAATCAATCTTATAATTTTGATGCCTCATGGCATTCCTTCTAAATATTAGATTGCCACATTTTAAACAATCGGAACAATCGTGAAAACTTTTTCGAAACTATTTTACATATACATTATTATATACTAAATTTTATGATCTATATCGGATATGTAAATGTGTATAATGTGTATAATAGTTTATAATAGGTAACGCAACAATCGCAAAAAATAAGTGTTATTAATACGTTATTTGCAACATTCAAGGCACGTTCTTGCGCAGCGAGAAAGAGACGTATTTCTTGATTGGCTGTATTATCCCGAAACAAAATACATTATTCATCATGTTAACCGCGACTTATATCGACAGTATCGTTGCTCGTCACAGTTACGTGCGATCCGAAGCGGCTGCGGACGACCGCTTAGCTAAACGATTTCTCCGCAACTTGTCAACGCGATGACGTACAATCGACGTAGAAACACAAGCATAACACCCCGCGTGAGCACCAAGCACGTGAACGGAAAGTGCATACACGTCAAAGGGAGCTTCGCTATTCGTGTCAATCAGTATCTACGTATACACGTACATGTGTCGCGACATGATCGACAAGCGAACAGGAGTCAGTTCACAGGATTCGATAACACACGCGAACAAAGACTCAAGGCAATTCTGTGAGAGGTAAGCTAAATTACAGTCTCGGTACTCATGCTTAAATTACTCCGTATCAAGCTCACGATTTGAAATTCATGAGCGTCTGAAAATTGTTAAATTAATCAAAGTATTAAGTAAGTTATATTTTGTAAAATAATTTGTGAATTTGTGCGAAAGCTGTTCTTCTAAAAAATTAATGTCTATGATAGAACTGGCAAAGTAATATGATTTCGCCCGTGAAGTGTCCTTAAGTATTTACCTATATAAATAGAAGCAAGAGTTAAGAGCAGAAGAATTTAATTTATTTGATTGAACGATTTAATTTCCATGTAATTAAAAAATCTATAAGACTTATGTAGATATATTATAAAATATTATAATTTCCAATACGTAATATTCTTTTTAAGAAGCCCATTATGCATGCAATAACCTGCTGATTGATTATTAATTATATCTATATAGATCTATTATATTATTATATTTATATATATCTATATATAAATATATAAATATATAAATATATAAATATATAAATATATAAATATAAATATATATATATCTATAAAGATATATATAAATATATATATTCATAACCACTCTTCATTAATTATTACTATCCAATTAAAGCAGGGTTGTTTTAATCCCACCAAGTACGTCACCATCGTCACAAATTTTAGTCGCGATTTTCGCGAATCGAATTAGTCAGAAAGAAAACGCTCAGCGGCAATTTCTGTAAGTGGATTTCCATCTCTGCTAGAAATGCCGAAGCTCGTGGGATTACGATCGAGATTCAAGACGTAAGGCAACGCGAACTCAAGTCAGTGAACTAAATAATGAAATCGCATCTTGCCAGCAAGCTGCATCGTCCTTACGAAATTTCTCACTTGGAAATATCCCGTAGCTTGATGTCGCGGCGTAGCTGAGATTTGAATAACGATCGATAATCCTTCTTCCGTTGCTCCTCGATCATCGCGGCATAGTTATTGGTAAGGAACAGGACGAGGAGATATAATACAAAAATTTGAGATCGGAAATTACTTCGCGTGAAAATATTAGAGAGAGAGAGAGAGAGAGAGAGAGAGAGAGAGAGAGAGAGAGAGAGAGAGAGAGAGAAGGAAGGAAACGCTCATTTATGTGAGATGTCTCATCGTCTAAAGACGAAATTCAGAAATAATCTCTGAAGAAAATAATTAGATTCTATCTAATCTATGGAGTCTTTAGACGGGTGCGATTTACATTATCCGATTAAAAGTATACTTATAATCGGTCGTAAAATTTTTTAATTAACGCGAACTTCATAACTTTGGTCTCCAGCAATTAGCATTTTTATCGCGATCCAATCCACCTCTGAATATTCAATCTGATTTGCGATAAATATCTTCAAAGTAGTTATTCTCCTTTCCTATTGTAATGGAAATTGAAATTTTTTATATATTAAAATTTAATAATTTACTATACATATGCGATGTAAGGGCACACATAATCAACTTCGATATATCCAAGTATATATTAAATTTCCAGACATGTTTAATTACACAAAATGCAATTTATTAAAAGATTGATAGAAATAAATAATCAAATTAAAAGTCACGCGCTTGTGTTAGTAATTAAATGGAAAAAAATAGTAATATAAAAATTATTTTCGAGTTATTACAACAATGCAGTCAATATATTAAGTATATCAAATTTTTTTATAACGAAGAGCCCTATAAAAAATTGGTGAATTTATTGAATAATTCGGGAGAATGTATCCCTTACTCCATTTTATCGGTGTAGCGAATTGTGCTTGTAATTTCGCGCGGTTCGGGCGCAGCCGGTTCATTTCAATTAACGATAACATGGTTTCCAATAGGTTTTACAAAAGAACTAGCTACATTGGTATGAGCTCCAGACATGGTAAAAAAGTGCAAACATCCCGGCATAGAATTCGTATCATATAATCTCTAATTAACTCGCGAAGAACAGTAAAATACATAATATGATACGTTATTTAATCTTCGCCAAACACAAATTTTCGGTGTAAAATTTTGCAAAAATGTATTGTACAAGATTAAATTATTTGTATTGACGATACATTTCTAAACAAATACTGTCAGCTTTTTATATGTATATTGTAATAATGCGTATCGATTCATTTGTACCAGCTTTATCGATTATTTTGTCTAATTACGTATACGATACAAATATACATATAATTGTCAAGTTTTTTTTATTTATAATATGTTATATATTTCGTCAAATAATAAATTGTTCTTGTATATGTATCGATAAATAATATTAATTAAATTATTTATTATTTATTTCCTATTTATCCTATTTATGGTTTAAAAAATAAAAATTTTCATAATTTTTTTGCCACTTCTCCCGGGCAGGTATTGCTAATTTAAAATTTTCCAGACCTTCAGCATCGTTGATGAGAAAGTGAAAAAGAAATGAAAAAACTTTGAAAGCTTGAATGTGTATCACGCACGCATAATTAATATAGAAATTTATTCTTTTCGTTCACAAGAGTTTTATATATACATTTATTTCAATCAATATTTTCGCGTTTTAACGTTGAAGGCAAAGAAAAATACAAACGCTGTATAATCAATCGAGCAAGCCAATCAAGCGGACCGAGACGAAGTTTTGTGTGATTCTTCGATGCGGCACGGTGCATGGTCGGACGAGCAAGTTACTACAGTGGATCATACAGTAGCCACTCTGAATCTGACAAACCATGATAAATATATTCGCCATGGCGTGCAACAACCGCGATGTATGATAGGACGCGCGTTGTTCCGGAGAAAAGTAGCGCTGGTACCTTCGTGCCGTGAGATAACGCCGCCTCGTTTCTCACTACATAAACTCATCCAATGCTTACGCATCGATGTCGCTTGTACAGATCGAACCGTTTGAAACCTCGTTACTGGCTAAGACAAATCGAACGATGATCGGGGGCAACCGAACCAAACCCTTGAGCATCACGAGCATAAAACGTAAAAATCTACGATAGAGATAATAACAAAATTATAATAAATGTTATAATAAAAAATTGAATCTTGTTCTATTTCGGACTATTCGGTATTGTTCTTTAACGAATCCAAATACGGAGAACGCGCGGTGTAGGAATTTAATTTATACAGCAATTTGAAAAGCCAGGTTGATAATCATAAGAACGATAATGGCATATCTTCGTCAAAGTTCTTCAAGGCGCAACGCAATTGTATCAACCGGCAAGTCAATTTCGAAGGAGTCGCCTTCCTCGACGAAAAGATGATTAATTATGGCGTGTTGCTACATGCGGCTAACCCAGAATCGCCTATTCTTCGATAAGCGTCACAAATGGTGAACGAAGAACATTGTATGGAAAGAGGGAGAACTTCATAGATAAATGACAAACTAATGATAGAACTTATTATGAAGTTACGATGAAACGTATGACTTAGATAAACGATCCTTTATGTACAACCGTCGTCGTTTTCTGAATGCTCTGTCTCTCGAAATTAAATTCATATACTCGCGAGTAAATCGTTATTTATATTAGATCGTCAAACAGCTAAGTGTATTTGATTTTACCCTTCGTCAAATATCTATATCCTTATACTCCTTAAACTTTGTTCTTTGAATACGGAACTTTGATTTCCGAATCATTCGATCTATACCCGCTTAAGCCTGTAGATTCTGTGACCTTTTAGTCTTTGAATTCTTACATTGTTGAATTCTTGAATCTTTCTTGAATCTTGAAGCTTCATAACAACTGTTTGATCACTTATACTTCTCGAGCTTTGATGCTATATTTTCCTGCTTTAATATTAAGCTCGCTAAGATATTTTTAGTGAAATTTGTATCACTGCGTAACGTTACAAAATCCGACAAGATTCCAGCAGTATAATATAGATCGCTTTAAAGAGATATCAAACGATATAAATTAACCAGTTGTCCTTACTTTTCTTTCTCGAGAAAACCGTACGAGTTTACATGTGACTATCTAAACATTACACGTTTTCGCTTTCTCGGTCTATTTCCGCGGTAAAATCAGAGAATTCGAGGCTAGCAGAAACGACGGCCACTTTCAGGAGGATCCAAGTTTACTTCGCTTTTAGTCAAGCGCAACCACTCGCCTGCAATCACGAACAGGATTACCCAATGCCAACGCAAATATCCGTATTCTATAATGTCGTATGCAACGCAATGAAAAACCCGCGATATCGTTCTTCGATAGACTTCAGAATTAGAAAGAAGTTTAAGAGGGAAAGAACTTTTCAACGTTCAGACATTATGAATACAATTTTGGAATCAAGAACACGAACGATAAAAATTCCATACAAGTTTTATACATTACCGTTATTATACCACCGAATACGAATACTTCTATACGCATTGGTATAGCAATCTTTTTACGTCATAGAAATTTATGATACTTCAGAAAGAGAAGACTTTACAAAATAGTCGAAAACTCATAGGTTTATATTTTTTATATTTATGAAGTTTATAATTCTTTCTTATTTATTATATAAAATATTGATAATACATTTTCGTCTTGTACATCATCTTAATAGTTTTGTTATATATATCTTGTACCCAAAAAAGCGTTTTCGTAAAAAGCTTTTATTTTGTTTTTAGTGTACAAGCTTTTTACGAAAAAGCTTTTTATTTAAATAATACAAACGCAAATAAATAAAATATTAAGAATTCAGATGTAAAGCTTGATCCAAAAAAATAAAAAGAACGTAGATATTAAAGAAAATGAGATTTTAGATATTTTGAAATCAAATATACTTACAATTAGTTGTTTGATGATCTAATATAAATAACGATTTAGTTACGAGTTTTTAAAGATTTATGGATTTAAATAAAGTAACTTGTGAATATAAATTTAATCTCAAGAGCTAAAACATTTGAGAAACGATAACGGTTAAACGTAAACAACGTCGTTTATCTACATCATGTGCGTTTCACTGCATTTTACATAAATACAAATAAAAACATTTTATATAAACATGCTGCACAAATATCTTAAAAATATCCTCTTGTTACAAAATCGTAACAACCGCTAAGTATACATGCCAAACGTTACAAAATTTACAGCAATTCCCTTGTATTTGAATAATTTAAGATGGAAAGGTGCCTATTGTGTTGTATAGGTCTCCTATTTCTCGACGAGTCCGGAGCTTTCCAACAAACAACGCTTCGAATATTTCACCCGTACGATACCCAGCGATCACTATCAGGTCAAAGCGATGGTCGACATTGTATTGACGATGGGTTGGAGCTACGTTTCCATCATTTACGAGGAGAGCAACTACGGTATAAAAGTAAGTGCTTGATCGTAATATCTGATTTTAAATTTATCGGTTGTATTAGAGAGAACGCGGTAGTATTTGAGCACAATATATGTATATACAATAGTCTATTTGTGTATGCGTTATCATTTCTGTTACATATTTAAAATTTGTTCTTCTTTTTAGATTATATACAGTATCATACGATACATAAAAAGAAATATATATATCGTTAAAATTTGTAAAAAATTAAGTAACAAAATATCTTTCTTATTAATATAGATATTGTAATCATGATTGACTCTGAAAATATATCCGTTCAAATATTCAAGTAAATCTTTAGATTGAAAATGTCTCACTCAAACATAACACTATTTTACACACATATTATTATATACAATTCCATCCGCAAAGCTTTCAAGCTAAATCAAATATTTCTACATAAAAATATAGCAATATACGAATGTGGAATAAATTAATATAAAATTGAAACGACTTTTCTGATAACTGCATATAAGGGAATTTTAAAAAATAGCAAATAAAGCTAACAGGTATTTTATTTTAATGTTCTCACTTCTCAATTAATTACATAGCAATATTTAAGAAAGTATTCTATTCTCTGTTTAGAACTAGATGATGTTTAATATACTTAAAATTTTGCCATTCTTTCAGTATCATATCAACATTGTACTCCATTTTATAGGAAGGTTGCTGACGTTTGCAACACAATGCAACATTAGACTAATAGAAATTAGTTTCCAATTTTAATAATTAGGATTTTTAAATGCATTTTAAATATAATTTTAAATTTCTTAACAAAATTAGATACTAATAGCATTCGAGGCACAGCAATGTAAAATTAATGTCATATTATGAGTAATGCACGAGCTACGTCACTTGAAAATTATTTCATCTAAATAGGCCTTTACGCGACTACAGTCTGGTAGAAAAACGAATCGATAAATCGTAATACGCGCAGGAAATGAACGTAAAATAAACGAGAATAAATGGAAAGTGAACTGGGATTTTATTTCCGGACGCGGTCCATTATAATAATTCACCATGGCGCGCAAATAATTTTGACTCCCTTTTCAACGGCCACCTCTCACCTCGTAATCCAGCGAATATTTAGAGCGTTACGTGAAAATTATGGTAGCTTTTATTCACTCAGTACATGCAAAGTACAGTCAAATAACTCGGAAGAAAATCATGAGATTCGTCAAATTTTTTTTTCGCAAAGACAATATTCTGGCCTATGTCTATATATCTTTCTCTCTCTCTCTCTCTCTCTCTCTCTCTCTCTCTCTCTCTCTCTCTCTCTCTCTCTCTCTCTCTCTCTCTCTCTCTCTCTCTCTCTCTCTCTCTCTCTTTCTCTCTTCTTTCTAAATTGCTAACATGAAAATTTTATATACCTCACCAGTAACACGCTACTTGCTCCCAATTAAGGCTATTTTAAGTAGCAAGTTTATTTCACCGAGTTGTTTGATCTCACCGAATGTCTAGGAAACGAATTTCGCGTGAATTTCACGATGGTAATTGGAATTTACAGAGCGTTTAATTACGATGGGGGACTTATTGAAAATCTTTTCCTAAATATTTAAAATTAAAATTAAGTAAATTTATATATTTATATATACATTTACCATTTCTTGGAAACATCAACAATTTTGCTTCAAATATTGATATTGCTATATTCTGAACGATACGATGAAACTTATTTCACTAATCGTTACATACAGTTATTAAGTTACTCATTACGTAAGTATCACGATAGAGTGATATTCAATATCATTTTATTCATATAACTCTCTCATGTAACTCTCTGCAGTATATAAAACAGAGACAGCTTGTACATCATCACCAGGATATTGGAAGTCGTAAATAACAACATAGCGGACGCGGTAATTTGAAATCCTGATTCCCGTTACAAATTATTACCTACTAGCTAGCTTTTTGCATCAAACTGTTCCCCTCTCGATAGCACAAAGAGAGATGGCATAAATATGCTTTTCACATAACAATGTTTTTCACGGAAATCGGGTAATGCAAGCATTTATGACTCTATAGAGAAAATATTTCAAAAACCGGATCTAATTATATCAAACACACACCAACGCTTCTATTTTTAGTAGTTATATATAAGTCATAATGTTGGTTCTTCATAAATTATCCTGTATGTGCCAAAAAACGCATGAATTATACGATAAAAATAGATGCAAAGCTAATAGACGGAAAAAAAGAGTAAAAGTCGTATAGCAAAGGATTTAAGTGTATATTCGCGGGAAAAAATTATAACTAAAAGAGAAAAGACATTTCCTATCGAGGCAGATCTCTAGCTGATATCGATAAATGCCAAATTAATATAAATAAACGCTATTTAATGGGATGCCTAGTCGATTATCCATTTCCGATTTGAGAACTGCGGCACTTGATGAATGCGTAATTGAAAAATATATCAAAGTGACGCGACGCTTTTATCAAATGAAGAAACGACAAGTCGGCGACCCTATAATTTTATCGTAAAAGCGAGAATAACGCCATCCTCAATCAGTTGCGCTCGTGTCATGAAAAATTCATAAACGTCTTCGCTGCGACACTTCACCGCGAAATATATCTTCCCATATACACATCACATGCAAGATATACACGTACCTTATTATTTCTGTAACAGATTCCACCTTGACATTTGTCTGCAATCTAGAAGCTAGCGCGAAAATCTGTCGAGAAACATGTTCTCTTTATCCATTTCCCCGTTTTCAATTCTTCTTCTTCGTATTTTCGTTTACAATCGAATAGTAAATTTAAAAAAACGAACTAAAAATAATGAAACGCTTTCCTCTTCAAGAAGAAATTATAAAAATATTTTCTAGGCTCTAGTCTATCCGAGCCTATCGATTTCAAGGCAATAGATATATATTAATTCATTTGTAATGTTTTTCTGTTGTTAATCTTTAATGTTTTAATTTTTCCTTCAATAACTCTGTAGAGAAATAAGAATTAATATATTCAGATATTCCATGATATTAAATAATACAGAACACATTTTATCGCTACATTAATTATTTATTATTTTAAATAAAAATTTTGGTGTATGTCTAATAATTGTTAGAAAAAAAACTGTTTGTGATTTTTTTATAACATCTCATTTCTCACACATACATTTTATTTGCGTCCGTAATATAATTCTTACAAATCCATTGCCTCGACATATAAATAAAAAAATAACTCACCGGCCGATGCGCAGCAGCGGAGTTGTAAGCTGTAACCCTGCGTTGATCTGTAACGCAGAAATATTTTCACATTAGAGCAGAGTGTCCAAGAGAGATAATCAATATTTGAAGTAAATAATTATCGCGCCCGTTAAATTTTTAAAACGTCATTTTAGCATTATCCGATTTTAAAATGCTAATGCAAGGAACGATCGCGGCCGCCGCTAACGGCTGCATATTTCCGCATTAATTTCTTCGCATAATTAATCCGCGAAAAATCGCGCAAGTAATATTACGACCGTGCGAATAATTGAGACGTGACGTTCGCGACTCAATATATCTCCTCTCACGCGTATGCCGGAGATCGAACTCCCTCGGCGAAATTGCGCCGGAGTTAAACCACGAACGAATATTGCACGGTAATGAGTAATGGGCGAATCAAGTGTCGCGCGCTTGAGAAAGTGGCGGAATCCGCCACGGGACAGCCAAATAATAAACGAATCACAATTACTCACCCCACGGTCGCTCCGCCGTCGCCCGATGCCTCCCAGGCCCCCCCTCCAGCCCCTCCTCCACTCCTCGGTCCTCCTCCGTTGTCGCATCTCCGTCGGCGCACTCATTCGCGACGTTCACGCGCGAAAATATCGTCGCTTATGATCGCGCGACACTTTGCACGGCACTCCCGGCATTAATCTCGCGACGCGGCGCGCACTTTATTACACGGCGACGAAAGAATTACGGCGGAGAAGCTGCGAACGAAGCGATGCCCGTCCGCTCGACGCCCGTCGGCCCCATGATGTCCCGCAGGTAGTAGGCGCTAACATGGCGGAGAGAATTTCGTAAATCGCGCGGCCAACTTCACTCGAATCGCCAGCAGCAACCGTCGCGTCGCGGCCGTGACGCGAGCTAGGACGCTACACTTGCTACTCCCACACCTGTATACATACTTTCCGCACTTCCGAACAATGAATACGACGTCGAGATTACTTTTACGTATCGCGTAAGCGACGTAAGAGGAATAAATGTATGAATCGAAGACAAATATCCGCGGAACGTGATATCGTAAAATAATACGATCGTTCGCGCGATAGATCTTGGTTAAGTTAATCTTGCGAGACACACATTTTAACGAGTCGCTAATTTATGAACATTGTGTCCACCCTCCACGATTGCTAGATATTAAAATATGATTTTGAACGTTGCTAAAAGACGGGAATAGTTCCTGTAGTCACCAATCAAGAATCAAGCGAGTCGCGGCGTCAGTCGATTAGGGTCGTCCGCTCGTATCCGAGGGCAGCTACATTCTGACGCGACCGCGACCGCGACACGACGCGAGTCAAGTTGACGGTTGAGAAAAGTGAGACCGATCGGCCGAAAGAATGTGATCGAAAATCAATATTATCGAATGCGATATACCCTCGGTAAATCGTATAAATTCCGCGAAGCACATGTATTAAATACACATTCGATATATATCACAGTTTTCCGTAATCTGAGCCGTGCCTGGTGTGATTCGCGTATTGCCCCGCGGCACCCCGCCCTGCAAACCGAGAGCGCCGAATTACGGAATTTGAATCGGCGGAAAACACGGAGCGCTCGGATCGATTCGAGATTCGAGCCCGGCTATAAAGAAAATCATTTGGCAGCGGAGAAAGCTGCTTTGCAAAACTGTTGCAAAATTCGTGAATTTTAGTGTGTGCTTTTAGCTTCAGCAAAAATTAAAAACATACAATCAAATTCGCGAATTTTGCAACAGTTGCAAAACAACTTTCTCCGCTGAACACAGTATTCCCATTATCGCCCGGGTGCGTAATAAAACAATGGCTCGCTCGTTGCGCCTCGATTCGAACGTGCATCAAAGGATTTCCGCGAAATACCAATAAATATGTAGAAAACTTGCTCGCGATATACCAGCGACTCGTTAATCGCAGGAAACGAGATGATTAGTCGTGTTAATTAAACGAGATAATTAGTTGCTGGATTGAGTAGCGCGAAGATGCAAATGCGACGGTACGGTCTACGTTATATAACAACTTGCTTGCTCGAGGGTCAGCCTGCGAATTGCACAGCGACCTTGTGTATACACTGTGTACGCTTTTCGGCACCGTTGCAAAAACAAACGTTTCAGGTTTCAGCCGAACGTTTGTATACACAAGTCGCCGCGTTACATCTCGTACACCAAAACGTTCAAGCAAGCGGATAATTCCGCTTGACGTAATATTGTGATCTTTTGAACTAGAAAAAGCTACTGGATGGAAGAAGTCGTTCCGTCTGTGTCGTTTATTACGTATCTTGACATCTACGTATATCGATCGCTCGCTATCACATTTATCTCGCGCGACTGATTAATTTTCCCGATTAACTAATTTTCCCGAATCGTATATCGAGCAAACGTGACGACCGAAGCAGATATTCCGCGCGATTTAGTCGCTTGAAATACGGTTGAATGTGAAGCGATTGGAAATTAGCGTTATAAATCATTGCTTCATTATGTATACTTTCATTATAATGAGAGAGATTTCCTTCGTGCTGCTCGGATTTCAATATACATATTTCGTATTGTTAAATCTATCCCGAATATATTCTGTTTCTTACATTTTAAATTATATTGATAAACGAGCTATTATCACGAGCTATATTAAAATTTAGCATCTGTTTTATGAATAAAATTTATCCTTACCGATTAATAATGTATTTATGTTAATTAACTACCTTTGACTTTTCACCAATTTTGACGTATCGAAAAAATGAAATTATAAGTCTTTAATAAATTGAAATTTTTTTCTTACACATTTTCAATAAGTCGCGGAAATGTGAAATTAAATTGTTATATAAAAAGTATGGCGATTTAATTTCTTTACATCTATTAAAATCACGCAACTTTGTCTCTCTATAAGAAATTATATAATATAAATTTGGATATAAAAATTTGGATATAAAAATTTGAAAAGAAAATTATACACATAGAATGATTAGAGAAACTTCATTTCTCAAATTTTTAGAGATTTATTGAAGGAGTAAAGATAATAAATATGCAAGCAATTATAATTAATATGCTATGTCACTGATATAGTTAGTTATAAATATTTGTAATACGTATAACGGCAAAGTTATCTACGCAAGCATGTGATTATGCTAGAATTACGTATTACGTAAAAAATGCAAGCGACGGATCTAATAATGTGATACGAAACATTGATATTTATGAGCAGAAAATTGATTCTGCTGTGTATAAGCGCATATACGAATATGCGCATGTGATGCACATATTCGTAGCACAGTCGATGCACAGATACGTAACGCGAATTTAAACAATAAATCTTTCGTACCTAGTTATCCGTAATATTTTCTCAATTTCCATTCATTAAGGTAATATCGATTATTTTAATTAATATATTAGTTGATGGCATAAATTATAACGTTAAAAAACGATTCCGTTTTAAAATAACGAGAAATTTAACACTCAAAAACTCAATCATATCCGGCATTGCAACCGGCAATTTGGGGCGTCAAATTTGCGTGATCGTGGCATTAATCACACAATCGTCGTATTTACGAACAAAACCCGATGATGGATGTGCCCACATTAAATTAATATTTCGCGAACATACGTACGCGACACGTATGAGCGACGTAGTTAACACGCAGCCACATTTTGATGGTACAGAGAAATAGCATTTCGATCTATTACCTCTCGTAAGGCCGCAATGACTGGCGACACGATCAAAAGAAAAGGTCGCCCCTGTTGCCCGGCCGATCAGAATTTCATTACCGCCTATCATATACGTTGCCCCGTACGTGTCAAGTCGCGTGCGCTTGATAGAATTTACATCACAATATTCTGCTCTTCGAACGAGAGACCAGGGAAAAACGGGGCATTATGTTCACACCATAATTAGATTCCTCGCGAAATACGCGAACTACATAACGATCGATCTTGTATGTCCACGTTATCGGCATGCCGGGGACATAAGAGATTAGACGAAAGTTACTCGAGGGTGCGAAGGATGCGGCTTCGTGCAGGATATTCTAAAAAATCAAAGACGATTCCACGATTTTTGCCGATTAAAGTAATTGTGAATTGTTCCGAAAACACGTCCACGTACGAGCAATAAAATTCCACATTCGGAATCTTAAACAAATCGAAAGAAATATAATAAATCTCGATATCTGATATCTAAAACATTCAGATGGGACGCATTTGCGAAATATCTGCTTGGAAATATTTGCATGGATTTTAGATATTGCTTTTAAGTGATGACAAAAATGATTACTGCTTTTTTCTGCACCAGTGGCAATCATGGAAATATGATTTTTTAATTTCCTCGCTCATTTTCACGCTATTCACGATACTTTGCGAAAGGTGAGAAAGCACATGACTCGACATATACAAAATCCGCGAAACACGATAACCGTAAATGTATATGGAAAATAAAGATACCGGGAAGCCCCAAATAAGAAAAGATCTTTAGCTTAATAAATATTTAAGAGTTTCCCTTAAGAAAAACCCATATAGCTTCTCCTTAAACTTTCCTCTCCTATCCCCTTGAGATATCACACCTACCTTTCCATGATTCTTTCTTTTCGTCTGTGGAAAACTGTGGAACTTCTTTCATATGATATATGATATATATAATATATAAGATATAAATTCTTCCATATTTTTTTTTTTTTTTAATCAACCATACTTCTTACTTATCGCATTGTTTCTTCCTACTTTTATTTGTATTCTTTTAAAGGCCGGATAATCCTGATACAAAATTTAATAAGTAAATGTGGCAGAATCAAAACTAGGTTTACATATAAAAGTTTCTCAAACATTGTAGGTGACTTCTGGTTAAGTGATTAATTGTAGGCGAAACTGAGAGATTTCCGAGTAATTTTGTATATGCGATAGTGTTCCAATTTATTCTGTGTCACGTCTTTTAAATACATTGCTTATATATATATATATATATATATAGAGTACAAGATCATATCTCCGCTTACTTTAAGCGAGCCAATAAGCAGAATAATCATTCTCATTGTCTTATTCATCGTCTATTCGATAGCGGAATAAATTAATAACGACAAGTAAGTCTAAGACGACTTGCCTCGTCGTTGAATAGAATTCGAAGTAAACACGTGAGCGATTCGCAGAGAAGCTGCTCGCTTATACAATAATTTGAAATCTCCTTGTACAATACGAAATATCATCTTCAACTCGTAATATCATGAGTAATATCCCAGGTAGCAGAGTGACGTCAAATGACATTAATTCCGTCTTAATGACGTCTCTAACGTCATTAAGACGTCTTTAGACGTCATCTTGCTGCCTAGGATATATATAACACTGTTTAACAAAAAAAATACTTTTCTTTCAGCACAAGAACGAGAATAATCGTTTTCCGATAGTTTTTTGGACGCCGAATACGATCCCGTTTACTAAATTGCTGTCATGTCACAATTTTGAGAAATTTGCAGTTAAAGCTGTAAAAGAGGAATATTTTAGTATTTTCAGCCCTTAGAAGGATTTTGTTGTATTAATTAGGTACTTGACAAAATTCTTAGAAATTTGAATAATAAGTCGCAACTTTGACACAATATAGACTGTGTTAATCAATATCTTTTTAACTATAATTGACACAACAAATTGTCGTACAAATATAATTCTTTTTAAGAGCTGAAGAGTCCTAACAACGTACCTAATTTTAATTGTAAAAAAATTTGTCCAACACATTGTATTTATAATATGCCAAAATACACTAAAATAGCCTTTTTGCAACTTTAACTGCAAATTTCTCAAAATTGTGACCTGATAGAGCGATTTGGTAAACGGAATCTTATTCAGCGTCCAAAAAACTACAAGAAACGATTATTTTAGTTCTTGTGTATTTATTTTGTTGAACAGTGTAATTCATTGTATATGAATAAATTTGATAAATTTTTTGCAATAACTATTCGAATGTTCTTCGGTTCATATCTCTAATAACCAGCTTTCTGATATTACCTGAGTTTGGCATTTTATATGTGTACCAAATTCAATTCTCGCGCGAGAGTCGAAACAAGGACCATTATAGCGTCCATAACAGCGTCCTATAATAATAAAGGAAGGACCGCACTCTGAATATATATGTACGTAGGAATTTGAAACCACCCTCCAGCCAGGTAATTTAACTGCTAATTTATCGCGACTCGTGGAACAATGATCCGCATTGACCGGAGAGTAAATCATGCACACTGGATTCGATACCAAGCACATCTTTTGTTATACTTGCTAACAAATATTTGTATTTTATGACTGTTGTTTTATATATAAGGAAGATTATACAAAAGCATTAATGACAAGGAAGATTAAAAACGCTCTAACATGATTTTAACAATTGAGCTCAATTCTTTAATTGTTCCACAGTAATAGAATTAAATCACTTTATGATGTGAATGCAAAACATAGAAATTTTCACTATGTATTATTGCAAAATCATTATTTATTGCGTAAAATCTTGGGAAATGGATAAAAATACGGGAAAAAGGAAATCATATTCCTATGTGACTACGTTCTTCTGTATGACGCGACCAATCGATAACACCATTCGCTATATGGGATTGGAAATCAACGATCTCGGCGCAACATACAGATCGCATACGAAAAATGTGCACAGAGAGGGATGGTCTAGGAGGAACGGATCGATACGAGAACATATATATATATATATATACATATGTACATATATACATATATATGATTTCGTGGCACGAAGGGAACATTTTTCAACGAGCGGTCGAAAGCCAAAAGCGTGGAACAAATGGGGATTTTTATTACAAATATCCATTTGTTCAACAAAGTAACAGAGTTTTTCCACCTAACCATCGAATCTCACTGTGGAATTTCAATTGCGTGATTTATTTCGTGATTAATGGAGCGAAACAATCTCAAAAATGCAAATTTAACTAAATTTCATCACTTCTCTATCATAAACCGATGTTCTATTGTTGTACATTTATCAGAAGACATACATTTCTACAGACAGTATAGGAAAATCGTGACCAGAACTTTTATATAATAAAATAATATCGAATGTTAATGTTTAAAATTTAAATTTGACAAATATTATTTCTAAGATATCTAATGATTTTATCGATGAGAACTTTTTACCACAAACCCGCTATTTCCAAACATGGAACAGCAACAACATTTGTAATGATTTATGTTCACGTCTTTAAGATTTTAGATCTCAATACAGCGATCTCTGTTATTTAAAAACCATGATTTTTTGTATAGCCTAAAAGGAAAGAATCTCTAATAGATGTTCCATTTAAGTCTCTATTTTTCCATTAAGGTACATTTCCTTCCCGCCCTTCTATTCATTCTTTGTTACGCCCATTTTTCTTCTAAAAGACCTCAAAGCACTACGTAACGCAGCTCGATGAAGGTTACGAACGGGCCCGCATTAGACACGATGCATTGTTGAAAACATCTTCGAAGAAAATGCATCCCTTTCTATCTCTCTGCGTTCCAGGCTTTCGAGGAACTCGAGGAACTACTAGGCAGATATAACATATGTATCGCCATCAAAGAAAAGTTGGTGAAGGACTCCGGAGTCGCCAAGGAGGTCGCCTACGACAACATAGTTTTAAAGTTGCTGACAAAACCACGAGCGAGAGGTAAAATCAAGATTTAATAAACTAAACAAGTTTTATTTACAAAGCAAAGTGTAGAAAACATACAAAAATTATTCTTTCTTATTGTTCTCTATTTTTTTCTCATAATTAATTGCTCAATAGAACAATGCACATATTTACTGTATACATATGTATCAGCACATCGCATGTACGTGTGTGTGTGTCTGTATATACATATATCATAATGCACAATCTTTGATTTAGAACGCGTTTTAAAGTGTTAATCCAAGGTACATGACAAATTCTCTCTCACTCTTTTCTCTCCTAAATTATAAATCCGATATATACCGACCTGTGAATAAGCCGTGAAACCTTAGCTGACGTTTCTTCGATAATCAGCTTTTCGATGGGCTAAATGGCATTAAAAAGGATTTATATTTAAATTATTGTCACGCCCTCATCCCAATGGTCCATTCGCAACACACCGCTCTTCTAGTCAACGTAAATTATCTTAAAATACAAACGAATCTCGAACATGGGAAAGATACAGTTACAAAATAGTATCGTATCGATGCTGAATGCAACAAAGACTCCGACTTTATTTGATCCGCTGCAGAGTGACGAAATGGATTCATTATCGAAATGGAAACGCGACTCATTCCAGACTGTGTCAGATGCAATGCGAAACTTGTTGAAAATCTGCAGAACTCACCTAACTCCTCCACTTCTTCCAAGCAAGACGAGCGAGCATTAAATTCTTGGCTTTCTTTGCAAGCAGTAAAACAAGCGCGGTTTAGATTACAGTTTTAACTGAATATTTGTACAAGTACATCTTCGAGTAATCTATTAAGGAAATGATTTGAAAAATATTTCGATGCACAGGAAAAATATTAAAATTAAACCATCTCTTTTAATAACTGTATTATTTTAAATAATTTTGTGTTCAAAGCCAGTAAAGGGAGGTGACACTGGCATTTGCAATTCATTTTAACCAACGGAACGAGCTACCCTTCAATTACGATATCAGTATTTATAGATTTTCGATAAAAAGTAAAATAACATATGAAGAGAGAATTACGATCGAATTAAGATGAATATCAATTTCATAATGAGCTTATTTAAATATTATCTTATGTTACATGAGAGAGATAAGCTAAATAAAATTTAAACCGTACTATATTTATACGTGTCATTAATAAAACATGAGTTTTTCGATATAACTGTTACGCTTCGCGAGAAAAATCAAATGCGAAATGACAGACACGAATGATGGAGAAATGAGCGAACATCCATTCCACGGCAGCAAAATGAGAAATGGGGCAAAGTGAAAACGACTGTAAGGCGCATAAAAATTATGGTGTTGTCAGATAACTCTTTTCGCGTACGCTCTACCCGCGTATGTACATAAAGAAGAAATATAATTAATGGCACAACGCTCTCTATCCACGTTGGAACGGTAATCTCGTTTTAGGGAAACAGAATTTAGCGACTCCGTCTGACAAGCGAGGCGTGCTTTCTTCGCTACCTCAGACGAATAAATATTTCATCCATTTAATCCATTCAACACGGTCCTGAACCTTGAGATCCCTCCCGAGACGACGATTTTTAGAATCTTTCGTACTTGAATAACTTTCGACCAACATTTTTTATAAATAATTCACATTTTCTCTCTCAAAGAGATATTTTTTTAAAGAGCTAACGTTGAGAGATTAAACGGTTCGTTAATATACGATCCCGTTCGAGAATACTTCTTTCTCTGTACGAGATATTATTAGGTCAAGAGAGATATATACAGTGAAACAGAGAAAAAGAGAGAGAGAGACAGAGGAAAATATATAGAAACCAGACCATCCCCCAAGCAACAAACTGGGCATACAATGTATATTACCGTAACGGAAGTAATTATATTTTCGAACAGGATAAATGCAAAATTTTGCATTTATCCTGTTCGAAAAAATATATATATTTATAATTCTCAAGAATTCTGTCCTTTGTTAAAATACGATTGTCGCGAGAAGATAAATGTATATCTATAAGATTTTTTCCCAAACGTAAGTACCCTTACTTCTTCGATTCACATCGATTCGAATCTAAAATACCAATTTTATTCGAGAAAAGCATATATAACCTCGGCAAGGAAGATATCTGATTGTTTGAGATCTACTATACTCCGTATCTACTATACTTCGAAGAGGAAAAAGTACCTCGCGATAAACATCTATTTTATGCAGAATTTCCTCGTGTAGACCCTTTTGGTAACCAAACCGTTTTCGATTGTGAAAGGTCGACCTTACGCTCCCTTTTACGCTCTCATCGATTCCTGCCTGTATAATCTTGATTCCCATGAGAATCACCGACCGCGACATGAGACGTTTCATTGGCACTTTTTCAATAAAAGCTCGAACCCCTCTCATTTCGGGAGAATTTTTGCGATGCCGACAAGTTGTACGATAAAATGAAACCAAAATGGTGACGATTTCTTTACCGCGATAATAAGGATGAGACACGAGATGAGAGAGCATTATGCCGCAGGCGATGTTTCCACGAGAAAATTTCCTCGACTTGTACTGCCGCAGGTTGCATTATCTTCGGCTCCGACCAAGAAGTCGCCGGGGTCATGAGGGCGGTCAGGCGTTGTAAAGCGACCGGCGTTTTTTCCTGGATCGGAAGCGACGGCTGGAGTGCAAGGGGATTAGTGAGTAACGGTAACGAGCCGGAAGTCGAGGGCACTCTATCCGTCCAACCCCAGGCGAATTCCGTTAAGGGTTTCAAAGAGTACTTCCTCAACTTGACCGTCGAGAACAATCGGAGGAACCCGTGGTTCGTCGGTAAGAGGCCACCCAAAGGATGCTGGATCTACGATAAGAGCATAACTCAGCGAATTCTAGCTTGCACACGTAATATGCATTCGCACATACACCTGCAGTTGTTAGTGAGAAGTTTACTTCGTTTACTTCAATATACGTCGATATATGTCGACAAACTTTAACTTACAATACTTACACAAACGCCAGCTTGCTAACAAGTCGACTGTCATCTAACATATTCCTATTAACGTGTTCGCTATCATCGGCTGCCGGACAAAATAATCGAAGCATAGTAATTCTGCTCACGATGTATTCTTATTACTTCTTATATATCTTTACGTATTGCGTAATTTTTTTTTTCACTACAATAAAAAAGAGTATTACGTACAATATTTGCTTAAAATTGTAACTTTTCTCTCGTTAATAAAATATAACCTTGTTTCGCTAAGTTGTTCCGAATCAACCCTTATCGAGTTACCTGAAATAATAAAAATCAAGTTTTCATGTTGATTCCAGAATTTTGGGAAGACCATTTTAAATGCCGATATCCAAACTCGCCTCGGACACGATATAACACAAATTACACGGAAATTTGCACGACAAAAGAACGTCTCACCAAGCAGAATACGGCTTTCGAGGACCAACTACAATTTGTCTCCGATGCAGTAATGGCATTCGCTTACGCTTTTCGGTAATTGGAAATTTCTCTTTAACAGATTGGACAAGTTTTTAAAAATTTTCGTATATGCGTGTGTATGTATTGTGTATTGACAAAATTGTGAGAACAAAATATGCTATTCTTCTTTCCGTCAGAGATATGCATCGTGACCTTTGCCAGGGAAAGGCAGGGTTGTGCGATGAAATGAAACCGACTAAAGGAACAACGCTTTTGCAATACCTGCGCAAGGTGGATTTCGAGGGTAAGCTGACAAAGCGTTTCCTTTAGAAAAGGTTTTAAAGTGCGATTCTAGTCATTGGAATTTTTATTGTAAATCGATACGACGTGTCTATCTAGTATCTACTATTCTACTCGATGCTCGCGTAAAATAAAATAAAGTAAAATAAAATTAAATAAAAGAGATGATAGATACTTCGATTATATTACCGTGATTAGCTACTTATATGTCTCGATCAAGTTTTCATGGTACTCATAGGCGATCGAACGACTACGTTTAAGGTCTAAGCGGAGACAAATTTAGATTCGACAAGGACGGCGACGGACCAGCGCGATACAACATCATACATTTCAAGCAAACCGAACCGGGCAAGTACGAGTGGATTCGCGTGGGCAAATACCTGGAAGGGGAGCTGCGACTAAACATGTCGGGTAAGCTCGTATATTTTCATATTATGAGACACGTCCTATCGCGCTCTTGGACGTGTCCATTCTATAATATTCTATTAGGTACTGTCCGTACGTTCTGTTCTATACATCATCGCCGTACATGTATTTGTTTTAGAAATCCAATTTAAGCTCGGACATCCTCAACCACCCGTGAGCGTGTGTTCCTTGCCTTGCGAGGTCGGTCAAGCAAAGAAATATGTCGAGGGTGAGAGATGCTGTTGGCATTGCTTTAATTGCACTCAATATCAGGTACGTTAACGACGTGTTATGTGAGATAATTAATCGCCTGCTTATATTTAATATTTGACTCGCTCTTTTATTTTTAATAGGAGCTAGAACAATATATCCTCGAGTCGCAATAATGAAAAAAATATCTACTTTTACACCCTTTTATTTAGCAAATATTTCGCGATATAATAGGTTTTGAAAAGTATCACATATTGCTTTTGCTCGCCCAAATTCTCGTGAATGCGTGTCAGATGGAGATAAAAGATATTTATGTGATTTCTTTTATAGCGTGTTGAATGATTCGTCCGTTTATATACTCCTATCTTTTCATAACTTCTTTATACCGTTTTGTGTTATCATGGGAAAAAGTAATAAGATTCTTTTACGAATAATAACGCATAATATTTTAACGCGACAGAATAATCACATATCTCACATAGATAATCGCGGTGTAAAAAAATTGCTGATGCAAAAAGGAAAGGACTTAAATTACATAATATAAATGATATGAATTTGCAAACTGAACCTCACTAGATAAGGAAATATCTAATTCAACTATTTTATATTTTAAGAATTTTACTCTGTTGCTCAAGTAGATACGGGATCCCAACGACGAGACGCAGTGCAGTCAGTGTGAACGAGGTACGCTGCCGGATGAAACACATTCGATGTGCCAGGATGTTCCGGAAGAGTTCCTACGTCCGGAAAGTGGTTGGGCAATAGGTGCGATGTCTTTCTCTGCCACGGGAATTTTGGTAGGTATCTCTCGTATTCTTCCCAAGATTATTTTCCTGAAATAGAGAGTT
Organism: Temnothorax nylanderi; assembly: GCF_030848795.1. NCBI lineage: Eukaryota > Metazoa > Arthropoda > Insecta > Hymenoptera > Formicidae > Temnothorax > Temnothorax nylanderi. The sequence goes on along the minus strand of NW_027249064.1, from coordinate 1,786,167 downwards.
CTTGAATCACTTATATTTCGCTTATATCTCAAAATGCAATAATCATATCACGTGTTTTATGTATAGTCGTTTACATGATTTGGTCACATATGCTTTGTGTGAAAAAAAAAACAGGTGACATTATTTGTCTGCGGCGTTTTCCTCAAGCACAACGACACGCCTGTCGTACGCGCGTCTGGGCGAGAACTATCTTACGTTCTTCTCTTGGGAATTCTACTCTGTTACCTCGTCACATTCACTCTGATATTCAAACCCACGCACATTGTCTGCGGTATTCAAAGGTAAAAAAAAAAGACCCTATGAATCTTTTCAGGTGTATTTTCTACGAGTTTCTGACGCGACAGCATTAATCTCTTTGTTCCTGCCAGACTGTTACAGTTAAGTCGGTAAATTACATTTCTCGCGTACGATCAATGCTGTCCAAGTAAGAGTGGCAGTTTTACTAGTTTTACATGGTTCAAGCAGAATCTAATTCCAACTTATTTTCCTACTTTCTTTTTAATACAATTTATCACGGTACAGTGAGAGTGCAAAAAATTTCCCTTAAACAATATCGCGTGGCGGAAACGGTGGTAAAAGTTTAGAGGAAAGTAACATAATGAAAAATAAGATGATTGTATCTTTACATGCATCGAGCTAGAACCAGAACTAGAAGTTCGAATTATGCGGAGAAAGCATTTCTTAATAGAATACTTGTTGAGAAAAACGGAGATACAACTTTTTATTTCTGCTGACAGATTCGCCGCAGGCTTCTGCTTCACGGTAGTATACGCAGCTTTATTAACGAAGACCAATCGAATCTCAAGAATCTTCAACGCCGGGAGTGCAAAGAGGCCGTCCTTCATATCACCGCGGTCGCAACTTATTATCTGCTCCGGATTGGTATCCGTGCAGATCTTAATTAATATAGTTTGGATGATCATCGACCCTGCCAGAGCGATGCATCATTATCCCACGATGGAGGACAATCTACTCGTGTGCAACAACTACATCGACACCAGCTATATGATCGCGTTTACATATCCCATAATATTGATAATTGTGTGTACTATCTACGCCGTCCTCACGAGAAAAATTCCAGAAGCTTTCAACGAGAGCAAGCACATCGGTAAGTTTACCTTTTTATCGCGATATCCGCGTTCTTACACCACGTTATGCATATTTTGTTATATTCATACTACGTGTTACGTGTTCTTTCGCAATTAAAAAAAAAACCTCGATGAAGAATAAAAATAAAAACAGCATTGTGTTCTTTTTTATGTACATACGCCATGTAGTTGCAATATTAATGCATTGCAATGCTGTGTCTATCACTTGTCATGACAAATACAGCTTGCTGAGAAAAAAAAGAAATAATAAGGGTAATATTCGGATAAAGATCATATATGTATGCAATTGTAATATGTAAAAGATGGAGATTTAACATGAAATGAAAGATGCTGTATCTCTCAATTGTATGATAATGATAACGACGCGCAAAAGAATATATATATAGCGTCCTTAAGAAATAACATTTCTAATTCAGGTTTAACGATGTATACAACATGCGTCATATGGCTCGCTTTCGTACCTTTGTATTACGGTACCGGAAGCAACGTCGCACTAAGAATTACCTCGATGTCTGTAACAATCAGTCTTTCTGCATCCGTAACGGTGGTTTGCCTCTTCAGTCCAAAGGTAAAGCTGACACTTTGAAATATCTGAAAATGTTTGTGTTTAAAACGTGTGATTAAATGCTCAATTATTGCAACTCTTTATTAAAATTTCAAGTGCGCTCAGTGATCATACGTAATGACAAATCAAATCGAATTTGGATTAATATAATCGCGGTGTATTTAGAAACTTTAAGAAGCTAAATATTTACACTCGCCTTAATAGTTCTCAAAATATACGTTAGATGAGAAAACGGATTTAAAAAAATGCATTTTTATATAGCTTATATAATTTATCGCAAAGGAATTCACGCGTTATTATTTATATGTGCAGCTGTATATTATTTTAATCCGGCCCGAGAGAAATGTACGTCCGACTGTGAGGGCAGGAAGACCCAACCCGACGAAAAGTTCGGCGATAACTGTTACAAATGCCTCGAGTATGATGGGACCGGTGACGGCGACGACGGTTCTGACAGCCGCTACTTGCGACCAGAATAAAGCCATCAAGAAACATATCGCGTCCACCATGGACTGCTCCACTCAAAGCGAATGTAAATACGGTCCCCGAGCTCTCTGTTCAATTCCCAGATAATTTGATTATCATTTTAACGTGTTCTTTATTTCTTCATTTACATATTACGTTCTACAAATCATGCGCAGCTCCCTCGCGTTTTTGTTCGCAGATTACGAAATGGAATTGAAGGAACGGAAAAACGGGGAGTCGCTGACGACGTGCATTTCGCGATCAACGCAAACGACTGCCAACGAGAAGGAATTTGTGACCGTCGTGACGAGTAATAAAAAATCACCGGACGTAATCGTGTCCGCGAGTAACATGGAATCAATAAATAGCACAACGACGAAACGACTCAACAGCAATGCGAGGATAGGCAATGGACCGCTTTCTCAAAGCGACGTCTCATTGTAGCGGAAGGTAGAACTGTCAACGGAATTAACTGTTAGTTTAAAACCGATCTCGAAGAACCCCGTTACCGTTTAATTTATTCCATTGTATACTGTATGTATATATGACTAGATCTGCGCCGACGCATTTCTCAACATAACGAGGTAGATAATTAGATAAAATACTGAAAATTATTTTGAAAATTATTTTCAAGCAATTTATCGTCAGACGCCCCTCGTCAGGGTTCGACAGAAAAATGACAACAACCAGACGCCAATTTGTCCGGTAACACGTACTTAAAATTATCCGTACTATTGGATTAGAGTTGAGTGAATCTGAAGTAGAAGAAATTTATTATATACGTATTGTACGACGTGTCGAAAATATGTATATCCTGAGATGCATGATGCGTTACAAACTTATAATCGTAAGTTACATGTAAGACGACAAATAAACATAAATGAGCGTACAATGAAAGAGTATTAGAGTTAAAGATTGTTTTATTACTTTATATAATTATATAATAATAATTGTATATATTAATGCATGCAATTATTATTATATATTTATATTAAGTAATATATAATGTACACTTAATATAAATATATTAAGTAATAATGTGTGTGTGTTACCTTATAATTGTATAATAATGTGTGCAACGAAGAAATATGTATAATTTATAGATTTATTATGATATATCTTTCACTACATTCACTTCATCACATTTACTGTTGCTTAATAAATACATAACGTAACTAATTATCAATTCTTTTGGAAAAATTTCCAAAATTATGATTCTAAGGAAAACAAAAGTCATATTAATTTCGCTCTCATTTAACGAATAAAATAGGTAGATATTTAATATTATGTGGTTTTTATCTTCTACCCTTTTATCAAAATGTTTATTAACATTGTAAATTTAAAATTCTTATTCGTTTTTTTTTATTTCAAATTATTACTTAATTTTCATTTTCATTAAATTATATTGTAAGATATTAGTCATTGTTAAAGATACATATCTTTAAAAAAATCTCTGAAAATTGCTTTAAACGTTCAATATTTCCATCTCTTGCTTCGTGTTTTCTATAACGTAATATTAACAATTAATTGCGAAAAAATTTTATATTATCTTTTTAAATGGCCACATCTCGATATCTACATAATTTCGACATTTCTTGCCGTCTAATATGCCGAGTCATAAAAATATAGATGTTTAAACATAATTTATCAACAAAAATTATCCTGTTTAAAACAGAAGTAATATCTTTTAACATATATGTATGAACGTAAATATTTAAAAGTAGGTACTTTCATTTATTAGATAATAAATTCGTAAATTTTCTAAGAAAAATTAGCATTAAGCGTGATGTTCATATTGCTATACACGTTACATTTAATTATTGTAAATATATATTTGTAAATATGTAAACTCTTAGGAGTGAATCTAACATAATGTATACCTACTTCACGCGTTGTTTAATATTAAATAAAATGTATTTTAGACATATTAGGCTAATATTATGATATTAAATTTATTAATTAGGAACATTTTCTGCAAACTATAGGAATTGCTCTTCGTAGAAAGAATATGTGCAAATTGCGTAGTATTATAACGCGCAATTTTGTAGTAGCGCAAATTTGATTTTGCAAAACGTAATTCTTGTCATTATCAGAATATAATTAAATATATTATAGAATTCTTATTGACGATATGGTGGAAGACTGTATTTTATGTAAGACTAGATATATTCCATTCGTGTTAAACATATCGTCTCTAGACTAAAAAAAAACTACTTTATATTTTGCTCTGAAAATTTTTTAACACTGCATGATCATTTACAATTGCCATCAATTTATCTGTGATTTATTTGTAAATACGTGTCAAAAGAAACGTAATCAATTGATGCATACTTGTAAATCATTATCACTATGCTTGAAGTATTTCAAATTCTCTGTATATGTACGGACATTAACATGAAAGTACAGCTATGTTAAATTGTGCTTCTTCAAAATGTAACGCGTGTCAATTTTTTTATTTTTGTCATTAGGCTTATAGATAAGCCTGATATTCACTGCACAATTTAGTATATACTTACATTTAAATCGTTCGTTATATACGTAAAATTTATAATATTTTAATAGTAAAAAAACCGTAATATTAAACTAGGAAAGTATTGAGAAAGAGAGAATAAAATGTAGCATTCGCGTAACATCGTATTGAGAGAATTTTTCAATGTACATTTGTTGTACACTTTACTTAAACAATAATTTAACACATTCACTGCCCACGTGCCTGAGATAGACTCTGTCTCGATGTGAAGATTTCGCTGCAATAGTCACTATGTAAAAATGACAATTAGTTACTTCTTTTAACTGTTTTAATTAGTCTTTTTGTGTTACGCATATAACGGTTTAGAAACTGATCATAGAGTCGCAGATCCGATACGCGGGCAATGGATATGTTAAGATTGATAAAAATCTAAATTATATATGTAAAAGCCAATATGCGGGAAAATGTCGACGTTCCTCGACAAGTATTCATAGTTATATGTACGCATGTACATATATAAATACACTATAGAGGTGGATAATTGTACATACGCGTATAATAACGTATATAAATAAGAATTTATCGTGGCTCGTGGTATGGAATTTAATTATAATATCCTGTTATGACAAAACCGCGTGAGTGATTATGCGATGTATAAATTCCAAAATGCAATGCAAGAACACACAATGTCAAAAATAACATATATTATATATACGTTTCACGCGATTTTAAGATATTTTAAATACATTATAAATTAAAATAGAAAGGAGATAGTAATAGCGTGATGTATACTCATCAAAATGAAAGTTGCAAAATAAAATCGACGATGTAATTGCTGCGTACCATTTTTCTTTTCTAAGACAAATTTTTGTGGAGAAAAGAAAAACACTTTAGTCAGCATGATTTTATTTTTCTTAATGCGGCTTACAATAAGTATAAGACAATTCAAAGATATCATTTCTTTTTAAAAGCTACGAAGATTACAGAAGAAATGTTTTTTCTATCATCAAAATCACAGAAGATAAGAGAGAAGGAGAAAAAAAGGAAGAGAGAAAGAGACAGAGTATCCAAACGACTTGGTATGCCACAAGGTTTCACCTAATTCATTCTCGGCTATTCCCAACTTGTCCCATCGACCATTAGTGGATCAGTAGCAGATCCTGAAAATCCCCATTAGACGTATGATTGATGACTTGTATTTCAAACCATAAAAGTATGTGTGTATATGTGTATGTCTGTATATATACAACATATAATATAAAAATACGTAGGTATATATTATATATATATATATTATATAGAATGAAAATAAAATACCGAGATTGTACAATTGTAACTTCTAACATAGAATTCGCTTACATAATTGACATCACTTACATAATTTGTCTCCACAATTTGTAAATAAATATAAGACAAAAAATGCGTAATAGAAAATGCATTTACATCACGAATCAGAAAAGATTGAAAGTGTAAATTCAAACATGGACAATTTTGATTGAATGTATAAGAGCACGCAAATACCTTATAACAAATATCTTATTTAAAAAATACAGTCTTATGTCGTCCTATAATATTGCAACCTACAAACATTTGTGCAATTTTTTAAAACCTAACATGTTTTCTAGCAGCTTACTTGATAAACGTAAAGGAGAGAGAGAGAGGCATTAAGGGTATACAAAAATAGAAAAAGCCTCGCTAAAATATATTATCTTTTTATTCGAGTAGCAATTACAACGCTTTAACGGACGACTGACATTTTTCTTTGCTAAGCTACATCAGTGGCATACCTTTACAATTTTTTTTTGAATATACAAGTTTCTTCAAAAACGATCTCTCCGACTAGTTACGCATTGTTTCGTCAGTAAATCGTTTAGCGACTACAAATCCTTACGAAATGAGAATCTGTAAAGTCTGAACGCAAACAGTACGAACGGTACTATCGTTGGAAGTACACGTAAGCCAACTCGTCACAATGGGCATACCGTTTTATGTGATAACTGGCAATGGGTAGGCACGTATGCATTGATAAATATATGCAATACACGTTGCATTATTTATCAAATTCATCTAGACAATCGTCAAATCCTAATTAAATTCTTCACGCCCTACAAACACAAAACATGATGTCTTTGGTCTACAAAAATAAACAGGTATATTACAAGAATATTCAAGCTTACCTACAAAATTATCTTTGTCACAAAGAAAAGATTCATTGTTTTTTTTTGTTTTTTTTTTTAATGCTCGATGTAAAGACAATCATCACATATACCTCGTTACGTATACCTCGTACATATTATTACTTTCAATGTAAATAAATAAACAATCAATTCCGTGAACAAATGCTAAATTTTACGCTAACAACAGTACTGAAATAGCTTATACAGCAAATACTAATCGTGATGTTCAAAATAATCACAGTAAAAGTAATATGAAATCTACCGCTCTTTCTACATTTTTCGCTAAATATTTGCAGTTATTAAAGTGGAACTTATATACTCAAATGTTGGTTTTTTTTAAAAAAGTTTGTTATATTGATGTGTGTGTCAATAAATTAATCTTACAAATGTATTTTGATAAGAAAAGGTACTCTTGATTTTATTCATTATTATAACATCGAGTCCATAAATGTCACAAAATCGAGTACTCTTACATATTTGATGTATACAATTCGATGCTATATACTTAGAACACGTTGTATAAAATATTATTTCCCTACTTTGCTCTAAAAGTCTCTAAAAACTCAATATTTCAAATACATAAAGGATTCTCGATTCGGCATTTGGATTATACTTTATATATAATTAATAAATTCGTTTCAATATTACCCTTCTCATTCATAATTCTTTTCATTCATCATTCATTTCATAATCTAAAAAAAAGTTAACACAAGAATGTTCGATATTTTTTTCCATACATACGTTCCAATTCAATTTTAATACTCGCAATTTAGCCACGATTTATAACACATTCAAAAGTGTATAATATTCGACTCAACGAACGGATGAACGATGAAAAAAAATATGCATTACGCAAGAAACTATTGAGTTTATGTCTTCCAAAACTTACCACTGACTTTGATACATTTGACTTTCTGTAACTTCTTCTTTTCTGACAGTACCGGCATGGCTTCTCTACTCGCTTCGCTTCCTCCTGCGCCAGAACTACCGCCAGCCATATCAGCCTCTTGAATGCCTCCGCCTCCTGCTTGAGCCGCGAGGGATTTCTTTATATTAGTAATCTAAAAGGCAACAGAAAAGAAATCTCACATTTATTATCCATATGATTAATCTTTTAACGATGTAAAACAAATAAAGAGACAAGAAAAGAGAAGGAAATATAACTCACGTCTCTTTGTATTCTTTCTTTATGATAAGTAGCTTTTTGCTTTTCAATATTAGCTCTAGATATTTGCTGCTCGATACACGATAGAACTGTATCGCACGCTTCGCCCCAGGCGGCTAACGTCTCAGCTACTACGCCGGTATCACCTGGCCGGACGTCTCGTCCTAAACCGGCATAATCCACTTCTAGCTGTGAATTTTTCTGATCTAATTTTCCATGGATTATATCGGCGTATATAGCTTCGATAATCAAGTCCTCTAGATCCCTGACATTCTTTATGTCTAGCTCCTCCAACAACACCGAGTAGGGTATACATTTGTTTTTCGTAGCCAGAGTGACAATTGTGAGGTGCTGAAGCTTCTTTTTTTGCGTAGGAGTTAACTCTAACACTTTCTCTTTATTCTCCAGATAATCTTTATAGGTGCCGTATGCAAATAGATTCAAAGTATTCCAATACTGGACGTAAGGTCCGTTCTCTAATTCTTTAATGTTCGGCATGTCCAATAATTCGCCAAAGACATGTACGCCGGGCGTCTCGACGGCTTGCCTTATGAGCTCTATGGCGGCGGCGCCTTTCGCAGTTTTTGCAAGCAGCACGAACTGCTCCAAAGGATTATTAGCTGATTTTTCAGTGGTATTTCCACCTGTCATGGTGACTCCTAATAAATAATATTTATGAATAAAAGAAATCTCGTGCGCGAATAAACGGTATACCACAAAATATGTATATGTACAGTTAATGACGATAGATCAAATCGCCAATAGACTACACTGGAAAAAAAAAGACTTCCTTTCTTCTTAACAAAGCTTTAGTAAACAGAACGCTCGTACGATCGTCTGGGGCCGACCAGAGAGGTTAGGAAACAGATTCGACGCGTTCGTCCCGTTTATTGCGCGCGTCAGCGACGATCGAAGGCACGTCGTCGAACGTAAACGCGTGATAATAACGTGAGAAACTCACTCGTTCGCTATCGACAGCGGCGCTACGGATTACGGACACCAAAGCTAATCGAAATTTCTCTTCGGCACTGTCGAGCTCGAAACGGTCGAAACGCGGGCCAGTGATGTGAGAAACGTCTGAATATGGAGCCTCAGCCGCGGGCCGCTCCAATCGCGCGCGCATGCGTAAATCGCGACGCCATGGCGTTTGCGCCGAAGTGCACCGGGTGCACTGCACTGACTGCACCCTGCGGCGAGATTACACGTTGCGAGGATGTGATGTGTGAACTGCTCCATGTAGTGGAAAGCGGTTTGAGGTTAGGTCCCGTTCGAACCGCGACACACGACACATGAATTATCGATTAGACGTCTTTCGCATTTAGCGCGGCCAAAACAATACCGCGGCCGATCGCGCGCGTCCACCGGCGTCCGGATGCAACGATGGTGGAGAACGGACCGGCGTGCCGTAGGTTAAGTACCCCCGTTGACGTTGTGCCGCCAGTGAACGACATCCGCGAGCAACACTGACTCGAGACGGCTGAAGATGAGCCGGCTATGGAACTACCTGGTGTTTCAGGCATGGATGTCCTACCTGATGGCAGCCGGCCTGCTGGTCTTCACCAGCGGCTTCCTCCTCAATCGCGTCTCCCGGCCGGAGCGTGCCGAGTGCGCGCGGTGCACGGCGGCCGGCGATTGCGACACGGCGGGCATTCTCCAGGACACGGAGCGCGCCGCCAAGGTATGCCTCGAGCGCAGAGCGCGGGTCGTCCTCCTGATCGTCGACGCCTTGAAGTACGAGTTCGCCGAGTGGCACGACGACACCGCCGCCGTCTCCTCCTACCATCGCAACAAATTGCCCGTGATTCACGAGCTACTGCAGAAACATCCGTCGCACTCTCGGCTGTACAGATTCATGGCTGATCCACCCACCACGACGATGCAGCGTCTAAAGGGTCTGACAACGGGCTCCCTGCCCACTTTCATAGAGGTGGGCTCGAACTTCGCCTCGGAGTATATCCAGGAAGACAATCTCATTGACCAAAACGCCGCCGGGGGTATCGTTTTTATGGGGGACGACACGTGGACCAATCTATTTCCGGATAAATTTATGAGGCAGTTCCCGTCGCCGTCGTTCAACGTCTGGGATCTGGACAGCGTGGACAAGGACGTTCAGTATCGCATCTTCTTTGAGATGAAGAAGAAGGACTGGTCGCTACTGATAGCGCACACCCTCGGGGTCGATCACTGCGGGCACAAACACGGCACGCAGCATCCAGAAATGACGAGGAAATTGAATGATACGAATACGCTTATAAAGGAGATCGTAGCGTCTCTCGAGAAGGACATGATGCTTTTCGTTGTTGGAGATCACGGTATGACTGAGACGGGAGATCACGGTGGTGACAGTACCAACGAAGTTGAGGCCGCGATGTTCGTTTACTCGACGACTCCGCTGCTGAAGGGATTTGCGATCAATGACGACGATAGCGTAAATCAAATTGATCTCGTTCCCACCCTGGCGTCGATTCTCGGCACACCGATTCCCTTTTCTAATTTAGGATCCGTAATACTCGATTGTTTGCCAAGTAAAGCAGAGGAGATGGCTGCCGGTCAATTACTATATCCGTTGCATTCTCTGTGGAAGAACATTGCCCAAACGAAGAAGTACATAGAGATATATTCCGCGGATACGTACTTGTTTTCGAAAGAGCAGCTGCAGCATTTGCATTATATATACAGTCTTCTCTCGGAGCGAGTTAAGCAAGTTGACAGCTTTGAAAAACTAGAAGCTTTTATTCGGGATACCAAAGGCTATTTTAAGTTATTGAAGGACACGTGTTCGGAAGTATGGGTCCAATTTGATTCCGGACTAATTTCCAAGGGTTTACTTTTGATGTTTTGTTCCTTGTTTTTCTTTTACCTCTTCATCACCGGTATCCCTGAGAGTCGTATGTGTGATATATTTAAATCTTCATTTTTGCAATGCGCTATCATAGCAAATTTAATCACCGCGGCAATTACCACGTGTTTGTTTTTGTTAAATATTTTAGAGGAATTGAGAAATACAACTTTTTTCGTCACTGGCGCGGTTTCTGTTGGTCTACTGGTCATAGTGATCGCTCAAAATTGGGATGTCATATCGATGTGCTGGTACGATCATCGTCGAATCAAGCTGTTGACCTATGTAGCGAGGATAATACTTCTTCTAACGGTATGCGGGCTCTTCTCCAACAGTTACATAGTTGAAGAAGACAAAGTCTTATCCTTCCTGTTCGTTACGCTTGTTTGCCTGCTCATATTTGACCTGAGAAAGAACGATCCCGACAGTACTTCCGAGAGGAAGACAAGATTTGCTTCGAAACCAATCAAATCAAATTTTAGGACACTCGCGCTAATTATCGGTTTACTAGCGTGTGCCTCGGTGAGGCTGTCGCATTATTTCTGGCGTTGTAGAGAAGAGCATCTACAACGGGAATGTTCTATATTTGCAACCGGTAAAGTTGGCTGGTCAACAATGCCGAATAACTGGGAGCGTGCGCTACTCGCCGTTTTACTCGCCTCAGTCATCCTGGCGTCATACGTGGTGATAGTTAGATTATGGTTGCAAAGCTGTGGAAATCTCACGGGCTTTGCCCCCAGCGTCATGATAGGACAGTACTGTCCGGTTATCGTAAGCGTTTGCATGGGTTGCTACTGGATTCTGCAAAAGTTCCCGAAGTTTGTCAAGCCGAAACTCGCATTGTCCTGGGAGATCAATACGCTACCTAATGTGGTTTACTTCTTCTGCGCCCTTGCGATCCTCGTCCTCTACTATCGTCCGCTTAGTATATACTTGCTGCCAAAGAAGAAGGAATCCATCGACGTCTACCGTGATGAAAACATAGTGCCTCGATTATTCGAAAAGATAAAAGACTCCATTTCCCGCAAACGAATAGATACCGATGAGCTCCCGGTCATTTATGGTTTCGGGACTGCCTACAGCGCTGCATTTATCTCGTTAAGCGTATTTCTTACACTTTTGTACGCATTATTACTGGGAGATATTCTATCGCCCGGTACATTTTTGATGTTCATAACGTGCGCTTGCGTATTGGGTTTGTCCGCGATAGAAAGATACAAAAATGCTAATAGTATTTGTAAGTGTACACAAGAATCTTTATTATTATCTATATAGTTAGGTTTTTAATATTCCTAATGCTTTACATATTATTCCAGCTGAGCTAGTTGACGTATCGATGCCTGTGTTACTTTGCTGGTTTTTACTAGCTGAATATTTCTTTTATGGGACTGGCCATCAGGCAACGTTTCCTACCATTCACTGGCATGCTGCCTTTGTAGGAACTGGCGGTCACTTTTACGGAAACTTAGTGTCGGCAATTTTAATCGGTGAGTATTAATATCGCCGAGTTAAAATCTCTACTGGTTATAATTTTCTGACGAAACGATTTTCAGGTATTAATACATTTGGATCGCATATTATACTGGGTGCAACGTTACCACTATTAGTGGTCGTGCCATTTACATTGCATCGGATATTCCCGAAGTTTCTCAAGGCCAAGTTTCTCGATGATATAAAGAGGGGCGAACTTCTCCTGTTCGAACAAGATTCTGCTTTTCACTCTGCAATTTTCGCGATTGCGGGGAAATACACAATGCTTCACGGAATTCGGGTATGTTGCGTGAGATGTATAACATTTAAATCGTTTCTTCTCTAAGATGAATTTACCCAAATATATCTCTGTATCGTCGTTATTTATTTTCTAGACTTTCGGCAGCATGCTCGCGGCGACTATACACTGTCGGCATTTAATGGTTTGGAAGATATTCGCGCCGAAGCTAATATTCGAGGGATTAGGATTCCTGGTAACATTGGGTAGTATACTAGCATCGTTTTACATGGTATTTCGTATTGATCAACAAATGGAATATCTTATCACTAGAGTCACTAAAAGTAGATGATAGTGACTCACCCTTAAGGGAGTATAGTACAATCGATAGCAAAGTACCAAAGTCGTTAAGAATACTTCGCTTTTGCGACGAATCCGAAAGTGGCTCGTTACTTACGAATATGTAGATCGTATCTCTAGTAATTCGAATTATTAAGAACGGGCAACATACAAGTCTATACTTACCGATACTGCCAGTATTTCCACAATTTTGTATGAAAGTGTAACAAGGGTAAAAACGAAATCAGGTATATCTAGCAAGTATTATAAATAACATTTTTCGTACCGAAGTAAAGAAACTTCTTGTCTCTCCACTTCTTCGAGTTGATATTAATGTTAGTTAATAATGTACCTACACACTCTTATAGAACGCTATGTCGCGTAACCAAACTGTGATGCTTCCTAACACACTAACACTACCCTGCGTGCAATGCATTGCTGATTGACGAACAAAGCAACGCACTTGATGCAGGATTGCGTCCGTGTGTCGCGGTCTGTCTGCGCGACTGATGGGCACATCAGCGTATTACTGCTATTATTAGAATATGATTACGTAGAGAATAGATTAAATATTGTCAAAAAGAGCATTCACCTTCCATATCCTTCGGTGCATATACATAGAAAAAGTACTGTGTGTTGTGGTTGATGAAAAAACGAACGGTACAATAAATCCGGCATTTTAGATTCATTCTTTGTACTACATATATATCGATTATGTATCGCAGATAATTTTAAATAATTCTGTAACATTGCCGTTTCCTTTTTATCTTATTCTGCCAAATATATTTTATTGGAAATAATCGATTAATATCGTACACGTTCACTTACACGTTTTATAATATTTTTAAAAGATTTTTTATTGAAGACTAATTGTGTAATATAGAGTGAAAGAAATACTCCTGCTGGCTGAGTGGCCTAATGGTGGTTATGATGCTGCCTACGATCTTGATAATCATTCTCATGATACTGCATCCAGTCAGCCCATTTGTTCGAGTTTCCGTAAGCGTTAGGTCCCTGCGACAGACGAACAGATGCCCGCGATATTCATAATTCAGAGACATTTTGCACGTACTTAATTGTAATTAATACTTTGAAAGCCTGGAGCTTGAAAGTTAGGCAATTTAGGCATTTGAATCTGAAAATAAATCAGATTATTATATTTTATAGTTTCGTGCGGGTGTTACTCGATTAAATAGAGAACAAAGAGATCTTCGGCGAAAAATGTTAGGTAATTACATAACTTTCTGTTCTTCGTTTCGAATGCAATAATTTTGTACATAGGCTTCCAAGGTATTATAGCGCGTTAAATATTACGACATAAAATTGTATATATGCACATTGCCTTTCATTAAATTATCGAATGACTAATTTACTGTTTTGTTGTTTATGTTTATAATATTTAATTTTACTTTTGTGATTTCTTGGTGAAGTCGAATAAGTAAATAGATGCATATAGAGTTTTTAAGGATAGATTTAAAGAATGGTGAAGCACATTAGGAATCGTCTCTGATACAAACATATTCCTTTTTTTATACTACTGGTTTGGAGAGAGATTTCTATACATTTTATAAACATCGTCACATTCATAGATTAAAAAGAGGAAGAAAATGCAAACTGTCGGCGTTAATGATAACAAAATATTAGTCCAAGATAATAATAACATATAATCATTATATAATAATAATAACTGAACCATTAAGAAGAGAATGATATAAATTGATTAATTATTGTGCTATTAACATAGCAATTACTGAATATCACTACAAATTATTTATAGAATTTTAGAACTGTAATTATAATTTGCAGAATTTTCTGAATCTTTTTCTTCGTTCCAAGATAATTTTTATTATGAATTATTATAATAAACTGCAATATATACGAATTATTAAAAATTTTAATGAAAAATACTGTATGTATCAAAGCTGTACATAACAAAATTTTTATGAAATTGAATTTACATACTTTTATAATTAACGACTCAAATTTCCTTTCTCTTGATGTTTCAGTTAATTATTACTCAAATTATTCGTCTTTTAAAATAAAATCTCACTTACCAGCAACTTGATTCCTCCTCCTTGATGCCCAGGTGTAGAACCTCCTCCTGCTTGTACAGATTCCACCGAACCTGCAGGTAGACTCTGATAGCCTTGATGCATCTGCATTTGTACGCCTCTCGTGTATTGTCTATGATCACGCTGATCATTATCGTTTTCATATCCGTAGTATGGTAGCAAATCATCGTCCACTTGTCGTTTTACAGCGGGCGCCGAATTCTCCGGATAAGACACCCAGAAAGATGTTGGTCCTTTGGGCAAAGCTCTGCTCATTATAGGATTTTCTTTGACGGGACTTGCTGGATAAGAAGCTGGGTAAGAAGCCGAATAGGGAGCCTGAGTTGCAATTTCCATAGCGGATATTTTCTTCAGAATGGCGTTCAAGAGAGTGCTGTTAATCGGTGAAGCGGCAACTGCAGCGTTAGCTAATGGGACCTTCGGCAATTCCGGATTATTCGGAGTACTAGCATTAGTTGCTATTGCGCTTTTCGCGACCACGCTGATGTTCCTTTGCAAATCCGTCAGCATATCGAATACTTGACTGAGTACAGTCATTCTCTGCTGAAATGGAAGCGTTGGATCTATTGTCGGTTTCGCAAAGGGAAATATGCTAGAGAAAGGTTTAAAAGACTTCTTCGGAGCGGCGGCAGCTGCCGAAGCCTTCTCGTACGCGATTAGATCATTCAAAGTCGCCAACATATCGCCTTTTAAATCACCAAGCTCCGATAGTATTGTATCAACGATTGCATCTTTAGCGGCTGCGATGGACGACGCATCATTCAAGGATCTTGTGATTTTGTCCGGTGAAATGTCGTCAGGTTTTAAAGACCTCATAAAATCGCTTTTTGCGTCCGAACCATCGCTTGCTTCTGACGCGGTTACATTTATACTGTCGAATAATTTGTCCAGAAAGTCCGAGACCTTCTGGGTATACTCGGTTGGGCCAGGAATTACGGAAGATGGTATCCAGAAGCTGGGTGGTACAATAGTGCTTTTCGGCGCAGGTACTTCGGTTGTCGTTGCCGGAGTGCTAGTGGCAAGATTTTTGAAGAGCGTATCCAGAAATTCTGATTTCTTCGAGATGATTGCGCTCGGGTCCACCACTGGCCCGAAAGAACTACTTGGTCCGAAAGAGCCACTTGGTGCAAAAGGCCCGCCTGGTCCAAAAGGTCCACCTGGTCCAAAAGGTCCACTTGGCCCGAAAGGTCCGAACATTCCTGGCAAGTATTCCTTTGGTACATCAGCGGCTGGTTTGGTTGCCGACATACTTTCTACTATCTTTGGATAAGATGATGAGCCTGGAATGGTATTAATGCTGTCTGCAGAAGAAGGCGTTTCTATGCTTCTTCTTCTACGGGAGAAAGATGCTTTATCCATAAAATCGGGCAGCATTTCTGGTGATGAAAACGGCGTAATAGGTCCGAATTTTGGACCCATTGGACCCATTGGACTCATCGGACCCATCGAACCCATTGGGCCAAACTTTGGGGCAAACGGACCGAACATACCGCGTCTATACATACCGCTACTGTCGATCATTTTTCCTTTACCATCTTGTAGTATGTCTCGTTTATTAAATAATGCATTTGCACTATCAGTGTTATCTAGAGACGGTCCACTTGCGCCATATGGTATGATCGGCTTGGTATCTGCCATGTTATACGCAACTGGTCCTAAACCGCCGAACAAATTACTCAGCATATCTGTTTTTTTAGAAATAAATGCCTTCGGGTCGACGAACTTTGGCATGAACGGAGATTTTGGCATATAGGGTACGGATATCGTGTCTATTCCTCCAGGAGGTCCGAGAGCTCGCGAATAAACTACGAATTCCAAAATAATGATTGATGGTAATGATTGAGATCTAATCGTATCTTTTACATAATAAAATAGTAATAAATTAAAAATAATTAACAAGAAATCTTTGTATATAAAATTGGATTTAAAATAATTAAATTTTTATTTTTTTATACCTGTTTCGTAATCTTAAATTTTTGAAATAGAAAATAATTAACAAATATAAGTTCTTATTATTATTTACAATTTAGTTTTCTATTTTACATTTGACATTTAAAATTATTTGAATTTAGATTTAGGAGATATCTCGAAGAAATCTAATTTTTCTAAATGAATACTTAGCAAAATTCTTTTTAAATAACAGAATAATAAAAAAAATACATTACCAGGTTTGGATACAAAGTTTGTCCATGGTGCTCCGGGTGGAAGTGCCAGAGTTAAACTGGCAACGAATGCCAACAGGCAGGTAGAAAGTAAAAGTGCTTTCTGTCGGGGCATTGTACTAAGTAACGTGGTCTATGCTGTGTGAACTCCCTTTTATAATAATCATTGATCAATAATCCTTGCAAAGTCTCTAGGATTATCCGCACGGAGAATGCTGCGGTCCGAGCTCCGCAACGGAGCCTCATTAAAATAATCCACTCGCCACATGTAGAACTTGCAGTTGTGTATTTTAATTAGCCGATAGTAATTTCCTCTTGGAGAAATGCGATTTCTTTTTGAAGAGTGTAAGTACCTATGTCTATTTTAAACAGTGGAGATAAAATGCATGCTTCCTCTAAAGGAGAATAAAAGTCGAAAAATGAGATAACTGCGTTTACTTAAAAAAACTGCGGCTATATTATAGATTAATTTTTTCCTTTCCAACTTATTGAGTCACACGTTTTTTTTGTTCACTATGTATATAAGTAGCGCATTCTATGGATGCAATCGGATTTTATTCGTTTTACAAATGAGTCGTGTATATTGCATTCGTCATCTGTTTTCAATAATGGAAATACTTCAATTATTTCACGAATACTTTATTTTGACTCATCGAATTTAGTAGGATACCTAAGGTCGTGAATAATTTGTCACTCTCTTTGCAACTTAAGTCTTTTATATTATCATGAGTATGGACAATTTTGAGCAGCGTGAGTAATATACTTTAATATAGCTATCTAGAATTAAAAATAACAGCTATATAGATTGTGGTTGTCAATTCCATTTATTAAATCATACGTATTTATATGATTATATTTATTTTGGTCAAATAATATTTTACAGTTCTATAAACAGAAATAATTAGCTATTTAATAAATATATATAGAATTAGATATTATTCTTTTAGAGATATATTTATAGAACATAACAAAATTATTATAAAATGTAAGAGATTAATTTTTAGTTTTAATGAAGAAATTAATTAAAATATATATTCCTTAACTAGAGAGTACAAATGACACTGATACCATTGCATCAGCAATAGATCTTTCATCGTTATATTCAGCCATACAACACGATTGTGAAGGGGACAATCTTTCGAAAATAATCATGCAATTACTGCACATGTATCAACCAAAAGATGGTATTAAAGCATATGAACGTGTGCTAAGAAAAGTCAAAGGTATACTAGAAGATTGTGGTTTCCAAAAAAAGCAGTTACTGCTTTCAATGATACCTTCTCCAAACAATATACCAGATCACACAATTAAAGAAGTGTTTCGTACAACCACAGGTTTTATTAAACTCAATCTGCAGGAAAAGTAAGTCCTTTTTGTGGTACATTTTTATTATTATATAATTTTATACCTCATCATGCTATTACATCAGCAGCAATACGTTTCAAAATATATTTGATACTAAAAACGTGGACAAAATAATGGATAGTGTTTCATCACCAAAGCAAAGTTTTTTAAACGATAAAAATGCGTCGAATTTTAAGTCGCCTCTTTCCGAAGCTTTTCCTTTTCGAGGTTTTTCCGAGAGCGAAATTTCTCTGATTCCCAGTCATGTAAAAAATGTAATTTATTTATATAACAGAATATATGTGATTTTTACTTAGAAATTATAGCTATTAGTTTAAATTCTATATTATATATTAATCAACAGGCGGATTCATCGAGTCATCATTTAAACGATAATCCAAAGAATTGGCAGGAGAGAAATAATAAATATCAAGTATCGTCTTATCGACAATATCTGCTTAATAAGAAATATTGTGTACCTGATAGAATTAATATGTATAATACGAATGGTGAATCACACCTTTGTCACTCGTCTCTGACGGGATATCAGGTCTGTGCATAAAGAGAGAAATAAATAAATAAATAAAGATGAGTGAAATAAACTCTTATGTAACTTACAAGGCATTAATAAATTTTAGGATACACGTTCTACAAAAATGTGTAATAAAACTGAGATAAATTTGTGGCAAAATAAAATTCCTCAACAACTTAATGACGTTAAATACAAAGATGCATTTAATAAAGATAAAAAATCTGGTATTTTACATACAATAATCGATGTTGGGCAAGATGCAACAATGAAGCAGACAATTAAAAATGATATACATAAAATGGATGTGTGTTGCGACGAAGATCAGGACATTATCATAAATGTATTAGACAAGACGAATTTTAGTTTAAGTTGGAGTATTTCTAGAAGTAAAATTAAATTAATTAAATTCTACAGGCGGACGATTTCTTACCAACAGCACGTGATAGACTTAAAACGAGCTTAAACAATTTTTTAAAACGAGCGCAAGAAGGAATTTTCATCGGTAATATTATGCATTTTATCGATTTATTTAATATATATATATTAATTATAATTAACGTACAAATTTATAAAAGTAATTTTTAATATATACAGAATTGTCGGCCTTTCCACGCATCAGGTCGCATTCACAGGTGGGCTCCTTGAATATGGTACATTTCACATCAAAAGAACTAAAATCTGGAACACCATCAAAAGTTTTAGAACAAGATTTTATATCTAATGTCTCAAATAGCGATAGCAACAGCTGCTTACTTTTAAAACAGCAAAATACAAATATTAACACAGAAAAAAATCAGAAAAAATCAGCTGGAAGGACAAGACAAAAAGTTAATACTCATGATAATGGATTGCAAAAGAAATGCAACTCTCAGGAATTTAATAAAGTAACTGAACTGCAATTACAACAAAATAATTTAGATCACGATACAGAAAAGAAAGCGACTACATTCGAATGCAAAGAAAAAAATATGCAAGAATCAGGACATGGGTAAATGTGTGTTTATGTAGAATATTTTAATCGTACACAATGCTAATATAATAATAAAACAATTTTTAATACAGATGCGAAATGATAGAATCAAAATCAGATAATGTAAATTCAGATAACAATTCTCAAGCTCGCTCAATGTTTCAACTAGCTGCATACAAGAAACGATATTATGACACGTTGTTGAGTGTTCAGAGAGCGAAAGGTTAATAAAAAATTATATTAATGCCATATTATGTACATATAACATATTCTGTTAAATAATCCTTCAGACCTGTTTTAATGTACTTTGTGTGGAACATAATAAATCATAATAATTAATTAGACATAAAAAGTGTCAAATATTGATTACTTAAATTTTATTACAGTTGCAATATCGAATTCTTTAGCGTCTTCCTCGGGTCATTTAACAGCCTATGATGATCCGTATTATTCGAATTACATGTGCCAGCAGCAACACCTGCTTCACCAACAGCGTCATTCGACGGCGAGACCGCAATTTTCGACGTATCCGGCGGATCTATCCGGATTATCGAACGTATACTGTGATCAGTACAGTTGGACGAGATCCGTCTGTAAATATTTATTACTGAAGCAGTTAAGACTTCAACGGCAGGTAAGAAGATATAGAGACGTAAGATTATTCCGGAACACGTTCACTTACCGCATATCGTTACAGACTTCGTCTCTGTCCGCCCGCAATCAAAGGTAAGCTGTTCATGTGTTCAACAACTGAAGTATATATCGGAAATGTGATTTTTATGTTCAACACTGGAGTCATATTTATGTGATATTTTCTCGGCTTCTTCATTCTTCAAGCGGCTGGATTCATCGCTATGTCGAACATATGTATCCTTATTCCTCTATGCTAAGCGGAAGCGATGAAACAAAGTATTGCGTACGTCGTAAAAACTTGGAAGAAATAGTTGGAAAATTGAGTGCGCAGGGTATGGATGGATGAGTGTGGATAAGATTTAATTGTAAACCAAGTCCTTTCCTGGCTATGTGTGTGTAAAAGCTGAAATAAATAAATTCTATCTATCTAGTTGGAAAATTGAAGGAGACTGAACGCAATAATTTCAACAATTGAGCGATTTCCCTACATTAGTTCGATGAGAAGTTCCATTGAAGTTGCACACGCAAATAATATTATTCTTCTTTAATTCCTACGCGAGATTTTTCAATAATTTGCAGAATTGACGGTAACGATAATATAACAGTAGCGATAGAAATGTTGAAAATTCACGTAATTGTAGATTGATATTATGTATAGAAGCTCGATAAGCTGAATCTTATTCTAAATGTTCATCTTTTGCATTAGCCTTGCCTTCGCGTTGAAAATAATTATTATCCATTAACTATGGAAAAATCGTTATCACATATAACGATTTATACATACTATTCTTGTTAGACATTTGGTTCCTCATAAGGCGTTTAACAGATCGCGCAACGATTTTGATAATTCCGTTTGTATTTCGGACGTTTGCGTGACAATGGTTCTTCAATGGCATATACGCAGAATATAATGTTACAATTAGCTGTCGCCAATCAAACCGCGTTTAACGCATTTACTAACAAATGTACACATTGTTCTGTTCAAGTAATATTATACAAGGTTCACTCTGACTAGATTTGTGATATATTGTTAAGTAACATACACAATCACACGCACAACTCCGCACAGTCAATAGTGTATAATACTCGCTGTTCATTTATCCCTAGATGTACAAAATAACATTTAAAAGAATATGTGATAATGCTATAACTTAGGTGTTACGTGACTCATGAATCATTTATTGTCCAGATCATTCGCTATCAGCTCGACAAATCACCAAGATGCTATATCGCATGATATCTACGTCATACTTGATAATCTGTCCAGCCGTCTTATTTACTCGTATTCATTTTCAGACTTTCTGCAAAGACATTCGACTCACGATTCGCCTAACAATCCTATAATATGTCGCTACAATTTGATGTTCACTATAATTATTGGCAGCATCACATTATTCATTCACATGTAACTAAATATAAATACAATGACACTATATAGGTATATATATCAATACTCGAATACATTCACATAAATATTAAAACACATGAGAAATATTCAAATGAGACGAACACTTCGTATTTGGGCCATGTAACGCGTTACATGTGTGTCTATCATTTAGCGAATAAGGAATTAGGCCAGTTAAATTATTCAATTAGAAGAATTAAAACGAATTGATAGGAATTTATTATGTGAAATTAAATTTCTAATTTTCGATATCGATAATATAAATACCATTTTTTAATTAATAAAATGTTCATTAACATACTTGTTTTAACTACAATGATTTTTCCTATCAATTCCTTTTAGTTCGCCCGATTTTTAAAGGGTCATATATAGATTTGGATTGTCATGCTATCACTACAGATCATTGTCAATCGAGTTCAACATATAAAGAAATCTGCGTCTATTAATCGTAATCGAAATTTATTGCCTGAATGATAATTTAGTCATACAAATTCTAAGGAAACAGTGCTTTTCATGTATCACAAACATACTGCTATTTATTATATTAACTTCGTTGAAGCAAATAATTGTCGCGAATATCGAAGTCAAGTGATAGTTTAATCTTTATTGTAATAATAATAATGACTTTAATCCATTAGCTGTAATCCCTTATCTGATAATATTATTTGACAAATCATATTTTTTAATTCTTCCTAAAAAATTTGAGAATTATAGCATTTAAAAATCTATTATTATTACAAATAACAATATGGAATGTGAAATAAAATGATATGAAGCTATGTGCGCATATTCGACTTACAGATCATAAAATTACAAGCCTTGGATGTAAAGTCATTAAGAGAATCGATATTACATTACATTCAAAGAGCGTTATATTTCCTCTGGCAGTGTTTGTACACTTTGATTTAGTTCAAGGCTAATTGCCTTATTACGCCAAGTGACATTTTATTCGATCAGTTACTCTTAACATAGCATTATTTATTTCGCGATAATCACTCTTTCAATTCTCAGCGTACCAAGAATGAATCATATACAGAAGAGTTTTACACATTATTTCTTATATCCAACAAAACGAGTTATAACACCATCGATATTTGCCACAACGAAGCTGCTGTATTATATGCTATTTTCTCTTTATGAATCTATATGAACACGCATTTCTCTTACACTATTAATTGATTTAAGGTCGACGCATTAAAGTTCGATAAATGTGTATTTTATTTGTGTTTATACTCGCGGCATCGTATCAAAAGACAAAATAGCTGTTGCCAGACAAAATAGTTGTCTTACTCAAGATTAGCTAACATGTTTATATTTATTCGATCGTATAATGGTCGTGATACATTAAACGAAGAAGAAACGAGATATCAGAGGAATTCTGAAGACTATGTGGTCCTATTATATATTAAGAAATTCAATGGAATTATCAATCAGGAAACAAGCGCTCAACAGTTTTCTTCTAAGATGAATTGTACTTCTAACACGATATGTATGTACTAAAAAATACTTTGCTCTTAAATTTGATGGATTATTAAGAAGATATAATTGTACAAAAAAGTGCTTGACTAGAGTTGACTAGACTTTCTCGTTAAAGTAAAAGATTAATATAATTAACACAATAAAATAATACTGTTCGTCTAATAATTGTAATACTACGTAAGATATACTTGTAAATGATGCGTACAGGAACAGGGACGGATTATTCTCTTTTAATACTTAACTCAATCAGCAAAAACCTATTAGTTTCTGTATTGATGTACGTGAAAATATTTAATTAAGACTTAATAGAAAATAACTAATTATCGACATTATATTTCTTGAAATTAGTATTATTTAATTTGGGTATATTATAATTCAAATAAAACTTGTGTGATTTAAGTGATTAGTAAATCCGTCCTTGTGCAAGAATGATACTGTTGTAATATAATGAGCACATTTCAGAGTGTGAGCTAATTGGAATAATACAATGAATAATTGTTCCACGCATACTATTCTGTTCATACGGGAACTAATGCCAAACCGATCTTCCAATGCAAAGAATACTGATTAAGTCTTATAATTTTATTATGAGTCAATAAAAAATTCTCCCTATATGGAATTACTTTTAGCATTTTCCTCAAAACGTGCTTTAATAAAAATTTAAAATTCTATAAGGCCATTGTGTGAAGTATACATATGAAGGTATTGTCATTGAAAAATAAAATATGATTTTAATATTATGTTGCTGGTTATTAATAAGCTTTTTCGATCATAGCTTAATTAAAACTTGAAATAAAATAAAATCTAATTGAGGAATGTAGAAAGTTATTCTAATTTTGCGTACCTACAATCTTTTTATTTATTAAAAGTTTTATTAAAAAAGCATCGTTTTCAAGTATTTATAACTTCAACTTAAATTTTCCCATGCTAATCATAACATAGTTTTTTAAGCATTTTTAAATAAATCAATATGTTTAATTATATTATCAATTTAATTAAGAAAATCTTATACTTGTGTTTCAAAAATTGGCAATTGCAGATAAATTTAAAAATAGACAAATTACAGTCGCGATTTGCAATTGCAACTGCCGTTCTTTGTATGTAGGATTGATAGAAAGATCGGTCTAGCTGCATTTTACTATATGTATGTATATAATCCTTTCAAGGTTTAATATATACACTTTCATCTTAAACTATAGGCGATTTCTCCTTGCACGTACTAAATGCTTTTTCAAGTATGCATGGAGCTCAAAATATGTTGGCATCAAAATATGATAGAAATAATTAGTCAAATATATATTAGTGTTACGTGCTATATAGTGGTCTTATACTTACAAAATCCCATTAAAACTTACTTTAGATTTATTATTTGGTACACGATTGGAATGAAGTGGCATTATTTGCTTATCAAAGTTGGGCAGTCTGGTTTTGTGTGATGCAAAACGTCAGGACCCGAACAACTAAAGAGAACCTATTCTCTTGGCAGCAAAATGTACAAGGCAGCAATAATTTTATACAAGATTTTAAATCTTTGGACACAATTTTGTCCTGCAAAATTCGATAGCGACGAACTTGATGAGTCCAGGCTACGATCTATTTCACCTGTTACATATATACGAAATATAGTAATCTATATATTTTACGTTAACATCTCAAATCACATCAGACTTCAAACACAGTTGAAAACACAGATACAACATATAAAACCAAAATATAGTTACTATTTTAGTCACTATGCATTATTTAATACAGAATACCGAATGTGTTAAAATCAGACGACCGTATGCAAACAAGAGATATGAAATTTCAATTAGGTAATAGGTATCAATTACTGTTGCAATTTAATAAAAGAAAATGTTCAACGTAAAGTATATAGATGTACTTAGTTTGTAAAAAATTTCGTTATGTCACAAACTGTTCACAGAAACTGCTCGGTGGAACAAGTTCATTTTTTACCTAAAGTGTGTGTGCTTCGTATTTCACAAGACGACTCACAAAACGTTTAGGTTCAGGCAAAGCTGTAAGGATCGATAGTTTTGCTAGAACAAGGTTGAACATCATCTGGTGGTGGACGCCACTGTCCGGGCCACATGGCGTTACGAACCACATTCGTATCAGTAGTTTCTTCTATACCGTTGCTAGACGTACAATCCGCCTCCCAGTTTCGGAGGCCATTTCGAGTCACTCGATTAATCGATCTAGCCTCGTTCATTTCACAACAATTCTGTGCGTCATTGTTCACTGGCGTTCGCCTAGCTTTACTTTTAATTTGCGTAGTACCACTATTCCTACGTTCGGCGTCGGACCACGACTGAGATTGCTCCACTGCAGACTGTAGAGGTAACTTTCGCGGCACTCGCCTAGTCTTGGCTTCCTCAGCAGTAACACGGCTGGCATCGACTTTACTACTACCTGGCGCGTTTCCGTCACCAGTTGAACTACTGTCACCCTCTTTTCTTCGTCTTCTCCGTCTCCTCTCAATCTCAGTATCCTCCCGTTGAGTATCTTCGTTATTCGCGTGTGTTTCTAAAATATGTTGCTTGGCTGTAGCCCAGTGGTCCTTTCTATTGGCGCCTTGTTTAAATTTCTCGTGATTGCTACCGCGATGGCCACCGTTACTAGTGTTCGTGTCACTGTCCGCGTTGCGTTTCTTCGATTGCTGATTTTTCACGGCCCACGAAGCCGGTCTCTTAGGACTACGTTCCTTCAAAGTTACCTGCATTTTAGATTATGTTTACACCGTGATTAATAGCTGACACTTGCGCCATAAAACAAACAGATTATTTACCCCAGAGGAAGAAGAATTGTCAACGGGTTTGTAAAGTTGCTGCGTCGGGGTATGACTACGAGAATCTTGACCTTTACAACTTGATCCATTACGACAATGTATCCAGGACAGTAAAAACGCTAAGAGAGCACAGAAAAGTCCCACTACTGCCGCAGCAGTCAGTTGAGAACGTGTGCGTTTTGGTACCCAACCTCCACTGTGGTATTCCCATATTGTACATGCTAGTAATGCGCTACTCGCAGCATATGACAAGCCTATGCCAGTGAATACTATAGCATTCTAGAAAAAAATAATAAACTCTTACACGTAACAGGATCAACTATATCTAGTCATATCTAAATAATTACACAAATAATTTCTGAAACATACATGTGTTATAACAAAATATTACTTACCAGCTTAGCCCAATTTAAAGGAAGGATGTAAATGACATGCGAAATATCAAGGAAGAGAAGGGCTGCAGTGACCAAGAAACAGAAAACAGCTACAAAGATCATGAATCGTAAACGATCTGCTAAAGGCAGCATAAAAATGCTGACCTTGGCAGTGCCAGAACTGCATAAAGTTGCCAAACAAGCTGCAGAGGATATCTACGAAATGCGCTCATTAATGTATCTATATATAAACTTTAGTGGCACAAACTTTGAGTTTGTCATACATAAAATATTTTCTACATAAAAGTGATTTTACACTCACAAGTAATAAAAGTCTAACAACACCCGTAGGCGTTTTAAGATGTCCTTGTATGTCGCAGTAAATAACCACGTGGCTTGCGCGAGACCAAGGCATGGCGTTCGATGAGCCAGGTCTATGATCACTATTACCATAGTGACCATGATAATTAGCATGCGAATCCCAAGAATGGACTGTCGAATGCACCCCTGGCGAATCCAGCTCTGACGATTGGGAGCTGATTCGCCCCCCTGTCCTACTGCCTGCTATTGATACAATATCAAAACCATGTATACATTCGTATATGCAGTTAGGTAGGCATAATTTCACAAGTAAATGAAACAAGTGAGACAAGGCAGCTAGAGTTTTAATATGTTATTTCAATATTATAGAAAACAACTATGAAGCATTTATTGACATAGCCCAGCGTTTTAATTTTATAAACAAGATTCCATGTGTAAATTATATTAAATAACAAACATTTAGTTGAAACCTTGTACATACCAATCTCGAAGTCTTGAATGTCTTCGGGTTTAGAATATATGGCAGGTGGTGGTTCCAGATCGCGTATCTCTTCTAGAAGAAGCACCTCTATTTCCTCGGCTGCGTATAAGTCCGAGACCGAGCGAATAGGATAATGCCGAGTCTCGCTCATTACTTAGGTGCGCTCGCTCATTTACTCCTTCCTGCCTGCTGTCGTATCTTTCTGTTTGACTTGCCAATGACCACCATTCGTTGCCTAATCGATTCGATAACAAGTCCATTCGTCTATCAGCCATCCTCTGTACATACCGTGTGCCATTTCTACCTTTGCAGGTAACAGTGCTCCCCCGCCCTCAGGCCATACACCTATAAAAAAAGAGAAATTTTAATATTATTTAGAATAAACAGTTTAAAATTTATAAAATTAATATTATGAAAAAAAAAAAACAGAAATATTACAGCTACACAGATATTTAATACGCATTCTCATCAATCAAATTTGTTACATTAGAATATAACTTTATACAAGACACATCATATGCCAATAGTAACAAGTCAGAAAGCAAACCATTACTAATCATTTATATCTCTTATGCGATATTACATATGTTTCATCATTGGAAATCGGCAAATCAGTACAGGCGTGTACAACAAATTTCGTAAACAAGCGTGTTACTGACAAGCACATGACGTTTGTTTAACGCTAATTCTGTCTCGTGTCGCGGCTGACGCACGAGAGATCGAGGCGCGAGCGAGCATTTAATTCGATCGCGCGGACGGAAGGTTCGATTCGCGACGTGCACCGCTGGAGCATCGAGATTACTTCAACGGAGATTTATTTCTCCGTGACGAATCATGTTTTCCCGACCGAATCGCTCGGGATCCACATGTTGCCCAAGTGCGTTCTCGCGTCGCCTGGACGTGCCGCCGTGTCGGGAAAATTGCCGCCTTCAAAGGGGGAGAGTCGCGGGGCACGTACCTCGAATTTACGCCCGTCGATCGCGACGCGTAGATCACATCTTTCTGAGATTTTTCACGTAGCCGAGCTCGCTGGCCGTCCAACGGGTAGCCGCCATTGCCTTTTTGCTTGGTTTTTGCCCATGGTCCGCGGTCCGCGTCCGTCACGACGACCTAGAAACAACAGATGGGGCAACCTGTGTCCTGTGTGCCTCTCTCTCTCTCTCTCTCTCTCTTTTTATTCATTGACAAAAAAATGATCACGGGCATTGTTTGCGACGAGAGGATCGTTTGAGGAATTATTTCCTCGTCGAGAAAACTGTCCGGCGATCAAATCATGAGTTCACAGGGTGTCTTGTAAATGATTGGAGAGGTTATTATGATGTGGCAACTTAACCTATTCCCTAGGTACAGCTCAGCTGGACAAAAACACAGACCGACCAATTAGAGTCTTTGGATAACGGCGCCGCGTGCAAGCCACGCTCCACGCGGTCCACGCCACGTCTACCTTGGATCACGAAATTTATAACGACGACTAAATTCCGATTAATATAATCGATGATTAACTTATTAAACGAGCGCTATATAACCCAATAGGCAGGGCCTGGCAGGGTTGAAGGCCTATGCTTACGCTCCTAACTCAAGAGGAGCCTAACCTCCAAAAAAAACTTATTATAAACAATAATGTTTGCTAATTTGTTAACGTAGATAGAATCAAAAATTTTTTTTAAGATTGGATATGGAAGGAAGGATTAGAGTAAGGATAACGAATTATTTAGCTATAGAGACTTTGCTTTGAATGATTCTGCTGATTGAATCAGTCGCCCTTTATGTTTATATTAATTGATGTTGGATCGAAGTAGCTCTAAAATACGAAATTCTTCTCGTTTTGTTATTTGTATTATTTTATTCTGATATTAATAGACATACAATCCAAATATTTGAGCGTCACGTTGATTGACTCAACTCTCGCGGATTTTGTGAAGAAACCTGAAATTGGATATTATACTATATGTGCATTTTTTCATCCTTTTCGTACTTGAAAAGAATATACGTATGCTTTGCAGGAAGAAAGAGAAAAGAAACAAAACGTGTGAAACATTTCTGAATCATTATAGGAAAAAAAATATATTATGTAAAATCTGTGACAGAAAGAATGAATTTCTGGACAAATTGACGACATATTCTCGACAAATAAACCGTTGGTAGAAATTGAACGTCAACTGCATTCGCATTGAGCAGATTGAGCTTGTGTTCTGCTGACAGAGCTCGCAAACAATACGATGACGTGTTAACGGCAGAACCAGCAGATTCTGACCACCGATCTGCGTTCAAGTTTACTTGATTTCTATATACCATATCAATTTCTGCAGAAATGGCATGCCATTGTATCTCATTCATGGCGAAATTTTCACTATAATAGCATATATTGCATCACCAAATTTGCCTTTTTGATGACAAAACAGGCTGCAAAATCTGTTTTTTATTGATTTACTTATCCCGGATTTAGGAAACGAATCGTCAGCGGTTTGTCAGCAGATTGAGTAGAAATCGCAGTTGATATATCGTTATAATAAAGCACCAATCGCGTTCGCGTTAAACTTTTGTATTCGAGCATATGCAAATACAACATGTCGCTGTCGGATATATTGACAGTTGTTAATTTATTTAATTCCTGTGTATTATAAATTATAATTTTACGAGAAATTGCAGTTTGCATGCAATTCTGGTGAAAAAAGCATCGCAAAAGAGAGAAACACCTGGTGAGATTAAAACTTGCTACATTGACGATTTATATATTGTTGGACTCAACGGAGAGAGCCAGAGAGCCTTGATTGTTTTGCTTCAGAGCAAGCAATTGTAATTTCGACTTCGCAGAACAAGTGGGGCTTTAAAGACCCGAGACTTTACGGACTTATAAAAAAAAAACCCAAACAAGAATCGGGCATATATAACGGTATAAATAAAATCTTAAAGCCTTCAAAAGTATACTTGAATTTTTTCAGACTTTTTATGGCACTATTACAGCTTGGAAATCTTAATAACTGGCCTAAAAGACCCACATGTTCGACGGAAGCAGCAAAATTACACATGTTCTGCGAAGGGTTAAGAACGTACGTAGATCAAAAGGTATATGGACTTGGGCTTTAAGGGCCATTCTACAATACGTCGCAAACGATGGCAACTGCTAGTTGAAAAGTGTTAATTCTGATTGCCGATTGCCAGTTATTGTCGTCAAAGAAGTTAAAAGTTCGCCAACTCTCTTTTGACAACAGCAATTGACAAGCGCGACGTGGAAATAACACTTCAACTAGCAGTTGCTATCGTTTGCAACGTATTGTATGTAGAACCGGCTCAAATGTTGCGAGTAAAGTTTTGATTGAATAAAATTTTTAATAATTAAGTTATCTAAAGACCGGATTTAGAACGATCAAACACGTTGTTGCAATTAGTTGATTTTGTTCTCGACGCCATGTTTTTATATCAGTACAATGTACATCAACATGCTATTTAATTATATTTATTTCTCATCAAAATTCTTTATCAAATTGATCGAATTTATTCTTCTCTTTAATAAAATTTTTATTTTTCTCCTCCAAAAAATTGGATCAATGAATAGCTGGCGTCCATCTAGAGATTGCTAATTAATAAATTCATATTCGGCAGCCAAATGTTAAATAGGACTACGGCCAACTATACGGCTTCCAATCCAATTAAAGAATTTTTGCGAAGAAGTTTGGTACGCGTTCACAAATGACCATTGCCGTCGCCGCGGCGGCGTCTCATGCGGAGGCGACTCGAAGGCGCGCGCTGGCCGCCGGCCAATGACGAACGCGCGATCGGCGCGATTCGCAATCGTGCGCGCTCGTGTGCGCGACTGGGCGGCCTCGGGGTCTTTTTGCTTCCCATTTTGTCTCGCGTGCGGCACGTCCACCGTGGTTCACTGACGTTTCCGCTGTGCCATCGCATGGCCGACGTGTGCATCCTGAGGATCGCACTCGCGTGGTACTACTCGCCGTATCACGAGCCGCGTCGCCGCTGAAGAGGAGGCCAGGCCCTTCCGCGACAACGTCGACGTGTCCGGACGCACCTACCACGCCGTAACGATCCCCCGAAAGTGAGTGCGGACTGTGCGGGGTACAACCGTACAACAGCAGCCCGCGAGCGAAGGTGGCCGCACGGCGCGTGCTTAAACCCGAGCGTTTAATGCCCGCGCGCGCGACACCGAGCGGACCGAGCGTGAGAGGAAGAGAGAGTGAGAGAGAAAGAGAGAGAGAAAGAGAGGAGAGTGAGTGGGAAAGAGTGAGAAGGAGAGCGCGGATGAACGGTACGGGCGGCCGCCCCTGAATGAATGGCTATGTCGACCACGTTCCTCCGTGGCTGACATAATCCGGTGCGAACTGGATCGGTGCGGTATTTCGTGCCTATCGATAATTCCCAACCGTTAATTTTCTGCAGAGAGGAACCCGTCGTAGGGTCCAGTTCCCCGTCGTCGACGCGGGCCACATTGCCTGCTCCTTCACACGATCGTCGTCGTCGTCGTCGTCGTCGTCGTCGTCGTCGCCCACGTTTTCCACGTCCACCTCCGGACGGACCAGAGCGCGCGCGGCAGCGATTAATTCTCAGCATCTCGGGCACCAGCCGTAACGCCGCGACCACGCGTCCCCACGTACGTCCGCAGCGATGTCGAACGAGGAGACCTCCGCCGACCGCAACGTCGAGATCTGGAAGATCAAGAAGCTCATAAAGAGCCTCGAAATGGCCAGAGGGTAAGTGAGTCGGCGCCGACGTCGTCGCGCCTTGCACTGTCAGCTGTTACCGCTGCGTGATTCTCCTGGAATCTCTCCGACCATATGGCTTGGCTGAGCATGTGCTCGTTCGCCACGTTCCGCGATCCAGAGTTCTCGACTTCATGCAAGTATCGCTTTTGTCGCGCCTGATAGACGTTAAAATACCATGTGGTTTTGTTAGAGATTTATATCGGGGGAGAATGTATGTGTAGGTCTCGCCTTACGCAAGTGGATTTCTTTGTAATTTGCCTCTCAATCGTCTCTGCGTATCGGTAGGCGGAAGATGTTGATTTATTTGTCTTTGCAGGAATGGCACGAGTATGATTTCGTTAATCATACCTCCAAAGGACCAAATATCGAGAGTGAGCAAGATGCTGGCGGATGAATTCGGCACAGCGTCGAACATTAAGTCACGTGTAAATAGATTATCTGTTTTGGGTGCAATCACATCGGTGCAGCATAGGCTAAAGCTATATACTAAAGGTAACTGTTTCTTTTATTTACGTCAAGTTCTTTTCGACACAGTATAAAAGAATATGAGAATTTATTACATACAGCTGTAACACGTGTTTGATCCTTTTAAACATAAAATTGGAGTCATTGAGATACCATGATTCATATGAACATTAATCATGATTTATTTATGCGTAATAATGCATTTCAGTGCCTCCAAATGGCCTGGTAATTTATTGTGGAACTATTGTAACAGAGGAAGGAAAAGAAAAGAAGGTCAACATCGATTTTGAGCCTTTCAAACCTATCAATACATCTTTATATCTTTGTGATAATAAGGTGTGCTTTACATTGGCAAATTTGGTACTTATGTGTAGAGTATAGTTTTTATACGAGCCCTAATTGCGTTTTGCAGTTTCACACAGAAGCACTCACGGCGTTGCTCGCGGATGACAACAAATTTGGTTTTATTGTAATGGATGGTAATGGTGCGTTGTTCGGAACGCTACAAGGCAACACGCGCGAAGTGTTACATAAATTCACTGTGGATCTTCCCAAGAAACATGGTACGTAACATGTGGAAATTGAGAAAAACAAATTCCATATATTTGCCATTATTACTTGTTTAAAAATCGATGCAAGACATTTGTATCAAATATGTAAAAAAAAATGTTGATTTTAGGCAGAGGCGGTCAATCCGCACTGCGTTTTGCCCGATTACGTATGGAAAAGCGACATAATTACGTTCGAAAAGTAGCTGAAGTCGCTACTCAATTATACATCACGAACGATAAACCTAACATCGCTGGACTGATCCTCGCGGGTAGCGCAGACTTCAAGACCGAACTTAGCCAATCGGATATGTTCGATCCAGTAAGCAAGATTCTTTTTTATGACCGCATTATTTCAAGTTGTTTCATTATAATTGTAATAATGTCCATGAGTAATGCCTTGGCTTAAACCAAAGCTGTCAAACTAGTTTTATTATAATTTTTATTACAATTTTTGAAAGGAATTGTAAACCTCCTTATTCAACCTCCAGTTTAGAGGGTTTGTTTTTCAAATTATTATTTGGAGGTTTCTATTCTTCTCAAGAGACGATACAGTAATTTGTTTATTTCTAGTTATTTTAAATCATTAAATTCATGTTTCGTGAACTTTGTTCCTATCATAGTTTTACAATATTTTTAGTGTATATGTGGGATGGCAAAGCCGAGAATCGAACCCGGATCTTTTGTTTGTTGAGCGATTGTTCTAGCGATATCTAGCTATCTAGCATCCCTATTATTTTTAATTTCTTTGAGTACATTTCTATTAGCGAGATATAAAAGATTGTTTCTTTAATTAGCTTTCTAATATATTAGTTTTTTCAATATTTGATTTTTTTCAGAGATTGCAAGCTAAAGTTATAAAGCTGGTTGATGTATCATATGGTGGCGAAAATGGTTTTAATCAAGCTATTGAGTTAGCGGCTGAATCTTTGCAAAACGTAAAGTTTATCCAAGAGAAAAAATTGATCGGTAAATATTAATATGTTAATTACGATGTAACGTTATAGTATATAAATTTAATAATATATTTGATTTGTTTTGTTCAGGTCGTTACTTTGATGAAATTTCTCAAGAAACTGGCAAATACTGTTTTGGTGTAGAAGACACGTTGAGAGCTTTGGAATTAGGTAGCGTTGAAACTTTAATTTGTTGGGAAAATTTAGATATTCAACGATATGTCCTGAAAAATCATACGAACGCGGAAGAAAAAGTATTACATTTAACGCCAGAACAAGAAAAGGATAAAACTCACTTTACTGATAAGGAAGTGAGTATCAAAATAACGTTAAAAATACAAAATAAAAATAAATTTTAATTTCTTTTCTATATCTTATCTGTATTTTTCATAGAGCGGGGTAGAATTGGAACTCGTAGAATGTCAACCACTACTCGAATGGCTTGCGAACAATTACAAAAGTTTCGGTGCTACCTTGGAAATTATCACGGACAAGTCTCAAGAAGGATCCCAGTTTGTCAGAGGTTTTGGTGGCATTGGAGGTAAGTTTCTCTTATACATTTATGCTTATTATCATTATTTTTAATTACGAAACATTCTACCTCTTTGTCTATCATAAAATATATAAACTCACATATCGCAAATGGTCCTAGAAAAATAAGATACGTAATAAATAAATGAGAAATGGTTAAATAATGTAAATAGAACAGTAAAAAAGGTAGAAAATTAAAATCAAGAAGAGGTATTAAAAAATTTCGATATCTGTATTTGGAGCATTTCGAATAATATATAATATACATGCTAGGCTTTTTTTCAATACAATCTGCGCATTTAATTTGTTGCGGAACTTGGTTTATTGTCAAGTTATAGCGTAGTTGCGTTTTATGGGTGTACACAATCCCTAAAAGCCGGTAGATTAACATTACGTCGTTAGACACCAGCAAAGATTATTTTGCATGGAAGGTAAATTACATCAAACTGATATTAACTATGGAGTATATCTTGGTGTATAGGAATCCTCCGCTACAAAGTTGATTTCCAGTCACTGCAGGCCGATGAGCCTCTTGATGATGTTGACCTTGATGATTACTAATTTCATCCGTGAATTACTCAGAATCGACCAGGTAGCTCTTTCTCTGTCTTGCGTGCGTTCACTTACATCTCGTGTATCATAGAGCATATTATTTGCAAAGCTGGACAAATTTATTGTTTGTTTATTTGTTGACGATTTTGTGTTTTGCGTTAAATTTCTAATAATGTAACTATAATTTAATTTAATTTAATTCATAAATATAAATAAATTGATAAAGAGAAATTCTATTAGTACAAATCTCAAATGTATAATTAGCGTTTTAAGATGTTATCCTTATGTAATCTGGGTTCAATATTTATTTTTTCTTATCTTTTTCTGGAGAAAATGTGAATACATTTTATTATTAACATATTATATAAAAAAATTTAACTGTACATTATATTTGCATAAAGAAGTTTAAGATTTTCTGAAATTAATATATTTTGTTTTGTAATACTTAGAAAAAGATAATTACAGCTATTCTAAAATATTTTGCTTTTCATTAATCTAAATATAAAGATAAATTTGTCCAAGAAATTTTCACGATTTCTTTCATTGGGTTTCTCACTAAATAGTTTGTTTCTTCTGTGCAAATCTGTAGTATACATATGCATATGTGTCTCTTAAAATAAGTTTGAATGTGGTGATAAACATTTTTAGTTTATATTTCTCAAAGTATTATGTTTCTTTTTTCTATGAATAAAAAAGTCTGAGAATTCTCGCTGTCTTTCTTTTCTTTCTTGGTGGTAAACGCGTAAAGAAAATTTTTTGATATGATGATTATGATATGGATAACTCTGTTTTACACAGGGTGAGTTGAAATCTTCCAGTCTCCTATCTTTTGTTATCGTCGAATTGTTAGATTCATATATTGTTGGTCTCATAATTGGAATAGTAGATACAATATAC
The DNA here is from genome assembly GCF_030848795.1 of Temnothorax nylanderi. Classification (NCBI taxonomy): domain Eukaryota; kingdom Metazoa; phylum Arthropoda; class Insecta; order Hymenoptera; family Formicidae; genus Temnothorax; species Temnothorax nylanderi. The sequence continues at coordinate 1,750,102 of NW_027249064.1, read as the reverse complement.
ACAGTGGTTGATTCATTGGAAAAAAATAGTTCTGCTTGATAGTTAAATATATTTTGTCACAAATATATAGCCACATTCTTATTCGTTTAACACATATCATCTTCGATCTTCGTACGGTACCATCGTACACAACGAAAATCCGTTACGAACTATAAAGGCCGTGTTCACAGGAATGTGTTATAAATAAACTGATTGATAACGCTTTGAAATGTTAGCTTTTAGGCAACAATGACAAGTTTCATCATTATTACTAAGAATATAACTACTCACGTCTATGTTGTCCCACCTTGAAGATGTCGATATTTATCTCACTCACCAATTACTTAAACTTTAAACATGACATTTCACATACACGCTATTTAATAATTCTCGATTCAGTGTATTACCACTCACTTATATCAGTTATATAAGAATTTTGCTAAATTGAAATACACAATGTGCGTATATCTGAGTTTTTAAATTTATTGAATCTGTTTTTTGTTCTACAACTACAATACATATAAAATATGGTTTGCATGATAATGTTTATAATATTTTCAACCTATCCCTTGGCAAGTAGAATTTTGTACTGTGTATTTAACGTGATGGTATTATTCTTTAAATTTTATTTTTTATCAATTTTGTGTACATACAGTATCTATATGTATATTACTGAATTTATTTTATATTATATTATTACGCTATGGACGTTGTATAGACTAGATTATACATTGATAATCACTAACGATATTAGATCATAGCAAGCGCATGTATGTCCCTTTAATATAATTGCATATTTTAATCTATATCATATTTCAAGAAGGAATTTAATAATTCGAACTCTACTTCAGTTTAATATATCATTCTGCATATAAAGATCGTTAATTTATTTTATCTATAAAAGAATATGATGTAGTTTATACACGAAAATAATTCTTCTGGAAATAATTATATGCTTAACACGCAAAAGGATTATTAAATTAATTGTCTCCACTTTTTATTTAGAAGTCTTTGGATACTGTCATTTTCACATAAATATTGAAATATTTGTTATAAAATTGGTATTGTGATACAGGAAGCAGGAAAATAATCAACAACATGTTACATGTTACATCTTGAATTTTACTACAGCTTTCGATATATTTCTTTTCTATTATATGCTATGTCCATGCTTATAATGAAAAATAAAAAATAATGATGTAATACATCCCAATAATGCATGTTAAATAATAAGCAACGTTAAGTTCATCATCATAGATAGTATATATCTTATGATTAGAGATCGATAATTGATATGTTATATCGAAAATTAATGTCAATCTGAAGATTATGAAAAATGTTATGAGAAGTGTTATCTCTGATAATGAACACAACTATCATGCAATTATGATATTTATGAGTATTTACGCTTTCACATAGCAGTTGCTTAAAATAGTTAAAATATTTAATACTCTTCGAGTACTAATCGGTATCTTATTTTTATTAGCTTGCATATTCGGAAAGGTACAGTACATGTTCTCTACTAATTACACAACAAAGATTATAAACCGATATGTTCAATCATAATTTACATCAAGTGTTACAATTGATACATCTTTTGTGTATGCATTTACATGGTCTTATTTCGTTAATACTTTATCATTTATAATAATAATTTTTTATATTTTATAATAATTTTTATTATACAGTTATGTACCTTTATCGCTTATTAATATCTCTATAAATATTAATTTACTTTAAATATATTAATATAAATTCACAGATCTCTCTTATGTATTTCTCTTACTGTGTATGAGATCATCCTAATCACTAAAATATATAATATTGATATAATATTAATTTGTAATTGTCTTTATATTATATATAGTGACATAATTGGAAAATTAATGATAAAATATTTACTAATTATGTTTCTTTTGGACAGTGCTTTCTTTGTATGATAGCTTTGTATAATATGCTTTATTGAAGTTTTATGTATGTTCTGATGTTTTACTATATGGATATTTTAAACTACAATATATAAAAATACATTTCTCTTACTTAGGAAAGCGCTGTCATAAAATGTCAATTTGAATTAAATTTATATAATTTAGCACATCAGTGCCGTGAACATCAGTTAATGTTGGGCAATTTTAATCATTTATTTATATACATATTTGCTTGTGTTATTACATATTATTGCTCCGTAATTACAAATTGTTTTTTCACTATCAATATTTAATAATGAATTTTCATGTAAAAAATTTAATTTTTTTAGCGAAGGAAAATTTTAAATGATAGTTATCGCTCTCTTGTATGTATCCTTAAACGCATATCTTACAGGTATCTTGCGGTACAAAGTGGACTTTCAAAGTATGCAGCTGGACGACATCGAAACCGATGGCTTTGATTTGGATGACTACTAAGTCCATGACTCAATCGACATTTGGTTCTCTTAGCTTCGGAGAAAGCAGGAGGGACAGGAGTATGTTCTTTCTCATATGATGTCCCAAGAGAGAAGAAAACAGAATAACGAAAACATATTTCAAAATTTACAATACAGCACGTACGATATCGTCATAAAATTATTGTCTAGAGTTTACCAAACATCAAGCAGATCGTAATCGATACACGAAAGAGAAGAGCACTAGCGAATATGGCGCGGCTGATATAATTCATGTCTATGAAAGAAAAGGCGATTCGAAGACTGTGACACTTAATTAAGCCAGCTTGATACCTGCCTACTCTCATACATTCACCACCTTGTATTACAATTTATGATCCTTAATTATTCACAGAGATTCCTTTAAACTTTAAACAATTACACTACGCGCTCTTCAGTTCCGAATACAAATGTACAGTGTATGGTGGTTTGATCGTAATTTTATATTAAATTGATGTTTGTCATCTTATCATAGATTTTACGAGAAATGAGTATTTGAACTACAAGAGCGGCTGTAGCGCTATTTTGTTCAGACACAATCATGAAAGAGCTGTAATAAACTGATTATTATGAACATACAATTGCGTATCGTGCATTCTACACCGATATTTGCAAAATTCATACGGAGAAGAGTTCTGTAAATAGATGTCAATTTTTAAAAAAACGGCACAGTTGCCTTAGACATAAGTTGAGGTCGCGTACACGATCCACGGAGTAAATGAAGTATTTCCGTCTTATGCAGTGATACACATTTGTAAAAGTAAGGATAATTCCTCGCAATCCTACATTGCTCCGTTGCTGGCTCTTGGCTCTTAGATTTTTGTACATTCACACAATTGTACATAAGAAACGCTTCGCAAAAGTATCGAAGTAATTTTTCATTGTTATAGTGGTGCACCTCAGTGAAGAGAAAGATATTTCCCGCAATATTTAAACGGTTACTGAAGATATTACGAAATTTATTTTAACATTGTTAATTTAATTCGCTTATTCGTATGATGCCTCTGTAATAAACGACGCTATGTATGTATAAATGTGAAAAGAATGTAACGTGCAATTTTGGTGAAGTATCCTTTATGAAAGAATACTGTATAGAGAGCAAAGAGAGTTTCTCAAAGAGTCTCGAATGCTGTGAGATTTACTCGACGAAAATGGTGTATCGTTATTTAATAATGTATCTACATTATTTGCGATATTGTTGTAATGTACACCTTGTAGAGACAAAAACGGGCGCACAAGAGAACTTCATCAAAGTGAAACGTTCGAAAAGAGATCCGATTTTGCGATATGTGCACAACGAATTCCAGAACGTGATGGTTCGAAGTATTTGTATCTGTGTATTGTCTCTCAAGATACCCAGATGTTAATTGCCGGCTTAACGTTTCTTCAAATTTTTATATGTAAACATCTTCTCACTATAGGAGTCTAGATAGTTATTTATTTCTATACATCGGTGCGACTACGTTTCTGCTTAGCGGAACACCCGATTTAAGTACGCAAGATAGGTAAATTAAGAAATCAATAAATATCAATGAGCGAAAGTGAGAGAGAGAAAGGGAGAGAGAGAGTGAGAGGAAGAGAGAAAGAGTGAGAGAAAGGAAGAGAGTAGGGAAAGCCTTGTAATCTTTGTTTTAAGGTAAAGATACACGGAAATGTCGTCCACGCGAGTTGCTTTAATAATCGGATCGATGACGTACTTAGATTATGGCTTGCCTATGATCTCTATAAGCATAGTTGTATAATCTGCTAACATGTTCGTCATTGATTATTTTACTCCCACACATATTTTGCCAGTGAAATGTGTCTTTTAATCGAAATCAAATTGTTTCCTTAATATCTCATTAGAATTTTGTATCCGACAGAAAGGTAATACGAGAGCGTAATCGTTGTAAAAAATTTTATCCCGGCCGATTTTTCAGAGTACAATTTTATTGTAATGCTTCACATTTTCGTATGTGTATCACACGTGCTGTTCTAAAATGAAATCTGTTTTTGCTGGATTACAAGTATACATGGATCATAGCTAAGGATTGGAAAAGAAATTTTCGATGGTACTGCTGCTCATTTTCTGTGAGATCTATGCTTTGTCAGGTGACAAAGAGGGAGATTGAAATAATGATCTAAAAAAACATTCCATATATGTATATACATGTATCATCCATTAATACGAAATGGCAGAAATGAATCTTTCGAAAAAACAGTAATCTTTTTATAGCACGGTATACACTTTATTGATTAATGTAACTATCAATTCTCTATCATACGTATGTATTTATATATTTTGCACGGCTCACTTCATTGATTTCATAATTTTTCGGTCCAAAAGTTAACAATTACGTATGTATATACAAAGTATGCGAGGGCTACGATAAATTGGTGTTATCGTACTACATCCCAAAAGATAAGGTTTGTTGGGATAACAATAATTAGTCTCTCACATATAACACTTGGAAGTCGAATAACCATTATTTCCAATCTTCCTTTTCTCACGTATATTTTATTCGAAATTTTATATAAAAAGAAGAAGAGAGTAACGTGTCATCGTAATATAAAATGCCGAATAGAACTGGACAACCATAGGATATTAAACAGTACATGAGTGAAAAAATACAATCTATGTTTCTCATACAAACAGATGGTTATTAGAGTCCGGAACTGTTACACTGGCATAACACCTCGTCGAAAATTGTATATCAATTGCTCCTTAATTATTGCATTTTGCATATTATATAAATAACGGGCATTTGTGTGCGACTTATGGTGATTTGTGTCAACGCAATGCTTCCGGACCCCAATCACAGTTCTTCATATTTAGAAACTTATTGATGTCCACCTTTATTTAGACAGTTCATATCCCGCTTATAAGAAAGGAAGGAAGAGTACTTTTCTCGTTACGAGAGAAAGGTACAAAAAGGCTCTATCAAACAGGAAGACCGTGATGACTCACCTCAGCCTAAACGTAAATCTCAAACGAACGCGTAATTTAGTGAAGAACGTAGTCGAGACGACATAGTGTTTTTTATACGATTGTTGTACCTGGCTGTATCAAAACGTTTCTGCTCGCTGTGTACATTTCGGACGGAGGGAATTCGATGTATTTCATTTCGGAAATGTGCAAGAGGTACACTCTTAGGATTTCCTTATATTTGTACATTTCATAAGATGAAAAAAAAAGAAGAAAAGAGAAAACTGATAATACTGACAATAAACAAAAAGATATCAAATGTTCTGCATTTGTAGATTCTAAGATATAAAATATAGGAGTAAGTATCAGTCATGGTTAGTAAAATTCTCACATCTCTTTATTTTAGTCGATGATTAAGAGTTCAGAAATTAATTTAGACGGCAAGTTCTACTAATCCTTGAATTTCTAACTTTATCATATATTAAAAATAATACTTATTAAATTGATATACGGGTAACAGTATCATAGTACATTTCAGCACATATTACCTACGTTTATTTTATATACAAAAATACTTCATACTGCACACAAGACACGTGTTATGTGGCACCAATTTGTATTCATTTCTCTCTCTATCTTCCATAAATATTTATAATACTCAGTTCCAAAATATATTGTGAGCAATCAGATTGACATATTAATCTTCATCCGGAACGAGAAGGTTAAGATTGGCATCTTTCACCACCGAACCCACGAACTTCTCCTCGGCGCCGCGTATGGACAGGGTCTCTGCGGCGATAGCAGTCTTCCTCTCGTCCATCATTGCCGCCCTGACCCAATTCGAGCTGCTGCACTTGCCACAGCTGTGCGACGGCATACGGTTCAGGCTGACAGTCCGGTTGCCACAATCAGCGCACTTGAAGAATCTCTTAACAGCGTCGATCACGCGAAACGGGTGTCTTTGCTCCTTGCACATGTCCGACGCTGAGAATGCCGTGTACTTGCATATTGCACACTTCACAGCTTTGCAATTGACTTTGAAAGTGTTCATCATCTTTTCCTCCATTCTCTCCTTTGCCTCCAGCTTGTTAAAGTACTTCTCCTTCTCTTCGTCGTACGACTTCTCGATCAGGTCCGTATGCGACGACTTGGCTTCTAGCATCTCTTTGAATTTGTCGTTTATGTTCGCTTTTTTCGCGCTCCGCTCTTCCTTTTCGTCACTTTCCCTTTGACGCTTCGCGTTCTTCTCTAGTTTCTCTTCCGTGCTCGCGCGGACCTGATTAGGGTTCTTCGCTTTGATCTTTCCGTGCTCTTGCACCCACTTGATCGCGTTCATATTGGCGCTGCGAATCTGTTGTTTGGTGATTGGTTCGGAGAAATCTATTGTATCCCGATTACATCCCGTTCCCAGTCGCGGGCGTGAAGCTAGAGAAGTCAAACCGATCTTATCTGTGTGATTGCTCCCAGATTTGATTGGCGTAGGATTGCTTTCCTTCAATTGCACTGGACTGGAACACAAAATTGGTCCATTAGGCGTCGATTGTACCATTAACTGCTTTGAGGGCTGCCAGTTCCTTAGCTTGTTGAGTCGTTCGAAATCTTTTCTCGATTGTTTATTTGTCAGCTCGACAGCTATCGCTTTCTTCTTAATATCCACATTGTTCGTCTCAGAGTTTGAATCATTTCTTGCTTTTTTAATACTGTTATCCGAAGTGGTCTCAGACAATAATTCCAAACGCGCACGGTCTTTCTCGTACAGCTCTTCGTTGCGCTTGGCCAGTACCGGTACGAACGACGCCAATCCGCTGTAAGGTTTTCGCGTAACGGTCTGCCTATTCATGCGTTTTATCGCGTCTCCGGTGAATCCGTAGCTGGTATTGCTCGACAGTATGTCTGCTCGTCGCGCACACTTCTTGTATTCATGTTTAACGTGATAGATGCAGTACTCGCATCGACTTGTATTCACGATTGCAGTGCACGGATCCCCGTTCTTCTTGATCGACTTGCATTTGCCCATGTCCTTGGACCTGCCGAGAATCATCAGCTTCTGAGGATTGTCGATCGACAGCGTCGCTTGATCGACGTTGTCCTTGCTCTCGAGCACGTTTGGATTGAGAATACCTATCACACTGCCAGTAATGGTTTTCCATAATTGTTTGTAGGCATTACTGAATAAAAAAATAGACACAGTCTTTAGGTCGTCGGACAGATCGCTTATTTTCCAGATGCAGTAGGAAGTTCCCTTCTGCGAGGTTTTCGTGGCTGATTTGTTGATTAATATACCGGCAATCACCCAGTCGTTATGTACATTGTCAGAAATAATGTGGCTCCTTACTCTCGCTACTGTTACAGCTATCTTGTCTTTCATACGTTCTCTCAATTCCGCAGAGGATACAAGGGGACTAATTATTCTTATTCCAAAGAAGGGATCACTGTAAACGTCTTTTGCTGCACTATTATTATTACCTTTTATAGCATTATTGAAATCAAATGTCTTGCTCTTGTTATTAAAATTGACAGTCCTCTCACTCTGTAATTTTACAGGCTGCTCAGTCTTCAACGAAGACTGGTCTTTTAACAATTGTTTTATCTCCCGTCCATAATTGGAATACTTTTGCTCCTCAAAATAACGCCTGTCTTCATCGTCAGAAGAATCAAGCTTGTCATCATAAACCTCACTGATGACTTTTTCATCGGTTGGTTTACTCTCAGTATTTACGTTACTAGGCGTAGAATCTAAGAAGTTGAACTGCAATTCTGTCAGAGTCTTTCTCGGTTCCGATAGCTTGGCATGTTCAGGCGATTTAGGTTCTCCAAGCTGCTTAGATTGCTCAGTCTCTTCGGTGTCATTTGATATGAGATTATTCAGGATGTCTAAATCAGAATCACTGTCTTCATGCTCCATGTTTTGAGTTCTGTGAAAAAAGTAAAATGAAAAAAAAATAAGGCAGATACATTTATATTCGATTGAATTATATTTAATTCTCTTTTGAGACTTTACGTTAAAGTTAAAAATATAATTTAGAAAGGAAACATGTTTGTAGATACTCAGATAGGGATAAAGTAATGTCAAATGGAGTTAATTAACTCAATCAACCAATTGACTAGTTAGAATTGATTACAAGCTGCTTAGTATTAAATCACACAGATATAAAATTCCTTTTTCTCTACACGTAGAGTGAATTACAAACCGAAGAGAAATTTACTGACAAAAATGTATTCAAAGTTCTTATCTAATCAATCTGGTTTTTTACAATAATAAATAAAAAATCTAACCTTACTTACACGTCACTTCTTTGTACTTTCTGCACGATATTAACAATTCAACAAAAATGTCATTTCATCACAGAATCGCTTGCGCGTAAACGCCCTCGAGACACAATTTTCGCTTATTCAACAATTTTTGTGCGCGACACGCTGTTATGTACAATTATTTACACGACGGAAGCGTCAACGCCCGACGTTGCCCGCCAATTCTTAGCAGACCAGCAGACGACAATTCTCGGCGAGGGTCAACAAATCGCGGGAATTCATTCGCGCAGGCGCCGCTCCTGCCGCTTCGATATATCGAGAATCGCGGCAGCGTCAATAGCTTTCGATAGATTTCGAATTGCGCTTACTTCTGGGACGCGCGGCGCGCCGCGGCCCGCGGCCGGTCGAGGGACGCGGAGTCGCGGCTCGAATCGCTCGTCGTGTTTTCGTCGTCGCGTCGTGAATTCGGAGCGCGAACGATCGTCTCCTGTGAGTGCACGTCTCTCGTGAGGTGCACTGGACGCTCGTCGTGTGGCACATCGGACGTACGAAGCAGGACATCGTGTGCGAGATCGCTACGTCGCGCGTCGCGGCGCGGCGTCGGTCTCGGGATATCGACCAACCTCTCTCGACGCGTACTCCTCTTGTGCGCCCGAGAATGATCACAGTCGTTTTCATCTCGCATCTCGCTTCACTCTCCGACGCAGCATCGAGATGCCAGCCAGCGAGAGCTGAAAGAAAGAACGAACGAACGATCGTCGCCAGGTATTTTGCGTCGTTTATGTAAATTCTTTCATCTGATACTTGATCGGCGATCGATAGTTAAGGCGATCAATGCCGCCATTTTCTCGTTTCGCCGCGCTCTTTGCGCATCGATGACAATTTTTTGGAGGCGTAGGGTGAAGGCTTTTGGGTTTGATCCCTGTACTATTATTTCCATTCTCTCGAATTCTTGTGGAAATTATTGATATTAGAATAGAAGTAATAAAATGACTTGTGTCAATCTTGAAAATTGAACAATTTTGAGGCGAAAAAATTATATATATATTTTTTATGTATATAATAATAGGTAATCCGATTAATTGGTTTTGTGTTGTTAAAAACCGTGTTATTCGAAACTTTGGATTTATATAGTTTTGGATATTACGTTCCATGTTATTGAAAACCGTGCAATTCAAGATTCCACACTGAAAGAAAAATTTGTTAATCCAAAAAAAAATTTAATCCGATACGTTCGAACTAAACATGTTAGTTAACTAAACACGGTAGATAGTTAACTAAACATTAGAATTTTTTAATCAAGAATTAATTAATTCAACTAATGTTTAGTTAAACTGACTAAAATGTTTAGTTGAACGTATCGGACTAAATATTTTTTCGAATTAACAAATTTTTTTTTAGTTTAGATCTATATTATATAAATTTGGCTGCAATTTATTTAAACAAAAAAATTTAAAATAGGGTCGAAGTAGTCACCACTTTTTTCAATTTAATTCAAGTATCGTATTATTCGAGGATCATGCGCGCTGTATATGTAAATAAAAAAATATATGCTATTGATTGCATACGTCTTTCATCATTAATTCAAATTGCATGATAAATGCAATTTTTATACTACATAGATATATTTACTGTCCCAACAATAATATCACTGTTTTTTTTTAACGTGAGCTTATAGACCGGAAATCATAATTTCAATACATATAATATATTTATTGCATTATATATATCGAAATTTAATAATATAATAATATGATTTAATAATATAACGTATGTAATTTATTTTGAATACACATACAATACTTAACGCTCTAGTAATAATTAATAACGTGGCCTTTTAAAAGGCATCGTCCGCGATTTTTCATTTATGATTCCCACAGGAATGGGAAACAAATTACAACAGTTTCGGTCTATGCTATGTAAGTATAAAAATCACTTTTTGAAACCTTAAAGATGATACATGAATTTTTATAGATTTTTTTAAACACAGAAACGCTTTTGAAAACTCTTTGGACTAAAAGTCCCAGGGTGTCCAGATGAGTGCTCCAAAAACACAGTGTCCGTACGGTGTTAATGGATATATGACTTATTTTATTACGCGCGTTTCGAGAGAAATGCATCTGGGATTACTAATATAGCTCGTTAACAGGTTAATTTATATATCGTGTTAATTTCTGTAGGTGTATAATTGTTATTGCCCGGCATTTCGCTGTCCTATTTCGAAGAATAAGTATAAAATAGTAAGGGAAGCTAATAATCTTTAGCGATTGTTTTATTCGAGCTATTGCTCACAATAAATTATTTGCGATCTGCAATCGTCGCCAAATAGTCGTATGATCGTTGATTCATCGCATTGTCGCATTTGTCGCCGATGTGTAATGACGTAATTTTCTATGGTTAGGTTTATGGTCTAATGAGGTATAATCAGAGTACATATGTTATCATATAGGGTGTCCAAGACAAGGGGTATAGGGTAGACAAGAACTCTCTTTCTATATTTAACGGCATATCTGTTTAATAATTCATAAATTATTTTCTTTATTAAAATATTGAGAGAAAAATTGGTTTTTAGTTTTTACCATTAAAGATATTAAATATTATTTTTATTATTAAATATTGATAATAATATTGCTAAAGATGCAAAGAAATTCTTGTTTATTTAAATTTAAGCAGGTTTTATTTTTTTGGAAATTTTATGCTTTAATTTAATTATAATATTAATAATAATTGTCGAAAAATCTAACGAATAACGACTCTTTGTGAAATAGTATTTCGATGAAATAAAATTAATCCTAAACTAGTCACAGTATTATTAAGTTAAAATTAAAAATTTTCAACATTCCTAGAAAGTATTCACATGTACATATACACACACTTTCTATGTATATAATATTATACATTTATGTATTTAATATTATATATTTTATTATGTTCTATCTTTAATAACAATGTTAAAGTGTAAGAAAGTTAAGAAAGTATATTATTTGTATAAAAGGATAATTGCTGTTTCTCTTGTTCACACGAATTCACTGCACAAATACTCATACGTGTGAATTCGCGCCACCGTTATTTATACTCACCGACTAACGATTTTCGTAGCGAGGTGACCGCGCTTGCCGCAAGCACGGAAATCGACCAGTCTCTTCTTATGAAATATTCAGGCTAGATGTTGCAGTCGGACTAACTCGAACAGTCAGTTTGCATCTAAGCAATTCTCGCGGATGAGGAGGCAAGCAGCCGGCGTATCGAAAATACGTTCTGGAAATGCTTAATCGAAAGTCTCGCGTCGCTGTATTAGCTCTTGGCAGCGCGACATTATTTCCCTCTGCGGATCAATATTAGGACGTGTTATTTTTAAATATTATAGATATCGCATAAGACATAAGATAAGACGTGATCTCCATCATTCATGGTATTCTGTAAAATGACAAGAAATATGATAGGATTCAATGGAAATAGAATGGGACAAACGGCAATTGGTTTTAAGTATTCAAACAGTCATTGAAGAAAATAATTAATATAGGAAAATGGAGTCAATTGTTCTTCGACAAATTATTGAAATGATTTCTAATGCCTAAAATTTGAAAAAATAGTTATTTATTGAGTTTATGTAAAATAAATTTATCAAACAAAGCTTTTGATTTTATGTTTGCCTCATTTTTATACTTCAGATAAACAGGACAATGTGATTTTTTAGTGACAAAATTAATGGCCGTAAGTTTAATATAATAACTGTTATTTTATTTTGCTTCATATATATTACAACTACTTGCCTGACAAGAGTTTTTAAAGGAATGTATGTAGGATCATTAAACATTAAGCGTTTCCACAGTTGTTTCGTGAAAGCGGCGGCTACTTTAATCCTTTGCGAGATGCTTTCTACTGTGTTATGCGATGAATAGTAGATAAATGTTTCCTACGCACAATGTACAGTTATCGTTTAACTATACGCTAGCATACAGCTTACACTTAATAAGCGTGTAGATACCTGCTCATTATAATCTCTCTTTGCATCCTTATGTGAATATATCCTCTAAATCTTCATGATAATTCTTAAATGCTATTATATTTATTCTATTTTTCAATTAAATAGGTTTATAATATTTATTATTTTATTATATACATTTTTATTTATTATTATAAATTAATGGAAAATTAAATTATCATGGAAAATTAAGGAATTTAAACGCTGCTAATCCTTATTCAATTTATTTAAATATAAAAAAAGAAGATCTTACGGACAACAAGGTTGGAGATTCTTGAAAACAGAGAAAATAGTAATAATAAGCAAAATATAATAGATGAGAATGCTAGAATAATATTCTGCCTCGTGCAGTTTCTGTATATGCCACGAATAGTTTTTTTTTTCATCAAAATTTTATATGCAAATGTAATCTGAAGAAGACTTTTATAAAGTACACGGAAACTTTCTTTGACTTTGGTACGATGTCGGATCTAGTTCCTTATAAAATAATAACGCAACGCGATAGTATCCGCTCAAGGATACAGAAATAATTGCGCATGGCGAATAAATTATTCCGCATATTTTCGTCGATCGGCCGGCGCATGTATGCCGATGCACTTGGTGCCCCGTGGTACCACCGTCCGTCGGTCGATTGGAGCAATAAACCATCAATAATACAGTCTACTTGCTACGGTTTAACGTATATTCAAACGGAATACACGCAGAATACTAGTGCATTTACATGCCTGAAAGTAATAGACTCGCGACTCGGCTATTTTTCCGTGCGATTGCATTGGTTCGCGACGTTGCATAGAAATTTGTATATGATCGGGAGAAACGGATCTTTTCATATAATGATTGCGCCAGAAACGATATCGACAAGTGAACGTGTCATTTTATTCTGTGGTCTAATTCTGCCAGATCGATATCTCGAGATATGTATGGCACGAGAAAGAAACGGCAAGGACAAAATATTTCGCCTGCACAAAAGTACCACTATATCTTTCAACATACACGATACATTTTTGTCTATTTTTTTTAATGTAAATTTAATCAAACAGGATATATATATATATATATATATATATATATCTCGTTATTGATTTCATATCTTGATAGAATGTCTGCAGAAAAGATGCTCTAATATCTTCATTTATGCATATGCATCAAATTTATCATAATATAAGCTGAAATATTATAATACTTGGCAGTTATCCTTCTTCTGTAGTCATCGTTCTTCAACAATTAATGATAAACATTTTTTTCCAAGCTGGACAGTCGCGAGTTTTCTCTTAATAAATGCGATATTTATCATTCTTCCACGCAACCTGACCTATAAAAAAAGAAAATATACCGCGGACAACCGTTGTAGCGGGATTTTTTCTTTCTTCATACCGCGGACGCGTTGTTCACTCGCGTGCAACGGGACTCCAGTGCCATTCCATAATTCTGGAACTAGTTGGAACAAAAGCAGCTCACGTATCGTCCATCTGCCCCCCTTCTTCCTTTCTGTTCCTCCCGCCTCTTTTCGCCGGTCTTGTTTCTGAATCATCTGCGACACAGCCGCGGGCATCTTCCACCTGCTAATCTCGAGGAAAGCTGTGCTGTTCCAAGCGGCTTCCACCTGTTAGTTACGGGGGAAAGCGTGTAGTCACGGGAGTCCCTCGTGTAGAACGAAGCTGCATGCGCCGTGCATCGCTCTTCCACCCGTGGCATCTGCGCTCTCTCGATAGTAAGAAAGAGAGAGAGAGAGAGAGAGAGAGAGAGAGAGAGAGAGAGAGAGAGAACGCACGCTGCGAATGCACAACGCGGTGTGCTTCGAAAGAAAGTACACTATTACCTTCGACGCATCGTTGCATCTCGCGATTTGCTCCTTAAAGCATCAACACGGGTTCTTTCATGTGCAAACGAGTCAGAATTTTTCGCGGTACAATTGAATTCTATCCTTATACAGATTACTACGTGTAATATCTATATTTCATAAGATCTGTAAAATATCAAGAAAGATCGCAGATTTTCTTGGAGATTTTACTTTACAATAAAACTACAAGAAAAGAAAATATCAAGAAAGTAATTATTATACACATACATATCTTTTTTGCATCAATATATTATTAATATATTATCAATATATTATCAAATATATTATCAATATATTATCAATATATTATTAGAAGAAAGATTTTAATTAATTTCAATTACGTACGCAATTTGATAAAATAAAAGAGAGTGTGGAACGGGCTAAGTAATGATAAAATAAAAATATATTATTAGGCACAATTGAATAAAATATATATAAAATTTATAAACTCAAATTGATTATTATTTTAACGTATTTTTAAATGTGATCTCTGTATTTTTTTATACTTTAACGCGCATATTTCGCATTAGTCTTTGGATTTGTTGATAAAAGATCCTTCGTTGCACGCTCCTTCGCCTTCAGTCGCCTTTTGTAACAAACTCGACGAAGGGATTTTCCTCCGGGGTATGCTTCTCTCTTGACCTCTTTGTTGTAACTCATTTTAATAACGCAACTTCAATAATTATGGTTATTATAATAACGGTGCGCAGTAAGCGTAGAACCAAAGCGCTCGTCATTACAAACTATACCAGAACTTCTGACAAAACTTACTTCTCTTTTTAAACGAAACCTCTATTTCTCTTTTGAAATAAGATGCCCATAATACCTAAAGTGATTTACTTACAAATTTTATGACATGCTGATTTATAATTTAAATAACACCACACTGTTTTTTGACCATCAATGTACGTGCTTTATTGAGAGTAAATATTATTTCGTAAATACACTAAAAAGAAGTAGATATGTGAGTCATTAAACAGAAAATTTCTATATATTCGTTATGTAAAATACTATATCCATAAGCACATGTTATATAATTAGTAATTAGAAGAACTTTGTATACGTATATCTTCCAGTTTTTACGCAAATTTCTTACTTTTAATTTAAAGAGTACTGACTCACATAAATTAAATTAAGAAGTTAAATAAAAATATCATTTAATTAAAAATGCAGTATTTATTAGGACGTAAATTTCATTTCTTAAATTGATATTTTTTCTTCAACTATTGAGCGAAGGAATATCACGAAAAAAATTGATTTCGAAATATACATTTATTAATTTCATTTCATTATTTGCCTCATCGTAACTTCGTGGCAAACGCGAACGAGTATTCCCATGTTCTGAGAAATGAGTTCGAAATTCCCCTACGCGTACGTAGCGACTTCCTTTCTCGATAGTCCAAGATAGTCCAAGAACACGTGCGAAGATCCCAACGCACCCCTATCTTGGCGCGTTTCCCCTTCGCAATAGTGGTCATCCCCTCGTCGAATGCAGCTCCGTTTTCCCGTCACCTTTTCCGGCGGTGAGTGCGCGACGGAAGAAGGGGGACCGCCGATGGTCCCTCTTCAGGCACGCGCCTCTCGCTTCTCCGTCCCCCTCGTCTGAATCGCGAACGACCTGTTCTCTTCCCCTCGCACCCATCGTCGGCGCTCGATCCAAAGCCCCCCACATACTCTGCCACCCACCCACTCACCTACCCCGACCCAGTGGCCCGCGGGCCACCCCCACCTCACCCTCGCGGCGCGGCGTGGCGCGGCGACCCCGCGCGCGCTCGTCCCACCGTCCCACCGTCCCACCGTCATCGCGCTGGTTCACGCTCCGTCAGTCTGTCGGCAACCTGCGTACCAGTCGTGTCGCAGCGCTCACGTAACAAAATTCTTATTATTATTACTATCACTCTTTACTTGCCTTGAAACTTGATCGGTGGTGTGTTCATTCTCGTTTTACGACTTCGTTGCGCGTATATGATTTACTACACCGTCCCACCCTCTCAATTACGTTTCTCGCGTCCAGGAGCTCTTGCGCTCGAAGAAAAATTGCCGCCGCCGCTGCATACGTCCGCGCTCGCGCATGAAACTCGCCACGACTCGCGATCGTACGCGCGCACGATCACACGGGGCGCACCGATAAAGTGACCGAGAGACAGAAAGCTGTCACGAGGGAGAGAGGGAGAGAGGAGCACGAATACGTCAAGTACGAGCAGATCGCCTGCGAGCTTTACCCGATCGCCGCCAACGTTGGTACCTACGAGCGTCGCTGGCACTCCGGAGGATTGCTGCCGCGAAGCACCAGCCATCCGGCGCGTGTCAAGTCGTACGCCTCGCGCAACCTCGTCTTCGCCGTCATCGTCGCCGTCACCGTCGTCCTCTTCGTCGTCGTAGCGACGCAGCAGCGCTGGAGTTCATCAGCCGCGACGTCGTCGGACGCGCTACATCCGGTGCATGGGTCACTGTTCACGGGAGATAGATGAACCGTCTCCTGTTCACGGGAGAACCATCGCCGTCGTCGCGTTCACCGGGTGCTGCCCTGCTCCACCTCCACGGCGGGCACGCTGCTGGTGTATCGATTGCTCTAAAATAGACGCGTGGGAACAACACCTGCAGGCCAGGCGTACACGTACACACATGCCGCTCGCAAGCGCATAAACTGGCGCAACAGACCACACACGCCTGTGTTTCACGCTTCGTACGTTATATACGGCACGTTCTCTCTCCCTCTCTCTCTCTCTTTCTTTCTCTTTCGCTCTCTACTACTCGTCGTTGCGCTGTCACGACTCTCTCGCAGCAGCAACGTGTGACAGGTGCAACGACGGCGACATCGTCGTAGGGTGGTTGGTGGTGGCGCTGGCGAGAGCCACAGCAGGAAGCGGAAGAAGAAGTGAGTCCGGTCGGGGCGAGAAGACGCGAAGAAGAAGAGAAAGAAGTAGAAAAAGTCAGGAAGGGACAGGCAGAAGAGCAGAAGAAAGAGGAAGAAGAATAGAGGAAGCCGGCCAAAGGAGAGAGAGAAGGACCGGATCAGGGAAGGAGAGGAGGCGTGGAGGAGAAAGAAGAGGGGGCGGAGGAGGAAGAGGAGGAGGAGGAGGAGAAGGAGGAGGAGGAGGCCGCGGCCCCCGTGTTTCTCGCGAAGGGAAGGTTATTTTCCAGTGATACGTCCTGGAGGCGCCCGTCGTCTTCGCCGGTACAACCATAACGCCGCCCGCTTTAAAACGCCCGAGACGGGACACGGTGGATTCATCGCCGCCACCCGCTCGTACCGCAGCCCCCGGCAACCCCGGACCGTCCAGCAAACTCGCCTGCATCATGGACGCGCCGCTATCGCAGAGCATGGACTCCGTCAACACGGTGGCCACCGGCGAAGACGAGGTAGGTGTTCTAAGGATTTGCCTGTCTGATGAGACGCCGCGACGGCGCGGCGCGGCGCAGCGCCGGTCCGTGCCGCGTACGATGGCCGAAGGGGTGGAATCCACCCCTTCTGACGCACTCCCTCTGTCTCTCTCCCTCTCCCTTTCTCTCGCGCCCCACCGTAAAACTCCGAACTACCTTTACGTTTTACGCGAGATTCTCGATAGAGTCTTTTCCCCCAAAACCTACCCCTTTCTCTTCTTCGATTCGCCGAGGGGAATACTTGGATATCAGATATCGCCGTCTTTTCTTTCTTTCCTTCTATCGAGAGGCTACACTGTTCACTACTCTCTCTCTTTCTCTCTCTCTCTCTCCCTTTCTCTCTTTCGTCCTTCTCCCTCGCACTTATATATTATCGCCATATTGGTTGGTTCTCCATCCCCCTTACCCGCGTCTGTATATACACGTTTGTCTCTCCCTCGCTCGTTCCAACCCTCGCGCGTCATAGCGCGCGCAAGCGCGTGGTGAGGTACTTGCGCAGACTGCTGACACGCGCGTACCTCCGCCGCGTGTAGAATGCCGCTCATTAATGATGCACTCGATGCAAGCTCGATGCATCATACATGCTCGAAATGGTCCGACGTTAGGCATAGCAAATGTATAAACAGAAGCTATAAAAGGTACTCCATTTGTAAATAATTATAATTATTGATCTAAATAGTTCATGAAGACGAATTTTCAGATATGTGTTGAAATGTTTTTCTTGATAACACACAATTTAAACCAAAATTCTATAACATTTTACGAATTGATTAGTCATATTGCTGAAGTGTTAGAGAAACAGCGTTCATTGATGCACAGCGAATCACTACGAGAAATAACATTTGTATGCGCATCACCGCATTATTCTCAATAATGACTCATTATATTGTTATAACAGAGATATTAGTTACCCTCCGATGAGTAATTTATGGAGATATTTAGGAATTAATTGGAATTAATGTACGCGATCGTGTATCGAAGCGGTTTTGTAAAATCGATTGTGAAACAGAGAGGCGCGAGGTTAGCAATTATATGTAATTGTACTATCCATTATGCTCGCACGTTCATCAAGATCCTTTGTTCTTCGTGATCAACCGTAACTATATAATCTTGTGCAATTTTTCGCGATTGCTCGTAACGTATTCTTTGTAGAGCGGGCAGCTGGCGTGACGCAACTGTTCGGAGTTGAAACAGTTGTACGACGCAACTGTTCATAGAGTGGAAGCAAATCGTATTTAATTTACGATGTTATATGCGTTACAGATCGAGAGACGCTGTAGAGAAATATTATACGTTAGTTATAGCGCGAGTCGCGCAAACTTTGTTTTACATTAATTTTCAAACCGTTGCGTTGCAACGAAGTTTCCGCGCCGTGTCGTTGTACTGCGCACTTGATAGCAACGGCATACATCAAGAATGCCGTAAAACTTCTCGAGAAAAAATACGAATACAAAAACGCCGGAGAAGTCTCGCGAAAAAGTGTACTTACGGTACATGAAATTTTTATGCGTTTCATTCGTTGAAATGTTTGATCTTTTAATATTTCATAGTATACATTACTGGAACTTCCAAAAAAAATTAAAATTTTTTTTATGTTCTTAGAATAACATCCTTTATAGACATATCTACATATTCATTTTTCAAATAACAAATCATTGCTCCAAATTAAAAGCAAAAGATTTTATAACAACATTGATTATATATCTTTGCCAACAAATCCTAACATCTTAATCTAAATAAATAGATGACTTAAAATATATGGAAATAATTATAAGAAATATTAATAAGTCATGAATTAAAGGATTAGACATTTAAAGATTTTTATCGCGCAAATAGGTAAATTCATCGAGTTATGTCCTATCGACTACGTAAACATTGAAAGCATCTAATCGATTATTGATCCAATTTAACTGAATCTATTTTTATTATTATTATAGGATAAAATTTTTGCAGGCTCGATTGAAAGATCAGTTTTGAATGAGTTCAAATTTAGGTAGGCTCAAAAATTCTGCAGGTTCGATTGAAAGATGAATCTCGGACGAGTTAAAATTTAGATAGGCTTTACTATCTCGAAGTACAATCCTGGCGCCGCCTCGATAAATGATAAAGCCGCGCAACGCTATCGTTGCGCAGCAGCGTATATACGCGCATATATACATATACGTTTCGCGGCGCGGAAGGCGGGAATTCGATCGCGTGCCGCCCGCCACGACAGAGTGTATATGCCTCGCAGGTGACTCGTTTTCACCGGTGCGCGCTCGATCGGACGGTTGCTTGCTTCCTCGCTCGCTCGCTCGCTCGCTCGCCTGCACGCCCGCCTGCTCTCTCGTTTGCCAGGCTGGCTTCCTTCCTCAGGCACAGGCAGGCGGCCACCTGAAAGAGTGACGCCGCCACGCCGCACCACACCACGCTCGCTATTGATTTTTCTGCGACTGTGCGAGAGGGCCACCGAGGAGGGCCCGCCAGCACGCTCCGCGCTATGTCACATCATACGGGAGGTGGATTACGCCTCGTGGCGGTAACGTGGGTGCCGAAGATGTGTGTGTGCGTGTGTACGTGCGTGTATACGCGTACGTCGTATATACGTGGACGGCATACATATATGCGCAAATGATTTGACTTAGGTCGCAGAGCGTACCGGCTGGAGACTCCAATGAAGCGTTACCGGCGAACCTGCCATCCGTTTTTTGCCACGTAGGGTCAATCGATTCATGTGTTTACGATAGAGAACAGATACTTGTAGGGAATCACATTTTGCACCGTGAAGTTTTGGCAAAAATGCCATTTCTTTCTAGAAATTTATAAACTTGTATAGTTCAAGACAATTTGTAGATAAACCGCGTTTTGAGATAGGTTTCCATTTTACTTATTAATATTTCTGCTCACCGATTTAATTCATTTAAATCTCTTTCGGTACTTTTTATCGTGTGGTCATTCATCCATATTGCATCTTATTTATTATAAAGTTTCCTTATAACAAGCGTAGTGTTTGTATTATTTTATTTATAAAAGGAGAAATTATTCTCTTCATACCTAATTGTATAAAGTGTATATAAAGTAAGTTATCTTTTGCTTATTAAATTCTTTGACTAATTGATTTTTCTTTCTAGCAAAAATGTCAAGGAATATTATTTATCATTTGCCGCAAACTTTTAATTTACATAATAAATATTGTACTTCTGCAGCTTCTTTAATTCTTGAAAAATATTTTTCATTATTTCAGTTTCATGTTTTTTATTACAGAAAAATTGATTAAAAATTAAATATATACTTTATAAATTTTAAATTAAGAAAAACTTAATTTAAATTGTAAATATACATTTTATAAATTAAGATTTTTTTATAACTTAAAAATGTTCGTCTAAATCTAAATTACAGGAAAGTTATTATTGCACTGACCTTTGTAAAATTATTAAAATCATTGATTTTCGAGCTTGTTTCAAAACGGCGAGATAGACACGGGAAAACGATAAATGAATATTTATTCAAACTATTGTTTTGTCGCGGAAAATTTCATTCAGCCGGTCTTTCGTCCGGATGACGACACGTTTGCTATGCGACGAGTTCGTGATTATAACGAGGAAACGCTTTCATGCTTTTCCCCGTTAATCGGGAAAATGAAATTCACCAACAGGTTACGGCTTTTAATATGAGTATCGATGTCCTGCGAGAGGTAACGTCTACAATAACGCAATAACTTCAAAACAGAATTGTAGCTTGCGTATCGTATGGCATAACGATCACGTTAATCAGTCCCGACAGTAATAACGTTATTTAGAACGTTACGATATTGCGAGTTAGTGAAATATATGTTGTTAGTTTCAATTAAAAATAGCTGAGAGAAATGTTTACATTTTATATTATTATTATTTTTTATCTAATAAAGTTATAGGTTATACGTTTAATTTATTTTGTATAATATAATAAATTTTTATCGTAAGGCACGAGACAAGAAGGTTTGCATTCTAGAAACAATATTTTCCATTGTACATTAATACTAATTAGTATTTCATTTAGTATTTCAACCAAATACGATTTGAATAAATTTGTGGAAAGATGGAATTTCAAAAAATTTGATTATACAAATGTATGGTAAAACTACAATACAACATTTCAGTATATATGAGACGTTTACCGCGCATGTTCCTCGTACTACTAATCGATATAGATATCGATTTCACTGAGATTTCGCGGTGTACATCGGTGTTTGATAGTGCGTGTGTGCGGATAAATTGTGTGACTACAACTCAATGCGCGCCGTAATTATCGAGATTCACGCACAGACGCCGGCGCGTCGAGACACCGCAAAAGAGCAGCGGCGCGTGAGAAAATCCACAAAGATATTTCGAATTCGTTAGGCAAACGAACGATCGCGCTCGAGTATACATACAACGGCATTATCCTCTTAGAGGCGGATGGCGGAGTCCGCATTATGCGTTAACCTTCATCGATGTGTGCAGGTGCATGCATAAAGAGCACCGGCTGGCTAGGCCGCCCCTTCGCCGTTCCTCTCGTTCTCGTTTCCGCCCTTCTTTCCGTCTGTCCCGCGCGAAAAGCGAACGGGGAATTGGGCTTGGAATCCCCGAAGCTGCACGCTAATGCATTCGGATGGACCGAAATCTCGGTTGGGAACGAAAGCGGAATAAATGCGCGCGGTTACACGGAGAAATCGTCGGAATTGTGGTATACAGGTGGAAAGAGTGGAAAAACGTGATAAGCGTGATGTGGACGAGAGTGGAAAGTTTATGGTAGAATTATTCCTATTATTCGCGACTTATCATTTTGCTCTGCGAATCATTGAGGTTCTCAACATAGCAAAAATTAAATTAAACTGTATTTTATTTAAAAAGTGTAGATTGAAGAATCCAGGTATTACAATTTACGGATATTACTATATATATATATATATATATATATATATATACACATATACGAGATAGCTGTCTTTAATTAAAAAATACTAATTATTCAAATGTTCTTGGATCCATGATTTTATAATTTTATGAATTTTCTACATGATTTATTCGGATAATCTAACATATCAGATATTGTACAATTTTGCGCTCTTTTGATTCACGTAGAGATTTAATATTTATCTCTATGGTATTCTTACTGTATTTAAAGGGAATATAATTATATAATTTTCATTGAATTATTAACACATTTCTGGTCGCGTTGACATTAGTCATGCTGAGTCGAAATAATCTGCATGATTTTCCTCTCTTCATGTGACTCGCTATATTTGTAAAAGCCGCGAGGAAACGTTGAACACGACGGCTTTCGCAGCTGATTCGTTTATCGACTCCTGATAATTCCACGATCGAATCACGTTGCCCGCATTAGGGAGCTGGTAGTCGCTGTAGTTAGAAAGTAGAACTCGATCTCTCGGCCGACTGTCGTGGGAGAAACTGATACAGAAAGTGGATGTACGGCAAAAAAGTACGTAAGCTGTAAAGAGACTCTCGCTTCTCACGCCAGGATTTTCCGTGCGTCTCTTGACCTATTCGTTAGTGTTTTAAAAACTTTTTCTCATTTTTTTGAAACTTCATAAAATATCCGAGATAAAATGGTTATGTGGTGCTTCTATGTGCTTTCAGTAAAATATTTCTTTATGAACTAAAATGAAGAATATTGCGCGTTATCAATAGCTAAGTTAAAATGGAACACAACAAATTATATATTAAATTATATATTAAATTGTAGTTTTGATATTCTCTAAAGCAAGAATTGGTAATTATAAATTTTAATTAAGTTAAAAATCGTGAATTTTTATTTAAATCTAACCATTTTTAGACTGTAAATAATTTACTCAATATTAACTTAAAATACATGAATCTTTATTTTGGTATAATTCTAATATATATGCGATAAAGTTTATTTATAAATTTAGTACAACGACCGTAAATTGCAGGTCAATTCTCGCGGCTTTTCTCGCTGCTTCTGACCTCAATGTAGGATTTATAACTTTTGTAGGAAGTGGGGGTACGCGCGTCACACTTAGAGACATTTTTTATTCCATTTATCTTGCACCTTAAAAAAAGCGCTAGCGGTCACAAACGATTTACCTTGCTTAACGCTTACGCGCGGAAATTCTGAAATCTTCGGACCGTTACGAGCAGCTGTTACCGCGCGCGCGACTTAAGCGATCGATCATCGCGGTCGAGGGAAATAAAAACAAAAAAGTTCGTCCGCTTCGGTGGCCATCATCGGCAATGTTTAAACTTCTCTAGCGAATGCCGGAAGCTGGATGTTTGGCAGTTACGAGACTTACGAGAAAGGGAGTCGGGAGTCGGGAGTCGGGAGGAAGTCATCGCACGTCGAAGAATAATCCTCTTTCCTTGACCGCGCTCGTCTTCCTGGTGATGGGATTTGCTTGCTGGAAACGTGTCGGTGGTGTGAGGGACCTTGCTAAATCGATTTGCTATGAATCCGATACGGGGAATGGTGGGATTGACAATTATTGATCGCTAAACGACAGAAGTCTCAGTTTTTATCGAAGTCGTCGATGAAGGCGTGAGTGCATCGATAAACGTGCCTGAAAGTTTAATTTTGCTTCATACGATTTTTTTTGGTTCGACTTTTTGCTCGAGACACATTTCAGCGAAATGTAGGATAAATTGGAGTACCTAAATATGGCAGTGGGATAAACGTGATGAATATAGGATACGTATAAGCTCGATAGCCGCGATGAATAATAGATGAATTATAAAATAGTGAAACCGACATAAAATCTTGATTAGAAGTTGAATTTCAGATAATCGTCACTAATAATACAAAAAAATTGCTTATAAATACTAAAACTATCAGTTTTATTATTGGAACGTCTTGCTGTGGTACACGTGCATCGATTTATCATGTTTATCGTATCATGTTTGCTTTACTGGAGTATAATCATACACCGTAATAATCGTAATCGCGTAGTTTACACAAAGGGCATAATATATAGTTAATAATACGATCATAATATTCCACAGAGTTAATAATACATTGATAGAATAATTTTGCGATACACATAGATCACGATAAGCGAGTAACTTATAAAAGTTGAATACTTTTTTATCTTCGGATTTTTCCTTCATAAAAAATTTATTTAATTTCGAGAACGTACTTCTCAAAATTTAAAGAGAAGTAACTATAAAATGTAAATATGGATTTATATAAATATATAGGAGCAATTCTCTCGAACGAAGGTTTTAGTTCAGTGGGGTTTGAAATGGTTGTTGCAAGTTACGGTGACGATAGAGATATTCGGGAATGGAGTTTGCCGAGTGCAATAGCCTCGCTTGCCAGCCTTTTTCTTTTCCTCGTTAGACAGAGCACACCACTCGTTTCGCAAGAAAACTCGCGGTTCTACTCTGCAATCGCTGTGATTACGTAAACCAGCATTATTACACCTTTACATTGTAAAGCGGTCGCGATTCTCGCGTGCAGTTTGCACTTGCAACGACGCTGTACGTCCGAAATGCGCTGCCGTTTCTGTAGAAAATTCGCCGTGAGAACATATATCCCGTTTACTATCTTCCGTCAGTCGAAATATCTCGATCTGATCTTTCTTGGATTCTGTTTGAGCGCGTAATTAGCTTAGAGGAACTAATGTCTGCCGCGAGCGACTGCTCTGTACGCAAACAATCTACTAATTGAACGACTTAATTAAGCAGTGTACTGGCTTAATATATTGATAGCTACTAATTATAGTAATACGTAGCAATAACGATGACTTTCGTAGAATGTGTGATATTAAGGAACACATAAAAATCGAAATATTGTTTGGAGATTCTCCTTGAAGCATTTTTGTTCTAATCATATAACACAATTTGCAATTTTTATTTTTGAAATATTTGACGAATCAAATCTTTAATACGTAAAATTGAAACAGAAAAAAAAACGGTACAGACAAATGCAATATTTGTGAGATCCAGAAATAAGTAAAAAGTATTATAGAAGTTTCCGCGATATTTTCCCACGATTTTAAGCTATCTTAAATTTACATTGACGTGATGTTTTTAATTTTTATAAGGAGCACATTGTAATGTAATTATGCGACGCATAATTTCATAACAATGTAGCGAGAAAATATCTACAATGCGACTTCAAGTTGTTCCAAGTTATTACAATTCAGTTGCAAACGTATTTTTGTCAACTTTCGCCAAGTGAATTAACGCTTTCATGAATTCGCGCAGATTCGCGGTATCGATAATCTACGAGCGGAACGAGCTCGAGATTTCGTTCTTTTTACGAGTAGTCCTCTTGTCGCAGTGTCAACGTCAAGAGATCCTCATTGTCCCGCGTCGATTCGTCCTGACCTCCTTACTCATCGGCGAGAAAGACTTTCTCGGCCGAATTTGCCATCGCGGTTGCCCGAGGAGACGATGCGCGATCGATACTCGATCGCCGAGGAAATCTGCGCGTGCCCGACGATCGTCGTTAAAATACGCGGACACAGGTGCGTTAATTTTTGTGTGTTAACTTTTGCACTTGTACATTGTTTATCCGAACTGCGGGGATCTTTGCTATGATCTCTGTTCTTGTAAAATATTTTTTTCCATTAGAATTCATAAAATTCATACAGCTTAACAAAGAAAAAAAATCTGCTATTTCTAAATTTTTGAAAAAGAGTAACGTTAGTTTTTTCATTTGGCTTTTGACGTCAAATAATTTTTCAATATTAAGGGAAGAAAGTACGGTACGGTTGGTTATGATATGTGATTTATGAAACTTTATTTAACTATTATGATAGCAGTATGTCGTGAATATCGATAGACTTTACTCAATATTGATGGCCTCGCTATTATCGCAAAATTACGTTGCGACATACCAATACTACACGAAAGCGCCGCGAGTTAGAATGCACTACCTCGTATTCAATCATCTAATTGCCTGCATAGCCAAGCTAACCGTAAATCCCAATCGTATACAAAATGGGGCAACATTGACTAACGATTTATTAGTCAGACAGACGTGTAACCACTTCATTATGGAACGGAATCGATTCGGGGCATAGGTGGTGGGTCGAGGGGAGGGAAGAGGCGGTCAAAATTTCGTGATTGTTTGAGTTCTCCGCAGGTGGGTGGTTGAATTTAATTTATGTGACTGGTCGCTAACACGCTGGATTCATGATATGCAAACAAACAACGGATTGTGTAATAACGACTGTACGGTAAGGGTCGTTGATGGCGTTAATGCACGCACTGTGTCGTGGATAATACAACGTTTTTCGTTATCGAATGACTATACAATTATTAGATCGCTATTACATGAAGGGAAACTGAGAGTCATCTTGCGTGAGCGTAAACACGAAACTCAAGTAACTTCGTGCAGTCATGCGAAATGTCGTTGTTTCCTACAGCGAGTCTCATTTTAATTATTGTGATAAAGAAATGATATACCTAGATTTGATCCGATTTATTATCAAAACGTGATGAAAGATACCGTTGACTATATATAATATATTATTACAATTTAATAAATAAATAATAATTGAATTAATATATAAATAATAATTTTTCTACTAGTAATATATTTTAAATTGCTGGCAATAAGCTCATTTTTACGATATATTCGCGCGGAAATTAACGTTTTTTGTTTAAAGCAATTAATAGAAGAAATAATTATTTAGAGATCAAATGATCAGCGAATTATGTTATTAAAATAAATATTAATGCTATTATTTAAGTAACGTTCCATTTAAGTAACTTGTACTAATTTCTCGATTTTGTACGTCGAATTATCCCATAATGCGTGCGTTGAGCACCACTGAGTCCGCTGTCGGCAACAGGAGCGGCCGCGGGCAGCATTAATGAACGGGGCATGGCAGTGTTCGTACGCGTAATTTCTCCGTGCGGTATCGATAAATTGAGTTGTTCTCTCATCGTAGAGAACGACCGAGAGGTCCTCTCTCGTCGTTGTTGGTCGTCCGGTCGGTCGGTTCTCAGTTTGCGATATTGTAGCGCGGACACAGCCGACGTATTGAATTTCGTACTGCTCGCGGGGAATGATTGTATAACGATGAACAATGGGACCTGGGACTCTAGCGGGAGGGCATTATGGCAGAGCGGATGTTGTATAACGGTTAGCCAGCGAAGAGGAACGAGACGGGAGCAGCAAACCGTAAACGCCACGAGCGTTCAACCTCTCTCTCCGTGTTCGTCTCTCTAGGTTTCTCTCTCTCTCTCTCTCTCTCTCTCTCTCTCTCTCTCTCTCTCTCTCTCTCTCTCTCTCTCTCTCTCTCTCTCTCTCTCTCTCTCTCTCTCTCGCTCCCTCGCTCCCTCGCTCCCTCGCTCCCTCTCTCGCTCTCTCTCTCTCTCTCTCTCTCTCTCTCTCTCTCTCTCTCTCTCTCTCTCTCTCGTTCTCGTTCTTGTTCTCGCGCAACGACGTTATTCGAAATAATATCAAACCCGTGGAAAGCACGGGCCGTGTTTCGCACCTGTCAGATGCGTGCATGACGGTATAGAATAGAGCGACATTCGTGTTTCTTTCACGAGCAAGGTAAAGCATACAGTTATTGGTCGTAATATTTATTTGTAAAGTTTTGTAAAGCAACTTTCGGAATCTTTTATTAGACCTTTTATTAGAACCTTTTATTAGACCTTTTATTAGAAATAATGCGTTTATTAGAAATAACAATATGATTCACATCTGCGATTATCACATCAATAATCTATTTCATGAAAAGTGATTTTCTTTAAGTAGAGGAAGTAGCAAATATATAAACAAGAACTCTTTTCATTATTCATTAAAATTGGATTTTAGGGAGTAAAACGAACGAGAATATATAAGATTATAGATCAATTTTGAAATTCTATTTCCTAAATTCATTTATGATTTCTTTTATAAACGTAGAAAATGTTCCATCACTCAGAAATAAAAAATCGGTACGAGCAACCAGAACAAAAGTGAACAAAAAGTCATAAATCGAATTAGCAATTAATAATCGAAGTAGCAATAACCGTACAACTTATTTCAGAGACTCGCAAAGTAATGAACGTCAAACAAAATATCATAAAGGCAAGATATTTACATAATAGTAACTCGGATAAATCTTAATGACATTTGGCGCCAAAATTATTTATTCATAGTCTACGTAAAACCTAGCCGGTTTTATCGCCGTAATTTTTTTATGATTTTGTAAAGGGAAAAAGTTTTATATAGTATGCCAAAATAATTATATACCAAAGTCATGTTAATAATTATGCATATCAGTTAAATTTCGACATATATTATGCGCATATATATTAACATTTTATATTTATTTCGACTTACACGCGCGCGCAAAACGCACGTCGCTATAGTTCTACAACACCGATCAAATTGCAAAACGAGTTAGAATATTTATTCGTCAATTATTGATGATTCCGCCATCAGTTGGAGCGTTTCTGTAAATACGCGTGTAATCCGATAGTACGCAAATGGACGTGTGCATTCTGTCGCTCGGAAACGCGCGGAAGTGCATTTTTTTAATGAGTGACGATATCGCGCGTGTTGCGCGCTTAAGCAGGCGTTCGCTTTTCATATTTAATACCGGCAGTTTGGTGCATATGTGAATACTAATAAGTAACGACACGAGTGGTTCCACTTGAGCGCAACACTTCATGCGTGCAGTATGAAGAAAACTCCTTTATACAACAGTAAGACGCACCCATGAATTAACGTTGTCCTTTATTGCAAGTGCAATTGCGTCGACGCAATCTCTCGTGACGTTAGAATTTCCTATTCTTACGCGTAATTGTAGCTTGTGAATACGCAAGGTTCTATCGTATCGTTCTGACGTAACGATCGGAAACAAGAGAAGAATAATGGTGACTAAATATAAAGATCAATAATTTTTTTCATTGAAAAATGAGTCGCGTGAAAATGGTGTTGAAGCGAAACGCCGCGCTTGAGAATTATGTCTGTCTGAGCGTGGCAAACGGTACGGTTTAATCCAAAATAATGTCTTCCCTGTATAATTTACAGTAATATTATATCTCTCTTGGCATATAGTTATAGCAGTCACCGCCGAATATATCCGCCGCGGATACCGCGGCCGGGCTGTAGCGATTTCGCGGCGCGGCGCGGTGCGCGTGGATTGCAAGCCTGCGATGAATAATTGTCGCAACTGACATATCTCTCTTTCTCTATCTCGCTGCGCCGGCCAATAGGCACCTTCTATGAATAGAGTTCGAAACAGTGTGAAACTTATCCGCCGGCGAAATGTATTTTGCTTGCCGATGGCGATTTCGAAATGTGTTTGTCGACAAGCCGACTAATATCAATGGTTTGTCACTTTGCGCTCGGAATGGTGTTCGGTGCACGGATCATCTTGCACCTGTCCAGGAGGTTTGAATGCATTTTGCTAGTTTTCGGCGGACAGCTGCATGTCAGCAGTAATTCGCACGTGAAAGCGCCGGTAGGATCGCTTGATCGCGTTATAAATATACCTACCTTTCATATCTGCAGTACCCTTCAATCGTTTTTAGTTCTGAGAGCTTCTAATCGATCTGTTATAATTATATATTATGTCTTTTATTCGATTACTATTAGAAGATTCTTAGCAATATTGTACATTTGTAACATATTAATGAAAATTATTAGATGTTTGATTAGTCGAAGAAAAATCTGAGTTATAAGGTGATGATTTTACAAGGTTTTCTCAATAAAGCTCGCTTTAATTGTTTTTTAAACAATGGCAACACTATCGTTCTTTATAATGCAAAAGTGCCAATAAAAGAATCAAGTGTCGCGATCCCAGGTGGACTATTGAATATATATTATACTATGTATATATATGTAAGGATAAGATGGTGTGTCCACATGCGCTCAAGTCACGATTCATCTCTTGGGACGATCCTCTCTACGGTTATAACATAGTAAAACCGATATCCACGACAGTAGTATTTTCATTTTCTGCGGGCGAATTTATTACTGCAGGAGACATTTCGCATTTACGACGACAAGATCTTTTACGGGCCGACGCGGTCTTGTGTCATCGAAATTGTGTAAGAGTTGTGTAACACGATTTCCACGTTAATTTTCGATTTTGCGTTTCTGCATTGATTTTTAGGAATTTGGTCATATATAAATTTAATTGATGTAGATTTGAATTTTGTAATCTTTCGGTGTCTGACATTTTGGACTTTTAATTTTTTACCTATGAAATTTTTAGTCTCTAAAGCTTGGAACTTTAAAACTATAAAGCTTCGGACGTTTGTTGAATCTTTCAACTTTCAAACTTTTATATTCTTTAGATATTTGATCGCTAAGTCTTCTATTTCTTCGGAGTTCTAAACTTTTACGCTTTCAAATTTTCGTGTCCATGAAACTTTGATCTTTTCAAAGACCAAACAATTCCTTCATTATTATGACCTGATAAATTGAGAACCACTGACAAAGCGATATCTTACCTGTGGTAACTTTAGTGAGCGGATAGGCTGACGGTCTACGTCACCGATGTTTCGTTTTTTTACGCGAGTATTAAGTCAATGTGGTGTATTCGCAAGTAGGATGATAGGCAAATATTTTTCTGTATAGATATGTGTGAGATTTGTTACACGATAATGATTTTATAATATGAAATAAACAGCCAATCAGTCGTAATGATGAGTATTATCAACTCGTTTAGAGTCAATCAGAATAATAAATCTGTCATTTCATTTTATTTCATATAAAAATACGAGTTTTATATATGTTGTGTTTGACTGAGAAGTAATTTTTATGTTACATAAATGTTGTGACGGTTAGATGATGGATAGGCAATGGCGATGTATTGTTCATATCATTTTATGCCATACATATCTATGCTTATGTAAGTAATATGATAAGTACACCAAGTAATTGTTGTTTTTTGTAGCGATTTTTTTATTTATTATTTATAAAGTTAATAAAAAGTGTTTGGTGCATCTTAATTTGTAATTATACAATATTTGTAATTCACATTATTATTTAGTTTTAATTTATAATTGAAATCAACAAAGTTATAGACGTTCTAAAAATTACAATAAATGCAATAAGATTCGGGTGTAATTTTTTTAATGATGTTAATAATTCAAAGAAAAAATTATGTTTTATCTATAAATAAAGAGAATATATTCGTTTTTTCTCTCCATCTTTTTTTGTAACTTTTTCGTTAATTTTTGCAAATTATTACTTTTTTTAGGTATATCTATTATCTATACAATTTTAAACAAGCCATTGCTGAAAATAGAAAAACATTTTTTATGCAATTCTATCAGAAAATTAATAAATAATTTTGCGGAAGAAGTAAAAGCTAATACATGCAAAATTACAACATGAATTTCAGATTTATTCACAATTCTGCGTTTAAGAGATTAACTAGATGCGTTCTTCTAGGTTTTCGCAATTTTTATTTTACGCCGTCTGCCTTCTAAACAAGCTGCACAAGGTTTAGATCACACAGGTGCGAGCATTTCTCGTAACCGCGATGAAGAGAGCGTTCACATGATAATGGCAGGCGGCGACTTATTGCCTCGTTCGTAAATGCGCGTTTACGGTTGCCGACATTCGAAGTGGCTGCGTTAAACGCGCAGCTGAATTATATCCCGTAATTAAAGAGCCTACACTCTCTCGCCAGAAAACTCAATTAAAGAGACAATTAAATCTGACCGACGGCAAAATGCAATTTGATGCGCGTCGTCGACATACGCCGAGTATTACGCGACGGATTTTCACGCTCATACGTTCGTCCCTTATGTGCAACGTAACATGACGTCACATTTTGCAATCGATATTTCCGATAATCGCAAATTTGATTATTATTTTCTACAAACATGACTTGAAGAATTTTAATCGATCGGTCTAAACGGTTAATTATTCATTTCCTCCAATTTCATAGCATCTAAATTATATAGTATACGCATTAGAGCAAGTTTTGATTGTTAGAAATAAGCCAAATTGAGATAAATACGCCACGAGTATGTGACGAGTTCAGAGATTTTGTAATTATGCATATATGCATTACGATAAATTTCGATTTCTATGAGTAAATACAAACGACATTTCTGGTATGGTCCAATCACTGATTGCGTGCTCTAGTTTTACGTATATGAAACGATAACGCCGTTCTACATCGTACTACGTCGGCTTTGTAACGGTTAAATCAGACTCGCGCGTAACACGCGTCTAATTTCTTAAAAGAGAAAAGAGAACGGGAGCGGATTCCAGCAAATAAATTAGCAGCAAACTAGGAGCGATCCTCGACTTTCAGTCGGCGAAGTTAACTTTCGTAATTACCCTTCTATTTTCCGACTTTTGCGGTGAAACGCACGGTAAGTGCTTGTAAAACTCTAATATTCGTTTAAGCAGATTATACTCATAGCACCCTCGACTAGTGTTTTTCATTTTTCCTCTTTTCTTTATGAGGCTACGCAATTTCGCCAACCCGTTTGTTACATTTATAGCGCAATTCATATGTTGATAGTATTATCTTACATATTTACAAAAAAGAAAAATTGAGCTGGAATTGTTTTCAAATCAAGAAACACGGTAGTGTCTCGTGCCAAGTACACGCGGAGCGAGACCGACCGTGACTCTTTTACGCGACGCGACGGGTTGCGAGTACCCAAGATGTTGAGATCTCGATAACGAGTGAACGGATCAAGTTCTAAGTAGGCTTGATCGATAGCTTGGGGTCGACTTTGGGGGGGTATCTCCTATAATATTTTCCGCTACGTGCCCTACGAGCGGAGATATTGTGACGCAAAGTCCAAATGTGAAAATTTTTTATTAAGATACGTCTACGTCAACGCTCTCAATTCAATATATTATAACATACATGTAACAAACAGATAACAGAGAAATGTCGCTTTCACTTTTTCGACACTGGCGGCGCAGGTATCGCCAGTTTCGATATCGCGCGCGTATTTCGATCGATCTAGTAGGTAAATTAAATTAGGTCGATAGACTTATCGGTCAGGAGAAATATTTCTATTTAGGTAAATTAGGTATATATATATAATACATATTGAGTCAATTGCTTCATGTTTATCTGGAGAGATTTCGTATCCTTACATCGTATTACCACCGCTGCCGGAAAAGAAGGAACCCTACGCTTGGCAGAAAGTGCCGCTAGGGAATTTTTAAGTCGATTCTTATGAATCAAGCTTGAATTCGATGTCTAGGTATCCTAGGTTGCCGATGACGAGGTCCAGATAGTGCGCTTCATAGTTTTCGGTGTCCAGGTGTAATAATACGTTGAATTCGATGTCTACGTGTCCCAGGTTGCCGATGACGAGGTCCACATAGTGCGCTCCGTAGTATTCGGTGTTTACGTGTATTAATACTTTGAATTTGATGTCCACGTGTCCCAGGTTGCCGATTGCGGGATCCAGATAGTGCGTTTCATAGTTTTCGGTGTCCAGGTGTAATCGTACGTTGAATTCGATGTCTAGGTGTCCCAGGTTGCCGATGACAAGGTCCACATAGTGCGCTTCGTAGTTTTCGGTGTCCAGGTGTAATAATACGTTGAATGCGATGTCTAGGTGTCCCAGGTTGCCGATGACGATGTCTAGATAGTGAGCTCCGTAGTTTTTCGGTGTCTACGTGTATTAATACCTTGAATTCGATGTCTAGGTGTCCCAGGTTGCCGATGACGAGGTCCACATAGTACGCTCCGTAGTTTTCGGTGTCTACGTGTATTAATACCTTGAAATTGATGTCTAGGTGTCCCAGGTTGCTGATGACGAGGTCCAGATAGCGCGCTCCGTAATTTTCGGTGTCTAGGTGTAATAATACCTCGAATTCGATGTCTACGTGTCCCAGGTTGCCGATGATGAGGTTCACATAGTGCGCTTTGTAGTTTTTGGTGTCTAGGTGTATTAATAACTTTAAATCTAAATGTAGGACACGTAGATATCGAATTCAAGGTATTAATACACGTAGACACCGAAAACTACGGAGCGCACTATGTGGACCTCGTCATCGGCAACGTGGGACACCTAGACATCGAATTCAACGTATTATTACACCTGGACACCGAAAACTATGGAGCGCACTATCTGGAACCCGTCATCGGCAACCTGGAACACGTGGACATCGAATTCAAGGTATTAATACACCTGGACACCGAAAACTATGGAGCGCACTATGTGGACTTCGTTATCGGCAACCTGGGACACCTAGACATCAAATTCAAGCTTGATTCATAAGAATCGACTTAAAAATTCCCTAGCGGCAGAATTAAAATTATGTCATGACATAATAAAAATCCGCTGAATTAAAATTATGTCTAGACATAATAAAAATTGGACGAATAATAGTAACCTTTCGAAAGTAGAGGTTTTAAGCTTGAAATTTAAATTTTATTCATTTTTAACAAAGTTACCGCTGCTCGAGTTTTGCCTATTTTAAAGATAAATTTAGTGTTCCTTCAATTTTTGTGAGAAATGTATAATTTACTTTTACTTAAATATTATTAATTTTTATGTATTTGTTGTTATTGCTAATTTTGTGAATAATTAAAAAATAAAAAATAAAAATGTTTTGCAGATCCTTGCTTAACACTACAAAATAGGTGATATCAGTACAAAATTACCTTTTTTAAAAAAGGTAAAAAAAGTGCCAAGTACACGCAATGTATTTTGTAAATTCAATCGAAAAATTATCTCACAAAATTGTCTCACAAAAATTGTCTCACAAAATTGTCTCACAAAAATTGTCTCACAAAATTATTAAATTACAAAATTGTTATTTTATTCAATCCAAGTGATATCTACCTCGAAAAACCTAAATAACAAGTGGTATCTATTTAAAAAAAAAATACGTGAAATTATTTAATACTGCGCCAATTACAAAGAGAGAATATATATATATATATATATATATATATATATATACCTTAACAAAATTATTTTTATATCACGAAATTGCGTTACCAAACTCAATCTAAGTGATATATACCTTAACAAAATTATATCACAAAATTGTTTTACCTAACTCAACCTAAGTGATATGTTATTTCAAAAAATATATGAAATCTTTAAATTACGCCAACTACAAAGAGAATATATATATTGCTTTGAAAAATAATTGTAGTGCAACTACTCTTAAAAAATAAAACAAAATTGTGTTACCTAACTCAACCCAAGTGGTATGTATCTTTGTATTCCTGAGGATCTTTCTATCAACCCAAGTGGTAGTAGTTTTAATTCTCCTTGATAAAATTATAATATTACAAAGAATCATTTAATCATTTTAATCACAAAGAATTAAAGAGGTAACATTATAAAATAAAAATATTTAATTAAAATAAAATAAATAAATTTTTCTTGTAAAAAACTTGGCGCTGCTTTTTTAAGATTAATCTAGACAAACTTGCATAGGTGCATAAGCATATGCATAAAGAGATGGATTGGTCTATTTCCTTTTGCACATATATATGAACCAATCAATTTCTTACGCTTATGTTTATGCGCGATGCAAATTTGTCTGGATAGACTTTAAAAAAGCAGCGCCAAGTTTTTTACAAGAAAAATTTATTTATTTTATTTTAATTAAATATTTTTATTTTATAATGTTACCTCTTTAATTCTTTGTGATTAAATGATTAAATGATTCTTTGTAATATTATAATTTTATCAAGGAGAATTAAAACTACTACCACTTGGGTTGATAGAAAGATCCTCAGGAATACAAAGATACATACCACTTGGGTTGAGTTAGGTAACACAATTTTGTTTTATTTTTTAAGAGTAGTTGCACTACAATTATTTTTCAAAGCAATATATATATTCTCTTTGTAGTTGGCGTAATTTAAAGATTGGTTCAAATATTATATAACATGCTTCTTTTTATCCTGGAGATTGGCGCAATTTTCAGAGCGTGTGCTAAATTATTATGACGCGCGAGTTCTTTTTTTTTTATTTTATGAAAAATTAATTACCCTAGAAAGCGAACTTTATATGGCATTCCATTAGGTCAATGCAAAAATTAAACTGTCGCGGCACGGACGCAACGA
The DNA here is from genome assembly GCF_030848795.1 of Temnothorax nylanderi. Taxonomy (NCBI): domain Eukaryota; kingdom Metazoa; phylum Arthropoda; class Insecta; order Hymenoptera; family Formicidae; genus Temnothorax; species Temnothorax nylanderi. The sequence continues at coordinate 1,713,389 of NW_027249064.1, read as the reverse complement.
AAGCTGAAATTTTCCAATTACAAATTAACCGCACAAACCGAGTGATCTTCCATAATGTTGTTAATCCACGTTTAAAAATTTATCAAGGACGCGCGATTTAGCTCAGTAGATTTTCGTGAAATCTCTGATGGCTCCAAATAAAACGCAAATATCGCGAGAATCTTTTTCCTTCCTGTGTCTCACCATTACCCGTGACATTTACAGGTCGTGCGTCATTGCGAGAGGTGCAATGAGTACATTCTGATATAACAGTTACACTCGTCAATGGTCGTCGATCGATCTAGGTCGATTCTTACCCTCGGTGCAAAAGTGCTCGAAATGGGTTAGGATTTGACAGATTGGGACCACTTTTAGTAAATTAAAATTGACAATTATTTTTAAGTGCGTGAATAACAAAATCCAGAAGGATTTTAAATAGATGTTTATTTTAAAGTTAAAAAAAAGGTATGCGTTTGGAATAACACAAGCTATAATTCTTGAAGAAAAATTCGTTATAAACTTGTTTCCCGCGTGTCAGTCAAGCTGTAAATTACCAAATTTATAATATTTTGTTTGTGTATATAATATAATAATGAAGAACTGATAAATTAATTTATATTAAATTGATATACAAAAAATATATAATTATATTATTACTTTGTACAGACAATAGAAATATGCATATTCAGCAGTGAGATTTAATCATTTAGGATAGATTATTTAATTATGCGTCTCTCTACTTTAACAGATGATAGTAAATTAAAATTAGACAATTTAAATAGCTTCCGCGTGCGATGCGGAAGCACTCTTGCCTTCAAACAAAGCCTTATCTTCACAAATAATCCCATTTCTCAGGTCGCGAAATATTTCATGAATGCGCCGCTTCTTTTTAAAAAGAAGAAATCAGCAGACTTTCTGAGACTCGATCCGACGAATTTGTCGTTTAATTGCACTACTCTCGGAAACCCGGCAGGTAAAACGTCGTTGATCTTTCTGGAGCACGTCGTTTTTCCGGAAACCGGATTTATCCTAACGATTCCCTTTGTGCAATTAAAATCCCTATTATAATCCCGGCAACCCTCGAGAAGGACGCGGTGCGGAACGGGACAATGAGAGAATCAGAGACGAAAAGCTTGTCGTGGCAGTCCGATTAATTATCGTGCCACTGTCGACCTGTAGGGTCATCTCGTGGTACCGCTTGTTCCCAGTAGTATCTTATCTGTGAAGTATCTTATGTTGCTATAATATATAAACATATTCTAGTGTTGTATATTTTAGATGTAATATAATCACTGTATCATCTGTATCATCTGTACATATATAATAATTAATGTACGTCAGGAATGTATTGCGTAATAAGCTTTTTGCTATGATTAATTTCACCAGCATTTTATTCTATCAATATTGTTATCGTAAATATAAAATCTAATAGATGGATTTTTACATATCTTTTGACTTATGAGAAAGATTTTTTTGCATCTTTTTAACGTAAAGAAAATATTTTCGCGATCTGTTAGATTAAAGTAATTAAATGTTAATTTGCACGTAATGGTTTATAACGACTATGATTGGTAACTAATTAATAACTAACTTAATTGCGTCCTATATTTTTGTTAAAAATGAGTTACAAGGTGGGTAACTTGTTAAAAATACAAATCAAATGTTGCCGGGAAGAAAAAGCATAATTCCACGTGCACAATTACGGACATGAACTGCAGAGAAACTTGTTGCAAGTAAGCTAAATTATACTGTTTCTCCCAGCTGTTGTGTATCCTCGTTCGCGTAGGTGTAATTTACGAGATTCGCTTTGATTCACGAAGTCTCCAATTCGCATTACTATATGCAAGAAAGGGGAGATAAGGAAAAATAAGTTAAATAAACGGTATAAACAATATCTAACATGTGTAACAAATTAACAGATCAATACTGATAAAATTTCAAGATAAAATCTTTTTTAAAATGTTTTATAAAAAAGTGATAAATTTCTATTTTACAAATTTGTTAAAACGGTACACGTATAAACGATTAAATAAAATTGATGTTAAAAAATACACAAGAGAATTTTGTTAATATTTACTGTAAATATATTTTATATTATAGTCATAAATGCGTGAAATCTACAAAATAGATTCTAGAAAGTTATAAAAAGAAATTTTCTAGCTGATATTAACCACACACAATGCAAACACAGTGCAAGCGGCTTTTTAAATAATATCCAAAGAATTATATGTATTTTTTATTTATTACTTAACTTCACCATGAGGACCAATCTTACGTCACACTGTGTCAACAGTGCATGAATATGCGTTTGTAATTTAACTTCCAACTTTAGTGGAATATTCTTGTCACATGTAGCTATATGCGACACATAAAGCCACATGTACGCTGAGCCGCATACACTTTGTGTTTCTCGCTGAGACTACTATTGTTACGAATAAGTATTAACACGAAAGTGTCATTACGGTCCTTTAATTTATCCGCTTCGCTGCATTATTCGCGCATTAACTTTAACGCCGACGTTTACGCACGTCGAAACGGAATCGACATGAGAATATCGCGTCACAACATACCGATAACTACGTCGGATTTTACGATTGACGTGCGATAATGCGACCGGTAACGCACCAGCTGATCAATGGCACGTGTTGCGAGTACTTACAAGTCGAACAAAAGATTGCATTACGTTGTGGATTCACAAAATGTATATTTTCTCTGGAAACATAAAAGAATTGTAAATTAATTGTAATTAGAAAATTGATGGGTGATTACAGAAAATTATAGAGGGAACATGAAAATATTTTATATTTGGAAGAAGAGACACACACATTAATCTTTTTTTATTTCAAGAAAATATCTATGACCTGTTAGTATGACCTATTAGATCGGAAATCCAACGTGAATCAATGACAAATGATGGAAAGATATCGATGAAATGCAGAAATATAATGATTACAGCGAAGGGAAAAATATATGAGAGACCAAAAATACATTGGATAAATGTGAGAATCAAATTACATCCCTCGGATGGGAAAATTCAACCACTTGCGGAGCCTTTTATGCAACCGCGGAGATTCCCTTCAAACATGAGACATGCTTTCACGCCCAGCTGTTTGTTCGGAAATCAATAGGCGGTCTAACCGTATCTTGTAATTCGAGGGCGAGATGCAGCGGTGAAAATTCCGATCTCGATATCGATACTCTGCGAGAGTCTACAATGCAGCGGCGATAAAATTCGTCCATAAAATGCTCCACCATCGCGGTGAACTGTCTGTCACTATAAATTGCTAGAACGTGCACGAAACGGCGCGTGAGCAAACACGCGCGAACACGCGGGCTCTTCCAGGGTATTTAAATTTTATTCCATCAACGTACGCGCGATGTTGCTTTAAAAATACTGGGACACGCTTGCGGTTTTCCCCTATGGTGCCGGCATAACTTTTCTGTCCTGCGGGATATTTTGTGAGGTTAAATTTAATAAAGTGGTGTGCGTTAATTTTAACGTTAGTATGAATTAGTACATACATACAATTAGTTTGAGAAACAAATGAACGAATGAGAATGCAATTATATAAGTTTTTAGATTCTTTGATAATAAAAAATTGAGAATAATTTTTTTGCGCTGTTTCTAATAATATCTCTACACGTTTGACAAATATAAGAGGGACAAATAATATAATCAGAATAGGTGTAAGAATTTTTATACGTTTCATTTTTGCAATCTTTCGCTGTTCCTTCTTGGAGAAATGTGCACGACGATTATCGAGGCGGTTGACGCCGAGGAGGATTAACAAGTATCGGAAATTCGCGCGAGGAAACGAGAATCCGACAAGACTCAGCCAATGACTTCCGCAATATAGCGTCTCCGATAGTAGACCAGTAGGTGATTAATCACCCACTGCGTCGGTAATTATGCTTGATGTCGAGGTTACGCCGAACAATAACGCTGCTATGAATTCTGTAATTCGCGCAACGGGTTAAGCGAGTTTACTCGCTCGCTAATATAATATCTAATCAGATATTTGTGTCTGCGAACAATTATGCCATTCAGAGTCTCTCTCACACTCTTCGCCGGCGTTTACAAGCTGTACAAACGGAACGCGCATTGAGAGACACCATCGTGAAAGCCTCGCATATAAAATCGACAAGCATGTCCTTAATCGCAGACACTAAACTGGAATCGCAAATTGCATTGCGTTAAATATATATGAGATTACTCGTGTTCACAATTGTGAAACGTAATAGGATTAAATCATGTCTATTATTAATGCAATCATGCTAAAAAATTAAGAAAAGATTTATATATCAGATATTACAATCATACATGTTAATTTAAACGTATATTCTAGTATTTTTAAATTTTATGCTTTTAATATTTTTAATTTCCTTATTCGAATGTGCAAATAAATTCTGTGATTTTCCTCACCATATATCTTTACGCTATTATAACGTCATAACTCTTTCACATGAAGGGAATGATTAATCACAAATTTTACTGTCAGGTACATGATACAATACACGCCAATTTTCTGTAGATAATCATTCATGCATCTTTAATCGCATTAAGAAAGTGCCTTTTCAACACATTGTTATTTTATGATTTGAGAGGGTTGGCCATAAATCTCTTAAACTCTCGCCCGGTTGTATATTAAAATCTTGTTTGGGTAGGTTAAGAGCCTTTAAGTGTGTGTAAATTAAACGACTCAAGATAAATTGATTGATGTCGGTCTTGAATGAGATCTGAGCGGGGACGAAAAGTCCTCGTGAAAATATGAGCTCCGTATATTCGCATAAGATAACGTATTGCGGTAACGCGGTAACGTTATAAATAGCGAAGATTTTTGAATTAAAAATCCGGAGTGCGATACCCACTCCGGATTAAAAGCGCATGAATGAAGTACGAATGTAAGTATGTGTCAGTGATATGAGCACATGTATAGGAGCGCAGATTGTTAACAACTGCTCGGATACAGGCACGCCCGTTTTCAAGTATAATTCCCGCTAAATTCCCAGAGAAACTCCCATGGGGCGATGTTATACGGAACAATGTTCCGTGAGATATTACGCCAGATACATGAATTATGCGGTCGTTACAAGAAAAGAAAAGAAAAGAAAAAGAAGATTGGGTGACTGTAAGATTTATAGAACCAGAATTCGTTACGTGCGCAAACTCAAATAATTTATCTTAAATATAGAAAAGTCAATGTTAATTTTGATGATAGCATGGTGAATTGATATTTATCATGTTTAATTATAAAATCAAAATTAGACATAGAATAAATCAAATCGTTGAAATATTAATTTATAAATTATAATAATTATTCCTGTGGCTTATAGAATCAACATGAGAGTTTATTTCAGAAAGCACCAGTAGACATCATTTAACAGATATTAAGTATTAATGATAATGCCTCATATAATACTTTTGTAATTGTTAAATTTCATGTACATTGCTCTTATTTCAGATAAATTTGATATTTGTAATAAAATATTTTTTTACATTTTGAAGGAGCCAAAGCAATAAATATTGGCTGTTTTAGTTACGAAATATGAATATGAAATCAGATTTCAAGGAATTTTGCCGCGATGTAAACGGTGCTAAACAGCTGATAGCGATTCATCTTTGCGGAAAATATGCGTCTGAGCGATTCGCGAATTAAGTTCCGAGAATGTAAACACCTCTCTTGTGCTTGTCTTCACGACTCGCCCTTAATTAACTCGCGTTTCTGCTTTGTCGGAGATTTCCTCGAACGATGCACTGCGAATTAATGAAAAAAGTTGGGTCAGCTTCGCGCTCGTGCCATAACGTCAAGAAGCACTTTCTCAAGCGTGATACTTAAATACGAACTCTCATTCTGCGTTGTGGCTAAATGAATATATGTACACTCTAACGGTTTTACGTTGATCCTATTACGTATTTCTTCTATATTTTAGACTGCAATTTTCAATCCTAAGTCAATAGATTCAAACATTTTATCTTCAAGTTTATAAATCCAAGTGATTTTTTTCGAATTAAAGATCTACAAATTAAAATATTTCCAAATTTTTAGTTTATATCTTCTAATTTCTTTATATAATAATTTTTCGTTTTGCACGCAAGCATATTGAAAATTACATTAATAAAGTGAAATTTTTGCTAATATTATTTTTGCTATTATTATTTTGCTATTATTATTTTGCTATTATTTGTTTAAAGACATCAGAACGAAAAGATTTAGAAATATGTTGGATCCTAAAATCTTATTTTTAGATGTTCTTTTAATATATAATTTAATTTGAATCTGCTCTCATTTTTTGATTAAGTTAGATCTGCTAGGAATATCTGTTCCACAATTGTGGCAAGAATAGCAACCTTTATTTTACTTTCGTGAAACACTGGAAAAGCATTGATATTTAATGCTGAGGTCTTCAACCGATCTACAATTTCGCGTAGCCCAGAATCCGTATGCCCGGAAGTGCTGTCGGGAAATACCTGCACTTCGTTCGTGGGCCTCGCTTCATGTAATATCGGTCGCGCGAATCTCGGTCGGTGAAAGGCGGCGCGGCGCGGCGCGTCGCGGCCCACCGCAAGGATGGTAGACTGACGTTTTAATTCAAAGTCGTGTCTAACTGCGACTCTCGCACTACACCGCACCGGCCGGTTACAAGGCTGGAATCATTTCGGAGCGCATGAATAAGTGATCGGCCCGTTGCGCCCGCGCCGGCTTCCCTCGTTTCTGAGCGTCGAGACAGACACGGCGTCGCCAGCTCGACCTCACTTCTGCCCCTCGGCCTCTCCACCTTCGTCACCCTCGAACCCTCCCGGCTCGTCCCTTCCCGCTCGCACACATATACGGGGTGTCCGAATCAATTTCTTACAAAGAACTTGCAGTTTCTTTAAGTAAATTGTCAAGTTAATTTCTGTTCAAAGAGAGACTTATCAAGATATCGATGTTTTTTTAATTAGATAATAATTGATAAGGTAATCCAGTCGTCACGTGAATTGATTTTTAAAATTTTATTCTTTGCTTAATTTTAAAGTAGTTATAGTATACAAATTCTATAAAGTTTTAATCTGAATTTTACTTATTGAGATAGTTAATGATAAAAATTGAGTAAAAATTGTTTAAAAAAGTATCTTATCAAATTTTTGTTAACAAGAAATTGATTTAAAATAGATAATGATTTATAGAAGAAATTTATCATATTACATTCTCGGATACCCGGTATGCTCTTTGCTTTTCTTCCTGGTCTTTCTTCTTTGTTCTTCTTCTACTCCCTCTCTCCTTCCCTCCCTCCCTCTCTCTCTCTCTCTCTCTCTCTCTCTCTCTCTCTCTCTCTCTCTCTCTTTCTCTGTAGGTGTGTATATGTGTTTGTAAGTTCAATCATTTTCCACTTCTCTCGATTCTATCCTTCTCTCGCTGCCTTTTTTGCAACTCTTTCATCTCTCCGCGCGACCCTTCCGTCCCTCTTGACAGAATACAGGGATTCTGCCCTTCCCTCTTTCTTTCACTCCATTGCACTCCTTTCCGCGGCGTTACCCTTTTCCTCCTTAAGCCCTTTCCCATATTCTCTTTTTCTCCTTTTCTATTCCTCTCTCTTTGTCTGCTTATGCTATACCGTTGTCTTCCACTTGCAGCTTCCTCTTTGTCCGACTCTTCTTTCTCCTTTCGCTCAATCATTCAATACACACTATAATGTTCCTTTCTTTTTCCTGTGTTACAGCTTAATCCTGTCTTCCTCTTACCACTTCTGTCCCTCCTTTTCTCACTCTCCCTTTGACCCTGTTTCTCCCATACTCGCGTACACTTTTTCTTTTCTTATCTCCTTCCTTCCTCATTCTTTTACGTAGATCTGTCATCGTCATGCAATCTTTTCTCTTTTCATTAATAGTGCTGTTTTCTTTTCCTCTACCAATTTCTCTTCTCTCACTCTTGTTTATAAACTTATCTTTCTCACATAGATGTTTCCTTTCTTTCTGTCTCTTTTCGTTTCATTATTTATCCCTTCCTAGCTCTTTTCTCAAGCATTTTCTTTCTCTCTTTAGCACGTTCTCCCCTCCCCTCTCTCGCTCTCTCGCTCTCTCCCTCTTTATTTACCTCTCTTTATTTCTTGCCCTCGACTATACACTCATAGCAGTGGCTTCAGGCTAGGCCTGAGCTCTATACTCTTCCATATCCGCGCCTTCCCTTAGAATTTCTTACATCAGCGAAACGTTCACCGCGAACTTTTCTCTCTTCACTCGACAGTGAGAGAACTTTCTTTCAGTCGGCTGGCCGTGTCGTTAATAATGAACAGGGCTATTACGACGGACACACGCGTCTCGTCACAAACGCGTGTAAATTCAATAAAATGTTTTCCCTCAAGTAAAGCCAATGATATATTAAATTGATCAAATTCCTGTCAAATTCGTATACGTTATTGAAAACTGTTGAAATAAGATAGATTAAATATATTATTTATTATATATGATTTTAAATAATTTATTGCAATCTCACACAGCAATGTTTGTATCTCATCTATGTCAGAAAATAATCATGTCAAATATATCTACATAGTAAATACAGATAAATTGTGAATTGACTTCTCATATTATCGATCGATACGCAGATTCGACATTATTTATTTATAGATTCTTCATTTAACATGAAATTGAGTTTTTTTTCTTAAGGAAAAATTCATTAAACATTGTCTCTCTTTTTACATTGTTTTAATTCTTAACATAAAATACTTTTAAAAGTAGACCACATAATTGTAATTGAAAGAACCATTCGACTTTAAATTAGAATGAAACCGTGTTATCTATTCTCATCTGAGATAGTACATTTATTAAACGAATTCTTGTTTATTTTTAATCACTCATGATTGAAAGAGCTATCTCGTAATTTTCGTAAAAAATTACAAAATTAATTAGAACATATTCAATTCGTATAAATGTATATAGAATGTGGAATGTAAAGAGAAATGTAGAATCGAAAAACAAAGATTGATGAACTTTATTAACTTTAGACGTATCTATAAACAATTTATCTGCATTGAATCGATCACGTACATCAACACTTTGCATATCCATTAACTTGACGTACTAAACGCAAGAGTAATATCCATCATTATTGGGAGAAAAATATCGGTGAAAATCAATATACTGAAAGAGCGTGTGAAAGGTTGCAATGTATTTACATGCTACCAGGCAATAGAAATATCATTCGTGTGATCACTCTTTCATTTGATCGTAATTACATTGATCATTAAAATCGCGTTAACTCAACGGTTATCTTTATTTCATGATTTAGCGGCAGATCGCCACTGTTTTGAAAAATTTGTTCAATGGAGAGAGTAGGTCAAATGCATTAAATCCGTTTCGGCAAGTCGAGCCCGGAGAATCGTTTTTAAAATATCGCATAATCACGTTACGTGCCCTTCTCACCTTTTACAGGAAATTATTTCATTCCGGTTTGTGATATGTCGGGGAATGATATCCCCGTCGACCGCACCATTGTGCGGAATCGTACGTCAATAAAGTAAGAGTGGGCGTGTACCTCAGCTATACGTTTTAAATTATAACTCCATAGACGTGATTTATATCACCATTATCCATGTATCATTTGTCCGGTAATTGTAACAAATTAATCAGTCGCGCGATCAGTCTCTTCATCAGAAACGTACGCGAGTTTAAACGTCCGTTCATCCATGATATGTGAAAAGTTAATTGAAAATAGATTAACATGATCCTACGAATGTTGTGTAATTTTTTTATTCTCTGAAAAAACGTGACACATCAAGAATAATGTTTTCCAAAGAGATTATTGAAATATATATAGTGATGAAAGAAAATTGTATTTTTCGAGATTTTGTTAAAATTACAAAATAAATGTTGAATGGTGTGTGTTCGGCGATGAAGAAATGTGTGTGTGTGCAGGATTTAAAAATTTTACAAACTGTATTCTCTATAGAAAACTCGTAAATGTCCGGTAGCGACTTTGGTGTTTTGCAGTGGCTTTTGTGACAGCTTTAGATACTTCTCGGTCGTATAAAAACCAGCGAGCGATCTGCATTTTGCAGGTTGAGAAACGTTCACGCGACCGTCGACCACTTTGCCACAATTTCCTGCGTTTCGTAGAAATCGCAGGGGAAACGTTTCACAAAAGGTAGGAGAATTGTTTCCACGGCGGCTGCCGCGCGATATAGCGTCTCCTGTCACAGTGCAGCAAAGAACAGCGCACTACGACATCAATAATGAAAGCGTGCGAGGTCAAACCAATTGTAACGTGCGCCATGTGCGCGATCCTCACATTCATTTCGCTGGACTACCAGCGTCCATAGCACTGGCTGCTGATCACTACTCTTACTTTCCACGCTGCTATTGCGGGATATATTAATGCAACCCCGTTGCTTCCGGCATTCGCGCAGCCGGGAACTCGAATCGCTTGAATATATATACATGGTGTCTCGGACGGGTCGAGCACTTTCTTTTGATCGCAGATGCATAGTCAGATAGATAAAGCGTTTGTCAGATAGATAAATCAATCTTTTAAGTATTAATAAATTAGAAATGCATTTTCTCATAAAAGCGGAAGAATATATAAATTTATATGAGTACATATAATTTATAGGTATAATGTAAAAGATAAAATAGAATGAATAGATTATTTGTAAATCTAATGATTCAAGATTTGCGTATAATGAATAGAGAAAGCGACTTACGTGTGAAAAAACGGACGAAAAGAACAGAGCACTAATGCCACATCGTGAAAGAATAAGCTCGCGATAAGAGGAGCAAGAACAGAAGCATTGAACATACGATCGGAAGTTGAATTCATTTGCAATGTACGGGAGCGTCTTTGTGTGCAAAACCAAGTAGAGAGAACTCAAGAGAAGGCACTTACGGCAGTTGTTAGTGGAAAACGATTGAAGTGGATTGTATCCAGACGTGATGCTCATTCAAATAAATGTCAAGGGTAAACTGAATACGGAATCTTGTAAGATATCATAATTAAAATATAGAATTAAGAGAAATACTGTTTGTCTTAATTAGAAAGTATTAATGATTTGTAAATTTTCTACAACTGAAAGAAAATATGTGTTATTAAAGGCTTTTAATAAATTTTTGGAGATTTACGATAATATAAAATATTTTTCCTGTTATCAGGTTTATTTTTCAAAAGACTTTAGTTTAGTATAATTTTGATTTGATGCGCTTAGTTGTTATGAAATTCTGAATTGAGAATTAAGAAGTTTTTGTCCTCGACGAAAATTGATTGTAAGGAAAATAATTCTTCTTATGAGACAAACGAATGAGAAATTGCAATCTTTATTTCCTTATAAATTGTTGCAAATTAGTAGTGACATAAATTGACAAAGCGTAGTTTTATCTGACTCATTTGTCATAGTTAATGTTGCTTTGTAGATGCGATAGATGTCTTAATTATGATCAATTGTACATGCATATAATATATACGAGAGAACCCAACGTGTTATATAAATCCAGACGCTTTTAAAATATCTTTGAAGCAATTACAGATAGAAAGATATCGACCAAGTCAGATTTATTAAAAAATTATTGAAAGAGATAATAATATATTATAAATTTTCAATATGTAAGCGAATTTATTATAAGCCGCATTAAATTGTTTGTTTCAATATTGCTCAACGTGCGGATAAAATAATCCCGACATCTGGTCGAATTGGTACGAGATAAAACTATCACGCTTTTCAGTTTCACGGAGATGTTTACTTCGTTAAATGATTTTCGTTAAGAGGAGGTCACTTCCGACAGACGAGGGACGTCTTACAAAATGATATTCTGCTCGCCGCACGCAAGTGTGATCTTGCGGCTTACCGAAACTGTGATTTAGCACAGCAACGAGTTGGCACGTAACTCACCGTAACGAAAGATTCAACACGTGCGTGCCCGAGATTTCGCGATTAATTCCGCTCTTTTGTTATGGACACTTGTACGGTCCCGTGACACTCAAATCCGAGGGGATATGTGACGAGTGCGAGACGCTCTCTTGGCTCAGGAAGGAGCAAACGCCAGCGGACTTTTCTTTCGCGCGCGGCACGTTCAATATCGACGACGAAAGCCCAGCGAACGTTATATATCCGAGCGAACGTAAAAATAGCACGTCGCCTAGCGATCCTATTATTAATTATGTCTTACCACTTACTTACACGGCTTCGAGTTTCTCCTTGGGAAGGATAATGGCCGTGGCCTCGCATAAAGACGGATAATTAATAACGCGCTTTATTATCCCTACAGTAGTATCGTCGCACGCAATTTAACAACCGGCATTATGCGATCTGCATAACGGCGATATACTTCACATTCGTCCTGCGCGTGGTTATCGATTTTCTCCGATATTTTTATCCTCGATGATAAGCTCCGCATTTAAATGTATCAAGTGCATAAAATAGGGTCAATTTTTATTGTATCTGGATAGATTTAGCAAGTGAATTTCCATACGGATACGTCTAATGAAATTTGTGAAATAACGATAAAAAATTTACGTTAAAGTTAATTATTTTTTCTTTTGATAGTATATATTCTTTATTTATAATAAATATATCCTATAAAAAAAATATATTTTTTTTATAGGATTAAACATCTGGAAAACATCTATAAAGCTTGAATTAATTTTATTAATACAATATTAATGGATATATTAAAAAGTTTATGATTATATAATTCCTTATTCTATAATTCCTTAATTTTTAAACATCTCATTTACTCTAGTACTTTATCTTATTATTTTTTTAACAGATGAGTTGCAAATTAAATTCTCGTAAAAATAGAAATAGTTAGAAATTGAATTGAAAATCGAATTTTCGAAACTGAGTAACTTTGCAATTAAATCTTCCCTAGAATGTATATAGTTAAAGGAACATCTGGTGACTCTGCGACATTTCATGCGACACGATTACTATCGCTGGTATTACTTAACAGAGTTGCATCGCTGCAGCCGGCGATGCACTTCTGTGCGAGACTATATTTAAAGGCTTGAAGATATAGTTCGCCTTCTGGTTGATCTATTATTAATTATACCTCACACCACCAAAATTCTGGCAAGAATAAAGATAGGCGAAGAAAAATGGCGGTACGACGCTTCCAGCGTCTTGATCCAGTGCACCTTTTTGTTATAGGTGGAACGTTTATTATTCTTCTATATAGAACGTTCTATAATAGTAGGTTCTTCTCGAGCATCATAAAGATGTGATATATTAAAGAGTTAATTAATTATTTCAACGCACTTCTACAAGGTTCACGTTTCAGAATCTAACAATTTTATTTACACGCTCTTTATTATTTAAAATAGAAATAATTATATACGGTCCAGAGAGAGGCAGGATCACAAAACAATCTAATTTTTCAACTAAAATAGGTTTTTAAAGTTAAATATTATAATCTATGGCATTATAAATTCCATGTTTTTTAATATAATGAAATAAGGTTATCTGGCGTATTTAAAATTCTGTCGGCGCTAGGCTAAAAAAAATTATATTCAAGCTCTCTGTATTTTACAAATTTGGCACTGTAATATTTCTTACAATTCACGGTGTCCGAACATGAGATAAAAGAATGTCAGAAAATTTACGAGACGCGAGCTCGTTCTGCACGACGCGGTCACTGTAAAATCTGATATGCTCGTAAGGAGATGATGCGAATTATGTTTGTCGTGCGCGTACCTGTGTGTGCGTGTATCTGTAGAGAACGTATACGCTGAAAACGAGCCTGTGCCCATCGAACCCCAGCTCCGGTATTTTATTTCGTCCCGCGTTAACGGAAGCACGCTCCTTGGCTCCTCGGCGCGCCTTGCTCGGATCAGCGCTCGAAAATTCCACCCGCTGTAATTACGAGAAGATTAGATCGAAAAGTGTGAATCTGCCAGCTGACGCGTCATGTGAATATTCACGAATGTGTGTGTGTGTGTGTGTGTGTGTGTATGTAGTCGCGATCACGAGGACGATTTAATTGCCGAGAGTTACGATGACTGTTGATTTTTTATTCGTCCTTACGGAGCTGTCTCAATCGCTCGTACAATCTTTCTCGTGTGTGTGTTACTTTCAAACGATGTTCGGCAAGAATATTTTCTATATAGTTTCGCATATCTATAGTGTACATTTTTCTCTAGCCATCTAAAATATAAATTTGTCAGCACCGCGCGGTGAAAGATTTGAAGCGGAGAAAATTGTTCAAAGTGTCGCAACGAGATGAACTAGAGTTAAAATTGGGAAGTGTTGAAGTGGGTTCGCGGGTTTAGATGTGGGCTTTTAAGCAGAGACACCTCTCAATAAAGTGTTGCACAATCTAGATTGATTCTTCATTCAATGGAAATCGGATTGTGCTATTTTTATCGCAATTGTAATTTTTTTTTGGTCCTATTTGTCGACTGAAATCAACGTTCTAGCTGCGGTCGAGATAACCGTTAAAAATTAAAGAGACACGCTGTTGTGCGCGGCGCAGAACCGTTCAATTGTCACGCAGCCAGATTCTGAGAACACATCGCGGAAATCCGCGTGCGCGTAGCCGGAAAAATCGGCCGCAAACTTTGTTTTCTCACGTTCCGGTGTCACTGCGGCCGGCTTGGCGACCGAGACGTGAAATTGCTCAGATGCGCTCTAAATACACGGCACTTGTGTACTGCGTGAAGTTGTACAGCGTGCATTTTCCGCAATTCGTATGCAGTTTGATACAATCTTGTCGCATCTTCGTATTAATTTCTTTGTAAAGCGTAGCGAAGTGCATAAGAAAACAGAAGGTACATTTTTCATTGCCGTATCTGGACTGTTTATTTGTATTTAATTTAAATATGTTTCTCTGTTCTAAATAATCACATAAATTAAACATAATAAGAGAAACGTTAAATGCATTATTAATAAATAATGTATCTAAGAGAAGTTTTAGAGAAAGTGTTTTAGAGTTAAATTATAAATTTTAACTTTATACTTAATATTCGGTTGCGTACACACATGAAGTCAACGAAGATAATTTGTCTGGATTTCTTAAATATAAATTTACCAACGTGATCTAAACTTCAAGACTCTTCTAAACGTATAGTAGAACAATTTTTAAATTAATATATCGTTCATAAATTAATACACGCTAAGTAGCAGGGTATTAATATAAAAAAATAATAATAATGCCAAAAACTAGTAAAACTATGATATTAATAATAATAATTAAACGATAGTATTAATAAAAATTGTTACTTTTCACCAGATATATAAATTATTTACCTTCAAAAATATTTACTCTTAAATGATGCGCGCAGTCAAAAAACGTTCCCTATTCGCCAACATTAATTTGTTTCAGCATTCTTGTATTCTCGACCGCTGCCAGCAGTACATTGAATATTTTTACTAGCGAATTGTCTGTTGTTTCCAACAGGACACATTCACGTTGTGAAAGAATAAAATAATTTGTGTCAGAGAGAAAATTGTGCTGTGTTTTATTTTATCACTATTTCTCATATAGTTTTTTTTATTACTGCGTGTTCCTGTATTCACGAGTGTTTATGTTCATATTCGAACGTGCACTGGGCTGCGTTAATACATCCACGCTCAATCGTGATTGTGTTGATACGCGTACACGTTCGAATGAAACCTTCATTGGATTGAATAAATCTCACACGGCTTTGCTCCGTTTGTCTGTAAAGAGATATGTTTGTAACCGCGCATTTCCATTTGGAATCCGGCGAAGCGTGTATTTTACAAATTGTTCCTCTTGGCACGCTCTTGAATTACCTGTAAATTCTGATTCAAGATTAATCGAATCCGTGGTAGCCGTTGCGTTTGACCGACGCTGCCAACACGTTACTATGAAGCAATGAGCTTTGAGCTAGACAGTGGCCTCCCGCCTGTATTGTTGCACCGGATAATAATATACATATACAGTGCAAATATTATCGGTTTACGTTGTCGAATCGATAACGTAAGTCTACATTCCCAGTAGAATTAAAACGGGCAACCTTGGATGTAGATACAGTATGAGTTATGTTCGAATAATATCAACTTGATAAGGAAAACAAGGAATGCGAATAAGAAAGAAAATAAGAAAAATAAGATGACGAGAATTTTGAATATGTATGAAACTTAGCCCCTAACTTTTCTCTCTCTTTCTTTTTCTAAGATTAAAAATTTATTAAAAATTTATAAGGACCAAATCCTTGGTTAAAAGTGTTTTTGACGATAATTGAACCAAATCATGGTCGTATTGTCTTGACGATTATAATGGCCAATAGAGTCGATTAATATTTCTACTTGTTATTATTTGATTGGCGAAGTAAATGTGATTTACTCGGGTTTATTAAAAATGTACAAGTATAAAAATAACATTAATAGATAATGTTAAAATAGAGGTAATGTATTTTAAAACTTTTTGTGTGTGTAAATTAATGTTGCAATTTTAATTTGTATGTCTAGAGGAAAGTGCCCTATTATGAGACAGGATCCTAATATGAGATATGTTAAGCTAAAAGGCCCTATATAGGCCCTATCTGTTGATCCCACCATGAAAAAACCCCGCCATCTCATATTAGGATCCTATCTCATAATAGGGCACTTTCCTCTATAACAATTTGCGAAAAGTTATTATGTTTCGATATATTAGAGAATGTTGAGCACGATATATTGCAGTGTTTATTGAAATAAAATATAATCTTTGATCGCGCACATAAAAAGATTTAAGTATCTAAGATTATTTACAGTATAAGCTGTCTTAAAAAAATATTTAATTACTGAAGAAGTATTTTAATATGATAGAGTTATAGTTGCCTGAAGCAAATCAATTCGAGATTTATAGATATTTTTCTTGCATGCTTGTGCTGCTTTTCTGTCCTCGATGCTTCCTGCCGGAAATTATAACGAGGGGACGGTAACGAATCGCTGCCTTCCTTCTGTCAATCGTGCAATCTTGAAATAAGCCAGGAATATGCGATTAATATTTCCCTATTGAAATTATTTTTATCACACCGGGAATTAATTTACATCTAAATAGCTTCTGAACTATGAATTATTGAGGAATTTTATTGATCAGCAGTTAGGCATATAGTTAATGCTATTTTTCAGTTTAATCAATCTGCTATGTTAAAGTTTTAATATTACTTGGACATAATTACGTTTTTTTAATAACGAAGATATTTAAAAATTAAAATGTCATGAAGGAAATTGCATTTGATCTTGCCAGGAACATATACACGGAGAGAATTTTTTGTTATATTTTACCCTTAAATTTACTACAAACTTGGGACAACTTGGCAACCAAGGAATTTTTGAAATATACAAAAGACATTTTACAAACAACGTGATAAAAATTACCAAGCAAATTGGTAAATTTTGAAAAATTATTGAAATTTTCTAGATATATTTTAGTAAAATTAATCAAACATATTTTATATTTTAATGCAATAGATATTAATACTTTTTATTATGGTAGATATTAATCAGAATAGCTCGCATAAAATTCTTGATGGATACATGTTGTCCCACAACTACCATGATTTCAGGGTAAATTCTAAGAGAAAATTCTCTCCGTGTATAAAATTTATTTACTTAATTTATAGTTACATAAAAAAATCGGTAAATTAATCGAAGAACAAGACCATTTTATATTTATCACATGCGTTCGTCGATATACAAAATTATTTCTAAATAACAGGGACCGCTAAAAGGGGAACGCAAATATGGGACGAGGAGTGTCGTCAGCGGATGTGCAAGTGGTGACGCGACATAGTTTTGAAGATGAAACAATGAGAACTAGCGACACGGTCAGTTGCAAGCTGGGAGCGGACTCGCTCGTCCATGATCAATTATTGTCATTTATAAGCTACGCCTGACAAAACTCGTCTAAGATTGTAAACCTGGTTGAAATTCATAACGTGGAAAGAAGCGAAGAAGAAGAAGCAGAGTAGGAAACTTATACAATCTTCTGGATAAAGATCTGATGCGTGCTGTGTTTAATTAGCGTAACGGACGAGTAATATTCGTAAGCAGAACAATAACACGATTTTGCTACGTTGTTAAAGAGAAGAAATGCATAATTACATAAGTCGCTTCAATTTTATGCTGAAAATATGGCGTCGACGATGGAGGAAGGAACGGGAGATGTACTTTGTATTTAAAATAATCGTATTACCGCGTATTAAGATTAGGATTAAGTTGATTAACTTGTTTGTAAATCGGAATAGTAGGAATAATATGAAATTCTTCGAACTTTAAAACTCTTTGAATAGTTTGATCTTGTAGAAATGAAACAAAATGGACTTCTTAAATAATTGAATTTCCCGGAATTTCCCAATTATCTTTTTGTCTTTTTTTTCCGAGGATAGCAATCTAATCCGACATGAAAATTAAAAATCAGACTTTTGCAAAGCATTCAGCAATTACATTTTTCTGAGAAATTGCACTACACGATTCAAGAGTTGCTTTTTTCCTTGAACTGCCTTCAGTCTCGCACAAGTAGGCGGAGATCTATTCTGCGATCTAATCGGATAATTGCCGAGAAGGATAATTTGCGTTTCTTCCTTCTCGATCGACGTGGTTTACCAAGCTCGATATCAACATATGTACAAGTGTAGCAAAGTCTCGATAGCTATCGAGGTTGCGTATAGTTTTAAACAATTTAAAGAAAATTTATATATATATATATATATATATATATTAATGTGTTTTTTTAACGCACAAAATAACTTTTCTGCTCTTTCCTCAGAGATCTTATATTTTAATGATATAAATACAGTGAAATGCAAAGATAAATACGTTTGAAATTCAAGAAGTATTATTTACCATTTTTACAATCTCTATTATTTTTTATTTTGTCTTATATAATCAGAGTCTTTTTCTATTAGCCCGTATTAGTCTTGGTTCTATTTAATTTTAATCTTATTTGAACTGTTGAGATTGTGTTTAGAATATTCGATGGCCGATAGTAAAATATATAAGAGTTTTTACAAAAATTAATTACTTGAGCAGCGGAGCAAGAGAGAAAGACTTCATAATTAGATTCGCACGCGTGCATCATACTTTTACCAGCGCCGCGATGTTTATTAACTTTATTAATTGCTGCAACCTCATTGCGGCAATTTGATGCCTCGCTGTGGAGATCATTATAAGTTAGACGGCGCGAGCGCGAGCGCGAGACAGCCTCGGTGTCGCACTTACCTGCATGCGCACCTACGCCCGCGATGCACCGCATGTGCGAGTGTGTGTACATAGCCGCAGCAATTACTTAAGACCCAGTCGGTGTAAGACGCTCATGTAACTTGGCCGACGAAACTTTACCGGTTACTCTCTTAGTCTCATCCATTAGTAGACGGCCCGCCGGCCGCCCTGCGACACGGTTGCGGTTACGTGTCTCGCTTTAGCGCTTTAGCGTTTACACGCGGTCGGGTTTTTATCAACGTTGTAAGTTTAGGTGACAAGAAACGCTGTAAACTGGCTATTAATTCGTGAATAGTTAAAGGAAGTTGACTAAGTAACTACTATATCGAGAAAAACTATTTCTTTTCTTTTGAACATTTTGTTGATGTCAAATATCTTTTAGAGTTATTTTCGTGGAATCGCTTATTATAAAAAATGCTATTTATTAATAATTTTGTATAAATCTGTATATAAATCAATTAGCCTTAATTTAAATATATATACCTATATAAGTAAGAGTATTTTAAATGTCAATTAAATTGTTATAAAAATTTATTTTTATAATATAATAAAAAAGCTACTCGTAATATAAACGAATACTAACATTCTTATTGAATCGAGGACACTTAATTAACAATTATCTGCGTACCAACCGCGTTTAACAAGCGTTCGCTAGCGAAATCTTGTCAAACTCAGCATCCTCTTTCTTACTGCATTGTTCCCGATGACGGCATTCAATATGAAAAGCCGATTTGCATTCTCCGCTGAAAGCGAAATAATATCGCATTAATTCAGCCACACCGACGTTAACGACGAGCGAGCAGAAAAGGTGATTGATATCACGAGGAGGGAAGAAATATCTTTGGGAATCACTTCCAAAGATCTTTAAGGGAATTGCGCCACAATTAATTGGGAAAGCCCCCGTAAATTGTCGAATTAATCGCGAAATTAAAAAGGATGACGAATGAGGGGGTAGACTTCTTCCTGTCTCGGAGCATCTCACATTGATTCTGGCAATTAGCTATCGACTCATCTGACAGGACGAGGGCAGGAGTCAAATCGAGAAAGTCGATTTCCCTGTCTCCGAGTCTCTGAATATACGCCTCCTCGCTCGTCTTCTCTCTCTCTCTTTCTCTCTCTGTTTGTCTGTCTTTGTCTCTGTCTCTGTATTTCTCGACTGCTGTTCTTTCCCTCTACACTAGCCAATTAGGTTAATTAACTCAATTATCGTTCTCTTTCTCTCCTGTTTCAGGTGCGCACCTTGTTCGTGAGCGGCTTGCCGATGGACACCAAGCCGAGGGAGCTCTATCTGCTTTTCAGAGCATACGAGGTGAATCTCTCTCAGAGAATTTCTCTCTATTCGCTTTATTTTATATATATAGATGTGCATTCGCGATGTTGAGATCAAAGGGATTGGGAGAATTCAAGATTTGAGAAGTCAAATATTCCGACGGCAATGCGGGAGGACCTATATATCGCGTTCGCGAATGTGAACGATGTGATATTGAAGGACCTAAAGTTCTGATAACATTAATATTCTATCATGGAACATAATCGAAAAACGAAAACGGAACAAGTTCAAAGATCCAAGAGCTTGCGGAATTGAAAGACATGGAATATGTTTAAATTATAAATTTCGGAATATTTACGTTTTTTTTTTAAATTCGATGTCCCGAAATTTTTCGTATTTTAGGATTTAAATTCCTGAATGTTTTTAGAATGACACTAAAAATATAATTTTACATTAATTTCGTAGCACAAGATCATATCTCTAAATATCCGTATAATACGCAGAAATGTCGAAATATAAAAACAGACTGATACTCTCAAATTGATCTCACATCGCTGTATATTTATTGATATTTTTTAGATAGTTTCACGTAATTTCTTTCTGTCCTCGTTATCGCGTCAATATACCTTTGTTTCCCGCCTGACTCTTCGCCGCCACGTTTAACTCGTCGTTCAATAAGTTCAACTGTACGGTCTACGGTTCTCGCGGTATCATGCAAAACGCAACATTATGACTGAAGCGTTCGAACTGTATTCACAAGGGGAATATTCCCCTTATGAATCATACTCGTCTACGCCGACCATCCGCAACGGGAGAGACGGTACTCCTCTATAACGTCATATTTGCCCGACTCGGGATCCTAGTTTAGTTTGTTTAGGGGGTTAATTATGTCGGTGCCAATTACGAGCTTGCATTTCAAGCTCCGACACCAGCGGAGACGAAAAATCGATAGCCATGGGATTTGATGCTCCTCGTACCTTGTAATTCATACGAAAACTCTCGTTATCTTTAGTTTTTGCATTCATATTTTGACTATTTAAAACGCAAGTTAATGTAAATAGATGAAATTTTACAAAACAATAGCAAGTTGAGAAAATAAAGTTTTTTTTTAATGAAAAAGAAATATATCTATTTTTAAGTTAACATAAGCAATAATATTTAATTACATTTCTAAATTAATGCTTTCTCTTTCAATACCAATGTGATTTAATTAACGACGAATCTGGAAAAATTGATCAAAAACTATGCTCGTGAGAGTTAAATACGTTTCCTATATGTCCGGTACGAAATTCAATCGCGATTTAGATCGATAGCGGCTGGAGTGGAGAGAAACCGCGGTTATTTGTTGCCGGGAAAGGAAGAGGACTAGTGGAAAAACAGCGAAATTGTTCTTGCTCCATTTGGAAGTCTCCCTCGAAAATTAAATCCGGAAGGTTCTCTCGAGCGTGTCGTTATTCGATGGCGAAAAAGGCGGCGGGGCGCGGCGCGGCGCGGTGCGGCACGACACGGCTTTTTTTACTCCTTGCTTCGAGCCTTGTTTTGTATATTCATGAAATCGTTGTGAGCAGCTCGCTCAAAGGGATTAGGATTAGTCGCGTGGGTGTGCTGGGAATTACATTTCCGTCGGTACCGCGAGCGCCGTGAGCGAAGTATAGAGACATCTCTTCCGAAGAGCATCTCTTCTTTACGTAACACGGTCCCGGGGCACTTTAAATAATGATTTTACGCGACGAAATGTAATACAGTAATTTTCTGATTGGTTTACGGTCTAATAGAAGAGAAAGGATACTCGATGAACTCAACTCATAGATCGCGTTTATGCAATCTTGAAAGGCATTATATCAAATTGGCGTTATCTTATTGTGAGTGTGCTATAATTATATACGATGATTTAATATATTAATAATGCTGCAAGATAATCGCAATAATGTAAAACACGAATTGAAAAGATTTAATGATATAATTATTAACATATAAATGTGTATAGTAATGTGATGAAATTCTTTGTCTGAATCGATTATGCAAATCAATTCCATTTAACATTATTGCGATTTAAATAAATTTTTGTTGATTTTCTGATTTTCTAAATTTCTCTATAATTTAAAAATACATTTTTAAACTGTAAATTTCAATTTCCTTTAATACTTTCTAAAATTACAAAATTTAATTATCTTTGTTAAAAGTTTCTATTAAATTTCTTTTTAAAACTGAATGAAAAATGAAATATATTGTTGCCTACACGTATTCCAGAAATTGGTCGATGAATCAAATTGTTTACTCAAATACTCAATTGATACACACTATTCGCTTTCTATTATGACCCAGATAAAATTTTGGATGCGATACCTGATGCGATATATATATATATATATATATATATATATGATGCAACGAGAAATAATAACTTGCATAAATATATGGTGCATAGGCATCATTTTATATGACCGTGATTCTTTTCATACATTTGTTTCTTTCGTATAATACGAATTAAATTTTTTATTTTGCAATCAAACAGTAGGTTATTGCAATGTACGACACTGTCAAATAAAAAAATTGAAATTATTGTTACAATTGCCTCGAAGCATGTCGTATTATTGAAGAGCTGAAAATCGGATCGATATAGAAACTGCAATCGTCGCTAGCGTGGAAACATCCGCGTTTTCCAGTATTACAATGTGCACCAACGGCGATGTAGGAGTGATATACATTGACGGTGATCATCTTACTCGTGCGAATTGCTGCGCGACTCCTCGTATCAAGAGAGAATGCGATTTCTTGGCATCGATACGACATAACTGGCGACAATAAACCTTGAGTGTCACCGCGCGTTATTTTCGCCCGCAAATCTCTTGGTGCACACGCGAAGAATCCCGTCGAGCGAATCCGGTTATTAATCGTCTTTAAGATATCGTAACGTACGTTATACGTTGCGCATAATCCGTGCGACCCGTTTTCCGTGGATTTACGACGGGTTTTCAGCGCGCCGGAAGAAGAGTCGGGCGGATCAGTTGCTCACCGACGTCTCGTACCATCGCGAAACTTTTGGAGAAGTGCAGGAACTATTTGCACACCGTATCGTGCGAGCACGACATATGCGAGTGATGGCGAAAACTCGATTATGCTCCCCCGAGAGGCCAGCCTTTTAATGACTGTGATATTTCATAGTTAAAGGGAGTTAATTAATAATGTGCGAAACCAAACTGAGCGCCAAGAATGTTGAAACGGATACTTTGCAAATGTCACGTAACTGATATATCTAAGACGATTTAAGACGCATACTTTTTGGATTGACAGAATGAAAATTTAATATTGAAATTGATAATGCCGTATGCATTAATCATGTTTATAATGCGAAAAATGATAGAAGAACGATGAATCAATCTAATAATTTTTCGTTAGATACAAATATCAATTTTGCCTTTCTGTAATTATTAGTTTTGGTGTGAAATTAAATTTTAGATTTTAGATTTAAGAAGTATTATTTTAATTGATCTCAACAACTATGCAGCAATATTTCATGGTTAGGACAGACTGATTAATGATGCGAGATTAAGAAGCTCGCGAGTGCCAAGAATGTTGTAACAGATACTTGGGAAATCTCGCACATCGATCCATGCGTCTAAAGTGAGACATTTAGGTAAAATTCAAATTTATTATTTCCTAATTTATTTAAATAATAATATGTACATACGTATCTGAATTGTTAATAATTTATATCAAGAGAGAATTAATTACAATCAATAGAATTAATTAAAGTATAATTAATCAAAGTTCTCAATGCATATTTTTATATATTCTTACGAAACTATAAATTGAACTATAAGATTTTGTCATTAGATTTTTAATTTTATTTTTATTTTTATTATATATGTATTATTTTTAGATAGGTAATTACTCTAATTGCAACTACAGTTAATTGATATATTATCGATATTTATATAAATCTCGGAAAATGGTATGGAGGATTTTTGCGATGTGCTCGCGTATGCAAGTTTGAACTCGAAAAACGTGGCACATCGGATAAACGTTCCGAGACTTACCGCGCTCTCTAATTGCGGCTTCGTTAATTAGCACTTCCATCGCGATCGCGCAATTATTAACAGTTTGGTACTCTGGTAATGAACACTACTTACAGCGTTCGCATGTAACCGAGTGCTCATCTCGCGCGTTCTACTTGCGGCTCTATTATAAAAATTAAGGAAACGTTACCTGCGAGGATTTCTTTATCTTTAGCGGCAGCACGAAATAAGATTCTCGACAGCGCAATAACGAAGTGTTACACATTAAGCTCGCAGCAAATTAAAAACTCTTTTACACGGCTAATAATCGACTTTTCTCATATCAGGAAACGGAATAGAGTTAGCAGTTAGATAATTCAAGCGATAACAGCTAAGAAAGTAACGGATATCTTAGCATTCGTGCTAGATAATTAATGTAGATATTTAATAGAATATATGAACGTCTTGTCTCACTTTTTACCCGGTGCTTTTTGCTATTCTGAATCGTCTCCATAAATCCTGTGCCTAAAAAACCCGCGGCGAATGCATTTTGGCTAAGTCACGCAACCATTTATGTATGTTATGTGTGCACTATATTTTTAAAATAGTTTCTCAGAATAGAAACTATATTTCTATATTAGTCATTTAAAAGTGTTAGTTATATATACTCTGTTATAAGTTTTCAAATATTTAATTGAACATTGTGATGTTTGTTTCTTATTTCAAAAAGTTTACTTTAAAAAAATCAAAGAATTTTTTCTAAATAGACTGTCCAAATTATTTTTACCAAATTTTTATAAACATGAAAGCAGTTGTTTTATATGTTATATTTTACTATTTAGAAATTAAAAGCAGACTTGTATACATATATCTATTTTTCAATTTTTATTCCACACTATATACAAGCCATCACAGAACTATCAGAAATCTTTGTTTGTTTGTTTTTTCAAGCAAAATCCATAGATATCAAATGCATAAAAAGTTAGTAAATTTTTTGTTTCACTATATCGGTAACAAACAATATTTTGATATGATAGAAGTTTTAATAACGTAATATTTTTTCTGTTTCAGGGGTACGAGGGGTCGCTGTTAAAAGTCACGAGTAAAAATGGGAAAACAGCGTCGGTAAGTTGCCATCGCTTAATTGACGATTAGCCGGCGTTACGTTTTCAACATCGTGTTTTTTAACACTCGTTCCGAAAAAAGCGCATCGGAGCTTTTAACACAGATAAATTTGCCCTAGATTCGCGGGCGAGGTAGCTCGATACTGTCGATATACGTCGTTTCTTCACTGCACTTGAGAAGACGAAGAGATAAAATTGGATCCCAGGTTTTCTTGAGCACATTTCTAGAAAACGTACATTTCAAGAAAACTCCGAATCAATTACGCGGAGTAGTGAAAAGAGTGAAAACTCTCTTTCTCTCTCCCTCTCTCTTTCTCCTTTTTTCCCCTACATGACTATTCTCAAGGGGGAAAAAAAACGAATGGAAAAAGTTGGTTGGTCAAACCGTTTACGTGATTTTATGCATTTTCTGTTATACACACTTCTCGATTCTTTAGCGACGCATTTTTATTGACAAACTTGTATAATACATTGAATGTCACATATTTTACATATTTGCATACATTTTTCATCACTAACAATAAGTGAAATGACTTTATTCTGCAAGTTATAAAAAATATAATATTTTCTATCTCAAATATCTCTTTTTAAAGGTAACAGCTTGCAGAATTTTAAAGATATGTAAATTGCAAGTTAAATTATTTTCTTCCTGTATATAAAAGAATGAGGAGTGTTATGACGTCTTATTTCTCCATGTTACATAAACTTGAAACTCGCGAGTATTTCAGTTTCAAAATGAAAAATTGAAAACGGCAGCTGCTTATGCTAAAAGCTTTTTTTATTTATTCAAAGCGCACTCGTTGATTACGTGAGTCACGAAGCCTTAAAAATATCTAATCAGCCGACAGAGAGAAATACATCAAATTTCATCATGCGGCAATGCCATCGCGCGCTACTCAACCCAGTATAATCCCCCGAGATAACATTAATTTATGCGGCGACGCTAGAACAGCACACGCGAGAGCATACTGACGCTGTAAAGTCCTTAATCCATAAAGCATTTTAACATTTTTTATTCTGATATCTATTTTTTTTTATTCCGCAGTCTTTACCTGCATCTCGCGCGCGATAGATGTTACGGCTTTCTAAAATAAAACTGCGACGACTGTATATTGACCGTTAAAGAATCTCATTTACCGAAGAACGTCGAGTAGCGGATGCTGAAAAAATTACAATGGATCTGGGTATAATAAATATTTCTGACCTACTATTCTTTAGAAATAACGCGAATTATGGAGCCTTGGGATATGACGACAAATCCCAATTTTGAATCCGTATAGTTTAGTCATATGCATTTAAAATTTATGAGTTGCAAGATAAGATGGGTTTTGAAATCTGTGAGTTCTCCGAGTTATAGATCCTTGGAGCTATCAATTTTAGACATTACAGATCTCTCGGTCAGTATAAAACTTCGGATTTGTTTACCTGTGAATTTATGAAATCTATCAATTTGATTTTATGATTTTATCTTTGGATGCATCTCAATTCCCGGTTCAGTATATTCTCGGATATATCAATCAATTTCCTGTTGTGTGAATTCTCGGGCGTATAAAATTCAATACTCCAACCCAATGAGAATCCTTAAATTTATAGAAACTAAATATTAAAAACTCAAAATATTATCTCTTTATCGTAAATGAATTTTTTTTAGATCTTTGTTTTATAACATTTGCGAAGCGTTCAAATAGCGAATCCTTTGCTTCGTCTATCTTCGTAAATTCCATCTATGGTCGACATTGATTATTAGGATAATCGTCGAATATGCCACGCGGAATAAAGTTAATAACATGTTTTCGTTCCTGCATGAGGTTTGACCTCGTTATAACCAGCGCGGAACGCAAGCGGCGGCTCATAATGGCCTCGGTGATGTAATTGGATATAATACGAGCAGAATGTGCGAATAAAACGGACGCGAGAGAGGCACAGCCGGAGAGGCACGGTTTCCGTGTGAACGGTGCTTAAACCTCCTTGGCCACTGGCACGGTTGGGTACGACTGACTGTGCGAATCGATAGCGGGTCGGACCAACCTTTCTGCCATTTGTTTCCTTCGGTCATCGTTGCGCCGGGGAACGGGAAAAGCAGTGGCCGACGAGCAACTTCTCAAAAATGGCGACGCGTTGGAAAGATTTTCAAATGTTGTTAGAAAGCTTTTGTTGTCTCGCATTCTTCCGTTATCTAGTGCGATGTGCCATTGCGGAGTCCCGTACAAAGCCCTTTTGTGATCTCGGTGATGATGATTTATCTCCGCGTTGGAGTTGCCGTTGGAAATCTCCTACAAGCGAGAATTTATCTCCTCTTGATCCAATTGAGATTGCAGTTCTTTCGGTTTCTTTTACGGATTAAACTCGATTCGATTTTAGTTTAGTAAGATTAAATCGATCGGTCGATCGTATAATATAATAGAGGGTTACAGTTCCCCGATATAAAAACTTCCCTCGCACCTGGCTATTGATTAACTAGAAAAAATTTCAGTTGTGAAGCATAGCTGCTAATTATTCTCCGAGCTCGGAGTTTATTTGATTTATAACAACCAAGTAAATAAAGTTGCAACGTTTATTTGTTTTTAAAGAAACCTTTTCTCTTTCGTTATTATTACGTTGAGATTATCGGATAAATATGGTAATATAATAATTCTCGATTGATGAAATTAATGTTTATTACTTGTTTACGGTTTTTTACAACAATTTTATAATAAGTGTAACCATTATGTTTATTTTGTTACAATATATAAAAGAGAGATTAATCAAGAGAGTCTCAATTACTCTGCTGTATTTTGTTCTCGCGTACTGTTATATTTGAATCTATATTTGTTGACTTTTCCCTACGAGAAAAATATTTTTTCAATAATTCGAAAAAATATTTTTCTCTTCTCGCAGAAAGCTACTTCGTAAAAAAATCCGCGGCGTAGGCGTTATCATAATTCCCAGGCTCTTCGATTATACATGACCGCGTTGCACCCCTGTGCGAAGTGATTGCTTTATCTGCTTCTATCTGCGGTTACATGCATAATTGCATGCGCATTTACATGGCCATGGTGCATATGGGCGCGGGTTGTCACCGCGGCGGCACAAAGGACGCCGATGCGGCCGATGTCCGGAAGAAAAGCCGATAGGCGAGCGTCGCGCCGTCGCGGTTCGTGTATGTATACCTATCAGGAGCGCGGTGTGCAATAACAGCAACAAAAAAAAAGGGAAGAAGAAAAACAGGCAAAAGAAGGAAATCGATCGTCTCCGTGGCCGCTGCACGCATGACCATTAACCTACATCGCATCACGATGCACGTATCGATAAAAAACCGCTTGACGGCAAAACGACGATATTACATTTGGGTATTCCGTGTCCCCGATAAGAATTATTCCGCGAATTCGCGCGATGCACGCTAGGAAGCACGCGGCCCGCGGCCCGCGTGAGCCCGGCGTGACTATATCTGATATTCGGATCGAGATGGAAACGGATTAGTACCCGCCGCGGAAATAAAAACGGGCACGGATCACTGGTGCACGGTGCACGCCGCGTTCAGTTGCGAGAGCTGAATGCCCGTTTACATGCGCCCGGGTGAAAGTGCGGCACGTCCGCTTTTTTCCGTTTGTACTTTTAACCGCGATTAGTTCAAGATCTACTGTTACCACGAGTTTATTGAATCTGAATTTTACATGGAACTATTTCATGCTTCTACGAATATTAATCTAGATACAATTAATGGACCAATTCGTTTCAACCAATCTAATTCGATAATTCCTCCTTTCCCCGTTTTATCTTGCGAAATATTTAAGAAATACTGGTGAAATCTCGGTAAAAATTTATTGAGTTTGCAACTTATTATATTATGAGATTAATGTAGTATTAGAATAATCATTATTACAATAATTATATTGATTAGTAGGATATTGATTTTAGAGAAAATTACTGCGAAATATTTTACAAGCTTATAGCTAAATATCATTTGCATTCTAATTTTTCCTTTCTCAAGGCGCTTCTGTGTTTCGAGATTGCGCGCGCTCGATCGAGGGGGATCCAATTTTATTCTTTCGGATGCATGAATATTCGAGGGACGTGGCGCGGAAGTAAACGGCAGCGAGTAACGAATCCCCGCTTTAACGATCGGGGCATTTCTATCTCATCGCATCGATAGAATCGACACCTTCGATTGCAGCTGGTGCAATCACGCGATGCATTATGAAGCGCAGTAGTTTCGCCTTGACGGGCGATCGTTAGCGCGGATTGATCCGCGCGTTTTCGCGTCGCGACGCCCCATCATCCCCGTTGCTCCGTTAATTCCGTATAAACCGATGGAATCGATGCCGTCTACCGAATAAATTAGCGGATGCGCGCGCGCAGATAAAAGGGCGAGTGTATATTGAGAGATGCAACGTGCGATGTAAGCATCAGCAAGAGAGAAAGGGAGCGCGATAATGTGTGTATGTGACTCCGATAATCTTGGTCAGTGAAGTATTTCCTATAATAACTGCAATGCTACATCGATGGTAGAATACCTTTTTGCATTTATTGCATTTATTGTTATAAGATCGCAAATTAAATTGCCATGGACAACTGAAATAATTTATCTTTTAATAATATAATTTATTTGCATATCAGTTACTAACAGCTTACATTTTGTAAGAGAGACGGATTATTGAGTGACATTGTTATTTTTACATTTCTTAAACATTAGCAATAGTAGATTCAAAATTTTATTCGAATAAAGTTATATACTTGTTCTCTTATTTTTTAAGAAAAGACCAAGTGTATTTTAAAGTATTTGTGTCATTGTTTTTGGAAAGATTTCATATTATTAATTATATTAAATATCTATACAAAGATAATTCGTAATTAATGACTAATTTCCTTGTTTAGATAAGACAGAAATTTGAAAAGAAGAACATACAGTTTGCTTGAGGATTAAGTTTCACAGGAGAGTGCACATAGATAACACAAAACTTCTTTATACAATTTTAAGATTCCAACAGAATCTTATTTCGACGTATCCTTACAATCTTATATCTCAAGTTATTCAATATTATTAACAAGTTAAAAAGTTGTTAAATAATATTTATCGATATCTTTCCACAAAGATTTTCATCTCAGAATTAAACGAGAAATCCGTCTTTAATGTTTTATGCGATGATCGCGGATTACTTTGCACAGCGATTGTTTATCTCACTGTATACTTATTATGAACGACAAGCGCGTTCCCAAATGAGAACGATGATACAAATGGCAGAAACGCGTTGACGATTCTAAGCTCGTTCGCCGGCAAACTGATGTCGGCGATGAGGCGCTCGCGTAATGAATGCCCGTCAAGGGAGAGAGAGAGAGAAGAGATGGTAATCGTGGATGCGACGAACGAAACGCTTCTTGTTGTATTCTTCTTTCTCATTTCAGCCGGTGGGATTCGTGACTTTTCACACAAGGGCAGGCGCGGAGGCGGCGAAGCAGGATCTGCAGGTAATAGCCCTTTTCTCGCAGGCGCCGCGAGGCAAGGGGAAAAGTCGCGGAGAAGGTGGTAGACTCTCCCAAGGGTCTCAGGGTTGACGTGCGGTTGATCTAGTATACATACACAGTGACACTCACTCGTACAGATATGCTCGGCAGTATTTTTTTTTTTCCTTTACGACTCCACCCTGCCTTAGACTCTCCAGCTGGCACGGGTTAATGCTACCTCTAGCTCTTACCTCCATTAGTTACTACATCCACGAAACCTCTCTATCTGACTACTCATTTCTCTCTACCGTAGCTTTTTCTCTCTATCTTTCTCTCTTTCTCTCATTGGGACCAAACGTAGTACTACCTTTTGTCTACCTGTATACGTACCAAGGCGTATTGTAATAACGCTGCACCGTGTGGCATTATCGATATATCTATATATGGTGTTGTTTGCCTTCCGACAAGTATCATCCCGTTGCATATACATATATCTAAATATATATTCGAAAAATTCGCCGACGCTGCGAAAGGAATTATTAAACTGTAGTGGAATATGCCAAGAAAAGAAGTAGACGATCTTATTTATGCATCAAATATCAAATGATTAAATGATAACTTTCAAATTTAAAAAAAGAATATTATAAATTTAGAATGTTATAATATTTGTAATATTTTAGACTTTAAATTTCTGGATCAAATTTTCGTCTCATATTTTCTCTAGAGTTTTAAAATTTCTCACACTTTTACAGACAACATTGCATTTAACCATATCAAGCTAAGAAATAATTTTAATTTTCTTTTGTGCACGACAACTGTGAATACACGTATTGATCATTTAACATATGAATATATTTATATGTAACGCGTACCTATATATGTATCTGTAAATACATATATCTGCGGGGTGATCAACGTTGATTTAAAAACTTTTTCGTAACGTCACGCGACACACTTTGGTATACAGCTATATATATAATTCGGGCGCGGAATAGCTTTACAGCTTTCGTTGCACGACAGCAATCAGATCGAGTTTTCTGGTTAACTTGGTCACCCCGTATAGCTCTACCATACCGTTGCAACTGACCTCACGCAATCTGCAATGTTATATAACCCAAGTACGGCAACGGTATACTACTACGTACGTATTGTACGTACCGCGTAGAGAAACATCCTTTTGTCGGATGGACACGTTCGCTGGAAACACCCTAGAACGAACTAACGAGCCCACCTTATGAATACACGTACAAGGAGAGAAACACACACACACATACGTGCATACATGAATACATGTCTACACGCCCTTGTGCTAATTTCCCTTCTACCTAGCGTAATCCCATGTTATTATTATACCTACATCACTTTCGTCGCTAGCCACCTGTGATTCGATCGGCCCTTTCGATTTGATTTCGCACGCGCAAAACATACGCCACAGTTTGAATAGAGTTTGAACGCTCGGCGTAGCTTTCGAGTCTTCTGATATTTTTTTATTCTTTGAAAATTAGTGAGAAAATTAAAAAATTTATCGCGCTATTCTTAGACTCTTTTAAAAGGCAAAATATCTCTGTAATTATGTTTCTTAATAATTTATGGTAAAAGATGGTTGATGTAGAACGAAGATATCTGTGATGATGAAATTAATAATTTCTGTAAGTTAAGATACAATCTGTGTAAATTATTTTGAACATTCGTGTATAGATTTTTGGAACGTTATCGGTATATATATTTATATATTTATATGCAATGATTTAATAAGTAATTAAATATATAATTAGTGTTTTACATTATTCTATTATGATTGTATTGAGAAAGTAATATTTAAATGTTCCTACAATTTTGCACTGTCAGTTTTTAAAATGAACTGAAACGAATTATTTTGACTAAATATCCGAATGACAACGATTTATGGAATATCGATTCTCTAACGTTCGTATTTTCGTAAACATCAATCTGACTTACTTTCGCGTTAAATTTACGGTACAAAATGAACAATGTCAGTGAAGTATATTGAAGGAAAATAACTCACTGCAAAATACGTGATCGATGTCATTAGAGTGGATAGCGTGATCAGTCTATATTTCTGTAGACATTATTATTGTGTTAATAAGAATAAAATTACAGGTATTTGCATGAGAAATACCATTACATTTGTCGGAAAAAAAATACTTTTCGCATATGTTATATAAATGTATATTAATAAAATATAAAGATTTATAGTACATAAAATGGCAAATATTTTTTATGCCACGAATATGTTAATTTTCATTAAAAAACAGATATATAATACACATAAAACTCTCTTTTATCTTTAAAAGATATTTACAACTCTTTGCCTTTCAACCAAAGGATCAGTTTTAAGAAGTTGTTGTGAAAAGAAACACAATATGCCTAGAAAAAACATGAAAGATCCTCTAAAAGCGTAATTTTATTTTCTGATGGAAGATTAACCCGACACGCTAGTGACGAAAGTAGGGCTCTCCACTATCGCTCTCTTATCTAATTTTTTTTCTTTCTCTCATCTTTGCCTTACTACACTACCACCATCCATCCACGTGTGCTCCCGATTTACTAATTTAGGGAATCTATTTGCAGCAGGGGGTTAGATTCGATCCTGATATGCCACAAACCATACGTTTGGAATTTGCAAAAAGTAACACAAAGGTTAGCAAACCCAAGCAACCAGCCGCTGCAGCAGCCACCTCGCACCCTGCTCTGATGCACCCTTTAACGGGACGTAAGTATGCACCGCCACTCGTTCACTTGCTGGATACGTCTCACTTACTATTTCTCACCCACTGCACCGACTACAAAGTGTCCCACTTCCTGTTGTCACTCGGCTGTTTTTTTTTTCAAAAGGATTTTTTTTACATACGTACTCCCTCCCCCGCCCCCTTCACCAGCCACCGCAACGGGATCTGAGATCTCGTCGTCGAGAATCGTACGACAACTGATCGAAGTACGAAGGGGTTTCTCGCGGCAAACCTTCGCGATTAATATCATTTTGCAACGTAAGGTGTGTACACACGAGTATATACAGGTAATGTACACGCGGTATGCGGTTACAATGGCGCTTACGTTGCGCAAATTATCGTGCTCATTACGGCGCAGATCGGCGATAACAATATCTGTGTCGAGTATAGATAATCTCCGATTTCCGTGGTGACTATATACACTGCGAATCCGCAATCTGTCTAAAGTCAACGCGCTGTTATTTTCTCAAACAACATTAGACCGCGGTTCTTTGTTCTCATGATGTGTTACTCCAATTCAGATTTGTTTATTTATCTGCCTACCTATCTTCATTTATACTTATTTAAGTTTTAAATTCTTAAATCTCTCTCTCTGAAAAGTCTAGGTTTTTTACATCTTGTATTTTATTATAAATTTTATATTCATACACAGATATAAACATTAATTATTTGATGTTTCGTTGTTTTATTATTTATTATATATTTATAACATATTTTATAAATGCATTTATTATATATATCTATATTGTAAAACGCGCATTTAATAAGCAAAATATTTTATTCTCGTTTAAATCTTTGTTAAAAAATTCAGCCCATACGAATAAAATTGATTTATTTTTAAAATTATTTAATTCGACTAAAATAAAATAAACAATTCTTTTTAGATGTCAGATGCTTTTATTTTGGTCTGTGCGAAATCAATTTTAATAAATAATATTTTAATTTTGTAAAAATATGTTTGTGCCTGCGTACTTTTATCGTTGTTGGACGGTTGTGTCTAATGCGTGTGGGCATGCGTTTTTTAAGGTATCCTGGGTATAAATCATGTGCGCGTTATTGACATCAAAAGCTATAATATTAAGAACATTTTTAAGAAGTGCTAGTCATCCGTCCATGTGCATTGCGCGGTGCAGATGGGTGGAAAATATGAAGATAATTTATTATAATAACAAATGGCACAATTTATTTATTAAATATGAATTGGAATTATATAAATCTCTCATGCTCTCTTTATATTTTTAGGATATTTTATATGTAAAAAATATCTCTCTGAAATAATATAAAATAAAATTTATTCGGTAATAATTATTATTTGTAATTAAATATTATAAGCAAGTAAAATTCGTGGTCGAAGGATTAAAAATTGTGGGAAAAATTTAAAAATAATAACTTATAATTGACATAATTGATGCTACGTAATTGATTTACGTGCACTTACGTGGGATTATTCCGAGCGATACTAAAACAGCTTAATGGCAAATGCAACGTGATCTTGCTAATGCAAGTGTGGAAAATATGTATAGGTATTTTGTATAAAAATGTCATGGACAGAAAGAAAGGCGATCACGAATGGTCAAGCCAGGCGGTATACATATATATCTCGCGTATCGATCACAGGTAATGGAACGAGAGGGGCAGAATAAAGTTGAATAAATCTCGAAGGTCCGCACGTTTACGGGCTACATGCGCGTTTTGCGCACGCAATAAATATGTATTTGTGTCACATTGCGGAAACAGACTTGCCGGACGGACGTAA
This sequence comes from Temnothorax nylanderi, assembly GCF_030848795.1. Classification (NCBI taxonomy): domain Eukaryota; kingdom Metazoa; phylum Arthropoda; class Insecta; order Hymenoptera; family Formicidae; genus Temnothorax; species Temnothorax nylanderi. The sequence goes on along the minus strand of NW_027249064.1, from coordinate 1,677,960 downwards.
AGCGCATCAGTTTCCGAAGAAACAGTGACTGTGATAAATTTTGCTGTTGCTGGCGCTGTTTGATTTTTGTATAGAATATAAGATCGTCTTTATTTCCATAATATCCGAACGCATCATCCGCCTAGCGGTGATTTATTACCCGTGTCAGTGACGAATGAACTCGAGCTGCTGTTATAATGGTCTTTGTGATATAATAAGGTTGAGAGATTTTAGCATATTAGTAGATTGTTTTAAATATAAAATGAAACAATTATGTTTAGAAAATATTTTTAAGTCCTCATTGTGTCACTAATTTATGAATTATGCATTGATAAAATAATTTATAGCCTTTCTTAATTATTCTCAAAATACTCTTTCCACGTTAAGTTGATTATTAAATCGTTTAAGTCTTAATGAAAGATTACAGAGAGAAATACATAAGTTATTTATATTATTGTAGGACCATTTGGATAATAATGTCTCTTGAGCGATTTTCTAATGTGGGGAATTTGGCAAATGTTTTGCGATGTAGGAAGGCGAATCGATTATTTAATTGTCTAAACATTACCAACGGTACTATCCTCCTCGACTGGAACCAGCCGTTAATGGCGTTCTTAATATCGCGTAAATAGACCACATCCAGCGTCGGGAAATTTCGCGGAATAATTTCGTTTTAGGTGGTAGCAATTTCGTACGATGACCCAATTTCGCCGCGCCGCACGCCAAGCCACGTCAATAAGACATAATCGAACTGCTAAACGTAGCGTCGACGAGATTATCTTTATAGATACCGAAGAAATCGGAGAAATAAAATTATTGAAATAATTAATGAATTTTCGCTACGTTCAATAATTTTTAGTTCGCGTAAATTACGGCATTATTGATAATTTTTAATAGACAATTTTAGCAAATTACAAATTAAAAGGTGTTTGTTAATTTGTGAGATAATTATTTTAAATTTTGTAATTATCTGACGTGTTATACATAGATTTATATGTATATATTTTATCATGTAACTGACGATTTTTCTGACGAATATAGATTCGATTTTTTTTAAATGAATTAGATTTGATGAGAATTATAATTGTGAAGACGTTTAACATTAAAAATGAGGAAATATTGATCTTTGCTGGGTATAGATACACGATATATATATTTCTGAGAATATAAGAGTTATAAAATACATGCTTTCTGGGTTGAGATAAATTTTGGAATTTGTTGCCAACACTTTCTAAACTTTTGGAATTATATTTGACGAAACTTCCCTCTTCCATGTTTCGAGAAATAAAGCCTCGGCTTTGAGTTTATCTGAAGTAATTCGTTGCTTTTAAATCGAATTTAAATGTAAACAATATCTTGGAATAAATTTACGTATAGTAGCAGCATACCGGTAAATTAATCTTTAACGCGAAGAATCCGATTTTGAAAACAATAATACAAGTTACGGTAAAAATATAATTCTGACGTAGGTACATCAGATTTCATTCATAGTTATAGATGACATAAGAAAATTTTGGATCCTTCTTTTTAGATTCTCCACAAATTGAAACGGAGAAAGTACTATAATAAAAGCGTTTTATATTACTATATTCATAAACTGTTTTATTTCTTAGAATATATAGGGATATGTTTAGATCAACGACGGTACAACAGTAACTTGGCACAGATTTCGTAATGACTTCAGTTACCATTCACTTTGCGCGGAATGCTCGTATCGATGATTAAATGTGACTCATATACGGGAAGTTTCTGCACTTTGATCATGCAAAAGCGACGAGAGAAAAAAATACAAACGCATGCCAGCTTTTTGTGGCGATTCTCAACTCTATTTGTATAAGCGTTTTCTAACTGTGGTTTTAGAGCGATTACAATTGCAAATACTTCACTTACAGAATTATTTTGCGTGTATATTTAGTCGCGTATGTACGCACTGTTATATGATCTTTTTACTCTTATATTCTTAAAGAGAAATATTACATATTTACTTAAATTAGAAAATATAATAAATAACAAGTATATATAATAATTCTGAATTAATTATGAATAAATTTTATTTTAATAAAATTTGTATTTAAACTTTATTTTTAACTAAAGACGTACAATGTTCAGGTTTATAATTATAAACAATGTTTGCTTTCAATACTTTTGTCGAGGAAAAATCGATAAAAAAATCGAAAAATCTGTTATTAAAGTATAATGCGATAGAGGTGTTGTAGGAAACTTCGTAAAGATTCTTCAGGGACCTTGTTCATCGCCGAAGTTTAGAACAAATTTTCAGTTGAGAGACACTGGCTTCTTGCATATCAAAAGTTACGTGAGACGCGCGCGGGCTCAATAAAATTTATGATCGCCACCTAAACTGTTTGCTGGTGAATTATGGAGGAGAATAGTCGTAAGGAATAATCAGGTTAAATTGTATCTACACGACCGTTGGTGGTCGTTAATATCCGACGTTTTGTTGAATAGCCGCACGAACGGCTTTCGTATTTTTCTACGTAAAGTGTAATTAACGGACAAATTACAGAGTACCTAAAAATACCGATACATTTTTCAATGATTACAATTTTATTAGATACAGAGTAATCACATTTTTCTTCTTGTCTTCTCCTTTTCTACTTCTCTTAGAGAAATTATTATCTAATATCTTTAACAATTGCGAAGTTTTAATATTGCTGTTTCAGTTTCAATAATGTTCGTTGGAGATATTACGATCGTGCAGTATAAAATACGACATCAACGAAATTAATGCAATAAATTGTCGTACTTGTTGTATTAAAGACGCAAGATTTGCGCGGCGTGAAGACGCGCACGTTGATTGTACGCTCTGAAATTCATGGTCCATTTAACCGAGTTTTCCACGTTTGACCGTGCGTGCTCAGACATATTATGCATTATCTACGCGTGGAGGAATGCAGCCTGCATTTTCCCGCTGGAAAATGGTATGCTCGGTTGGCTTTTCGCACGCTGCATGCCGGAGCCCCCGCGCAATGTCGGCGCGATGTCGGTGGAGCCGCACCGCAATAGCGTTAGCGTTAACATAGATCCGCGCATATGTGCGTTATATTGAGTTCCATACGCGACGCCAAGAAGGTGTTGCAAGTATAGGTTCGTGTGAAAGGCCATGAGCGTTGTTCGCGTAGTTCGCGAGGGTTGCGTGTGTCACAAATGACGGGCTTATGAATCGATATAGAAATTGCGCGTCCTCTTAAAAAAAACTGCTCTTTCGTAGAAAATTTTTCCCCATCGGATACATACCTCATTTCTTATTCGCATATGAATGCGACACGTGCTCGAGAATAATTATTATCGACGTCTGTAAGTCCTACGTTTTCCGTGATCGACGACAATAAACAATTGCATCTAGCCGCGCCGGGAATTCTCATAATTGTATATTTGTTATATACGTTAATGCTCTTTTGAAATGGGTATAAATGTAGTTCTGAGAATCGTCCTACATGGAAACTGAGTCGAGTTGATTTATATCGGATAATTCACTCAAGTTATTTATTTTGCGGAGTATATGGTTTATACCACTGTTAGCATTACGAAGTTAATAACAAATATTTAAACAAGTTATTTATAGACTGATGTAAAATCTTATTTGCGTTTTCATTTTATTGTGCATTGAGTTTGCTAATTTCTTATTGTAAACATAGCATTAACCTCGATATATTGATTTGAATAATGAGATATAAAGAAAAACGGATCACACGATATATAATCAGCGATACATCTGAGGCAATTGAGCAATAAATAACACGAGAGACATATATAATACATATACTTTCAATATAAGACACATAAATATGAACACGCTAATCAAGTGTGAGAGCAATATATTTATAAATTATATAACGGACACTTAATATTTTACATCTATAATTTCTCTCTTATCGCTGTTATGTTATAGCAATTAAGAGTTTAATTTTTATATACAGATATAAATATTAATGCTGCAAGTTATTAATGACAAAATTTACGGATAGAAAAGAAAAGAATCTCCAATTTATTATTGCAATTATTAATTGAATGAGAAACATGTAAATACAATTCACATAAATTCTAAATACTGAAAGATACACGCATTAACTGCAAATAACAAGTAAAATTTTTGCACAATATGAAAACGGTGTAATGAGGTTTGTAAGATATATTCCTAAGGTTCGGATTAATCACTCGGTCATAACGCCTCGCGAAGAGAGAACGCATTGTGCAAATAAATCTCCACTGTGCAATGATACGAGGTCACTCTATGAACACGCGAGAGGTGTTAAATGAAATGTTTCGCCGTAACTTTCATCAACAAGTGCACGAGAATTGGATCACTTCGAAAGAAGGCAATAAGACTGAAGAACGCAAGTCATCAAAATTATAAATCTATCATAATGGTTGTGTACAAGCTATTCTTACAATTGTATGTTCAAATCGCATTGTTACGAGAGAGCTTATGATCAAAACTCAAATAATATCGTTTATGAATTAATTAAAAATATGTTGTGCAGTTTATATATGTAAATGTCTAATCAAGTTTTTTAAACGATCAATTAATACCTCATTATTCGATATACAATATCTTTATTATTATCAGTTTCATGGAGTGCAATTTAGGAATTAATGCGAGGAACGGGATATGATTTTTCATGAATATGTTTAATTACGTAATAAAGTCTTTATAGTTAAATAAATTGGAAGGCAATGTGTTGTTTTCCAATTTATTGGATTCACTTGTCGTTTGCGAAATAAATGGAAAAAAAATAAAAAAAAGTCTGGTCGTCGACAATGGTGAAAGCTCTCTCCCTACCTAGACGGTACGCGTTTACTCGAGCCTGTGTGGTTCACCATGCGAATCGGAGGTCAGCCTAGAATCAATAAAGTGCACAGTCGTGGCAGGGACTAAAACACACCACCGAATGGCAGACATATACACGTAAGGGCTTATATGCAGTGGCTTCTGTTGGCGAACAATCACATTTTAATGAAAATAAAGCTTCTTTGCTCGAGGGAAGGGGGGAGGGGAGATATAAATCTCAGGAGATTGCATGGGATTTACAATAGTTGCTCAACTTTTGTTGAAAATTAAATTGCTGCATTTCTCTTGTTACATAAAAATGTCGGCTTGCAAAAGGAAACAATACGATCTTTGCGTTGCGGATACAATTAGTTTCCATGTATATAGAATAGTATCATCTTTTCCATGTATATAGAATAGTAACATCTTTTAACACAACTTAGAAATTAACTTGTAACAAAGATATTCAAGAAGAGAGAGAGAGGAAGGAAAGAATTTTGATTAATTGGAACGTTTTGGTCAAAAATATTTTGTGACTCAATTATGCGGCTTTTCACAATTAAAGTTCTGATTATTTATCTTTTATTTCCGTTTGTGCTTTAAAATTTTTCACGAATAAATCGTTGATTAACCGATGATTTAATCGGGAATTATATAATTATATTAATAATATCAAAAATGATAAGTTACAATTTAATTTGTATTACCTATTTATAATTCAGGTTAACGTATAATTACAATTGACATGGAAATATTGAAAAATGCTATTAAAAATGATTTCGGTAAATTCAATTATGGAATTAAATTACAATTATACGAAGAGAGAGCCTTTGAATTATGTATTGCTATACATTATTTATTGTACGCATTGTTGAGATACGTTATTTCAACGATAAATCTCAGCTTAGTTACAGACGTATTGATACATTAATATCTTCAAGATAAAAATACTTTTTAAGATCTATGCAAGATTGTAGTTGGCTTGTCATCGAAAGAAATAGATCATATGCTGTCTAGTTGATCGCACGGACATATGCAAGCGAGTGACGCAAGATTTTCGCGATGCTCGATCGCGGTGCGTGGCGTATGAAAGAGCGTTTTGTTATACATTTGCCTCTGTGGCTCCGACAATTCATACAAGTAAAAAAATTGCGGAGTAATTGCGCGTTCGTGACGAAACGCGACAGAAAAGGCGCAGTTTCATATAGACGCAAACTTCGTGTTGACTCGTCGCTACTGTTTTTTTCTTACAAATTTCACATTTGTAATAGCAATCACGTATGCGAGTGCCAACAAAAAGAGGAGCAAATAGGCAAAAAGAATATTCTGCAAGAATTCGCCAGCTTTTTTTTATCGTTTGACTCTCTCCATTGACGGAGAAAAGTCGTATATTTAGGTAGCGCCATTAAGCTGACACAACAAAAATCGCTCGGAAATTAGAATTATATAACTAGAGGCTGAAATGTTTCGAAGAAGATAAACAATGTAAATATTATATGAATTGCGTAACGAGATCAGTGTCGCGAACGAAGTTGTAAATGAAGGTTCGCCGGCGAGTCGCTGAGAAGACGCTCGGTTTACCATTGTCACTGGCTCGTAACGCCTAATCATAAGTCCCTCTCCAGCGATTTACCGGCTTCCAAGAAGACCATTTTTTTCATGTCGTGCCGTCGGCGATTACGCTCGATGGCGCACTGTACTCTGCCATTACACCGCGAATAATCTGCGTCGTGGTGCTCCTTGGAGTGGCAATATTTGCGACATAAAGTTTCTAAATTTTACTTAAGCGCTAAATGAATTTCTACTAATTATTTATAAATAAGCTTATTATATTTTTGTTCATAAATGAAAAACAAATAAATAAATAGAACTAAAACATTACAAGAAGAAATACAAGTTTTTACATATAGCAAAATAAATGTTTGAAATTTTTCGTAATTTAAATAGCTCTGCTACATTAATTTATTTATTTTAAATAAAAAATATAAAAATGTATTTTTAAAGAATATATTTTCACGTAATCATTAAAGGATAAGAAATAATTATTTTTCTAGCTCATTATATCGATTAATTCAATATATAAAATTGTGGTATTTATTAATTATATAATATCTATTGAGAGAGAGGATGTATAGTAATTTATATATAGTCTTTTATAATTACTATTTGCGATATATAGTCGTAAATCAAGATAATCTTTAATACGTCTGAGCTTTTATCGATCTTTTTTTAATCTCATTGTCCAACTTTCGAAAATCCCTGTACCGTAATTATCGTTTCTATCTTCGTACGTCTTCGTAACTAAAGCAAAGAAAAGAAATCATGAATTGGACGTTATTGATTGCGTAATCACTAGTCTAGTAAAATGTTGATTGAATTGCGTCCACTTTCCTTCGACCACGAGCAAATGGTGTAATGTTTTATCGTTTTTTTGCGTCAGATACATATCTAATCTCGAACGCGAATAGGACAAAATAATTTTGCGTTTTCATTATAAAAAGTGCATTGAGTATCTCGACGATTACAATGCTAATAATCTGCGCAGCAAATTGCTACGACCTTTCGGGCCGCGTCGGAAAGTGCGTTTCACCTCGAACCCGATACATTTTATGCGATATTTAAATAACTTGTTTTGACCGCGAGTAACACGGTTCTGTGACCTGTTAATAATGAATATCATTAGTTTTGCTATAGCAAAGACTAATAGGCAGCTTTTACGTAAAAAGCAGTGTATGCTGGTAAATGAAGAAATAGATCAATTTGAAAACAAATTTTTCATAAGAAGGAATGTAATAATGTTTTATGTATAAAAATAATGTTTAGCAAAACTTTACATGAAAGCTGCCCAAAAATATTGAAAGATTGATATAAATAATTATATATTGAACAGGATATTTACTGTATGTGTATGTGTATGTAAAGATATCTACTGTGATATAAGCAAAATTTTAACCTTCCGATATATTTCTATTTCTAATAGAGTTTCTAAAAATTTTTTTTACTTTTGTATTAAAAAATTTTAATTACAAATAATTTTATTAATTTTGTTAAAAGATACTTACAAATATAGTCAACATTTAATAAATCTTTTTCTGCTAATACCTATTACTTTTATGTTGGAAAATGTCAGTGCATTAAATTAAAATATATTTATGATATATCCGATGTGAAAAGGATAAAAATGTATCTCTGGCCAGTATTAGTAGATATCCTGACGAGCAAGAACGCGCGTGAAACGCGGTTCGCAACCGCGCATTTAATTACTCAGGGGAGCGACTCTGTCTAATCCTGTGCTCTATTGCAGACCTAGGGAGTCCATTCTTCCCCGGTGGTCCTGAATTGTGGCATCATCCATTGGCGTATTCTACAGCCGGCGAATTACCGGGCACGCTGCAACATGCGACGCTGGTGCACCCGGCGTTACATCCTCAGGTCCCCGTACGTTCCTATCTTTGACTATCTGCAGACAAAGCTCTGGAGCCGCCGACGAGCGCCCCGATGCACGTTAGTGATACATGATCGTTATACTCGATTACTCTTACATGGTAACAAGGAGATTCATGAGGGTTCAAGGACCGAAAATGCTTTCGATCATGGCTACCTTGAGCCCTCGACTCCTGGATTCTTTAGATTCTTGGGTGTTGAATTTTTTAGCGTTTTAATCCTTCGGTATCTTTTTAAACCCTTTAAATCCTCGAATTTCTTAGTTTTTCGCGTAGACCTTTAGGTTTATGAACCTTTAGATTTTTAGATTTTTGGAGAAATAATATTTATTAAATATTTAGATTATTGCTTTAAAGGTTTTTATGCGAACTATGTATATAGGGTGCTTTATCATTATCGCATCTTGAATAATCAGTTTTAATAATTAATTTGATTTTTTGATGAATTTGGAGTCGACTTTTCCACCTAATCTTTGTAATACATTTTTCAATTATAAAATTGTCAAAATAAACTTAAATGAAGATAAAATTCTGCTCTTTGCATGTTTAAAATTTCCCAATGTTATTTATTATTAATAGCCTATAATTTGAAACTTGTGTATTTGAGAAAAGATCGGTTGCAATTGGAAAATTGATGCGGTGATGATACCTGACCCTGTATAAACATTACATAAAACCAAAATAGCTTAACCGTAATGAATAATACTATGCGAATTATTATAAATAACATTTTCTTCCGTATACGCGTGTAATATCAGTCAGCATATTCGAATGTTATGCTTTATATCGTCACAAAATCGATAGCGCAACTTGTCGTCGCACTGCGTGTCCTCACGTATTATGCAGAAACGTGCAGCCGTGTGGGTATATGTCACGCTAGCTTCGAATCGCGGAGTTTCGAAGTTATTGCGACGTCTCCGTAGTTTGTCGCGACATGGATTAATTATGGTCGCCGTAGACGTTAATAAATCCATGGCTTACTTTTTCTCCAGTCTACCCGCATCGTACATACTTTCCGCCGTTTTAATTTTACAAGCTGGGGAAGAGTATTCAAAACTTGGGGACATTATATGTTGATGATATCTACGGTTCGGGCTTATTTCATAGTTATTAATGAAGATAAATGATGAGTAAGGTACAACCATAAATAACTCCGATAAGCCACATGTTAGGTAATTAGAAGCATCTAATCTAAGGGTATATGGAAAGTTAAATGAAGAGATATGTAAAGACATAGAAATAGGGGTATACATACATTTTCCATATCAAAGTCTTCGTTATTTTTCATCTTTCGTTTAAATATTTTAAAATCTGATGTAAGATTGAAAAGAGACATGTTCTTCTATCTTAATACGGTTTTTGATACGACTAAAAATTTGTATCTATTAGTCTTATCTAATGAATACTTCAGAGAAAAGATTAATATTCAATGAAGCTCGAAGCTCGAAGAATCGGAAAGATTGTTCAGCGCTAGTATACCTTCAATTTTCTTTAAGATATTGGCGATGCCAATTCGGTGGTACCAATCCACGACTTTATTGATTTTTAATATCGCATAAGTCTGTGCCAGGTTCACGTGGATATCTGTCACGCATTAATGCCGACCCGTAACTTGCTCGTGAAACACACCTCTACCGATTTCTATGAGGACAAATAGCGCGACGATATATAGTCACGAATGTGGACGAACGTGATACAATCTCTACTTTATCGATCGCATTGCGTATGATATTATGAGTTGCTTTTTATACTGTAATAAAAGATCAATATTATTTCGTTACGTGCCACAGCAAATTATGGATTAATCGAGAATGCGAGGATAAAGAATCGTGATACAATGTTATTGTGAATATATCTCGATACTCAGTGTTGAAAATTGATAAATTTTGGGAGAAATAGACAGCTGAATTTTTTAATATTATTAATTGATCCCCCCCCCCCCGACACTTCTGGATTTTATATAAGTAAATAGCATTGCTCAAAATTATATTTGCTTGAATTTTGTGATTTTTTGAACTCTTATATTTTTAGGTGTGATAAGTAGATAATTTTATATTTAAATAATCGAATACTTCGGGAAATATTTATTATTGGATTATATTCTTGGGGGTTATCGTTTCATATAGTTAAGTTCTTAAATCTATAAATCATTCCTGCATCGTTCAATCTTAAAGTTTCTAATACTTAAGATTCTATAAGTTTATGATTCTTCCTTCTTGTTTAATACTGATGCCGTTACAGATGAAACTTCGCAAAAATCGTAAAAGTATACGGTTTTGTAAAATATAAACTAAATTCTTAAAAATAGTTTTACACGAGAAAAGTCAGATATATGAAACTGTTATTTTATGGCAGGATATCGATTCAGCAAAAGGATTATGTTGAGAAAGCTTTTGGAAGTAATTGAAATCAATTTTTTACAACTCACATACACACGTCAAATTTCAAACATAAAATATCCTTATTACGAAAATTGAGAGCACTGCCGATATTCTTTGAATTTATCCGCACGAGAGAGAAAATCTGTTGCATTGAACGTTTGATAAATCGAAGGCTCTCGAGCCCGGACTGCCGCGCTATTATTTCCTTTTTCTCCGTACGCATCTTGCCTTTAACGGAAGTAAAAAGGAAGCGAATCTCGAGATATCCACTTGAGGAATAACGAACCGAGAACCTGGTAGCAATAACGTCGGAACTTATTAAGTTGAATATCTTCTGCGATCCAACTCGATTAAATGTATTCTCGAACGACTTGACGAAACCGAGAATCGTTGGCGAGATTTATCATCGCTTTGATAAGTTAATAACGATACTCAATGCAAATGATTCAGAATCATTCCTTTCATGTTGATATCTTTTACAGACATATTTGTATGTATGTATTAGATGAGAAATCTGCTGTGTTTCCTTGCGTTATATAATTCATTTCGATGCGATTGATTGGTCATATATCAATCATTATTTTAAATTTATCAATAAAAAGTATTGTGCCGGTAAAAATAACTTCTCTCTCAAGAGATTAAAAAAAAAGTGCTTTGATCTGTGATTAGAAGTAATATGAGTTGACTATTTTGCATAGCAATTTGCAACATACAATTTAAGACCATTATTACAAAAAAGGTTTAATGTGGACTTATAATTAACGCAAATATGTTCACGCAAGAAAAATGTTTAGAAGACATACTTAAATTCCAAAGGTTAGAACATACAGTTGAAATTTCTCTTAGATTCTAATTCTTTGGATACCTGTTCGTTTTTCGCAATATTTTCGCGAATGGTACGCGCTGTTTCCTTCGATCGAGGAAGTATGTTCCCTATGTCGGGACGACCTTTAGACTTCATTTTTTGCTGTCTGAAAAGGTGTAATTTTTTGTTGAAGGGACAAATAATAGGGCTGGGAAAGACAGGGCGGATTGACGCAAACGCGTCGATCTGTGCGAGCAAACCGACTACTCATGGCCGAGCGGAGCGAGTTGAGTGTATGACGGAATTATTTATATTTTCCAGGCGCCTATGTCCCTGCCGCATCCTACGACGTTGACGTCGATACACGCGTCGCTGCCTCATTTTTTACCGTCGCCGGCACTGGCGTCACCGGTCGGATCACCCTCATCACAGCCGAACATAGCCGTCAGCAATGCGCAGTGCTCCACCCTCTTCGTGGCAAACCTGGGCCAGTTCGTGTCCGAGCATGAGCTAAAGGACATCTTCAGCAGGTCAGACATCTTACCCGTTTGCATTTTATTTTCTTTAATCCATAGCCGTATGCGAGCGAATCGCATATGCTCGCTTATCGGTTGCGCTCGCTTATCGATTTATTATATTTATATATTCTATGGCAACCACATATGTGTGTGATTATCGCGAACCTATATAAGGACAGTTTTTAAAATGCATCAAGGTGCATTATTGCCGTGTGACGAAGGTGTAGGAGTCGCGAGATAAATTTATAAAAATAGTATACACCAGACAAAAGTTCTAGTAAAATCCTATCTTAATTATACACAGTGATGAAATTAAATGTTTCTTATTATTATATACATATATTGAGACTTTTAACGGGATCTCAATTTACAGGCTGCAATACATAAAATGACATATAAAATGTTATTTAAAGACCGCGTTCACTATACAATAGATATTTTATTTTATTTTATTTTAACGCAAAATGTCAGAAGACACAAATATTAATCATAATTACAATGATAACGAAGATAATAGATTGCTCGAAAGAACAAAGTCATGTTTATATGATATGCATATGCTGGTAGTAAATGCGCGTCAATTGCGATACGGGTACCGATACACGTGGGTCTTATCAGTGCACCACGTGGTGGCGATATCACGATGTCGTGGTGTGTTCGAAACATTTGCTATGCTCGATGAATGAGTAACGGAAATACGGCGGTAAAAGCATTTCTGATATCTATGAATAAATTTTAGAATTGTTATACTTTTTAGTTTTCAATTTTTGAATAAAAATTTTTCGGATTTTTTAATATTTTATCTCTTCGACCTTTAGATTATTTTATCTAGTGGGAATCTTTAATAGAAAGATTAAAAAATCTCTCGATTCTTGGATCTTTGACTTATGAATTCTAGACTCGTTAAATCTGTAATGAATCTAACAATTAGATTTGTTAATACATATACTTAAATAAAAAAAATCCTGTAATTACAACAATTTTTAAATTAAAATCAAACTTACGTGAATAAATACCAGATGAACTGAAGATCGGTAGTTTTGTGTTTAAAGAAGTACCTTGTTGTGTGCATTGTTAATGATTTACGCCGTCATATAGTTATATAACTTTAGCAAGGATGTATGCGTCCAAGGATTTCTTGCGTTGGACAAAAAACGCCGATAGAAATCGCGAGCATGGCGTCAAAAGCGTGTAATATATGCAATCCTTATCGTTCCTGACGCTTGAAAAATTTGCAATATACTTATTATTAATTATTACATTATCGTTCTGATTGGCATATATCACAGGACGGGAACCTTCGGGTCATAAAGAATGTAAAACGCAAAATCGTAATTAAACATGGTGACCCGCTAATTGCGGACGGAGATATTCGCAATTAGACTGCTCGCTTAAGTGTCAGCTATCCAACAAGCGGTAAAGTTAAAATATGTTATCCGGCCGGGCATTACAGTTGCGCTCGCGTAATAAATTATTTTCATGTACCCCGCCATGCGGAACCTTCCCACGATCCTGAGCACGCCTCCGGTACGTCGTGAATCATTGAGTCGAGAATTACGGACTCTTTCGATATGTTCTACGCTAAATCGGTTAAACCGCGGTTAATATCCGCCGTTTCGTATATACATAAGTTTCTACGTAGGAATAGGAAAAACTGTGAGATCTGGTAAAAAGACATTTATTTATCTTTGATTAATGCTGCGAACCTCGATCACGTATTTGCAGTCGCGGGATTATAATAATTGCCGGTAACAAGAGAAAGTTACGTGAATAAATTTTTGTAAGTTGCACTGCGAAATTATATGAAACTGCTAGAATACTTGGATACTTTTTGTTTAATAGAATATTGGGAGTAGTTGTTTTGGTAATTCTGATATCGATTACTATGGTGGCTATTTAAGAAAGCAGAAAAAAATAGAGACGAAGTTTAATAGTTGCATTGGAAAAAATTATGAATTAACAAAGAGATATGATATATTTCATATTTTTATACAGTTCATAATTTGCACATTATAAACTCAGAAATTCAAGGATCTAAATATTAACAGTGTAAAATTATATTTACCCAACTTCTAAAAATATATAATTACAGAAAGAGAAGATATCTATAATATATAGGGTCGGTACGAAAGTAATGCCTCCTAATTTTTTTTCTTTCAAATCTGACGCCATAGAAAATTTTGCGTTTGACTGAGTTGTTACTTGAAGTCTCTAGTTGCACTATGTTGAGTGGTGTTGTGATCATTTACGTGAGTCTGTCACACGAGCAGTTCGAACTGGTGTATGTTTCAGATATGCATAACAGACAAGGATGGTGGTCGAATTTCTTATCGTGGAAGAAGTGAGTTCCAATGGCTGCGTTCAGCGGAGAAAGCAGTTCAATGAGCGCTCAATGATTCTTTATTACAATTGGTTTCTACACTTGGATCCAGGGAAGAACTAAAGGCAAGATTCAATCATTTAAAAAAATCACTGATCGCTCGTTGAGTTGCCTTTTCTGCTCAACGCAGCCATTGAAATTCATTCGCGTCTCAGAAATGTTTATGATAACATCATTTCTGAAATGCGAATGGATTTCAATAGGTCTCACTTCTTCCACGGTAAGAAATTCAATTACCGCCCTTGTCTGTTACGCATATCTGAAACACACATCAGTTTGAACTGTTCGTGTGACACACTAACGTAACTGACCACTCAACCACTCAACATAGTACAACTAGAGATTTCAAGTATCAATTCAGTGAAACGCAAAATTTTCTATGGCGTCAGATTCAAAAGAAAAAAATTAGGAGGCATTATTTTCGATCCGTACGTATATTGTATATATGTATATATATATAATTTATTTGGAAATTTATGCACAAATATATTCGTTGATTCGAGAGAAAAATAAAAATTTAAAAATAAAATATTTCTTTTCGATAATTATAATTCTTTCGATGATAAAAGTGTTTAAGTAAAAACTAAAATATATTTTATTTAGTTTAAGATAATTTAATAGCAAGAATCTAGAAGAAAATGTTTTGACTCTTTTTTCGCGCGATTGAATAATATACACATATACATATTACCTATTATGTCTATAAATCTTAAATATATCAATTGTGTTTTGTTAAGGAAAGCATATCGTATGAAAAAAATTTATCAAATTTATATTATTATTTAAATGATACTACCACAGTGTGTTTACAATATCTAAGTTCTTTTTATCTTTCCTGTATGTTTAAAATCATACTATTCATTTATTTAAACACTACTTATTCTTATTACTTATTTTTCAAACATTAGTTATAGAATTTGCAGTTAATCGATATTCGAAATAGAAAATTCTCACAAGATAAGAGTTGCTAGTACAACAATTTCATTGACACACAGTGTACGAATAGCGATCCAGAAGACGCGATCTACTCTTTCGAGTTTCGCCGTTGACGGAAGTCTGCGTGCGACTGTCTCGTAAGTTCCGCCGTCAATAGAGAAGCTCTTCCTCCCCCCGTATAATTAGCCCGCGAAATCTCATTATCCCGCAAACCCCAGAGTTCTGCAGTATGAATTCGTAAGTGAGTGCCTGAGTTAATTACACGCGTTTGCACGTGCGAGGGGCGCGCTGCGCATTCTGCAATTTTCGGTAGCTCACAGGAGTATTCGACGGAATTTCGTCGTCGACGACGTGAATACATTGCGCTCGTCGCATGTAATTCATCCGTTGTTCTTGCACGGGTAATTATTTCGTGTTAATACGCTTGAGAAAAAGCACATTTGTCGAAGACAAAAAAGACAAAAGAATTTTACAATCTTGCGTAAATATTTGGATTATAGAATGTGCATAGGGTTATTGAAAAATATTTTTCTATGTAAGATTTAATTTCTTTTCCTTTTTATAAAATATGAAATCTAGCATGTTTCAGAAACCCGAATCTTAATTAATCGTTATATAATTGCTTAAATATTTATTAATTTTAAATTTTGAAAAATCTCAGGAAGTAAACACCTTTCTCTAATTTTTTTTTCTTAAAAATAGGTTTTAAATTAATTAAAGGATATATTGTAGATATAAAAAAGGGGAGATATTTAATATCGACTCTAGAATTATACAAGTCTCTGGATCCATGAATTTGTGAGCTTATATATGTGCGTTCTCGTAGATTTTTATGCATTAATCAGTTTGTAGATCTTTAAATTTATTAGAGCTCGGGTTTATATTTATTTAGTTTATTCTAGTTGAGATTTGTAAACAAGCAAATTAAATCGATGACCATAGTAATCGAAAGATAACAAACAACCGACAAAACATCAAGTATCTCCACCTAAATTTAATCGTCGTGCCGAGGGCGCGATGATAATCGAAATTGTGCAAGTCCGTCGTGAACGCTGAAAGCTTTGTACTAACAGCACCGCCTCCAAACATCACTGACATCCGCTAATCATTTGCCACCGTCGTAGATTGTAGGCATATAGGACGCACCTGTACTAGTACCCGTACCATGCGACCAGTGCCGTTTACTAATTGTCGGTGTGCTGAACGGGTTTGCACGGAGGGTAATGTCCCTATATCGCGAACATAATCGGCTAATTGCGGATTTGCGAATGCACTGTGAACCTAATACGAAACGATTAAAATGGAAGGAACAATGGTGTAAAATAGAAAGAAAAATATAAAAATTCTACTATAACAATCTCATTGTTTGTTATAAAATGAACAATATAACAATGAGTGATAATCACGAGAATCTATTTTACATAGATATGCTTCTGTTGATAATTTTTCAAATATTTGATCACATTTTTAAAAATAATTTCAATTATTTCTGCGATATTTCTTATATTTAAGAAAGATTTTGCAAAATAATAATTGTACAGATTACTTTATTATTTAATTTTAATAATTTTCTCTTTTTACATACAATTATATATATATCTATATGCATTGTATGTATGTAATTATCTCTGTACATGTTAAATTCCCCCAAAATAATTTGCGCACATACATGCTAAGGTAAATAATTCACAGCATTTAACGATCTAAATTCGATCCTGAGTTTGTGTCGCATCCCCTCCGTGTAATCACCCCATGTCGGCACCGCCTGACACCATCGACACCATTAATGACAACCAAGCAGTAACCAAGACCCCCGCCAAAACCCTTCTAAACTTCCCCTTTACCAAAGTACTGTCTTTACGACTAACTAGAGCACGTATTGTACGCTTCTCTTATTTGTGCACAGTTTTCCTGGTTTCTCCCGGCTTCGTATGCACACGAAGGGAGGCTCGCCAGTGGCCTTTGTCGAATATCAAGACGTTCGCTACGCGGCCCAGGCGATGGCCACTCTCCAAGGATCCTTTCTCCTCTCCTCCGACCGGGGAGCGATACGAATCGAATATGCAAAGTCAAAAATGGCCGAGGTGGGCTTTACAAATCTCTGGATCGAAGTAGGTTTCACTTTATGCTACGATAGACCGCTGCAAAGGACGCGGGGGGCGGCTCTATTTGAAATAGGCGAGCTTTCGTATAAGGTATTCGCGAGCTCGAAACCCTCGGTGTTTATTCTCGTGGTATTCATAAGGCGAAGATGGTCTTCGAGAGATCCGAGAAAGATCTTAGCGCGCGCGAGGATTTTAGCGAGGGCGTTTCTCGCGCACTTTGCACATGCTGAGAGCCTCGACGAGAGTATTTTTTGCGGTCAAGCGTGGAGCTTGCGTACCTTCGAATACCCAGCGGTCTCGCTTATGCGCCCAAGTCCTTAACACATAAGTGTTTACTGTGATCTAGCACGAGACTTTTGCACATATACGAGGCTCTGGGTGGTCCGCCCTACAGTAGAGCCGCCTCCGCGAAAATGCGATCAACGGCGAATACGTAGGGCTGTGCTTTCGTGACATTTTATATTCTTTTATTTGCATTCGGCGCTAATAATAATTATTATTATACTCCAAGATTCAAAATACTTTATTAGAGAAAGATGCTTCATAATGTTTAGTCATATATGGAAAATACGAATATTATATATATTCTGATATTCTACTCCACGAATATTTCGGTGAGACGTGAAGATAATATGAGAGAGGGAAAATTGAGTTTTAACAATTCTCCTTCAAAACTGCAATTCATATAGTCTTCGTAATATAATAAAATTAGAAATTTATAAAGAAAGCATTAATTTAATTTGAAAACATATATATAATGTTACAAATAAATTATGATTTAAAACACAAATATCAAGTTTAAATGATCAATCTTTAAAAATAAAAATTATTTTAGAGCAATGTTTTATTGGAACTCTTTGGAAAGTACAGCTGTGCGTTTTCGTCTAGGGATCGAAACCGATATGATCTCGATGAGCTTACGTATATTGATGCTATAGATGTAGAAAAATGACTGTAATATTTATAAAACCGCAGAAATGGCACATTTTTCTACGTCCATAGCATCGAAGCTGACGTCGTCGAAATGATATCGATTTCGAATCTTTACTTTTGTCGCCGACACCGAAATGCATTGGGCCCAGTGGATCCTGGATCCAATTATTCGGTCATTATTCGATCTAACTCACGCGGTTTTGCCCTCGAAAGCGTTTGTGCCTCGAGGCGCCAGACAGGCCGTCACTTTGAAGGCCAATTAAATCTGGTCGAAAGTCCGACGACGGCTGTCCCGTCGAGGACTCGTATCCGAGCAGTAGATGCACTCTCGTGCGTTGGTGCCAATTGTCAATTATCCGTCATTAATCGCCTACCGATCATGTGAAAGCCGGCGAATCTGCCCGTCTTTCCTTCTTTTTTTTTCTTTTTCTCTTTATCTCTCTATTGCTCGATTGAGATATATGTTCCCATTTCTGCGATCGGAACGTATAATTTTTTTTATCTGGTTTTGTATTATTTTTTCCTTTTTTTAAATGATTTTCCCTTTTTCAAATTTTTGCACGATTTCAAACAGAGGCCAAATTATAATTTCGAAGAGTTCAGATTTCGATGTTAGGGACAGGCAAAAGTGATCTCGATATCTATTTCTGACGGATGGGAAAGAATGGCGATACTTGGCAAGGTAAATTTTATTGTAGCATTGAAAATTGAACTCATCCACATTATATGGTTTCAATCCCAGATTCTAAGTTCTCTCTTTTTCCTGTTGGATTCCCTTCGTGTTCCTTCTTTATTGATGTCTGTTTGTCGATTCGCTCGTTTTTACGGTGTAATTTCCTTCATACGAGATCCCTTCCCTTCCTGTGTATGTTTATTTCCGCTGTATCAAATCTATCTTTGTTTTACTATGCCATATAGATATGACGAGCACTATGCACCATCCTGTAGCAACTAATCGGCTGTAGTAATGCTTGGGGAAAGATTGGCTGTATAAAATATTAGAATCAATTTTAGTGATTGAAATTATTTTTTTATTATCGATTAGAGATTTGTGATAATGAAATATTTCATTTTTTCTTTGTTACATATTGGATGTGATAAATTTTGTATATATTTTAAGATTTTATTTCGAAATGCAATCATTTCCTATTCTTACATCGTCGGGAGAAATGTATATTTTTTATCAAAATGTTTGTACAAAAAATATTTAATATGTATAAAAACAAAGAGGTTGATATGTTAACGTTCATTTTATTTTTCGATTTAACTTTGATCAGTTTGAACAAAATAAATTTCAAGAATTGCAATAACAGTTCATATAAAGTAAAAAAGAGGAAAGTCAGACAAAACGATGATTCTGAGGTTCCGCTTTTAATCAAGACCGTATTTCCGCCGATGAAGGAAGATTTGTCGGACATTTAAGGATCGATCCCACTTACGTAATTTAAGGGCTGAACCAAGTTCAACTCACAGGTTATCCAACCACTAAAAGGATTGAACTAATTAATTAGCTAAGTAATTAAACTGCGTTAAATGAGGCTGGCGCGGAGTTGTTCGTTTGGTTGAAATATGGTAGTAATATTTCGGCAAATCTCATAACAGCCATAATATTATTTACGTGTGATATTCGATATGCATAACTGCAGACACGTCAAGAAAAAGTTTGCATCATTTTTAAGTTAAAAATAGAGGATAATAACCGTGCATGTGAAAGATAGAAGAATATAAGAATCTAAGCAAGAATGCAAGTTTTTTTAAGTCGCAAAATTTACGTAACTATATGTAAGATCCAATTGAATCGTAAAAATAAGCTTATTTTCATGATTTGCTGCCTTTTCCTTAACTTTTTTGACCTTTTGTCGAAAAGAGAAAATGAACTAATCGATAAACTAAAGATTTGACTATACACAATATTAGAACAATTGGTTCTTACAGATTTGAAGAATCGGAACAGATCTAGAAGGGATATGCATTTAAAGCTACTGCATTTTTTAAATATGTAGACGACTGAGAAATAGAAATGAAGGACTTGGCAATCCGTGTTCGAAACGTCCGAAAATGGAATCGCGTCGCGATAAAAGTGTGTCACCAAAAATTGATCGGACGCTATAAAAGAGCGCTTCGGATCGCTCGACCTTACCCTTTAAAATCAATGGATCGATATCGTTCGCTCGCAGTTTGCGATTCTGTAGCAACTTGTTTATTTATATGTGATGCCGAAAAGTTGCGATTGGTCACGCTATAAACGAAGCTGCGATCTCCCCATTTTCGAATTAAACGATCGATACGGTTCGCTTGGGGCTGGGCACGGCCGAACACGTCATCGTTAATTCACGTCGTTTTATAAAGACGTCTGGCACCGCAACATTCACCTCGTGGGATACTCGATGAATTAAAACTCTTGCCCTTTCCGCAAACATTTAATCCTATGAATATTTCCTCTTCCTCTGTCCTTATTGCATGCGTATATCAGAAAAGAAAAAAATCTTTCGCTTTTAATAGATGAAGGAGAACCTTTTTATATGATTGTTGAGAGAGAGAGAGAGAGAGAGAGAGAGAGAGAGAGAGAGAGAGAGAGAGAGAGAGAGAGAGAGAGAGAGAGAGAGAGAGAGAGAGAGAGAGAGAGAGAGAGAGAGAGAGAGAGAAAGAGAGGAACAGCAGAGACCCAGGAGACTTGAATTGTTGAATAGTCGAGTTTTTAATTTTTCGCTTCTATAGGAGAAAAGTTCCTAGGTTTTTATATTTACGAAATTTGTTTGCGTTGATTTGTTTCACTGAATTTCCAAGATTTTCTCACTTTCTGAATTTCTAAATTTTCTAATTTCTTTTTATGTAAATACTGAAAATTTTAAACTTCTTTATCTATTTCTTAATTTTTCTTTAGTAGATTGTATTTATTAATATAAATTTACATATACTGCGTTTTTCTGTCTTTCATTTATATACATATACATATACTGTATATACTGTATTGTAAATATTATAAAATAATTCTTTGCGTATAATTGAATATATTATTTTTATTCAAAAATGCTTAATACTCGATATTATATACTCAATATCAATACTGAATTATAAGTCTTTTATATTTAAGAATCTTTACAGTACTAATACGCCGTGAAGAAATATTGTCATAAGATTTACATTGTTTTATTTTCTTATTCACGTCGCTCACGACTCTGTCTTGAATCTACCGTTGGTATGTAAATACGTTTTATTCATAAAATCTCTATTCCTGCGGGATTTCTCTCTCAAGACGTAACAAAATTCAATCTGTCTGTCTATATCCCTATATCTTCTGCTTTCCTTATTATATCCTTCTTTTCTTCACCGTATATGTGTCCCTTCGTCGACCGAGAGCTTTGAACAAACCGTGAAAGAGCGCTTTTCAGCGCAGTCACGTCCTAATGAGGTACGCAAATTACTCAATGGCAATGTCGTCTCTTCAGCTTCGCGCGGACACTCTTTATGTGGTAACAAGACAAATGTAGGTTGTCCTTTCATCCTCGTTCGGACCCTCGACCGAGTCTTTTTTTAAACTGTCACTACGTGTGACTTTGAGAACCGGTATTATAAAAAATTCGTTATGCATGACCATCGACTTTCGGGTTTTTAATTTTCGCGACACAATCGCGTCTTTGAATATTCAAAATTCGATTTCAGCAATTTTCTATTCTTAGGAACTTGAATTTTCTGCGATGTCTTTGAACATATTTGAGTAATAATATATTAACAATTATAGCTTAAAGATGATGCAATTTTCTTGTGTGTATATTATTAAGAATATCTGTTACACATAGTGGTATAGTGGCGAGAAAATTAAAGAATTATTGTGTGTGTGTTTCAGAAGGAAGTAATTAATTCTTTCTGAGATGGTCCCGCGTATTAGTGATATACGATTAAATTATGAAAATATCGTCTCGTTGCAATCGTGATCTCTTGCGTTTCGCGTTTCGAGCGTACCGCACCACATATCATGAATCGTCTTAATCGTTTGCATCGACATTTCAGGGATCAAAGAGACAAGAAAACGGCCAACCTTAAGATCGACATCAACGGCATGTAAAGAGGCAGATTATCGGGTGGCCCGAGGAGATGACAGGACGTGCTCTCGTAGGACAGGATATCCATCGGAAAACAAGACACGAGGAAGAACCATACAAGAAATCGCACATTATGAGCAATTGAAGATTCGTCGACGAGAGATCGTAGGGAGCGAAACGTAGGATGCGGGAGCAGTAAACACACACACACACACATAAACACACATACACATAAGAAAAAGTAAGGAAGAGAAGAGAGGCGCAAAAGTTGCGAACGTGGGCGGAAGGGTAAGATTTCGGTAACTCTTCCGCCCGGAAGGGACACAGCGAACACACCGGTAGGCAAATTCTTGTAAATTCTTCGACGTTGCAGAGCGGAGGCGTGTTGGTTCGCGCGACTCTAGCGGGGGGCCCAATATAATCACATAATAATTCCTAGGTATATATATTTTTTAACGAACTTAACTTATCTCGATTCGCGTACCTACCTTTACCTACTATTTATTTTCACCGTGTCTTTGATCGCGATCGACGACGACGAAGCGAGAGACAGGGAGGGGGGGAGGGGTGATGAAAAGAAATGAGGCAGATGGATCATCGAAGAGGAGGCGGCAGAAGAACGAAGGAAACGAGGAAGCGGATTTTATTTCTTGTATGTGTACACATGTGTAAAGAAAAATGGCACTCTTCGCAGTCACTGCACGCGCACATTATACCGCGATATTTGTTTACACGTACACGTATACGTTACAAACAAACACATTTACACGTGACAGTCGTGGAGATTTTTTCAGACATATCATGCCACCCAGGGATGCATCCGCGATATATATTATATAAAAATTGCATTCAACAATAATCTATCGGGTGTTTTGGAAAAAGAACTTGTAAAAAATTCTAAATAAGTCATTACATCGAGCTTGAGCTTTTCAAATTGTTCGTATCGTTGAAAAAGTGATGTCGTAAGAATCGAGTCTCGCAAAAATCAAGCTCATTAATGCGTGATTAAATCGCACTGATAGATACGATGCGAATCCTGGTGGCGACTCTAACGCGAAATTGCGATTTCCACACACTGAAACGAAACAAGTGAGGCGAAGATGAGTACATCAAGCTTAATACCAAAGGTGCCCTAAGAAGCGTGTATTTATGTTTTATCATCGGCGCGTCGCGCGAAGCACGAGCGCGCGTACATTTAACTATTGTATCTTGTTAAGAAGAGTCTAGTGTCCTAGGTGAGATTGAAGAAGGTGAGAGAAAGAAAATGAAAAGGAGAAGAGAGAGAGAGAGAGAGAGAGAGAGAGAGAGAGAGAGAGAGAGTGTGTGTGTGTGTGTGTGTGTGTGTGTGTGTGTGTGTGTGTGTGTGTGAGTGTGTGTCAGCGTGAGAAAAAAAAGAAAGGATATCCTAGCAGAAATGATAGGTGAGAATCTGAGAATGAAATTGCGAATGTGAGAAAATATGCACGACGACAGGAAGAGAGAAAAAAGAAGAGAATCAACCACCGGATCGAATGATAAGTGAGAGATGTTAGGTGAGAGAATAATTGCAAGTAATAATCTTATACATATATATACATAACGAACGCGAACATATCATAGGGTTAAGCTGTAAATGAGGATTAAAGTGTGGCGAGAGGGGAATTTGAACGACCGTCCGTTTCTCCGTGAAGCAAAAAAAATTGCGAGAAAGAGAGAGCGGACGGAAGAAAGGAGGGTGGTAGTGAAGGTGATGTGCCCCGTGTGTTAGAAACGGCGGCCAACTCGGCACGTAATTTGCCCAAGTGCCTTTCTGTTGGTCGAGTCACAAGCTGTAATCGGTAGTGCGTTACACACATAGATCTTGTCCCGATTTTTCGAACTCCTAAAGAGAGAACTCCCGGTGCTTCTCTAAACGTGCAACCATACCCGAAATACGTCCCATTCGCCTCTCTTTCATCCTGTATCGCACTTCCCTTTCCCTCCCGCCTTCTCCTTTTACTTTCTCGATGGCGGAAAGCTGCAATGAGGCCGCATTGAAGATCTCGTAATGATTCGAGGATCAAAGATAAGTTTTTGAGCGGAACGCCTTTTCTGAAATGGCTCAATAAATTCATGAAAATCTGTAATAGCTATCTCTTGGTAATTTCTCTTTGACATGATTGAAGATTTTCTCCGACTTTCTCCGTTTGTATTCGTGCGGAATACTTTTAAAAATCTTGTATCTCACGTAAAAGCATGTAAGCGTATTTTAAAAAATTATAATAATATTCGCATATCATATATATATATATATATAATTCTGTGTGTATTTGATGCAGGATTTTAATAAGTTTAGATTTTTAATAAACATGATTGTGTTTACGTTAATTATAACAAAATAGATCTTAAGAAATAGCTATATAACGAAGATTGTTAGAGCAGCTTTTAGTAATATTGTGCAGCTTCCGCCGATGAATACTCGAGAGTTTCACGACCAACCTTCGTATCCCCCGTTGTATCACTGGGCATTTATTACATGCATCCGCAATTAACGAAAGTGGAAGTTACTTAAGAAACGAAAAAGCCGCCGATTAAAACAGTGGATTTCGGTAATGGCGATCATCCATTGGCGCACTCGGGCGAGCCGATCGTTTGATCCATCATTGATCGCCCGTCGTCATCGTCGTCATCGTCGTCATCGTCGTCATCGTCGTCATCGATCGTCAAGTCATAATCGCGCCAGTATGTTCTTTATTTTTCTACGGAAAGCGACTGGAGAGCACTACGTTAGAAATATCACTCCGCGATATTGGGACTTGACGAACACACGATACATCACGCGTGAGAATGAAAAGATGAGATAAAATAGAAGTATCTTTGTTATCGTGAGGCAAAATGTTGCGAACTTTAACCCTTTGCGCTCTTACGCTTGAGTCCTACTTTACATATCAACGTAGATTATGGAGATGGATCAGAAATTGATATTTTGTAATGCTACAAATTTTGGATTTAACGCTACAACTAACTGACAAGCCACTGCGATAAAATGTAATTTACGAAACTTTAGGAAGTATAATCTAAGTTGTAATCGAATCGAGGCCTTACAATTCGAGGAGCAGTGAAATGGACTGAGATTTAGATCTGTCCTTATCTCAGATATTTAAAAACAAATGATTATGTTAACGGGTAATTTAATAATAAAAAAAGGGTCTTGATTAGAGAGAGCGTATCTCATTGCGGACAGCTTTCATGCGCTTGGAACCAGACTTACACACAGTTGGCCTTCTTCTTTAAAAAAATGTACCATAATATTCTCAATGCGTATCCTTTGAAATTAAGAAAAATAGTATAAATCACATCTTGTGAGTGCAAAGGGTTAATGAAATTCGTATCAAGGATAAAAAGTTTTAAGAATTTTAAATCCGCCGGGGATGATTCTCGAATATATCAAGATAAATATCTAGCAAAAAAGGAAGAGATAAGGAAATAATATAGCGAGGAGAGGATAATGAGAATTACAGTAGACAAGTTTGGGTAACGCGACCGTGATCGCTCGAGTATCGCGATCGCGAGGGATGATCGTCGATCTTAGAAAAATTGCGAGGATGCGGCGCGGCAAACGCATTATTCGGTATATTCAATAGCTCGTTATTTTGTAATTAGCCATTAAGAGGCGGATTCGTCGTTATTCGCGGTCGGAATCGATGAATCGTTAGATTGAATTTTAAAGTGCTTTACAAGTGAACTAACACATATCAGTAGGCAGTACGCTATTATTACATTAACATAGAGTGGTATTCGCGTAAGGATATATTAGAGGTTAATATAAAATATGAAGAAGTATATATATACATATATCTACAGATAGATATATATATATGAAGAAAAAATATATGTATAAACCGCGCGACTTTTAAAGTACAGGGGCGAGAAGTACATGTCAATCAGATATTTTGTACCGTCTCTAGGAAATTACTCTAGCGAGTCCGTTTTATTTCTTTTTTATATACGTATATATATACATATATGTATATATATATTATATATATATATATACACACGTGTATAGGCATATATATATGTGGCATCGTGCGCAACGCACTGCGAAACGAATCATGCGAAACGCGAGGGTAACCGGGACTTTACAGCGCTCATTTATTCTGGAAGAAAAGTAATGAAAAGTATCATTTATTGAGCGGAAAACTCGAGAGAAAGTCGTACATTTGACGAATAAAGTATAAATGAAAAAAAGTCACTTTTAAAAATTATTAATTAATGAAGATATGGGGGATTGAAAATAAATATATATATATATATATATAAATATGCTTAAATCTCTGTTTTACATTCATGAATTTATGGATCAATGAATTAACAAATGTGTGTAAAAATCTGCAGCATTAAGCCGATTTAATCGATTGTACGATTTTTCCTTCGAGAGAGAACACGCTCTCGCTCTAATAATATCGAATCATTGGTTCGCATGATTAGTTCACTGTACACTTCGGCAAATTACAACTCGAATGGTTTGCATACTGAAAATATCTTATAAAATTTGGTCCACCATAGGAACTTCGCGTCCGCGTGAAGTTCACTGAAAGGGAGAAGACAGATTCAAGGTCGAAGAACGCAAAATCACCAAAGATGGCAATGTATCGATCCAAAGACTACCAATAGACCTCACAAAGACTATATCACGCTGTGAAAAAAAAACGTTAATGTGCACCACCCGATGCTAGATCGCACCAATCTACCGTAATGATAGCGCGAAGAAAAATCAAGTATAATTTGCCTTTGCTTCTTGAGTTTCTCTCGTAGATCCCGATTCCGTCCTCGAAGGAAGATCCTGCGGCAGGATCGATCCTCGAGATTCTAAGACCTCTGCACCATCATAAAACTGTATAAAAACTATAATCGAAAGGCATTTTAATTTGGAGCTTTACATTTGATTTAATATCGAGAGGAATATTGCATAATTACTTTTTTTTCCAATAAATAATGGATAAAAAGAGGAAGATTGCATTGGCACTCTGGTAGTCAGAGATCGCTCGTAAAACTTACAATCGATCGCGTCGAATTGTCATTAGGCTTTTTAATGAGAAGAGATGGTTTTAAAGACAAATCAGGCAAAATCGGGCAAAAAATAATATAATTTGCCATTGAATTGTATATCTTTTGTTTACGACTGATTACGAAAATCGCGTCTCAAATTTGTCAGCCCTGAAAGAGGGCTACATACCTTATCGTATTATATACATGTACGAGCATATAGGGCAACCAGGATTAATAGAGCTCCTTTGAGCCTGACCACACTTCGAAAGTAATGACCATAGTAGTATTGTCAAGACACCAAAAATGAAAGTAAAGGTGAGAGGGAACGATGAGAGATGAATAGACAAAATACATATCAATTTTCTAAAGCGCGCGAAATGCGAAGCGGATCTGCCGCGGCGATATGTATCGCGTACAGGCATCGCTTCGCACCGATACCAGTGATAAGTGTCGAGGAAGGGAGTTTATACATTCCGGACGAATGATCTATGAGGAGGAGGGGGGAGAATAAGGGGGAGAAGGAGGAGAAAAGTACGATAGTCTAAAAACAGCTTTCCTATTGTTTGAGTACGATTTTGTTAATTGACTTAAGCGACCGTGAGAACTCGTTCTGGCGGCGGATTTATAATACGTCATGATGTTTTTTCGGAGTTTTATAAGATTGCGAGTAGGTAGTTAAGTAACCGTAGACTGTTCTACATAGTTGTTAATCGTAGTATCACACGCGCTTTCTGTGGTATTTAGTTGATTCTGTCATTGATGTTACATCCGTCTGACGACGCGCGACGTAAGTAAAGACGAAGCTAGACGAATATATATATATGTATGTACCGTGGACTTCGATATCTTAGAGAACAACTGCGATCAGACATCTGTATTCTTTCATTTCCCTTTGAAAGTACTCGGATACGTTGCAATTTTGCTCACTAAAAAACAGATATTGTTTACGTGGGAACCATTACTGTTATTCATGATATTTTTACTAATAATGGATTTACATTGAGAATATCTATAAATAGATGCCCGGCTAAAAACACGATGTCTGCTCGAAGCCATCAAAGATCGGAGCAATCCGTGGTATTTTATGTGAAAGTAATTGAAATAATTATAAGCGACTCGGCGACGCACGTATGTGTGGAAACGAGAGCGTAGTCAATTTGTATATTGCAACTGTCGCAGCCCTGATAGCGAGTTTGATTCGTTATTTAGCAAAAATTAAGGCGGCTTGCGAATTCTTGTTGAAGCCGGTCGTGCTCAGGTGATCCACGTATATTATATTAACACGATTATGTCGCGCGTGTAATCGATTGACGTGGGTATCCTTTGCGCGGGCACATTGGTATCGCTCGTGCGAAATATCGACACCATTTCTGAATGACGCGCGTTGGAATGGTAATTGTGAAGAAATATTAACAATTGGAATTCTAAAATCGAAATAAAATTAAAATCTGGAGTTAAATGCGAGTGTGGTAAATAAACATGCTTTTTAAAACTACATAAAGAGAACTGTGTGAGTTAATGAGAGATTGAAAGAAAGCTAAATATTTAACAAAAATTTAACATAAATGAAGTCGAGAAAGTAATATAATCTTAATTAATTAATTTTTTAATAGGGCATTCATTGATTTTTTGTATTATGATTGTTATCGCGTTTAATTGATGAGACTGTTGAAGATAAATCGATATTATTATTATATCGCTTTGTAATTTTTGCCTTAAACCGAGCTTTGGTGTTAATTCGAATCATTTTTTCTAAAGACTCTCGAATTTTCCCGAACAGGTTGGAGAATAATCTCGCGCGATCGTTCGGCATTCTCACCTTGATCTTCTAAATTCGCGCAGTATTTCCATGCATTCCCTCGAGACGAATATTCTTTGAGGTGTAGGTACCTGAGACTATTCGACTATTTATTATTTTACGCGACTCATACGCAAGTAATCCCAAAGAGTAAAAAATGCTACTTTGCGCCTTCGTACTAAAGTACTCTCGCAAATCCCACGATTATCATAATTATCGTCCAAGAGAGTCGAGAATCGGCGACCAGTTGGCTCATTATTGCCAATTATTGCCAATTACAAATCTTTTTTCTCTCGTGTATCCCGCCACACGAATAGTAATGATCATTGCATGAGACCAGGATATACATATATACATCGTTATAATATTTATCAGCATGAATTAAACTGGGCTTTAAATCCCATAAGCTAATTATCAATTAAAGGAGAAGATTATTTATTATACAAATTTTAACATTTAAACATCGATCTTCGAGAAAGAGAATTTACGTCATTTTGTGTCACAGAATGTATTTTGATGTATATTGCCGTAGAAAAAATTGCTAAATTCATTAGTGCAATTAACGATACGCGTATCCGATATGCGCTACACACTTTCTACTAATACTTGATATTCTGACATAAAATTTAAAAGGCAATGATTGGATGATTGTCACAGTGAACTATAATTATTATTATTATTTAACTCCTCCATCTAATATATTATCATAATCAAAATCAACATTTTTGTTTGACATCTTTTTTTAGAAATAAACTCGCTAAATTAATATTCCTCGCAAATTTCACAGCATAATACAGTAAAATATTATTTATTTTCTTATTGTTTAAGGGAATTCAATTTTCGCGGGTCTTATTCACTATGACGTAATCCTATTCAATCATCGACGGCAGCCTTTATACCCGTCCAAGCCACGATCGCAAGATCGATTCACAACGACGACTACGTATTGAGATCACAAATTCGGGGGGGGGGGGAGGTTGTGCACAGTGTGAGCGAGTAAGGAGGGCGCCTAGAAAAGAGACTTTTCAATATTCGGATATCGAAGTATGTACTTATCTAGAGGATCGTTCGAGATGAGAAGAGTCGGGACTTATAGTTGCTTAATTAATTATTTGCGCGTCTGTGTATATGTATCGTATGTATGCCTGTATACATGTACGTGTGTGTGTTTGTGGTGGGTATGTGTGGGCAAAACCCGTTCACACGAGATGGAAATATTTAGTAGACGGTGATATGGACGGATGTCTACACGACGAACTGTGGTAGTTTGTACCAAACGTTCACAATTTCCGGTCGCGAGACCGGATATCCTTGACAAAATGATTAGACGAACGAAATATAATATGGGAGGAGCTTTTCACCTTTATCCCGATCTTGGAGGAATAATGTGATAAGTAATACTCCCATTAAGCGTCGTAAGGTCGAAGTAAAGAGCACGAAGGACTCTCTTCTTATGAATTCTTATGAATCGATGAATTAATTTGTCCATCTGTCAACGAAAAATTATACTAATATTCTTGGTGATCCTATAAATTGAAACGGATGGGGCAGTTTATACGAGGCATGCGAGAATTCTTAGGATTATAAGCTTATATTCTAGCGTGTTCATATAGTGTGTTCCGTGGAAGTCTCATGCTGTTATAGACCTCGCCGCTTTCTGAATACGTGAGTTTGCCGATTTATATATATATGTGTCCATGGATTGGTACGAAATTGTGAGTATCCAGTATCTCTCCGGATCTTTGAAGACACGAATTTATAATATTCTCACTTTACGGATCCGTAAGTCTTGGGAACCTTTCTCATTTTACAGATGCGTTCATTGATTCGGCCGTATGAATTTTTAGAATGTATGGATTTATGGATCTGTAGATATAGAATTCAGCTTCATAGATCTGAGCTCAGGTGGATACTGCGCACACATTGGTGTCGCGTCCGGTATACGTCGGCCACGCGTGATTGAAATCTGCGTTTTCGCAGACGCTTAAAGAAGCGTGCTTAAAGAAGCATGCGTTGCGGATGTCAGTTAGGGTCGTGTAACTAGCAATTCTTTGACAGGGTTAATGTAAATTGGGGTATCGAGCTATCACAATTCGCATTCGAGTAAAATAACAAAATTCGCATACGAACGATACATCTGGCAATGGCCGATTTTTTTTGTGTTTTGACATACATTCTACGCAGTGTTAAATACACGTTGCGAATATCGAGGAGTTTAATTTGTATAAGGTTTCGCGCGCAAATATGTCGAAGGCGAATCCGC
Source organism: Temnothorax nylanderi (assembly GCF_030848795.1). Taxonomy (NCBI): domain Eukaryota; kingdom Metazoa; phylum Arthropoda; class Insecta; order Hymenoptera; family Formicidae; genus Temnothorax; species Temnothorax nylanderi. Next base: position 1,646,577 of record NW_027249064.1, on the reverse strand, counting down.
GTAGTCAATGCTGCGACATGCGTAATCTCAGTTAAAAAAAAAAATTAAGACAGAATATGACAATCACACGTGTCACGAGATCAAACAGTAACTCGAGATACTAGGGTCGTTCGGCATCGCTCAATTTGCAATGAGAATTCCCGAGGGAAAACACGTAACTGCTTTTGATACTTATACATTGTACAGTGACGTACGATATTTTGAAAGTGATAAAAAACACGCCCTTACATTCTTAACATATCAGAAAACAGCGAAATCGATCGATCATTCATAATATATGCTGGGCCCGTCTTCATCGTAAAAGAAACGTGCTAGAGAGTATCCTATCTTGTTTTATTATTTATGTTATTGTTTATCTCAGGGTATTTCAAAGAATTATATCTATGAGTGAAAGATGAGGAAGATAATACAAATCGATCTAGTCCAAAAGAATTTTTTCAGCAGTGGATATGATACGGTGCGTTAGTGTTTATTGATTGAGAAAAGAAGATCTTTAAGTTCTGCGACTTATAACTCACAGTATCTGCACTACGTTTAATTTTTCTCTCACATTGTAAATCATATATTTAGTAATATTAGGTATATTAAATTAGTTTCTCGTTAGGAAAATAGATTTATTTAAATCGAATGCAATAAATGAATGATCTTTTCACAATACGGAGCTATATGGTTCAATAATGTCAGCTTGAAAGACGTCCTGTAATTTTCATCTCAGATAGATAGATAATGTCCGGCATGGTAAATGATCGAGCGTTTCGCCGAACTAATCGCTATAATTAAGGGCACGCATATTGGACCACATTCGTCGTTCGTAGACAACCGCGAGCGTTCTGTGGCGTTTATTAATCGATAGATACACCCGTGTCTTACATTTGTATCCGTCTGTATGTATGTAAGGACGTGTCTCTTTGTGTAGCTACGTTGTCCGTGTATTTATTTGCGTGTTGTTTCTAGATTCACATCGCGCGCGTATTGCATGCGTGAACGCGTGTGTATATATGCACGCGGCTTCGGTTTGCGCTTGGTGTCTGGGTGGAAAGATAGGCGGGAGATATATCGAAAGAGAGGGATACGTATAGTTGGGAAATAATGCAAAACGTCGATGGAGTAGAAGCGTTTGAGGAAAATAGGGAATATTCCCTATCACGCGAATCTCGTATGCGTGTATATATGCGCATATAATATGTGCATTTAAATATGTAATAGTCTATTGATCTGCATCGTAGAAATTTATTAGGGTCGACTCCAATGCATCGTGAAGACTCTTTGCCTTAACGTGTATTCCTATTTAAAATGTACATTTTTTTTTATGTTTCGAGATTTTACATTCTTGAAAATAAATATTTTTAGAATTTAGATCTCTAGTAGAAGTATTATAAAAAATTTCAAAATTTTTGGGATGTTAGAAAGGAAAAAAAGCAAGCTTCTTTTCAAATCCTTTTAATTCGTTTTATATTCTTGTTAGATATATATAATCTGTTGATTGTGTAAAATTTCTGGGTTTCACGATGCATGTATAAACGACATTTTGAGGAAAACCGTGAAATTGAATCGCGATTCAATTTAAGAAAATGAAAATTGTGAGTTACGATAACGTGTATATAAAGACAAATTCGCGAGTCGATTTCTACACACGTGAGAAATTTTGTCTGGATGCGCAGAGATAGACGGCGCGTTTCTTTTGACGATCCTTTTGGCGTCAGAGTTCTATGCTGGGCTCTGCATCAGCCGTTACTTGTTCTTTACACTTGGTTATCGTACACTCGTTAGCCGCACAGATGAACGATCGTCAGAAACGCGCCTGCATATTTCGCGAATCCTTAACAGATCGGGGAGCGTGATCGATTAAGTAATCACTGTAATAATCGCTTTCGCTCTCGTGATCGGCATCGGTTTATGGGAATTCTACGATCACTTTGGATCGCCCCCTCGAACGCGGAACGGTGTGATTTTTCTCCGTTAGATGTGTATGACGGTCGTAGCAGTTTCCTCCACGCAGCAAGGGATCTACGTAAACACCTGTATGCTTACGTAGAGACGATTTATTCGTAAAAATTATCCGCAATGCGAAGATTGTCCGTGGAACAGCAGTTATCGCAAGTGAGAGATTAGCGAAGTGTTACGGAAATATGGATTTTCGAGCACATTTGAGCGATCAGTCGGCAGATTTGAACGCTCGAGTGAATTGAACACTTTGCGGATTGAAGTGTGTGAATCGACGTCCTATAATTGGTCCGCTTTGGAAGAACACGGTGCGACAAATACAAATGTTATTTTTGCGACTGAGTACGAGACCACATGTTCGCTTAGGTATAATCACCACTTTTGAGATTATAATTTTGTATTTAATCTCTGATGTATATCACGTGCATACAGCTGCAGAAACTAGTCCGTCCCCTGCGCACGCTACAGTACAGCACGATCAGTCCGCAAAGTGTTGAAAATTCGAATCTACATATTTATTAACCGTGGTAATAATAGTGAACCCATGATTTTTTATAAATCATTATCTTACTGCAGATTTTATAATTTGCAAAATTATCGGTCTTTTTCTTTTTACAAACGCGGCAAGATGTGGTTGCAAAAGATAAGTTTCATAATGCAATCTTTAGGATCTAAATCAATCGATGCAAAGAAACGAATTATTTTAAAGCGTACGGATTATTAGGTTCTACAATTACAGTTTTAGAGGATCAATATTTATTAGTTTTTTACTGTTAAGAACTCACACAAGTGATTATGCAGCTTTATAAATTTTACATATCAAAACGTATACTTTTAATGATCTGCAGAGGTAACATTATATCTTAAATTGGAATATTTCAATAATCTTGATACACAGATATGTGACAACTGTTAAAATTACTTGTCATATGATTCATGGACAGTGTCTCGATCGGTTACAATGAATTTTTTTTCATGTTATTCGGTAAACTCCGAGGTTCACTATGTATCGCGAGTTACATATGTACTATGTATCCGGGTACAAGCTGGTGGCGGCCATGTAAATTCTATGTCAACATTGTTCAATAATAATTGAGCATTGCGGGGAATTTGCGTACACTGTATCGACAATGTACAATTTTTGTTCATCAATTACACATACGAGAGCAATCACACATGGTAACCATCGAAAGTGGCCCAGTACACAGGCAGCAAAATCGAGTTCACGCAAGCGTGCGTCGCTTGGCACGACGACGATTAACCCTAAAGATTGTGCGTGCATAATAATAACAGCAACACTAAATAAAGATAGTAATAATAATAACGGTAATACTTTCGTATTCGTTACAAAAAGAGGGGGATACAATACATCTGACATATTTATGAGATAAAGTTCGCGCGTAAATTCGTAGATAATAACAACAATACTGATAGTAATAATAATGGATAATGAATAGTAATAATAATAATAATAATGATAAAATTAGCTGCAGCTTTCTGTGTAAGGTTATTGTGATATTTAAAGAATAATAACTTTACCGTAGCGACATTGAACTATGTTCAGAGATAAGAATATGATATTTAGTGAGCGAATAATAATATTAATAATAATAGTAATAATGTAATAGTAATAATACTAATAATTAATCAGTATGTCGACGGGGCTTGAGTGGACACACCTCTCCGATAATTGATCTACGGCGGAGGTACAAAATCGGAGCCGTGGGCGATCGCGACTCTCTCGTTTCTTCTTCTTCTTCTTCATTTTCTTCTGTGTTCTTCTTTAGTATTATATGTATATCTATATAAACGTTTTTTCTCGTTTTATCATCATCACGGACGAGGTTTGAAACGACAATCTGAGGCCTCGTCAAATACTGCTGGATGCGTGACGGACATTCCGAAGGTCGATCGGAATATAATAAAGAGTATATCGAGAGGTAAAAAGTACTGATTATCTGCCACCGAGAGCTATCAGTGAATATAGTGTGGGGTGGTGATCGGTCGACAATTCGGAACGTCCGTGACGTAATCCGGATCAATCCGTCCATAACGTGTCTCACGCCGGAGACATTTGCACAAACGCGTGCATATTAATCATTGGGACTACAAAAACATATCATCATATATGTAATAATACTATATATATATTATATATATATATTAACAAGAAAATATTAAGCAATAAGAATTTATTTATATGCCCGTAAAGAAAAAGTGAAATAGACGAATAAAACAAGAAAGAAAACAAGTAACACATTAAACATTGCATATCAATTCGTGTGTCTGGGCAAGGATTAGCTTATATATATATAAATATAAATATATATATATCTATAATCTTTACTTCGTCGTTGTCAGGCGTTAATGTTAAACTTAATTATCATTAATTAATTATTAGATTGTGAAAGAATTTCTTCAGGTTCTAAGCAAGATTTGGAAATAATAAAACGAGCAAAATACACGAGCTGGATATTATTCTACCTGTCAAAATCCTTCATCCAAGTAAGATATATTTTCTTATTCTTAAGATTTTAATTTTTTATTTATTATATTTCAAATTTATTTAAATATTTCAAAAATATTAAGATTTTTGTACATTAAATTATAATATATTGATTATTAGTATACAAATGTGTGCAGACAGCTAACAATCTTTGTGATGTTGTTAAGAGAAACAATACATTATATAATTTCTTATTTTATTCAATATATTAAGTTGGAGTTAATAATTTACAATAATTAAAATATTGATCTTATAAATTGGTTAAATTTCCAAGATCATAAAACATTCTCATATTCTCTCGTATCCTTAAATTATTATTTAAAGCAAAAAAGAAAAAAATGATTTTTTAAGAATAAAATTAAATAACATTTTTAACTTGTCGAATGTTTATAACTTACCAATTTTTATTTAAAATAGTAAAGTGTCTTAAAATAATTTAATACTTTATTTCTAGTTGGTGCTCTCTTATCTCGGTAATCGCGCAGCATGTATTATGACAAAAGCTTAAATGAAATAAGTAACCGTGTCGGATTAGCTGGACGAGTGTGAAATAAGCTGTACGGCTTCACGTTTATTTATGCATTAACTCCTATCTTTATATATTGGCCTTTGCGTACATGCACTTAAGACCGTTTACGCAGCCCACGTAAACATGACATACCACTTATGTTTCTAATGCGCATGATAGTGCTTCTCTGTGTGTCAACGTTATCAATAGCTCTCGTGGAACTGCATTCTACATGCGACATCAGGTATATCCGTTTACCTTGCAATCGAATGCTCCGACCCTCCATTATGCGTTCGCCGTGCGGGTTAAAGCACAAGATGCACTTCACAATAAATTCAGGTATATTGTTAAATTAAATAGATAATCTCTATCATAAAGAATGTACTTAATTTATCTTAAAACTTACATTTGAAAATTCTAAGGAAATGAGATATTTATTAAAGTTCCATGATTATCATTTTATTCTTGTATAGGATAAAAACATATCGAAAAATTTGCAACGATAGATATTTGTAAATAATTAATGCAATAAAAGTTTAAATTTACAACTATAAATTTATAAGTTGTTATAAATTTGGTGTACATCCCCTAGATTTTGTAGATCTGTAAGCCCATGACTTGCGATTTTCAGATTCGCGGAATTATCGTGTTGATGGACGATAAATTTCGAAGGTTTTACTTCGCGTTTTAGCATGATTATAAAATCTCGCTTCGGAAAAGATACACGGTATTTTCGAAAGATATGAGCTAGGCGCGTCTTTTGATTGACAGACCTGTAATTTTGCGAGAGTTATTCGACACGAAGCTCCGGACACAATGATAAATGAGATTTCTGACACAGCAATACCTTCGACTTTACCGGAACGTGGCGGTGTCGCTTTTTCAACGGGAAAATAAATACTCCTATCGCGCGAAATAATAATTATGGCAAGCGGGGAAACACCAACGATAAATTTAATTCGGTCGATCGACCTTTTGCGGCGGCCGGCGCGGCGCTTAAAATTCATTACCAAGTTTTAATTAAAAATTAACTTTTATTTTTGTGCGCGATAGAAAATATCATCGTCGAAAAATGAGAGATTCAACACCGCTTTGGCGCGTATGAATATTCGGTTCGCCACTTTCGTTCGTCGATCGTTTTAATTGGATTGATAATAACGCGCATCTTATAATTAATAGGGAACTGTGTATGCCACCGCAGATTCACGGATCTGGTAAACTAATGAGGAAGTAAGCAATTCTCTCTACTGTCTCTCTCACTCCCAAAGTGACCATCCGCAACGGATGGCATTTGCAATTAGGACTACCTAATTTCGAATGTGGCGCACCACGATTGGATTGCGCGTGTTGAATCATCATATAGATCACGCCGCTGACCCGTAAGGAATTATTGTTCATTTTGGACAAACCGCACTTTGTACACATGCTTTAGTAATACCCACGTGATTATGTTAAATATGGATTTGAAATGTGAAACGATATAAAAATTCTACAAGAAGTAACTTCTAAATAATATAAAGGATAAACTATAAAGAGCAAAGAGAAAATTAATAGTTTAAAGAATTTATTAATAAACTTAAAGAGGATTGATTACATAGATAATAGAAATTCTGCAACAGTTACATAAATCAGATTTGATTATTTAGTAAATGGGAACTGTAAATTCAACTGCAAACTCAGTTAAACCCGTCTTTTAACGCAACAAAAGAGAATCGCAATCAACATTGAGAAGTTTTGCCACGGACCACGTTGAATACATTTTGCTGACAGTTGCGGTTACGCAAGCGAGGAACTGTCCAAAATTTATTATCTCATTTAACTGCGTCAGTTTAATCATACTGAACAACGAATAGATTCTTTTTGACCATTCCAGTAACTTGCTCGCAAATTTGTTCGGCCGTTCATAAGTCATTTAGATAATTTGCATAAACGCGATCTTTTCTTTCTTGAACATTTTAAAGTAATTTAAAGAATTATAGAGATTAAAAGAATTTATATTATATATATATATATATATATATATATATATATACAATACATATATATATATATATTTATAAATACATTATTTATATAGTTCGTTGATATCCTTGAGAGAAAAAGTGTTTCCAGGGGCAGAAAAGGGAAGATGCCGAGGACCACAAAGAGGCCAGCGGAGAAAGTGGGAGCGAAGAATCGTATTGGTGCAGAAGGTTGATTCGGTTTCGTCTTGAAATAGCTTTAGACCACCACAAGTCAAAAATATACTATGCGGCGTTGAGTCTAAATGTTGGGCGGACAGGGCAAAACGGGATAAAGAGAAGAATGCAATGCCGATGAATAATACGCGTTAGGAACAAATTTTACAGATGATTATAACGAAATTATGGGACAACTTTTATGTTACGCGAACATTTTTCCAAGAGAAAAGGTAATAGCACTTTATGAGTGCTATTATCCTTCCTCATGGTATCGACTATCGATACCGTTGACAAAGAACTTGGGGTTATAGAAGATTTAGTGTTTCGAATGGACTTTATGGCACTAAAATGTGTTCTGTCCAAAAGTCGAGAAACCCACAAATCATAAGCATTTTCGGATTTACGGTACGTAGACTCAGCCTTAACTGAAAGTATAGAGGAAATTCAACATTGTAATAAGTAAAAAATATTATTTAAATAAAATGTTATTACACTCTCTGTTATGTAATAACAATAAAGCGTTGTTTTAAACGCTTTGTTAGCAATTATATTTTATTATAATTTAATATAAAAACTTACCAGTTTTTAAAAATACACTCTCTGATTTTCATAATAGTTTGTAAAAAATAATCTGATCATTCTAACACACGTAAAAATTTAATGGGTTTAAAAATTTAGGCGACTGCTATATTTGTAAATATATTAAAACAAAAGCTAGGAATTAGTATAAATATTATAAATAACACATTTTTGTTAAATTGACAATGTATATTTTCGATGAAAAGTTGCGAAATTGCTTTCACACGAAACTGACGATTGTTATCTCTATACAGTTTACGCTGGTTTATGGCGGAAATCCTCATTTCTTGAACTGATAACCAACGTCATAGTTCAGAATTCTATTCTCGTTTTCACATATTGAAAACCTTCTTGGAATTTCCTTGTTATGACACATGGACGCATTGTGAAACCAAATGAGCGCTGAAACTTAAAACATGTACCTACTTTGTGTCAATTTTTTAAAAGTACGTTCTATCTTTTTGGCTATTTTATATTAATTAGTTATATATAATCGTGAAACTATCAACTCATCAGATAATCAAATGATCAAATAAAAAGAACTTAAATAATAGCCGATTTTCTCTCACTTTCTTTCTCTTGAAAAAGTTGTTTCTATCTTATTGAGATACTGACTCATTGGAATAGTGACGCAGTACTTTTCGTAATTAAGCACGCTGACTATGTAAAATAAACCGTGAATAAGATTTAAGCAAATAGCTTGTTTATATAAAGAAAAGTGTATAGATTTCTTCGGACAAGGTACACGGTGCCAATGTACGAAGTGATGGTGCCAGAATGACGACTTTCTTGAAGCGATTTAAAACTGTAGTACTTCGTAGTAATCTTGCGAACAGACATGAGCCAGCTTTCGCGGATTTCGTCATCTATCGCCAGAATTTAAACAGGTTGGTGTTCAGAACGAATACGTCACGACACGTCATCCGGACCAGTTTATAGATAGTGACAGCAAATCTAGCAATCGTAGGATTTGCCGTTCGAGAAATTTTTTAAAGTTATAAATATGCAAATAAAACTATTTTACATATATGCAACAGTGTTCAGCAATTCGATTGATGTTGTTCAGGTAATAATAAAAATTTGTATTCTGATCAAATAAAAATTTAAAGTAGTAGACAAAATACAATTAATTTTGGTAGAAAAGAGAGAAAGAGAGAGGGAGGAATAAGATATTTCTTAATTTATACATGCTTTTGTTACGATTTAGAATTGACTACTAATTTGCGAACTTTATTTAGTTGTGAAAATTGTGCGTGAATTAAGCATGAATGTTACATTTAGTGATTTATGACTGCATCGGTAAATCACATTACATCAATGTATTAATTAATGTCAATAACAATCTGTTAACTTCCTATTCCCAATGTACTCTGCTATTGTTCCATATTATTCCAATTCAAGAAGAAATTTTAGCTTATTTTTAACAATAAGTGGATAATTAGCAGATATTATTTTAGGTATATTTTCTGAAGTCCAAAAAACAAAGAAGTTTTGTGACGAAATAGAATGACTCTTCTTGCTGAGATATCGTAAGTCACGCTGCTGAGATATCGTAAGTCTAAGTTTAGTGCTGCCGATCTAATGAAGATAAAGTTTTCATTAAGTTTATACATATCACTCAAGCGTTAAACTTTCTTAGACAGGCAATCAAACATTTCCCCTTCCGGGAAACATTCATTTCTCATACTCATATTGCACTTGTCCGTTTTAATTGGATTAAAATAATTAATGTACCGGCAAGGATTATCAACACACTTCTTTGTTGGATGCTAATTCCGTAGTTTCTGGTGATTCCCCGCGAAGTATCTCGCACGTTCGCCGAATCGCTGAAGAGCCACAGCGTGCGGAATTGGATGCGCACCAACTTCGTCGTCGCTTTCTCATCGTGATCTTCAACGAAGTCTCGGTTTGTGGTCGGTGACGAGGGCGTGCAAGAGAGAGCCAACGCCGACGCCTGGCGTCGGTTCTCGCCCTAGCGGCCGCCGCGACGCCGAGTTTGCCGTCAGTGTGCCGCGCATCGTCGGACGTGCATCGTGTCGGTCGAGTCGCCGCTCGTGTGCGAGCCAATCGAGACATGTGATTCGAACCCGTCGCGATCGCCGGGAAGGATGAAGTAGAAAATGACGAGGAGATATCCCACGATCGTCGACGGCCTAAAGTGGTAAGGATCGATCGTCGCGCGCGGCACATCGATCCAGAGAGATCGCGAATTCGGGGGAAGTACGAGAGCAGACATCGGTGATGTCTTGGAGTGATATCTCGAGACGGAGAGGCGCGAATATCATCTCTCTCGATATAATTACGGTTAAAGGGCAGAGGTTGTTAAGTTTATAGAAAAAGGGGGATAATTACGGCCGTGGCGGAGCTCTTGAAGGAGTGGAACACGGAGATGAACATATGGGGGGGGGGGAGGGACAGATCGGCGGAGATGTTTATGCGTCTCCCTAGAAGATTTATGCGAAACGCTATCTATAATTAGTCGGCGGAAAAAATAAGTCAACGAGGAGAGCGCAGTGATTATCGTACGGGAGAGAAAAAACCGATGTTCCGACTTTGAAATTGTCGAAGGGTGGTCTCTCTCTCTCTCTCCGTCTCTCTCTCTCTCTCTCTCTCTCTCTCTCTCTCTCTCTCTCTCTCTCTCTCTCTCTCTCTCTCTCTCTCTCTCTCTCTCTCTCTCTCTCTCTCTCTCTCTCTCTTTCTGTTTTGCCCTTAACCCTTTCGTAGTGAGTTAAATGATACTGAATAATTGAATGTAAAAGTACTTCTGTATCCTAACGGGTAAATAATTATTGTAACATAGCTTCTGTTATAATAAAGTATGTGTATTTTCGATGTTTGATATGAGGGTTATAAATTAAGGTTACATTATTATGCAGAAAAGTAAAAAATATTTTAAATATTTATTGAGAATATTAACAAATATTAATTTATTTCAATTATTACAGCAGCAATTAACGTAACATATGAAAATATTTTATATTTAATTTGTTATATTTCATTTGTTCAATGCAAGCGAATTTAATTTTAAATCTAGTTTCAATGAATATTAACAGAAATGATGTTACTTATTTTAAACATATATATATATATATAGTTTCAAAAGTGTTGCTTCGTTGAATATATCACTTTTTGTATTCTCGTCAAGTTGGTAATGTTTCAAAAGTGGATTTATTTTATCTTCCTCCCTCTATAACTTTAAAATAAGACTTACTTATTGTTCAGCAATAAGATATTTAATATTTGGCAAGAGGTGGGCAAAAATACTTTATATGCACATACATATAAAAAAGCAATTTAGAACTTAACACAGAAGTGTTAGTAGAAAATAAGCCGTTAATTACGTTTCAATGTATTTTGAGTATTTTGTAACATTATTTACGTGTACAATTCATTCTGATTCTCGTATTCTCGTACATATTAGATCTGAATGTTCGATAATTGAAGAAATTGTAGAGTTGAATAGAAGTTGTTAAAAATATCAACGGATTCAATACTTCAAGTTGTGTACACAAGGAAAAATATGATTAAATAATAATAAAGAATATGTAAAAGAGGCGACCGAACACAAGTAAGTCTTATTATCTTTTTGGTGTGCTTATGTCATAAACTTTAAAGCTTCTTTAATTACAAAAATAGTACAGCAGTAAAAGTAATAAGATATGAAAAGAGAGTATTGAGGTTTTATAAAGGTGGCGTATATAATTTTTACGACAACTCGCAACTTCGATCATAATGTGAAGTTATGTTGCGTACATAAAGTACTTATGCAGACTATCGATTTTAACGCATAATGTTAATGAGGAGGCTCGTAAGACCTTTTCTCACTCCTGTCAGAGTAAAGCTTCAGTTCCTCTACTTAATCCTGCTAGTCTATCTATGATAAACGCGCCCTCGCGTGATATATTATTTCACAAAGGAGACACCTTACGAGAGAAGTGCTTTAAATAAAGTCCGTTGCAACATCGCATTCGTTAAAGATATTTCCTTGTCATTGTTATTTTATGCCCCTTTTATAGACGAGAACTCATGTTGCATTGTGATTATAGCAGACATAAAATAGTTTCTTATGTGGATCATCTTTTTATAATCTTTTTATAATATGCGAAAGAGGGTAGTTTAATAAATTAAAACAAAATAATAAAAGGCGTAATATTATTATTAATTATACATATTAACTTGTTCATTTGTTTTTTATTTCGAAAAATAATTCTTTATTCAGATATTAAGAATATTGAAATGTATGAAATATTTTGATTGAAAGAAAATTATAGATAAAAAGTGAAGAAAAATGTATATTTAAATAATTAGAAAAACAAAATTATATATAAAGTGATAATATGTATCAGTAAAATTACTTGAATATAGAGAGATAGTTATCACTAGCAACAAGTTACTTAATTTCCTCGGCACTCTCTTATAGTCTCAAAGTAAAATACACGACAGGCATAAACTCCGAAGAGAATACATTGATAAGGTATCACAAAGTTGTATTGGTCGGACTGAGCTTTACCTTTGTCGATACTCGATTATAGTTGCCGGAACGTCTTCACGCGTACCGATATCTTCCCCATCTATCGCGTTCACCGTAACTTCGACAGCTTCGACAGTCCACAGAGATGTCTTTCAACTATGCCAAGTTCCGCCTGAAACTTCGAATGCTGCCAACTACGTTCTCAATATTGTCACTGATCTTTATCCTATTTAATCAGAGTTAGGCAAGGCACATTTCCAATCGCTTAAACTTGGATTTGATTGAGTTAAATATTGCCCGAGTCAGCTTTGTGAATTTATATTTGGAAGGAAATGTTAAGTATAATATTCCAATTAATTAGCATTTTTAAGTCCTCGTTTTTCTTAAGGTTTCATAGTTTCCAAAAGTTCCTTTTGCATGCATCCACACTTTAATTCTTCTTCTTTAAATTAATTATTTTTGATTTCTACTTTTCTTCAATTGTTCTTACTACACTATTACTCACAAATGTATGTCTATGTGTGATGTGTAGATGCATATAAGTATCTGCAATGTATTGAGCTCTTAGATTCGCTATAAGCTCGAATGATTGTGCTGATCAGGATTTAAATAAATATTAGTTTTCTAAAACTTTAATTAATAAATTTACAATCAAAGTACGAGACAAATTATTTCGAAATAACTTATCTGAATGTAATATGGAATAAAATTATAACTTTCTAAATTTTAATGTAATTAAAAAAATTATTATTATTTAGAATATTTTATGTTCTTTTATTCTTTAAGCAATAAGTATCCACAATTCAAGGAAATATTGTACGATATTTCTGTACTTAATTTATACACGTTTTCAAAACTTTTGCGATCGCGTACGGAATAATCAAGGCAATAATCGACGGGATGGATCTAATTAGCATGCGAGCTTCCGGCAGGCAGAATAACAGGGGAGATGCGAAGAGGGAAAGATAGAGAAAGGGAGAGAAAAAGAAATATAGATTGCCAGTTATTTTCACTGAGAGTTTAGGAGAGGCGCAATTTGGCACGGTCGTAATTACTCTGACCGTATTATTCACGTGTACGTGCAGGCCAGAAAGAAATCAAACTTCCCATGTTTTATTTGTAGAGTCAAGAAGAACGCGCGGGAGTTCTCTGCGGAGCGAAGCCGGAACTGTCGATATAACGCCGGATCCATGACATCCTCACCTGGATATCCTGTCGAATTTTTTCCGAATTGATACTTTTTCCGATAATCGAATCCCACCGAATGGAAGGTTCGCGACGTCCGAAGAGATATTTCGAAAACCAGACGCGGCCCGACGTTTCTCGCGAAGGACATCGAGTCGGCAGAAGATTGTGCAAAAACTTTTACGAACGTTCAAGTTTAAGTGCAGAAGAATTACGATAAAAACAGTGCTTGATACAGTCGAGTCCATAACACAAATCAAAATTTGTGATCGACAAGTGGAGGATAAGGATTTTACGAAGTTACAGCGAGATTCGATATAATAATTCGTAAAGAAAGACGCAATTATCGAGAGATTCAGAGAAGATAATTATTAATATAAGGCGAGAGATCCGAGTGGTGATCAGTGCAGGCTTTAAGGAAAGGAGGAACAGTGGTGGCTGTGGTAACTTAAAAGAATGGCGGAAGACTCTTTTCGCCGGAAAACCAGATCGGCTTCGATTTGTGCCCCTGGATTTTCCAGCATGGAACAAATGTTGGAAGCAATGCCACCCTCGGGAGCTCGTGACAGGGAAAGAGGGGAGCGGGAAAGGGACAGCGGCAGTGGGACGCCGGATGGCAGTACACCTACGAGAAGACGAAGACCGGCTACAAGATCCCAGAGCGCCCGTGTTTCCGGCGGAAATAAAAGCATCCGACGCCGTGCCGCCGCTCAAGGTAATGGTAATAGCGGTAAGAATGGAGGCTAAATAAGTAATAATTTATTCGTTGCGTGGGTGAATGTTGCGACCTGATTAAGATTTATGATTCCCAGAAGCATTCAAAGACTCAAGAACTCAAAGATTTATAAAAATACTTATAAAGTATTAAGGATGTATATCGCTTGTGTCAAAATAGAGGGATAAAGCTGAAATTTACAGAGATTGTGCACTTATATATCTCAAAAACCTGTGTTAAATTTGCGATCGATTGTCTGATCCGTTTCTGAGATATTTGCTTTAAAAGTTACAGAAATTGTATATATATAGATATACTTCCCATGTAAATATCATAACATGTATCTCTGCTCCTGTACAGTAAAAATGAATGAAATTTTTATGGTACACTTCTATGACATCGAGAATTGCAATTACGGGTTTTTAAGTTTTTCTGTTAATATATATTTTTTCAATTTTTTAATAATTTATTTAAACAATATCAAGTACAAAAATGGGACAAAATTGCGATTTTTACGCTTTTTCTGTCCCAATGATAACATGTTGTTTATGAATAATTTCTGAGACTATAAGCTTTACACTGTTTAATCAAGAAAACAAAATTATACTGCATATAGCTATACGTAAAACATCCTTAAAAGAGTGATCTGTCAACCATTTAAATTCGGTAAGTTCGTCAAATTCTCGTTCGATAAGTTTCAAGAAATTTTAAGATTTGTCGATTCTGTTTTCCAAAAGCACATCTTTCGTCTTTTAAACATTTTAATTCGAGGATCTGTAACTAAACACTATTATAGAAGAACTTAAACTGTCAAATGACCGTTTCGCGTGTCCAGCTCTTTCCCAATGATCAAGATATGAATATTGGCCGAGATCGGATCTCGAGGTACGTAGAAGTCTATTTTGCGCGACAGGATCACGTAATGCGGCGCGATCGGACGTAACTTCCGATGGTATCCGATGAACTCGTAGAAACGTCATCGGTGACGTACGATCCCTCTTGACGAAAGAGCAAAGTGTATCGATATTGCACCGGCGCTCTATAGACACGTCGTCGCTCTAAAGCCTGGCGAGAGTTCTTGAAATTATTGGCGGCCGCTATTCTCGGACATGGATTTGGCTAGTAGGTCACTGACAGCCCAAACCCGTCTCTCGTCGTACGCTACCGCGTCTCATCGCGAGTCTAGAAATCAGTTTCGTCGCTAAGCATTAGTGCAGTCTCCGTTTTATGCGCGCGCTGAAACACGGAGATGTATTAGTGTCAAACAGGAATAATTAGAGCGGTAATTCCTGTTGTTTGTACGCAGATGTAATACGAGCAAGACTGTTAAGTCTTAATCAAAGGATAAAGAGCTAAAGTTTCGGTATAATGTGTCAGGAAGCGGTAGAAAATTGGCAAACATTACTCGCTTAATAGATCGTTATCTTATTGCGACTTCCATTAAAATAATCTCATTTTTTTTATCTTGATATTTTAAGGAAAAATATTATCTGCATAAGTATTTGTCGATATATGTTTTGCATGAAATGATTTAAAATTACCAAAAATGTCACTGTTGATGTAATTACGTGTTATACTATGTGGATTACAAATATAAATTAGACATTATTTACTTACAATTAATGATGGGGTATTACAGAATTAATTGTTAGATTAAATAGTTTTAATCCACTGTTTTAATATTACAGACACGGAAGAATTAGCTTCTGTTTCAAAGCTTGTATTCCCCCTTCAAAACTTTAATCGCAATAACATTGGAAGGAGAAATCCTATTTTCTTGAAATTAATAAAATGGAGGAATTTGTCTGCTTGATAAACTTCGCGATTAAGTGGAGCAAATATTCGTAAACGCGGTTCTGAGCTCGCTCTTCTTTTCCTTTTCCGCGTCGTTTAATTTCATTTCACGGCGCCCTCTCCAGGTTGCACTAAATCACTTGACTTTCCACGCGTCGACTTTGCGATGTAATAGGTGTAGTGCCTTTGAAAAATACTCTGTTCTTTGCTTTCCTCTCGAGCACTTTGCCGGTGAAAAGCCCGCAGTCAAAAAGGAACTTTTTCGTATTCATTGCCAAGGGGGTTTTTTTGCTTCCTCATAGAGGAAGCTGTTTTCGTAAAAAAAAATTTTTTTTTGTTTTTCTGAACGTGTTCAGAATGTTCTAAAACGTCGAAAAATTGTAATTTAAAAAAATGTATGTATGTATGTATGTGTGTGTGTATGTGTGTATGTGCCAAATTTACCGAAATTTCTATAACTCCAGAACTAATCAACCAAATCTTAACAAATTGTATATGAAATAGGGGTAGAAAAAACTGAAAAATATAATAGAATTAATAAAAATTGCTAATAATCAAGGGGTTCTTTTTTAAATAAATTCTGAATTTTTTTAAAAATGCCTATGGTTGCTCTAACTTCCGCAAATTTGGAGATATCGATCTATTTTTAATTTTATTATATTTTTCAGTCTTTTCTACCCCTATTTTATATATAATTCTTTAAGATTTGGTTGATTAGACTCAGCTTTATACGCGATCAAAGGTCCATAATTTTTTAAGAAATGCCTGTAATAGGTCTAACTTCCGCAAATTTGGAAATATCGATCTATTTCTAATTTTATTATATTCTTCAGTCTTTTTTTTACCCCTATTTTATATATAATTCTTTAAGATTTGGTTGATTAGACCTAGCTTTATACGCGAGCAAAGATCCATAATTTTTTCAGAAATGCCTGTAATAGCTCTAACTTTCGTAAATTTTAAGATATTGGGCTGTTTCTAATTTTATTATTTTCTTCAGTCTTTTCTACTCTTATTTCATATATAATTCTTTAAGATTTGGTCGATTAGACCCAGCTTTATACGCAATCAAAGGTCCATAATTTTGAGAAATGCCTGTAATAGCTCTAACTTCCGTAAATTTTAAGATATAGGACTGTTTCTAATTTTATTATATTTTTCAGTCTTTTCTACCCCTATTTCACATATAATTCTTTAAGATTTGGTTGATTAGATTCAGCTTTATACGCGAACAGATATTAGTATAACATATATTAGCCGCAATAAAGCTTATCACAATAAAAAAAAGTGTGCAAGTAGAAACCTGCACATTGCTTACTTATAGTTTTTAAGTGTGCAAGTATTTTTTTAATCGATAGAGTATCATTTAAGGAAGGTTGGTATTGAATTTGGTGATGATCGATAAAGGGGTTCTTTTTTAAAAAAATTTTGAATTTTTTTAGAAATGGCCGTGGTTGCTTTAACTTTTGCAAATATTGAGATATCGGGCTGAATTTTTTTTTAATTGATAGAGTACCATTTAAGAAAGGTTGGTATTGAATTTGGCTATAATTGGTAAGGGGTTTTTTTTTTTTAAATTTTCGACATATTTGTTCGACTGATTTGATCTGTGAAACAAGCATTTAGAAATGATATTTCTAATTGTCACTTTAAAAAAATGACTGAATAAGTTGCTTGTTTCACAGATTATATTTCCTTTTTGAATACGGGTACTTATAGAAAAACGTAATGTACATAGATTTTGATATATATATATAGATATATATATATATTTTTTAATAAATATGTTGTTGCAAATAATTTATAATATCATGAACAATGTAATAAGGAAATACATAATCGACACGTAAAAGCACAGGCATATTGTGCGATAAAATGGAAATGTTATCACACATTGAGAAAAAAATATTTAGATCAAAGAAAATATTTATTTAGATTGCTTATTTACTTAATATAATACACATATGTATTTAGAATTAGATATTTTTACTTAATTTAAATAAAAATATTTCATTCTAAATAAATATGTGTATTATATTAAGTAAATATGCTATTGGCAGCAATCTAAATAAATATTTTCTTTGATTTAAATATTTTTTTCTCAGTGTGTGATAACATTTCCATTTTATCGCACAATATATTTATAAATAGTATTATTACTCATTGAAATACATTCAGACTTTTCCTGTAATAAAATCCATTATTGTAACATTACAATGTAAAGAGTATCGAAAATGTATTTCTGTAAAAATTGAATTTTTTTTAGAGACAGAAACCATCTGTGCTCTCGACACGAATATAGGTATTTCACGTTTTTGTATAAAATGCCCGAATAAAATTTGGACACAGAGAGATAGCTTTTAAATGGATAAAATCATTAAAATTCTTTTTATATTTATTTTGCTAGTAATCATATTTTAATATCTGTTACGCTGCGATACAACAATTTATCATTTTTTTGTTAAAATCGTGATTGAATAGCTTATTGACTTACCGCGATTGATATCGACATCGATATTATAAAACATCCATACGCGGTATACAATACATGGCATACGGTATATAACACGGTTATTAGAATCTGCTAAATATGTTACATATAGCTTTGACAAAATCTGTATATTTATACCCGATATCTATACCGCTCTATAATTATTCCTGTTGAGTATGCATTAATATCTATAATTTTGTCGCTTTCAGCCGCCGCTCATCATCATCACCATCATGAGCCGAGCATGAAGTCGGCCCACTGCAGCAGTGAGCCCAGATTGACCGAGAATGACGTCAGTCCGGGGATCAGGAGACGAGGGAGCCGAAGGGGGCAGAGTATGCACCACACGCATCAGAGGAAGAGCAACGCCTTCCTGGATGTGCCTGACGTCTCGTCTCAGATGCCACCGCGGGAGGAAGGCGAGGACGAGGATAGTTACAGACTCCGTAGCTTCAGTCTCACCAGCAAAGGTCAGAAATAGCTCTCTTCCACCTGTTGTAAATGTAAACAACCATAGGAAACGATTTCGCTCCTTACGCGAAAACGTCGAAGGGGAAGCTTTCGGTGTCTACCAGGGTTTGCGCGCACGATAGGATAGATAGGAAGTGCAGATATACGTGCTAGATCAGCTAGATAAATATGGAATAAGAGACAGAATAGATCATCTGTTGTGGACTTAAAAGATAAGATGACACTTGACATAAGGTGGAATAAAATAATTAAAATAATTACATGAATGATAATAACATAATAATAATAAATAATACATTTCTAATAATACAATCAATAATTTAGAAGTCTTGTGTATTTAATTTAATAGTTTTTACAAAATTATGATGCAACAATTCTTGTTACGGGTAACTTTGTATATTGTCTTACTTATTAATGATCCTACGTGATTCTACTATCTAGAATTTAAAATCTCGAAAGGACCTTGAAGGAGTTCTTTTATAGGAGAAACGCTGAATTCAAATAATTAAATTTCCCAGGAGATTTTTTAAGTACCTCTCAAGAGATATACTTTAGAATTTCTAATTTTTAGTAGGTAGATTTGACGAGCAGTGGAATCTTATGTAATATACATGCTATATACATCTTTGGGGAATATATTTTAGATTGCAATATATATTTAATATCTCGAATATTTTTAGCGTCCTTATATTAAACTTTTTGTATCCTTAAATATTTTCCAACTTCTTTATTATCGTTGTGGCTTCCCAAACATTTCATAAACCATCGACGTTCACTTAACAGCAAGAGCGATGTAAAACTTTTTCAGTGTGTGTATACCTCGCTCTATTGCGACGCAAATTATTGACAGCTTCCAGTATTATATAAACATTCTCGATTTACCACGAAAGTATCGGTAACTATGTGGGCGAAGCAACTGTTGAATTTTTCGATAGTTTCGTAACGATGCATGGTGTCGGGCGAATTGATTATCGATTAAATTGTTTTACAGTATTACATTCACGTAATAAAATATTGTTTACAACGGATTAGCGGTTTTTATTTAAAGTTACAATTGTTTAATGAAACTTGTGCTTTGCTTCATTGAAGCAACGCTATTATATATTGCAATACTATTACTTTACAATCAAAAGAACCATTTATTTACAAGGCGAGTAGTTTCAGTCAAATTGCTGACTAGGGTGTCTCAGAAATTGCGTATTCTCTCAAACTTTAGACTTCAAAACTTTTTTTACATAATTACAAGAAATTAAAGTACCATTTTTTTCCTGTAGTTCTTAAATTTATAATTTAATTAAACTTCTCTAAGCACTTTATTTTTTAATTCAAATAGAATAATGTTTACTTGAAATAAATGACAGAAAATAATTTTGTTGTTGATATGAAAACTATTAATACGTTATAAATCGAAACAGCATTTCCCATTTAACTTATTTATTTTCTTACGTTCAGACAAAATTCTCTGGAGTTTCAAATACACAATAACATTGTAGAGTTCGTATTTGGATAGTATTCTCTTCGTTGCGACGCTATTATCTTTCACGGAATTTACAGACAATTTACATGGGAAAGAAACGAAAATGAAAATAAATTTAATCGAAATATTTCAAGCTATGTTTCTTCGCGTTTCTGTCCCACGTGTGTTCTTCGCGAGAAGCCGCGCCAGAAATACACAAGTGCGAGAGAGATTCAGCAGGGGAGAAGAGCAGTGGAGTCGAGATAAGCGAAAATAGAGCGCAGCTATAGTTATGACGTCGACGTGGCTCTACCATTCGAGTTCGACAAACCAGTGAATGCGCGTAGAAGTCATTTACACTCATCCGTCTAGAGAGCCGCTCTTTATAATAATACTTGCTTACATGGATAGAAATGAATATGCTTAGGTAACTTTAGCGATAAGGTTGATTCGATATCTGGTAGAAATAGTCGTCGATCGACACTATTGAATTTTCCTTACGGCAATTCCTTGGTGTCATTATGGCATCGTCGAGTTAGTTTAATTCCTAGGTAATATCGATTAAGCCTCGAGTAACCGTAAACGATTAAGAAAATGTTATTATTATATTGATGAGGCAGCAGGTATAGTAGAACAGCGTTGCGAGATAATTTTTCTCGATAGGCTCTTACGATCTTGTTGACATTTGTTATGTCGGCGTAGTGCCGTTAGCAAATATGTTAGCGTGACGTTAACGTTCGAAACATTGCTTGTCATTTGTGTCTATTTTTAATATACAATATTATTTACTTCATATCTATTATTATTATCATCTGTATCTATTTTTAATATATATTATTTACTTGATATTTATTATTATTATTTATTGAATATAAAGCTGATATTTCAGTAGTAATAATTTTTTAATTAAATAGCTGAAGATCTAGAAACCTTTGCATACACAAGTTCAAGTAATCCTGAAAATATGTTACAAGATTCTTTTCTTCTCATTTTAAGATGGTAATTAAAAAACTCCTAATTGTATGTATTAATCCTTGTTAAAATTTTAAGCAAGCTTTGGAAAGCAAGCGCATTATGTACATAAGTGTTAAAAACTAAATGTTAAAATGTTATAACTTCTTATTAATCTTTTTTTATATAAAAAAAATTCTAACTTTGTCGACGAATTTATCACCGAAATTTAATACTACCGAAGTGTACAGTACTATAGGTGTATAAACATTTTCAGTATCCTACACTTGATATTCTATCCGATCGCTTTTGCATCGTGTTCGTGCAATTCTATCCGAATTTGTCTTCCTCTCTCTCTTCCTCTTTCCCTCTACCTCTTTCTTTTTCTCTCTCTCTTTCCCTTTCCCTCTCTCTCTCTTTCTCTCTTTATTATCTATCTCTATCTATCTAATCGTTCTCGGAGTTGAAGTGGAGTGCAATGCAGTAACAAAGTTAGAGCTTGAATTTACGTTAAAGTGACGTGAAGTCCCTCGTTTCTCGCCCAGATCAAATAGTTTGCTTGCCTGCTTGTTAATCATTCTCGGAAAGTTACTGTTTAAAAGCGGAACGTGCCTTCCGGGCGAAGTTGGTGGTTTAGGTCAGTGGATACATCAGCAGATCGTCAAAATTATTCTAACTGACGGGGATGAACGGTTCTTCGAAATTCATGTTACATCAGTTTATCACTATTTCACTTGATACAAACAGTTTGATAGCGATGCAAGCTATAATCTGGTGCAATCAGTTTGCGTTAGCAACTCTTCTCGTTTGTTGCGTAATTGAAAGCAAAATTTCATTAAACTACGTCAGTATACAAAATTCGATCCGTATATAATTCTATCCTTCGTGATTATATATTAAAATTTAACTTTTAATTAATACTGATGTTTTTTCAATATGATCTGACATATTTTATGTATGTACATTATGAGAAGTGTGAGTTTGCAACAGATTCGTTTGGTTGACATTATTAATTGAGCTTTCTAATTGAGTTTCCAACTTGGCAAAATAGATTCTATTTCATCGGAAACTAACCGTAAGTAAGAGAGAATATAAATGGAATGGCGAGTATAAGTGGAACGGACACATTATTTCTGTTCAAGAAACTTTCCGAATGATCGAATCCATTTCCCATTCTCCACGTCTTTCATAGACTCGTTTGTCTTTGTCTGCTCAAAACTTGTGATTCCTGGTTTAAGTTGCTTCATCATAAATCGAATTCGACCACCTGTTACATTCGTAAACACTGATTTCTTGCCAGTTTTCATAACCAGTTTGGGATAACAGAATAGTCCCAAACTGGAAAAGAGCTAAAATAATAATTATTTTGAACATTTATTGTAGCAAAGCAGCATAAATTATTTGAATTTATTTTAAAGGAAAATAGTAACTTAAATAATTTTTTCCACATTTTCAGAAATTATTAAAAAATTGATAATCGGTTTTGACATTTTTTAAAAATCGTTATTTAATTCTATACCCAAATTATACCAACTACATAAGTACATAGAATAGATGAATGCATACATGATTATATGAATTAAAAGATAAAGCATTATAAGAACAAAGACATTGTAGGTATCGGCTCCGAAACGGCACGTGTCCTAGAATCAGCAATACAAAAGAAGATAAGAAGGAAGCCTTGAGAAAATAAGCAGAATGTTTCGTTGATGCGTAAACCGAGACTGAGAGGTAACGTAATCTGGCAAGCGCTTCTTCGACCTGTTACATTCTCGCCTGAGAGCTGTCGCTTCCATTTTCGCGAGAGCTTCCCTGAACGGTGTTTCTCAGAAGGTTATTTGAGATCTTATTGTTGTTTTGAAAGAGCAACTTGCTCAACGATGTAGTACAAGACAATTCGCGATAATTCCGCGAACAAAAACTTTCACGAGCAAAATATTATCTGTTAGCTGTCTAAAAAAAAAACTTTTAGAAAGAGATGAGGAAGTTTGTTTGGAAGTGACTCAAGATTTTCATACAAGATATATGTGCATGTATATTTGATACAGTGTACATTTCAATATGGGAAATATATCCTTGCACATACGGGTTTCGACAATCCGATGTGCTCGATAGATTCATGGATCGGCGGTCTCGCGTGTGTGCGCGGATTTGAGGATTTTCTTTACCCATGAAAGTACGAGTCCGGGAAATTGAAAGGAGGTGACAGATTTGTGGTTCTAGATATCTAGAGGAAATGCGGATTTATTTGGCCGTGTGATTCCGTGCACCTGTTGCCTTGAGCCTCCGTGGAGAATTAGCTAATTTCAGAATTTCCATTATGTACCGATTTAACTCTTCAACACACGGCGAATTTTAACGCATGTTGATTCCAAACGTTTCGGTTAAGCGCACTTTTAGACGAGGTTGAATCGCACATAAATCGAGATGCAAATCTGGTATTACAGATGCTTTCTTTCTTGTATACGTAGTGCAACAGGCATACGTGCCCGTGCGATGCAACCAGGTCAAGGAAGCTGTAAATTTCGCGAAACTGGAATATTCTCTGTTTTCCATTTAAAAAATTCTCAAATATACGTATATTACTTTCTGCATCATGGAAGTCAATTGAAATAAAAGCTTTCTGAATATTCATATACCGTCAGCATCTTTATATATTCCAGAGGACAATTTTTTCCTCCTGCTTACGTACTTTACATGTTCCTAGTGATGCGCGTGTATCGATTAATTTTCTCGTACCACGTCTTTTATTTGTGTTTGCGCTGTTATGCTCTATTTTTCTTTATGTATTTCTAGGAGAGGGATAAATCCGTTTATGATGGGATTTGTATTTCTCGAATTTCAAATCGACATCTTCGCAGCATATCCATCTCGTCGGTAATCTGCGTTCTTATCCTTGTCAACAGCGCGCACACCTTTCCGTGACAGAATAACGATTATGCGAGCGTGAGGCTTTACGGATGTAACGCGATCTGATTTAGCGCGAAGAACAGACATGTTTTAGCCGTGTTTTAGATTGCGCGCTGATAAACCGCAGGTGCATTAAACATTGCCGTCAATATAAATTAAGCCGTCGACTCATTATTCTTGTTTATCTCGTCCCTCTTTCCTAAGTCTTCTTACTTCTATAGTTATACATCAACTTTACCGGATGGGAGAAGTTGATGAACGTTGCAGGGAGGGAAATATCAGCGAGAAAATCAGTAGACGTATATATTAAGTCGCAGTATAATGTGAGGGTTGAAGTCTAAGGTCATAAGAGTTTGCGCCCTTATGTGCCCTAATAATTCATTATCCGTTCTAAGATGTGGGAAGAATGTTGTATCAAACATTTAATTCTATTTCTCTTAATCAGATAATGAAAATAGTTCCTGTAGACACGCATTTAGAAAGAAATGTCTCTTTTAAACTACATGTATCCAAAAATTTCTGTAAATAATAGTTATTGTGCAGATCACGTTTGATACAAATACATATACATGCCCATTTCCAATGTTATTTTTAAATTTCAGTTAAAAAAAGGTTATAAGAGAAATAAATCTCTTTATATATTAACTTCGGAAAATATATTTTGCCGAAGCTGTTTGCTGTAAAGATTTTAAATTGCTCATTGAGTACCTTATATTCCGTTCTTTTGCAGTTCATTGTCAATAGGAAAGCATCCTTCGTAAAAGAAACGGTGCTAAATCATGAAAGTAATAAAGATCGACGTTGGCTACAATGCGCGTTCGACGTAAAATTACGCTTTCTTTCTTACGCTGCCCATCAACTTTTTGTTAAATCTTTCTATCGGATCTGACCCTCGACATTTTGGCAGCATCATTGACCTCACATATAAAGTCGTAATTTTATCCGGAGATGTTCTTCCCGCAACCTACCCGACTGTTTGCAAGTTAGGTTTGCACAGCTTCTTGCAAACTCATTGCTGTATTTTACGCGGGAAAATTAACGTAAAATCTTAAAATATTTATGAAAGTACGCGCTTGGAAGTAAGTGCGCGAAGTTGTTTAACTTCGCTGTTTTTATTCAATTTAAAACGTTGTAAAAATAAGTTTATCAGTAGAATCTTGATATTTTTTCTACAGAGATGTGTTAACGTCCCTTAATAAGGATTCGCAAATATCTCTTAAAAACCTTTTCTGATAATATAACTAATAATCAAACAAGATACTAAGTTTTTTTTTCATCTAAATTGTAAAATAAAAAAATTTGTTTTATTTTATTATTTTATTTTACATTATTTTAATTAGATACATATAAATAATAATAATTTTTATTCCAAAATGTATGAATACTCCAATCTGTATTTAATAGTAATATTGTACAATATTGTAACACTGTATTGTAGTTATTATTTAGATTTGAAGTTATTATTACGCAAGGTGTGCGCAATTATAGCATTATGAAATTCTTTAACATAATCTTTTTTTTTATAAAGAATCTTGCAAAGAATAATTTCGACTATTCTGAGTTAATAGTGGTTGCTTACAAAGGGCGCCTTGCGATAAACACATTGGCGGTACAGCTGCTGCGATTTATTTATAAGCGCCTCGGATACTGCTTTCGCTGCTATAAATAATCCTATCGGCGTTCCACCTTTCCGCGATATTAGGCGCGTCGTATCTCGCCTCGCTGAAGGGGGAAAGGTTTGTTGTGCTCTTGTTGCAGACCTTAACCCTCCGCTAACAATTTTCTCTGTCATTCGTCGAGCCGTAATTGCCTTTTTTCAATAAAGTGTATTTGTGCCTATTTTCCTACTGAGTTCGCACTCGAGGGATAAGTGAACGATTAGTTTGTATAAACACAACTAACTATATTAATTTTTACATGTCGCATCCTCACAACCGGGATCATTCTTTTAAACAGTCTAATCTCTTAATTCTACAGAATTCAATATATTGTAACATTTAATTTATTCATCATCAAATCAAGATCAATTTTACAAATTTATCTTATCAAATCTTTTCCTTTTATACATAT
Organism: Temnothorax nylanderi; assembly: GCF_030848795.1. Classification (NCBI taxonomy): domain Eukaryota; kingdom Metazoa; phylum Arthropoda; class Insecta; order Hymenoptera; family Formicidae; genus Temnothorax; species Temnothorax nylanderi. The sequence continues at coordinate 1,620,346 of NW_027249064.1, read as the reverse complement.
ATACGTATACCTACGTATATCCATTTTTTGTCACAATTATGGCATCGTATTGCATGTTAGACCAGTGAAGGTAATTTCTGTAAGTTTCTTCGAGAAATCCGGGAGGCAAGTAAGCATACCTGTACCTTTTCTTTGAAATAAAACAAACTTTTTTTCCTTTGTTCCTTTTTTCCTCTCGTTCTTTACAATGGGTATTAAAAAATGTTAACTTGTTAAGGGTTTAATGAGAAGGAAAGCCATCGACGCGGCATATTTCAATGGAGCATTCGATATGTCAACCTGATTATTAAAAACTAAATCTCGACCGATAAAATAAAATATTACACACTCTTCATGACGTCACTATCGATCATTTCCGGTAATTTTAACACTGCGCCCACTTTCACCCACGTCATCACGTCAACTTTGCCCTATACGTCCGGTTTAACATTATGATATCACTCTGTACACTTTATTACCATCTCATTTGTATCGCACGTAATAAAAACGTCACTGTTACCGCTGCCACATCGAGTAATGACATCATTTTCATCATCGCGCTCAACGAGTCAAAGTACTGAAATCGATTTTGTAATGTCACATTACATGAGAGCGCATAAACGGGCAATTTTGTCCCGAGAAAAATGTCGTTTATTTTAAGATATTTTCTTCTTGAGGAAACTTCTTGGGAGGTTCATTCTTTAAAGGAATATTCATCTATCGTATAACGAAGAGCGGATAAGCGGCAATAATCTCCGACACGGAAAGTTATTAATTACAACGCTTGGTCGAACGTGCGCGAGATCTAATGAAAATTTCTTTCAAGGTTCAACAAGCATTTTGCGCGACGGATGGTGCCTCGACGCGTGGGCGTTTCCGCGCATATGCACGCATGAAAACTGCGTTGCGTCTCCATTTGCCATTGTCTCTCAAACTCTCCTTCATGAAATTAAATACTCGGTTCGTTTAGAAATATAGTACGTGGTCGTATATTATATATTATGATATTCGTAATAACTGTCGTAATAATAATAACTAATACCATTTACAATCGGTCGTAATTAAAATTAAAATCTATACGAGTTGACGTAGAAGCCTAAATACCAGTGACGAGAATTTAATTCGCAATGTAAATATTTTCGCTGCCATTTACAATTTAGCTCTATTTTCATCGTCGCTCGTCCCCTTACGCTTGGCTTACATTAAAAAAATTCAATGCTCCATTATAATATCGGCCATCGGATGACAAGGGGCGAGTATTATCGAGGGTTTGCCTTCTCCGGGCTGCTGCTATTCAATTCCGCCATACTTCTACTTCTGTTTTGTCAAGGACCGCGTGCATCCTCGCAGTAGATATAGGCAACGCTGGTCAGACATCCCCATTGTGCCGCTTCATCGATGCACATGCTCATACCACTTGCTTGATGAATTCGCGAAAGGACAGTATAATTGGAAATAAAAGATCGCGTGAATAAAAGCTTCAATTTTCACGCCTTTCTTCGTGTGAAATAATCTTTCAATTTTTTTAGAAATATATAAACCGTTGATTAATATGAATAAACGTAATTAGAAACACACAAAAATATTTCACGGTTTCAGACGTTTAATGCTCCAAAAAGAAAAGCATTAAAAGATTTCTGAGTTTGAAAACTTGAGAATTTGAAGATTTTTCAAATATTAGAAGAATAGGTACATAGGAATTATATATAAGATTTCAGATTAAAAAACTTTTAGATATGGAAAATATGGCATGTACATTATCAAGAATCCAAAAAGAGAAACCGAGTGGTCTTGAAGGTGTAGGTCTAACTGTTCACATATTCAAAGCTATTTAGAAGCAATCGTTACATAGAAAATAGCTTATCGAGTAGCTCGGTGAGAAATACCAGCAAAGGTGAAATTACTTACAGCGACCTTGCGCAAACACGGTCCGTGAAATCGAGGGACACGTTCTCCCCCGATCGTTCGTCGGACTCGTTTCGAAAATCGATTTTGTTTTTTTCCCCGGGTGCTCGTAAAACGGCCCTCGCTCGTGCACGGGGAACCAGTGCCACAACGTCGGCGACCTCGGCTCGTAACGTTTTACGATTTCCCGCCTCGTCTCGCTTATACGCGAAACGCGGCGTCCGCTTTTGCCGCGTGCAATTTTGCATAAATACATATCAAATCTTTTGTGTGACGAGCTTCACGGCTGATGCGCACCAGCGAGCTAGTCAATATACGTCGGCATTTACGGTCGGCTTGATCCTTCGTCTTCGATGTAATCCGCTTTCCGAAGAGGATATTTAGCAGCCCGGCTATTATTCGCCGGGCTTTGCAATTTCTTCGAGCCAATGTAACTCGTGTAACCGTTTACCGTTATCTAGGAAAGCACTATTTATGTCATACAGCTTTTTTAAATTTTTATCTAATATAGTCAAGTTTATAAAAAGAAAAGAATACAGAAAAGAGAGAAAGTACAGCGATGTATTTATTATATAGTACCTTACGTTATGTGGCAGTTACTCTTTACTTTGAAGCATGCCCACATATGTGCTTTCAATATTCATGAGCTTAATAATTATTTTTAATAACATAATTTTCAATATTGTTATATTATAATTAACATTTTCATTTTTATTTTATTTTTACAAGTATAAAAATTCATAAGCAATCATTGATAATAAATAAATTTGCTTTAAAATACATCATGCATATAACAAGTGCTTTTAAAAATTCTTTTAAAGATGCATTTTATGTCTCTATATTATACAGTTAAGACAGAAATTTTTATAAAAATTCCAGAAAATGCACGTGCTTTACTTAGTATTAAAAATGTTGACACTAAAAACTCTTGAGTAGTCGTTCCAAGAAGCAAGTTCGCGTATAATCGTGATAAAATTTGTGAGAGTCGCGTCGCGGAAACGAGGCACGTTAACATGAATCTCGCGTTGAATGCCGTAATGAGCGTAATTTTTCAGCGTCTTCTTTCTCGCCGCGAAACAACGAGCCGTATTGCGACAAGAATCGCGAACGATAAATTAGTCGTATATCTGGCGGTTAGAAGCGCCACACTTTATTTGGAGCGGGGGCGGAGATGGGACCTGTTTGCGGCACGTGACACTCGCTTCGACTTTGACGAGGAGCTTAATAAATGCATGCAACCGAAATTGAAATATTAAACGGACGTAACGGAGTTAGCGGCCGCGCGCTAGCCGGGTCGCTGTTTACGGCTGGTAACCGCTACGTTACCTCGGAATGATTTGATTGCGCACATCGATCGATATGCAGACGTTCCGTGTGACTACTGGTAACGCGTGCGGCGGGGGGTCCCAACTCTAATGCCTTCAGCTCTCTCCCGTCTATGCATATGATTCCGCATAGCCGGCGCGCCGCGGGCAAATCTGCATCGGGTCGTATGTGCATCGGTGTTGCACACTGCACCGCCCGCGTGCCACGTATGCATGCATGTGTGTCCCCGGGTGTATATCTACCCGCGGCACACGCTCTCTCACCGTGCGCGGCTGATAGACGGCAGATTGGTCCCTATAGAGCGACGCTGTGGCTATATCACTGCCGGGGCTTTCAAATGTGCTTCCCCCGGCTGCTTAATGGAGTTTAACCGCGACGACGTCGACAGAAATTTCACATCGTGCCAAGCGCGACGGGACGGGGGCGGCGACTTTGATAACGGCGTGGATTTCCCTAAGTCGATGTGACCGCGACATATAAATTGAAAGTTCCCTCTTTCTACAAGTTGACTTGTCATTTGTTCCGACAACCAAGTTGACGACTTAATTTGAAGTTACATTATTGTTTACGTTTATGTTAAGCACGGTAATATAATTCGCGCTTCTTTTCCATCTTTTACAATGAGATGTAAGAAAGAATGAAAGCACTTCGCCGGGGACGCGAGCTCAGAGTGTCTGGAAAGGCTTTTAGGCTTATGGGAAAACGGAGTCTACCCCGCAGAACAAGATCTTAGGATTATTAAAGTGCTGCAGGGTTAGTGCAGATGCGTTGCAGAATCTCTTTACTGAAAACTGCTTACGATAAAATATTTTTATATCAATGGCGAACTGTCATTAGACCGTCTGAATATTCAGGTGTATAATTCATATAATCTCTCTAACATTTCTATTATTTTAAAAGTTCCGCATATATATATGTATATATCTCATGTATTGGATTGAATCCTTTGTCTATCTCTCTTTGGCAGTGTTTGCATAAGGAATATCAATATTCCGTCTTCTACTATTGTTTCATATTTCACTGCGCGACGTTTCATGTCGCACAGCCTTATTGTTGCTCCAAAATATTGAATACGCCCTAGACTACATACAATACATCAAAATAAATATGTACACAGATCCGCCTGTTATTGAGTTTCTGAAAAGAATTCTGAGAGTACTCCGAGCGTATTGTGAGAATGCTGAGAATTGGTACTTCGCACTTTAAGTGAACAATATTCATCGTCCATCCAAGACCAGATGGGTGACCACATTTTGTCTGATTGCCGACGATATATCCGTCTTCTCTATCATCCAATTTTCTCAACGGCAGAAGTCGAAGATAAATGAAGCAAGAATTTTTTCATCAAACGAGATTAGAGAAAGAAAATAGGGTGTTTTATTTCTTTTATTATTTCGACACTTTTATCGTGCTTCTCATTGGCTTTTACAATTAGTTACATGAAATTGTAGAAACTTTCAATCATCTAAATTTCTCTACATTCTTTTGCGTAACATTATTGTGCATTATGTTAGAATGCAATCTCGATAAAACAATTTCATAAGATTGGTATTTTAATAACATAAATTTAATATATAACTGTATATGTATATATGCTACCTATAAAATAATTATAATTTCTATTTTAATTATTGCGTGTAAATGTTTTTATTATTAATTACTAACTTATTAACAGCAATAACTATTTAAATATTTAATATAAAAGCCATTTAATTTAATAACTTATAACCCCGTTTAAATTAATAATGAAATAATTTAATATAACCTACGGTCTCTACGTACTTTTTACGCGAAGCGTAAAACATTCTGCCTTTTTATTTTGTTCTTCTGGCTGTGGTGCCTAAATTAAAAATAGCGATATGTATAAAAAAAAGGCGGACAGTATCTTCGTTCTTTCTTTCTATTGACTGCTGTGTATCGATCGGAATATAATTCGATTTTGTGAGCACGGGAGTGTGTAAAGGTACAACGTGCGCTTTCCATAACATGCTTCACTTGCCGTGAAACTGACTTTCAGGCTCTCCAGGCCGATAACCCATCGGATAGTCGACATCAGAGGAAAAATGAGTAGGCGACAGCAGAGATGACGACAGTGAGACGATCAGCGTCTCGATTACCGTCTCTGATGACTGCCAAATATGCGTCACCAGAAATTTTTGGAACGTGTCACACGGGAAATATGCAGCTGAGACATGAAAGTGATATAGCTTTTATATAGCTGCATATCATTTTTGAATCTCTAAGAAATTTCTCTCGTAAAGTTTTGTCGCTACGCTAGATTATATTTGACTCGAGACGCTGATCGACGCTGAAAAAAAATCTAAACGGAAGCAGAAACCGCTCTTAAACCGAAGGCTTTAAAGATACAGAAATCCGTGTTGTTTATACGTATCGACAATCTTATTTCAAATTTAAAAGCGTCAAATCTAACATTTGTCCAACGCTTTTAAACTATAAAGCTATTTTAAACCTGTACATTATGAGCTAATAAACGCAGCAATATTGACTAGTATAGATATTCTATTTCCAAAATCTGACCAAGAGTTTTCTACTTAATTTATTTTGAAATTATACAACATATAAACAACATCAAAGTCTAAGAGACGCCTGCAAGTCGCCTTTACACATCTTGGATCAATGAACGTAACGGTTCAAAAGCAACAGGGTTGCAGGACACATACACGCGCACGCATACGTACAATACACATACACGCACATAATAACATTTACACCCACATAAACACTTAACTATATGTTATAACGTACATCAAACGACAGTATCAAAAGATGGTGAATTTAATCGCGTCGTGAAATCTTGTCTTGCGAATCATTCCCAATGCGGAAACATTGCGCGTCTGAATACGCGCAAAACAATTTGGCAGCCGTCGTTCGATCGTACATCGAACGTTTAAACTTTTATTAATAGAATCTACCTCACTTATTCGATGGTCAAATCGGTGCACCTGTACCACGCTGTCGTGCCAGCAGCAGATTCGCTCGTCGGAAATCCCAGCCGGCGCGCGAACGAACGCACAGCTAAAGGGGAGGACGCTTCCCCATTTTTCGCCGTGCAATAACTTACTTTCGCAAAAGCGTGAAAAAGCTTGCACCAATGCATCGCGGCAGTTCAGTCGAGCGCCGCATGATATTTTTATCAAAAGCACGTGGAAAATAACGATCCCGCAGCGACCCGCAGCCCGTTCCTGTCAGCTGACATTACCTTGTAGCAATCAATGGTGTACTGCAATCGACACCTATTTTCCATTCGATTATATATTATTTAAATAACGATATACATTTATCAAAGCTACGTGTGCAGTAAAATAATTTATATACGTTTCTATAATTGAGATCGCGCCGAAAATCATTGTTACAACAAATGAATGGCATTTAAATCACATATCATATTTTTTTAAATCCCTTCGGATAACATTTCGTGATAAATGACATTTCGTGATAAATGACCTTTCGTAATAAATAACAAAACTTTTATTAACGTTAAAATCGGAAACTATTTAGAAAGCACGAATAATTTTTCAAAGTCGGCGTTTGTTTGAAACATTTAGAATATTATCATCATTTTCAGTCTTGCATTATTTTGTATTCGATTATAACCGCGTCTAATATATCGTTTAACATCGCATGTCGTTTATCATGTGTCAGGTGCTGTGCGATTTGTCAAAATTTCATCCGATTCACATTATTGTCGCCATCGTATCGATAAAAATAGTTGATGACGCCTGGGAAGAGATCACTGTTGCTCTAACGTTTGCCTGACTATCGTTTGAACGTGATACGAAATTTTTCCGGATTTAACGAAGTCGGAGCGGAAATCGGATTGTACCCGCGAGTTGTCCGCGCTGTCCAATTTTCTCTCCATCTCTTTCCTCTCTCTATCTCACTCTCTCACTCTCTCTTTAACACGCGCGCGCGCGCGCGCGCACGCGATCGATCTTCCCGTTTTCATTCATTCGTACGTACAAGTACGTGCGCACAAGTAGCACACATGTCGGACTAAACTTCGCGCTGACAAAGGCGCGAGACAAAGGGAAGGAACGGACAGACGAACGGACGGGATATCGGTATTCTGAGTCGCTGAACAGGACGTGCGTTGTTCTGCTAACGGTGGTTGACAGCCGCACGTTGACATCGGCGTATACACGTGCATGTGTACGCGGATGCGGGCATATGTTATCAAACGCGAGCTTTACACGTATGTGCTAACGTATCTATAATAAATGCCTGTGAACATTTTGGAAGAATCGATTCGAGGATCTTTTATTTCTTAAAACAATTGAAAGTACAATGGCAAAATTAATTCTTATTGGTGTTTACCAGATTTTTAATGAAGCAGGTTTAACATGGAAGATGGCATTTGTTTGCTGGGAAACATCTGCAAAAAATATTATATTTTGTTATATTGTAAAGATTGAGAGATAGAGAGAAAGAAAGAGCGTAGATTTTTTTTGATAAAAAAAATGCACGATTGCGTTGCTCTAATAATTGAGCTTAATAAACTAATACGCCAGTATTGTAAAATCAATAATAAGATAATATATAAGAAAAAATAATGAGTTCTTATAACAATTAATGCTTATCTAGATGAAATTATACATGTACAGAAATAAAATTATATTAAAAGTAAATTTAATTAAATGTATAAAACATAACTAGAGAGATGAATTAAAATGACTTTGACATGGAAATAGCAGTCGAAATTTCAGAATATTTCACTTCAATCAACACGTAATTTCGTGAGGCGCGAGACTTGGATTTGAGTCATCTCGCGCGTATGATACAAAACTGATGTATGAATCACCTCACAGATAAAATGGTTTCATGAATCATCTCAGGTCTATGAACTTCTGAATATGCCTAAGGTTTTCGTACCAGATCTGTTATTTTATTCGCAAATTTTTGAAAAAAATTAAGTGCTTGTAAAATCTAATACTAGATGCAATAAAAATAAATGACTTTTTCTACTATTTTGCGTATATAAGGGATGACGCGTGGCTCTCGGGCTTCGCGAGTGATTAGTAGCTCAAAGGTCCGTGGTTCGATTCCGACCCGGCCTTCATCCCACATATACCTCGTTTAAGAGGTGGAAGGCCCATTTTAAATGGGAAGTGAAGCTAAGGATTAAAGTTCCAATGGATTAATAATCCGTTTAAGAGTTTAAAAGAATTATATTGCATAGTGATAGTGGTCGACGGTAAAAGAGATTGATTGAAATATATATATTGGGATTAGAGTTGTTTGTGTGTCACATTGTCTTGAGCAGAAGACACCTTAATCTCCCTCAGGACCAAGGGAAATCGAAAAAACTCCCCTCTATAAGTCATCACATCTTTAGAAATGCACTTTGAAAATAAACAAATTACCCATTTTAACGTCTGTGAATTTAATTTCTTGTGACTTCTCTATGAATTCTTCCGTACGTTCAGAATTACCTAGTTGACCATGATTATTCTTTCCCCACGTATATACCTCGTTGTCCTCAGTAACCACTACGAAAAAACTATCGCCGCAAGAAAGGGAAATGACCTTTTTTTTTTACTATTTTGCGTATATAAGTGCTTCCGTTTATTATCATTTTATCTTTTCTATAATGGAGTAAAAATGGAAGTTTTTAATCGATCCCCGTAGGGTTACAATTCTCACCCATCGCTACCCTTCTTCTCTCACTTAACCCTTTGGACCAACGGCTTAACGTCTCTCTCCCGAAAGACGGAGCCCAGTTTGCTCCGCACAAGAGCCTTTCTCGCACGGAGGGCGCAGCTTTCGGAAAATAAATTCCATGTTTACGTGCTCAAGTGGACTCGAACCTCGTTTCTCAGATTACGAGTTTGGCGCTCTACCACTAGACCACACTGCCCCGCCCCTTTATCTTTTCTATATATTTTAAATGTTTTAATTGTTTAAATCTAATTATTAAGAGAAAAGGTATTTTACTTAGAGTAATTCAGTTCTTTACATGTGCACATTCATGTTTAATGCATTGAAGACAACCACGCTGTACACAGGTGTGCAACTTTCGCCTTGTTAGCTGATTCGACCTGACGGGCAATGCAACGTAAATGCATTAACACGGAACCAGAAGCGTGTTTCACATTCGAAGTTTACTTTTGCAGTGTCTAAGGATTATTTACAAGTTTGGCTACATATCGATTCGATGTTCGTATTATCAGCAATGGCCGATCGAGAGCGATCGTGTGAATCCATTACTTTAACGGCATCTCCGTGCATTTCCACGCAAATGCACGAATCTAGGAACAGTCGATCTTTGTGTCAATACGGAATGCTTTCGTGTTGGCTACATTAAGCTGCTAAATGTGTTTAACTATCAACACATAGTTGATGAGTTTAGTTTTCCACAGAAACAAATTTCCAGAAAACATGTATAAAAATAATCAATAGATTTGTTCGATATTTCTTTGACTAAATAGCAAATAATCTTCTTCTCTAATAAAAATTTTAAATTATTAATTTTTCTTTGTTACGTCGATATTATGCCTGCTAAATTTAAACGTTTTATTAAGATAGATTTTAATAAATGCGTAAACGTATCTGTTTTTAACAATAGACATATGTCATATTAAGTGTACTCTAATATACTCTATAAGTATACTCTTGCAAATAATTATAGAAAACAAATCATAACTTTTTTTTATTCAATTCTTGTAATTTTCGATTACGTTTAAAAAGACATATTTCAATAAGAACTGCGAATTATGTATGTGTAGTTGTTCCTTTGAAAACCGTGAAATTTATTTCATATTTCGCGAGGATTGCGTCATTAAGAGATGAAATTCTCTGTTGAGAATTCCGACCGTCCCATTTCAGCTCTTCCACCATGGGCACATATTAAAATGATGCCCACGCAAAATATGGTATTAGTGATATTAACCAGGGTCAACGCGCTGTAAAGGGCGCGATGATGTTTAGAATATACAATGTGTTTTGAATACAAGAAAACGTGAATATGTACATATATATTTGAGCAATGCAAACCAAATGTGAACACGGAAAAACGGATTAGCTACTATAACAAATCTGGTCGTAAAATATGAATAACTAACATTTTTTGCAGGGAGAGCTATATTTTTTGCAGCGAAAGCTATAATTTAGCAATAGTGGCAAAACTTTAACAAAAGGTTTTGCTATTATACTATTGCTAAATTATAGCTCTTGCTTGCAAAAAATGTTATCCATATTTTACGACTAGATTTGCTATAATAGCCAATCCTCTTTTCCCGTGAATATAAATATTAAAGCACACACAAATTACGAAATATAAAAGAAGGAACACGGAGATTCAGGATTTATGTAAAAAGAGATGTTGATGATTCATAATAGCTAACTTTGATGACGATAAAGTACATCTGAAAAATTGTTACTGTCATTTATCGTTTATCGGGCTGTTATTTTTACGACATTATCGATTAATCTTTGTACACAAATAATAGTATTAAATTATTACACATTCGTGTGTATGTTTTATTTATATGATGTTTTGACGATCACTGTATGTTCGATAGGTGTCGTCAACAGAGGAGATTCATTTAGGAGAAGAAGATCGAGATCGAATTCTCTGGCGCCTGCCGATCAGGAGAACGAGGAACGACGACTGCCGCCCAAGGAAGTAGCTTCACACACCGTCGCTATGTTAGGTACAAGGGGAGTTGGGAAAACCGCCCTTATCAGTCAGTTTATGACCAGCGAATGTATAAATGCCTACGATAGACAAAGAGGTGAGTCTTACATCCTGTCACGCTATAGTATGATATTTTACAGTACGATATATTGTAAAAGTCGTGAAGAAAACGCGATTTTTAATTTAAGAAGAAGTCACTTCTTTATTGTAACATTATTTTTTATTGTTAGTTAATACTCTCTAAAAAAATAATATCTAGGTGTTATTTTCAACAATTTATAAAAATAAACACGTTACAATCATGTTCAATGAAAAGATTTTAATAATAGTGTGCACGTTATAAATATTCTAGAGTCTTGAAATCGATTTTTTTTAAATGAAAAAGCCTAAGCAATTTAATTAAAAGCATTTACGGGTTTTTCTGAAATATATGTGTTCTCTGATTGTTAATAAACAACGAAGTCTTACTTATCATTCAATATTAAGTAAATTTTACTTTGATTGGATATTCTAAATGTTAGTTAGTAAAATGCTTAAAACTAAGCATTAAAAAGATATGCCTTATATTCTTTTACAACAAAATCTTTGGTAAGGAGAAAATAATCTCGAAGCGCAAATGAAACAAAGTTATAAAAACCTATGGCACATTCAACGAGAAGTTTCCGGTTTCCGTTATATTATTATTTCGGTCAGATTTCCGAAAAAATTACGAGTGATTCCTTCGATAAGTGAAAGCACAATGCGGTAAGAAATATGTACATAAACATAATCTTGTTCGAAAGGACACAGAATTACGTCTGTTAATAGAATATTTTATTGCCACGTCGTGTAAACGTGACTATCACGTGGAAACGGTTGCAGGGAGAAAATTGACGGACATTTCTTCATCGATTCTATGAAAATCGCAAATAATCTTTATGGCGACTTTCAACGGTTTATACTTCGCGCCCGGCACGATCGTCTCGTAATATCGCGTGAGTTTACGCGACGGTGTGTATTTCGATTGCGCGCCCGGTGAAAGACGGCATCAGGCTCCGCCTGAGAAAGACGTAGTTTCCGGCTTCCTAAGCTCTTGAGATATGCGCTATTCTCTCCGAATAAGTAGGGGTTGAACGGTACTTAAGTCGATATCTTGAAACGAGATTAAATAATATTGACATATTGCTTGATGAAAAAAAGGACGAATAACCCATGCGTCTGACCATACAATATCTTTTCCCCTTGTTTCCATTTCATAGAACAATATGATTTTTCTTATTTAAGATTATGAGATATAGGAGTAGCGAATACACATAAACCGAATACGGAATAGTACAATAATATTAACACAATTTAAATATAGAGCAGGAAAAGTGGGGAATATAATAATATATGTAAAACTATAAAATATATATATATATATATATATATAAAAGTAATAGAAAATACAACGTACTTGAATACAAAAATATTTGTCTTTTACTATTAAATATAATAATATTCATTATTTTATTATTTAAAAATTAAACTATTGCGACAAGTAAAATGCATATAAATTGGACGTAAATATATAAAAAGCAATATATTTAAATTTTTTAATATACAGTGCAAGCTTACAGTGATGTAATTTGCTTGCCTAATCAAAGGCAACTTCTAAAATATCTTAAATCTAATATACGGGGCGTTATTGAATTGCTCGGTAAATACTTTGCAGGCGAGTTCTTTGAACAAATTAAAATAAATATTTCTTTAGCAAACATTTCATGGCGCTGCTTTATTTCTCGCGTCCCTCTTAATCTTTAATATCAGATATTTTAATAATTCAGCCATAAAGTAAAATTCCGTTAAAGTAACATTGACAAAGGATTTACCTCAAATTAAATGGAAAGTTTTATAACTGTATCTCGTTTATGAAAAATCTTGCGCTATTAATCACTTCATCCTCACAATTCTTTTTTTTTTACGCATGGTTTTACCGCATAAAAGCCCTCGAATCGTGAGTATCGTTTTATAAAAACGCTCGTCACCTGGTATCGATTACTAAAGTGTCAGTGATATCTCGCGTAATATAAAATTTGCATCTAGGTCGAGGACCGTATGCCATCTCGACGACGATGTGAATTATCGTCACTGCCATTCTGCCAACCGTCCATCTTTGCGATGCCCACCTGTTAAAACAGACGCGACTTTCTCATCGTTCACGTGTCATTCTTAATTACCATATTTTTCCATTAATTTTACTCATGCAAGGTGACTATATTTCGATCTTCGTTAAATAACGTTGATTAAAAAAAAAATTTTTTTTGCTTATTAAAAAATGTAGTTATATATTATTTCTTACGTCATGTCTTACATCAAATAACTGAGCAAGACAAGTAATTAAGTAATGTCATCTCAATCAACTTTTGTGCTTACCTCTCTCACGAAAAATGTTCCCTTCTAGTAAATTTGATTTAACGTTTGCTTTTATAAATCGTAATTAATCATGCAAAATTTCTCGAGCTGCTTGTTTTCCCTCGCAGCTCCTGCTCCTTCTCATTGAAAAACTTCCTCACGGCTCTTTCATTGGTGCTAAAGTATGATAAGCGAGACGGGCGAGGCATTGTTTCAGTTGGACACATTCAATCCGCGTTCGGCGACGTCACCCGGCGCTATTACGATCGATATTCGTGCGAGCTGTCAAACAATGGGGCATGCTCTCGCGTGGTAGAAAAAATCTGTGCCCTGTATTCCCTCTCTTCCTCTCCTCCTCTTTTTCTCCCTCTCTCTCTCTCTCTCTTCCTCACTCGTGCTTTTTTTTATATATCCCAATGTAATGGAATTTCCTATTTACGTCTAGTGCGCGCAGGCAAGCGGCTTTCGCGGAGATAATGGTTTCGTATAACGGTAACGAGAGCCCCGGTGTAAACCCTCGCAACACTTCCTGCGCGAAACATTTTGCACATCGTTACCAAACGTATAAAGCTAGAATATGAAACATGAACATATTCCATTACGGCAATAATAGAGCTTCTAATTTAAAGAAGAGATGGAATTTTTAATGTTAATTAAATCACATGAAATCCTGTTTGCGAACTAATGAAACATAAAAGTGGACGCGATATTTTTCTCTGTCGTGAAGAATAAGTTCGGGAACAAAACACAGTGACTCGTGCCAAATCCTATGGAATTATCAAGGAATAAATATTGTTTCTGCTGGCGTGCTCCAATTTATGAAAATGTTAACAACTTTAACTCACTTCCTTGCATATTTTTGTTGCTTATGTGAGGCGGTGATTCTTCCTATTGTATATACAGTTACTCTGCATTTTTCCTCGTTCTCTGATCTTTTTGCAGATGCTATTACGACGTTTCTTCTCGTTTCTTCGTGATCGATGTCAATCGAGAGCCCATAGATCTTATTTATTTCGCAATCCTTTTTCGTGTGGATTATCAATAAGATTGATCTAAAAAGAAATAAATAAAATATTAGTATAACTCGATCTTAGTTTTCAGCTCAGTTTGCAGCAAGTAGTCGTAAAATATGTAATTATAAGCATTAACAATGTGAATAAATTATGATCTTTAAGAAGGATAAATAAAGCGCATATCAATTGATTGACTTTTGGCTGTGTTTTTCGCAAGGAAAAAGCACGCCTCTTTGATTCTTGATTTTTTTCTGTTAAAATCTTTCTTTTTAGAATAATTAGTCAATTTCTCATCTAAATACAATCTCTCTCTCTCTCTCTCTCTCTCTCTCTCTCTCTCTCTCTCTCTCTCTCTCTCTCACTCACTCTTATAAGAGAAAAAAAATTTTTTCTTAAAACAAAATATATTGTCTCAAGAAAACAATTTGTCTACCCATTATTAATTATACGTAATATTATATTCCATCAACATTTTTTAGTTGATTATCCTTATTATTGACGTAATTTGTTTAATAATTTAATCGTGACACTCACACACAATTATCTCTATGTACATTTATCGAATTTTGTCATTTCTAGCACGTCGATGAACCTATTCTCGCTTATTAACCTTATAACCATCAACCATCGTTCTTTTAATAATGTTTCTCAACATTGCGATATAAATTATGCGATATAAATGAAAATGTGATTTGTATAATATAGGAACATGTTTTGCGCGTTATGCGCTCCGAGTTCATTCTGTATTCTAAAGTGCATTAGCGAGTACATTTTAATCATAATAGGATTATAATTATGTTTAGAGCGACAAACCGTGCATGCATATGGATTACGTTCACATTATAGCACAGATACATAATGGTGTCATAATAACTCAATGAACCCATCAGTTGCGCGTACAGTTTTGTGACATTCTGCAATTTATCTCAAAATCTTAGGCACATTAGTATTCATTACATTATCTTTGTTTCGTAATTAACTACCTGAAATTCATAAAAACGTATTTCATTTATCTCAATTATGCATTAATTAATAATGTAATAGTGACAAATAATTATGTTAACACATTAAGCAGAGTTGTACGTTTCGAATTACGTCTTAATTTGATTTAATTATTATTTATATTATCGGGATTGCTACATAAATTATACATTTTAGGATTAAATAACTAATAATTGTAGACCGCTGCTGATAAATTTTTATTATTATATTCCAGGAAAGAGATACAATTTTTTTATTTACAATCTATTTGTTTTATAAGCATTATTTATAATATTTACGAGAGTTTTCCGATATTATATGTTTACTTTTGTAAACATAGTCGGGATTTGCGTTAAAAGGGATGGTTTGCGAAAGTGAGTTCGAGCAAAATGGAGCGGAAATCAGTTCCACGATCAATTACGCAAAAAGCTTCACGGCTAAGCTTTTGCGGAAGATTCATGAACGACGAAAAGGTCAATTAAACCGTTATGCGAGATGATTAATTATTGTTATAATTGTATTCAGACCGTTTGATAATAAAATGGAAAAGGATATTGTACCTTTGATGGAACAAATTTTTCAGACTTTAACAAAGAAATGAGACTGACATATATTTAAAGTGACAAAGTGATTCAAAAATTTATGATCTTTCTTAAAATATGACATAACTCAGGAATGTCGAATGCATTGAATTAGGAAGAATAAATTTTTTAATTTGTATTTAAATATTTGAAATTTATGCAAAATTGTATTTTTCATTCAGTTTATTCATCATTTTTTCATTAAGTTTATCTCAATTTACATGCCTGGTAAATCTGCATATTTTCTACACTGTGTAATTTTTTTTAACTTATCGGAATATAAAAATTGATAAAACAAATTAAATGTAAAATTTTTCAATTTCTTTGAAAAATACGTTTGAAATGTATGAAAATAAATGTTTAATCCATTATATGAAGTTATGTTTCTGATAAATAAAATAAGCAAATTTTGTGTGTTAATAAAAATGTGCTAACGCTTGAAAGAAACTTTTCGCTATAGATATCAACTAACGCCAGAATTTCCACGAAAAATTTTAATATTCTCTTGTCAGATGATTTTACAAACGATAAAATTATTTTTTAATACAATGCAAAGTCTTTCCAAATGAATTACTGTATAATCTTATATGACAGAGTAGATTTTCAAATGTATAATATGCCTGACATTTTTATCGAAACAGTTGGACGTGGGCAGAATCTGCATTCTTCCAAAATAAAACGAGCAAAAGGGAACGGTATAATTAAAACGACAAACGACAGGGAAAATAGAGGCAAAAATAGTCTTACGAGTCCGCCTACAGTCAGGTTCAAAATTTCTGTATACGCGATTCTATTCCAGTCACACTCCATATCGTTGCGTTTCGTGTGGATTAAGATTAGCCACGATCGAAATTGAATCGAAAGCCGGCGCGAGCAAAAAGAATTTAGGCTGATGTCAAGTTTCGCGCGATAATTTTGCTGCAAATTGAGATCGAGGCCAAGAGGCTACTCGCTACGCGAAAGAGAAAAGGAAAGAACGGGTGCTGTATTTTTAAATAAATATTTCTCTTTCGTACTTTAATTAATTGCTTATAAAAATTACGAAACATTATAATATATAATATTGCTATAAAACTAAAAATACATCTATATCTGATAATAAGTATGCAAATCACATCCATTAAAATTAGATATTATATATTCTTATTTCTTATTTGTTTCATCATTTTTATCGATGCTTACAGTCATCCGAATTTCAATAAAAGATTATAAAAATCTAGTAAATCTTTTTGCTAACAACAAAATATAAAAAATAATATATATTGAGCTTGAATTATAAATCTATATTGCAAAAGAAGTTACGTTATGCACGTTGATACAAACCAGTTTTCTGCTTTATATTTTAATTATTTTCGTAATCGCTGTAAAACAGTGTAGAGACAACTTAATGTACATTATTGCGATCAAAATAGCGCAAGTTATTTTCTTGAAGAATTTCTGAAGTTGGTTCGGTATATTTTCTTTGCGTAAAATTGTCAATTTTCTAAAAAAAAAAGTTTCTACAATTTACATTTTCGCCACAGCTCCCTTCACAGTTTTATGGTCTACTATATCATTCGACTATATATTTTACTTCGTGTGCGCAAAGCATTTTGTACAGTCGGAGCTGCTACAATCGCGACGTACTTCGTGACTTCGCGCGGAAAAGGGAGCAGCGACGCTCGCGTCGAGTGTGTGCGAGTCGATGGAACACGTCCGCCTCGAAAAGCAAACGAAACGATTTCCACGAAGGTATAAAAAAGAAAAGTGCAGGAACAAGCCGCTCGGAAATAGCCGCGGTTAATTTTGCGTTCGCTCCGTGCTATAAGCGTACATCATAGAGAGTTCGCGTCTGTTCATCGTCTGTTCTCCTTCTCGCTCTTCGTTGAGTCTCTCTTCTTCTCCTTTCTTCTATGTTTTTCCTTTTTTTTTTCTTAGTTTACTATTTCTTCAAAAATACACTGCTGTGCTTCCGCCGAATTACGGCGGAAATCGCGAGTGTTGCAATATTGATAGATCCGGCGGGTGTATTGACGATAGGTACTTGTGATATTTCCGAATTCCTTATATTTTGCATATATATTAATACGTGAAATTTTTATAGGTATTCATGTTAAATTTGTAAATTAATTGTCTGTAATATAGTTGTAATAATTACGGTTTATTAATAATTGGACCAGATATTCTATTAGATGCTACATAAATAATAAACAGCATGAATTGATATTTCGAAACTAGAAAAAAAAAAGTTTAAGAAATGGTTAGAAAAATATTTTAAATAACGTAACAGGATAAATAATTGAGATTGAAATACTATTGCAATAAATTAAATTATTTAAAGCCTCGTGCAACATGATATTTACCGATAAAATTTGTGGTCAAAACGTAAAAATTTGTTATAAATAAAGCTTGATTACTTCTCGATGAAAGGTATTGTTTCTATTAAATTTCATGTAAATGAAATGTGATCGCATATTCAATACCAAACAATTATTTATCTGTATAAAAAGTGCGGATAGAGAATTTTTTATTGACCAAACGGGCGTGTTTTTGTGCGGTTAAAATTAAAAACGTGAATGTAAATTCTTTTGAGCGTTTGAAAGATCAATAATTTGTACCGAGGGGAACGAAAATTGCGGCATGCGCTTGCGCTGGTGGAATTCATTTCACCAATTTCCACGATTATTATTCGCATTTCAGCGATCTTGCAACCCCAAAATGTCATTTCCCTTTTGAATGCACGATATTCCCGTCATCGGCTATCAATCGAACTTGTTCCTGAGCGTTAATTACGTTATGTCCCGCACGCGCGGTTTTATTGAGATAATTATCTCGTGAAAAATATGTCTTCGTTGAAAAGCGAAGCAGCGTTTAAATCACAACTATTATGTACCTCGGAAAAATATTATGTTCATTATAATATCAATACTGCATTTTACGTCAAATATTCCGTATTATAGAATCGCCGTACTTTCGTGTTATTATATTTGAAAATTTACAATCTTTCTCGCGATGTGATTATTGAAATTACATGCGAGTTTTGTAAACGCCAGTTTGTTTTTGTAGTATTTTAAGTTTAGTAAATCTGTAACAATGTTTTTTCTCGTTTCTCTGCTTTCTATAATTGGATAAGATAGAAGAAGCAACTAGTGTGTTGTAGATATCGTCTTCCACGTTCACTTGTTAGCGTGTCTTTGTGTTCGAATGATCGAAAAACGTATCTCTCCAGTTCCTCTTTCTCTCTTTCTCTCGTGTTTCCGCGAAACTCTGTACACATCCGTCAACTCTACGTGTCTGACCGTTAACCTCCATTTTCTGGCAACAGTCAAGCATGCGAAACGCAACGTTGTAAATTTACGGATATATTTCAAAGAATATCTCGCGACTCCGAAAATTTATCGCGGAATGTTGTGAAAACAGAGTGTTGCAAGACAAAGCTGTACCAGCGTTCGAAGAGCACGAAAATTTGAATCGCGTGTTCCTCAATAGTAGATAATTATTTTGAAAAAATTTCTATTTAAATATTAGATATTTGAAAATATATTTTTCTTTACCAATTTTGTTTCTTTCGCCTTTTACCTTTTTTTCTATTTCCATCACCATTTCACTAAAGAATCGATATTTATTAATTATAAATGAATAGAATATATTCTCTGTTCATCTATACGCTGACTGCAGAAAAATTGCAAATTTAAAAATTGTTTATTTATTAAATGTTATTGAAATGATTTTGTTTTATTGAACAAAATAATATATTGTTTCGAATGTGTATAGAAATATATAACAAGTTGGAAATAAAGAAGGGAAGAGAATAAAATGCTGAAAACGTTGCAAAGTGCATATCTCACATACAAACTAATGCGAGTTAGATATGCGTTAAGCGATTTAATTAAAATTTTCTCTTTGTTTAAATACTAACATGCACAATACGATGCTATAATAATAACATATTTCAATTTATGTGATGAAAATTAAATAATTATTTAGTTATCTTAATTCTGCGGACAAGCAAAATATACGCTTTCTACATTTCAACATATGCATGTACCGTTCGTATGTAGGTACATATTCTTGTACTAATTTTTATAATTTATACTTTTTATAAATGTAAAATTTATATTTGATACAAATTTTTATATAATCAGATTATTTATAAATAGCTTTATTTTAATTGCAATTTAACATTAAAAATTTTTGAAACAAGAAGATGAAATATAAGTTTGAAGATTTATGCGATTGTGTGTAGTATTTACTGTCCCTTGCTCTATGCTTCTGGCGCCCATGCTGGCAACGTTATTTATGACACCCGTCAGCAGCTACGGAACTGCATCTCTATCTCTAGAGAAGCGAGAGCCGTTCAGCCGAAAAAAATTGGTTAGGACAACGACACCCGAACGATTCTCTGACGTCACGGGCGATATTTCGTTAGCGGGCTAAAATCAATCGGCAACGCTCTATACAGGCGGTAGATCCGTAGATCCGCATTTAGAGCCATAAGATTACGTCGGTTCTCTCTCGCGTCATTTGCGAGAACGTTTCCTTGCTCTAATAGTTTCTCGCTCGCGCGCGAAATAGATTTATTTGTGGCGTTGATTATTTTTTCATCGTCACATTTATTTCAAATAAAAAAAAACCGAAAGAGATAAATGAGTTGACGAATCGTGAGATAGTTCTGTCTTTCTTTTTTACTTTTTATCTGTATGGTTGAAAAGAAAGTGCGTAAAGATGCAGGAGATAAAGAGAGTATTTAGTAGTTTAAGTACGATGCATTCTAATATTATATTATAACACACACAAGACAATAAAATTAAAATTAATTTTATTATTTATTTAAAAATGTAATAGAAAGCAAGAGGATTTATATTACTAAATTATTTATAGAAAAAAGAAAATAGAGCGTTGCTACAAGCTCTTTTCGTGGAAATATATTGTAGAGAGAACTTACAGTTTTAAAAGAGCATTTTTTTTATGGCGATATTATGTTCTATATATCTTTATCTTCGCTAAGACATTCTAGAATGTTAAATCCACCATATTCTTTCTGAAAGATATACTCAAAGGTCTTCATTTTTTATTTTTTATTCTTATTGCAGACGTGCCGAGCGAGCAGTCTGTTTTTGTGATGCTGAATGGTGAAGAAAGCGAGCTTAAATTTTTAAACATCACTAATCTCAAGGTAAGGAAAAAAAGTTCCGTTCTTTTATATATTATATAATGTTATAAAGCGCAACGTGTCAAGCAAATTTTCGTTTATCTAATCTTTATATATTTTATTAAAATAAGCGAATAGAATTTTAATTTTTTTTTTCAAAGTTAATAAATTTCACGCAGACCGAATTGGAAAAAATGCCATTACCAGACGCTTTCGTCGTAATGTATTCGGTGATCGACAAGGCGTCCTTTCAAAGGGCTGAGGAATATCTCGCTCGACTTCACGATCAAGATCTTCTTCGTGGTAGACCGGCTATTCTGGTCGGGAACAAGGTCGATTTGGTTCGTTCCAGAGTGGTTTCGCCCCAGGGTAAGAGAGAGGCGGAACATCTTTCTTTTTTACACATACATTTTTTCACATACATGGTTAGGCGGTTTTGTGACACTATAAAACTGAACGTTCTCACATGATATGGTACATCAGGCAAATTCTAAAATAAAAATAAGATTAGACCGCATCTATGTATGTGTGTGTATGTGTGTAGGTGGATGTGTATCGCTTATTTCAGATAGTTAATCTTTTTATAAATACAAAATTTACATGAATTTTATGTTGTAAAAGAAAATTTTATATTTTATTATTAAAAAATGACATTCTATGTGTTCAAGAAATATATTTATAAGATCTCATCTCTTAACTTGTCTATTTCGAAAAAACAAGGATTTTTTAAGTCTTCTATTATCGTACTTTTATTAAAGATAATGGAGAACTTAAACGATAATAATTTAAACACTTCACCATTTCAATTGTAATACTTCATCCCAAATTTCCGGACTGTGCATTGTAGATGGAAAGTGCTTGGCATGTACCTACCGCGCGAAGTTCATTGAAGTGTCGGTGGGCATCAATCACAACGTCGACGAGCTTCTGGTTGGCATACTCAACCAGATCCGTTTAAAGGTGGTCCAGGGTAACCAGGAGCACCGAAACAGCGGTGGCAGCGAGGGTAGCGCTCATTGGTACAAATCCAGAGGCGTCGTGCGCGCCAGCATGAAAGCCCGGCAGATGCTGACTTGGCTCTTCGGCAAGGAAGATAGTAAATTCAAGAATTGCGAGAACCTCCATGTACTTTAAGTCACTGCGATAAAAAAGAAATCGCAGTCGGGCTGCCCGACTACTGTTTTATTAGTACGTAAGTACGACATGACTCAAGGAACCCCTTTCCCGACGGAAACTTTATTAGAATTCGAGAGACTTTTGAGAGAATTTCCGCGCGTCGGGAAAGGTTCGCGAGAATGTAGTCTGAATGTGCGAAACTGGATGCATCTTTGAGTTAACAATATGTATGTAGCTTAAAGTTTTTAGAATCAAACGTTAAGTATTCGCTATTGATAGTGTTTACGAGAGAGTATCTCGTAATCCTATGGGAAAAGGCGAATATTGGTCCGTGGACCAAAATGGATACAATTAGCATCGGGTTAACAAAGTGCCAATTAGTGAAAATTAACGCGCACCGCGCGCACGGTATCTAGAAAGGGGAAAATGTCGCTCGATTCCACGCTCGTTTAACTATGAATTACCTCGTGAGAAATGCGAGTGATTAACCCTTTCAGGCTCAGGTGTGACTGAGCGTTGCTTTTCAGTAACTTTCTCATAAACTTCGTCCTTTTTTCTTTTGAAAGATTAAGTAGCGCTATTAAATTACTCGTTAATGTCTTTCACTCAAGCAATGCTGGATATTCAGATCACTCGTGACAAATTATATGTAATTTTATATAAAAAATAATTTGGGATTGAAGGAATTAATGTTCTGACAATTTCCGTTACACATTTGTCGTTGCTTGTTTTATCTGATCGTATTTTTCGTTAGCATTCTACACTTGTTAAAGAGAAAGCTCTAGCAAAATAATTCAGCATTATACGTCGCGCATTTTCAATTTTATATGTAATTATGAGTGGTGCTGAATCTGGCGGCCCTTAATAACGCAATCAAAAGTTCAAATCAATCATGACGATAAGGAATATGGACTAAAACTGGACCATGGCGCGAATTAATCGCCCTTAAGTTTACGATCTTACTGTACGATAAAATCAATTAATCTCTTGATTTAATACATGTACATACGAAACTTACGTATAAACGTATACTCGTGCAAGCATGTTCTATATAAACATATCCAACGTGTACATCCCTCTAGTCCCTCCATTGACGAGTGTTGATTCTACTACATAGTGTTGCAAACAAAATACCGCCGCTATTCTCGCCTCGCTAAATTGGCTTGCATCGCTAGTGCCATTAATTTCTCGCGTACCAACAGGCTTCCCGCGGCTCGTTATTGTGTGTATAAGGCCAACTTGTGCAATATGCTAATGTTACTTGACATTAAGTTGTACATAAAAGTCATGAGGTTACTTTGCTATCTAACGGTGTTTGTTACGGTTAGAAAACATATAGTGTAAAGCTGCCTATATATGTTGCTAAAATGTTTCCTACGCCATTGAGCGAATCTATATATATATATATGTCGCGTGCGTGCGTGCATAATTTTTACCATCTATATCTCAAGATAGATAATTACATCGATTACGTATTTCAATTCCAGATACGTTAAACGTTATTGTACAACCGCGTAATTAAGTAACTTTTAATTAGCGCGGTTTGAGGTCTGACTCTATAAATTCCTTAATCGAATATTCTATTAATTATTTTGTAATCCGTTATTTTGTACTGATATGTGTGATACCAATATTGATATAGTACATAATTTACGCGGCATTTTGTGTGCAATATTCTGCCGCAGTGGAAATGAAATCTATAAGCATTGCGTGTTTTCCTCGCACGCGCCGTGAGAGAATGGGTACAGCGTGTGTATCCAGAAAACTATAGTCTTCTGAAGAGAGAGAGAGAGATATCCTTTTTCGAATCTTTAAGGAGAGTGTCTAATAAAAGCTGTCTATTTTCTGCGATCTCTATGCCTGTGTATCCGAATTATACGAATGTAGCGTAAAATCCGAGAGTGCATAGAATCCTCTGTACACCTACATGACGGGAACAATGCGCGAATGACGTGCAAATTTGCCCTCCTCGTGTGAACCTTTCATTGTCCCTAGACTGTGTATACAAGAAATTAACGTTTCGGATTACAGTAATACCTAAATTATGGACTTCCTTTCTCTTGTTGCATGAAATATATTTCGAAAAGTGTTTTTGACTCTTAACGATCCAAATAGAACTCAACAAGTTTCTTCCGGCATTCTTCGTTATCGTCGTTATCGTCGTTATCATCGTCATGCAATTTAATTCGATCGTATTAGCGTGAAATGCGAGTTGTGACAAACACGCTGTGTAAATTTTGAGTTTAAGGATTTATCCCGAAATGTTTCTCTCAGCCGAGGAACCGAAGATTTTTACCAAGTGCCTTTGCGTATTTTTGTAATTTAAGCTATAACTCAGTGTAAGCCCCATGAGTATCGCACTGTATAATCTATTATTATACATATATTATCGATATATTTATTTGTTGTTAATTCATTATGTTACCTGCGAGACCGCCGTATTGTACGCTCTCGGTGGCATAACTTTTCTTCTCCAAAAAAATATAGGAATTATCAGGCTAGCTCTTATCTTAAAACTCATTAAAACGCCAAAGTGATAAGTTTACTTTTTATCTAATTAAAAACTTTATATTTAAAGTTACGCCACCGATAAATATCCTTGTTTATTCGTTCCATTAGTATCTCCCGAAAGCTATGAATGTAATTTAGTTATTGAAGTGTCATTGTGTCTGCTCGCTGTAATACGTGACGTGACAATACTGCCAGTTCTTTGGTTAATAAAATGCTGAGAAAAAATTTTTGCTTTATAGTCCGACATTATAATATAGGCAGGAGTTTTTTCTGTTTGATTACGATACGTAAAAGTTTTCACGTAATGCATGAATCTACATATTCGACAACGCGCATGTAGTTGTCAATATACACATATATGTATGTATATGTATATGAATGTAAAGTTTTGATTAATATAAACGTGGGGATCTATATATATAATAAACTCGTATATATAATACAAGTTTATTAATCAAAACTTTAAATTTATAAACTAAATTATTAAGATATTTTATATTATAGAATATTATTTAAAAAAAGTTAAAACAAATACTATAATTTTATTTCGATTTATTTCGAAGAAGAAGCGACAGCAAAGCTATTTACAAATTTGTAATGCCATTAATATCAGTATTTGCAATTGTAGATTTGACTGTAAATGATAAAAAAAAATCTAGTAATCTGTAGATCCAGCAACATGCAAGCGGCTTTCATTGTTCTCGCAATAGTTATTAACATATTGCTCCTTCAAATACGCGCGTTAAGAATCAACGCGCGTCATCGTTTATCGATCGCACACCCGGCGTGTGTTTTTTCGGATCCTATTTGTTTCTTTTCTAAGCCAATATTTACCATAAATCATTAGCATTGAGACACTTGGTTAACAAATACTCGCTCGAGACGCATGCGCTTTATGCATCGATTATTTTGCTTGGTGCCAGATATTGCAAACGTCTGGCCATGGCAGATTGCCACGCAACCAAGGAAAACAAGTAGTACCAAGTACTACGGTTCTTGTAACCTCAGATGCACGTGTACGTGACAGTGTACGGGAGACGGGATGCTACCTGGACGCCGTGGCACTTAAAGGAGCTGCGATGAAGAACATAAAATATTGGATCAACCGCTGATTTTTACTATAACGCTTCAGTTATATATATATGTATATATATATATTAATTAAACAAATAAAAAAAAAATGGAAAATTAAACGCTCGTATTGTCGCATTCTTGATAATTACATATTTACAAGGTAGTTATGTATATTTATACGCAAGAGATAAAATAATACATTAGCGCACATTATGTAGAATAGCTGCACATGTCTCTCTTTGACGATTAAATGCAATTTTTTCATTCGTTCATTATTTGCCAATGCATGTAAATACATTGTCTCTAACACATTGCTTAATGATATATTTAATTTTGTTAGTTAATGTGATGAAGCGTTGATAATCGAATTCCGAGGAAGTTCGGATACTGTTGAAACTGTATTTTCAGCGTTAATTATTGTAGAGCAGTTATTGTTGCTGCTTTACGATGCTGCTTTGGTCATGACGTAATGAACTAGTACAATATTTTGCCGCGCTATTAATTATGTATTTTTGCATATACATATACATTAAGCGTATTACACATTTTATAATATTATTTATTTCTTTATATTAAAATATTAGATGTGTGTGCGTATGTGTGTGTTGTCCGATATTTTATAATACTTAAAATGAATGTAACAAGTAAAAAAATGTTAGATTTTTTGGAAATCTTTATCGATGGTGGGAAGATATATTGTTAAGACTCATCCATGGCATCTGCAAAGCCAACTACATGCAAAGAAGCTATACGGCGATGGGAGGAAGAGAATCAACAAAATGCAGCTACGGCGACGGAAGTAATCTTAAACTTTCAGTGGCCGCCAATAGAGAAGATGGACAATGCGCTAGCAGCTTTGGTGAATTGTGAAAAGCTTTCCCTATCGACAAATATGATTGAAAAGATTGCAGGTGAAAATTTAATGCATTACAAAATTACGAAAAAAATTCCAAGTGTCAGGATGACTCATGGAATAAGTGTCGCATGAATTTTTACGACACGATACGATACGATTTTCTTGTTAAAATAATTTATTGCTGTTGCTTCTAATAAATAATTATGTAATATTAATTAATGCATCTCTAAAATGCGATATATTTTTGACGGATTTCAGAAGTATGAGCATACATGTATTTACAAAAACGAAAAATTTTTAGAATTATTTCTTTTTATATTCCTCCGCTGAGTTATCTTGGATTAATTAATCAGCGATTCATGAATTAATCGATTTATGTAAATCACGATTTTAGATGCCGCATGCCGCATCCAGAATTGATGCATATTCGTACTCGTGACGTTTATCGAATGCGTAATGCATATTCAAACGTTTGACTGTCTCGCGACACATCACAATGTAAATGTGATTATAAATTTCACGTTGTTACGAATGGACCGTGCAAGAACGCGCTTTAATGTCTTCATTTGTTGTTATCAGTTTGCTTGTAATAACAAACAATACTGTTCATTATAATTTCATGCGACAATTATTCGATCGTTTAAGTCACGACATGCTTTATCGAAATATGTTAAATTGATATACTATATTTTTGTTACTTAAATTACATATTCTTTAAAATTCTTGATTAATAATTGTTACGATATAACACGCGCGGCATTTAATATTGATATATAATACATTGTAATTCAAGCAAAATTATGATGCAATAGAAATATCATGTTGCATGCAAATATAAATTAACTTTTTAAATATGTTTCGCTTTTTTCGTAGGCGTTGGGACTCTGAAGAATTTAAAGATCCTGTCATTAGGTCGTAATTTAATCAAAGGCTTCACCGGTCTTGAACCATTAGGCGACACTCTCGAGGAGCTTTGGATTTCTTACAATTGCATTGAGAAGATGAAGGGCATCCAGGCGATGAGAAATCTTCGGGTACTTTATATGTCTAATAACTTGGTGCGAGAGTGGAACGAATTCGCGAGGCTACAAGAGCTTGCAAATCTTCGAGATTTAGTTTACGTCGGCAATCCGTTGTGTGAAAGTCTCGAGGTATTTATTACATCAATGTATTCTTTAATAAATATTGTACAAAACGTAAAATTTTCTTTTTGTACATAACGTTTTAAAGAAAAAAAAA
This sequence comes from Temnothorax nylanderi, assembly GCF_030848795.1. Taxonomy (NCBI): domain Eukaryota; kingdom Metazoa; phylum Arthropoda; class Insecta; order Hymenoptera; family Formicidae; genus Temnothorax; species Temnothorax nylanderi. The sequence continues at coordinate 1,592,607 of NW_027249064.1, read as the reverse complement.
CTTACTTTTCAAAATATTTTAAAATATTATACACTAGAGAAATATTTATATATGTATAATAGTAAAATGGATACAATTAGATGTATATATTTTGTAATAAGTTTAAATAGATTTAAATATTATTAAAGGTATTATTAGAAATATTCTAAATGTGCAAAATTTGAAATGTTTTATCATTTTTATATACTTATATTTTGTAGGTAGATCAATGGAGAGTCGAGGTTGCACGACGTTTGCCAAATTTGGAGAAACTCGATGGTGATCCTATAATACGAACAGAAGAAAATCCAATTCAATTAAACAAAACTGATTCGTCAAACGATTTGCTTGATCAAGAAGCTAGCTAATATTTTAAATATTTCTATAACAAAATATATAAAATTGGATTGTCTATTAAATCTAAATTATTTCTACAAATTAAAGATGAGATTTTTTAAATCTAGTAGATATTTTCAAACCAGATTGATAGAGGCAATTCGAATTTTTATATCTCTCGATCCTCGAGACTTGAAAACTTTGAAATATTTGCATTCTTGAATCCAGCTTATTAAATCTGTAAATGAAATAAATAATTATTATTTTTGCATTAAATAAAAAAGCAATCTTTTGTTTGTATAAAGAATTCAGCTATGTGAGTTGAGTAACGAATACAGTATTAACAATGTTAACATTATATAACAAAATATTATTAACAGTAAATTAAACATTTTTGGCTGTAATGTCTAAGTATTATATAACATTGACATTTCCTAATCAACAATATGGTCATAAACTTGTGGTCAATCAGAAAAGATTATTAATCACTTAAACATTTATGTTAATTTATTTGTCTCACGATACAAGATAGATTGTACATACCTTTTGGGTAGTTGAAAAAAGTTGGAAAAGCAAATAGTAGCTAGAGTTTGATTGGATTCGATGCACGAAATATATTGAGAATCAAACAGACGAATCTTACTCTTCGTAATCGTTTTCTTTTCTCTGTTATTGTTCTCTTTTATTATACAAGGCGTGCAAAATATTAAGGTGTACCACGCGGAGCGCTCGTTTGTATAATTATCGTATTTTCCTTTTTTTTTTTTTTGTATAATTACGTAACGAAGTGATACGTGCATTAGAAAAATTGACATATGTGCGTTTGAATTCTTTCTCTTTCATCTCTGTCTGTCCTTACTCCTCGCTTTCTTGCACGTTTAATTTGTCTACATTCAAATTTTGATACACCAATAATGGTATACCAATAATGTAACATAAATCCGCGACTTACTTTATATTGACATACATTATATGCTTATGTATTCTAAATTATTCATGCAAATTATTAGATACGCAAATAATTATTAAATTTTGTTGGCATATTTAGTGAGCGCATTGTTCTTATACAATTTGTTTTGCTCTCTAATGCCCGTTTTCACCAATTTCGTTTAACTTGAACCTTAGTTCAATTCACTCTTTGTCTGTTTCTAAGGGAGACTGTTAGGGCCAAAGCACATAACATAGCGTAGCGATATACGACGGTCGTAGTCCTCGACCTGACAAATCAGGATACGCCAAAGCTTGTGCGTTACTTACGTCCACGACTACGACTGTCATATGTGCTTTGGCCCTTAGAAAGAGACAAAGAGTGAATTAAACTAAGATTCAAGTTAAACGACGTTGGTGAAAAGGGGCATAAATGAGATTAAAATTTGACTCATCAAACAAGATAAAGAAAAGATTGTACTTCGGATTGTACTTCAATTTTTTATCCAATTATTACGAGTGCTTTAACATATACTTTAATGTTAATCACGAAGAATTCGTCAGCGTCGCATCGGAAAGTTATAGAAAGACTATATAGAATTGCATGTTGTGTACTAGCAAAATAAATTTAATAGAAAAATCTAGTAGGGCGACACAGAGAATATTTTTCAAGCGAAACGTACATTCAATTTATAATAATAGTTATGTCTGAAAGTCGTATTCTCTCATACCTCTGATACATTCTCAAATTTCACTCTTTTCTTTCGATGCTGAAGAAATCACAGAGTGGAGCGTTCCCATAAAAGCGTCTCTGTTTTTGTCGCATAAACGGCTCCGGCGAGAAAAGCTGCGTTGATAATTTAGTCATTCGGGAGATTAGATGATGAAAAGATAGAAACAGGCTTTAGCCAATGACGAGTAAGAAAAATATCGTATATATCGACATTCTCGGCTTGATTCGCACCGTCGAAGCGACGCTGAAGCGGCGCGGCTGCCCTTCGGGGAGGAAAAGCATTTTACTTGGATTATTAGAAATGTATTAGAACAATTTGATTTTTAACTTGATTGAAAAATATGCGGTTAAAAATAATTTTTGAGAAAACAGTATTAATACTCGACATGCTTCTGATTTTATGCATGCATTAATGATATATTTTATTTCTGATCAACAATTGATTAGTGTAATTGATATCTAAGTTAGTTATTAATATTAGAATTCGTTGTGTGTTTTGCATTGCCCGAAGGAAAAAGAAATTTCTAAAACTTAACCATTTTACATAATTTTTATAAAAAATGGAAATTTAAGGGGATAGTAAAGAGACTTGTATTTTCCTCCCTATTTTGTCGTGAATCAATTCTGCGTAATCAAGGCGGAAGTTTCCATGAGCAGCCTCGATGACTTTCTCTTTTATGGAAGCTGTGAAAATAATTCGATTTAAAAAAAGTCATCATATGTCGCATATATTTATATTCTTATCATGGAAACCCCGATCTCTATTCACAATTGACACACGAAAACCAGGTCGCGCGACCGCGAAGGAAAGTCTCGTCTTTTTAGTTTATCCGAAAACGTAAACACTCGTGTCTTTTTGCTAGGATCCTTAAACTCACGCGCGTAAGAATTTAAATATTCAGACCTCCCTGTATAAAAAATGTAAGATAAAGAACTTTACGGTCGCTCCGGTGTCGCTTCGAGCCTGACGAGACGGCTTTTAAACATTTATCCTTAGCTACGTCACACCGATGTGCTTTACTGTTTCCTGTGTGCTGCGTCGTTCTGCTCTACACATCTTTTCTTCGACACAAAAATAGTTTTGATATATTTCTCTCGATCCTCTTTCACCACGCCTTCCCTTTTTTTTCTCTTTCTTCTCTTTTTTTTTGACCCAACACCGATTATATTCAACACGATTTACACTGAAATAGATCTGGCGAATCTTTGGATGAAGGCTGGTAGAAAGATAGGCAGAAAGGTAGAGTGCGTGAGAGAGAGAGAGAGAAAGTGATAATCGACGATATATCGCAGGGATGGACTTTCTCCTCTACCATTTTCTTCTCAGCATTTTCTTCTCACCATTTTTTTCTTCATTGACTCTTAAGATTAGTGTACAAGTCTTGATAGCGATTGCGATGCAATCACCATGGTTTTTTCCTTCTCTTTTCTCAGTACATAATGCGCTTACGTCGTGGCAAATCGTTGTTTCTGCTTCTTCACAAAGTCGAGAGCCATCTTGTCGCCGACTCGGGTTTCCAATATTTGGAGAATCGGATGATCTAGAACAAAAGGCATATTTAATTTGCAAGAGATATAAGCATCGATGTAGAAGTTACAATGTGAAGATTATTTATAAAGAAGAAATTGATGATATTGTAATATTAAATACATTTATTCAATTTCTAGTCACGTAAAAGATTTAAAATGGAATATCTTAAAATAAGATAAATTTATAATTTAGAATATTCTTTATTTACATAATTTCCTATCATAGATCTATATACAGAGCGAGAAAGTTTTCGATTCTTAGACTTATAAATTTAGTAACGTGTTATTTCTATTCTAAAATTCATGAGTTCATGTATTTTCATAAATTTTACAATTTATGAAATTTGATTAATTCACTCACGCCGATTTTTTTGGTGCATAAGCGGTAGTTCCTGATGCTTGAGGCCGTGGAAATTGTCTATGCTGGTGTTTGTGTCGGCGACGCCAGGAATAGTGCTGAGTCCTAGGAAAGCCTCGCCTGCGAAATCGTTCGCCGTAAGAACGTCGTGATCCATTACCGTAAAAAGAACCATCGCATTAGGATCACGACACTGTTCCACACTCACCGAACTGGAAAAAGTATATATGTGTACATATTTATTGAAGCTAAATATATTTTTTCAATTGTTATCTGATATTTAAATCAAGATAATGTTATCTTATAATATAAAAATAGAATTAATATAAAAATATAAAAATAGAATTAAAATATTATTACATCATGCAAAACAAGTAGTAAATTAGATAACAAACTTCTTAAAGATATTACTTTTATATATGTGTGAATATTTTTTGTTCTATTATTGATATTAAATATTGTTATAACTTAAAATGTAATAAACTCACAATTCAAAACACTCGTCAAACATGGGATTTAGAGTTCTCTTTTTGACATTAGTTTGTTGCTCGGCGCAATGCTCGAACATTCGTCGTGGTAATAATTCGATTATTACGAAGGGATCGCTGAATCCATTCGGGTCTAATGGTATGACATCTCTGGCACTTATCACCTCGATGCAAAGAGAATCGTGATTCAAATAAGCTCGTACTGTTAGAACTCCATATTCGTAGCTAGTTGTGCTAAGTTGGTCCTAAAAATTAACACATAGATATATTATTATATTGTAATTAGAGATATAGTACACACACATTCAGCAATTAAACATTGTGCCATATATAAACATTTTAAGGCAATTTTTCCTATACAACATATTTGCATAGCAAGAAGTATTAAAGAGAGTATTTTTAAAGATAAGAATATTCTTAAACATATTTGTACAAAATATTGCTATTTGCTATTTAAAATAAAAGAAATAATTATACTTAGTTGACTAATTAATTTGGATGTCGCATATTATATACCAGAAGACGTTGTTGATAATATCGATCGATCAAGAAAGTCGTGTCCATTTTATGATACTGAAGACGCTCTTCCGCGTTCATGAAACTCTGACGACGTAATACTTCTAAAGGCAAGCCCTTATCGTCAGCGTTGAAAAATCTTACTAACAAGTCAAGCGCCTCGTGCAATCTCTCGTAAAACATCACTGGTTTATCCTGCAAGTAGTAATATTTTTCGTCATTATTTTGTCGTTTGTGTAATTTAGATTACTTACAAATATACTGAGTTAGAAATGTGTCACAATACATACAAATATCGTCGAAATTATTTTATCATATAAAGGATAATAATTTTATCAGAGAAAAGTTTAATATTCATGCAATTATGACAAAGGCATAATTACTTCGGCATTTCCATCCATTTGACTGGCTAATTCACTAAGGACCACCTCCCAAATATCATGCAGAACACGATTGAAATTTGCGGCTAGCAGAGCCGAGTTAAGTGCTACTAGATGAACATCCAGGTATTCTACTAGAGGTGTAATTGCTTCTGTAGTTGGTAAACTGTCAGGAGACCAAGCCAAATGAAACATCGCTTTTTTCAGAGGTGGTCTCATCTATATAAAACAGATAAAATAAAATTATTGTTATATAATTGCGAACAAATGTATTGCCCAGGTAGCTAACATTATTTGTCGTCATTATAACGTCAAAATATCGGTAAGTAAAGTCAACTTGCTACCTGGATAGTTACTTTGAAAATTTTCCATTATAGGTATATTTTCGTTGCGTGCAGTATACTACAGTATGATTAGGATGAAAGTTATAGTTTGCAGCTTTTCAATACGCGTTTGTTAACATAGCTACCAATAGTTACAGCGATATTATCGCGACAGTAATTATGCTTGCAAACTAATAAGCGCCTGTGACGTTTTAAAACTGGAATGTAAATTACGTTGCGCTGACTTGGTGACCTTTCGGAAAGAGCAGCGAGATACTCATCTAGAGATTGCGATAGTAAAGGAATTATATATAGAATATATATAACACAGGGTTGTAAATTATAAAATGAGTTGCATTACTTGAGAAATCCAATTTAAACTTAAGCAAGCAATCTTGATTTTTTAAAATTTATATTACTATTTTATCTGAGAGTACCTTTGCTCCGATTCTCGAAATTATCTGATTTATGAAGAGTAACATTTGTCCAGGGGTTTGTTCTAGTGGTGTTATCATAGTGTTTCGCCATTGTATTCGAACGGATTCGCCCGCTTGAGTCTCCAAAGCTGTTAGAATCTGTTCCACGCGAAGTTCCTCGCCTAGGTCCAATAACCATCTTCTCACATATTCGAGACCATTGACAGCTATGCACATCTGAAAACGGAATAAATTATCAATTAATTGTCGAGCGTCGAATTAATAATTATCAGTACCCTCATATTTCCTTCACGCGACGCAAAAGGGCATTTCAATCGCCATAAATTTTGCAGTATTATCGAAGATGAAAAGAAAGTACCAAAACTTTATAATAAATTTAGAGAGTTTATTATAAAAGTAATATACCATATATTTCTTAACATATATACATCCTAATTATTTTATGATTTATGAATCAAATTACGATCATGACGAAATATTTAACAATATCTTTTAAAAAGGAGTAGTAATAATCGACGCTGACTGGCAATATAGAAATTTTATTATCTCACGACGTTTCGACCGTTACTTTCGGTCCTTATCAAGTGTTCTATCTCTCACAAACAATTCAGTCCTGGCATTGTGCCAACAATCTAAAAGTCAAGAACTAAAATTATATAATAATAAAATTTAAAATATCTTTTAAATAAATCTTCATTTATGAAAGCTTTGATTATTTCCTTATTTATAACATTTTCGTATATTTTATTATGCTTTGAGATATCCAATATCCATACTGTCAAGCGCTGGAAGCTTACCTTACCTATACATACATATGATTGCTTTATATGTATATAAAAGTTATATTTTTAATCTATATTATATATCCGTTTATGACATATTATACATTTTTCTATTTGCTTTTTACATAAATCAATGGATTAGTAGAAGTTGCATTACATGTCGCATCATGCTCCGCTTGTCGTGCAAAGTTGTAATCGCATATCTCATATTCTCATAGTTTAGCGAAACTACTTTGCGAAGCAGGAAGTGTACTACTGTTTGTGTACTAAAGCGAAGCAATCTCTACCTGAGCGATTACCTCATCTGTGGTCTTATATGGTGTTTGCTCTTCATAATATCCGCTATCCGCCAGTTTCTGATGTGTTATCTCTGCGTAATAAGCCGCGGAGCTGCATATCGCCTATAGCAAATAGCGGTTTGACATCACGTTATTGCAGTGGTATTACAACATATTTTAAAAATATACAATAATACATTTTATATCTTTTTAATTATTAGTATATTTCTATATTAAGAGAACCATCGAATAAGGAGTTTCACATAAAAAAAAAACAATTATAGAGATTACTTACATCAATAACTTTCAATACAAAGTTATAAGATCCAACTAGATCCGGCCATGCCAGTTTTTTCCAGAATTCTTTAATCTATAGAAAAAATATATAATTATAATTTTTTAAATAACAGAATCATGACTATTACAGTGATTATTTCGTAATGTAAATGAATAAGGACAGCATATAAATAAGGACAGTAAAGAAATTTGATGAAAGAACCTGATAAAAGCACGCAGTGGCGTCGATTGCCGACGTGCAGTGTTTGACGAAATATTCCCCGGCGCAGATCCGATCGAGTTCCGCGGCTCTTCGCACTCTTTGGATTGCCTTGAGTTTCGCCAGATCCAGCCATTTGTCGATAGCTGGTCTAAACCACTCGTAATATTTGCAGATTGCCAGAGTTTTATGGTCCGATTGCGGCAAATTCTCCTTCATGCTAGAAAAACAAATTTTATATAAAACCACAATGTTACATACTATATTTTTCACTTCTCCTTAATATAAAATAAATGCAGTGTAAATGCAAGAAATAATTAATAACGAGAAAAAACGTTGCTTTTTTACTTATGTAAAAAGGTATAAATTAAAAATAATGTTGAAAAACATTATTTTTGTATGTATTTAATTATAATAATTTCATGATGAAAGCGTTATTCAAAATGATTCAAAATGTATTTATGTGTTAACGTCATAAAAATGAAACATTGTAAGTCATAAAAGTTTTATTATATAATAAACATATGCTAACATCTATTTCAAAAGGTGATCTTATCGACATAAGAATTAGCAAGTATAACAGATATTTACTTTACAAAGTCTTGGAGTGCCAGGTAAAGTTCGAATATCGGCGTTCCTATCTCAGCACCGGGTGGTAGAACATATTCTTCATCTCTGTTTTGACCGTGCAATTGCAGACAGGCGGTGGTGACCCTTGCACCAAGCTCGTTATGCATCTGTAAAAGTGATCGTTCCAATTAAGCATGATCTGTTCGATCATGTAGACAGACGCGCAAGCGGAGAAAATATTACTTTTAATAATTACTTTATTTAAGCTATTATACTATTATACAATGCTATTTTACTTTTCGGCGCAATATTCTTGAAGCATTGTGTTAAAGTTCGCCAAATTTCTCAACTAACTAATTAAATAGCCATTACAATCTAAACTTTTTTTTACTAAAGAAGTAAAATAAAGCCCTGAAAGAGTTTAATACATGCCTCTTTGTGAAATATTGTGTACATATTTGCTTGTAAAATAATTCATACACGATCCAACATTTTGTCTAAATGTCAGTTACAAAGAAACAAATTTACAGAATAATATTTCTAATTGTTATAAATATTTTATTGCAAATTTATATTAATTTTTATTTCATATTTTTGTTTAAATATATTTAATAGTGATAAGACAAGCTATAATATTTTCCAACAAATTATTTACATTCTAATAACATTTTGTTTTGATATTAATTAAATATCCTTATGCTCTTTATGTTATATTTTTTAATCATTGGATTATAAGTATATTTATATAATAATTCAAGATAATAGTGAGAGAAAAAAAAATTAAGATATTTTCTTATACAGATCGCATCTCTTTGCCGAAAAATGTTTAACCTGATATAATGCATAGAAAATGCATTTAAAATTAAATTTCGTTGAGGCCGATTTTATGCGCTACGTCGCATGATATACTTCACTTGGCGCAACAATTTGTTGGATTATATATGCAACGTTCAGACACCGTAAGCCTTAGCGGATTTGCATTCTCGGCGAAATTTATATGTAAAGCTATTAAAGTTCAATTTCGCGTGTTTGTGGTAAAATCGTGTTACACGCTAACGTGCGATCCTCTGCGACTTTATATTCAAAAGAGGTCTCGAGAGAGATGCCGGATGTTAGTCCCGGCGATGTAGTTAACAGGGATAAACGGGAGTTGTGTCTGTACACGCAGCAGATGGTCAGCACTGCAAAACTTTTCGAGCGCCTTTACGGTAAACTGCTTAGAGAACTAGCTGAAGATAGCATTATGTTCGGAAAGTTTCAGATATGTTCTTCATCCTTGCGCATTTGTACACAAATTGTCCGGGAGGGTTTTCATAATCAATTTCCAGATAATTAGCGCGTTTATCTGGTGAAATAAATGTACAACACAAGCGGAAAGACACGCGATTCTATTAAGGATTTGTAAAAGTCTACGATTAATTAAATTCGTTTTAACTCGGTGTAATAGAATTTCTTGACGATGTAAAGAAATGCGGTCGGATCGATAAGGAATCGATGAGAAATGCGTCTTACGATCGAGCTTTCTGCTTAAAATTTTTCGCGGTAGAACTCAAGTTTACACCAGTAGTTACACAAAACTTTTGTGAGGAAACCGAAGTTTTATGGCATCTACGGAAGAAATTTAATCAGAACTCGCGAGACGTCGGATGTCGAAATCGAAGATGCGCGAGAGCATTCCTGAAAGTGCAAAAAAGATAAATTATGTGTCTTTTATATTCTTGTTCGTGTTGCAAAAAAAATAAATTACTTTAAGAAGAATTTCATAGTTATAAATTCTTAATTATTTAAATTTAAGATCGACTATACTAAATTTTTTTTATTTCTCTTCACATACTTTTCCATTTAAACTAATTTTTTGCAAAAAATAAATTTAAAAAAAATCTTATTTATTAAATTATATCAAAATGGGTATTTCTAATTTGATTGTTCTGAATTTATATTAAATATCCTAAATTTAACATATGTATATAAAATTGTACTGCTAAGTAATATAATTAATATAAAAAATAGTTTAACAAATCTAATCATTGTTTTAAATAGTATTTATCTCAAAAAACACGTATACATATTCCTAGAAATATATTTTTGCTATTTATTTTAGTTTATTCATTTCTTGCTGAACAGTGAGCAGCAAGTACAAATGTATTCCTCGTGATATGTAAAACATATTCAAATATGTGACAAACTAATTAATACGTGATGACCTGCCTAATAAAAAATTTCAAGAAAGATATAAACAATATTTGAGCAATACCACAAAGAATAATACAGTAATATTAAAAAATCTATTCGCTTCTAGCAAACTTATTTTATTGTTAAAATCAAATTACTTTGTATTTAAATACCTTAAACTTTGCAAATGCTAAAATGACCTATGTACAAATTTGAGTGATTTCGCAGAACTACAGTTTTAAGGAACAATAATTACCATCAAACCTACTTTCTGGAACGATGTATTACGCGTTGATTTCATCGAGCGTAACTAGGCAATCATGTGTAACGAGAAATATATCTGTACCGCGGCTAAAAGTAAGTGCACAGAGGCAAATGAGTGGTGCGTCATTTGCTGAATTGGCGAGCGCATGCAATCGGTACGCGTCAAGTGCAGCTGTGTTTTGCTAACGATCCGGATGAGCGCATGCAATTTGCGATTTTTACTCACGAAAACTACGCGATTCGAGGGTATCATGAAAAATATGCACTAACGGTGGGAAGTAAAGAACTGACAAATGCTAAATAGCATAAGGCAGTAGGGTGCGTCATAGTTTTTCTTTACCATACTATCAAGAGAACTTATAACTCAATTAGAAGCTAACTTGCGTAAAAAAAAGCCAGAGAGAAATCCAATTACTGTATCACTGATGATAAGATGATATTAAAACGCGCGTATTTGTCATAATCGGTATACTAAAATTAATGAGATAGATTTTTGAAATAATATTAGAACATTACAAAATATATTTTTCATATTCGTAGTATAAGTATAGTATAGTAACAATAATTGGAATTATTTTAGTCGGTACACTACTGCCCATTTTGTGCATTTTGCGAGTATTCTTTTTTTGTATTTATGTGTGTAAAAGTTGAAAATGTGTGCTCTGTCCTCGTGTTAAAGAAACTATATGGAATTTCAAATACTATAAAGTCGCGAGCTTAAATTGCCAATCAAAACATAGATTAATCGCCTCGAAACTAATGTATATATAATAGTATATACATACAATAAAATATTTTCAATAATTACTGGGTTGATAACGTCTATTTTTTAACTGCATACTCATATAATCATATTTATATTTTGTTATTTATTTTTTTTACATTATTTTTTATTATTTATTTTGCACGTACTGTGTAGTTATACAATACAGCTATGCTATGCGCAGTAATTAATTCTATAATTAATATAATGACTTTTTGCCATTGTTATTAATATAGTAATTAATTTAAATATTTTTAATGGCTATGCAGATAAAAATGCGACGATTTCAACAGGTTTACATTATGCAGGAAATTCAAAGTAATAGAAAGAAAGAGAGAGAAAGAGAGAGATAGAGAACTATAGAGACAAGAGTAAAAAAGAGAAATAACAGGAGAGAAAGAGAAAGAAAGTTTAATATTTTGTGGTGGCGATGAAAAAAAGTACCTCGGAAGTGTTCTCCATGTGTTTCGCCACGTGTTCCGCCAGCTATGGACAAACATCTCGTGTACAGTAAAATCGCGCTGACCTGATGGACATTTATAATTTGTCGTCACGCTTTTCACCTAACCTGGCCCCTTCAGGTCACTGCGACTTGTTTATTTACAGCGTGTCCGATGCGACCTTACCATAATTGTAATTATTTTACAACTTACTTTTATTTCTCTTCAATTATGCTCGTTATTTTGTACATATTACAATCTAACACATACTTAGTCTTTAATCGCCATTCATATCCCCGTAAAGCAATATATCGTAAATTTGGGACACTCTATATATAAACAATAATATGTATTGTCATCTCAATGCAAAAACGTCGACCGAATTTATTTCTAATAATTTTGATATATTTTGTCCAATTCAATACAGTAGCTTAAAACCAGAAATTCGGTTGAATTTCCCTTGAACACATTCTAATCAGTGTTTCTTAAATTTGAGTGTATAGCTTGGAAAAGAATAATTAAAATAATCTTCTTTTCACCATGAGATCTTTTTGTATTCACAAGCACGATCGACGTCTCGAATAAAGCGTTTAAGCCAAACATAGCACATCCAGCTCGACGACACAGTGAATAAAAAATAATGATGTGTTATGTGACAGTGTGTCTTTGACGCGATATTGTTGCAAAATCACAAGTAAAAATCTATTTATATAAATATTTTTTAATAATTTATTCACGAGAAACGTTTCTATCATTTGCATTCTTACCAGTTTTTCCAGTTGCTTGTAAACTGCTGAGAAATATGGCACACCATTCGTGCTAAAACATATAGGATTAATGTGTCACAATTCGGCAAATCTTTTGTTATATTAAGATAATAAATTTCCTAAGCACTGTGAACTCTGAGAAAACATTGTTAATTACAAAACATTGCTAAATATATTACCAAAGATATAAATTAGAATAGAAAAAATGACTAAGCGACTTATGCCCATTTCTACCAATGTAGATTAACTTTAATCTTGGTTTAACTGACTTTCTATCTTTTTCTAACTTTTACAACTAGGAAAAGATGACAGGTAAGTTAAACCAAGATTAAAATTAACCTGCGTTGATAGAAATGGACATTAGTACTTTTGTATTTACTGATAGAGAAAATTCCTTGCATTGATTATTTCTTATACTTTTTCTTATATATATCTTTATATTGCTTACTAAAGCAGATTTCAGAAAAACTTACCCTTCAAAGAGACAATTGTAATATAAAAGCCCCTGTTCTAGATCGACTAGTAATGCAGTTACTAAGTTCGTAAAATCTTGTAAAACTCGATCGATGTCTTGATCAGGTTCTTGATCATAGCACATTGTCTGTTGTCTGGTATCTTCGTACCTGCAAAATTAAAATTAAGCTTAAATAAAAGTTGCATTATATGTTTCTATAATATATCGATTGGCCTCATATTGCTTTCGAGTTTTACTCTTTTATAATTCTATTATTATTATCTTCTTGCCATAATTATTTTAATATTTATAATTAATTTACAAATACAAATGTTTGCATAAGAAAACAAAATAAAAAATAAATTTTATTTGAAAAGATATTTTATTGGTTTATTACAAAACACCTCTACTTACCATTCCAGAGTTCCTTTTCTAAGAGCGGTAATGATTTCACCACGAATTTCCTTATTAAAAGGACAGCAAGTTCGGAAAGCCTTCATATTTGAGAGAAGCCCCAAACATCTGCAGTAACATTAATTGTTATCGTATAATATAATTTTATATGTTAATTACATTTTAAAGTTAAACAAAACCTTTATATTTATTCATCTGATTTATCATGATTAAGTTTTTATTGTTTACAAATTGTAAAGTTTACAATAATATATATATATGTAACAAACGATTTTATTATAATAAAAATACCTAAGCAAATAATCCAGCTTCGATATAGTCGGCCTATACAGAGGTGGATACAGTACCCGATGTTGTCTAACTTTTTTCAAAGACACTTCCAAGAAATCATTGAAGGAATCCGCTAGACACTGTTCTGCGTCGCGCGATAGAGTTTCAGTATGCCATCGATTGTCAAGTTCCTAAGTTTGAAATAGTTTAAGTTTATAATTGTTATTTAATAGTTTCATCAGTGTAAGATGGCAAAATGTAAGTTGCTCCGATGACTAAAGTTACCTGCAGAAGACGATGAAGCATCCGTGGGTCGACGGCGGGCTGCCGGGAACTTGCCACCCATCTTATCAAAGCCTGCTGCAACTCGGTGACATCACCTTGCACCGCGTGTTGATGTAAGATTGTCAGCGCGGTTTGCGGCAGTTCTCCAATAAAGTCTTCCTGAAAACCGCAAGTGCGTATAAAGTCACATGTCTGATTAGTGATTCCTAGAGAGATAATCAATACATTGTAAAACGCTTCATAATTTTTATGCACGTGTCAGTATAATTTAACATTTTGAATATCGGGAGAAAATATAAAATTTACAAACTTATCTATTTATTTATCTATTTTTTTTTTTAAGAAACACTTTATGATGGCAGTTTAAAATTTTATAACAACATGCATTATGTAACATGCAACACACAATTTCGTCTTGTATATCTAATAAATGGACTATACCATACTATGGGCAAATTTACGTTGCTACTGTGTTCAATATATGATGTAACATCTTTCGCGTTGAGTCTAACGTGGGTTTCATTAAATGTTATGAGGGTTATGCGTACCCCTTGTTTGTTCATTTCATGATTAAGGAAAATTGTATACAGCCTTTCCTGTTGCCTCAGCTCGCCCCAATTATCCTCTTCTGACGTTCCGCGGTCCTCTCTTGTCGACAGCCATAATTTCAGCCGGATTCTACCTTGAATGTTACTCCTTTGTGTCCGCGCTTCAAGTTTATACCATTGATCCACTCCAGTGCTCGGAATCTCCTACAGAAAGATAATATGTTATTAAACAATATTCTAGAATTTTATTTTCAACGCATAATTCTCTTGTCACAAAATAGTAATTATTACATTATTCCGATTAAAATATATAACTCAAAACAGATTCTATACAATCATTTAACACAAATAAATATTGGTTCAAAACCATCAAGATCTTTTCAAGATGATGTTGAAAACTTAATAAACATCTTCAGCCAGTTTTTAGATTTTAAATACTATTTAAAGAGTTTATTATTTTTTCAAATTAATCAACGTACTAGAGATTTCTATTGCATTTACAGAGTATTAAGCTAGTTCAATAATAAATCCATTGTGAATTAAACAATTACCACTAGAGGGATGTTTACACAACCTAGGAAGTCATCCTGACTACCGGATCTAGCACTTTGCGCGATTTGCTTGAAAAATCGCCCGAGCCCTTTGACACCTCGTACTTCGTTGAGTTTGATAACCGCGTCAAACACCGAAGACTCGTCATCATGGTCCCTGAAATCATCAGTGCAAGTCTTGCAAAGCTTGGTTCGATTTTGGAAAACTTCACATATTCACATAGAAATTTCAATCATCTCCTTGCAATTATTATAAACTTTGTACAATTTTTAAGGTATTATATCGGTAATCTAATAGAAAGTTATTATGCGTATAGTGCAAACTCACCATATGTCCAAATGGAGAATGTCCGTGTTGACGTCGTCAATGTCGCTGAAACAGGAATCGGTCTACGGTTATGTACGAGTACACGGATTTGCAATAGTTAAATTAATAAAGGATCGCCATTGCGAGAGCCAATTACGAGGGGATTAGGCCCCAAAGTTTTCGCTTACAAACGGAACTTCTCGTTCCAACGCGGACTCAAAGTATGCGGCTTCACCGAGGTAGCTCGTATAAACTTCGCGGGTAGAGCACCGCTCAGAGACTCGCGGTGTTCCCGCCTGCTGTGCTCCTTGCGCTTAAATGAAAGCCTGAAACTGATTTTGAATGAACAATTTAATAACAATTTAGTAACGTACTCGCCAACATTCCAACAATTCGTTCTAACATCCAATCATTTAATAATCTCCGATCACTAAATTTTGTTGTTTTACTTTTTCAGCAAACTTACCTCTTCCGTCTATAGAGACGGAAGTCTCTAGAGACCTAGTACTATATAATTAATAGTAGTAAATTAAAAAAAAAACTTAAACGAGATAAATGATAAAGTACAACCTTACAATCTAATATCTGCATCTTTGAAGTTTATATCCTGATTTATGGCTCAATTTCGTTCGAAGATAGCTTCGCACTTTCTATAAATCTTTCTTTCTTATAAAATAAACTTTAAACTACATTGGAATTATTTTACAGTTGTCTTGTATCAATTGCAGAGTACACGAATCTATATTTTATCCACATCCGCATTGTAACACAATAATCTTGGAAATTGGAATTTTGTTGCTAATTAGCAAATTGTGTTGCTGTTAGGAGATTATAGAGTCTCAAGTTTTCCTCACAAGGCTTCCAGATCTTCTATGCCAATGTGCAGCATTACATCCGCTCTCGCAGAATCCGGATGGAATTTCACGCGGTTAACGAAGGGCATACATAGCGTACAACACCTCGTAGACGACGCGCGTCTCGTTGCAGCTGGTGACGCACTGTTCGCTCTCGTTGCCGCTGCATTAATCACTTTACTTATACCACCAGGTGGCGAACGGAACAATATGGGAAGATACACAGCAAAATGGGC
The DNA here is from genome assembly GCF_030848795.1 of Temnothorax nylanderi. Lineage (NCBI taxonomy): Eukaryota > Metazoa > Arthropoda > Insecta > Hymenoptera > Formicidae > Temnothorax > Temnothorax nylanderi. The sequence goes on along the minus strand of NW_027249064.1, from coordinate 1,576,149 downwards.
TTGCTCTCTCAATGCTCTTGCCCGTTCTCCATCCGGAGAACGATGCTCACCCGCTCGCAGAACTTGCTGTATCCGGCGTGTGTCCATTGTACATCGCGTCGTATTGTCGCAAATGTCGTCGGAGTTAGAGTACGGTAAATGCAACATGTCATCGCGGATTCGTAATATTCTAGATTGGCATGTCCTGATTTCTTAGCCATAATCTTCTGTCATTCCAAAAATATAGTAACGATTACAGTGCTTTAGACGTTCTTTGTTAGAAGATGCATAAATCTAGGACACCGCGCGATGATACTATTAATCTATGTAAGATTCATATTTATGCATAAATTTATAACGATACCAACATATAGCGTATATCTATATAAGTTCATTTATAGCGTATCTATAGATCCATATGTTCGCACAGATATAATTCGCAAACTCACAGATTCTTTTTTAAAAGTTAGAGACTGAATAAAATCGTTTCAAGCATAATCACATTATCTATTTTTTAATAATAAATATTAAAAAAATTCAAGGTTTTACGGAATTATAAGGAATCATGAAACAATATTTCTTAATTTACTTAATGTAAGCGATTCAGCCTTTCAGTTGAGCATTACTTTCTATGATATTAATTTCTATTTTCGAGTGTACATTTATCTTCAGTTGCATGCCGTCAATTTATCATACCGCTGATAACGTTAGATATGGCGCAATTTTTTATAATAAACGATATTTTCGAGAGAGTATTTCGACAATCGCATCATTAATATCAATCATTAATATCGACCAATAATACATAACGATTTCTCAGAGCAGAAGATAATTCGAATTAAAGGGGAAAGTTCAATTCTACGTCTACAGTATTGACATATTTACGAGAAATAAAAAATAGAACTTCCATAGCCGTGGGCAGTAATTTTATTTCGAACGATTAACACAATATCTGTCACCAGAGACTAGACTAAAAAATCTCCTGGATATATATAATCCTAAACTAGACGTGACAAGATTTGCTCACATCATCTAGTATTTCTTATTATAATAATTAATTGCCAAACAAAAACTGCAGAAATTATAACAGCATTTTTACAAAACGTTTACGTATTCTCGTATTTATACGGCACGAGAATTTAATTAATCATTTCTTCCGTGTACTTTCACACGTCAACTTACCTGTGATGCTTTCGAAGTTTCTCATGATGGGAGTTTTCGATCTCACCGCCGTCAGAAAGGGCGCGAATTGCTTGCCTCGGGGATGCCGGGGGTGTATGCGGCGAATGCGCCGTTAAATTCGTTTGTGGGCTTAATGGTGCACCTGCGTTACCGGGTTGTATTCCCAGCATGCAGTAAGGATCGCTGAATCCTAAAGAGCATGATAATACTCTTTCAGTAAAAAGAGCTTTGTGTGCAGTCTGTACGTGATTTATTCTGCCAATTATATTCCGCGATATTTTCTGATTAATATTTTAATCGTAAATTTTGTAGCAAATGTGTATCTTCTCGCAACAACAATACCGAGTAAGAAAAATTTTTACTGTAGCGTTTAAATTTTTTCGTATATAACTAAGTTTTAGCTGAGTTAAAATTTTATTAAGGTAAAGTTCTAACGTCTTTAAAGCTAACCATGGAATATGGTTTCGTTATTTGTTTGCTGCCGAGCTTAGTTCCGAGAGGAAAGTCAGTATTTTCACTCGCGTGTAACTCGAAAGTTAACGCGCAGCTCGGAATGCAACAGAATTGACTGAACCTACCGTTGACGTCCTTTGCCTCGAGTCCATCGGCTTCGATCACCACCACGCTTAGCACGACAATAGGTGGCTGCAACAGTAAATAAGTTTCATTTCATCTAATTTTACTGCGGCACAAATAATGGTACTTCGACGATACATTTTTGTGGAAGAGCAGTTGGCAATATCGGCAGTGTTTGAGAAGAAAGTTAATAAACGAATATACCTTTTCTTCCGAGGCAATATTGAGATATCGCCGATGCTGATCCTGCGGGACTCCAAAGGCTTCTTGGGCGTATCGATACAAGTCTTCCTTGTAATGCGCGTATTGTCCTGTACTGGCGCCCACAGTGTTCGCAATCGTGTAAAGAACTTCTATGTACAATTGCTCCATCTAGAAAATACATCCCAATTTTTTGGTGATATTTCAGATAATAAATTGCTTTGCCATTTTATTGCACAATTACTATTATTAGAAGAAATTTATCTAGCGAAATTATGAAAAACAATAATGTTAAACAATATCAAAATGCTGTAAGTTCTTTCAGAAATAATATATGGAAAATTGTGTTTCAAGACGATTAAAGATTTCCTTTGTCTAGTTAAATGATCGTGTTTCTCTGCTCCTTTTTGCAGAAATTTAAAGCAATACGATATTCATTTTACGAAGAAGAATACAAACTCATTTTACAAGAGATAGGATATACATCCAAGAGGCATCGCGCTCTCGTAACTTGTCCAATATCGTGCCGTTTAATTCGAGAAAGTAAAATGAAAATGCACCCTTCGTTAAGATAGTAAAAAATTATTAAGTTTTTAAGAAAATATTAACAAATAGATCTATAAAAAATTTTTGGAAAATATGTTTGTCAGTAAAACTATCACATTATATATTTTTATTCTATATTCACATTTTTACTATAATTAATTAGTATTTAAAGAAGCTTAAAATAATTTATAAATAATTCTTGCAAAAAAAGTCCAATAATGTTGATGGAACAGATTTTCTGTTCCATATCATTTCTCGATGTGTGTGTGTGTCACGAGGAATATTCCCTCTCCTTTCTTATTAACAAAAGCGACAACACCGGGTTTTCGCCAATTAATCTCTTTTGAAGCATATAATACGTAGCAACCTTTACGCTACATCGTAAGTGGGACAGACAATGAACATGAAAATTAAAAAGAGTCGGAAACGGCAGGAATATTGTATCCAAGGAGAACGGAAGAGAAGGGTGTGTTAAAATGATGAGCAGAGCTTGACACGAGAACTTCGTCGAAAACTCGCGAGCTCTCATGGAAACGCTATTTACTTAAAAGTGTTTTTCCGCTTGGATATTTATTTTACGAGAGAGTCGAGAGCTTGCAGCACGACAGTGCGAAAAATTGTGCGGATATCTAGATTATTTAGCGACCCGCCGGGAGAGAAATACACATATTTCACTGAAGATAACGGATAAGTTTACAATGGCTAAATTCGTAACACATCCACAAATCCAGAAACATATAGATCTATAAATTCATAAGGATCCATAGATCCGTACATTTACAAATATATATAATATTTATAACTTATTAGAATTTATATATTTTCAGAGCGCGATAAAGAGACAAGTTTTCGTGTAACTATCAAATAATCTTTATTAACAATGGAAAACTGTTCATATTTAACATTGCACTTAATATTACGTCTCCGTATAAGTTTAAATTAATAATTATTTCTCTGCAAAGATATAATTAATAATTATATCTCTATGCGAGAATCTCTCTGCAAATTGTTGCAAATTGAATTTTGTTCGATAACGTATTTTCTATCAATTTTATTAAATAGGTAGTTACGCGATTTAGTAAGTAACGATTAAGGAATTACAGAGCGATTGGATTTAAAATCGAAGTTCCGAGATTTGAAATCGGAACGTCGAGTTGGAAATAGTCGGGCTTTATTCATCCGCGCATTACAGTCGGTAAATCGAAACGACGACGACGTACCTACTCCCATTACGGGTTTTTCTACCTGTTAGTTCGATCGGCGAACGAGCGCGCCCGTCTGACTCGCGCGGCTCGACAGACTTTATCTACTTAGAATAATACTTCAAACGGAACCGACGTAACTACTCGTCCACATGCAAGGCCCGTTGCAACCAGAGTGACGTGTGTTAAATGTAACGGCGTAAGCCGCACGCGATTCAGTCGTAGCGCGAAAATGTAAAAAATTGGTCGTCACTTGTTTAATAACAACGTCAAAAATGTTGTCAGAATTTATAAAATAGTAAACAGTAACAAACAAAAAATATTATAGGTTTCAGAAATTGACACGAGAAACGGTTTAAAAAATGAAAAGTTACGTCAAATTTTGATAAAATAAATAAAACTTGTGTATGTACTACGTAGAAAATAAGTAAAAATTGTTGCATATGACGAAACGATCTCTTTTACCTCTTTTTTGCTAAGCCGATATGGCTGCGAAGTAAAACTCGAATTTCTGGACGGCGGTGGCGGTTCCTTCGCTCTTGCTTCCACTTCCTGAAGAACAACGAGTCTCCGATTCTCTTGTTTCCAAGATAACGCGGTGAAACTTTCGAAAAAGGATCCATCTGTTTCTTGAACACTATAATTAAGAGACGATTCAATTAAGTAAATTAATAATTTGTTCTTGTATTGTGTTGCAATATAAAAATGGTTTGTTTAAAATAACAAATAGAGAAGTTGTGTAATAAAAGAACATAATAAATGTTCAATCATGTAATATTGTAATAAATGTAATATACTATGTAATAAAACTACTATTGTAATTAATGATGTGTGTGTTTCCAAATTTATTACCTATGACGAGAGGCTTTTAATTTAAACAAACATTTTAATGATAAATAAACCTAAATATCAACTTTATGTTAATAATATTAAATATTAGTAGATATTAATAAAGCAAACGCACTTATAGTATTTATTTAATGCACTTATTTTAATACATTTAATACATTTAATGCACTTGTAGTATTTATGCACTTGTAGTATTTATATTAAAAAAACGTGGAAATTTTTCTCTAACAATAAGCAAATTCAGATTTGATTTTGTTTTTGATTGGTTATTTCAATATATATATATTTATATAAAGAATATTTCTAAATAAACAGATAACTATTGAGAGTGAGCTATTAATTAACTAATTACTTTTATCATTGCATATATGCAATGATAAAAGTAATTAGTTAATTAATAGCTCACCCTCAATAGTATACGTAATACGCATTTGTGGCAGCTGAATGTATGTATGCTTTATTCAGTGCAAGCACTGCAAGCAAATCAAGAGAAAAATGTATCGTAATGTATCAATGCATATTGTGCAATTTGCATTCGTAAATAAAACTGTATTTCCGTACTTCGTGCAGTCGCTTATTAGCCTGGCGATTTTTTCACTGTCGCGTGTACATCAAGTTTCGCAATCTCGCGAAACTATCGATCGCTATCGATGCTCTCTCTCTCTCTCTCTCTCTCTCTCTCTCTCTCTCTCTCTCTCTCTCTCTCTCTCTCTCTCTCTCTCTCTCTCTCTTTCTCTCTCTGGTGCATTGGAATTTTAACACGACGTATGCACGTTTGAGTGCAAAATAACAAGCATGCATGTAGGATTTTTTCTAGTATTAAGTTTGATATCTCATATAACTATTTATTCATCCACCGATTATATTTCATCATCTGTTATTCGTCGTAAGTAATATTTATTCTCTGTCTAATTTATGAATGTTCATATATGTACAACAAATGTCTCAATTTAATATAAAATTGTAATTTGTTATAACAAAATTATGAAAATTCAAACGTAAATCTTGTTCACAGATTTACTTATTACTTATAATTTCTTAAATAAACTTATGTGTATATTACACATATGTTTATTATTATGCTATATTTATCAGCGATAATTTTATAAGCATTGACATATTCCGATAATATTCCAAGGATTAGGTAGAAAAATAGTGTAATAACTTTTGACGTCATTTTGGCTACTAGCAATTCATGTCTTTCTGAGAAGGCTTTTGCCGAGAAATAGCTTTTTCTCGTTAACGCGAGCTCGATTATTGGAATCAGGATGGGCAGCCACGAAAACACGACACTAACGGAGAGAGGTTGTTAAGCAACGTGATGGCGCAAACCTATAATTGTTCCAAGATGATAGGGATCTTAGTTGCCTCGATAGGTATCGCAGGTCGCAAGGAACATTCGATGCACGGTCGCTCGAATTAAACTTGCAACACACGGAGTGCGCTTTGTTACTGACTTCCTCGCACGCTGTCTTGCAAGATGTAGAGCAGAGAACAAACAGGCTCTCTGCATAATTTGTTACTTGAGACAAAATATAACACGATTGCTAGAAACATTCAGTCTAGAAACGTTGGAGCACGTTACAATTTTTATTTTAACATATTTTCTTTCTCCTTAATTTCTCTTGGCTTACAATAATAAAAATTTTTTTATAGATTTTGTTTTTCGATTCCGCCGTACTAAAAGAAATTCAAATCGTCGTAAAGATATCGAGTAAAAAATTCTTGTAAAATCTTTATTTGCCATTTGCAAGATAGCACGCGAGAAAAACCATAATGAGAAACACTTCGTGCATAAAGTATAGTTTAGAATTGAAACTGTGTGTCATTTACATAATGCACGGCATTAACGATGTTCCCTTTTACGGCTCGCATAATTCGTGAATCGTCGTATTAATAACTGAAGCGACTTTCGTATTTTACATTTTAATGATGTCTTTATGATCAAAAGCGACGACGTTATGGACCGGTTCTCTCGTTAATTTAATTTTTAATTAAATAAGTGATTCCGCGGTGCATTTAGATGACTCGCTCTGCGTTGCGGCTTAATTACGACGTGAAAAAGTATGCAATTTTATTTCCATTTCTGTAATTATTATGCCGAGACGTGAGGAAGGATTACGTAATTCGTATAACATGCGAGTGAAGCCCAGTATAATTCGATTACTCTCAGTTCTACAAATATTTCTCTCACAAGTCACACGTGCGTGTAATCTCAATCGGTAAGCAAATGTACGCATCAATAAATGCATGCCTATTCGATTCCCACTAATTGGAAGCAACCGCGTGGGATTTCCCTGAAATTTAATATTTATGCAATATAATACTTAATTTAGGTTAAAATTACTCTTTATCCTGTAATAACAACTTCATCTTAGAATAAAGTTAAATAAAGACTGTATTAGTTTTTGTATTTTCTTTGAATTAAATAAAGTTACTACTTCCAATTGACTTCTCTACAGCAACAATTAAATAAACAATTATAATTTATACAGACAATTTTAAAACTACAATGGTTTATATAGCGCTAAACTAACTTTATAAATATTAAATTTATATTAGAGCAAAGTTTAGTTGGTATCAAGTGATAATCTCATGTTTCATTGCTTCCTTTTGTTTCCAATATTCGATAATTCTAATTGACACCTCGACATTATGACAATCTTTCAATAGGAGTGATGTATCTAATGTAATTGAGAGAGATGTATATGTATAATGATTCATCATCTCTAATTTGGATTAACATCGACTGCCATGTGATTAACATCTCTATTTGTTCTACATAAAACTTGTGTTTTTGCAGCCTTTGTAAATTTTCTTTCTTTAAATTTCTTTTGCCGTCAGAAATATAAGGTCAAGGTAAAGTGGCGGGTGCGGTAGCTAAATCGGGGGCGCAAAGGCATGTCGCCGGAAAGAGACAATAATGCTGTCAACGTGGCTTTTTACAAGAGACCGGGTAAACGGACGTGAAAAGAGTTGTTCGAGGAGGAAAAAAATGCTGCGGAGGAACACAACCAGCCGTGGGCATCCTCGTAATGGAAACCGAAAGCGCACCGACGACATTCTTCTCATCGTCATTCTAACGTCGAGTGCATGTTCGCCACGCTGTGAATTGTAATTTGATCAGCGTCGACTTCCCGTCTTTCGGGCTTCCTCAGCACTCAACTTTCAAAGACCCGTTTTATAAATTACAATCCTTCAATTAGGAAGGAAATGTAAGCAATTTTCCTAATTTTCTATTATTACATTTTTCTGAACCTCTATTTATTTATTGTTAAATTTTATATTTCTGTTCTTTTTTATTTCTAGAAAGATTAATATGATCTATAATTTATTACTCTATTAATATTTATATAATTATTATATCTATATAATTGCCAGTTTTATTCATCTCTTTTACTTTTTTAATCTCTGCGTAAAAAAAAACAATTTAAAGTGTTAGAACTTAGAACCTTTTATTTAACAGCTAATGCAAATACTTGTTTTTTTCACGTCTTCTTTTTTTCTTTGTCGTCAAAATAAATTCACATAAGAAATCGTACGGTAAATTAGACTTTACGTGTCTCATGATATTAACAAGATTGTACCTGATTACCGACTCGTTACTTGTTTAATTGTTATTTAATAATTTCTCTTCGTTGCCTGTTGTAAAATTACGTTCCTTTGTCGTTTTCTTGAGGTCAACTACGCGGCGATAAGAAGGCTGAAACTGAAACGATAAGATTCTTAACAGCACAAGGGATGCTATATTTAAAATAAAATAGATTGCACGAACATTTCTGTATATCATCAGCTATAATTTACTGGTCCCGAGAGCAATAAAGTAGTCATATGTGACCCGGTTCATTATACATATACTATGTTAAGTAATCTTATAAATAGCTTATAATTTCGCAAAACTATAAAATAAAAACTTTTCAAGATATAAGTTAGTGAAGTGATATTTTTTAGAATTAGTTAAGACAGATTATACAATATAATATAAGAAATTAATAAATTGATTACATACTTAATACGTAAATTATGTACTTTTTAGCAAGCGTTAAATTGATAAATATAAATAGCACAAAGCACAAATATATCTTTTTAAATTAATATAAGTGAAATTAAAATCAAGCAGTGTTTAAAATACATTTTATAACTTATCAATGTAGATCAATTTGCATACGTAGATTAACTTGTCCATATAACATTCATTTATACGAAAAAAGTACATTTAAAAAGGACATTTATTTAAATATGCGCATTAAGCGAAAGCATTAATTTTGAAGCTGTATTCTCTTTCACCTTAGCACCTCTATTATACTAAATCAGGATTTTCTTATAATGAATCCACGCGAAGGTATGGCACTACGATAGCAGAATATCTACTTGATATCGTAAGGCGTTGAAATAGTCCGCTTAGGAAAGATCTTCTATCCCTCAGGATTCACCTCTTAAGAGAGCGTGAATATTTCACATCCTCTCTCTCTCTCTTTCTACAGGGATTCTCTCAGGGATAAAGCCTCATAATCGTACGCTCAAACAAAATGCGTTGTTCCTCGGTATCTTTATCGTTGGTTCGTTTTTATTCAAATCTTAGGATTTGCGGGAGTAAATTGTGCGCGTGTTGTTTTCTTAAAAAAATTAAAATTTTCAAGTTGTTTTTAAATCTAACATCTTAAAATACGTCAATAATGAAAGTGTCTCTGATGATAATTTTAATTTCACTTTCGTCTCTTCGGAGTTCGGTCAATACAGAAAAATCCACGCATTAAAAACAATGGCGAGTTCAAATAATTGGAATCTATCGCAAAGTTGAGTAGGCGATATCGTCCTCTTGAGCGAAAGGTGGCTGGTGATTACTCGTTCCGTTTACTTTCATCAAGAATTCGCATAGTAATGGAATTAATCAGATTGAAATATAATTGCAAAATTTTCAAACTTTCATTACGCGTTCACAGTTTTAGAAATCTACAAATTTTTAATTTTATGGATTTGAAAAATCACGAGGAAAATTTCATTATCAGAAAAAAGTTTCATTATCAGAGACGTTTATCGAGATAATTATAAATAAAAATAATTATTAATTGAAAATAGAATAAAGACAATTATTTTGTTTGCAGCTCTCAGATGCATAATATTCTTTGGATTCCGTAGATTGCGATGATACTTAGTAGTTGGAGGTACGGCAGATTATAGATGGGATGTGCCCAAGGCATACAACAATCTTTCACACCTCTTAATGCAGTCTTGACCTTGTCCGTGCCGAGTCGGACCCACTGACGAGAGAGGAAATAAGTGGGCACATGTCCTCGTTATAGTGGACGGTCAGCCCCGATATCGTATTTCAGGAGCGCGCCTTCTCGTCCAGAGCTTGTTAAGCGCGCCCCACTGCGCTAATTTATACAAAGCAGTAGGGCCGTATATTCCGACAGATACGGTATTAATAAACGGCCCCTGCGTATCTCGTGTGGCCATCGGGGGCGGTTTTAAGCTCCTGACGTGCATGTGTGCCTTTCGCCATGGATGACGTTCCTCGATGTCGTGGGCGGCTCGGGAATCGGGTTTAATCCTGGCTCTGTCTCTTTTGTCCTTCAAATTAGCTCTCGTTTCGATCGTCGCAAAAAGTATTTTCAATGATTCTCCAGACGAATTAGTCGTTGGGCATAAACGTTAAAAATTAACTTTCAGTTTTGCAAAAATTAATTTAATTTTACAATCTCTGAGAACATCTGGAAAACAGAACGGAGAATGAAAAGAGCTGATGATCACTGCAATAAAGGTGATTGTATGCGAAACAAGTGCTTGTAATCTGCATGCATTTTTTTTATATTTTTTTTACGAGAAACGTAATTTTTACCTCTCACGAAGTAATAAATAAACATGGAGCAATAATGGATAGAAAAGTGAACCGGCGCGGCGTAGAAACGTGATGCTCGGCAGATCTTTTGTTAAGTAATTAGCAGCCTGTGGGGAAATAAATTAACTCTCAGCAAACCATTTTCGCAAAGTGTTACGCCAACGCTTGCTGCAAAGTTTTCTAGGATAATTATGTCTCCATAACAACGCAATTCAATTCTTGCAATCTTTCGCGGATTATCGAAAAAATAAAATATTATCGTTTCATATCCACGTATCGTATTATTCGACGAGTTAACATGGATCGTTTCAGAATAATAAAACAGACATTGGATTACCCTGTAGCGCGTGGACGGTAAAAAAAAGCACACAGAAAACTGCACGAGCTGGCAACTAGAAATATAACTGGAACGTGCGAGTTCTTGATTTCTGCTTGATTGTTTAACGCAAACATTTACGTTTTGCCGGTAAAATGTGAAACAGATATACCTCTGTCCAAAGCATTTACATCCGCACTATATTTGATTTATATAAGTGTTTTGCATTTTATAATATATTTTATGTCACGTTCTCATAACGCTTACAATATTTATTTTATTACAGATGTATAGATTTATACATTTACAGTATTTTAATACTTATTTTAATTATACATTTACATACAAAGGAACTTAAGGAACTATTAACAAAGTACTAGCTTTAGAAAATTTTCAAGCACCTGCATGTATTACATGCATATCTTAATAGTAAATATCTACTAGGATCTTTTTCTTTTCATGGGATTGTATTCTCAAAATCGATAAGTCTGTGCTAGCAACAAGCAGCCAGTGTTAGGTGGCTGATATTCCGTTTCTCTGAATAGTGCTCTTCCTTTAATCCAAAGTCTTTTATGGCATCTAAGACGTAGATCGTTATTGAGATATTCATGAAAGAGCTCTCTCTCTCTCTTGAGAAAAAAGCATATAGCGTGAGTAAGATTAAAAGCTGCAATTGCATCTTCTGCACCATAATTCTCTCGAGAATTCAACTGCCGATGATTCAACTCATCTCAAGGTTGCAACTAAATTATAAAGAGAAATTGTACATTGAATCTTTCATCTCAATGTTGTTAATTTTGGGAAAATTTTTTATAATTTGTGTACAATGTACTTTTTATTTTTAATTCTAATACCGTTATTAATTTATATATAATAAAAATACATTAATATAAAGATTATATAATTATATAAATTAATTGTTATAATCTTTTACTGTATAAGTAATTTGGGAAGCTAATGAAGATTATAATTATTTTCAAAATGTTTTTAGAATCTTTCTTATAATTTTCATAATTAATATGCGTAATAAAAAAATTTATTTTACTTTACATGTTTTACTTTACATAATGATAAAGAATAATCTGTTCAAATAATATCTTTTCTTTTTAATAAAAAAAAAACGCTAGATATAAAAAGGCAATTTGTTAGAACTAAATTGAACAACTTTTCTTCGACAAGATAGAAGGGAGTTAAAGGAAAAAAAACTTGGATTGTGATTGACCCTCTGCACACCGAAAGCTTTATCGCGTATTTCCATCTAGCAGCGCTACAGGGCTTCCTGGAATTCTATTAATAGAACTACTCAACGGGGGCTCCTTTTCTGCTTCTGTCAAAGACAAAATCTTCGATACCGCATCTTCTTCACCCTCAACGTGTCTTATTCCAGTCGCCTCTTCTCTCATTTCTACCGAACCCTCCCGATTGATCGATCTAATATCCGCCCTTGCACCTGCCCGCACTTCCTCTTTGTGCGAGTCCCAATTTTTCCGCCCTTCGTTCGGCCTTGGAGAGAAAAAAAAGAAGAGGAATTTCACGCGACCACGACTACAAGTTTACCCTCATTGAGATATTAAAAGTATCTTGGGGGACCTCGATCGTTCCACCTGGACAACTTCTGGGAATCGAAGCAGGCTGTTGCGGTGGAACTTCGCACGCGACTTTTTATCAAGACTAACTACTTATCCCGCCGGGGGATCAGAAGTTTGGAAGTTTTATTCTGAAATCGTGAAATAAACTTTTTTTCAGTGTCGGAATAAAAATGAAATTTGTTTCCTTACCGATATAATGTACAATTTTATCAGCGACGACCTGGTGACGATTGAGATAACGTGGATGATCTAGTTTATTCCAAAAATAGCTTAAGAACATTATCGTAAGGATTGGGATATCACTTGTGTGATAAGACTATTTCGTATTCATGAGTAAAAATAAAAAGTTTAAAATTCTAAAATGCAAGCATTAATAAAATTAAAAATCTCTTGGTTAAGTGTTTTAAGCTATAATTGTTCAGGAACATTTGATTTCAAGAACTTCACAATTTCAAAGCGTAAGAACATACCATTATAATAAATATTGACAAGTTGAAGATATATAAAGTGTTTCTCGAAGTGATACACACGTGGACGCTAAATCGACGATTTGCAATAAAATCACAAAGAGGGTGCTTCAAAGTACCTATATTTACATAAATATGTCGTTACGAAAGGATCTTTTTATCGAACAACACCTCTTCACGACTCCCTGAAGAGAAATTTACACGAATTAAGTAATATATTGTGATACCATCAATAGAGGATATTTTCTTGACAGAATTCTATCTCGAAGATGGAAATTTATTCGGAACTAACACGAGAGGATTCAGGAGGTCGAAGGGTCACGTATCTCGGACGTTGCCTTTTATACAGATCCTTTTATCTCGACGACCGGACGTGTTGCTATATTTCTTAAGACCGTCCTCGTACACGTTCTATTACCTCCATTAGGGTAGCTACATTCTCGTTTCCATTCCCGCGAGGTGGACCGCCGGTGGTCGACATCGATCAGGGCACTGTGTGTATCACGTCGATGAACAATGACGACGATATGGCATCGTGATCGTGTTCATATCGGCGCCGGGCCATTCGCGTCCCGCGGTGAAAGCCATACGATCGGCTCTGCTAATGTAACTTCTCGCTCGTCATTTGTGTCCGCGGGATGAAATATCGCGTTCGTATCTTCGCACACAAGTTCAACAGCCTAAGCTAGTCTCATTCTCTGCGTATAGTGCGAATAGTTATAATAATATAAATATATAATAAAATGTTATCTTAATTCTTCCAAAAATCTTGAGGATCCAGATATAAACTTTGATGCCACTTTCTAGTTGGAATTTATGTATCTGAATATAAAAGAGACACTTTAAAATATATATCATAAAAATGTATGTAAATTAAAAATTATTTAATTGATAATATAGAAATTAAAACACAAATAGAATCAAAGAAAAAACCGTGTATAAAACGTTCCTTTACTCTATCGAAAAAATTGTAATCATAAAAGGTTTGTAACAAGATTATTACAAATATTATAGAAAATAGAAAAGTATTTAGAATTGTAATTTAGATATTATTCCTTTCATGTCTTTAAAATATTTTAATTTCCTATAATGTCTTATTTTAAATGTAATAGTTAATTTTTACATAGACAATATGGTTGTGAAGATTAAAGAAAACTTTCATTTCAATCTTTTTACTAACTTGCAAATGCACATATACACAAAATGCGTCACAGTCTAGCAATGCTCTTGGATTTATAAAGCGCGAAAAAGTTGTGCTTTCTTACTCGGTGATTTAAAAAAGTCTCACTGTTGCGTTCTGTACATTATTGGATTTTACGAAAGCGCTTCGCGTAAGCACCTGACTATCTTTTATTGGCGTACTAGAGACGGTTTATCATGCTACTTTTGCCGACAAAAGATGCGGTCATAAAAGTAACCGTTCTTACTAGACGTTGTCAGCGTGCTTCGATCGCGTTTTATTTCTATCACACCTATGTCTCTACTTTTATCTTACAATTTCTACTACGGATACTGTAATGCAATGGAGCAGAACATGATGATCTTAAATGTTCTCGTTCCAAGTTATTGATAATGTAACGTGAAATAGAAGAGATTGGAGAACGATCGGTTTTTAATAAAAAATTTTAATACAAAATTACATCTTATTTCCATTTGTTCCGATATAATCAACTAATAAATATTATTGATCATTAAAAATAATTATTCGCTTCATTTTACATTTCTAAAAATGCAAACTCTTAATTTTAATTAAAATAAGTGCAATAATTTTTTACATATTTGCTTGTATTTTGCAGCTCATTAATTAAAAAGTATTACACATTAATTAATCACACATTTTTTCAATAAATTTTACTATATTGACACAACATAAAATCTTGTTTTCAGTTTCTTTTTGAATTTTATATTCAATATATCCATATGTAATAATAAATATTAATATATATTTGTCTAATAAAATCAAGAAAATCACTGAATCTCGGTAAAGTTTTATAAGAATCATACATCAAACAAGTACAGATCTATAAAAAGGGAGAAAAATCATCGTTCGATAATGGCACGGCTATTGCAATAGCCGGCCACGCCGGAGACCTCAGGGATCAAAACTGTGTAAAGGCTCTTGGAGAAAGGCTCCACGTGTAACGCAACGAGCGTGAAGCAGGACGCTGTAAAGTATCATACAAGCAGATGCCGCTCTTTTCTCTCGGATATTTTCCTAGTACGGTACACGCTGCCACTTTTATGCTCTACCACGGTCACAAGCGCGACACTTGTTGACTCTCTTTTGCACGAGGTCGCTCTAAGTGCTTACACAGTCTTACACTACTCCGATCAAGCAATGCAAGCTAGAAGCGTTGCAAGAAAGATTATATTGCAATTGTTAATTTTAACTATAGATAAAGTGATATAAATGCGATTATTAATAAACTAATACAGCACGATATTAGTAGCATTTGATTAGCAAAATCAGATTTTATGAGAAATTCTTAGAATTTTAAACATTTGAGTTATATCATTCTAAAGTTTTAAAATTATAACGTATAAATATGTCATATGTATGATACTCATTTTTGACAGATATTTTAAATCCATAATTTTTTCTTTAGATCTCTAATTCACAAGATTTTTACACTTTGAATTATTTCATTATTTCAATTTACATCATAAATGAAATACTAAGCATTATAAGAGTTCGCGTCTTTTCATTAACAATAGGTAAGTCTATAAGAGAAAATTTAATTAAAATTCAGTTAAAATGAATTTAATTAAAAATATTCACAGACATTATATGTGATTTAATCGCAATTACAGTCACAATCTGCTCGCGTTGTCAAAATACTTTTTTGTCGCTCTTATACCTTTCATCAAAAGATCGTTGAGGACAGTGAGCCGACATCTTATAATCTTAATTACTCGGTGGGGAAATTAGCGCGGAATAAAATTAGTATCTCCGCTAATGCTCTCTGAGAAACTCGACTCACTAAGTTAAGATTCCTGTCTGCCGCAAGATGAGATCGGCTGAACTTACCCTCGGAATGGTTCGCTCAAAGAGAGACCCCGGACGCTTCATAAAGCTTTATTCGCGGTAAATATTTTACGATGGTCGTTGGAAAGTAACGTTTGCATTATGCCGATCGTAATAAGCCTTAATATACAGAACATCTGCAATTTCCCTACCGAATACATCGCGTAGGCTGATATTAACTCTCTATAAAATATGAAGTATATCGTTCATATATCTTATCACAGTTGTTGATGACAAGATAAATTAAGAATGTGCTATTTACTGCATACATATTTATACAGAATCGTCAAATTTTATGAACAAATTTCTACACCGTGATATCTTCAAAACTAAAAAAAGAAAACAAAAACTAATTCACACTCTTAAAATATGAAAAATGGTTTTTATCATTTTAAAGTAAAATTTATGCTAAATACAATTTAATTTTTTACACTTTTAAGGTTTAATTTGTTATAATCCCTTCTTTTTTCATTATTCGCGCTTTGAAATAACGACACATCTTTAAAGAAAAGTTACTTTTGTTCTTAATAAGCGAAAAAATCCTCTTATTCACCAAATCTGATCATTATTGAGCATCCTGTATAAACACGTACGTTTAAGGAGAATTTAACCTATCGTAACGATCTGTAAATAGTGGTGGCCGTCCATTATGTTGCACTTAGGACCGTCGCAACACTCCTTGACAATCTCGAGCACCCTTCATTGGCACGTTGCTGGCAACGTAGTTTCCAACGCTAATCGCCAATAACAGCTTCATCTCTGAAGAGCCTTTTAACAATAATAACTTGACAGATTTTGGATCGCCGTAAAAATTGTTTGAATGAAAAATTGAAATTGTTATTAGTAACACATTTTAATTTTAAATATTATAGATATAGATAGCTCGTAGCATTCTCAATAGATTTTTGAAGACATATGCGTAACTCAGAACGTAACTCAGAAATAATAAGCTGCAAAAACGAGATAAATATAAAATCGATAAGCATTGAGTTTCGTTGATTCTATTCAACGCTAAGCATTACGCGAAACTCTTCGAACGGAGTTAACATCCAGAAATCCGCACCTCAATTTTGAGAATATATTCCCTGGAAATGCATTATGCATCTCGAAACATTATAGAACGCAATTTTCATAATAGCATGAAATAAAGATAAGATTCGCTGATCTCCCAATTGACTTGAAAATTTTGCTTTGGACATTGAATGTGAAGATATCGCGTTGCATTAATTTTAAGTATATTATATATATAGGCTGCGTTCGGGGAGCGCGCTATTAGCGCTATTGCATCATTCTATCTTTATCGCTTATCAGGTATAAAACAAGGATAGAATAAGCAAATAGCGCTAATAGCGCGCTCCCCGAACGCAGCCATAATGTTGCATTTGAGGCGAAAAATATTTAAAAAGAAGACCTTTGAAAAATTTTATAAAAAATTTTCTAAAGAAACCTTTATGAGATAAATCTTATAAAATATTTTATAATTTTATGAGTTTATCGTTATAAAACTGAACGTAATGCAAGAACACCGTAATCATAAAATACTAAGTAAGTTTCTGTAGCGTGCATTAATTATTTTTAAAATATATTTATTAATGGAAGCGTCTCCTTTTTCAATTAGGTACTGCATATTAATTTGTAATATATATCTACTTTATTATTAATGCAAATGAATTTTTGAATAAATGGCTCAGATATACCGCATGCTGCACTTTTTTAAAAAGAAACTGAGATATTTGTGCTCGAATACCGAGATATCTATTTCAATTTTACAGTAAATATGTATATACATGTATAAGTATCTTCCTAAAATGACCTATATTTACTGAAAAGACCGTCTGGGAAGGTAATGAAGTTACAGAACTCATCTTGTTTTCGAGGATCGTAGCGCTCCTCGAAAAACGGATTTCCGTATCGGAGTGTTTTTTGCTGAAATTACTGCAGTTCTACGAGCATCTTTGTCTACATAATGCAGGAGATTATATGTATATAGATGATAAACTCACGATGAAAGCATGGTGGTCAAGTTGGAAACCTTTTCATAAAGTTTTTTATGCGACACCGTTGGTGACCGTGCCATAAAGTTAATTCGTCATTTCAGAATCGCGATAGCTATTTTCGGTCGTCTCCGTACGCCCGTTACGGAGCATTTCCAAGCGTTTTCCACTTTTACGAACGCCCGCCGGCTATTTGCCGTTTTATTTCCCCTTTGTAATTTCATTCGCGACTCTGCTGCGACTTTGCCTCTTTCTATTTACCTTGTCCCGTAGTTATATGACGCGAGTTAAAGAGTGACGTTCACATAAACGAATATCGATCGGAAATTGTGGTGCAGAAAATAAGTGGTGAGTTCATTAAAAGCTTCGACGCATGTTAACGTGCACAGTAGCTTTCTCTCGTAATAGTTCAAGGTTTTTAATACCGATAGTCAATGATTCAAGATCACAATAGTTATTTGAAAATTTGTAGCGTAAGAGAAATTCAACGATTAAATAGCTGATAAACTTATTATAAATCGAAGATGTAAAAATCCGAAGATATAATTTCTGAATATTAATTGAAACTTTGAATATACTTGTAAAATATTTATGAAGTAAATTAAGGAATTTGAAAATAATGTATAAAATTAAAAAGACGAAAAATGAAAACATAGAACAGAGATCCAAAGAACTAAATTTATGTAAGGGAAAATTTTGTAAATTTGATATTTTAAGTATTTAAATTTATCAAATTAAGTCCAACATTTAATACGGAAAGGATCTTTACGGTTTTTCTCGGACTTTTAGTGAGTCGATACCCCCTCTTGACAATGAAGAAAGGTACTAAAACTTTTAATATGTATGGGAACACGTTCCATTTATATCTATCTTCACCTTTCTTGGGCTTTCGACGATTTACGAGCAACCTTTCGAATAATTATGGCCACAACATATCGACAATATTTCTTCGCCTTACCCCGTAAATCCTCATTAGCAACGAAATTTATAACTTTAACATTGCTTGCAACACAGCTTTCTTACAAAACTGTTTCAAGTCTGTATATCTTCAACTAATAAAAAGTTATTAATGATGTTTGAATTAACTTATTATTTCTTAATAAAAATATATCTTTATCGTTGGTTTTTCAAGCTCTTTATCTATTGCAATCGCTCTTTTTCTATATTCTGTTGTTCACTATCTATATTATAAAATATATATATGTTTAAGCTAATATTTCCTTCGCATTTTTTTTCTTATTTTTTCTTAATTATATGATATTTAAATTCTTAAACTTATTTACAAAATTTATTTTTAATTATCTTTTATATATAAAATAAAGGCAAATAAAACCACTTGATAAAAAGGAAAATAGAATTAGAATATTTATCCATGTGCGAGCAACAGTATTTTCATTAAAATATCATGATAAAAGTATCAATTTTAAAGATTTTGTTGCAAGTTTGAAAAATTAGAAAATGGAAGACCGACCACGAATTGACGGTGAAATAGAAAGCACCAATATTGCTTTAGCGATTTGCTAGCTTCAAGATCTTAAAGAACCGTTTGGGAACGAAACTTGTACGATCGCGGCAAAAGCCATCGGGTAGCGATGAACAATGTTTTATCAATAAAGATTCAATAAAAATTCCCTTGAGAACTCTACCCAATTGCTTTGAAGTACAATACGGTAGTACAGTACATACAATACAGTACGAATTGACTCGTGCTGCCAATTCGGACAATGCATTACCAATACGGTTTCTACATGTCAAAATGGAGATAAGTAGGAAACCGAACAACAAAGACATACGTAAAACGAAGTTAAGGAAATGCGGTCATACGAGACTCGATTTCTACATGACAAAATGTGACGGTCTCTTCCAAAGCGTACACGAGAGAAGAATACGTAAAAGCATTCCTCAATAGGTGCTCCTTTGTGGCGTTTACGTTTGTTCGTTCTTAGAATGTTATTGTGTTATTATGTTCGGGATATGTTTGCCGAATATGTATCGTGGCGAACGTTTCTCGCGTAACAAAGAAGGGAAAGACATTTTTTTGCTAAAATATATATCGCACGAATCTAATAAAGTTGTGATATGCGTCATATTATTAAAATTGATATCAGAAAGTGTAATAGACAATTTGCGGAGACAATGATAACTTTAATGCATCACGATTCGCTCGTTGCGTAACATTTAACAAAGTTTAATTAATTGAATGTTATTTACACATTGTCGAAAATTAGTTTCAACGCACGGTAATTTGCCGTTAATACTCTCTATATTGATCACGGATAAAAAGCACTTTACAACCGCTGCTACTCGTATTATGATAATGGAATGCATCAACGAACATCAACGAACATCCCAATATGCTCATTTTGTATTGAAAATATATATAGATGTAAATTTTAATTCATTTTTACACTTTTCATTAAAGAAAATCACACCCCAGGAAAAAAAGATTATATATAATTATATATAATCTTTTTTTCCCGGCACGTGCTCTTGTCTTTCAAAATTATCTCGCAGATTAAAAAGAAATATTATTATTAAATGATAACGTAAACGATTAATTGGCACAGCTAATGCAACATTAATTGAAATGTCAGACTAATCGAATAGTTGACGCAAGAAATTGTCGATTGAGCGAGAGGCACATTGTATCAGCCTACGTACACCTGTGTTCTCGAACGAATCGATAGACATAGACGCACACTCGCGAGCACAATTAGATAAAGCTCAATCTCTAGTAAAGGTGTTTACAAACTTGTTTACGATCGAGTAGCGAATAGAAAAGCGATAAGTAAAAGTTTACGTCTGCAAAAAACACTAACGCACATCGACGCTTTTATACGTCGCTCGCAAAATTTACAATTTTTATTTTTCCTTCAAAATCCTATCGTTTTATCAAAAGACTCTCATGAAACGGTAAAATTGTTGAGTTGTCTCGCTAGAGACAACTCAATTAAATCTTGCTTAGAAAACAAGTTTCTACTGTTGAAATCTTCTTTGCGTATTAAAGACGTGATAAATTTTAAAATTAATACTTAAAAAAATATAATTATGTAAATTTTATTATATCCATTCAATACTTAAAAAAAAAACAGAAAATGTGGATATTATTTAAATGATTTCTAAAAAATTAGAACATTTTTAAGATATAAATTTCTGTTTGTCTGTTTGTTTTTTATTAATATTAATAAAGTAAAAATTTATTCGTTAGAGTCTTAAGAACTTTCAACTTTTAGGTAACTGCAGCAAGAAATAGTTAAATAATTTCTATGATGGAAAGCATACTTTCATATAAATATCTTAAATCACACGATAATTCTTGTAAAATGAGCAAATATATATTTGACTGGGCAGACTGGGTTCTAATAAGAAGTTCGAAAGTTAAAACCTCCCTTCTAAAGTTTAGAACACTTCCATTTGAATTACATCAATTCGAGCTCTGCAAAAAAACTTAATAAGTAAACTTTATTTTCCGTGACCTCCTTTGAGAGAAACAGTCCCTCTTAAGAAAATGTCAGACGTTACCATAGCAGAGAAGAACATTCTCTGCAATAACAAGCAGATTTGTATATCCCTGAGCGCACATTCTCTTTGTAAGCTATCACAGTGATACAATCATTGTAAGGGAAACTATTCTGTGATTCGTGCAACATCCTCCGTTACGCTTGAATTCGCTTAAACTGATTTGTTATTTTTTGTTTGCTTGGATATTTTCAAGTATGCGAATAACTCCGGTAAATTTAGTTCTATTGCAGCTTTTACGAACTAAGAGTTACCGAATAATACTCGGAATAATACTTTCAACTGAAAGGGCAAACCACAAATGTTCTAGAATTTGGAAAAGAATTTAAATATTCAGTAAAAAGCACATGAATCTAGTCAAGATAGAGGGCTTCAACTTCAAATTTGAAAATATTATAATCCAAGCGTTTAAAAACACAAAGGAGAATCTTATTCGTAAAACTCATTTTATGAGTATAAATTTTATGAATTTTTTTACAAATAAAAAATAAAACTTTCTGTTAATTATAAACATTGATACACTTACTTTAATTATTCAATTTCGATCTTGATATCATAATAAAACTTAAAATTTATATTAGATTTATATTAGACATTTATTATATAATATTCTTAAATAGTTTTATTATCAGGAATAAAGATCCTTTTAGTACTTATATGTAATACATCTTGAAAAAAATTTTTTAGTATTTTTACTTATTGAAATTGAGACACAAATGCAATAAATGTCAGATATGAACTTAACATAACAGGATAAGGATCCAAATCTTGTAAAGTAAAATTAATGGAGTGAAGAATATGAAGAATATGAAGACTCTGGAGCCAGCATGGAATACTTCCTGCATACACAATGAAATATGATACTGGCCGCTCACTAAATGATCTCTCTAAGTCGTGGGTTAAATTCCTGTTAAAGAAAGATTAAATGCAAGTAAAGCAGGGTACTAACAGTGGCACATGTTTCTCGTATATCGTGCGTTATAATGCATGTCTCGTACTTCCATATTTCGAAGAAAGTTTCGCAAGGAAGCACGGAATGTTATGTCACCAAAACAGGACTGGTGTCAGCTTTCATTACAAAGTAATGAACTTTCCATTGTTTATTTCCTTCCTTCATGCGGGTTTCTCGTCAACGTCGTCAACGTTGATTAAGTTACACCTGCTGTGTCTAACTTCATTTGCCAGTCTCAAGTGAGATGTCTCTCGCTAGGGGAGACATCGCCATTTTATTTAAAGCGAAGGGTGATTCTCCGTTAGAATAATCCGAGGAGTAACTACTAAGTGATTGAGCCAGTATTTTAATCTGTATACATGAGAGTGATTGTTAGCTTCCAGTGATTTTTACGTGCCAATAAAAATTGTATTTATCTTCAAATAGATAGAAACATAACTTTTAAATAAGTTAAATACTTTTCTTACAATCTATATAGAATAAGATTAAGAAAATTAAAGCATTATTCTTACAATACTTCCTTCTGTAATTATCAGGAAATAAACGTAAAAAGGAAGTCGCGGATATGAACAGATCCTTCTTCATTTTTCCCTGGAAGTAGGTCACTCTAAGGTCTTCGGTTTGTCTCTTTGTCAAGGCGTGTCTGAGTTAAGATTCGCTACTTGTACATGTAAGATATCCCATTGGGAAGGCGTCTCTCTTGTTACGGCAGGACATTTATCACTTCGTGACAGCTTTCAGCTTCATCAAGTATGAAGTTTCACGTGTTACAGATAAGAAATTCGTCAGGTGTTGATGCAACGGAAGAACGGTGATTTGCTACATCGAGAGATTGCATTAACAAATATTTTATGCTATCGAAATTTTATATACTGTAACGAAATCTGACGGTTTTATTCAAGGGAGTCGAGTGCTTATTATTTTTACTTAAAAATCATTATTGTTAAAATATACCATTAATTTTTACGTGTTTTTATTTCGTATCGTTTGGATGTACAATATTATCGATTTCCGTTTTTACAGCAGGGCGATCTGCAAACCGTTATAACATATCGATATAAGAATATCTCGTCATCCTGTGCAAGATGAACAACTCTGGAATTCGATAAACGGCGAGTAGCTTTTGTTGATCTAAAGTCAGTTTCGTGGGATTCCCGACTTCGAGGACGCTTGTACAAAGGATGTCATGCAGGAAGGATAGCAGCCTTTGATTACGGCGGCTTCCATGAATTGAGGTCATCGAATGGCCAGACCTCGATATGTCTCTTCCCTTTGACGGAAAGGATGGGTTCTCGGATTTAGGACAAACGGCAGGTTCTTTTCAGTGATCGCTTTGAAAATTGCTGAAATTTTTTTTCGGCTTATAACGTTGAGAACGTTATTTTCGTGGTGACGGGCCTGAACGGTTTTGAAAATATTTATCGGAGCGAATAAATCGAATTTTCCTCCTCATAAATTCACCTCTTGATAAGATTTAGTTCTACACATTCGTGAAACTTCAATTATTCATTGTGCAAACTGGCGGGACAATTAATAAACGTGATTTTGCAAAAAAAGATGAGAGATATTCATACGAATTAAATTTGGATGAGAATCGGACTATGATAGCACACAAAGCTTTGACAGAAAAAGGTTTATTTGAATATTAAATGTGAAATCGGAAAAATGTCCCGGAACGTTTCACGAGGGTCTTAGCCTGTCACTGTATTTTATGCGAGCATATGAATTTTAATTACACAGATAGCTTTTATTGCTAAAACTATGATATCGAACAACGACGCCTTTATTTTATATATAATCCTATAACATATAAGAGCGATCATAATAAATAAAAGCACGAATAATAAACATCTTATTTAAAAAATAAAAGTTATATTCGATAACTTTAAATAATTAAAAACATACAGATTTAAGCAAAATTAGAAATATACTATATTTATTATATATTCACAACAGCCGTTTTTAAATACTGATCGAGATGATTTAAAACTTTATCTATTTCTAGAGGTTGATCGGTTGATCTAATTCATATATATATGCTTTATTACATCAAATGTTATAATATTCATCACAAATAGAGATATAAAATACTAACTAAATACCAACTCAATGATAATTATAGCTAATTGTCTTTTTGACAAGATAATTTCGGGAAAATGTCATGAATTTTTTAGTACATTTTTCTCTAATTTATCTCATGATAAATAAAACTGACTATATTTATTTCAGGTGAATATCATGGACCAATGTTTTTTCTTGTTAAATGCCACATAATCATGAGTTTTCCTTCTTGTACAGAATCAACTCTAATATTCTTGCAACATGTTGGTGTACGCGAACATGTCTCGAGAAAATATGGTATATGAACTATGAACGCATACAATGCAAACTTGCGCGAAAGAACACGAGCGTACTTTAGGTCAACTTTACTGCGCCTTTGTTGCAGTAGAAACGTGGAAGCTTGTCGTGTATAAAGTTCAAAGGAGAGAAAGAGACAAGAGTTAAGATGTTTATTATTCTTGTGCTTGTTCTTTCCCGGGACCGACTGTGATAATAGACCTTGCATAAATCATAAACCTGCCGAGATAAGAGAATATTTTATTTGTGTAATCATCGATGCGTATGGTGTATACTTAATAATTTTCACGAATATTACATTTTATACATATCCAGTTGCGTTAATCACAAATATTGTTATACAGTAAAACAAATCTGTCAAACTTCTTATAAAATTTAAAGTAAAATGGTTTTCTAAAATGTATTTGTAACCTTGTAAAAATTTTACCATTTTAATATTTAATTTAAAATAACATAAAGTTTTAATAAATTTAATAAATATACATTTAATAAATACACAAAGATGTACACATAATATTTTTGTAGAAAAGAGATAATATTACTTACTTGCTTCTAAAAAGGATTGATAAAATAAATATGTTTCGATTTATATATTTTATATTCATTTTGCCTTTTTTCATGCATCTCTCTTAAGCACATTGCAAAAGTATGCAAAAGCAAAATTAACGTTTACTATTACCGCATATTAGCCTATCGGCTTACAGATATCGCGTTGTTGAAATGAAAATCAAGTCATTGCAATTCTGTCCATGGAACATCTCAAATTTGCAACGTATGAAAATGTCACGAGAGGAAATCCAGGTTGATAGAAGTATTTGCTGAGAGGGTGCGCTAGAGAAAAGAAGGGAAGGCAGGCTTTAAAAAGAGATTAACAGCTCGCACTAAATGGTCGGCTGCGCTTATGAATATGCAACGAAGCAGCTCAAGAGAAAGGTCGCGATGCATCGCGGCGACCTTATTAAAAGTGCATTCGCCGCAATATGCACGCGAAATTCCAAGGTGGAAATGCCACCATTGTTTGCACTTCTCTCCTGCGTCTTTCCAACTGCAGTTCGTCATAATTTACAGATGTAATGGGAACTTTTTAAGAGAGAGAGAGAGAGAGAGGTAGAGAGAGAAGGAGAGAGCGCGCGCGTGTGTGTGTCTCGAAAAGTCTCATGCGACTCGCTCTAAAGCGTTCTCCGATAGAAGCTGGGGATGAGAGAGAACGTTGTTAACTGGAAAGCTTAGCGCACAGCGCCAGCGTAACCGGATTAAAGCGTTCAATGGCTAGCTCACGCAACAGAGGCAGTGTCTTACTGGAAATCCGATTGAGACATTTGAAATTGTGCGAAGAGAATCTCGGAGATATTCGTGAGAATTCGACGAGCAATTAAACGAAATTATAGAGCGTGCATAAGGGACACGTGCGTTGGCGACGAAAAATAAGCTTCCTTCGAAATACCATTTCTATTTATATCTAACTTCGTAAATGTTGCTAATTTGATAGAGTCACGTGAATTGCGTTTGTCTTCCTAATAAAGCCGTGATCAGACTACGGATTGGGATTGAGATTGGATTGAAATTTGACCAATTAGAGCAAAGTTCACTAAACTTGAAGTTAGTTTTCTTTATTCTGATTGATTAAATTTCAATCCAATCTCAATCCCAATCCGTAGTCTGATCACGGCTTAACGATATATAAAATAACAATATAGTTCTATATAATAACGATGTAATCAATTAATAGCTTTGACTTATTAATTGAATACATTGTCATTAAGATATATTGTCATTAAAATCATTCGTTATAGTTAAATTAAATATATTCTGTTTCGGAACTTCTATATTTCGAAATATTTGTATCAAGTATATTATTTATGTATAATGTATTATGTTAATTTTTATATAAGTTTATTATCCAGCGTTGCGATTATTAATACCGTTCCATTATTATTTCATTTATATATAATTTCACTTTTGACAGTTATAGATTTATGTTATTGTGAACATCGTTCCTTATTTTACTTATTTTAAAATTTATGACAATCCATATGCAGTCATGTATTGTATTTGGAATATGTCTCGGAAATACGACACTTCTTCCGCGCTGGGAGATGCGCGCTCGTTATTCAAGATACTTACCCGGAAGTAGCCTGTATGTCGACCTCCGGCCAGGATGGTCTACGACGGCAGAACATAAGAGGCGGTCGATCGCTGGATCCGCCGCTCCGTCGAAAAGAGCCAACTCGCCTCGGTGATGTGGCACCGCTTCCTGTCGCAGGATGTACCGTCAATCCCGAAGCTGGAGTGCACTCGAGAGTGCGTCTACGTGCTGAAAGAGAGCGCGTGTGCGACGACGTGACGGTTCCTGGCGGTGGCACAACCTGAGAGAAAAATATTAACAAATCAGATTCAAAGATGTGTAAAATTCAATTGGAATGGCTAGTTAAAAGAAATAGTGAATATAATTGTGATGTGTTTAATAATTATTTAACTTTAATATTTAATTTACTAAATTAAGATTTTGTGTTAATTATAATAATAATAATGATAATAATAATCGAAATATATGTCGTTTAATTTAATTTAATATTAATATCTATAAATTAAAATTAATTTAACTTAATTTAATTTATTAATTATAAATATATTAGTAAGTTAAATATCTATTTCACAGGTAATTCAAATCGAAAATATTTATAAACGTTTATGCAAAAGAAAAGAAATTAGACATTAAAATTGATAATACTTATTTTAGTACGTTTCTTGTAGAACATGTCCATCAATTCTTGTTTAACAGACGTTTCAATTAATGCATTGATGTCAATAGAGATATTGTTTCATTAAAACCCGTATCCACCGACCTTTTTTACGCATTGATATAAGGTTTAATAAAATCATATTTGGTCGTTCATTTAAATGAACGATGCTAGCTTTAAATATCGAATAAATTGCAGCTAAACATTATTGTGCGTTCGATGCAACAATTTATCGCTGAAAATATGTCTCCATTCGTTTGCATAATAATATCTGTCATACTTATTAGAGAAACGCGTCCCTATTGATGCATCGTACATTAATAAATTCCGATTGTAATCGGAAATCGTAATTTCGCATTGTTAAAATTTTCCTGGTGCATACTTAATGTTGTTCCAAATATAATTTATATTCCAATATTGATAATATCGGAAAATAATGTCACAAGAGAATTAAACTTTTTATGTCTGCATAAATTAACACCGATGTAATAAGCGGTTAATTACTGTCTCTAGTGCATATCGGCAATCAATAAATCGATTTTTTCACTAAATGGACAACAACGATCGCATCTCTGTCCGTCCTCGGATCATAACACATCCTCTTTAATGTTGCCTTTCTTGGTTTCTTTAATTAACGGAAAATACGGCCGTCCTTTGGTCGATCTTGTACTATAAGGAGTTAATCTTACAAGGGAAAGTCGCGTACTTGGGGTCACCGAATTGAAAAACGTTTTTACATAGTATAGTACTCTTCTGGTATAGAGTACTATACTATGTAAAAACGTTTTTCAATTCGGTGACCCCAAGTACGCGGCTTTCCCTTGTTAATTTCATGCAATTAGATTTTCTGTTAGGATTCGCATTGGAATTTATCGCGTTATTTACTCGAGAAAATTTGTGGTTTACGATCGATCAATTACACACTGGAAAAATAAATGTTACCTTAGATAATGCAACTACTTGCTTGATTAATAAAAAAGTATGTTGGACGAAAAGAATTAAAGTTATTGTATTTTACTAAAATTTTATCTTGCCAAATTCTTGCCATTTATACAATAGCATTCAATTATTGGAATGCGTGTTAGAAAAATATCGGTTTATTAATAAAATCATTCAACGTGATTAAAATAATTCGAGATATATTATTTTGTTTATTTGCACAAAAATGATATCTATTTGCTACAATACTTCGCAGGTAATTTAATTAATTTATATACTTATTTCTTCAATTTAAAATAAACTCACAATACTGTACATTAGAACTGTGTATGTGCAATTTCTGAATCGCATATTTATTGAATTAATAAACAAATTTGACCATCAACATACAATAAGTTTACTGAGAATTAAGCACGATAAATGGATGCTCATGCAATAAATGCAATGAATTATTGATTCATTACCAATAAGCGCTCATTGAATTTGTTTTTTTGCTGTAAACGATGAAACTTAGTATAATAATATACTCTCAGCTTTAATCATATTATATTATCAGTAACGCGTTAAATTGGCTTAAAAATAGAAATAATCATTATTTATTAGCGATATTGTAATATCTTTTTAATTTTATATTAAGAAATAAATTATCTATATATATAAGATTCTTCGCTCATTCCGCACGGCACATTCTAGGCACGTACCTTGGGAAAACCATGTGGCGTAGCTTGCTGAGCAGCGGCCGTGCTGGTGTTGGTCGTCGAGGTGACGCTTCCGGTAGAGCCACTCCTTCCGGTCTCGCCCTTCGAGTCCTCGCGACTGAAGGAGAACCTTTTTGGGCTCAGACTAAAACTAGCCACGCTGTTCGTCACGTACTCTTGCAGAGAGCTGAAGAAACTCATTTTTAACGTTGATGCGGTGTTTCTTTCGTCGTTTTCTGCGTGAAAGCTGATATTGATTTTTCAAGCGATCGAATGTGTCATCGTCGTCTCCTCCTCGAATTCTTCCTTGGCTCGCTCTTAAGGACCGAATTGCCGCGATGCACCTTAAAATCTACGGGCATCGATCTTGCGGAAAATCGATCAGATACCGTTCACCGGCTGACTCATCGTGAAGAAAAGTCTTCCGACCTCGGGAACTTTTACGGTACTTCGTCGCGTCGCAATATCGATTTTCGGCTACGGCCATTTCTACACGCCGCAGGAGTCATCGTACTTCGTCGAGTACTTAAGATATTGCACAGCCCCGACATTTCGGCTCGCGCCGTTGATTCGAGGCAATCATCTATGAAAAATTGAGAAGATAAAATTAGACGTGCACCACATAATTGACACGTGCTAAAATTAATCAATCTTGGAAATAATTTGGCATATAAAAATATTATTTTCCGGTAAATTTCATGTGATCGTAGTGCAGAAATCGTCTGGCTTTTTATATAATGCAAATAGGAAGCTAGGATAGAAGTTTATTACCCAGATTTTAACTTCTGCTAAGAAAGCTATCGCGATGCCAACTTGCTAAAATGTTGCACGAACACATTAAGGGCATCTCAACTTTCCAACTTTCCAACTTTCTAACTTTTCGAAAACTGTTCATCAACTACATTTAAACTTAAACACGTATCCTATGCAAAGATTAGCGATCGATTGCACACTATATTTAATGTTATTCGAGTTTTGGAGAATACGTATTGTATATTAGAATCATTTATAAATTACGAATCATATTTTATGTCCTATTAATTATAAAATTTCAGAAACAATATAGTAATTCTGTTAACGACTTCGTTAAAAAATATAGAAGTACTAATATTGAAAAATCTCTAAACGGCATAACGTTCATGTCATAATTATTTATTGATCATAATTGAGTTACATTGCGCTCTACTAATGTGCTACGAGAACTCAATTCCCGTAGACCGAATATCCCGACATGATATTCTGTGATTCGTTCAAAAGTATCTGCCATGATCCGAGGGGCTAAAAGACCTAAAGTGGACTTGATAGAGCGTAATTACGAGATTCAGGACGACTTGAGGCTAGCTCGCAAGCTCTTTCTGGTCGGTTGGGGGCATTTGTCCATTACCGCGTGAGCCGCACATTAACCGAATCTCATTTGAAATACCGGGTTCCTGCGATTGAGAGTCGACCTGGAAGAGGAAACCGGCAAAGGGCCGTGGGGTTGGGCAAAATTAATCTGCGACCAGCTACATTTCCGCTGCGGTGCTGCGTGACGACGCAAAATACATACACGCAAACAATAAATTAGACAGCGATGCAATTAAGACCGCGATTACGTCTGATGAACAATCTCGCGAATCGGATGTTCTTGCGGTTACTTTTCTCGACAGATATTTTTTTAATTGTATTAGTAGCAGAAAACTGTCAGTATGAAATTTATGTCATATTGCATCACGCAAATTGTACATGCATGCATTGCAAACGAAATATCCCAGAAAATTTGCGAATTTTATTAAAGAAATTTTCGAGAGGCTCTCTCTCTTTTGTTTCTTGGGTACAATTCAAAAACTACAAAATTCAAAACTACAAATTCTTTCAGTTTATGATTTAAAAAAAAATCAAAAATCTCAAGTTGATAAAACTGATATCATAATTGTTGAAAATGCCTTGAGAGAGATGTATATTACGTGCATTATATTTTATAAATATACCTCCTCATTACTTATGTATACTAAATCAAAATATTTTATAAGCAAAAGTGCATATTCATTATAATTATATTAAATAAGCGTTAATTATTATTTCATCAAATGCAAGTAATTATTCAGCGGAAAGTTATCGGAAATAATGAAATTTATTAACAAAGTAAAGTAAGAAAAATCAAAGAGCTATCGCTCTGACGTAACCTTGGTAGTTTGTCCTCTTTCTTATGCAACATAAACTACACAATCTGTGAGTGGCGTTATATCTCGGATATATGTAGTTGCTCTCGAGTAAACCGCTGTTAATTGCAATCGGTTACCCGAATACATCTGGCGCAAAATGTAGCACTCACATGGGCTGGTATATCAGGCTGCGTTTAAGCTTCGAAATTGTCCCCCTAATCCGAACCGCGATGTTTGCAAAACCGCCGACGTCGCGAGAGCGTCGGGCTTAAGAGAAGTAATGAGCCCCGCAGGAAAATAGGATGACGTCGCCAGAAGGTAAACGCGCAATGTAAACGCGACTTGGCGGGGTAATCCGCGAAGTTACATTGAGATCACGGAAACACGCCAGCAGGCTACGCTGTGTTGTAAAATAACGTTTCACGATCGAATCAGCTGAGCCGGCTGGAAAATGAAACGTCGCCCCTCCCGCCCTGCTCCCCTGCCCCTTCAAAGTGATACCCGCGAGCCTGTTAAATCTTGTTCCAAATTTCAGCTCACCTTCTATTACGCGCGCACTTTCATGTTTAACAAAATATTTAAGTAGTGAGTAATTTGGACGATGATTTCAAGAGTAAATCCTCGAATTGCTTCGAACATATCTTGCTTGTATGTGAAAATTGTGATCGGAGAGAATCTGCCATTAAAAATGTATTGCTTTATTAAAATGTATAAATGCTTCTTATTATATTTCTTGTATATAGAATACTAGCTTGATACACCCGTGCTTCGCTACGGTATCCGTGAAACACGTTTTACCCCTTTTCATCCCGTTAGGGGTCGAATTTCTAAAAATCCCTTCTTAGTGGGTGCTTACGTCATGAGAGGAATACACTACCCGAATTTCATGTTCCTAGGTTCAGGGTTTCGGGCTGGGCGTTGATGAGTCAGTCAGTCAGTCAGTCAGTCAGGACATTTGTCTTTATATATATAGATTATACAAAGAGAGTGTCAATATCATATTTCAATCAAAGCAATTTTTAGGAAAGAATATTGTAAACCACATTTTATTTGATTACGGTTTCTTTTTTTCATAGTCAATTACGATTTTTGACTAAAAATTATCTTCATATATCTTGAAACATTTCCCGAATGTCGTATAAAAATTTAAATGTCGTATATAAATAATAAAATAAACATTGGAATTTGTTGAAAATAGTAGAACTATTAAATATTAATTATTTGAAATAATATTATTTAAAGATGTTTTTGATGATTCTAAGTCGATTCTTTACAGAGAAAATGCAAAAGTGCTTTGAGTTAATGATTAATATTTGCAAAAGAGAGTAAATTGTCTCAAATTAAAAAAAAATGTTCTTAAAAGTGTAATATTTGGTATTGTATCGTACCACCGACGTTAATAATATTAAGCTGCAAGAATGTATTTTAAAGGCTTCGAAGATGAATGCTGCATCTTAGTAATATTATATCTTGAAAGTTCACTTCTGCATGAAGTTTTAATGAAACTGCGTAGTTTCTGAGTAATATACCGTCATAGATAGAAGAAGAAGAAGGGAGTAATAAATTCCTGTAAGAGAGCATAACAGTTTTTGTTGACGTAACGACTTTCGGGGATTTCGAAGAACTCCGGAGAAGACAACACTCATTGCGACTTGTGAGATCACTTAACGATCCTTCGTGTTGCTTCAGATATCTTTTATATTTTTGCAATATCTTGCCGGAATAATTTCTTTCAGAGTTCACCAGTGTGGTAACGCGACTCTCGGCGTGATGCAAAGGGCTAGCGTCTCATCTTTTTCTACTTGCTCTTTTAGAATTTTAATTAAACCAATGTTTTAAAATTTTAAAACCGTATAATTTTTTTCTCATTATATATATATATATATATATATATATATATATATATATAGGTATATATATATATATATATATATATATATATATACACACATTACAAAACACACACACACACACACACACACACACACACACACACACACACAATATTAATATATTATAAAAAAAATGACTTTTTAAAATCTCGAAAAATTCTTAATGAGACTAGCATTTCTTGCTGATCACATGACTGTTTTTCCCGCTGTTTTTATTGGTTTTTTCTCTTTATTGTTTCAGAGCAATAATTGCCTTCGAAGCTCGTTTCGCTAGCTCTTAACGTCTCGTGGGAAAGAAGAGCGTTTAATCTTGCAATGTGAAGAGTTACGTAGTAAAATATTTACAATCCGAGTTGTGCAGTCGTAATTTTCGTTATCACCTAATTTGCAATCTTGCCATCTTCATTATCTTAAAACAAGATTAAGAAAACCGGTAAAAAAATTAACTTTCCTCATCTATGTCAGTACATTAATTTTCAGTACATAATATGAGATCTCAGCAAGTGTTCTTAAAAAAAATTTGCATAATACGTTTCGTATAGCTTAATTTAATATTGTTTCTTGCGCGTTTTGAGCCAAATGAGTTTAATTGTGACAACTGACAGTTGTTCATTAATTACGAATTACATGAAGTCGCTGTCATCGTATTACGAAACTTGTGTAATCAATAAACAAAGCGGATTACAAATAAATTCAATCTTTGTGCTAAAGTATGCAATTACTGGTTTTGTTTACGATTTTTGTTTACGATTGTTTATGTTGTTACGACTTTGCGAGCGCGATGTGTTTTCAACAGTTTGCTAATAATACATATGTAGTTTTGTTGTGTTAAATGTAATGTGAAATAGGATTACGGATATCGATATTGTCACAGTATATTTAACATTTAAGCGTTTAGCATTTAATAGCGTTTTTCAGTATGCGATTTAATTTACTGTTAAACACTTCTCTCCACATCACTCCGAGATCGATGCACTACAAGTGGATACATTAATTAAGCGACCGATCGGTGTAAGCAGTGATTTTAATTGTTTGTATAAAATAGCGAAAGTAAATATTAATTAATAAAAGTAAATATTAATTAATAAAATATTAATTAATGAGAAATAATTTCCAAGTATGTTGCGACACGATGACGAGAATTAATGTGCGGAATAGAATGTGATTTTGAGAAATGCACAATACAAGTTAATTAACTCGCGGTAGCTCGTTATAGTCTCATTCTGCAGGCGCGTGCGTTAGGGATACTTCGTGGAAAGAGTTTTCGGCCAAAGCTTCATTATAGAAGCGAGTATGTCAGATGTAAAGCACGTACAGGTACATTTTCACGAAACAATTTGTAACTTGAAACTTTTTTTCACATTCTCCTTTCACGCGTCTCTAATGACAATCCTACGTAGATATTTCACA
Source organism: Temnothorax nylanderi (assembly GCF_030848795.1). Taxonomy (NCBI): domain Eukaryota; kingdom Metazoa; phylum Arthropoda; class Insecta; order Hymenoptera; family Formicidae; genus Temnothorax; species Temnothorax nylanderi. The sequence goes on along the minus strand of NW_027249064.1, from coordinate 1,541,728 downwards.
TTTAACAAAATAAACGCTAAAGCCAATATTACTTCGCACGCAACATTGTGTAATTCCTTTTTATTTTTAACAAAAAAGTATTAAGTAATTAAATACATGCAATAAAATATAACATTTCCGTATACAACTGTGGGTTTATTATTTTATATAATTCCGTTTATTTTATTTAAAGTATCAGTTTTGACAAAATAAATTTTCAATATTTTAAATATAATGCTTTCATATCACAATGTTATATTAAAAAATGTTAATAAATTCTACACAATTATTTTATAATTATTACTTACGTCTCTCTTTGCCAATTAAATTTTTATTGCATCTATTACATTTACTATCTTCGAATTCGACTTTATAATGAGCAGCGAAATTCGTTGATTACAATTTAATATAATCGGAGTTATTTTATAGTACACAATCACATATATTTCCACTTTTAGAAAAGCGATTTAATTAACTTGCAACAGTGCGTAAAAACTTTTATTCTCGAATGAATTGTATCGCAAATCGTTACGCTTTAGGTGCGCGAGCCTATATAAGGGTGTACATATTAATATATAGCGCACTGTTAAGAAAAAGTCGAGTATTTATCCCGCATACGCAAAAGTTCGTGTTGGGCGCGAATAACCTCGACCGCAATTACGGTTTGCATTCAGTGCATTCGTCGCTTGATAAAAATAACTAATAAATTGCTTCAATCATGCAACATTGTAATGTGATTAGTATCGTCCGTTCGTACTTATTTTGTTCCACTATATAACATCTCTCTCTCTCTCTCTCTACATGTATTTTTATTTCACAAAGCTTTCCATGATTTTACTTTTTACAGCTTGCCTTTTATATTGTACTACATTTAGTTTCATTTTCTATTTATCGTTTGTCTATATCGCGCATTTATTATAAATGATGTTTTTTGAGAATATACTCTACGAATAAAAGTACATATTTGTTTTATATATAATATTCGAAAATCATCAAACGTCTGCTAATAATTTTCTACGGGTACCTTGATGCCGATTCTTTGTTGCAGAACAAATATCATATTACTATTAGATGAAATAATATTCGACACTTGTGTCTTTAATACAAATTATAGTTGCAGCAAAATTACTATCGATTTATATTTTTATAAAATATAAAAATATTAATAGCTTTCAAGTATGCAAGTTGTGACTTTATCTCTTCTAGTCGTTTATTTAGTGTTTTACTTTCCTCGAACATAAAATTAGTTCATGTTTTAATATGATGAGCAAAAAAAGATAAAGGAGAGATTAAGATAATGTCGTGTTTCTTAAGTACGAACGATAAATGTGTCACTCATGGTAATATGGAGTATTTGTTAATAGTCGCATTTGTGTGTGTGTGTGTGTGTGTGTGTGTGTGTGTGTGTGTGTGTGTGTGTGTGTGCAGGAAATATTACTTTAAACTTTCAAATAACTTTTCATTAACAAAAAATGTTTTCCAAATCTATTCAAAAATATTTATAAAATGTGTTCTTTCAACAAAAATTTTGTAAGAAGATTTTAAAATAAAATTAATATATTTAAAATACAATTATTAAGAAATTAAATATTGAAAGTTTTGAACATTGTAAAAAAGAGAGCAATTAGATATTTATTAGAAAAAGACTTAACAAGAAATATTACTCTGTATGCGAAATATATCTATTTGTCAAACAATCCATATAATACGTTCGTATAAACATGTACTGTAGTGAATTAATATTTGTTAATAATTCAAAATTTAAAACTGCTAGTGTAGTAATTAAATTAGATATTAGAAAAATTAAGAAAACGTTACTTTTATTAATTTTTATTTCAAAGTTCTATCAAGCTTTTCCTAGTAACGAATTGTTCTGTATCCAAATAAAGTAAAATGTAAATAAAATCGCTCGTCATATCTGTCAATCAATATATCGCTCTTCCATTTTCAGAAGAAATCACAAATAGAAAGGAAAAGTGTATTAGATAAAAATCGTATACATGACGCAAATAATCGTTAATCATTGCGTCAAAGTAGCATGTAAAGAAGATCAATATGTCTCCCGTCGTTCTCTGAGAACGCAGAGAACCTCAAGTGTAAATAACTAGAAAGAAACGGCGACCAACATCTTCTTCCGAGACTTGCAAACCTCTGTTTCCTCTCGTACGATAAATAAATGAAAAAGAGTGAAGCTGTAATCCAGAGCTACACGTGGCAGTGATAAAAAGCTAACTCTCGCTGGTGCAACGGCGAAGGGACGGTTCCGTTAATTAAAGGGCTGCGTTAATTAATCGAGCTGCCAGATCAGCGTATCGCACACCGAGATTCACGATCGTTTACGATTTCATTGTGTGTTTTATACGGATTCCACGTTAATACGCTTCGAGAGAATGACAGCAAAAATTTGAGAAAATGTGATAATTAAAAAAATAAATTCATCTCATTCAATTATTTCACATTTGAATATTCTTCAATAAAACTAAGTATAAATTAGATAATTAAATTTTTTGCAAATGCTCTGGAACAAAATCATTCAGAGAATACTAATTCAAATTTTTTATGAACATGATGTTACACATATGTGGTTTCTCGATTTTGAGTTTCATTATGCTAACGGATCCAGACAATCGCATTTACTACTAAATATATGGCGAATACGCGAACTGTTTTCAACTGCTTCGTGCAGCAGAGTACGTCGTAATCCTATAACCTTGTAAGCTGGAAACCGTCTCACTTTCCTCTTCCACAATCAATCATATAAATTAGTTCAGCTTCTGGTTTAATCCAGGCAACACACCGTTACATCATTATGACATAGAAATGGCCGTTTCAGATAGAGTTTACGGGTGCAGATGATAAAATACGAGAAAAACATAAACTATAATATAAAATAATTTTAGCTCGGCTAGAATATTTATATTTTTCAGAAAAATTATAGTTCTTTCTTTCTATATTTTCGTTATACCGCGCGCGATTGTGCATATAACATATTAATTTATTATCTCTGGAACAAGTTTTAAGGAGCAAACAAATATTAAAAATTATTTTTAAAATTTTGCATAAGCATATATTGTTCTATCACTAACATTTGCGTATTAGGGTAAACTCGGGTAAGATGGCCATACCGGAAAGATGGCCAACCCAGGTTCATTCGATGTTTCATGGCGAGCTAGATTGAAAGAACATAAGTTGGCCATCTTTCCTGTATGGCCATCTTACCCGAGTTTACCCTATATAAGTGTGTATTTGTAAACCTCGAAAATAGTTATAACAGAGGAAACTCTTCATATGTGTATAAGATAATGTACGTAATAATAAAAAGCATTAGAGATTGCTTTCGATAGCATAGATTACTTTTGACAATATTCGAGATTAATCTTATTAGTGATATTCAAATATTTTAACGGAATATCTTTACAAATCCGAAAAGCAATCGACTTTGCGGCAATTTCCCGGAGTGTTACAGGCACTTAAACATTTAATCGGCTGCCTATTGCTTTCATTATCTGGTAAGAAACACGAGCGTCTCTATCGTTAACATAAAATTCTCTGATTTCTTCATGAGAATCGTCGTATCGTCCATGTTCACGGGGATCTCTCGTTCTTCAAGCTTATTTAAACTTTGGCTCAACTCATCGCTCGCGAAATTTCGCGAGAGAGGCAAAAGTCAGCCCTGCGAATAGAGTGTTTGTGAAACAATCCAGACGGAACGCCTTTGAAGTTCGTTCACTGAAGATTTTTTTCACGAAATGAAAAAAAAGGCCGTTACGAGATAGAGCGAAAGCTTCGACGCAACCCTGTTCGAGCCAATTTCATTAGCCGATCTGTCCGCTTCCACGGCGTTCCACCTTTTCATGTGAGCGCCTGTTCTTCCATTTCAAAAGCCTCTAAAACGCTTCGCTGCAATGATTTGATGAAGCTCGTGGGATGACTGAAGCGAAAGTAAGCCAGGAAAGCGACTTAGCATGAAGCATACTCGGAGTCTTGAGATAGTACCGCAGAAATATACATATTTCTATTATCTTTTACAGAAACATATTTTTCTTCTAAGTAAGCTTACGTATTAATACGTCTGAACGAATTCAAATTGTGAATAAATGTAGTAAATTCAATAAGCGAAATAAAGTGAATTCAATATAAAATTTTTAATTTATAATTCAAGCCCATTTAAAGTTTATTTAAACAATCTATAATTTGAGACATATTTTAAGATACTATTTTATTTCTATATACCACGTAATGTGTATTTAAAAATATATATTTTATGTAGGTATGTGTACAGTCTAATTTCTTAAATATTTTCCTTATTACACAACATCAAATTTATAAATAGAATTCTAGCTTGAATTCTAACACAAATTATAGATTGTTTAAATTAGATTTAAAATATTACTTGAAATAATACGCAATAAAAATTGGAATAAAATTTTCAAAGACAATCATGATTATCCAGACATCTATCAAAAAAGGCAGAAATATGTATAAAAGCGTATTTGAAGCAAATAAAGTCTTATCTTCATAATGGCTAAAATATTCCGTTCACGAAGAAAAGGCAAATCAAAGCGCAGAAGGGCGCGTTCTGCGGGACGAAAAATTACGCCATATTAATGTGATTTCTAATACAAGATATATTTTAAAAACAGATGTTAGGGTGTCACGAAATAATGGGATCTACAATTTTCCTACAATGTAACAGGTCTTAATTCTGCAGGAAAAGTGATATTCAGTTCCGTGAGCTGATTAAAGTCGGCTGATTAAATTGACTTGAACTACTTTGCGATTATAATTTTGTTTATAGAAATATTCAAATATTAGGATAAGTAAAATTTTTTTTAATTTTGTGTACTTATTCAACACACGAAATAGTGTATTTAAAAATTATTTATTTTTTAATAGGAACGTATTTTTATTATTCATATCTCGCTATTTTTTCTTTCACAGTTTCTAATTTATGCGCATGATCGAATCAGGGAAAATAAAGATCATCATTCTCAACTTTTGGAAAGAGTTCGTATCAATTTATAACAAATGTTTAGTTATATGTTGATGTGAAAACTTTTACAGTATCAGAGGTTCTAGCGATAGCTTCGATTAATATAACGTGATATGGTAGTCTATATAATGATGGATGAATGATACAATCTCGCAGAGTGATAAAAAGCAGGTTGATCAGTTTACTTTGATTGATTGTTATTATATATGCGGTAAGATTAATTTGATTTTTCAAAATGCATTATAATTTAAATTTGTTAGTACGAGTTGTATAGAATTGATGCACGAACGAATGGTTGAATATTTATTTCTATAACAATTTCAAATAATTTAAACAAATTTTTTGGGAAACAAGAAAAATTAATATTCCTTATTAATAGTAGTAATGATAATAATATAAATTATAAAATTAAAATAATATAGTTATAAAACCAGGCGAATAAATCATTTAATAATTGACTAGGCTAACAGTTATTTATTTATATTCTCATTATTTTATATAAATTTTTTATTATTAAATTTAAATAGGAAAATTGTCATGCAAAGTTAATAGAATTTAAAAATTTGCACACAAATTTATTGACATTTCTACTCCATTATAAAATTATTTTGTGTTAGTATCTTAAATTTTATCGATTAGCAATCCAGTTAAAGTATCAATGAGAAATCATCATATTTCAGAAAAACTGATTTTAATTTCTACTGTATGACACGTATGGTAAGATTGCGATTATTATTAAGTAACGTTATCTTGTTGCGAAGTATTTGTATTCCTCGTGTACTTTGATTCTCACCTCTCATCTTCTTTTCCATGCATAATGTAACACCTCTTTCGTCGATATGTCGCTGTGTAAAGTCGAGAAATCGTTTCGGTCAAAATTCATACTGAAATTTCACGTGGTGAATTTTGAGTTTTTACTAAGACTTATATATATGCAGTTACCACGCAACAGTAAATCATCGTATATTACATAAAGAGGTGTTTCTTGAAGCAAAATGTAACAATTGCATAAACGAGCGGCCAACTTCCAATTTTTTAAATACAAAGTTACATCGTTTAGTAAAGTTTTGTAGGAAATAAATTGTAAATTGTAAATTAAATAAACTATATAATGGTATATATATAAATAAAAGCTAAATTATTAATAATTTATAATAAATTTTTGCGCGTGTGTGTTTAAGTGTGTATGTAAAAATTTCGGAGTGGTGAAAATTATTTCAGACTTTCTTTTTCCTGCAATATCAAAAGGGAAACATAATAAAGGAATAATATTCATTTAGTTTTTATGTATAAATAAATTAGAATTTATATATAAAATAAATCAAATGTCAATTAACACATTTCTTTTAGATTTTCTTAGGTATATATTTTTCTTTTATGTTGTAAATACGATTTTAAAAAACAAAAAAATTTAGTTAACTTTAATAAGATGTAAGTAAAACCGTTCGTTATTCTCAATTATTTTTTATTTTAAACTCTATTTTTAATCACATTTATGCAATTATTAGAATAGAGAAATATGCTAAAGCGTAAGCATGTAACCAATAAATTCGACATTCGTTTACATATTTTCTGCTTCGATGTGCGTCATTAAAGAACAACATTGATCATTTGCGAAATTATGTTTGACGCACTACAACAAAGGTATTGACATATCCTCCTGCGTATTGAAATGCAGACAATAACACTTTGTTCGTGATGTTCGATAATAAACGCGTATACGCGTATTAATATCCATTTCCGTAACTTGTATCTGCGCAACAAAGCGTATGTCATTTATTTCAAACGCTTCTCGTGTTGAATTTTTTTAACGCACATTTTTATTGGACGTATAGGATCTTCGTCAAACTATAGTGCATCGGTATTAATCAAAAGTTAAATGGAGCAACATATTGTTTGCATGTAACAAACAATGGTGTTACTGTAAACATAGGGTGTTTACGTTACTCCTATTCTATCGATCTTTTGCGACGATACAAATTCACTTTTTCCGCAAGTGTTGTACGCATGCAATATGCATGCACAGAGAAAGAATGTATAAAGAAATCGATACTAACGCATATAACACGAATAAATATAATAACGATAGTACATACACGCATCCGCGTTTTGTCAATTTTCTAATACACATTATATCACGTTCATCTGTGTTCGTTAGAAAAAATTAATTTTTGATGAACAGAGCCATTACTTCTTAAAGTTTATTGTATACAAGTTTATTGTATACAATAAACTTTAAGAAGTAATACATTACTATATACTATTAAAATAATTTTAATACTGTATGCAGTTAATAGAACAATATGTTTTTGATATTTTATATAAGATACGGAAAAAGAAAATGCATTAGAAATTGCATTAACATAATAAAGTTGTCAATATACGCAAGAGCAAATTCTATATACGATGTTCTGAGAATGTCAGATTATAAAGTAAACTTGTATAATACCAGTTTATTCAGTACGCATGTATGTGCAATTCAAGGTGAACAACTCGCATATCCACTAACTATGAAACTATCGATTTTAACTTTCTAACAATAAATTTGCTCAGTTATATATTAAAACTCACTGTTATAGCAAGCACGGTTTCAGCGTAGTATGTATTTTTTAAATATTATATTGTATCTTTTTTTTTACAAATGTCATACTATGCAAATGCGCGTTGCAAAAATATGGTGAAATTGTCAAAAGCACAGATACGAGCAATAAGGTAAAACGAACATTATATCTTATCATTGAACTTGTTGCACAAGCTGTCAGTAAAGTGATAGACAAACAAAAGCACTATTAGCTGACTCACAGGGAAAATAGCTTGGCAAACCGCTACGACGAACATTTCAGCTAAGTGTTACTAGGGTGATTAAATTTGACATAAATTAGGAACACACTGACTGTTATTTTATGCTATATTAGTTTAATATAATCGCAGCATTTTCAAATAAAATTATTACTATCGTTCACATAGGACAATAAATCAGATTAAAACTCACAAGTTATATTAATAAAAAGAAATATTTTGTTGCAAGTGATTATAAGCTCAGATCTTGATAAATATTGAGATCTGAGAAACATAGCTCAATAAACATGCAACTACAGTTCGAGATGTTCGTAGAAAATAATTGGCAGCGTGAACAGAAAATATATAGCTACATAAAATAATTATAGCCTTCTCATTTCACTTGGTAAATAAATTTATACTTGCGTTGCTTTTTTTTCCTTCATTGTGGCATTCTTGCATAATTATGGCATTCTTATTCCGATTTTTAAAGATGTATATAAAACATTGCTTCATATTAGTAATTTCTTCAATTTTAAAAGAAATTTTCATAAAAATAAAAGATTTTATAGAAGCATATTACTTTTTAGGTATCTCAACAAGATAATAATCATTCAGTAATATATTTAATTGTCCGATAATATATTCAGTTGTCTATAATCTCCATATCTCATTTATTGTATCCGGAAAGTTTTCGTGTTTATTTCTCAAGTTTCTAGCGTAGGGGAGATGGGGAATCTTTTGATACAAAGCAGCAGGCCGAATAAAAAGCTCAAGATAAGATCAATCTTCGAAGTGTTATGCGCGTGACATTATTCCGTGTGCGTGTGTATTGGTTCGTACGCATTCTGTTCGTGTTTATCCATCTGCTTGCGTTCTACTTTGTGATTTACGGAAATCCGTGAATCACGATGATAATCTCTCACAACATTAAATATTCAGCTTGGCTTAATATTAACTGCTACTAATTTTCTGATCTCATACGATTATATTTTACCATTTTAATTTAAAAAATGATAATTTTGCGCCTCAGGAAACAAGAGCAACGATTGTTAATTTGTGAAACTTGTAAAATAACGAACTACGCGTTACATAAATAGTACGTGTAATGTTAGATTAAAAATAAATAATATAAACAGCAATTCAGAAAAAAGTAAACCACAAATAGTCTCTATGTGTCATCTGAAAGTAAATTTCTATTTGTATCTATTAAAAATATATCATTATTTTGCATGCATATTAAATTAACATTAAAGGAATAACATTACACTATTTGTAGTTCATAGAAGAACTCTCGGTATTGAGAAAATAGAGTGATGTGAAAATTTATCGATCGTTCGAGCGCCCACATGTCAGGCTTAATCGGGCATGTGTTACACATGCGATGGGCGTAACACACGCATAGTCGCACGTATTGTGACGCACGCACCCATATTTGAGGACGCAATATTGCAGCCGTGTCGTTATCGGCAATCAGCGGTTGGCTTCTTTACGAGTGAACAGCCATGCTGGAACCCTTGTCAAGAGGGTCTACTTTCGTCGAAGCAACGAAGTGTTCTTTTTAGTGACGTTGATGTTTATATACTAAACGCGATCATTTTTTTATAGATCGTTTCTTACCTCAGTATTTAAAATAAAATGAACAAATCTATTTATAAATAATAACTAAAGAATAGTATTTATGTGTATAGTAGTGTATATATATATAGAGAAAATTTCGAATTAGAGGATTCTCCCAGTTTTACATTAAAAATTTTTAATGTTAGAAAAGAATATACTGCAAAAAAATATATGAAAGAAACAACAATTGATATTACTTGGAAAATTATATATAAACAGCTTAATGACACTGTACTTATCTTATTCAAGCATATAACATTCTACGAAAGTTAGAAAACTATGCCGCTTTGAAAATATCATTTATACTACTTTTCTTTTTAGACCGAGATACACTTCTCGTAGAACTTGGAACAATCCCATTCTAAATTAATCTTTAATGTGTTTTTATAAATATGTCAAAATTGATAATTATCTATAAAAGAAAATAAAAGTTTTCGATTTTTGAAAAACTATATCAGCACTCCAAAAATTATTCTGCAATATATAAGGATGATATGTTTATATCATACATATTAATGATTGTACATACAAATAATAGTTTACTGCAGATGATCATTTAAATAATCTTGATATCGAATGCTGAAAGATGATAAGAATTCAAAAAAGCTTTGTAAGAAGAATAGAAAAGCTTTTGCAAAAGCAAGTTAAAGTATTCTCATATTTAACGATAATATTAGCGTCATGAAAGCTTTCTCTTTATTGTGTGATCTTCGTTGATAAAAATCAGCAACAATCGTGCTCACGGTAGTCGACACTCTTCGTAAAGATCGCGATGGGTGTTCAAGGCCGTCATAAGAACTGGCTTCCATTGCCAGTCGATTCTCCCTGACCTCATTAAACGACATTTAGCCATTTTACAGAAACTTTGGGAATTTGCTTTTAGTATTGAACACTGAAATCTCAACGCGTGCGGCGCGAGAACAAGGGCAATATCGTTGAAGGTTAAAGGGGATCAATGATGAATTTTTCGATTTTGTTTTGTTCTGAGAAGAAACGTGAGGAGAAAGAGAAACCATGCTAAATAGGCTCGGAAGAAACGTGAAAGATAACGCGAGTAACCGTATAAAAAGTCATTACGTAAAGCCAAAAGATCTCACCTTTACCTTGGGAAATTACCAATAAAATGGATAAGAATTCGTTTTTAGAACATCATAAAAATGTTTAGTGTCATGGCAATAAGATACTAATCTTTAATAACGTTCCAATTTTTAGTTATTATCACCGAATAATAATTTTACATAGTCTTTTCTACGTTCAAAAAATAATTTTTCATTTCAAAAAAGACTTTAAAAAATATCAAGATTAGTAAGATTGTACAAATGCTAAATTGCAAATGCTTAATCACAAGATGTAAAGGAGATATAAGGAGAATATTTTTCCCTGTTTCTTTTCTCAAGGAACGAAATATTATTTGAAAGGATATAATTTTTCCAAAACACTTATTTTCTTAGCATTTAAAAGTTTTTTTAAATATCCAGACACTCTTATCGGTTATCTGTATATTTCTTCAACGTATCATGCATCAGAAGAAATTTTAATGGTGCGGCTGAGTGACGATTAAATTTCCCTCCGATTTGATGCAACGAAGGGATATACAGCTATCGAAAAGATGACTGATGAAGAACAAAACTAGGCCGAGAAAAGCACCTGATGCTTTGACGTCGTTCCTGTCCTGGCTATTGCATGAATGATCACATTGCAGGCTCTCCCTTCTCTGATATACACTCTCGACGTCCATCTTTCCCGCATTGTCGCCACTCAAGGGTACTCTTCCTGCCTGCGTCTTTTTCTCTAGCTTCCGTACTCGATCTAGATTTTCTTGATTCCTTCTACCTATGCGTCATTTCCTCTTACAATCTCCCTTTTGTCAGTTGTTTATCTTCTTATCAAATATATGATATTTTCGTATTGCCGTAAGATGGAAGTAAGGTAGGGAGGAGTAAGGAGGTGGAACGTGCGTCAGCTTGTGCGTCGATCAAAGTACACCCTTATCCATTTATCTATTTCTTGCCTCTCCTTTATGTTCCATTGCTTTAGTATCAAGATACTTGAGAATGACGTTGCCTCACTCAGTTCTTTTTTCTATATTCTGTTAGGTTGAAATACGAATAACTTGCAGTATGATTCTAAAATTATCCAAATCACATGCGTATTCTTTTCACAAATTATATATTATATAATTAAAAATAAAATATTATTGCTCGCGTGGCAATATATGATAAAAAAAAGCTATATATTTATTTAAATACATGAATAAATAGATTATATAAAATACCGCATACAAAATTAGATTATATATTTATGATAATATAACATATATGTAATAATGAACGGTTGAATGCAAATAATGGATATTTAAATTTCATATCTGGACACTTAAAGAGAAAATTTCTAAATGCCAAAATTAAACACTTGGGAAAATTTATTTTTCTAGATAATTTATCACGTTAATTGAGAAAAAGGACAGAAAACATTCTCTTTATATTTGTCTCTTTATATTTATCTTTCATAATTTATAAATGACACGAATATTATATTATCCAAGATTTTAATAGCAAAGAGTTTATTTGAGTTGAACAAATCTAATAGAATTTCTTCGTTGCCCTTCTTTATATTATAATTTTGTATTAACAATTTATGCAGTCCTGATTAAGTCTTGAATCTGGCAGACAGTTCTACGCTTGATATTAGACAAGCCCATTAGTTCCGCAATTAGTTTCTGTCGTGTCTCCGAAAAAGAGAGAGCGAATCAAGTAACTTCTCTTCGTTGCGTTTGACAAGCAACAGGGGCGAGAAATAATTACGCGCTTCTGCGTAACGAATTTCCTCGAGCACAGCCACTCGATAATCGCGAAAGCTACAATTTTCACGTTATCTCTAATAAATCACGGAAATAGTTTCGTAATAGCCGTGTACTAGTTACGCAAAGTAGTGGCTTGTATTTAATACGTATATATTTGAGTTAATATCTTCAGTTTAATGACACCCCACATACATGCACATACACAATCAGCAATATGATTTCCATGAAATTTATTAAAATTCCACGATACATTTTAATTAAAAGTTTAAATGTATTTAATAATTATTTTAACAGCTATAATATAAATTTCATATAGTAAAATAAAGCATTGCAATAAAATAGTGTTATAAAACAAAACCAATTTATAATGCTCGACTATATTACTCACATATATTTTTTATTACGAAAACTGTGAGTCTACATATATATGTGCTCGGGACACATGAGTTGCATTTTCAAGATAACATATACTCGCGTGCATTGTTGCAAGTGATGAAATATAGAAAAATGATGATATACTTTTTTGTTTTGTTTGCGGATTTTACAAAGAAACAGTTTCTTAATTTATAAGTAAAGTTAGTAATTTATTAGTGCATGGTGAAGTGCGATGCTTTCTTGTATAAATAAAATTAACTAGTGATTTTATTGGTAGATTCATTATTTGTAAGATGTTTCAAAACTGACATTACTGCAGAGACATCTCTAAAGACTGCAAATTTATAGTAAAAGCAATTTCAGATTTCCGTGTATGGCGCAAATGCAATATATGTATAATAATCAATAGAGAAAATCATATATTTTATGTGAATTTCATATTCTAGACATTTCGATAAGAGTACGCGACAAGGAATATGTCGAGTATTTCGATATAAATGTGACTGAAACGTGTGTCGTCAGAAAGGCATGTAACGACCCATACGAATGTAAATTTTTTTACGGTAAAAGATCTACCAGGATACGAAAGTTCCTATGCGGGTCCATAAATAATGTATGCCCGTCGGTCACGCTCATAACATGGAAATCAAACATGGAAACTGACGAGCTTTCTTTATAGGTAAATTGAGGTGTAATGTTTTATATCACGTCTTCTGTTATGCTACGTGCAGAAAAATGGTATTCTACGACGAAAATATTAACATAAAATTATAAAATCAATTTTATAACCGCGCGTGTAATATTCTTTAATTTCTTACTGTTAGCTAACGATGTGTAAAAAACAGAAGAGAATTAGTATAATTGCACTACAAATTATATAGAATGTGTTATATTGGATGTAGTTTTAATAAATATGTAATAAATATCAATTGCAAAGAATGTTTAAAAATATGTACATATACCAACTATATGTGAAACAATATGTATCTTGCAATTTAACAAATATGAAATATGTATTATACCAGGTATCTCCCACTTTTCAAAAGTTCGCTTTACGCCACTTTGCTTTTACGAAAGACCTACATTAGTAAATCTGTTTTCGCTAACAGAAAGAAATCCGAAGAGAATTTTCGCTTTTACGAAAAAAATTTTTTCCATATAAATTAATGGTAATTGCTTCTTCGCTTTACGCCACTTCGAAAGGTTTCATAAGAACACTCTTTTGGATAGCGAGAGGAAACTGTATATATGTACATATATATATATTTTTATTTTATAAAAAAGTTATATATATACATTTTATAGCAAATTTCTTTATCATATTCGCTTTGAAATATTTTTTTATATTTACCATGCGCATGTGGATGTTTATTATTTTCACACATCATAATTTTAATTAAGTATTTCAAATTTATAATTATTATAGTTTTTATTAACATTTTTATATAAGTATCAATTAAGTAATTTTAAATTTAATTTTTATTAAAAGAAATACACACACACACACACACACACATTGTATAAATGATGATATAATATGATATAATATTGGAGCAATACTGATAAAGTTATTCACAACAGTTATAAAATTATTTAATAAAAATAAAAATTATAAAATTTAATTACGGAATATAATTATAATGCTGAAACAAAATCAAAACGAATTAAAAAAAGATACTAATCGTTTCTAAAAGATTTGATTGTGCGCTATTGCAGGAAAATTCGTTATTGATTCGCTACTCGTTCTATTTCATCTATTCAAATCTTTCATTTTTCTTGTTCTCCTCATTCACGAATCGAGTGATTGATAAAGAGGCAATTTTTTAGAACACAGAGTTTCCTCATCTCTTAGTAGAACTATTAACTTTTTTGAGTATATCTGAGTACTAAAAAAGAGTTAACAAAACTAAAGAATAATATTTTGCGAGAAGAATACAATCAGTAATGTTAATTACTTTTTAAAACTATTTGTAATTATTTCAAGATTTAATATCAAATAAAACTATATTGTATCCACATCGGCTTCATAATCCAAAACAATACGTTTATATGTTGATGAATCTCAATCATAAACTATATTTTAATACATATGAAATAGTATGTAACAATTAAAAAAATTTTTTAAAAGTATAATTACATTTAATATAAATAAATATAATTTATAATATAAATTATATTTAATAACATAAATTTCGTAAAATAATAGCAAATTATTAAAATCATTTTTTAATATTGTATAGAGTATATTGTATAGAATATAAATAAGATATACTAAATATAATATTATATTATCTATAAATAAACTTTCATAATTTCCATGCCAACTTAAATGCATTTTTAATAACAGAGATAAAAACTGAATATGTATTTTATATGTTCCCAGCTTTATAGTAAAAAATTCTTTTTACGAACGCACACAAATGTAATACGCTCAAATGTTCTCTATCTGCATGTAAATTGGTACATATTTTCAGCTTTGTGTGATTCATGCGCCATGAATAAAAAGTAATCTGTAGCTGACAGGATTCAAAATAAATGTTCGAGGGAAACTGTAGGACGTTCTAATTGTTAGCGGCAAACAGAGAGGCAATTTCTCAGTCGGCTAATCTCATGAACTTCCACTAATGTCTGCTATTCTCTCGATTAATGTACTCTCGGCAATTATCTGGCGTCATAGAAGAACTTTGACCAGTTTCCACTGGAAATTGCGACTGCACAAAATACAACTTTAATAAAGAGCAATAAAGTTTCTCACTAAATATTATCGCTAATCTTCTTCTTTTTATTAAGCATGTTCTGTTAAATAATGTCACTTTCATTTATTTAACGATGTTAAATGTAATAAAACTTTTCCGGAGTATAAATATAATTTTTATAGCAAATATTTACAATATTTATTATAATTAATAATTGACGTATTTATTATTTAATTAAAACAATGGAATTTTTTTTCATGATTCATACTATGTAGAGATATGAAAAAGGTTTACTTGTTCTGAATGTCTTATTGCGAGACAATAATTGGCGAAAATTCAAATACAACAGATAGAGTGCTGTAATTTAGAGGTGGTATCCATTAATCCTGCTCGAAGCAAGAGAATAATTTTAATGCATTCTCATCTATACAGTGACATGAGTTATTGTCCCCGCGTAGGGTCCCCGCGATATTGTAACAGCCAACATCCATTATCTAATTAACCTATATTTTATACATCTGTCCACGAGTCGCTTTCCATTTCATAATACATTTATGTAATAAATCGCGATACATTTGTACCGTTACATTTATATGTATAATATAGAATGCATGTACTTTTACATGCTGGTTTATATCCTGTAATATTAATTAACATTGTAACGCTTGTCTTTGTAAACAGTTAAACTAAAAGACTAAAATTATGGATAGGTATGACATATGAATGTATGTACCTTTAGATTCATAGATTAATTGCATATATAACTTAAAAGTTACAAATATAAAAAGTTGTTATTGATCGTTTTGAATATACGTACGCAAAATGGAAGAAATGTATTAATAGTGATGAATCTGTATTATTAAAGTTATAGTATTACAGAACAAGAATATTAATGGAAGGTTCATATGATTAGCCGATTGAGAAATTACCTTTCTGTTTGCAACAATTAGAATAGCTTTTCTTAAACATCTATCTTTAATTCTACTAGCTACCAATTTTTATTTATATATAGCGCATGAGTTTCTTTCTTTCACAAAGCTTAGAAAAATATATAACAATTAAAAAATTTTACAATTAGAAAAATATATAAGCAATTTGTAAAAATGTTTCTACTCTTGGATGTGAAGTAATTTCTGCTTATCGTTTTAATTATATATATTATGTCTGTGCTAAAATACCACAGATTCCGACGTAATTTCCTTTCGAGCTATGAATGATATTTATCCAAATTCCTCGCATATCGAACTATTTCACGCCAGTCAAAATATTTTATGCCGACCGTCGGCGATATGCTGTATTTTCGAGTATGCGCTTCTCAACTTCTCAACATTCTGATCGCACAGGGAAGATGGATAAATCGGATTACGGCAGTGTCCAGGGATAGCGTAGAGAGCACACCCTACGGTATCCACCTTCGACTACTTTCTTCGATCGACATGTTCTATGGGGCGTGTGAAACGAAAAAGCTTTGCTCGAGAGAAAACAGATATTCCGTTTGTTGCTATAAAGCAAACTGTTATCAAAGTCAATCGTTTAAAAATCATATTCTCGCATTATAAAAAGATAAGTGCTATCTTTATACATGTAATTTTTCCATAATGTTTTCTTTGTGGGCATGATAAAATTGTGTTATCGCGATAATTAAAAATGTTAAGTATTTCATTTATATCTATTTTTATAATTTCTTAGTTCTAAAATATACTGCTGCAGATACGCCGCAAAGAAGTGCAATCACTGGAATTGCGACGCAATGTACGTAATGTACAATACATCATGTGAAATAGTAGATATCGACATGGTGTGTAAATATCCGTTGAGAGATCACCTCGTATTTCCGTCAGGAATTGGTCGCCTCGTTACGGGGATAATTTCCGCGTGAACGCGTTTGAAGGATCGTCCTCGGTGAAATGACGAGTAGAGAACAGAGTATGAGGCTCGTTAAAACTTGGCTCAGCCCGACGTTTACTGAAAGTTTCAACGTCTGAGTACCGACTAGATCGAGACAGGGTAAGGCGAATGGAAATTTCCGGTTGCCACGTGTAATCAACAACTCAAGGAAAAGTTTATGCCGCGATATGTATACACGTGTTGAAAGCACTACGTATTTCTATCATATCTACACGTCATTTCTAGACAAAATCCTGACAAAAAGAAGACAAATTTGCCGAACAATAACTTTCTTGAAGCTTATCAATAGTGATTTCTATGCAAAAATGCTGGCTGAATACAAATGTGACATCTTAAGCGCCGAGAATAATGCAGAAAGTTTATAAAGAGTAAACTTAATAAAAGATGCAGAAAGAAAATTCGACAGTTCTTCTACTAACTTATTCATTGCAATGTCACATATTGAGAGAAAAATCGCTATATGCAGTTTTATAATCGTATACACTGAATATATTCATATATTCGAAGATCCGAAAATTTAATAGGACAAGATAAAAGTGATGATTTCGAAGTTTTTGCACCCATTATTCATTGCGATAGGTATACTTTGTTATTTTGACGCTTCACAGCTCTTGTGTGTCGGTCGTATGTCAAATAAATCTGTGTAACAAACACGTGAAGGAAGTAGGCGAAAAAGCTGAGTTATAGAGAATGCACAAGAATTTTATATAGAGCTTTGTGATTCGCCAGGTGGAATTTAGTAACAGCAATATCAAATATAATACTCGATGCAATAATATGCGAGCCACGAGCGAGTATTTAGAATTCAATTCGCATCGCTGTTCAACGCTTTTGAAGTAGCCGTGTTTATTTGTTGAGCGAATCCGCGTTCAAATAATATCTCAAATATCTTTCATAAACACATACCGGCAGCTTTTGTACAGAAACGCAAATTAATTCTGTCTGTTTCAAATCGATTGCGTATTTAATTCACATCTCGGTTACTTTACGTAACTTCTGACCAGATTCATAAAGCAATTTATCTCATATAAATGAAAAATGTATAGTATAGCTCGATATAAATATCCGATACTTCGATAGCTCATTAAATAAAGAAATGTTCGTATTAATTTGCAATATGTAGTTAATTAGATATAAGTGCGTCACGATACGTCAAACATGAGAAAATCAAGTATTTATTCCTATATCATTTATATTTGCGAATATTAATCACAAATTTTGCCGCAAGGAGAATCTCAGAGGTAACCCACACGAACAAGATTTGCAACGTGAATGAAATGAATAAATGCTAAGGGAAATACAATTAATTCACGAAATGTACAATAAAACGCTTTTCGACATGCGATACCGAAACGCTCGAGCAATTTGTCTACCGCAGAATCACGTATTCCGCATACCAGTGGAGGTATATAACGGGTGCGCGCGGTGTTAGAAGCCGGTCACTACGACACATTGCACGCTAATAAAAGAAACGCTTCAGGAAGCGCGCTACGGGTAATAAATTGCGCCAGTAGTTCAAGTCAACGTATAACCAGACAGCTATTGTGCAAGGAGTGGCATTGTGAATCGCATTCTCTTACATTTGGATCAACGCCCGATAACATCCAAGTACAATAATATATGACACGATCATTTTTTAATTTGTAATTTTAATGTTCTATAGTGCGCTGGATAGTTAACATTATTTAATGAAATTGGGAATTTCACCGATTTATCGTCCAATTTTTATATAACTTGATTATTAAATATTTTATCTCAAATTTTAATTTAATTTAATTTAATCACGAATTTTATATTCGCTCAGACTTAATCAAATATATAATCTGATTAAATTGTAAATTCGAATGAGGATAAATATAACGATTCACTCGCATAATAATATATTAAACGTGTATTATATTATTGCAAAGGTTAAAACTGATTAAACATGACTCTCTTGCAATTTTTGGATTATGAATACGAACTTTCCTCATATCATTGTTAATTCCATTTTGCTGACGTAAATGGGCGTATATGACCGCAGAAAAAAAAACCAGAAGCGGACACAATTGGTAAAATAAAAATATTTTCTAATAAAATCGTACTATACATATATTAAAAATATTAAAAATAACACAATTGGCGAAATTAAACCACAAGCGCAAAAAATAACACGCGCCACGAACGTTCTCAATGATATATAGTGTAAGGGGGGAAAAATTGAAAAGGAAAACTCCGGGAGAAGTAGAATACGTGTTGACGATAAAAGTGATAAAAGGCTCTCGACTAGGGTGGAAAGTTGTATTCAATTTTTCGTCACCATCGTTTTATACATTAAAATCGTCGGCTTCCTAATAGCTCTACCGCCGTAACCGCCTCAAAACCGATGTAAATTAACTGATCTTTGACTCAAATAGGAATAAAAGAAAAAATAGAGAGAATGAAATACCGTACAAAGAAAACTACGAAAATCACCAAACCAACGCCCGCGAACGGAACGTATCAATTCTGCTTCAATTAAGCGTCGAGATTAATTACGCGCGATAGGCGTGAATTGAATTTATACATTATTCATCGGGTCGCGTTCAGCGTGGCTCATGGTCGTATCCAACACTTTTATTAAAGAGAATTGTTCGCACGGATTTCAGTTTTATAAACAAGTTTATTTGCCACATTAAATTCTCAAATAAATGCCCTAAAATAGATTATTCGTTATTCAAAACAAACTTTTTATTAATTAAGACAAAATTTGAATTTCTTACTATTTTATTTTATGCAATTGTACATATTTTATAGGTTTTCTAAAAAAATTCAAGTTAATAAAATTTAATTTAGAGAATTTAATTATAAGATCTAATTTTTTGCAAAATTACTGAATAAAAAATATTAAAATAAAATATAAAAGATTTATATTAGCAGCTTCTCATTTATGTCATAATTAATAGAAACGAGAATAGCAATCACTCAACCATTTTATCAGATAATCTAAAACTAAATATGCTTTTACTGAGGAAATGTTAATTATAATGAGCAAACAGAGAAAGTATTATCCATCATAGTAAATATGACAGGGAAATTTTAACAATGAGTGAGTCTTTATTTAATCATCCATTTTAACGTCAGCTCTCATTTCGTATGCAGATCATTAAGTTGCGATAGTTCTTTTATGGTTTCCCATGCGAGTCATGTTATCGCATCCACAAATCTCACGTGACGTTCGCAAATCCAAATTTACAGAACTTCTTGCTGCGAACTGTCGTTCGTGAGTGTTGATTACATGCATATCTCTTAATTACACGAAAGGTCATCGAGACAAACCTATTGCGATTACCCTACTGATTTGATATATGCATATATGTGCGTACAAGTCACAAATAGAAACGTGGTTTGAGCATCGGAATATATTATTTAAATATAAATAAATATTCCTTCCGTATAACAGAATATAGACATTGAATATTTGAACACGCATTTCGTTTTTGAAGATAACAATATGGGACAATATTATTTGAACGTGCAAGTTATCAATATTCTGAATAATTTTTTCGAATAAACGAATAATATGGAAATCTGTTGTGATCCGCAAGTCCAATTCGGTTGCATTATCAACTGATTTCTGTCGATAGCCGCAAGCTGCGTGGAATTCACCGTCAATCACGAATACGTTAACGGTGCATACAAGTCAATCGTGCGCCAATAACGAATGTGGTTTACCGGCCTCCGGCTCTATACGATTGTGATTATGATTATTATAATTATTAGCGTATCATTGATGCAGACCATGCAGGAACGACGTGTGTCCATTACGCGGTATCGCGCCGGAATTTACCCGCAACCCTCCGTCGTCGCCAAGCAGCCTGTTAATTACATTAATTAATTCAACCAGATACTCGCCGCACCCGCATGCTTTAAATATACGATTATTTGGTAGTGGCGATAAGCCAGATTTCGTGTAAAGACTTCAAGCCATAATAAGTTTTATGAGAATTGGTTTTCATCCACACATACATACATCACGCAAGAATTTTGAACGGCATTAATATTTAATCTTGAATGATCAAAGTTTGAAGAACTGGGACATTTCAATAAAGCCAGCGCGATGAGACCGAATCTCAAATATATTTGATGTTATTGCTGTTAATTAAAAACAAATTTATCGGATATGGAAAATTTATATAACGTGCAATAACTTATTAATGACTGCGAATTTTATAGAACAAAAACTTTTTAAATTTGTAAGTACATATACACACAGTAAAAATTTGATTATTTTTAGAAATATTTGATCATGTATGTTCTCTGATTAAAAAAAAAACCCCTAAATTTTAATTTCTACACTTTGCAAACAATGATCTTAATAGAATAACAATTTAAAAATATATTATTTCAACAATTTCTTAATATGTTATTTGTAGTATAAATTCGGATTCAAGCCTTTTGTTAAAATTAAGACTATATTGACTTTTATGTACAATTCCTTGTCATTCGTAATATTTTAAAGTCTACGTAAATCTAGCAATTTAATACAAGTTATTCACAGCTCTTAAACGTGCAGCATTAATTTTACGAAATAGTCGAGTAATCTGTTGAAGGACAAAACAATTTCCCATTAGAGATACACTCTATCGACGGCAGTATCCTCGACGTTGAATAACTCGAGCGCAATTCCCCAAGGATCTCCTTCATGAGAATTCTGAAATATCGTATTGTTACATCCATGCTACGAGCATTATTACGACGCAACATTGTCTACGAGAAAGCGATATAACGACTAAAAAATATTGAGGAAAATTAACGCGACTGCCGGAGAGATTTCTCTGGATTTTTATACGTGGCAGACTTCTTTCACGCTGCTTCCCATTATCCAGCCATCATGTTCGCAACATCGGAGTCTTTTTCTCTCTCGCCTCTCTTTTTCTCTTTCCCCCTATTTTGCTACGGATGACCGTAATAAAGATGGAAGAACAGACCACAGTTCGTTCTGAGCGCGGTATGTACAGGAATTGTTTTGAGGCTCAAAAAGCTCAACTAAAAAAGAAAGAGAAAGAGAAAGAGACAGAAAAAGAGGGGGGACGAAGAGAGAGGAGGGGGGAGGGAGGAAGGGAGGGAGAGGAAGAGAGAGAAAGCGAGAGAAATTAGATTCTTTGAGTCTTCCGTGACATACGCATAGCGGCTATTGTTCACCATTATATGTACTTCAATAGAACGATAGGGTGGTAGGTCATGTCGCAGATTTATAATGCACTTTACGTAAATTAGCTTCAATTTTGCAGACCTCAAAGCGTCATCAGCCGACCACCGATGGTAGAGTTTCCAGTAGAATCCGGAGCAGACTTCAACTTCGCGAAAATTTAACCTACGACCAGTTTGTGATACAATGTTACGCAATCCGATAATTACGCGATTTTTTGTGGAATAATTTATGGAAATTATTTGTTGTTAATAAAAAATCTCCGCATGTGTCTTGAAGTATAAACCTTCTCTTTTGAATATAGGTTTATCGAATTAAAACATAATTCGTCAAAATACTTATAGTTTTGTGAATAAATTTTTAAGACAATTTTAAGAACAGCCAAGTAAAAGTGTATTCAATCAAGAGTTAAAATCGCGTAACAACTTCAATGGTATTAATTCTAAATGTTAGACACATAAAAATGTAATCTTAAAATTATTATCACTTAACATAAAAATTGTTTTTATGTCTGTATATGTATATATATATGACATATTTATATTAAAATTTAATTATTTTTACGCAAATTTGTAGATTTCAATATCGATTTTGAATTTCAAGAAGATAAAGATACAACAGAAGCTGTCATCTCCGCGGAAGTTATGAGCAAACGAGCAAACTCTGGTTTGGATTAGACAAGATAAGCTCTAGGATAACTATGAAATGACCAAGAACAGCCATGTGAGCATTTTCACCCTCTCGTAGACGACATCTTCACCTTGCGCGATATTAAAGGATGAAAACAACATAATACATATGTATGTGACGATATATGCGTGTATCCAGACATGCATGTAAGCTTGCGAGGGAAGTTTGATAACGAAATTAGACATTAATTGCAATGCACACAATTGTAATTATGTTTTAAGACAAACTTACTGACGAATAGAACTTACAGTCCAAAAACAAAGAATATTCGATTTATATATGTTAGATATTTTAAAATTACCTAAAATACATCTACGTGGGGAACGTGTTCTAATTGTAATTTATTATATCACAACTTAAGCGACTATATCATTATATCAATTTTTAGATAAATATTTAAAAAATCATCATATATAGTTAAGAAAATTTTATAATATGACTATTATGTCATATATACTACAGTATAAAATGCATATCATATAATATATTCACATTAACCAATGAGTTTCAAATAAATACAATATATTATCATTTTACGAACTATTTACATCATCGCTTACGATTTCACTTTATTTACCTGGCCAAATATAAACTTAGAGAAAACGCCTCGATATGTCGAAAATAACTCCAAGAAAAGAAGGATAAAGAAGGGTCGCATTCCGTTCTTCCTACGAACTTTCGAGCTTTACCAGCTATTGGATCATCCCTAGGCTCCTAAATCAAACATCATTTTGCAGAGAACAAACCTGAATAAAGATTGACAACGCGACTCTAGATCTTCAGAGGCGAGTTAAGTACGGTCAAATAAAAAGTCGAGAGGAAATTCTGATGGCGTTAAACCCGAGCCTGATAGCAGAATTTATTTCGCTCGATTCAGCATTCCTTTTCCTTTACGGAACTCTGGAAATACGACGAACAGGTTCCGCAGAACCGAGTACATCAAATCAACGAGTGTGTTTTGCTTAGTCAAATTGAGCGAAGGAAAATCTTTTCGCGGATGCGCCCCATCAGTTTTCCACCGTGTTGCAGTCGATGATGAATTTCTGATGAATCCTTCCAAGATCCTGAGACTTCCACGTATTTTTATTTGATATTCGCTAAGACTTTTCAGCTACCACTTCATAATTTATCTGTGCATCTTCGCAACATATCGTCAAACAAAAGATAGTGGAAGGTTATTGTTAAAAATAAATAATTCTCATCCTTCGATTCTGAATTCAAAGTCGCGAATTGCACATGAATCATCTTACCATCTCACTGAATCTGAATACTTAAAAAGTAAATATAATATTTTATGCACTCATCCAAAATTTATTTCTTGAATAATTTGTTGATACTAAGAAAAAAACTTTACTTAATATTCCAATTTATATGAAAATTATGCTATTGAGAATTAATGCATTTTTCAACTTAAAGAAAAATATTAAATGAATGAGCTGTAAAATATACGTATAATATAAAACTTTCAGAATATATAACATGCAGAATATTATTTAATTTAATTTTCCGTTATCTTTCGTTGTAGTTGTTTGTTGATATGTCGCGCAGAGAAATGCATATATACATTACTAACAGAAATAATCTTATGCATATTTGTGTAAAATCTGTATGTGGCATACAGAAAAATATATTAGAATTTATGCATTTTAATTTAATTATATAATTTTTTCTTGTTTATCTTTTCTTATAATTTTTTAATTGTAGATAAAAAATTAAAAATTCTTAAAAGTGTATAACTAGATTTAATTAAGAGACAAGATGTTTTATTAATTTATATGCGCAAAACTTAATCTTTCAATTTATATCTAATTATTTATAATTTTACAAACTAATGTGTTAGTATTAAAATAATTACTGTCCTCTTTAAAATTTGATTCTTGATACTCAATATTTAAAAAAAGATAAACAATTTCTTTTATTTATTTTTTCACATATTAGTGGTCCTATTTTTTTATAATAATCACGAAATATTTTAAATCCAGATGTTACACAGATTCTAACGTGTAAAACCGAACAACTAAATCCGAATTACAGAATTACATCTTCCATTTAATGCCTCTTTGTTGTGTAACATTTTTTTTGTTTGCTTATATAGAACTTTTACGCTTGAGCTTACTCATTTGATGCAAAAAGAATAGAATCTCTTGGATCGTCGCGTATAGAAACGGATCTTTGTAATCCAACAGACTTTGATCCCGCCAAAAGCGCTTCCGTCACTGACAAGCAGGGCCGATCGATTGCAAAAGGGAAACTGCGATAGTTCACTACTTTACACCTCGGACGCGCGCACAGTGCCTCATCGAGGCACGAGTGATTACTCGTTTTGGTTGTCATTTAATTAACAGACGCTGGATGACTCGCGCTTTTAACGACTGTGCTCTGTGCTGTTGATTAATTTCAATTCGTGCTTGCGTGGTAGATAAATCCTTTATAAAAAACTTAATAACTGCAATGTAATAGGTTTAACTATAACAAATATATCTCGATATATTCGGCGATTTATATCATAGCTGCCGATAATTCCTATTCATCGAGGTCAGCTGATTAGTATATTGATTATAATTTTTGTCGAAGCATTATCGATTATCTTGTTGGCGGCAATTCGCGTTAGAAGAAAAAGCAATGAATACATACAATAAATATAACGCTAAATGCAAATTTGATGCACGTCGTAGAAACCTCAGGGCATTTGAATATAATTATTTAGTTTATAAATGAAAACCTGATAAAACCGCAGCTATCAAATGTGAACATTTTAACTCCATTTCAATTATTATATAAATCAGAAGCTGTATGTATAATTGTAAATATATCTTTATAATTTTATTTGATTTTATATCGATATATAAATAAACGTCTCTTCGAACAAAATACTTTTATATATTTTACTTAAATGTTTTTCAATCCTACAATATTTCAAGTACTCGAATAAAAATTGAAGATAAGTAATTTTTAAATTGATTACTTTATATAACATAGACTCCTACGGATGTCAAAATAGAAATTTTTAATGAGTGAACATTTTCTTATTGGCTTTCTATTAAATAAATATTCATAAAGATTGTTTTAATACGTTAAATGTTACAGTGATGATCCATCCAGTGATCGGAGCCTGACTTTTAATGGCACTTTGGCGCTATATCAAACATTTTAAAATGTTTGTAAAAGTGAATATTACCTAGTATACAGTTTTGAATAGTATATAAATAGCTAGATAACAATATAAAGTAGGAAGTGCGCAATTCGACACACTATGAGAATATAATCTTATTTAATTATATCACATAATATTTTATATATATATATATAATATGCTTATCATGAAAATCTGTGGTGGTAAGATATACAAAACTCACTGAGCAGACAACATGTTAACGAAAACTAGGTAGTATATCACGTAAGAAGCCGCGTCTATACCCATATTGCCTTGGCACTCCCACCCATCGAGAAACGTTATCTGTTCATCGACCCACGAACGGCAATTCAGATAGAGCGATAATCTTCGACATGTCCGACAGTATGCTGATTCTGACTACTTGCTATGCCGTTCGATCGCGTATATGTCTCACCGAGATAGGATTCACATTAATGTAACCATTAACTGTCACGTTTAACCAACATCCGTCATTATTGTGACACTGTTCAAACTGTGACTTCTGTTGCAAAATGCTGTCCCATAACTAACGAAAAATTATCGAAAGATATTCTGTCAATTATTATTGTTACATGATTGCGATTTTTATATATCTTGTCTCACTCGCTTTATTTAACAAGTTAAATAACCGGAACACAAAGGCAAACTTGATTACAACTTTTTCCATTAGTGTTTGCTCTAGTTAAATAAACGTGAGTTTTGTCGAGCAAATAGTAAAACTAGATGACGTGTCAGCTGCTAATAAAGCATGTGTGTTCCCCATTCCTAAAGATTTTTCCTTTATCACATCAATTCATCAAATTCCACAAAATACAATAATATTTTTTTTAGAAACAGTAGAGGAAGCAGAAAACAATCGACCGGAGAAATTGATCACTATCACCACGATGCATTATTAAATTTCAATCTCTTCCAATATTAATTTTAATTTAATTCACCATTCGCAATTAACGTTGCGCCGTAACGAGATAAACAATTGCAACAATTACACACAAAATTTTCAGAGTTTCTAAATGTATACAATTAACACGCTGCAACACAAATCGGAGCGGACGCGCGCGCGCGCGCGCGCGCGGTGCGTCTCGAATTCCGAATGGAGCTTTGCCATCTGATCCGGAGACCGGAAGCGACCGCGCGATTTAATGGTGATGACCTAGTTCACACTAGGATCGAACGCCGACTACGATTACTCACCGTCACGCAGACGTTTGACGATGATGGCGAGAAGGAGCGATCGAGAAGCAAGATCCGCGCGCGCGTTGAAGCAAATCGTAACACGACGTATCGTCTTTCGAATGTTACCGCACGTATTTTCGCGATCTACAAATATTTCCGACGTCTCTTCAAAATAAATCGCGGTTAAAGAGTTAGGCGAACGAGCTCGAGTTCGAAGTGGAATAGCCACTTGTAGAGTCGGCGGATGACCGGGCGCGTAAACCAGACTGGCGGGTTGATAAACAGGTGAGATGTCGTCGCGTGCCTCTCTCCCTCTTCCCCCAGCCGCTCGCGTCCCACTCCTTCCACTTTCACCAGTTGCACCCTCCCGGTTTCACCCCGGCGCATCTCTCTCCCTCCCAGATAGTTTCCCCCTCCTCGCATGTCACCCATCTCGCTCTCGTTCAGAATTCGGGCTATCCGTCTCGTTTTGATTCCCGTCATCCGCCTTATTTTTCGCTTCCTCCACAGAGACTTCTCCGTCTTTACCGTTTATAGTATCTTTCCCTTTCTGTCATTGAGGCACTATATTACCGTCTCTCTCCTGTCCGCTGCGTCGAAGCGCACCCCTACTTTTCTCAGCCATCTCTCTTTCTTGAAACAGCCTTGCCAGCAACTATCCTCCTTCCTTTTCCGTTTCTCTTTTTCTTTCATTCTAGACACCACATCACGCATCTCCCTCCCTGATTTACCCTCTCTATTTCTCAATATCGCCTTGCTTCCTTCCTCACGTTCAACCCTCCCGTTTTTCCAACACGGCTTCTCCTCCTTCCACGTTTCTAGATTTCCCTCTCTCCTGTGGTGTCCCTCTAGTCCTTCCACCCTCTTCAATGACTCCCACCAGCTATTTCTCGATGCCGCCCTACCCACCAAGGTTCGTGGCGCGCTGTTTCCTACCCCCCCGCAGGGGTACAACCGGAGGTACTTGCGTGCGCAGCACGTCCATCGATCTATTTTAGCTCACCTACGCTCTTGCCAGGCCGGGTATATACCTGCTGCTGCTGCTTCCATACCGTACCCTGCGCGCGTACGGGTGCGTTCACACTACACGGGGATGAAATGAAGAGGGAAGCTAGAGGAGAGAGAGAGAGAGAGAGGACGGACGAAACTTCGATGAGAGACCCAGAGACCCGAATTGTCGATTCTAGGTTACGAAGATCAAGAGAATTCCAGAGAGGATAGCCTGATTATATCAATGTTCAACAAGCTTGATTCGCTTAGAAATCAAATGATCGGATAAATCGTAAGAGATCTTCTTATTTATCCTATTCTTTAGCGTTTGCTTGATTAACTAGTAATTGTCATTTTTCGAAATACGCAATTATTGTATGTGTTAATCAAAAATTTATGAAAAAAATAGCTTTTCTGAGATTATATAAAAATTGGCAGTAACTTATGTTAATGTAATCTTATCTATTTTAATGAGTGTATTTTTTGGACACATTAAAATATTAGATCTTGATCACATCTCCACCTAAAAGGCTTTTCTATAGAATGTATTCTGCTAGAAAGTATCTCAACTTTGATCAATTCTATAATAAATCTCAATGTTCGTTCAACAAGAAGAATCAAAGCATCAGTCATTAAAATTAATGTCAGATATTTTGGTACCTTCTCTATACATATATATATGTATATTGCATAAACAGAAAAAGACAAAATGGTAAAATTTAGACATTTTACCGAAAACTAATTTTTAAACTGTAAATTTATTTTTTACAAAAGCGAATGCCATTTTGAGTAATTTAAAAATTGTAAATTGCAATTATTAAAAAAATAAATATTAATCTAAATTAAAATTAAAATTTTAAAAAATAATTATTTTTCATTTAAATTCATTTTAAATAAAAATTTTACCCGTTCTTTTTTTCACAGCAGTTTCTATTTGATAATAAAATGGCACAAGCATGTTCTACTGTTCGCAATAATATAATGTGTTCAGTGTACACTTTGGAATATGTATAGGTAGTACAGTACATATAAAAATGATTTTCCACTATATAATTTCTAACATCGTTATTACTGGATAATCGTAAATCATATTTGAGTTTCTGGGTCTTTCATCAAATTTTTTACTGGATTATCACTGCAAATTCAAGTGTGTTATTTTAACTGAAGCTCTTCTTACACATTTCTTGCCGTTTTAAATGACGTCATTTAACACGGTTCAACGTATTAATACGATTAAACGTGTTAATTTAACACGCAACAAAATATGTAAAACGAGCTTCAGTCAAATGTATCATCTTTAAACATTTATGCGTGTAGAAATAACATACTTGGATTTACAGTGATATCGGCGTTATTGAGCGTGTTAGAATATCATACACAGAGTATAGACGACACGATAATTGTGTTAGCATCACACATACAACGTCATCTCGGGTTAATACTGAGGCCGTCTGCTTACAGGAGACCCTAGCGCGATGCACGTTACTCGCGTGATTGTAATTTCCATGGGAATTACGTGCACAAATGTCGCCAGTGTACTTCATATTCATTCGCGACTGTCACGCAACAAGATATTAAACTTTATTGCGCAAGAATTTCTCCATGATTGCTGTCAACTTGAGATGTGTACCCTCCATGTGTATTTTACCCAACAAAATCTCAAATAAAATATACAAAAATTATGTCTGGATTAATTTTCCCTTTATAAATAACAGAAGAAACAAGTTTGGTTTTTAGCAATTTCAATGCTACAGCAATCCATGAAAATTTTTTGTTAGTAACAATGAAAACAATTTTATAATCTGTGTAAAGTATTCTTTGATATTTATATATAAATATGAAATTGAAAACGCCGAAAGTATTGTATTAGCTAGTATATAATTTAACTTTGTAGATTTATCACTGCCTTGTAAATTTAGTTGCCATATATTAGTGGATTCATAGATCTACAGATAAGCTGCGTATTTTCGAAAAAAAAAAAAAAAAAAAACGGACGGGTTAAACAAAGTTTTTCGTTTTTTTTTATTTATCGATATATTTCCTCTGGCAAGATATTTCATCGGTTTCGCCGAAATTTGATATTAAACACTCGAATGTGCAAACCTGCCCAGTTATTAATATTGTTTTCACTTTTTGCAAAACAAAAACGCATTGCAATCTAAGCCGAAAGCATCGAAAGTGGTTTAACTTATTGTTAGAAATTATTCTCAATTTGTAAGCTATCACAATAATAATCTAATTGGTAGTTTGGAGCTATAAGCATGCCATATTTTTGAAATATCGCTGTTTTAAGTGCATAGAAATATTTGATATTTATTAAAAAATACGTTATTTATTGGTATCTGGCCATAAGATAAACAGATAAGATAAGTCTATGCAAGTCAATATGTATGTCATTAATATTATTTGATATTATAAAAAAAATTGAGTATAGAAATCAAATATAATATTAAAACACTATACAGTCTTTTATTCAACCAGTTATAATACAAAATTTAAAAAAATGTTAAAGGTGAAATAAGTTAATAAAGTGAGATAAAGGTAGGAAAAATGGAATTTTTATCGTTTTACCCCACCAATCTGCAATTAACGAAAACAAAAAGCATGAAATGAAATGCACTACTCCGAAATCAAACTCTCGACAGCATAATTTTATGCCATTGTGCGCGCTACCGTATATTTATGGGATTGACATGCATGCTAGTTAATAGAACCGTAGCTGGTTTCTACGATGTGATAATGAAATCGGATTATCGATTTCGTTCCCGCAGCAAATAGTCGTATACCGACGTAAATGGCATTGATAGACGGCGCTATGAGGGTGTGCAGAATAATAGTGCTAGCACACACAGTGCCTAATGGAAAATTTTCATTAACTATCTGGTTCGTGAAGACGCAATCTGAAATCCCCGTATACATCGTCATTATCTTGTATTATTACTATTATTAGAGTACTTTTAAAAAGATTTTGAACTTTACATTTAATGCATGTTGTTAACTTATCAAAAAAAAAATTCATTTTTTGTAAATATTATATTACTTCTGTTATAATGTATTCTAAAATTTTAACAGCGGATACTATGATAGAAAATACATCAACATTTATAACATTAACTTTTTGTTATATTTCAAAATCAATTAAACTTTGCGAATAATTAAACTTTCACCAATAAAAGATAACAGAAAGGTTTTCTTACATTGAAAGATCTTTATAAATTTTCTTATTAAAAAATTATGATTATTTCATATGACAATCTATGTGAATTTCTAATCTTCCTAATTTCTGTTTTCGTATCAGAAAAAAAATATGAATTTTTCAACTTGCAACAAAGCTGGAGAAAATATTTGCATTAATAATGTCGCATCGCAAGTATCTTAAAATGTGACTTTTCAACAATGACTTTCAAAATAGCACGGCGATATTCAGCAAAGTAAGTTTCAAACTTTTCCGCCATTTATTTCATTATTCGCGATATTAAAATTGCTCTATCCTATTTCTGTTATGTCGCTGTAATATTATACAACACCATTAACAGCATTAAAGTTAAATAACCGTAATCTTAATTCAAACCATTAAGAGAGATTATCTTTCCTTATTTATAACTGAGAAATTAAATAATTAAATAATTATTTTTAACATAAGCAATTAAACTTTTTTAGTTTAATCTTGTTTTTAGCTCGTAATTATGTCTATTTGTTCTAGAAGGTTTAACTGAGAACACAATATATAAATTTCTTTTTTCTTCCTTCTACTCTCTCTCTCTCTCTCTCTCTCTCTCTCTCTCTCTCTCTCTCTCTCTCTCTCTCTCTCTCTCTCTCTCTCTCTCTCTCTCTCTGTCTCTCTCTGTCTCTCTCTCTCTCTCTCGGTTCCTTTCTCTGTTCATTTTTTTTTTCACTTCTTTTGCGCGCCGAAAGCGATACTTTTATAAGTCACGACTGCATTTAAAAGGAATTCCGATCGTTAATATCGCACGATTAAAGCCGCGCGGTTTCTGGAAAATTTTCCTTCCGCGGTAATATCTCCCAGTCTTGCAAGCCGGAGTTTCCAGGTCGAGAGATGCTTAGCCATTAATGGCGATTGTGGCACGGCGAAGACGAATAAGAGTGTAGACGACGCTCGTCGACAATTTGAAGGAATCCTCACAATCTTTCTTCTCGACAATCTATTTTATTCTGCTCCGCTTACGATGCACCAATGAACCTTCTGCACATCGTTGCAACGTAATATGCAGACATCGCTGCAAACTAAACTCGCGAAGTTATGATGGCAATAATCATTGATTACTCTGTTTGATGAGTCATCTTTAACTTGTAACATAATTATGTGATAATAACACCCATCCCAATTTAATTAAAAAAAATTTTAATAAAAACCAATTTAATAATTAAAATTTTTAGTAAAAAAATTGCACAGCAAGTATTTATGCGCTACGCATACAATTTAAATAGAAATGTCTCGTTGCTCAGACTGAAAAATTACGAATTTACAAATATTCATAAATATCAACGGATTCATATATTTAGTAATTATAAGAGATTTATGACTTTATCAATCTAAAAATTTGTAGAATCGTCAGATATTATATACTAATTATAATTTTTTAAATCTAATTATAGATCTAAAAATTTGTATAAGAATGTCTCTTCTGATGATAATCGAATAAATCGTTTACGAAATTGATCAATAATCGCAGTTTAATATTCAATTTGTAATAATACGTGTGTATCTACAAATTTTCACACATAATGTCACAGAAGAGATAATTATAACATAATAGCATCTAGTATATTTTAAATATCTAATAGCTAATCTTTTAGAAAACTAGAATTTTCATATTGCAGCAGATTTTTCGGCTGTATTTGTTTATTCCGATTTATTCTGTTCGGGTCATACAGAGTAATGAAATGGCAAATTACTTTTATCGGTACGTATAAAAATTTCGTAGGACGCGCAATTTTCCAATTCCAGCCAGAATGCAGCTCTGACATTTTCCACGGTACAACGCGTATAGCACATCCTATGTATAGTACGTTGTGGAAATTGCTTACCTTCCAATTTCACCCATGCCAAATTACCACTGAATTAATTCTGTCAAATGGATGTATAAATTTTTCGTTCCAATTAAAATGCGTTTCGATTAAAATACACTTGTAGCTAATAATTGCGTCCATCAACTTAAACAACAGATAAAATAAAACAGATAGCTCAAGAGTATAAATTCGTGATATGTTTAATGTAATCATTTGTTATACTTTTAGTATAATGCATTTACATCTTCACGTTAAATTGTCTTTTTGTCTTGGAAATGTAACACTATTTCGTACGTAAAGTTAGTTTATTACAACGATCATAATACTTTGCTATTGTAATCTATCTAACTTCTATAATTCGATCCCTCTAACGTGCATCAGTAATTTGAGAGCTCAATTTGTCACACAAAGGTGTATGAAAGCTATTAATTTCATACACTATCTGTTTGAATTCACTCTTTTACTAACAATTATGCTTTTAAACGATCAACGGACGCAATGCGTTCGTAATATTATATAATATACATAACTTTTCACTACATAGATATAATGTATATCAACAAATATAATTTTTCAAATTTTACTTGTTACTATAGTATCATATATTACTAGTGAATTTAATATTTTGTTTCGCTAGACAGTAATTATATCTGTAAATTATTAAAGTAAATAAAATAACGAAAATTAATAGATAGTATAGGAAGACGCATATAGATAGAAAAATGTTTTGCCTTCGCTGAAATACATGACAGTATAAAATACACGATATCCATTTAAACTCGAAATTCTTCCTCTACGATCAGTTGACTCTCATTATTTCGTTTCACAGTTTCTCCGTCGTCCGTATTTCTTGTAGCTGTTCTAAATAAGTTTCCGTGATCTTCTTCCCTTTTTCTTCATTTTGAATGTCGGTCGAGTGAGCCACGGAAATATATCTTCCTGGTAGTTCGACTGTGCGCTCGCAAACGAATCATGAGTAAAAATAAAAATAAGAAATAAATGCTAGAAAGAAGAGCGAGCTGCAATAGTTTTGTGCGGCATATCAGAGTCGGAAATGAAAAGGAGACAAAACTCAGCTGTTGCTGACACACTTTCCTTTTGTTTGGACTCGCGAGATCGATATTTCGAGTTTTCGCGCAATTAACAGTTTTCTTAAAATATAAATTCGAAACACATCTCATTGTAATAGATATAATTTTGATAAAAATGCTCATTTTCTCTAAATTGCAAACAACTATAATATGCATAATAAGTAGAATTATTAAATTTATATTAAAGTTCTATTGTTATTAATTAAATTTATATTAATTTGTTTAATACATTTTTCATCATATTAAAATTTTATATAAAAAATTATCACAGGTTATCCCTCTTTTTTTATCCAGTCCCGAAATTATAAAATCCTGACCGCGATCGCGAAAATTTTGTTTAACGAATTATTCTTATTATTATGTCATCTTTTTGCGTAAAAGAAAGCGAAACTATTTAAAAAAATAACATATAATTGAAAAAGCATAAGATGTATTTAAAGATTTATCTAAAAAGAGAAGAATTTACCTGTTCATTCTTAACTTTGATAGCAGTCAATTAAACTAAAAGTACGATCAATGTTAGGATTGAAACGGCAAAAAACAAACAAATGTGTGTGTGTGTGTGTGTGTAGATTACGTGAATTTATCTCGATACATAAACAAACGCCAACCTAGATGCTTCTCGCATCGAGGCAGATCCGAGATTAGATTCGGTACAACAATGGAGCATTGTCAATTCAATGGCGAAGAGGGAATCGAGCCGGGACGAAACTTAAATTGGACTCAATTTCTAATGAAGTCGATAGATATCAGTAAATCCGGGCAGGCCACTTTTGTCAATAACGAATCGCTATAAATTCCAATACAGTATTCATGTCATGTGCACCGAACGCATTATGTACGTGTCCGTAATACAGAGATCATATTTGCTTCCTAATGTTTTGCTAATTTTATAAGAATGCAGATAATATTGTTTTCTTTAAATAAATTTTGTAATTTTAAATAAATTGCAATGACAAAACGTAAAAGCAATCTGCAAAGAATGATAGACATGTGGTACATGCGGGTTTGCTTTTACATAGACGGGATAAAAACTACAAAAACCGCTGATGACACAAACCGTTATAAAAAAACGAACGTTAAAGAGAATACTCAATATTTTTGTTTCGCCTGTTTATAACTGCATTTTTGGAAAATCAGGAATAATTTGATTTACGGAAATCACACTCACGATAATTAACGAGATGATGCTTGATTAGTGGAGATTATCCGGCAACACACTTGGTTGTCTGTTATTATCGAATAACCGATGCAGTGAACAAAGTTCTGTCCGCATTAATAGCTGATGCAACAGCTCGCCGTAAAGTTCGTTAACATCCACCCGATATGTCGCATAGCACAGAATAATATGATTGCGATTACACAGTAAAAATACGGTGAAACAACTAAACATCCTAAATATGCTTTAGCAAACCATATTTGTTAATTGTTTAAATTATTTCGAAATTTCGATAAATATAATTACCAAATTTATTGGGAATTATATTATATTGTATCTATGATTATACATAGTTTTAATTATCTGCTATTATAACATCTCAATTAAGATATTAAACTGAATCACTGTTATATATATAGGGAATATATTTTAATTCAGTGATTATTACGCGAACAAATCCTCAGATTAATAAGTCCATATAAAGTTATCTAAGTTTTTAATTTAATTTATATTTATATCTAATATGTTCACTAGCATCATGTATATATATTGCAACTTAAAAGTTTCTGTAATAGGAATCTCTGAGCTGAAATGTTTTTTGTTGGAAAATCAAAATTTTAAATATATTTAATAAATTTGGATTAAAGAACAGACATATAAATTATATGCAAATTATTATAAGATAATTGTAATTACATATTCACTTCTTTCTTTAATTACGCGAAAAGAATTATTCAAACTCTCAAAGGAACACACTGTAGCAGGTCATTCAAAATGAAAAATGTCACGAAAGAGTGAAAGATATTAATAACGGAAAATGAAAGTGGAAAATTCCCGGAGGAAACGCTAAAGGGATGGGCAGCGGCGAGAAACGGCCCCGGCCGGTTCAATGTTAGCATAAATTTTGGGACACACGTACGCACATTATCTCGAGTGAGTTAAGCCGAGGCGGATTGTAGAGGTTGGCTCGAGGGCATGAATACGAAAAAGGGTTGTTCTCTCATGCGCGCGCGAAGCCTTGAAGCGGTGGTGCCGACAGGAGGAGCCGAGTAATCCTTTCGACCGACATTTTCACGTCCTCGACATATCGAACGATCGCGACGTACGCGACAAAAGATTTTTAAGAGATCTTTTAAGAGAAAATCCGACTTACTTGTAATCGCGCGAGAGCTTACAATCTTTACATCTTTCAACTTTCTCGCCATATTCTCTATTCTTTTTGAGAAATCGGAAGTGCAGTATAAATGCATTAATTTCATTGATAACAATTTTGGTTAACTAAAATTAATCAAGGTTTAGATATGAGTTTTCTATGAACTTCCGATTGAATTGAAAACCTACCTCTTTGAAATGAATATTTCCTTCGCTCGCAATATTTTGCGTGAATATTGCAAACTCTCTGATATGATACATTCTTACACGAGTTTTCCCCCACCGTTTTCCATTTATGTATACGAAAGAATACTTCGCGCCAGACTCAATCCCACTTCTCTTGTGTAAAGTACGAAGTATTGTACATAAAGATGTACATAAAGAAATAAGAACATGAATACGAATTATATGTGTCTTCGAGGCTAGCAATCTCTACAGATTTTTAATGAAATGTAAAACAGATAAAACAAATATTTAATTCTTGTTTCTATTTTTATATAGTTATTATCTGTCCTTAGTAAAGTAGATATTCTTTCAAATATATATACTTTACTTATTAAAATCTGCTTTACATATTAAAGCTTTATATAAATACTTTATATTAAAATATAAAGTATTTTCGCAATGTCAATTAAAATTGGAAATAATTTTAAAAATATATAATCGTTAATATAAAAACTTATTTAAAATTAAAATACTTATCTTTGTAATGTACATATAGAAAAATAAAATAAATATAAAATGTAACTACGAACAATATCTCGCAATATACCGTATTTACTTTTAACTGAAGCAGATCAAAGTCCGCTAATGTAAAATATGTAAGAATTCTTAATCTTTACTTGAAAATGGTTTCTTTAAGAGATTTTGTCATTTTCCTAATTTTACAAAGGAAATGTTCATGTTTCATATATTGTATAATATTCTTTGAAGTTAACTGACAACTAACTTGGTAATAATTAGGGTAAATTAATTAAATTAATATTAAGAGTTGTAATAGTTGTTAGAGTTGGTAATCATAAAAATACAGTTTTGATGTAAACAGGCTCACTAGTTGAAATCGAGCCGCTATTTCTAAATAATTTTCGAATGAATACGACAGGGAGTATTCCGCGCGTGATCTTTCAATTGGTCAAATTCACGTCAACGAGAGTGCGTTGCTCTTAATGCAATATTTACGAGACTGCCTGTTTCAATTAGGGAGATGAACTGTTATAATTAGTTCATCCTTCATGTCAGCGAGTATACGGAGCGGAAATACCTACGGAATTACGATCGTGGCGCATCAGAAGCTGTAGCATTTATCATAGAATACTGCATTCTAACCGCATGCTAAGATACATATTCATTCCACGTCGGTCAAATTTGGCCTTAGCCTGACCAGGTCTTTGGTTCATTACTAAAGCAGCGTAAGGAAGAGAGAAAATATGAATGGAAGCGTAGAGTAGAAGAGAGCTTATTCTATGTTCAAACCTAACGTTCCTTCTATACAATATAGATAAAATCGATAATTAAGTGTAATACAGTAAGCGATTTATATACGAGATGTTGAGTTTATTAAATGCTAATATTATTAAATTAGAACTTAATAATCGTAACAAAGATCAATAATAATATGTATTTGAATAAATATAAAAATATTAAATAAGTATTAAATGAATAACGGAACGATAACAAATATGGAAAACATAAATTTCTCAAAAAAGTATTTATTTAATAAACAATTAAAAAAGATTAATTAGTTGTTCAAAACATTTGTATTTAAAAAACTAAAGCAATTTTATTGATTTGTACAAATTTTGTTAAATATATATAAAAGTTTTTATTTTTATAGACGTATAATTCATCTCATTTAATCAGCAAACAAAATTCATTTATGTGAAATAATTAATTTAATGTTACAGTATGAGCATCGAGCTTCCTCAAAATATATACGCATATCATGAACTCCGCAATCAAGTGCCCGCATTAATGGAATTTTCCAGATTGCTAATACTGGAATCAGACTGGTGAAGAATCCAAACTATTCAAATAACGAAGTTGGAAACTGACGCAATAACTGGCATTCATAACAATTCTCCTGTGACTGTATTTCACATTGGCTATAACGATTGTCGTCAGGAGAGATTGCCATCTAACAAGCCGTCGAAAACATCTGTTAGATGAATAAATAATCTTTTCATTTCAATAGAACTCATCTTGCACAAAGCATTTGCCCTAACGTAAAGATCGCAGAAAATAAGATGTAGATAAGAAAAGAATCAAAAGAAAATATTCATTTTAATCAAAAATTTTAATGTAATTAAAAATAATTAAAAAATTGAACTAATCATTTAAACATTTTTAAATAATTATTTTAGAATTAAAAACCGCTAAAAAACTGATCAAATACTTTTATACGAGATTAAATATTCATCTTTATTCAGTTTACTAAAAAACAGCTTGTGTCTTTGCGTCAAGTGTCCGAATAAGCATCTCATAAGTTCTTTTACAATTTCCTTTTATTTCTAATTCTATTCCTTTGACACTTTGTGATAATTTAAGTATAAGACATAAAAAACCCGGACAATGTCCGATAGTTTAAGCCAGTATGCATATAAGAATTCATGATTTTTATATACTAGTTTCTAGTTTTAAATATATTCTTAAGTACCGACAAGAAATTAGATTGCGAGTAATTACGGTCAGTATAATATCCGATACAGAAAAGAATCTCATGGTGAAAAGCGAGCTCGATGTTCTCTGCTTTTATCGGGCTCCACGAGATCAATCCGCGAAAAAAGTTAAGCGATCTATCAAATATCAACGGTCCCGGTGCAGAAGAGAACAAATTTCGAATCTTCCGGACTGCTTCCGATAGTAGAGATTTCGGGACAAGTAAACGATAATCACCGATATATTCACATCTTTTCATGATATAATGCAAATATTATGTAATTTTTTAATATTATTGCGGGTAAAAAACATGTTTTCCCATTATTAAAGGTTATACATTTGTTTTAATTAGAGAAAATAGATGGACAGAACAATTCTTAAAAAGTAGATTATAAATTAGATTTATTTATTTAATAATTTAATTGTTATATCCATACTCGTTCTACAATTAGGCTTTATTAATAAAAAAGAAGCATATTACTGCGAATGTTAATGCAAAAATATTTAATGTAAAAAGAATAAATTTTTTTTCAGAATATTAATTAATTTCGTAATTTAATTGTAGAACTTGTATAATGGTCGTCATTAATTTTCTACCGAAACCACTGCTTTCGAAAACTGTCAAGGAAACCCAAAATTAATCCCCAATTTGTAACGAAAACCCTCAATTTTTAGTAAGAAGCCGAACTAAAAGTCACAGATGGATCCCATAAGAACCGATGAGAAATAACTCTCTACGATGTGTGAAGATTATTATAATTTCGCACTAGTACAAACGCATTCGTTTATCTGACGGAAGGGATAGTAACAAGACTCCTCTATCATACGTTAGATCATCTTCTTGTCTTTTGGCCAGATTGAACCTACCTTTCGTTGCTCCTGGCCAATATCGATTTTGGCTGCGTATACAACCAGAGATCGGAACGGAGAAATATCCTCTTATTGTTGGTTAGTCATCGCCGATAAATCAGCCTAAAGCTTTCAACCTCTCATATGATGTGTGAAACACGAACGCGTCGCGAAGGGACCATCGCATTGATGAAATTAATTAAGAAATTTACAACAACATTCATTATCATATTAAATTTGCGTTCATTCTTTATGCGTGTTTATTCTAAACACTTTCAATGAATAGTAAAAAAATACATATAATCAAAAATATAACCAAGTTTGCAAAATATTTAATATTAACCGCACTCCGATTCTAAGAGATTCGATCACATTTCGCTAATATTAAAAATTTTAAGTAAAATATAACTTTAATCTGAAATTAAACAAATAAAAATTGTTAAATGCGGTCCGACAAAATTCAAGCCCCATATACTTTCATCGATTCGAGCGATTCGATCGTTGCTGAATTTCTCTTCAAAAGCAGAGGTGAGAAATTCAGAATCAATGATGTACCTATCTACGTCTTATACTTGTTTGTGATATTTATAGTGTTGCTGAATTGATACATATAAGCATCGAGATACATTGTACATAAATCTAACAAAATTCAATTTCAGATACAGATCTATTACCTCGATCAATAAGAAAATTAAATTTATCACTCACCGAACCGATGCGCAGCAGCGGAGTTATCAGCCACGTAGCTACGACGATTCTGTAACACACAAACATAAGATTTAAATTAAAAAAGCGCTTAAAATAATCAATGCTTCAAAAGATAATTCTTATATGTATCGAAATTTTTATTTATCTTTCAATTACATATTTATTAAAATAATTATACATTTTTTAAAGATCTTTATCAAAATAAACTTACAAAATTTTAGATTTTTTGTTATTATTTTTAAACTGTTAAAATAAAACGATCTAAATATAAAATAGGAAAAATGATTAATTTTATACGCAAGTAAGAAATAATACTTACCGCAAGGTTGCTCCGCCGATGCCTGATGCCTTTCCAAGGCCCCTTCCTCCTCTCAGGATGTCTCTCCTCTGGATTGTCAGCTTCGTTTGATTCCCTCGATGCAACACTTCGCGTCGTTATTTTCTAAATCATTTGAATATATGATTCAATTAGAGAGGAATATAGGCGATACTTTCACGTATAATATCACCATCTCTCAGACTGTTTGAGTTGTCAGTTCCGTAGAATACTATCGACACGACACTTGCGAAAACACGGGTAATTACGATCGCGCGATATTTTGTACGTCACTTCCGAAGTCACTAACACGCAACATATCGATTGCGGCTCGCGAAAATACGATTAATTACATTTGCGCGACACTTTCCCGACACTAATCGCGCATGCGAGATTTTACTGTATTGCAATCAATTAAGATTCAATTGGTCTGTATAAAAGTATATGCAATGCAATTAAAATTCAGCATTTCCGTCATGTATCGTTCAGAGTTTTACGAATGGATAGAAATAATGCGAGATATATATGCCATGTATGTATATGTATGAACAAGTATTAATCGCCATGATACGCGTTACAAATCGTTAATTGCAAGAGCTAGTTAGTCGGACGGGATAGCAATTGCTTATCGCTACGACGGATGTATGGAATGATTGTGTCCGCCAGCTCGATTCTGCTATGTGCGGCGAGTTTGATGTCAAATGACGCGCCGTACGCTACAACAGTAACAAGGATCGTCGACCAAACAGTTATCATTTTGAAATATGTATTTCACGGATTATAAAATAAATGTACGAATATTCCATTTATCACGTTTCTAATTAATAAGCAACCGTATCACGGTCTTTCGTTATTCGAATGACTTAATCCGATAATTCGTTTATCATTTTGTAATTTGCAGTTTACATGCTAATTTATGACAAATTTTCGAAACCTTTAACCCGTGATATAAGAATTAAATCATCATATAAGGTATCGCTCCTGTGCCAAATAGCATGAAAGATTACCTATCGTAATTTTTGTCTCGAATAAATAAATTGTGCAGTGTATTTGCTTCGATAAATCGCCAATGTGATATATTTAACAGTCATTAAATTATACTTAACAATCGTAGAAATTAGTTGTGCGAAATAATAAATATCGTTAAATGTAATATTCGTAGAGAATAATCGTTTAATATTACTAAATATTTATTGCAAATCTATTTTAAGGGTTAACGAGACACGCGAGAACACGGAGCGACTCGTTCTGCTATATCTATCTGTTCGAGACTCGGAGCGCGAATGATATCGCGGCGACCTTCGGTACGCGGCACAGCCCTAACGTACACAATAAGGCTGAAGTCACATGGCATGTATTTTCCGCGTAACGCGTAACCGCGTAACCAATTAGAAGCGTTTCGCATTTTCGGTTACGCATATTCGCACTTCTGATTGGTTACGCGATACGCGTTACGCGGAAAATATCAGTCCATGTGACCGCACCCTAACGCTGTATTTTGCAAAAAACACGTATCAAGGTTGTATGCCAACTGAAATATTTCAAACTTTGTAACATAGATTCATACCGAATATTTTATGTGTCACATTTCAAATTACCTTTAACGTAAGGTAAATATATGTACCAATGCCGGGACACTTAAGACCTATGTCTAAACATCTTTAACAATTTAGTTTTTAAATAAATATAACGCAAAGTAAAATTTTTATCTTTGATTCTTCGATTTTAATTCGCGTTATAACTTATTTAAGGACTAAAATGATAGTCCATGCAGGCATATTGGTACATTTACCTTATGTGCTTATTATCGAATATTAAATTCGACAAATATTTGAAGACTAAAATTTACCTTATTTAATTAAAAGAGTTTCTCTAAATTAATTTATTATTATTGCTTTCTGCAAAATTCTTACGTCCCAAAATAAATAAAAATATATAACATTAATAAATCATAGTTTTTTATCTTGTTTTTCATTCAATTATATTTATGACTTTGTGTATCATATATATTTATCATAAACTATAAAAAAATTATAATAATTTAATAAATACTAATTAAGTATCGTTAAAGAATGTTAATAATTGTTTGTAGATGTAGCACTAAAATAATTAAAAATCCCCATTTTCAATCGCTCTGATTTTTATACAGAATAAATCGCGTAAAATACATATTTGCTTCGATAAACAGCCATCGATACGTTCACAAGTCGTTAAAAATTAATTAATCGCGCGGATTGGCAATCGCTAATTGTTCAAAGATAATGGAGTTTCAAGATAATACGTTGGTGCATGATGGACAATACGTACACCAATAAATTGCCTTGCATAAATTCCGTGCCAGCATTCTATATACTTCGCAAAAATAAATGCCAAATCCAATTATTGTTCGTTATTACGAAATATTTAATATAATATAAATTTATGCTAATATTGTGTAAATATTTTGTCTTTTGCTTCTTAAATTAATTTTAATCGATTTATATGGTACATTAAATTTAACATTTATTTCAAAAGTAAAACATTTAAGATAATTAAATCTTTTTAAAGTCAAGAGATACTGGTATCTTATAAATTTTGCAATCAAATGCCCGCATTAGTGAAATTTTCCAAAATATTGATGAAATTATACTGATAAAGAATCCAAACTATTTAAATAATAAAGTTAAGAAACTAATATAATAACTGGTAATAATTGATATTGATAACGAGTCTCCTGTGATTGTATTTTGCATTGATTTTTAAGATTGTTGTCGACAGAAGTTGTCATCATCTATAAACTGTCGAACACATCTATTAAAAGTTAGATAAATGGTGCACGAGAAAATTTCTTTTCTCTTCGTTTAAGTAGAACTAATCTTACACGAACCAATAATCCAAGAGTAAAAATTGCACAAAGTAAAC
The DNA here is from genome assembly GCF_030848795.1 of Temnothorax nylanderi. Classification (NCBI taxonomy): domain Eukaryota; kingdom Metazoa; phylum Arthropoda; class Insecta; order Hymenoptera; family Formicidae; genus Temnothorax; species Temnothorax nylanderi. The sequence goes on along the minus strand of NW_027249064.1, from coordinate 1,497,534 downwards.
TGATGATAAGAAATGACTGAATGGTGGCTTGCTCACAAAATTAGCAAGTCACTTTATAAAATTAAAATATTACATATAACTAAACTAAACTCAATTAATTATTTTAAAATTTTTGCAATAATTTTAGAATAAAAAACCGCAAAGAAATTGAATTAGATACTTTTAACAGTTGAAGATTGAATGTTCATCTTATCGTTTATTGAAAATCTCTTTGACCTCACGTTCACTGACCGACGAACGAAATTTTTGGACTTGCAAGATGCATAGAGTGCACGGTGAATTCATTGTGAATGCGATTGTGACAGAAATGGAATAAAAATCCACGGAAGAACTTGCATTGAGAAAAATGTTGCTTTTTTCGATATTCGGTTTCGTTCCACTTCGTTTCTATTTCGGTGGACAAGAAGTTGCACATTTGCGTACATACTTGGAAATTCGTACCATTTCCGATTCTAATTTCATATTTTAAAATACTATAAATCGGAATCTTAATCTCTTTTATGATATAGCATTAGCGCGCAAAATTGACATCATAAATTTCATTTATATATTCCACGTGGCATCATGGCACGTGGTATCTATGTGAAAGGGATTAATACTGAATTTGTAATTAAATGTTACTAACCATTAGCAATCTATTTAATTACGTTATATCAAGCTAGTTATTTAATTAAACTCTGTCTCCAATACGACATATTACGCACTTTCTATAAAACTACATTATAATAAAAGCACGGTAAATCATTACTTATAATTATTATAAGAAGTAACAGCAGCTTTAAATGATAACTAACAGCCGTTGCTTATTACACCTTCCAGAAGCTCGGTCGTTTTTCCTGCGAAATCCTTCAACGCTTCTAGATAAGCCACTTGTTACGCGGTTTTATTAAGGTGATAAAACTAAGAGTATCCCTCTACATTATTTTCAAATAAAAGATAATCCTCAACAATATATCTAAATAAAATATTACAGTTAAATGTGTGTATATGTCTATATGTTAAACGTGAAATTATTTATTATACAAGTAATTACGCTTCTATTTTGTTTGAAAATTGTTAATAAAAGAAGAGAATATCATAAATTATTTCTCACTCAATCATCGAAAAACCGAAAACTCTTAGTTATTCCGTTTGCTTGCGATTTAAGCATCAAATTCACGAAACGTAAATCAGTGTTATTTTTGACTGCGGTGTCTGAATATTACATGTCTACGAGTTCTGCAGCATTTCTTTTTCGTCTATCTTCTCTCTCTCAACTTTATTTTGTCAGATGAAATTCCATGGAGGCTTTCAGCTTGTCGTCGTTTGCCTGGCCTGGACGTCATCGGTGTCTCGTTTTCTTTCATTTTTCGCCTACTTTCTTTTCGTCCGTCGCTGTATTTCACGGTCCGAAAGCGCTACGTCCATTAAACACGCTCGCTGCAATGGATGTGACGAACCGGCTTTTAAGAGTAATAAATGCACAAATAATGTGATAGTACAGGAAACTAATTTCATTAACATTTTCATGACGAGACCACCGATGTTTATAATACCGTAAAAGCTTAATCAACTACTTACATTATCACGCTCGCTTTTCCGAATAAACAATGTGTCAAAAGGAATTTTAATAAAGAAATATGTTCTAAAAAAATATCAAAGCATCTTTAGATAAAAGTATGTAAAATGCATTACGTAAATTCCATTCATGTAAAAGCTGTCCACAGATAACTGTATAATAGACTGTATTATTTTGATCAAGAAATTCTCGTAAAATATAAAGTTTATATTTTCTCTCTTGTTCGCGCACTTGTTGAAGCAAGTTATTTATTCGTATTTGTTTACGCTCTGTCACTCGGACTAAATCCATTTTTATATGTAATTAAATTTGCTAATTAAAATATGATAAATTTAAATAAATATCTTGTCTAAATTTTTGAAAAAGAATTATTGATCGCATATGTAGCCTTTCTAAGATATCAAGAAAACTAATTAGAAGATAACGTTCATTCATTCGTGTTTATTCATGCTCTCTCGCTCGGTCTGGATCCGTTTTTATATATAATTAAATTTATACTAATTAGAATATGACAAATATTCTAATTTTAAATAAATATCTTGTCTAAATTTTTGAAACAAAACATTTTTAAACGCAAATAGGTAGTATTTCAAAGATATGAAGAAAACTGATTAAAAGGTAACGTTTTTTCAATGTTTAGGTACTGCTCGTAAAAGAAATTTCAAAGCTGGGACAGTATGACGTAATAAATCGCAGTATACACAACGCAAAAAGAAACTTCAACTTCTCAATCATATACATGTATATATATATATACACGTATCACATCCGCTGATATACCGAATTCTTTCGCGCAGTCAATATTGATCAATGCAGCTCGTAGCGTTCACTTCCGATGAAGCGGAGAAAAATTCCGGAAATTCGTATACGCCCTTCGCCATGTTGATCGCATGGTTAACATGACCAGAAAGGAAGGCAAGGACGAAGGATCGTGGCGTGAGCTCTATAGAGACGAAGAGCGCGTATACGGTGCATATCGGAAATCGATGCGTATACTCGCCTGTTGCCACATTGCATACGCATTTGTCCGATTTCATGAATGTATGTATTGCACGTAGCTTCTTTCCGTCGAGTATGACCTACGGCTTCACGCATGACAATTTGCGACGCGATTTATCGCCAATGTTCCTTGCAAAGACGTTTAATTAATCATTTTGTCTCGGTTATAATATCTGCTTTTTCAATTACATGAAGTCTTTTAAAAAGTCGTCAACAAAAGGGTCATAACTACGAGAATTAAGAAACTTGGATTAAGTGTCGATCTTTTAAATTCGTTGACGCTTTCTTTGCAACAGCGAAATCTCGTAAAACATAGCGTAAGAAAATGACAAAAATTGGAAATAATAAAGAAGATTTATCATATTAATGTCGACTAAATGCAAGTATTTTTGATAATAATATTTATATTCATGGCATTTAATCAAGATTATAAAGCTCATTGTAACTGATACTTCTTTATCGCTCTACTCATTGTCAGGATCTAGAATTGTCTCACTTATTAACTGGGTTACGTTTAATTACCAGATGCATTTGTGACGCATTCCTAAGTATAATGACCTAGTTGAGAAGCATTCTCAAAGAGTGACCGTCCTTTCTTAATTAACGCTATTAAGACACGTATTTTTTAATCCTGAAATATCGCGTCTTATTTCGAAGAAACGCTGACAAACGTAATTAGACAACTAAATGTGCATTGCAATGCAAAAGAAAACACAATCTCCAAGATTCTCTATTTTATTGTCATTTTCAAAAAGTCAAGTTTAAATTTTTAAATTAAAGACAAGAACTTAACAAAAAAAAAGCAAAATGCTGAAATAATACTGTCTTTTAATTTTTACGGATTAATGCCATTTTGACAATGTTGCAAAAAATTAAACGTTACAAAAATAGAGAAAATAATTCTGCAAAAAAAAAATAAATAAACGCTCTTGTTCAAAATAAACAATTAATGGCATGGCTTTTGTGTTGCGTCGACAAGTGATATTGCTTTATATATATATTATATATATATATTCTACAGATAACTATGTTCGATACTTTCACATTTCGATAATAAAGAAGAGAACAGGAGAAGCCGCAGATAATACAATAAGTTTTCAAATAATAAGTTTTATAAGGAAAAGGGTGGGCATATCGGCTTTTCCAATTCTATTGTGTTACGAATGTATCTTTAAACGATGATTAAATCTACTGTAGAGATGTCGAAGAGAAACGGAAATAATTGCATTTTTCTTCGTGCAATCTCTTCTTAGATTATTCTGATGGGCTTTCCATCAGAATCATCGTGGATACAAAACATAAAAAAAATAATGATTTCATAAATGTTTGAGTGTTCTATTTATGTACATTAATTGAGTATATGCACAATTTTTCGCTTACAATGTTCAAAGATTGAATTGAGACTTCTGTGAAGCTTATATTTTTAAAGTTCTTGTTTTTAAAGTCTCAACAAAAATGACAGAATTTCAATTCTTTGATTAATTTCTTGAGTTCCTTATATGTATATGTTCGAGAAAAATTTTTGATAATTATAACAATTTTTTATATTATATAAAAATTAGAAATTATTTTATATTTCACAATCGGGTTTGATTTAGAAATCTTGAGGAATTGTTCAGAATTTTAAACAAAATGCGGAATTCAAAAAAATTTAATTGACGAGGGGGAAGACACTTAAAATATTTCCTCTTTCTGATTATGATTAATACAATTAAATATATTCATACGGTTAAAAGATTTTTTAAATCCTTTTTTATAAGAGCAAAATTTATCTATCGTTATAACACGAAATAATAACGTAGTAAGTATTTGAAAATAGTTTAACTGATATAAATTGCAAAATTAAAAGATTATGCAAAAATTTATCTCGTTTGCGACAGCGATTGTTAAAAGCAGATCCATCTAGTGATAATGCGATAATAACTTTTGAGGAATTATATACCAGAGAGAGAAGTCTGAGAGTGGACATACCCGGATTTAAATGAAACATGTCCATTGGCGCATCCTCTACATGCACAAAACGTGGATATTGAACTACGTAGCCATGTCCACGAATATTTCCAACGGGTAACACGCTTACTTACACGCTATGCATATATCCACAGTCTTCTGTTGTGTCCCGAAACACCGCGACTTCTTCTTATTCAAATGCGGCTCCTGCCGCTGACAGGCTCTTTTCTTCAGAGAGCAATACGGCGAAACACCGCGACAAGATAAAGGACGACGATAACGATTAACGATAACTGACCGAGATGCTGAGTAGATATAATACCGGCTGTGCAACGCTATTCGATACCCGAGCACCATCTGGCGATGGTCCTGTTCGCTTTCAACGTGTTTCAACGCTTTCAATTTCTCCGAATCTCCATCCCTGGCGCCGTCAGCCATCAGCCATCAGCCGTGCGCGCGCGCGCGCCTCCTCTCGCGAGTTTCTGTTCCGCGTCGTCGGAACTCGGAACCAGTCGGAACTGTCGGAAGTGGTCGGAAGGTCGCGTCGTGGCTCGTGGCTCGTCGCTCGTGGCAATTGTTGACAGCCACCGTAGGGTAAGCTCGGCACAGCTGTGCGCTTGACACAGCCGCACAGTTTGCTCAAATTGTTAGCGGCACTGGAGCCTCGTCCGCCGTTCGCGTCCCGGCGCAGCCACGTCCAGGCTGCGTGTCCCGGCCACCGACAACCGTCGCGTCGACAGATCGAGCCGCATCGTCGTCGAGAGACTGGGAGGGACACGGAACTGGGAAAAATGAGGTATCTACCCATCCGCGTTTCGCGAAGCGGGCCACCGCGTGCTCGCTTTGCATCTCCTCGCGCTTTCCTGCGAATCTCTTTCGGCGCTCGTCGCTCGTTGACGGTCGTGCGAAAGCCGAACGGGACGCTGCTCCGCGGAAACGAGAGCGATCGAACGACGGTGCGTCGCGCGACGTTCGCGGGCGGGAACGGGGAAGCGCATTCGCGTTTATCAGCCGCCATCTTTCCCGCGCTGATGTTCTCTCCTCACCCCCAGAACGTTGACTCGCGCCTCGGGGAATTAAAAGGCATCGCGAGGAATTTTCTCGTTTGAAAGATACTCGTCTCTTACCGTCTTCGACGGGGCACGCTCGAATGTATAATGTTTTAATTATACTATTGTCTCTATATACGTGTGTGTCTCTATACACTCCATATTATATGTATATATCTAAATAGCGCGCATGGCTTTTGATGTATATATGCATACATACGTATGTACACATGTATAGATGATTGTCGCGTGTGAAAATCGTGTCACGCTTAATTGTTGATGAATCACATGTGTGCACCGTCAAGACACTTGTCCGTATGACGCTTCGAAGATGGCTGAATGTGTATATATACACACACACGTGCCTTTGTGTACGTATGGATTCTGATACGCGTATTACAGCACTTGTCACGAAGGAGCTGCATTGTCGTCGCGTGATTTCACGTTTACGTCGAGGTTTAGCGACGTTATCGCGAGTTATCGTGTCACGTGCATGATAATTACGAACACAGAGACCCGATCGTTGTAAATCCGTATAACGCGTGGACTGGAAATCGTTTCAAAATGCCTCGGTAAAATATTGCATCTGTACTTGGCACGGACTCTACGTTACGCGATAACCCGTAATTCCGGTTAATTATGGGCGGATTAATTATTTTTAGACGGATGACTAATGTCGGGGTCACAGTTGACGTTTTAATAATTTAATACATTTTAAATTAGATTTAGAAAATCTAAAAATCTAAGAAGGAAACCTAGGCTAGGTTATATTAGGATCAATTTTATTTGTTGTCAAATCGTAGATATGAGAACTGAATTATATATTTAGAACGGTTGCTTATCTTAATTATGTTATTCGTAGCAATAGATCGCAGATGACTACGATGAATGGGAAGAGGCCCTCATCGATACCTTCCAGACATCAGCCAGAGACACTGGCGCAACACTTTGACCTGATCAAGTATATCTATGATTGTAAGTATACACGTGCAATTTAATTCAAATTATTAAAATATATGTTTCCGAGGGATGGTTCTCTCTCATTCTTTATACTCGTTTCATTTTTTTTTTCAGCGTGGAATTCTGTATCTAAAGAGTTAGATATGTGCCACAATCAACCACACAGTAACTCCTCCAATTATAGACATGGAGCGTCAGTTACATATTACCAAGAACGTGAGCCAAACCCACAGTTGAAAGGTAAACATTTTGTACTTTATAGAAACAGTAGTGATATAAAAAAATTTGATTTAAACTGAAGGATTTTATTTCTTTTATTTCTTTTGTTTCTTTGTCTTGATCTTAATTTACTAAGGGTGCATTCCGTTTCACGCATGATGCGCATAATGAATTACGTATCCTTGTTCACTGAATGTTTTAAACAAGGATAAGTGATGCATTATGCACATCATGCGTGAAAAGGAACGCACCCTAAGAAAATTATATGTGCATGTACAGTGTAACAGGAGAGATTAATTCCCATTCTTTAGAGATATTTTGTTTTATTGTAACGTTTTATTCCTTTTCTTCGATAATTTTTATTTTCCTTTATTATTTTCTTTGAATATATTGTGAATGAAGGACGTATAGGATATATTGCGTCTCACATTTTTTTTTACAGATTTTGAGCCATTTAACTTGGAGGCATGGTGGGGACAGCGTGTTGTGCAAAGTATTACTAGGAATGCAAATTCCTAGTGCCAGGCCCAACATGTTGACTATAATCGGACATTTTCAAACAGACACAAGAAACAAAAAAGATAAATTGCAAGTCAACAAATCCAATCTTTCGACATTCGTTATACATCTAAAAGCAACAACATTTTAGAGTTGGGATTCGAATACAGAAGCACATAGAAAGACATAAACAGTAAGACTTAAACGTCAAGTCGCTCGAACAACCAAAGTAGAGAGTTCAAAATGGCAATCTTCTCAAGAATTTCTTATTGCAATTGATCGATTTCTTCGATATCTAGGTCTTATTGCTAACGTTTTTACGCAATAAGAGGAAAATAATGAGCGCCAACACAAGAATTAAATCCCCAATTTCGTTTTAGATATATGACGTACGTATTTATTTGAATAATATTTTCTCAATCTTTTAATAAAGAAAAGAATAGAAAGAAGGAATGCAGATTGTAATATGAGATAAATGAAAATGTGCTAAACATTTAATCCTAATAGTGAAGATAAAGATATGACGACAGAGACATAGGCATCACTATACATTCCTTTTATACCGATTGTGTTTTAATGGGATACATTAAACTTCTTTTGCTTTTTTAAAGATATACGTTAAACAGTCAGAAATAGAAAAACTTGTTTGTATTATTGTCTTTGGAGGGAGACCTTTATAATTACGTCAAACTATTTATTTATTAGTCAGTAAATAACACGATATATAGATACATAATATGACACTCTTTATATATACAATTAAACATAATGTAATTTATATAAATTATATAAATTTTATATGTAGAATTTATATATAAAATTTATATATAATATAAATTTACAAGACAATGACCGGTATTCATAGTCAGAGCTTATATCTATATATATATAAGATCTGACTACGAATACTGGCCAATGATACTATATTTCCACATTATTTAAAGAGAAACTGAAGATAATTATGTTTTTTTAATCTCCTTGCAATGTTGGGTGAAGTAAGTTTGCTGCTCAACAGTGCACAAAGCATTTACAGAGTGCTCAAGCTTGTTTGATAAAAATTTCATAGACGAATTTTAGGAATTGTACTCTAGGATATATACACGTAAATGTACTTTTTCACATGTTGCATTTCGCATTTCCAAGAAGATTTTTCACTTTCACGTCCATAAAATGACTGCACTTTAGCTAATACGTAAATTATAAATAAAAGCGTTTTCCACTTGTCGAAGGAGATTTTATTAACAGTACGAGAGATAGACATTGCACTTGAAATTAATCGCAATGTGAAATAGCGTAATGGTTATTGCAATTTTAAATATACAACACATGTATACTCTTATTATTATATATGTATGTACATCTATGCGTGTATAGTTATTACTTGTAAGTTTAATCAGATAATGTTTCTAACGACAAAACAATAATGAGCAATGTCTTTCTATACACGTTGAACATTTCTTTTTAACCGACTTCATTATGTTCCCGCTCATCCCCATCCTATTTTTATAGCAATGCTCTATCGTTAAAGAAATAATTTACTATCTACATATTTGTTAAAATATAAATTGCAAATTTGTATACTAAAATTTTAACGTGTTAATGTAATTTTTTAGTATAATGCAGAACGTGAGAATGAGATTTATGGTTGATTGATATCCAGTGCACTAGGTCAAGCTCGTACAACGATGGGACGAAATTCCTGAGGAACGATGAATTCTTCGAGTGCATTAGGCTACTGACGCAGAAGCTATTCGCGTGACATTTCATGAATGGAATGTGAGGTATAACAGAACCGCCGATAGCTATCATACCAAAGAGACACTAGCAAATTCCAGATTTTTCAGAAATAAGTATTCTAAATTTTGCGCATATTATATGTAATATAAGTATAATGAAAGATTTGTTAAATTTTTCGTTGGACAATTATATTCGTCAATTAATAGAAGGAGATAGATGATCTATGCTGCATACCAAATAATCCCATTTTAAATGAAAGTTTTGAATGATTGCTAATTACTCTACTTAGAAGAATTAATAACGATACACTCGAAAATAGCCCCGGAAACTATACCCCTTTGTTCGATGCAACGCGAGTCAAATTGATTGTCTAAAAAATGACATTGCACTTGAACGAATTGAATCAAATGTTTAATTTCTTTGAAGAATTTGAAGAATAAAGTTTACATACGTCTCATATATTTTCTTTTAAAATTTTTATTATATATTTTATATTATCGGAGAATAAAATTATGCAATATTAATAAGTAATACATGAAGACAATAAAGGATAGAAAAGAAAGAGAATCGTCACATCTTTTGCGGCTATTTAATTTAATTTTCCTGATTTATTAAGAAAACACGAGAAAAATTCTCGATTCGTTAAAATCGTTCAAACCGGCGGGTAAGAATTTGGCGAAAAATAAAAAGAGTTGGTCAACTCGCATAAATACGAATAATGTATCGATGACAATATATCGAGCGCGTTTATCGATGAAATGCGAAATGCAAGGGGTAGATTATAATATAATTCGTTTTGTAAAACGTTAAGTATTTCGTGAACGATTTAATTTTACTTTCCCGATTTAAGAAGACACGAGAATTACAGCGATTTAATTTCACTTTCGCGATTTAAGAAAACACGAGAAGAATCGTCGATTCGTTAAAATCGCCCTATTTGATGCAAAATAAAAAGCGGGTCAACTCACATAAATACGAATAATATATCGATGATGATTCATCGCGTTTATCAATAAAATGCGAAACGCAAGGGGTAGATTATAATATAATTCGTTTTGTAAAACGTTAAGTATTTCGTGAACGATTTTATTTCACTTTCCCGATTTCAGGAAACACTCGAGAAAAATTCTCAATTCGTTAAAACCACTCAATTTGCGTAAGAATTTGGCGTAAAATAAAAAGAATGAGTCAACTCACAAATACAAATTGTAAATATATACCGTTGCTCTTTTTTTTCGTAGCGCGTTCACTTTCACTCGCGAAAATATCACGATCACACGAATGTTATATCGATCGTGTTTATCGATAAAATGCGAAACGCGCAAGGGGCAGATTATGACACAATTCACTTTATAAGACGTTAAATATTTCGTGAACGCACACCGAGTATTTCGTGGCGATAAACTGGCCGTTACGCCAATACATACAAAGGCAAGTGCTCGCTGCTCCGTCGACCGTTTATTTTGGTAGCAGCGTCGAGCGCGATATATAGCGCGGCTGTTGTATTCATATGTTGTGTACACAAAGTTCCCGCGAATCCCGCGAATCCCGCGTACTATCATTCACCCGGCGAGATTCGACCGAGGCAGGTGTATAGCGCGCCGCGAACGTCGCGAACCGTCACGCAGTACGCACATCGTCGTATTGTCCTCTGGAATGCGGCCGCGGGCGTCGCGGCGCGCGCGGCAACCTGAATAGAGGGGGATAGAGTGGGGGTAGGGTGACTAGACGGTGCGTGTTCGACGTGCGTAGTCAGCCTGCTCCTACTCCGTTCCGATCATTCGCGTTACCGAGAAGCCCGCGGCTCCGTTCTATCATTGCGCTATCACTGTGCGCGTTATCATTCACCCGGCGAGATTCAAGCGAGGCAAGTAGTGGCGCGGACTGTTCCATATATCGCATGGTCTTTTAGAACGCGATCTCTCTTTCGATTATACATATTTGTCCCGATTATTTCAATAAATATCCGTTACTCACCCATAATCGCCGCCCTCCGCCTCTTCCTCCTCCGTTCAGTTACCGTTGTCGCTCTTTCTTTCGTAGCGTATTCACTTTCACTCGCGAATATATACGCGGCATTTCCTATATTACTCTCGCGACGCGACGAGCACTTATTGTTATACCGCGACGCGGCGGACGAATAACGCGAATAAAATACGAAGGATGCGAGAAGCCCGCGACGACTCGCTCGACGCTCGCAACGTTTCGCGAGATCAACGGTCGAATTTGAAATGGCGGAGGAAGCTTGTGAATCGCGCGGCTAACTTCAGAAGCTCGACGACCCGCTCGCCGCCCGCGACGTTTCGCGAGGTCAACGGTCGAATTTGAAATGGCGGAGAAAGTACGTAAATCGCGCGGCTAACTACAGAAGCAGCCACTCTCGCGTTTAACATGGCGATTATAATCTTGTGTGGTACGTGAGTAGATACACGAGAATGTTAAAGTCGAGGACGAACATTAATTCGCGTAACGGAATGCCCAAAACGACAGGATCGTCGCTGCCGCTTTCCGTCGAAAACATTCATATTCTATATATTGTGCGGGGAGGATACGCTTTGCCGATTGCTCGCGCGATTGATCCCGATGAAATATTCAACGTAGTACAAACGCGGAATCACGCGACGATCAAATATCGAGATGCGAGACGCGAGTTGCGAGGCGAGGCGAGGCGAGGCGCAGAATCAACTACGAATAGCTTAGCTTGCTAATCGAATACCACGCTTCTCGATTTGGAGTAGATCCGTTCCGTGCTGTGACGTTCCATTAGCGACGACGACAAACATACGTTTGCAAATATAGTGCCGGAAACTTAACCCGATTACCGGAAACTTAGCGCGATACGGCGTGAGTGAAGTTAGTGGCCGGAGACGAGAGACGAGAGAGACGAGATACATTATTGACCATCCGCGAACGTACGATCGTAACGTCGCGTCGCGTCGTATTGTCGATATCGTATTAATGATATTTTCGCGAGTGACAATTGCGAGTGAGTGTGCCACCAGGAAGCAACGAGAGAAGGAGCTGCAAGCTGAGAGGAGGAGCTGGAAGCTGAGAGGAGCCTGGAGCAGATCTGAGAGGCGTCGGGCGACGGCGACGGCGCGGGCGGAGCGGTGAGTAATGACTGTTTATTGCGTTATTGTTCAATGGTGGATTTTATTCAGAGATGTCTAACTTGAGATGTCTAACTACCTAACCGCGCAAATCGATTCGTTACCGCGATATCATTGTTTTTGGACGCGCACTTAATGAAATTCATTGTTAGATTCGCGGCATATGAATAAAAAGATTAAAAAGAATGCGAATTCAAAAAGTACTATTTTAAAACAAACTTCGTGATCGTATGTTAATTTGGATTTTCCACAAAGTGATTACTGATTACGTAGTGAGTTAATGGAAATTAACGATAGCAATGAAATGATAATTAGCAGTGATCGCGATTATTTTCTGCATCAGTGATTTTTTATTAAATATTTGTTTTAACATTTAATATCAAATTAATAAAGATATTAATTGTTTAGGGAAATTAATATATTCATTAATTTGATATTAATTGTTTTAATTTTGATACATTCATATGTTATTGGTCAGAAAGTATGTTATTTATAATATTATAATACGTGTTCCGTACTGCTGCGCATTGATTCGTGTGATTTGTAAATGTTAAATTATTTATTCTCATAATCTTTATACAATGGATTTTATCTCGCATAATTTTCTGAAAATTCCGCTATATGTACTCTTCAAATATATACCTAACACATGAAGATATAAAATATTATTAGAAGAGCCGCGGAGAATTAAGAGTGTTAAATCGCTCTTTCTGACCATTTTTATGAAAAATTTTAAATTTAATATATTTAATAATAAATGTAGCAGAAAATGAATTATTATTTTTTCTTTCTTAATATCTAAATGAGTTATGCTTATAATTATCACGATATTTAAAAAATTAGAAATATATATTAAAAGCATAAGATAATATTAATAGATAAACATAAGATTTCATAAATCTATTGCCTTTTCTCCTTTCTCTCGAAATGGATGGACTAATTGTAAAACTTGAAGTAAATTAATATATATGTAGTACGATGAGAAATTCAACAAATATTATTGTAGAATAATATTGGTGATAAATTCGTTTATAAAATATATCAGAGTTAAACAATTGTATTAAATTATTTAATATTGAAATATGTTTCAATATAGCATATTAAAAGTAATTTAAGTAGAATATTGAATAATTTTTAATTCACATAAAGGTAAAGACATAAAATTTTTCATAAAAATATAACATACATATTAGGGAAATATGCATGAAGAATACTTACGATTGTGGATAATAATACTTATTTTGCGGTGAGTATAATTATAATTTTTTTATTTTACGTCATTCTTTGTCAATCATGATATACTAAACTTTGGACGTTATGTTGAATAACTGACCGAAGATTTTTTTTATTTATTAATCTGTCTGCTGACTTATAAATTTGTCTGCTGATTTATGAATCTGCCTGCTGATTTATAAATTAACATTTCTGTCACCGTTCGTTACCGTTAAGTGCGTTTATTTCTTATATCAAACACAATGCCATCGGTCAATCGCGAATCAATATTGGCTACAAATAATACACTTAGATGATTTTATTCCTATCCTAAATTTAAAATTCCGGAATTGATAATTCAAGTATAAAACAGTTGATTGATTACAGAAGATTCGATTTTGGTTAAGAAATTTTCCATCAATCGATAAAAATATCTGATTAATATTTAATAAATTATATCGGATTTTTTATTAGGTTTTGATTATACACATCTTAATTTTATTTATACTTACTTTATACATTTTTTATATAATTTAATAAAACCTCTCAATATATAAGTATTTAATGTAGTATTGATAACGTGTTGGCATGAAAATATATACAAAGAAAAATGAAAACATTGATTTAATACAAATAAGATGGCAGAGACGTGATAAAAATGATCAATCAAGCAAAGCTGACGGTAAGTAGCATTCCCATATCAGTAATAAAAATGCTCTACGATATGCGACGAGCAGGAAGGAGAGAATTTTTCTATGATACATGTATAATGTATGTATATATGTTCGATCGTCTGTCTGATGTCTCGGGGGATGTTAGTCGAAACGACGTTGCATGGCTAAACTTTCTTATTGGCGTCGCTAGGGTATTGTGCAATTGCACCTTGTCGATCGCGACGTTTCCTCCTCGGGTTTGTCCAACGTAAGCTCGGCGCGGGAGCGTGAAATGGAAACCTTGGGGACAGATACGCGGCGTGTGCGAATGCACTGTGTATGTGAGACCGTTCTACCGAATTGCAATCGGAGATTATATCGATTTGATCGAATTTCACACCGTGCCAAGGAAATAACCGTACCACCGTGTGCTTGACCGTAATTTTTCTTATTTACTTCCTTGCAAGGGAGAAATATTTTTCTTTCACCTCACAGAAATTGCACCTTAGAAATCGTTTCCGAAAGATATTTTTTACATTTGATTTTTTTTGCTTCTTTAAAAGTTCTGTTAAACTTTGGCGCGAAGTAGCAATAATTTTTGGCTGAATAATAGAGGATTTTGAATAATATAGAAGATAAATGCACAGAATGTGTGCAAATATTGAGAGTTTCTTGTAACTTTTCTTTCGCATCTTTTATTTGAATTTTTAATTGAGGTGGAATTTATTTTATTCTTATCAGAATTACACAAAATTAGATTTTATGTCATAAAATTTGCAAAAGTATCTTACTTTGAGTTATGTTTAAAATTAATATCGTTTTACTCGACTTTTTTGCAATATTTTTTAATATAAAAGATATTCTTTTCTGAAAAGATACTTTTTCCTGAAAAGACATTATTTTCCGGTTCCGTTATTTCTCTGTTACACGGAAGCTGTATTTCAGATTTCTTAAACTTTATGAATAAAGTTTCTCGTTTAGCCAATTTATTTAAATTTAAATTTTCCGAAAGATTTCTTAGACGTATAATAACTACTTATCTTCTTTTATAATAAATAAAATACAGATCTTGACGTTGCAAAATTATCTGCAGTTGAATGCTTGAAATGTATGAATATCTTATATTATTCTTTAATTGCATAAATTAATAGTTTTCTCATTTATATTTATAATTTGAAAACTATGAAAGTTTTATCTGAATATTAGGCCATTAAATTATAACTTTTAAAATAATGTATATTAATGAGATGGATTAAAATTTAAGAGATAGCTTTATAAAAAGTGTAAAAATTAAAAATTTATCTCTTCTTTTAATTTTAACTATTATGCATTGCTTAATGTTATTATATTTGGAAAAGAATAAAAAACATCGTACTTTATCCATCTATCGTACTTTATCCATTATTGTTGTTGCAATTATGCAAAGCAAATTATTTATCATAAAAAACTAATACGTTTGTAAAACAATTAATTCGTGCCTTACATAACAAACATAAGGAACAAATATATATTTTTAATGTTCTCGATTCATTTTGTAAATGTCATCACTTCTCTTTTTCTAACATTATTTTTATTTAAGGATTCGGTGCAATAAAAACCTATACGACACTATACGAAGGAAGCTTAAGCCGTGATAATCTGAAACTCGTAAAACTTTCGCGTTAACTTAAGGGCATTCGCCTGGGCGAATATTCTCTTCGTTGGTTCGCGATAAAACCATTAGATGTACGTTTACGGCGAAAAAGCTGCGGGCTATATCGTAGCGTAGTCAAGAAATAAACGAAAAATTCTCGCTTTTCTTTTTATCGGAATATATCTTGTACGAACTTATTTATACGAAAAGAAATGTACACACACACACACACACACACACACACACACACACATATATAATGCAGTTATATTGCAAAAATCTGTGTTGTGAAAAATAGCCAGAATTAAATAAAAATGTAAAGTTATATTAAACTGTTTTTCAGCAGTAATCAATTAAAAGAGAAAGATATTAGATGGATTGTGCTTCAATGATGTAAATAGGTAATAAAAAGAGAAATTATTCCAATTTTTAACATGAAATATATTACATATGTAATAAATACATCTATTATCGAATTCTCCTTGTTGCTTCTCTCTAAGTCTTGTCGTTAATCGCAACTGTGAAATGGTTCACAATATTGCCATAATATTCGTATGATCTTCAGCGAAATCGTAGATTTTATCGACTGCTTGTTTAAAGGGAAACGAGACATTAGATATGACGACGTCTCGCCAACGCATCGTTACACTTTATTTTCCTCCGTGTTCGATCGTTTTATGCCTCGTATAACGAGATTTTATATAGGAAATTACGGTCACATCCCATCATTCTTTACCTTAAGGTTAATCTTAACATTTTGTCACCTGTCGATTCTCGATCCTTGTGTTATTCTAGTATAAGAAAAGGTTTAAAAAACGGGTTTGCGACCTCAATATCAGCTATATGTGGCATTTGTCTAAATTATCGAGAAATATTATAGAGAAAGAATGTTACCGGTCAACGTCGTCAATGATATCGAGGATTTCTCGTGGTCGCTCAATATGAATAATGGATGATTCCCATGATGATTCTCGAGGATAACAAGATTTCATCCTTGTGTTCGATAGTTCGAAATTGCGAGTCAATGTCAGTGAGACGACAATTCGCGTTTGATTGCTTGGAAAAAAAAAAAAATGTTTCCTCAAAGATAGTTGCACTGCGCGCGGTGAAATATCCGCGTGAAAAACGTACCGATGAGGCTGTTGTAGATCGAATGCATATTAATTAGAGAGTACTCTTTGATCTAGTGCTGCATACGACACTATTGCGCCAGAAAGTTACAATGGGTTTTCGTTCGAAGTTTGGATCAGAGAAGTCGATAGAGAAGTATTAATCGAAAATTTCTCGTAATTTTATCGTTGTTCGAATTGATACATCGTGAAATATAAATGGTGCAGTAAAAACTAAGTGCAAAAACAAAATGATAAAATGATGAAATAAATGTGTAAAGATTCGTACTTAGGAAGTATCCTTCATCTTGCATTCCTTGAAATATATCGAGAACGTACTTTGCAAGAAGAAAGTTTGCTAGTAGAAGTATTTAAAACTTTTTTAGAATTTCTTAGCTTTTTAAATATATAACAATGTTGTAAACTAAACTTTAGTTTTATGTAGCATATCATAAATTCAATCAAACGGTTTTTGTCTTAAATTTTATTGAACAATAGAGTTCGTTAATATTTTAGCACTTTCGGAATTTAAACTTTCTAGGTATTTTCAATTTATATCGCGTTTAAAACCTTCATACAATGCATTATAAAATTTTGGTTAACAATTTGGTACGTGGAAAATTAAATTTTGATGAGATCAAAAATAAGTAATAGCTTATATAATATTAAATCAAAATGTAGTTTTGTATTTTTAATCAATAATTATAATACACGAATATTTGACGAAGATAATGCGCCTGACCGAAAAAGAGCTTAAAAATCCTATAATGCCGTAAATTATTTTACTAGGAAGTACTAAATATTATATAAATAAATAAATTGGTTACCCGGGCTTCGCCCGGGAGTCGTTTTTCTTCAAACGACTTCATTTGTGTTTCAATATCCTTAATCAAAAAAAATTCCTTTATCAGGCAATGGCTTATCAGGCAATTGCAAAGAATCCTTTATATCCTCGAAAAATTAATTAAATTTTTGAACCGGCTTTAAAAAAAATAAATTGTTATCGAAAAATAATACACATCGTGGCAATTAAACCCATCCTCGAAAAATTAATAAAATGTTTAAATACGAAAATATATAAAACAAGTCTTTATTGTCTATATTAATTTTCCAGGATTGAATATAAATGATATAATTTGGTATAAAAAAGTACAAACATTTTCAAACGATTTTTACCATTCATTTTGCGCTATATGATTTTTAAATCAATGTTTTATACGTCGATCAGTTTCTCATACAAAACTTGTGCATGTGTGTAAGCTCTCTTGAAATCTATGAGAAACTCTGTTCTTTAAAGATAAGGTTTGAGACGCCGTGCAAGACATAAACTCGCCTGTTCAATTTATCCCTAATGGATCTTACCGTTCCGCACGTTTAACCCGGCAGGATCTGTGTAACAGAAGTTAGAAGAAACTTATCTCTGGGGATTGCACGGTGCATGTCGAAAGTGTTTGCAATAAACAATCCATGCACTCTCCATTTGATCGATATTTCTTTTAAGTCACTTTCTAAATTTTGTGAAGATGTTCGATTTTATAGTATCGAAAATGTTACGTCATACTCATAAATTTATATCTTGTGAAAGAATGACTAACGTTATTCTGTGGCTCGCGATAAAAGCAAATCTATCATGTTTAAAGACATAAAAGATCTTTTCTTGAGTTTTTATGATATTTCTTATTTCCATTTCAATGTAAATATATACATATATTTTTAAGAAATATCTGCGTTTTAAAATTTTTAGACAATCAAAATAACATTAATATAAAATATTATAAAAAGTAGTAATTCCAATCCAAAAGGCTTTATTTGATATTATTTATATTATTTATCACATTTATTATCTCTTTATATCTACACGGAAAGAATGGTTTTGCTAAAGTATATAGAAATTAAGCTAGATACAGATCTGAAAATAATTATGTTGGATCATCTCTCCAAAATTATTATGTAGGACTTTTAAGCATGATGATAATGTTGCAAAAAGTTTTGATATTCTAGCAACCAGCTTGAACGTCTAATATAATTACTTAGATGGACCGATAATTATCTTTCTATATCTAGCTCAATTTTTAGATACTTCAGCAAAACCGTTCTTTCCGTATATATTATTACTTTACCCCGCCTTATACCTTCCCTTTGATTCAATATCTCTATTAGCACAGACTAACAATCTTATTTGCTCATATAATAATATTCACATATTACGTATAATATCTAAACAACAAAATATATAATAATTTGATATAACATTTATTATAACAATTTCTCTGTAGTAGCTGTTACCGCACCACAGATATCCGCCGTGTAATCACGAGACAATGAATATATCTATACATTCGATTTACATTCTCGTCTAAATTCGCGATCGGTCGTCGACGTACGCGCGATATACACGCATGTTCTTGACATCGGTAATGTGTGTAACTTTACAGGTTGACATTGTGTCACTCCGACGTGTTACAATACTATGGTTGAATATCACAATCGAACTGATTTACACTCGCGGTAATTCTTGTGTTTCGCGTTATTTGACTTTTACAACGATATGTATAACATACGTATACGCATGTTGTGGAGTTTTGTGCTGGCGGTGAGAACTACTTGACGATAACGTTTACAAATGTGTATGGAGAACATTGTTGGACCGTGATGGAAATGTTATATCATGGCGCTTGGGAACTTGGCGGATCGATAGCGCAAAATGGGCCGCAACACGGTTGCCTTTTGTTCGAGGAACTTTTGCACACGAAAGTGGATGATGCTCTCAGTTGGAAATCACTGTATAGGAAGGAAGTATGATGATGTCTTGCTGGCTTTCTCTCAGTTGAGAACGCAACATTATATATATATATATATATATATATATATAGAGATTTTTAAGGATTAGATTTTTTTTATTAAAGAATTTCAATTTTGTTTGATAACAATTATCTCTATAATGTAAGGCTATCGAGGAATTACATTAAGGGGGCATATACCTTTCTCGGACCAAAAAAACAGCATATTTCACGATTTTTTTCCGACGAAAATATAAAAGATACGAGGATCGGGTTTTTCGCAAATGAAAGTACATATTTTAAAGTGCATTTCCTGATTTTTTTTTTTAATTAGTGATGGAAACCCCTTCCCCTACAGCCCCTCGCCCTAGGCCCTGCTTGTCGTGGAGGGTTTTGCGGTACCGGCGGAATCTCCAAGCTGGCTCATCTGAAGACAAAAAATAAAAAAGGGTCTTAAAGTTTATGATATTTTCTAGTCCCTGACGGATGGGATTTCCCAAATTTTGATTTTTAACAAAATGGCGGACTTCCAAACTTGAGACATCGATTTTTAGTCAAAATTTTCATTTTGTTTCTTAAAAGACAAATAGAAATAATTAAAAAATTGCAAAAAGCATCCGTCAGGGACTAGAAAATATCATAAATTTTAAAACCTTTTTTGATTTTTTGTCTTCAGATGAACCAGCTCGGAGATTCCGCCGGTACCGCAAAAACATGCAGGGCCTAGGGCGAGGGGCTGTAGGGGAAGTACTTTCCATCGCAAATAAAAAACAAAAATCAGAAAATGCACTCTACAATACGTACTTTCATTTGCGAAAAACCCGATCTTCGTATCTTTTATACTTTCGCCGGAAAAAAATCATGAAATATGCTATTTGTTTTTGTCCGAGAAAGGTATATGCCCCCTTAAAGAAAAGGATTAAAGAAGGTTATAAAAAATATATATACATTTTTTTACATATAATGTTACATAAAATGTTATTATATGTTAAATAGATGTAATACATCTATTTATTACTTTTTACTGTTAAAATGTATTCTCAAAGAATACATTTTAAACGGCTGCAACGAAAAATCTTGCAGTAAAATCGAGTCACGAGGAAGTGTCAATGAAAGCTAAGCGAATTACAATAAATTAGCGCGGAAAGTAAATTTAGTCTTCCAGGATAGTGTCACGTTGATCGTAAAGTACGTCGCGCTTTCTTTTTATCACGTTTTGAAGTTAATTGGGTTGTTTGAATCTGCGCATGTGTAACCAAGACTGTTCGCCTGACCATTTGCCATCAATTTGCGTACTTTTTTGTAGCTAATTCCGCTGTGTGTTTGCACCTGTACATACGGGCATAGTTGCATTTAAACACATTGAACATCTGAGAGAACGTCGATAAATGACACGTTGTAAATTAAACAACTAATAATATTGTGTTTCATCAATGATGCGTAAACTTTAACTGCAAATCTGTACATTGCAAAGAGAGTTTTGATAGAAATTGAAGCTATTGAATAAAATTACATGTTTTTATAATCGCCCGCGGCGAAATATTCCGCACAGTAAATCCGGGATGTAACTCGCCGATTTATTTTTAGCTCTACAAAATATTCTTCAATAAATTTTCACCCACGATAAACGCCAAGGCAGTCGAATTTATAACGCTCGATACGCCTTCTCAATACATTACTCGTTTCTGAGTTACACCTGAGAATAATGTTTCTTATGGAATCTAAAACATAACTCAAAAGCAAAGGGGATATCTTCTTCAATTTATGATTTAATGTTCAATATGATACAAATAATGTAACACAAATATCACAACAATAAGTTAACTATAGGAACAATAATTATCACATTTAATTACAAAGAGACATAATTAAATAATATAATTAAAAAAATATTATATCCTGTGCTTTTATATTCTGCTTTTTATACTTAAAATATATATATATGCAAAAAGGAAATTTATAGCATATATGTTTCGGATATATTAAACAAAGTAAATGAATGTTAATTCTGTTTAATTTAAATACCGAACGATAGAGCATTGATTATCAATGAAAACAGTTATTTTAGAACTTTATTCTCGGACACGTGCAAAGTGCAGAATAAAATGAAATCAAACGTCGAAAGTTAATTTTAACATTTGAACAGTATATTATTAAAATATGAGAGATGAATTACAATAACATATAAATATTTTATAAATAATTTATTTATATTATTTTACTTTAATTTTATTTTAAAATATTTAGACTAAAATAATATCTTTTTAAATTATATAAAATTTTGTTACCGTAATGGTATAATTTTTTTATATTTTTACATGTATAAACCCAATCCATATAGACATAAAAAACAGTTTCGTAAATTTTGATTAGCAAAATTAACACATACATAAAATACTATCGTTACTTTATTCTGAACCCAATAAATTATTTGTACTTTTATTTAGTTTAGGTTAACCATTATTGATTAAGTAATTTAATACTTTATTATAAATGATTATAATTGATTATTACGGACAATTAACGTATGTCTAGTGTAATGATAATTTATTTAATAATTGTGGATATGATGATTGCTAATATATATTCGATATTGTACATGACAACAAAAGTATATCAATAACAAAGCTTGAATTGATTTGAAACATTATCTAGCTATTTGGAAATAAAAGGCCCGTCGGTGGATCCACAATTGCGAGGTAGCGCACAATGCTCGGGGAATTTCGTGTACATCTATTTTGAGTAACTATTACACAGAGAATGTTATACACACATCATTAACTCGCGTATGAACAAATTAATTCCACGACACACATGCAAGCATTGCAGCGAGTATATTCGTTGTTCTTAATTATAATAAACGCTACACCCGAAGTTGATCACGTATACGCGCAAGTGGTTCCGGCATACATGCAGACAGACCTTCCGCTACGCTAGTGATAGAGATTATGCTTTGCGTGACGCATTCACAGCTTATCTCGGTCGCAGTAAATTAATTCGTTGACGTTGTGCCGTAATATGTGCACATCACGTACGAGATGACCGTAAACTAAATCAAGTTGGGTTTGAAATATGTCATGTAGATTGTAAAATTTATTGTAAAAAAAAGACACGCGAAATATGAAAAGAGTATTTTACAGAAAATGTAACAAACACTTTGGCAAACGATTATTTCATGAATCATAATTCGGCTAATAATTTCGTTATTAGCATTTTGTTCTATCATTATCGAATTACTACGTTAAAGTAAGTAATAAATTAACACTTTTTAAAAAATTAATCTTTTTCGAAATCTAAGGAAATAGTTATAGTTCTACGAAGAGAGAAAAGCTATTAATAATTTTAAAAGTATATTATTTTATTAAATATTAAATAGATTTGGAGGTGCAAAGTTAAAAATATAAATCTAATAAATACGGACGCAAAGTACAACAAAGTACGGCGATCATATGAATTACCACAAATGCAGCCGTTTATTATTTGCGGATTATGATACGTGGCCCGCGGGTCCGCTAATTTGTATGGAAATCTCCAGCCGTTGCCGCGAGTAAAATACGTGTAGCATAGTTATCCAGCGTTACAATATCAAATTACTCGCTTCATGTGACGTTGAATTTGCTGTCGCCAGCACAACGGTTACCCGGTGTTGTGCGCGACAGTGCGCACGAATGTATAATTTAAAGCTAGTTTACCAATCATTGACGCTTTTATGTAGTAGCAATCGGGATATTGACTGTATTCACTCAACAGCTGTCGATCCGCATCTCATTCATTTATCTGACAAAAGTGTACATATATACACGGAAAGAATGGTTTTGCTAAAGTATTTAAAAACTTAGCTATAGATACAAATCTGAAAATAATTTTGTTGCACCATTAAGTAGATTGCTGAAGTATGATGATAATGCTGTAAAAAATTTTGACATTTTAGCAATTAGTTTGAGTGTTCTACATAATTATTTTGATGGTGCAACAAAATTATTTTCAAATTTGTATATACATATATCAAGCTAAATTTTTAGAAACTTCAGCAAAACCGTTCTTTCCGTGTATACAAATATATTTCCAAACAAATATTGTTTTTGAATGGTTTTTCTCATTTTTACTAGACATTTTTTTTTAGAGAAAAATACTATTGCTTTAAAATAGTTTTAACTTTTGTAAATTAGAAACAATATTTTATTTCGTAAACAATAAGTTTGACATTTTTTAAATAAATTTATTAGAGTTGGTTTTCTCATTATTGATTACAAAAATTAATATAATAAAAAATTACTGATTTTTATTATAGGCTTTTATTATATGTAATATATCTCTGTCTTTATTTAATATTATTAATTATATTCACATTTCTGTTGTAAATATAAATATTAAAATTATTTGCAAGTTAGCTGCGATAAATTGAAATAATCAATATACCAAATATCTTGATAAACTTTTTTACTAAACAACGTTTTCGAAGCAAACTGGCCAAAGCACTTATAAAACTTTCTAAAAGCTGAAAGCGTGGGGTGTAACGAACAATGACAAAAAAGTTTAAGTCGTAAAGACGTGCTTAAAACTTTTGGATAAAGCGATGACTTTCGACAAATTCTCGCATTTGGCGCCAATTTGTGTTCCTGATGTTATACCTACTGACGTGTTTTATTAATACGTTCGTAATAAAATGATTAAATCTAGATCTTGATTTATAGCTCTTAAATTTTTTTAATTTAAAGCAATAGACAATAATGGAATAGCGATGAAGAGATGAAATTTTTTATAATTAGATTTTTATGACTATTTAAATAGGAAGATTTCTCTTTAGCGTAAATGCGATTCTATTACGCAACGGTAATTAATATGTCCGCACTAAAGCGCAAGAAATTAATTATAATATTTGTTGGTGAATATATATAACAAACAGCGCATTACGACACTGTATTTAATTACTTTAGCGTTAAATTGAAGCGAAGTATGCAGGTCAAAGAAAATTATTATAGATTTCTTAATTAAGGGTCTAAAAAAAGATCTCGTTTTATACAACTTTATCTTAAGTTAACCAATCACAATAGCTTTTATCGTTAAAATCGTACCGATGAACTAGAGATCAAAGGGAATGCTTGGAACGGTTGTTAATTAAAAATAGTTCTTTGTAATATACCGAGAGTTGGATACTATGCGATGAAATGAAGAAAGAAAAGAGAAACGCTCGAGATTGAACATTAATATTAGCTAACGCAGGAATCGCAAAAATGTCTTTAATGGCTCGCGATGAGTTCTTGTAATGAGATTTATTCCATGGTTCTGCTTCACGGTTCGGGAAAGGAAAAAGATTGCTCCAAATCGATTGTAGTTAAACCGTCGCGGAATTATTGTATATTTTCCAACGCGAAAGAGACTCTTATGCAACGTTTGTTTGCTTATTAAAGTATTAGGTGAACAGGTAGGAATTCGTACGGAAATAATTGTTTTGTAGTTACATCGAATCGACCATGCCATTCAAAGCCGCTTTGTTAGACGGACATTGTGTGCGTCGAACAATCGGAAGCTTTAAAGAAGCCATTGCGAGCAGTGCAAAATAATTCGCGTGGAACAGATTGTCGCAACTTTGCTGTCGTATCTACTGCCGCGAATTCTTGTTGTTGCGCAACGGAGTACAATTACAATGTTACAGGGAGGAAGTTCAGTGATCCTTAGAAGTCGAGAGAATTGCAGCATTCCCGAGATAACATCATCCCTCGGCATTGTTACATCAAAGGTTTTCCACCGCGTCAGTGCGCGACACCATAGTGTGCGAACTATCCATGTTTACATAAAATATATATTTTAAAAAATATGCGTGTACGAGGAAAGTCTCGCCACCTTACGTGCTAGCACAAGAAAAAAACATAGTTATCTTCCTATAAAAATATTTTATAATATGTAAATTAAAGAGTTCTTTTACAAAATCTTCTTTTACAAAAACTTTTTTTACAAAATATGTTCTGTACGTTATACGGTTACATATTCTCTTGGTATATGAATAATTTAATCTTGAAAAATTTGGAATAAAAAAATGATGAAATATGTCTTAGTTCGAGAATAAAATTGCTTTGAATTATCATTTGGAGAGTTATGGAATGAAAGAAATGTCACAGGGAGGAATATATAAAGTACATTACAATACATTTATAGTAAGCTGTTTAATTTGTCGTGGCATAAAAAGCGAAAGTAGTTGACAAGTTAATTATAGAATATAACAGATTTGCGTAATTTTTTTTCTGTATGCAGTTACTCGTAAACTTTCATCCTTTAACTTCACTGTGCATCAATGTAATTTCATCACATTTATGATATTCATAATGTTTCCGGCTACTGTTACAAAGTTGCCGGAACTCGCTGACGGCGGAGATCAAGTCTTTCAGATCAGCAGTGTTTGTCGAAACTTTCGACAAACACCGAATTAGAATGAAGCTCATAGAAAGGTCGACTGTTCATTGTATTAATTGACACAACGTTACGAAATTGAGTGAACTCGGACTCGCAAGTCCTGAAGTATGTGTCTTTACGACGAGGCGAATAAAGCAAATAATAATAGACGCAGCAGAAAATACAACTTAATCACATTCACGGCCAAGCGTATTTTACGTGACTTTTTATTCACGCCAATTGAAAAATTTTATTATACTAAAAAGAACAATAACATATTTAATTGATAGTAGTAAATTTATAGGAATTGTACAAAAATATTTATTTGACATATTTATTTGACTGTCGCCACATGACGGTCACTGATGATCGACAAGACGTAAAGGGAAAGCTGAATGTCGGTCACCGGTGATCGTCATGGCGGTGTTAATGGAAAATAGCGCAGAAGTACTCTTGAAAGATAGAAATTCTTGCTACGGGACGTGAGTCGAAATTGAAAGTGTGAAGTGGAACGCGAAGTAGTGCGATAGATAGAGAAGAAAAAAGTCTTTTGAGTTGCACGAGCTTCTTGGCTTCTAATGGATCACGAAATTTTCTACCCAGTTCTTTTAAGATTGATTGCCATAGTAAAAAGAATTGACAAGGCACTTTAGAATACACTGCAATTGCAAGGAATTGTATTTTCTCAATAGAATTGTTCAGCAACATCGCATACTGCTTATTGTATAATTATCTTTTAATATTAAGTATCAGACTTTAATATAGCATTGCACTAATACAGGATATGATAAGAATCTTGTATTACACATTTCTAACACTTTAAATTTCTTGGTTTTTATTGAGATGGAAAACGTTGTTCAATTTTATTCTGTGTTTTCTGCACGATAAATAATACGAGCGAGTAAAAAAATGGAAGATGCATGTACTTATGAAACGCAATATCCAATACGTTAATTTTATAGGATTACCGAATAAACGAACAATTTTTTCCTACTTTTATACATTCATTTTCGAAGAAGATTGCTGGTCATAATTCAACGCAAGAAAGAATTGCAAAAAACACACGTGAGGATGATCTCGCATTTATGGACGTTCGAAGTACAATAGATGGACTAGCAAAAACTGAACGTAATCACAAAAGAGAAACCGGGATATACTTGGCGTTCGATATTTCGATTCTACATTCGATACATTTCCGACCGATTCTGCTGACCACAATTGGATTTCCCAGGCGATCCCCATGGCGAGTCGGATATCCGCTTGTTCTGTACATCCTCCGCTCCCAATCCTAACTTTTCCCTCTCTTTTTTTTTCTTCTTTCTCGTGCACGACAGGAAATGCATGCTTGATCTACCGACTAATCGAGATTAATGGGAATAACAGGCAACAGCCGGTGTACCTTTGCTTACTTGGCGTATGTGGACTCATCCTTCGACATGTTGAGAATGCATGTTGCCATCACTAAAGCTGACAATAATTAATCTTTTTTCTCTACAGTAAAACTCGTAGAGCCATCGTGAAAAATCGTGCACAAACGTCACGACGTTTTTCTACATTGTCAAAAACGCGAAAGAATGGAAATGCGATAATATATCTCTTTTTACGTTTTGCATTGTATCGTACAAATATTTTAGGTAATATAATGAACGAAATCAATATATTCTACTTTTATTTCATATTACAAAATAAAATATTCAAAATGTAATCATAAATATAAAATATTTTAATGATGAAATTATGTTTTAAAACAAAACTTGAAGTTTAATTTGTCATATCTTTAATTAAACATATAAATACTTTTTCATGCATATTAATTACATATAGTGTAACATTAATAATTATAAAGATAATTGTAAATACATAATAACATCAATACCTTTATTTTTTTATATCTTAGTTTTAAAATAAATTATTTATTTTTAACATAATTAATATAAAAATTATAAAATACTGAATTGAATTGAATTTTTATTTCATTAATATAAATTAATTAAAAATAATTTATAAATAATTTATAAAATTCAGAAAAAGAGAACAATAAAAAAGATTATCTGTTACATTTTACCTCTTAAGAACTTAATAACAAATCTAATGCTAAAAAAGCCAAAAAAGTGTTCTCTATATCTCATTCCAAATAAAGCTTAGTTTTTCAAATGAAAGCGTCGATAGCAAGTAAGGGTATATTTCATACCCTTCAATAATCATTTTCTGTCGAAGGAAACGTTCTTTCAATAATTCCTCTCATTAATCATTTCCGACGATCTTAAGCTTATTTCCTTTTAAACTCAAGAGCTCTTTTCACGTAATCTTCAAAACTTTAATTAAGGTAACATATTATTAAATTAAGTATTATACGAGGTTTGTTCAAAAAGTTTCCAGATTTTATCTTTATAATTTTCGGTGGTCTACTTACAACTTATTTAACTCTATCTCCTTCAAAATATGTTCCTTCTCGGTTGATACATTACTTCCAACGCCGTTTTCACTTCTGAAAGCAGTCTTCATACGCGTTTTTCGGTATCGCGCATAAATCCGTCTGCAAATTTTCCTTGATGATGTCTTCAAATGTCGAACCCTTTTGTTTTTTAACGTAGATTTTATTTTGAAAAAAGAAAGCTTGCGAGGGCCAGATCATAAGAGTAAGGAAGGAGGCTGAAGAAGCATAATTATCTTTTTTGGTGCAGAAGTGATGAATCAGTAGCGATGCCTATGCCTGTGCGAGTACGTTGTCGTGGTGAAGGAATCATGAATTATCTTTCTACAGTTTAGGTCTTTTTCTTCTGACAGTTTCTCGATATGGCTTTGCAAACTTTTTCTTTTTTTAAAACGAAATTCACGTTGAAAGGCCAAAAGGATTCGACACTTGAAGACATCAAAGAAGATTTAGAGCAGACTTATGCGATTCCAAAAAGCGCATATCAGGACTGCTTCCAGAAGTGGAAACGGCATTGAGAGTAAAGTATCAACCGCGAAAGAATATATTTTGAAAGAGATAGGAGGCTGAATAAGTTGTGAGTAAACTTCCAAAAATTACATATAAAGATAAAATTTGGGAACTTTTTGAATCTCGTATACAAGATCGATAATTCTATAGAGAAATGTGAAAATTATTAGTAATTTAACGCAAAAAGGAACGACAAAAGTATATGGAGGATGATCTCACATCTACTTTTGAAATATGATGAAATAGTAAAAACTGAAGGTAATTACAAAAGAAAAAAATCAAGTTATAAATAAAAGTTATATTAATTTGAATTTTCTAATTATTTTAAATTAAATATTATTTAAATCAAGCCATTATAATTATTAAACGTTTGCAAGAATTACACGAAGATTAGGAAATTTTATGGCGATTAGTTTTATTTTTATACGCATTTTATATAAGATATTCCAACGTCTCTGATCATTTCGCTTTAGAACAGTGGTTTCGTGGTAGAAAAACATGGGTTATCGCTGACGCCACATTTTCCGCATTTCATACCTCCAAGAAACTTGAGATTTTTTCTTTTCTGACAATGAGCGTTGAAAGTTGGAATTGGGGATCAACTTACGTAGACTAAACTTGTCAGCAGTTTGCAATCACTTCTCTATATTTGTGGAATAATTTTGAAGAGTTAGCCAAAAATATTTTAATATCTATAGATTTTTCAACAAATTTGAACAAATTTTATTTAATCGTAGATATATTCACTGCTCAAATTACAGAAGCATGAAAATACTTGTAAAATGCTATAAATGATTTATGGAGACTAGACGATTTGTTTATTATAGTAATTTCAATATTTTTTAAACGCGTTTGTTTTATATTAAATTACAATAGAGTTGTCATATTGATGTTTGTTATCAATGCAAAAATGCTAGTAAATAATAACAATACTAAATAAATAGTAATACACAAGAGAGTTATTTGCAATGTAATATTTTCGAGAGAAAAAATATAAGATCAATTAAAATAATTTTATTATATCGACTAAATATAAGAACGTTTGTCATTTTCAACAATTTGCTTTATAATAAATAGTTCTAATTTTTAATTAACATTAACAGTTATTATTAATTTGAACATTAAGGAGTCACGTTAATTTATTTAAACTGACGGTTTTAATTATTCCATTTGAATTTATAATTTTGTTTTTAAAATAAAATGTTTATGCGTGTTTTATGGCATACTTATAAATATTTCATAAATTTTTATATTGATGGCATAAATACTGTTATAATAATATATTAGTACGTATCAATAATATATTAGTACGTATAAACAGTAAAGAGGAAAATTGTTAACAAAGGCATGCATGTAGAGATGCGTCCTGAATCATTCAAGATATCGTCCAAGTTGAATTAGGATAAAATAGATAGTTGCCCTCGTAGCTCAACTTCTCCGTTCGACATGATTTAAGCTCCACTTTCGCGACATCTTTGAAATTCGTCTTCGACAGGCTTCCTTTTGATGGACTCCTTTTGAACTTTACCCTTTAGTCCACAAAGGAAATTGCCAGGCAATTCCGTCCTAGGATGGTGGTGACGCTCTAGTCTATCCTACTAATAATTATTTTAATTAAGTCCCTGTCACCATAAGTGTTTGCTGTCAGTTGAAAAATCAGGACGTTCTGTTCTAGAAAAGAACTTTGCGGTCGATCCGTCTATCTTAATTACAATACTTTGTTATCATGTTCTTATTTTGTGAAATACATTAAAGTTTATTAAGTTTTATTTTGCATATTTTTGTAGTGCAAGAAATATGCAAAAAATACAAATATATTAGAGATATTTATCTTTACATATATTTTCGTATTTCGTAACAATACAGTTTCTGATTCTAAATTTCTTCAATCTGGAATGTTTTACTTTAAAGTTTGTATTTATTTGACTATATATAGAATCATTGAATTTTATTTAATCACTTTTACTTTCGATTAAAATTGATAACGTTTGTTTACGAGAATTAAATTAATGCTTAATAATATGCCGAAATAAATTATCCTGTTAAGTCTTGTTGTTTTCTGTTTTATGTGTTTGCAAGATATGATTTTCAACCGAATGCGATTTGTAATGTATATTTGTTATGTTATCTTTAGTGATTCTGATAATATTTTGTATTAAATTTATAATACGAAATATTACGAGAGTAACATTTATGGCAAATTGTTTAAGACAAGTTTTGTTATTTACTAGTACATCATAATATTATAGTACAATATAATATTATATCTTTTTTTTTTTTGTATCTTTTTCTAAATAGTTGCAATATTGCCATGAATATATAGATCATAATAGAACATTCGTGATTTATAAGTAGACTTACAATAATCTTCCAATTATTTTTTTAATTATACGTATGTTATTAGAGAATTAAAATTGTTTTAATTGATCATAGTCATGGCTTAATGGCTTTATACAACGTTCTTTTGTTGTATTCATAGTTTAAATGTGATTTATTTTGGCGTGAGAGTTAGTTGGATTAAAGAAAAAAACATAATAATGTTAATAGCAAAAGTAGCATCGAAACTCTAACATAAAGAAATAAAGCAACGGAACATCAGTATCACAGCGAGATTGCTCCGTCAAGATATGGTGTGTGCTTCGCGTATACATCGCGTATGTTCTCATATATACCTATTCCTCGTATATGTTTAATAAATACGATACATTGCCGGCTTTCATAACGCGAACAACGCTGGCCACGAAGTGTCGGCGTCTCTCGCGCACATTACCGCCGCGCCGTCGTGACGCTAAAAGATGAGAGTGGTAGAGTCATTAGCGCGTCGTAGAAGAGATCATTTCCGGCAGCGTTCTCACTTTTTTTCGCGGATGTGTCGACGATGAGAATCCACGCGTGTATATTGCTGGCAACGCATCTTTCACCTTTTGAAATACTTGAGAGCACTCTGACGAAATAATTTACACACTATAATTACCGTCATATAAAATATTACGCGTACTATTAAGAATATTTATATTCTGATATATATATATATATAGGTGATATATTGTTTCTCACTGTTTAGGACAATTTTGGTTACTGTCAAAAATAAAATGCAGCAAAGCTTGCAAGACTTTTTAGAATTCGTAAGCAATGACGTCTACTGATGTAAATAGTTTCTCTTTTGAGTTGCACCCCTCTGGAGGTTGCACAAAAGCGTTATTAGAATACGTTTGTTGGCACTTTCGTTCTTCTATTGGATGACAACGACGAAATTCCGAGCAATATTTCCCATGCCACTTAAAACTCGAAGGACTCACGCGAGAACTAATAGAAAAGTATGCTGGAATTCCAATTTAACCGGTCCGTCGTCGATTACATTGATTGGTTTTCTCGTTTCAAATGTACGTTTCCGAAAATGTCAATCGAGAACTTTTCGTACTGATTCATTGGTGACTCGCAATCTCTCGTGATGTATCGAATTTTACCACGAGATAAAAAAAGAACTTGATAGAAACCATGTGATGGCTAGAAAAAGAATAAAAGAGTGTAACATATAACGAGTTCGGGAGTATTTTAAGCGAAACATTTTATGTATTTTCGCATATCGTGATTATTGATATTAAAAAGTATGAATATAAAATTCGGGAAATATAATATAACGTGCATAATATGTTATTATATTCTACTAAATTGTATTAAAGAAAGGTTCTCGAATATTTTTATTTCCTTTTTTTATGAACTATTATGCAGAGATATATGCTCCAAAATTTATGTTAAACGTACTTTCGTATCTATCTATACATTAAGTAACACTAGTTAAAATACCAATTTACAGTCGTTAGAATCGAGCGATAGTGGTTAGTACAATACAATAAAAACAAGGAAATAAAACATTCTATTAACAAGCTCGTTTTGTTTTAAATGAAGTTATGGGTATAACTGCTGGGTTTAAATCCCGAGATTATCGAAACATCGCGCTAATACAAGGAGATAACAAACAAGCAGGTGAACTGAAGCGATTAGAAGCTTTAATCCTACTAAGTACTTATTGGGATAACAAACTCGATACCAAATACAGCGCTTACTATAATCGGTCCGTTATACATAGGCGATTGGTCAACAAGGTCCGCAATACTTGCTGCTTTACACGAGCCGAGAGGTAAAACAGAGATCAATAGGATAAGTACACGATGATCACCAGTACCCATTGTACATATAATAAATCTATCGGATATGCAACTTTGACAATAATTTAAACTTTACTAACAATAATTGAAATTTAATTTTTAAATAATTATAATAAACAAATAAAGGCATCTCTCATGTGACTGGGAATATCTTATTAAAATTATGCGTTATAATTTTAAGTTATTCTTTAACAAATTGTTTATTACAAATTTTCAGGCTTTTACTCGTCATTGTAATAGACAATAGTAAAATATTGAAATTTTACTTTGAACATTGCCGAAGGAATAAGAAAGTTTCGAGGATTTAAGTTTTTTTATCAAATTTAAATTTGTGCTATGTTCGACATCCTCGACACAAGCTTTTCTAAGAAAAGAATAATGGGATCCACTTGCTTCTGAAAAATAACTTGCTCGGATAAGGGTTAACATAACTTTCAGAGTTATAGCGCCTAAAGGCATTTATTTCAAGCAACTAGGTTACATATGACAGATGTCATTTACATCCTCTTCGCTCATCTGCAGATTTGGCTAGTAGGAATTCTAAGTAGCTATTTATTATTCGCACTGGATACGTTTCTTCTCTTTCATCATCGCGCATACACTGTCGCCCAGTTTAAATATTTGTTTTTACTTATCTCGTGACCGTAGTTAATTAATGAGAACAATTTCCATTTTCCTTCGCTTAGACGTGAGCTGAGTCCGATTAAAAGTTCGTGAGTAAACTAGCGACTTAAGAAATTACTACTGATAGCAGCCCGTTTCTTTTGATTTAGAATCTATAGTTCTGAGTTTCGGTTTATTTTCTGTTTTACTAATTATCGAGAATTGTCTGTAGATAGCAGGAAAACTGGAATTATTGTCAAAAGAAAATATTTGAAAGAGAGCAAATAATCGATCAATAAGAAAGAAAAATTTGCAAACTATTTACGGGTTTATCGAATTTTTTAAGAACTTAATGTGTTGTACATAATGTGTTGTACATACCTATAACGATATATAGATTTCATTGTGCCCCAATTCAACTTTCTGCTATATTGTTATCGGAAAACATAATTTCAAGAAGTAGAAAACCTGTCATTTACATTAATTATATTAATTTCTATCGCACTGTTTAAATACTGTAAAAGTTAACTTAAGTAAAATAGGATATTGGATAACTAAATAATGGAAATAACTTAATTACACATTAAAATCAATAAACAATAAAAGAGAGAGAGAGAGAGAGAGAGAGAGAGAGAGAGAGAGAGAGAGAAGAGATATAATCTTAATAATCTCACAAACTATGAAATTACATAAAGAATTGTTAAGAAACTTGTTAAATTATCATAAAACAAATAACTACCAATTCTTCACAACAGAAAGGAAACAAAAAACGAACAAATGCTCATGAAACCGTTTGATAAATTTCATGTGCGGTAACATAAAAACAGAGAGTGTGCCCAATTTCCCCAGACTCTCACAAATCTAAAAATCTGAAAAATATCGGGGAAACGATTAATTGCGATATATTATTTATGCCATTGCAGTATGTTCGAATTTAATTCCGATTTGTATTTGCAGTATTATCGAATCAGGTCAATTATCCATTACTTAACCATTAGACAGGTAACTAATGTGATGGGCCATGGATTATTAAATTAACACGAATTTTCACGAATCGTGATAATATAGTTGCAAACACTATTTCTTATTATTGTGCATGATCGGTAGTTCCAAATATACCTGACACAGTATTATGTGTTAACAAGTACGAGTTCACCAATGTTACTCACTGACGTATATGATTTCACATTTCCGTAACCAAATTTTATTCTTTGACCTGACGCGTTTAGACAGCAGCCAATATATTAGGGAAACAAAAAGCGGCTTTTATATAATTTATTGAGAACGCACTCGACATTCTCGCCGTCGGAATCTGTTTCGAATGTAGGTGGCATCAGAGAGAAAAGTACATCACGGCCTCCATTATCCGAGCATTCGCTATTTGAATGTTTTATTATTCGAGTGATTTACTATTCTAGCACGGTGTTTCCTTTTAAAATAGCATGAGAAATTTTAGTTACTGTAGGAATATTATACAATTATAATACGAGGCATCTCGCAACAATTATTACGATTACAATAATTATGTGAAATAAACATATAATTATTCTTTAATTATAATAATTGTGAGAAAATATACGAATAACATATGCGAGAGTCATGTACGCAAATAGTTTTGAAACAACAATATTAATAGAATTATTTGCTTTTTTAAAAATTAGAAATCTCTCGTTGCTGAAATGTAATGAAGTCTGCGCCATAATATTTATGACTTGTAATTCCGTACCATTAGTTATGAAATTTGTAGCGCAATTTTTTCGTGTATTCCTAGAATTCGTTTAATCAATCTACTGAGTATAATACGAATAATGTGAACACATAATTGAAGCAATAATTATTAACCGTCATTAGAGCCAACCATTGCTCACCATTAGTCTTAGTCTCGAGCGTAATAGATTTGCTTCATTTCTTTTATTGCCGATTGGAGGTTCGTTTGTTAACCTAGAAAAGAGCTCGATTTTCCGATGTTAATTGGAAAAATAAAGCTATATATATACGCAAAAGTTATAGTTAAAGAAAAGAAAAAACATAGTTCTTCTTAAACTCCTTCCGTTTTCAGTAAAGTATACCAAGCTATCGATCAAGCCTACTTAGAACTTGATCCGTTCACTTGTTATTGAGATCTCAAAATCTCGGGTAGGGGAGACCGGGGCTAAACCGCCAGTTTGTTTTTGGTGCCGATTTTTAACAACAAAATAAATAATTTTAGTTAAATGTGGTATACCACTGTAAAGAGTGAACCTTTAGCTACAAAATTTATATAGGAAATTTATATCTATGTTGCTTTGTTTAACCGGTATAGAGCAAAAACGACAACGGTGGAAAAATTGAAATCTCAAAAATGCCGGGGTTGAACCGCCACTCCCCCGGGATAAATCAGTTTCAGGTTTGATCGCCCATGAAATATTAGATATCTACACTGGATTCGTGTTCAGCATGCATTAC
Source organism: Temnothorax nylanderi (assembly GCF_030848795.1). Lineage (NCBI taxonomy): Eukaryota > Metazoa > Arthropoda > Insecta > Hymenoptera > Formicidae > Temnothorax > Temnothorax nylanderi. Next base: position 1,461,516 of record NW_027249064.1, on the reverse strand, counting down.
TCTTTATAATCAGCATGCATTTATAATCACGTACCTCGAGATTTGGAGAGCAAATATTATTGCAGATATTACAAAATTTCCACGCGCAGAAAATTTCACTTTTCACCACGAAAACACGTTTGCCTCCGTAAAAATCATAACACGGCAGGTAACCTGCCGAAACTCCGTTGGTCACATGGGTACCATAAGCAGCGTTTACAATGTTAATAGCGAGTTTGCACAATATACAGGTTCCGAGATATTTGATTTGGCGGTTCAACCCCGTTGGCGGTTTAGCCCCGGTCTCCCCTACTTGCAACTTGTGTGTTTGCGTAAAAGAGTCACGACGGTCTCGCGCTGCGCGTGTACTTTGCGCGAGACCGTCGCGTCGTGACTCTTTTACACTGCCGTGTCTCTTGATTATACAAAAATACTTAAAATATGGAAAAATTACAGTAAAAATAAATAAGAAAAAGAAAAAAAAAGAAATAAGGATAAGAAGTTATAAGTAATTGCATAACAAATTAATTTATCAATAACATGAAAATTTTCGTTACATTGACTTTATTGCAGTATTTATTTTATTCAATAATTTTATTTTATAAAGAAACTTAATATTCGAGTTTTTGAAATCTAAAGATTATATATTTGTAAATATAATAAATACCTGTCTGTAAGTCTAAAGTCTCGAAATGTTCATGTGCATGTGATTCCAAGAAAGTACGAGTTTAAGAATTTTGTCATCTTAAAATTCCAAAAATCAAGTATTAGAAAAGTTAAGAATACAAAATCTATAATACTTCAGTGTAACACTTCACTTTGTGCAATATCAGACGGTGCTTCGAAATTTAGAAAGACATCTTGAGACATCTTGATAATGTACAGCATGAGAAATTTTCAATGGCAGCGGCGCTAGGCTGTGCAAATGGTATCGTCAAATCGGCGATCGTTTTAGCGGAGACAAGCTAGAAAGGATCGTGGAAACGTTCTCACGAAGCAAAGAGCTTTTCACCCTCGGGCAATATCTTTGCGGCGATGTTTGCATGTGTCACCATATAAACACGCCTGCCGCTATGGCAGAACAGCGTACATATTTCGATCCGGAGCGGTTATAAGGGTAGTCAGAAATCGTGGCGTGTCATGATCTTCTGTAAATCGTACGTGACTGGAGGCTCGGAAAACTTCATTAAATTTTGACGTCCGCGCGGGATTGGAAAATGCGGCGAGTTCGTGGTTGCCTAGCTCCCTCGTAAATCGCGCACGGTCGCAAAGCGATGCTCTTCTGCTTTTAGGGTATGCTATTCAGTTGGGATTGTAAGTGTCGATGGTGGACTTGTGGCTATTGTGGTTTACGTTAATACCCGCGGCCTTTCATGGACCTAATGACATCCAACAAAGAAGATTTGATGATTTTATTTGACTCACACGCAGATGACGTAATGATTTCCTGAATTACTTACAAAATATAAATCGAGAATAATTTCTAAAATAAATTTATAATTTCAGATTTTTAATTGTACAGAAACGAAATTATGTATATTGTATGTTAATAAAAATATGAATTTTAATTGGGTTTGATTGATTTAAAATGAATTAACTTTGAAATTCAAAATAAATTAAAACTTCAAATTAATTTAGCATTGTCTCTTTTTTATTGAAATAATAACTGATGTTATTATCTGAGTTATTTTAATTTACACACACATTTAATTAAAACTATATACTTAATTTAAATAACACAATTAATATAAATGTTTTTGATATATTCCACACATATATTTTTCATTAAGTATTTTTTATTAAGTAATAAATTTGCGCTACTCGCAAGGATAGACTTTTCTACCTCTGAGAGAACAACAATATTTGTTTGTGCATAAATGTTTTTCATTCGCATACTCATAACGACAGCTGTGCAAACAAATAATAGTGACATGTGACGAATTTGGAGAGATTGGGGTAGAGTATTTATTTGTTGCAGAAATTATTCGTTGAGTCACATGTTCAAAGTATTTCGTTCGTTGAAACTCGTTATCTCATGGATACACAACATGCCAGCGATGCGGAATGCAAGTCGTGAAGATGCATTGCACGCGATTCGGTTGCGTATATATAATACAGACACGTACGGCATATGGCGGATGAAGATAGGTCTATAATGAATTCGAACATTTCTCTGTGTATATTCTATACGTTTTATTATTGCTTATTTGCTTACATTTATACAGCTCATATCAGTTTAATAAATTAATAATCATAATCAACTATAGTTGAAAGTATCTTTAATTCGAATTGTTATCAAAGAATAATATTTCGCATGAAAGGCTTCCAGAAGATGCAAGTATCTCAACATAATTTTATTTTGTCTGATATATTTCAGAAATACGTTACTAAGGATGTATCTCTGTTATTGTGCCTCGTGGTAATACATCTTCCAATTTTTCTCGAGCATTCGTGTGAATGCGCATTTATTCTTCGCATTTTGTTCATTTTTATGATTTTTCTCTCGCGCAAATTGTACGCGGTAATTTTCATCATTTTCATATTACGTATTATGCATATTCAGTGCAACGTTGTATAACTTCGACATCTTCTTTCGCCACTCACATATTCTATCTTTGATATTTCATTAAATACATTTTATTTTTTCTATATGCGGATAGACGTTACTCTGTTTTAAGACATTAAAATACGTCATTTTTCACGAAAAGAATTTTCCTTCCCGGTTTCAAATTTAACCCGTTATTTTCTGTTTTCCGACGTCTCAGTTTTGCAATCAAAATGCAGCTACATCTCGTGAATGAAGACGACGCTATCTTCTTTCGCTTTTCTACGATTCTTTCTGGTAATGAAATCGCTCTTTGCAACTCGTTTTTATCTTTTTGAGGATTATGTTTAAATTAATATACGCTCTTTTTCTCCGCTGAGGTTCACTATCTGGAAATTAAAGTATGAACAGTCTAAGTAGAGCTTGGATGTTATCGTCGGTCGTTGAAAAAAAAGCAATTGATAAATTTTGCTTTAATGTCTCGTTGAAATAAATGGAAATTTTTCTTCGCAGAGATTATAAAATTGAAATTATCTAGAACGAAGAAATTAAATTTATGAGAAATAGTTTAAAGAGTTTTGAGACGTTTACACTCGAAATTAATTTCAATATCTCTTTCTGAATATACATAATTTTTATACATATATAAAAGCCACAGAAGAATTACTGTATTTTACATACATACTTATATATATATATATATATATATATATATATATATATATACGCGCACGTACACACACTACCATATCATTTTGTATATTTTGCATATTGAACTTGTAACATATTTTTACTAAAAGTAGCAAATTGCATATTAAATATTTTAATATGCAAATCTGGGTTAATTGGGAAATTAATTAATATGGCTCATGATAATTTTATGCATAATTGCAAGCGAGTTTTTCTGGAATTTTAACTATGTGTATTAATTATCGTTGTGGTAATCGGACTTTCTATCGTGTAACCTTGTCTTTGATTCATGATGTACACTTGCTATTACTTTTATTATTATTATATCATTTTTAGAGAAAATTTTGGTACTAATTTAATGATAAATATATTTTGTTAATTTTATATTCGAATATTCGTAAAAGTATTTTAATAACATGTTTTACGGCACATATAGAACAAATAAATAACGTTTTGTAAATAAGGTATATGAAACGAAGGAAACAAATGTAAATTGAAAAATCATTTATTCTCGATTCTGTCTGTAATTGGAGAACAAGAAAATTGGTAAAAGAGTTATTAGTTGTTTTGAAATTAAAGAGTAATTTTTTATAAATTCCATCAAATGTTTAAATATACTAGACACCACAGACGCGCGCTTTGCGCGCGCTATTTAGCTTTAACATTATGCTATTACTATTACACTATTAACTTCTTGATACACACAACTGTCAAAATATACGATGACAGCTGCAAATGAAGTAAGCGCAGCGAGAGAACCAATTGGCATCGCGGAAAAGCGGCAACAATAAACTTCGAGATATGCGAGTATCGACTTAACATGCCTTTTTTTAGAAAGGAAATTTTTATTTATTGAACAGAGTTCTTTTTAATTTTAATTTATTTTTATTTAATACATTTTTTGTATTAAGTAAATTAAATAAATTAGTAAGTATATTTCTTTTTTGCATATTTGTCATAACATGTAATGCTATAAGGAAAATATAGGATAATGTCTTTAGAAACATGCTCGTTTAAGAAAAGTTTTAAAAGGTTTTCTCCATATATTGTACATAGATATAATGAGATCGAAAGCACAATAACTTTAATATTGGAGGAAGCTATTTTCCGATACAAGTAACTGAATCGATAGCACCGTAAAATTTATTATGTAGAGTTGACGGATTCGTGCTTGTAACTAAATCTACGGCTATTGGCAACAATATGACCGTCGGCTAATTTCATTGATAACTGTTAGAAATTTTGACTCTGCTGACAGAGCGGTCCATAAATAAATAAACGTGTTTAACAATAAGCTTGTTAAACACGTCAATTTGTTATGTAGTGATTTGCAATGAGTCCCGCATCGATTGCCGAAAGCTATTCATAGTCTGCATTCGAAACCGATGCAGGATCGTGCTCTGAAACAGAAAGATAGAACGGACCACGCCCTTTCCTACGTCGCGATTCCCATCACGCGTAGACGAGCTTGTAAAGAACACACCACTCGAAATAGGGGTCAAATTACTTCTGATTGCTCTCTTAAACGTTTGTCACTCACTTTTCGTACATCTTCTCGACAAATACCGCAAAAATATTTTTTGTTTCGCTAAAATATTTAATTACTGGAATCGCCAAACTGCCAAATGAATTTTTATTTTGTGATTTTGGATTTATATGATACTTCAAAATGATACTTAAAAATTGATTTTAAGGCGTAATAATTTCAAGAGATTTATAATAACAAATAATCGTTTTATTGCCAGTGAATCTGATCGAAGTAGTATTAACGAAATAGCACAGTGATTATATATAGCGAATGTTTTCTCCACACTCTTTAGGTCTTTAAAAATTTTATGATACAACGTAAATTGTTTCAAATTTTTGCAGAAAACGAAGCGTTTATCTCCTCAATTATCTACAGTTTATCTATAATGTAACGTATTTTAGTTACATTTAAAATAAAAGTAGTAGATAGTGAGCAAAGATAATTATATTAGACAGCGTACATGACATTAACCTTTAAATATTTTGATTTAGGTTGATACATATTTTATTATAACACGTTATATACGTTACACACATTTTACAGAAATATTTTTGCATAGAATAAGCTTATGACACTCTGAATATAGATGAAAAAATATGGTATATTGCTAATGGAGGAAATAGATTGCTAACAAGATCTATTATTTATATGCGTTTATATTTAGTCATATAAATCCGGTCCTTTTTATGCGCATGCCCCAGCTAAAAAGCTAAGAATAATCGAGCGATCTCTATAAACGTAGCGGTATTACAGATATCACTGTTATGCGATGAAATTCATTTCGAGAGCATTGAATTAAGTGAATAAAATTTTAAGGAAGCAGAAGAAACTCGCGAAAAGTTTGCAAAAGATTTGCGGGCATATTTTATAAATTTCTGTTACATAATTTTTACAACACAATATTCTATTAGTAAATTGCGAACGCTAAATGAAAAAATTCCTATCATTTCCTGTGAATACCAAAGCGTCAAATACGTATGGAGGGAAATTAAAAGAGAATTGATTTAATTCAGCGAAAATATAACTTCAGTAATGTTAATCGGGAACGTACTACATTCAGTTGCTGTCGTTTTTTTATTCTGCATCAAGTGTTACGATGAATCGGATTTTCGTTTTAACGTAGCGTGACCGTGAATGCAGCAAGCGTGAAATAAAAAACTCGATGTACTTATTCCAAATATAAAAGATGAACGGAAAACTTGTGGGCGGAACTTTGTGCGAAATTACACAAGCAAAATAATGAAGATACATCGTGTATTTATACGTCGTTTATATGTCGTCAAGTAGATCTTACGCGATACTAAATTTTGCACTTAAATATATTCGTGTTCCGATTAGGAAACTTACCGAGCAGCTATCTGAGACGTTTTCCAAGTTTTGAGTCACGGAATTGCGTCATAAATTTCTTCCATTCTCCGTTTCTGATAAGTAACATTGTATATCATACGCGATTCTATTATTCATGTATAATAATGATTTACAAGTTTTGGCGTAAACGTAAAGAGAAAAATTTTTAAATACTTTTTAAATGGAAAAGGAGGAAAGTGATATCAGTTTTAATAGATACCTATATTGTTTTTGATATTGTATTATTAACAAACATTTAACAATTTTGAAAAGTAACAGCGTATATAATTGCTACATAATTATCTAATAACTTTCAATTTAAATATGTAAGTACTACTTGATTTTATATATTAAAATATAAATATATATATATATATATATATATATATATATAAATTTATATTTTAATATATGATTTATTTACAGCTGCAGCATTGAAAGAATACATATAACAGTCCAGCAATATTTTCTAATAAACAAATGTTTTATAACAAAAATAGCTCGTGCGACGATCGCAGTGTACTAAAGCTCTCTCATTTATGCACGTAGTAGCGTGGTTTTAAAAGCTTAATATTGCAGCTTTCGTCTCTATCGAAATTACATGTAAATGAATTCCCGGAAAAAGAGCAAAAGACCGGCGTTCTGTCACCACCTGACTGTATTTGCATCCAATCCCATCAATAATACGAGCTGCATGAAACTTTCAACGAGGTTCGCTTCGAATGAAATCGCGTGAACGAATTCATAAGAAGGCCGCGCCGCCTCCCAGTATCCATTAATTGATGAGTAAATTTCCTTAAGAACTTTTGTCGCCGCCGGAAGGTCAGAGATTTGCGGTTCCTCGAAAACAGATACCTGTTGCAGTTCCGAAAGTCGTCGAAGTATCTTTCAGTAAAAAGCACCGCCCTTTCGCCGAAATGAGTTCAATGTCGTTGAAGGGGCGTTTGGGACGCATCCTTTCTCTGGAACATCCCAACGAGAATCGCCAAATGCGGATGAGGGGGATCATGTTTTTGTCAGACTGACTACCGTAGGTCATAGGTCGAAGGTTCATGATTCTTGATGATCGTTTAACTGTGATACTATCTCTGTTGGATCTCTTATGTAGTAGCAAAATATGTCTCTTCCTGTCTTCCTCGCTAAAACTTGAATGGACGTATTATACGGAAATTGATTTCTTTCGCCAATTGCGATTTTATCAGTATTGCGATTTGAAATTAATAATTCAGTAACATAATAGATGTGCTTGAATATATTACAATACTATATTCTGATGCAAAAAAGGAATTTTGTCTAATAAAAATTTGATTTAATACGTTGAAAATATTTAATATTGAGATTTACGCATATATGAATATTATACATTCTTCAAAGAAAAAATTAGTACTTAGAATCAATGATTTATCGATTGTATAAAAATATATACTTATATTTTTTTCTACTATGTAATTTTATACATTTTCTCGCAACTTTTAGACATATATATATTTTATTGCAAACGTAAAATACACGTATAAAATTAATCTGCAATTATGACTCTAAACAGAGATTATCAAATTCAAAGCGCTCATAATTTCGACGCATTGTCTTAATGGAATTTTCTTAATTTGCGAGTTTAGCATTCCTGAGTATCATCACCAGCTGCGATTCTGGATTTTGCAGCATCTCGCATCTCTTCATGCCACTGACGATCTTTCACTCGTATGAACAAGCGATTACGAATAGCGGTGGTGATGTTGATAGTGGTGGTTTCCGTTGAGTCGACGAAATAGATTTAACAAGTTGATTGTTCCTGTGAATAAACGTATGGATAGATATTTGCTATCGTGGAGGCAATTTGTATAAACTTTAAACAATTTATATGAACTTGAACCAATCGATACAAAAGTAATAATGTGTGAAACCATCCAATAGGATTCGAAATTGATGTGAGGTAAGCGATTAATAGGTATTTTGCCCTTTAGCTATTCCAGACTTTGTGTTCGTGAAGGTTGATATATGTCGAGCTATATATATGCATGTTCTCTGGAAGCCATTAGAATATCTTAAAATCATTAATCAATGGTACGTGTAGAACATATGGGTTGAACCGTACATCAACTTGAGTTGCAAAGTTTCAGGATATATACCTTAACTTATTTTAGCTTCATGAAGTTTCGTGAATTTAATGATATAATTTATTGTATAATTTGGCCACGCTTTTAAGGAAGAAATATTTTCCTTGTATCGCCCATTTTCAATTATGCTCGACTAATCTCAGATAATATTTTTCAATAATATTTTTCCCGACGATGCCATCGATTATATATCTGGTTACAAATTAATTTCTTGCTGTGACACGTAATACTTTGCTTAATTAATATGTGCTTGGAAGGGGGGTAGGCTGAGGTTGAATGCGGCCGAAGCGTATAATTGTTATATCACGCGTGATTATTCACAAATGGAAGTTGGTCGGCGCCATTGGTATTTTGCTAATTAGCTTCGGTGATTAACAGGGAAACTGGAATTTCTCCTAGCCGACTGTACTATATTCCAGACTGACATTACAGTTATGCGATGTCGCGTGGGAGCCTTAGGTCTCTTATGATGTGGAACTTAGTTAAAATCGCACACTCAAAGATTAGTTCCGGAATTTCATCAGGAAAGGGTTACGGTCTCTTCCATCCGCGACGGTTGGCTTATATTACACCTAATACCGCTGAAGCTAAGCTGCTTCTGCTGCCGGATAACATGCGTTTAACTAGAACTATAATTCGATATAGTTTCCTGGCGATTAGAAAGTTCACCGTGAGCATATCCACGGCTGACTGCACTATAGCAATTTGGATACATGGATTATGCGATCGTTAACCAGAAATACGAGCCCGTGTCAATGTTTAGACTAATGTAGTTCAGAATTGAAAAAGAATTTATGATGTCAATCATCGAAAACAACAAAAAAATTGATATAGTATTATTTAATGCGTTATGATGATTGTTGTCATAAAATTATTTTTTACTCTGTATACTTACAACGTCTGTTACAGTATTTTGCTAAGAATTAAAATGGCTTACAAACAATAAATTTTAAATAAAACACATGCATGCATACATATTAATAGAAAATAGAATATTACTATTTATAGATAAAAATATTATTCTTACATCTTTTTACAAAGTAATTCACAAGTCTGTCCTGATTTCGTATTCTCTATCTTGGTATCCAATATTTACGCAAATGGCTTTACGTTTCTTTTTTGCCTCCCATACTCTCCAATCGGCTTCAAAATCAAACACGGTTTCGATGTTCTAAATGCAATGACCCGTAAATTGTACTGCAAAGCCTTTTGTAGAAGTCGTATTTTCCCGGCCATCGTGAGAGTGACAAGTGCGTTACGATGTCGAAAACAAAAGCCTTTGAAGAAACGATGGTACATCCTTTTTGGAATTCTGTGAATTATGTAGGAGATAAAATCTCTAGACGCATCGACGATTTTTCGTAGTTCTTCACATTGTGGACATACAACAGCGTAGAGCAATGTAGTTATCCAACCGGTATGGATCGATGTCGGTCCTCTTTATTCTGCTTGCCCCTTCCAAACAGTTTCGCAGATAGGCATTGCAATTTTCCGTTCCTTCACGAGAACTCCACCGTCCTGTCGAGGCATATAAATGATACTATTATATAAGCCATACTGTTATCCCTCGACGGAGCTTTGAACAATGCTTCTACCAGATAGCATGGATTTTTATTATTATAACTTGTTTACCATCATGGGATATTTACAAAATTACCTCTAGGTAATCTGTAAGATTTGAGATTTTAATTTGACAAAACTACCATATGAGTATTCACGCTTACATTTATTAAGATTCATTTTTTTCGTTATCTTTATATTTGTTAAAGCATTTGTCAAAGAAAGATTTCGATGTTTGTGTAACCATACTGTATTAGTCAAAAATTATTTGCAAGTAAATTAAAGTGGACATCAATTTCATTGATTTTTTAGACAAAGATTCACGATATAGCTTACTTGTGTCGGCATTATCATTGTCTTACATTGTATTCTCCGACGATGCTTGCTGCTCGAATTTCTGACTGTTCCTTCGTTGCATGGGGTAGACATTGTCTGGTGGAGTAATCCTCAAGGATGTATATTCTAACTATGTGAGTTAACGCCTTAACGCGTTATACAGCCTCCCATGAGAAACATAAGTACGAACTCACGTACAGAAGTTATTGTGACGCGAATAGTTGGAGCAAATATCGAAGTTTATAGAAATTTATACTGTCATCAACAGTATTATTATGGAAATTAATTAACGTGATAATGTACCACAAAATCATATTAAACGTCGCGTAATACGTCGCGACTTATTTCAATAGTCAATACAAATAAATAATTAAGGAAAGATTAGCATATAATGTAATATATATTCAGTTATACATATTTAACAAAGTGCGATTTCTTGCGATACGTATATTGTTAAAAAATTTTGTTTTTGTAGAAGTTAAAATACATGTTTATGAAATTTTAACACGATAAACATTTTGTTTAAAATAATTTTAATTATTTTAATATGCACAATTTCTTTTTACAATCGTGAAATTTAATCAGCATCATATATGAAGATGTTGTTTTTAATTTTATGATTTAATAATTTTTACATAAAAAAGTTACCCCTTTTATGCTTATTTTAAACTGTTTTTTAATGTATTTGAAATTTATAAAAATTTAAGAGAGGCAATTTTCTTATAAGTAGTATAGTCCATTGCACACATGCAGCCATCGAACAGAAATATTGATATAAATTATAGATGAAAAAAAGTAAAATTATATATATATTGGTTTCTTTGTATACATATATTTTTTTAATATATATAATTTAGAATTTTATTCAAGATATTCTTTTTAATGATATTAAAAGAAAACATACACGTCAAAAAACGTATAAGTTCAGGCTTATACAAAAATATCTCTATGAATTCTTTTGTTTTTAAATGGATAAAATATTTAGGATAATTATTTTTGTCTCTCTCTTTCTCCCCCTATATTATACGTATATATATATATATATATATATATATACTTTTATATGAACAATACTGTACAAAGAAAATCTCTGAAGGGAATGGTTTAACGGGATGAAAAAAAGGATGATTGTCATATGTGTAATTTTACTGTGTCTCATCCAACAGATCATTTATTATACATATCTGAAAAATATCGGTTTCCGGCTGATATTCTTCTGCCAAATATTCAGATATATTCCGCGAATTAATTGTTTTCCGTGCGATTCTCATGTCTCGCAGGGAAATCATGGGGTCGTGCCTCCCCTACGATGTACGGGATCAATCGTGATCCACATAAGACACTCGGTACCATACGCCGGGATGATACGGAGAGGTGGTGCCCCGAAGACGCAGAACTGTACTCCGGAGTTTCGGGGTGAAACGCGTGCGCGGGTGGTTTTAATCGGGGGCGGGGGTGCGGTCATGGGGACAGTATCGTCGCTCTTCAGTTGGGTTTGGTACGCGTTTCGCGACTGGCCACTGCGCGCCTCTCCGCGGAAAGGCATCTCGGTTCTTCTTCCTATCTTCGTCTGTTAATCTTATCTCGCGAATCGCGCAACGAAACTCGCGACGTAGAAAATTCTCTTCCGTATTTTTCTGAGGACTTTGCTGAAATTTTTCGTCTGACTATCGATCACTTGTCCGACTTTGCCGGAGCGACGGCTACAGATGTCACATACGTGTTCGAGAGTCGAAGAGTGTTTATTGGTAATTCCTTCGTGACAAGGATTCGGCGAACTGTCACATGATGAAGGGTGAGTCGATTTATTTGTGAGAAAATTCGACTTACATATATCGGGAAACACATGAGGATTATTTATGTCTCGAGGAAGAGACGACCAGTGTGCGAATGGTTAAATCGACGCCGGACGGTTGACGTAACTAAGTTTAGGTATGTAGGGAGGAGAACTGGCCTTGTGGTTCTGCGGAATGTGTAAAATAAATGGACGATGTGACTTGCGGTTTTACTTAGAGAAGTTAGAAGCGGTTTCATTAATAAATGATGAAAAGTTATCGATTTTGACTTAAGCGTCGTTAATTATGTACAGGGAAACAAGTTGAGAGATCGTAATTCGGAAGTATTTATCAGGTAATACCGCAACGTTGTGTTTTGCGGACGATGTTCTTAAAACAGCTATCTTTATCTCTGAATCTTGAAAAAATATATTATTGGGAATAAATCGATCTCTTATGTTAAATTTAATCGTGCTAACTATATTTAACTGTTATTTTTACATTTATATTGTATATTTTGAGAAAAGGAATAAAATTAAGAAGTATGCTAATTAAGCGAATTTCTTTGCATTGCACGTTGTTATTAATTTGACAATTGGAAAATAGAATATAGATGTGTAAACAATCGAGTTTTAGTGCATTTAATTTAGAAAGATTGCATGAAATCGCTGAGTGATACATTGCAATTGAGATGCGGGCATATTTATAATGGAACAATTCAAAGGCAATTACAAAAGATTAAAATCTTATTGATGATATGAAAACTGTTAAAATATAAATTATATCAATAAAATATCACTACGTATTTTGTTTAAGGAGTTTATCATAATATATAGTATTAAGTGTTAAAAAATAATTTGTACGCGAAAATGTGAGACAGTCAAAGAGAATAATTTTATGAAGCTGTTCCTAATATTGTAGAATCTATAAACTAATCGATTCACTGCTACTTGATTTCTGTTAATTATTCGATTTTAAAAATTTAACTGAAAAGTATCTTTTAGATGTTGTTATTAAGGAATTTTCGTATCTAATGATGTTATTTCAGTAAATAATCAGGAAGGTAATAATCGCAAAATGATTTTAAAGAATTTATTTAAGACTAAATAGCTTTAAAAAATCTGAAGAACTTAAACATATAAGTATGTATACTTTAAATGGACTTTTTACATACAATACTCGCTTAAACATTTTATCGTTATTTTAGTTACGATAATTAATAAGAACATAATGTAGTACTAACAATTGCTTATTCGCACACAAGGTTTTGGAATCTTTTTTTTTTCATCCCGCTTGTTTTCTGATATGTGCAATAACGTTGCTGAAGAATTTTAATAAACGTGTGTTAGTAGCACATGAAGTATGTTGTTTGAAAGGAAAAAGTGATCAAGCATCCCTATTCTGTAACTCTTAACGGGGTCGTTATCATTATATTGTCAGCGCGCAGCTTTTTTACCATATTTCATCTGCACACTATAACAATAACAACACTGTCGTTAAGAGTTACAGAATCAAGGCGGTCCATTTACCATTTAACATGAAGATAACAGAGTGTATACGAAAACATTTAAATGTTAATTATCACTGTTTCGATAATCTCGTTCAAGACTTGGCAGTGGGACACAATCGCGTATCGATTCGCGTTCTATTTAATGTGGAACTCTTGTGCGTACGACGCTGCACACTTCGAAAGAAAAGCATTCGGCTTAATTAAATCACGAGAATGCAAAATGTGAGATGTTACAAAATCGATGCCAATGATGATTTATTTTTCAAGCAAAGAATAACAGTTTTGTATCGTTTTATGTCCAACTCTCTTATGACGCATACATTTCAAAGTTCTCGAAATTTTAATAATTTCTCTTTGCTTAATTCTTAATTAATATGCATATATATATATTAATTAAGCATTTATTTACGTTATTTTTAGAATAATCATGTCATAAATTCTACGTAATCGGATGATTAATATAAATTTTACGCACAATCACATGATAAGCGACTTTGCAACTATTACTTGTATATTACAATCATTTATAAGGATAAAAATACTTGCTGGTCTCTAAATATTATAGAGTAATATTTCTCTCTCTCTCTCTCTCTCTCTCTCTCTCTCTCTCTCTCTTTCCCCCCACCCACCGCTCTCCTTCCCTTTTCTCGCGATAATTACTGTTCTAACAAGGTTATTATTTTAATGGATAATGATAATAAACATATCACTTATAATTGTGACGATAATTCGTGTGCTGTTCCATTGCATTGATCATTTGTGCAAGAAATTCATAAACTAATTTGAATAAAGCTAGACCAATGGAAAGCAAGCGGAAAGGATTTACCTCCGCACTACATTATTAAGGGCGAACAGTTTAATCCTTCATTTAGCACAGTCAAAGCGACTTTAATTGCGCATTTTGTGGTTATAAGTCCACGAGTTGCCACTCGGTTATATGGTTCGACACATCCCTGATGATATTTACTTGTGACCCACTAAACTTTCTAGATTAAACGTGAATGCGGCAAAACGGACGTGTGGGATTCACGTTCGGTCTTGTTAGTATCTATTATCAGTATTATTATCCTGTCCGGCGTAATAATTTTGCTAATATATTCACGGAAAAGAAAGATTAGCTACTATAGCTAAAATAAGTCGTAAAATAGGGATAACTAACATTTTTTGCAGCGAAAACAAAAGGTTTTGCTACTATTGCTAAATTTTAGCTCTCGCTGCAAAAAATATAGCTCTTGCTGCAAAAAAATTAGTTATCCCTATTTTACGACTAAATTTAGCTAAATTTTTTTCCGTGTTATTGTGCATTCCGTATTGCATAAACAAATTTCTGTACTATTTATTAATCACTTAAAAACGTAATACTTATTAACTGTTAATATTAAAAAACGTTCGAATTGTGCTGTACAATATCTTGTAAATTATTCTGATGTGTTGTTCACTTGAACAAATTTTTATATTTTTTATATATTATTTATCTAAATTTATTAAATAGAAAATGTGAAGTTTACTCGTTTGTAAAAATTTTAACTGATAATTGACGGTAATGCTCACATAGAAGATTTTATTTATTACACGGCAGCTGAATATTTACTATTAATAGTGTATAAATTGTCGTCCTTTAGGATCTAAGGACATTTAAGCGACAAAAATGGTTAATTAACTATCAAGCCACATACGCCAACAAACCGAAGGGCAAGGACAGGGCTCAAAGTGCTTAAATAAATGAAGCTTGAGTGGCCGCTGTCAGAGTTGATTGGCCTAATGGTGCGACAGCTCGATTTTAGGGTCCAAAATCGGGACCGTAAGATATTTCCTGAAAAAATGTGAAATAAAAGTATGAATGTGTATATGTGTACGAATATTAATTTTGAGTTAGTTTATTTCTGAGCTCTATGTATATTTGCAAATTTTACAAAGTAAATGTTATATTCAGTTTATAAAGTAAAATGATAATTTTGCGAAACGCTTTTTATCTAATACATATATTTATTACTCTTCTTTTTTCTGTAATTTTTTCGTTACGGAATATGGATAAATTTATAAAAATTATAAATTGTTTTAAAAAATTATTATTAAAAATCTTAAAAAGCATTTTGCATAACTAAATAAATGATTTTTTAATAAATTATTGTTCCGTTAAATAAAATTGGAAAGTATATTTAGGGGTGAAAGTTGTTCATATCCTTGAAATTGACAAATCGGTTATTTGCTGTCGCCTTCTGTTATCATTTTATGACATTAATTAATAATTTTGAAATTATATATTGCGCGAATTAATGACGAAATGAAAGAGCTATATAAGAGAATATTAAACGGTTTGTAGTGGTGAAACACGCTTATGCGAAATTATTTGCCATCGAACGAAGGCATGTTTGATTAATGAAATTGATTCTATTGCGTGTTACAATGTAGCTTCGTTATTATGTTTCATCTTGCTTGTTCGTTATTCAACCATAAATAATACTTAAAAAATGTAGAATTATGCACTATGCTTTTCCACACATGCAAATTTTTTATCTTTCAAAAGCGCAATGAACGCGATAAACAAATTTTTAAATAAAGTTCTAGATCAATGTACAATATACATTGTACATGTTATACAGTTATCGATTGTACGGTTTTTTTTTAATCTATTCAAAATGCAATGAATACATGTGCACATTTATCATTACAGAAAATTTAATAAAGGCTTCTAAAAATAAGATTTAAATAATTCTCTAAATATCATTGACAGTTAAGCTCCCATTGTTTCAACGCGTTTGTTTCATTAGTCCTTTTTGATTATCGTTATTTTATGGAACTGTGATGCCTTTGTAACAATTAACAGAGTTAATCAAAGAACAAGTCACGTACGCAGTCGAGAGCTACTGCTCTTCAAGACAAAGGACGAAATGAATAAAGATACAGTGAATGCTGACAAGCCTGACTATCTTTTCAGAACATTATTTTGGAGAATTTATCTAGCTGGTTGGTGAACAGATTTCCTTTCTTCTGAATTTTATCTCTTACTTGTTTAATGTTCGATATCTTTTTAAAGTAAAATGCATAGGCATATGAGCAATGATCAGAATATGCCAATATTTCTTGTTAATAAAATTAATTATTTTACTAGTTATAATAAACCTTGATAGTTTTATAACAGAAATAATTGGATCTAATCTTATAATTTATAATATTTTAAAATCTTGCTAATAGAAAGAGATTTTGTATTTATTATGCTAGAAAAAAGGAAATTACACATTATTCTATCCGGAAATAAACTTTGGAAAATAGTTAAGAAAGAGAGCTCGCCTAAGAATAGTGGTTTTATATTCGCGCTACTTCTGTCATAATAAATCACCTATCTTCGGCAACAACTGCGGTTAACGTTGTTAATTAATGATCTTCGTGTCAAGCGAAACACATGACAGGCTGATACAAAGGCTAGAGATAAATTATCCTTGATTGTGCAGTTTAGAAAAATAAATAGAAAATGGAAAGTGGAGAAAGAGAGAGAGAGAGAAAGAGAGAGCTCATTTAAGATTGATGTTTAACATTTATTGTATATTTATTGCATTTATTTTAATAGTCGTCAATGATATTTGTATCATTGATCGATAAATTATATATAATTATTATGCGAAAGTACATAAAATTAAATACCGAGTAAAATATTATTGAGAAAGAACATGCCCAGTAAAAAATCTAGGTATCAAGAAAGAATTAATTTAAGCGGCTGCATTTTTTTTACGTTATGCGCCTTCGACAGAGAGGTGACATAGAATTAATAATATTAATTGCTAGTCAACCAACCAATGAAACGTCAGCCATAACTACTGACGACACAAAGGGGATGGGATAAATAATAATGATTGAGCAACTGACGGCTGGAATAATTTTCCCAGAGTCACAAAGCCGCGCTCGCGGCACAAAGGTCTGGCAGGCATTTTGAAAAATGTGTAAAAGTGTTGCATGCTGGTGCTTATTATTCGCGTAAAAACCAACAAACAAGACCATTACACTGACCGGGTTAAAGGGGAAAATGTGAAATTGTGTTTCAAACGCGAAAATGTAGCACTGTTAAAAGTCTCGTTTTATGATTACTCACCTTCCGCAGGGATGACTGATCCGCACAGTCAGTTTGAGCCTATAGCAAACCCACAGATCCGAGTTCAATACACTGCAGACACTTACATACATGTACTCATTACATACATACATATTTTTATGAGCGATAGTGTAACAATAAACATTTGATAAACAGTGAAAGCAAGATACAATCTAATTTAAGAATAATAAGAAGCCAGAGGTAATCTTTAATAATAAAAATAAGAACAAGTCTCATATATTTGGTAAATAGACCAGAATAGCGAAAACTCCCTTTTTTAGATATTCTTTTATTAAAAAAGAAAAATTTCTCGCTAAACATCTATTTGGGTATTATCATAATTTTTATTGATTCAAAACAATTTCAAGGAACGTAATGTCCAGTTTCTCAATGTTCTCTACAAATGTTTCTCTACGAATATTTACTTGATTTATCCGATGGAAAGAGAAAAGGAAGTTTGATATAAAAAGTAATGATAACATTTTTATATCTATGGTGTCTTACACCATCTTAAATGGTATATCGCGTGATACGTGTTATAAGAAATACGAGTCTGATCTGCGACGTCTTATCTATTGCGTCAACCGAGAGAAGTGACATCCGCGGTCTCTAAGGGTTAGATCCAAGGTTATATTGCAGTGATTGCTCCAGTCCTTATCGTTATGGTAAAAAAAGTAGTCGTTAATTAAAGCCGGGTGGTTCCTTGTTGTCAGATCTAACGATCCCTTGTCGTCGGTAGTTAGCGTAAATGTGTTGATAGACAAAGTTGATTAAATTAATCATGCCGTAACGCGATTTCAGGGTTGAATTTCATGCATCGTCGAGAGAGGTACAACATCGTTAATACGTTTACACTCTATTGAGAGGTTTCGAAATACAAGTCATTTTTTGATGACTAACTTTTTGTTTGAAATTGAGAGAGAGAGAGAGAGAGAGAGAGAGAGAGAGAGAGAGAGAGAGAGAGAGAGAGAGAGAGAGAGAGAGAGAGAGAGAGAGTATAGGCAACGCGATTAGTACTATACAAAGATAAAATTGACATCGGACTTTTGGTTTGATGGAAAAATAGTAAATGAAAGATCTAATTTTAACTCTCTGCGTAATAGACTTTTTCTATTCTTTTATGGAAAATTTTAAGCTTTTATTAAACATGGAAAATGAGAGATATGACATATCACAATTTATGTCATAATATAAAAAGATATTTATGATAAAAATACATATATGTAATAAAATAATAAAATGTTTTTCATTTGCTTTTTTATTTGAAATATTGAGAAATAGATTTTTTTCATAGTATTAATGATGAAGATTATATGCCAGATTAAGTTATTGTTTCTTTTCTTGGTTAAAGCAATTTTTGAAGTATATTTAAATTTTAACAAGAGGAGGATAAAGCTTTTAAAGTGGTGTAATCACTATGTTCTTTACAATACTTCGTATTGTAAAAAAATGGCAAAGTTAAGTTTTAATTATAATTTTTTTTTTAATATTATATATCTTCGAGATTACAGAAAATATGATATCAATTATAAGTAGCTGCGAAAGAGTATCTTCCAGTTTAGCTTGACTGTTAAAGCTTTCATATGTCATTTGAAGCGATAGTAGAGAAAGGGATTAATATATTAAATCCGGTGATATACGTAATCTTTAAAATACGCGTTTTCATATGTGCAAACGCATCGTAATGTATAGCGTTAATATAGTGAGCCATTGATCGATATACCGGAATGGTTGCTGATATTGGGATCGATTCCAATGTGTCATTGAGAATAGATAGCAGTCCCTAAATGCGTGGACGTAAGAGAGTTATATATTACCCCTGTGATATTTGTATAGTAAATGGACGGTAGATATATGTGAAATCTATTCAATAAGGGATCAATCAAAGGAAGATAAGGGAAATTTGAAGAATGTGTGTGTTGATCTGCGATGTTTTTAAGCATCACGAGTGTAAAAAATCTGATAAGTAAACCTCCTTATTCACTGTTATTAGAACGGTTATTTTGATGCAAGGATTAAAGTTTGAATATTCGTTGCTTGAAGAAGATGAGAAAATGCAAGAGTCGCGTCTCGGAGCTCAGTCGGCAGCGCTCGCCAAAGGATTGAACCAACATTTATTCAGCTTTTATTTTTGTCACTTTCTGTACGCGGTTTATTGCTTCTTCGAACACTCCTGCTACTGACTGCTTTTGCATTTGTTCTTAGAAGTCGAAAGCCTGGGAATGAGGTTCCACCCTCAAGAATAATAAAGTAGTGATTTTACAGAGGGATGGAATATTCGTATATAGCAAACTCTCGGTATACTTATATAATGATAAAAAATAATCAATGAAGAATATCTGTTTTTCAAAGATAAATGAAGCGAAATCCTAAAGCGAATTTGTATAAAATGATGCATAAATTGCGATAAACTTCCGTTCTTAGTTCGTTGATATTTGATTCGCTTCTATTTTTATCATTTATATTTATTTTTAAAACTTTGATATCACTTAAAATTATATAAACACCATTGGTCTATATTTTTCTCACCATTCACATTTTAGGTGCACTTTTATGTGTGTATACATTTCTAAATATATTTTTTTACAATTTAATTTTATCTTTTGATATATTACGTATATTGCGCTCTGCGTGAGAATCAAATACCTATTACATTTTTAGTTGTGCGTTAAATATTTTATGTACATAAATCTCGCCAGATACAAAGCACTGAATGACGAAAGATTTATATAAATGTCACAAAGTAATTCATAAATTTTAGTGAATTTAATTAATAAAACGCGTATCATTCATATGATCGCTGTACCGTTCGATGTAACCAATATTTCTATTGTTAAATTTAAACCTAAAATATTCCATAAAATACTAAATTTAATTCTACAGGAATTGTTTCATTTATATGAAATAAAATTTCAATGATTAAAGAGCATGAAATATTATTTAAATAAATAAATTCAATACTTTCTTGTAATGCTTAAGTAATTATTATATCTATATATATAAATGTATTTTGAAATTTCGGAAACAGTAATAGAGATATGTATTTGAATTTTGTGCCTCTGTAATGATTATTACGGAACTAATTATCGTAACGTGGTAATTATTAAACCGCAACAATGCCACTGTAGCACCTGCACGCTTGAGCGAGCTAACGACGTGAACGCGAAGAATGCATCTGCGGTATCATCTCATGTAGCAACGCAAACATAAGTATTTATTGCTGCTGCTTATATTGTCGTTGCAGCGCTGACGATGCATTTTGCGCTGGTGACCGTGCAGTTTAAAATACGTACAGCATTTTTCTGCAGTCACAAATATATCAGTAAAGGATTTCCACGGCATTATCACAGGATTACTGTGGGTCATACAGAACGAACATTAACATAAATAGATAGTGAAAATAAGAATTGATTAATCTAATAGCCATAAGTGAAATGGTGTTTTAATGTTCGAGTAAATTGAAATACCCACTTAATATTATAAAATATATTTAAAAAATAATTGTCAAGATTATATTGTTCTTATTTTTGTTTGCATTAGATATTTTACATTCATTGTTGTAAATAATAACATTATCTTTATTTGCAATTAATAAGCTGATAAATTAATCCTTTATCAGATTCACTAAAATATTCAGCATTCCAAAATTAATGCGAGCATAATCGAGGGTAAAATCATTAATAACGAAAGTTAATGGCTTCAGAGATAAAAGCTCGCATTATTTGAGTTACCTTCGCGACGTATTATTTCTGAAAAATCGTACGAGGAAAGTTTCTCTTTGCAGGATTATGAATTTTCATATTTAAGTAGATAAATGAGCTGGGCGGGGGATTCTATTGCTTCGCGTTTAAGGAGAAGGTCGGGAGACAGAAGTACTAGTGGAAGGTAATTGCATATAACGTCGATCAAGTCTGTAGATGGCAAATAATATCTGCAATTTCGCGGCATAACTTGTACGTTTGCTAGGAAGATATGGTTTTGATCTCGTCTTTGTTCTGCGTGACAAGACTATTATATCTTGCTAGGAAAGATCTGTAAACCCCAAAGCACCTGTATATCATGTAAAAAACTGTAAAAAACGAATTGGGAAAAGAGTACAGAATAAAGATGAGATTGGTAGAAAACCTCCATTTGGTTCAACTGTATACAATTCTTTTACTAGTCTTGACAGGCATAATACAAAAAGTATAAATGGCCACTGAAAAGATTAAAAAACTAAGGTTGTCAGAAATGTTTGATAATGAAAAGATTAAGTGATACAATAAAAATTATTAAATGTATTTGAAAATTTAACAATTTATTTATCACGATAGAATAAATAGATATTATAAAATTATTAAACAATAATGCTTTATTTATTTATTTAAAAATTATTATAATGTTAAAAATTATAAATATTAATTTTAATATATCTATTTGATGTAAAAACTGTTTATAATTAGAAAGTAATTATTTTTTAAGTTTTAAAATATCGATGATTTTGTTTATTTCTATAACGTATTTTTAATTTGGTTTCACGTTTATTCTTTGTTCGCATGTTTTTTTTATTACATCTTTTTTAGATATGGATGATACATGTATTTTTAACATTGTCCTTGGGGATTATCACAAACTGTCTTTTTAGTATATAATTACCAGTACAATATAGTTATTTTTTACACGATTGTGTACTCGAACTGGCACGTGTGTCTTTATCATGATCGATGAGGGTGTAAAATAAATCGTCGGGCTTGTAACAGGATAGCAGTATAAAAATTCGTATAAGCAATTCGCGTTTCTTTCCATAGCTGCTTAAAAAGTGCCGTATCGATCCTGTAGCCGTGTAGCGCTTTAATATATTGCGTCACCGCGCACATATCGGAGTCCATAGAATTTATGATATAATTTATAGATAAATATATCTAGTTGCAACATAAAAAATAGACATTTAGCTGTGATCAACGTGACACTTGATGGAAAAATAGAGAAGTATAATGTAATAAAGTATACTGCTTTGTTTCTTAAATTTAAAAATTCTTTTTGCATAAACGATGCATTCAAAATACATAGAAAATATTTTTAATTAGTTGATCTGTGTCAGTAAAACTGCCTCGAACATTACTGCATATTAGCCCATATTTCAAAAGACTTTGGACCTATTTCCAATATGGAGCACTTTACCATCGTGTTCAAACGCTCGCGTGTTTGCTCATTGGTTAAACGCGAAAATCGGACCGACCTTCAGTGGCTTGAAAGCTGTAAAAATCAAACTACAAACGAGTGCTACAGCGTCGAAAAGGAAACGGAGTTAATAGGATAAACATCGAGGGGGTGGGTGCGGCAGGATGCAGAAGGATATTTGCATTTTCTACCGCTTTTTTCGCACCGTTGCACTCGCTACATCTGTATGGCTTCGACGCGACGTCGTGACCTTTCTTGTCGGATAAATACAGTGATTTATTTGAAAATGTAAAAATATAGAGTTGTGAGTTTTTCTACCGCGAATTTTGTTTAAAGAAACTATGTCTGGATATTGCCACGCGATCTTTTCAACGGTGGAAGAGATAGATGGCCCGGGTAATCTTGTGGCTTCGGGGTATGAAGTCTTCTAAATATCTATTGTGTTCAAAATTAAGTGGGCTTTCTTTTCTTGCAATTTTATTTTTTGTAATTTTACTCTCTTTTTCTTCTTATTGGGGGTTTTTATGCATGAATTAAGGCATTTCTTTTTTAATGGTAATTTCGAGATTATTTCAGGGCCATTTTTAGTAATTTCACTTGACATGCTTTTATTAAAATGATAATATGTTCAGTTATTATATTTCAAAAGTTAAGTTCTGAACAAACAAGGAAAAGAAAGTCTGACACGATACAATAAGTATAAATTTAGAGCATTATGATAGTTTCCATGCATATCTTTTCTGCACACGTCGTCCGGAATATAATGGAAGACGTGACTGCTGGGAACATAAAGGGATATTTTACATCTTTAATGACCAAGGATGTTACTTGATGCATGCAAGATTACATGATAGATGTTGCATTTGTTAATTGGATGTCAGTTAATCAGCAGAACTAGGTCAAAGGCTGTTTAGAACGCCACTCGACCGGCGCAAGACTGGCTATTTTTCTTTTTTCTTTTTCCCTTTTTTTGTTAGACAACCCGCATTTCTGAACAATGTCTCTCCTCTTTTGTAAGCAGTCGACACAAGCGTATGACATTCGATTTTATTCGATGTCCACAGAGAAATTGAGAAGTAAAGTTTTTATTGGGTTAAAAAATATTTGTATGTGTGTGTGTGTGTTCTTCCGTACAATCAAAAAACGATATTTATATAAGATATTTCTTAATTAAACAACAGCGAGGAATATAAATGATATTCGTAGAATGTAATTTAAGTAACATTTGGTCAGTTTTATGCATATATAAAAATGGTAATTATTTTTCTATAAAATTATTGATCTTTTAATTAAAAACTTAGTGAATCACTCACTTCTCTCTCTCTCTCTCTCTCTCTCTCTAAATTATTTAATTTTACTTATTCTAAACTCAAAGTTTTTACATCTATAACCCCATTGAGTGATCGAGAGATATTATCTCTTTCATACATAAACACACATCGAAGATATTATTTGTCAAAATGATATATATAGAAACATTTATATATATTTTTGTAACTTGTGTTTTTTTCCTATGCGAACTAGTCGTATTATTACATTGACTCCAAGTAACGACTATTGAAATATTGATTTGACATTTGTACCCTTGTCGTTTTTCGGCTATTCGGAAGAACTTGTCGACTGCAGCATGTCCATTGCTGATAGAATGAAAAAATCCCAGCACGTACATTTGATTGCGCGATAAAGGGATCAGTATCACCGAGACCACGCATTGGAACAATAGCTGGCCTGCCAGTGCTAACTCGGAGATTAATTAAATGACCGGAATATATAGCAATAACCGTAGTGTGACGCTGACGAGAAATGGTTTATAATGTTTTTGGGGCGTGGACATGATGAATGGTAGGAAAGGGTTAGAGTCCTAATTTGTTCGGTTTAACGCTGATTAGTCGCGAGACAGATGTGATGAAATGCTGGAGATATATGTCCACATCTGTCCATCTCTCTATACACGAAATAAAAACAGCACGCGCTGCGCGGTATTTGAAATTAAAACTGAACGAGATGTGCAAGTTAAATTTAATAAACATATCTGCAATTTAATTTTGATTGTAAATGAAATGAGTTTACCGGGTGTTTCGTCTTAACACACCGGAAAATCCGATTTTCCGATGCGTTCAAAACAGGTTCGTTTAATGCGAGAGCGCTTCTATCTCTGCGTCATATTCTATTTAAATTGGAAATTACGTTGCTAATTGTAAGCGCAGCACGTTTTTCGATTTTGTTCTCCAGTCGATAATCACTTTTACATAATTAGATCATTACAGTTTTGCACCTACTTTACTTTGCAAGTGAGATAAGTGCGGCAGATAAGTTTTTCAATTTTTAACAAATAATTGCAACTTTATGGCTGCAATATTTACAAATATGTAAATGAATTTTTCATAAAACTGTAAAACATAAAGATTTGCGTTATAATTGATTAAAACCAAGAAAAGTAATATAATCTAGTAATATATATGAATTTATTGTATATCCCCTCAAGGTTTACAAGGCGTTTTTGTGAGGAACGTACCCAAACCTCTTACAAAACACAGACCTCTTACAACTAATCTTATTCTACCTTAACCACTAATCTTTACTATCTAATTACCCTACCGATAATCTAGTAATATTTAAGTATAAATTTAAACTAAATTATTTGCTTATTAGCAAGCTCTTAATTTTAAATAGTATATTATGAATTTTATTACAAAACGATACCGGATACATATCTATAATAAGATTATCCAAACGTTTCCAATTAAAAAGGAGATCGAGCTACAAAACGGACGTACTTATTGTTTTCAGGTTTAGGTCACTAGAAGGGGAATCAGATCTCTCCCTCCATCACGAATTTATCCGCGAGATGTTTCTAACGAAACCCGCTTACGCGGATCCCATTAATTTTCATCAGGTAGTATCGATCAATTAATACTGATTAGCCGTGTACCGTAATCCCGGAGTTACTCACCCTCAGCCTCATCATGAGCTTTCGTTCTTCATTTTTTTCCTGTCTACCTTTCAGCTTCTTTTATTTTAACCTGAGCTACTTGCGTCCAAGGGCTCACGAGTATGAGTCCGCAGGGAGCTCCATTTTCTTGTCTCCTGCTCTCTACTATTTTTTTCCTCTCTTCTCTTGTGAGTGTAACCAGTAATCCGCCATCGCGGATTATCCTTTTCAGAAATTTGTGCGTATTAGCTCTGTTCTTTTTTTTTATTTTCCAAGCCGTGTGCAGGATTTCTCGTAAATTTTTTGTATTTTCGTCGTTTTTTGTAAATGTTGAAATCTGTTGAATTACAGTTTTCTTCGGTACGATGGATGTGATGTATTCAGTGTGCTTGTAAATCCATTGCGTTAGTAGACGTGTAGAATCATGAGAAATTGCTGAAAATAAATTTGCTCTAAAGAATCAAAGCTAACAAAAAAGTTTGAAGATGACGGAGAGAATATGCACAATTCTATTATACAGATATTCGGTGAAGAAGACTTTAGAGATTGACAGTTTTTATATAAAAAATGTCTATTATTTATAAAAATAATTTTGAACTAATAAGCTAAAAAAAATTCATTTAATATGATGTAACAGTAGATGTTTCGCCACATGCATTGTAAAGTTATTTTGCATCGCAGATTTGTGTCTCGTCAAATTTTAAGAGGCGCTGAATAAAACTTTGCCCGAATAACTGCGAACAATGTCAAAATAACTTCCACAATCCGCCTCTGAAGCAATTGCTGACGCTGGGAGAAAGCCTTTTTTTCCCCGCATAAGTGGCGTTAACAATTTTTAAACCCGATACCGCGCAAACAAGTAGGATTTCACGGCTTCACGAACTAGGCCTACCACGGCTGGATAACGCTTTAAAAAAGTTTCCGTCGAAGTCCAATATTTCAGGTACATATCAGCGTTCCTTAGAAAAATTTCTATAATAATGTAATCAAGCGTATAATAAATTCTGTAACAATGTTGCGTTGTGGTTTATGAACGTTAAATTTTGATCTCTCGATTTTGCACTGCAAGGCTCGTCAATGAAAGTATAGGGAAAAGTTGCATCGAGATTATGCCCTAGATAAAGTGTAAAGCAAATAATAGTGTGATTATCATTCAAATTTATACATTTCTACAAAAATTTATGTACCTCTGGAATCTGTTTGTAAATATGCCTGTGTATTCTAATTTTTCGGTATTATAATATTTGCCTTAAGCAAAGTTAGTTTTAGACTAATCCACATGGCCACGATGTAATAAACCGTGGATTTAAACAGTATATTTTAATAACACATAGGGTTTAGGCTTCGTGTAACGTGGAAAAATATCGTATGTTCCGCAATAGTATATTTTAATTGCATATAAGTATGCAAGTTTGGAGTATCTACATATATTATTGAAGCGTAATTTGCAGAAATGTAAAATTTTATAAGTTTTTTTATAAACTTTTTTTTATTGATGAACGTAACGTAAATTATAGTTTGTTATAAAAAGTAAGTTATTTACTGTACATTAATTTTAATTTCTACCAATAACTGTGATAGTTATTAGTAAAGGAATACTTACACACTACTATAAAAGTTCATCATTTTATATGGAGTAGTATATTGCATATTACAGATTCAGATAATTTTACTTTAATAAAAAGATCTATTCTATTTGTGCTGAGCAGTTGCAATAAGAAATTTTCCTTTGTTATCCTTGAAATTCTCGTTGTCTCTAACTATTCTTACGCAATTACTCACAAAAGTTCTCGCAGTACTTTATGAGATAAGCTTCGGAAGTTTGACATACCGGACTCTATAGAGCGCGTTGCAAAAACAATCTTTCATTTCCTTATTTTTCTCCTGTTAACCTCGAAAAAAAAGGAAGACTAGTAGCGATTAGTTATTGTCATTAAACGTTGCGATATGTTTTTATGACAATATTGCTGGATAATACAACCGCAGAAAATTGTGTTTTCTTACCGCTGGAAAAAGCTCGACAAATGTCTTTAATTAAAGTTTTCTCGGTCACCGCGAAGGTAATAAGTAAAACTGAGGTCTGTTATATAATTCGGTTTTACCTACTTTTAGTCAAACGTTTGTAAGAAAATTACTGCAAATATATAGGTGCTTCAGACCTTTTACGTTATTTTATTAAAACATGTATGTATTAAGTGCGTATTTTTGGAAATCTAAAACCATTATCGCTTTAAATGTCAGGACATGCTCTATATTTGAATCTTTGAATTTTTAATTATCTCGAATTATTTAGTGTTCTAAATTATTAAAATATTCTGCAGTAACGAACCTTGACACCTTCTATCTATTTTCTTCCACGTCCATCTTTTATTTCTCTCTGAAACCTTATTGTTGTACGTAGCGCAATTTGATTTATATTGTTACCTCAATACGATTAATAAAGTTCTATTACAGCAATTATAATTTTCGCAATCAATGACTTTTGGATGTCTGCAAATTTTGTTTCCATTTCTTGCTTTAGGTATTTTGAGATTAAACTTACATCGGGATTTTACGAATGTCGAAAGGGATTTTACGGAATATATGTGGACATTGTACGCGCGAAAATTTATTTTTCCCCCGACGCGGTAGATTTATTGGCTATCGTGATATATCGTGGTATTAAGAACATTTTAATCATGAGGCGACTAAGCTCTTATCTTTTTCTCATTCTATTCTAACGGGCGACATTTAATTGCTATGTCTTCGATTTTTTTATCAAGAAAAATGAATCATCAGTTAAATCTGAAACAGTGATAAGTGATAAATTATTACTTTTAAAGCAAATTCTTTCTAAAAGATGATAAAGAGACTAAAGAAAAAAATAACTTAGGCGTTAGCTCTGCATGACGTAAAAGGATATTGTATGTTTCACGATGCCATCAATCGTAATCTATTTCTGCTGTAGATATACTACCCGTGTAGGAAGCACAATAAAGACAATAAAGACAGGATAGATATATCAATTATTTTTCGTACAGCATTATATAAAGCAAACTGAATTACGCGCAAAGCTCTCACGAATACCGTCCCCCCTGCGATCGTTCGTCGCCGCGGTAAATGCTTTAATCGGCTTTCAACGTGTTACCGCCCAGCGATTCCGCAACCACGCTGAGCAAATATCCGAACACTTTAATGCGCTAGCCGAGGTTAAATGAAACGAGTGAAGTTACCAATAATCAATAATCCGCACGCACTTGGCGACACCATGGCAAGAATCAGTTCCGTTCCGCTTACTATAAGTTAACCGTCATGTTTCTGACGAGTTCGAATAATAGAGAGGAAGAACGAGTTTTTTTTTTCATCATATCCCTCACGATACTTTTAGAGCGAATGCAGTATAAGAGAAGGACATAAACAGGACAGAGGGAATTGTATACGTTATACAATACCTTGTACAAAAGAGCCGCGAGTGAGCCTTACGATTGCAAAATCTCATTTTTCAAATAATCAGCCTTGCTCTTTCGTTTTCCAACATACATTACCACATTACTATACCACTCTGACTTTCCTTCAACTTTCATTAATCCATCTTTTTTAATTTTTTAATGTGTTATTTATTTTAAAATAAATATTAAGATATCATCTGAATTTGAAGATCTAAAGTTTTTTTAATTAAATTGTTATGAATAAAAGCTTTACATTAAAGAAGAAACACTTTTTGATCTTTCCCGATAATGTCGGAAACTCTTCTCTTAATTACTGAGAAATCAATAAATTAAGATTTCAAGACTTCAAAATTATAGATACTCTTCTTTCTGTGTTTCTTTCTTATATTTCCAAATTATAGTTGTTTATAATTACAGAATTATTTGTGTTGTATGATTATATTAGCGTGCGCTAAGAATATTCTGTATACATATTTCCTTCTTCTTTTACACATATATACACGTGAATTACGAAACGACATTAGTTGTTCGTGTTAGTTCGCAGAAGTGCGATTTAACATTTGCAACTAGATCATCTTGAATAGCAGGTCGAGATTTCTCACCCACCATAATCTTCTCATAGCATCTCTCTTCTTAAGTAACTCCGAATAATGGGAAAGTTCGTTATTTTTCGTACTTGATAACAGTTGAAACTGTTTCTTTTCACGGTAACTTTTGATATGTTGGATTATAAGTTTGTTGAAGTTGATAAATTAAAATCTACCATCAGCAGTAATAATGTGTATGCCCTATTACGTTTGTTATAATTTCGACCAAAAAATTTTTTGCTCTTGTTAAAATACGTCTGACGTTATAAAGCTAAAATTTTTTGACGAAAATTTCAGGTAATTTTTTATATTCTTATTTTTGTTTTAAAATTTAATTATTGTTCTCTATTTTATTTTTAATTATAATTTTACACTTAAATAATTTATAAATTTAATATCCAAAATTTACTTACAAAATGTGCATACGTGGTAGAAAACAAAAACATTTTTTAATTATGTTATATTTTTTTAAACAAAAAATAATAATCTCTTGAAAGCTTGCGAATCTTTATTCATTTATTCCACTTTGGATGTATAAAATATTCAATTTTACTCAATAAAATATTATTATAAATTTTATAATATAAATTTTTTTGTATTAACATTTTGTTGGATAATATGTTCTACACGTGACTATTACGAATCGTGTATCTCTTACACGCAAATTACACGACATCCGTCGCAAGCGCTTCGCATCGCGTACTCAAAGGCGGCAGAAATTTTCCAGCGTTCTCCGTTAACTCGCGCGGCATGTGTATAAAGGTTTCGTAACTGCAACCGACAAAGTTCCTGAGTATTAAGAGTATGCGGCTCAAGAATGCGTTGGCGTATTCGTTGCGGTGTTACACCCGGTAGTCTAGCTTTCTTACAAGCACGGCGTTCGCGACGCGGAATGCACGAGAATATATCGTCGTAAATCTGCGAAACTACAGGCCGTAGCATAGGACTCGAATAAACGGCAGGAACAATATATCTGGGCGAATGTCGCGCTACGTCACCTCCTTCATCCACTTATGCATATTTGGCGGCCCGAGGAAAGCAAACATTTCGCGTGAACAGTCCACGGAACAAACGGAAATTAAATTTATCTAACGATCCTCGGAATCTGCGGTCGACCCGGATATAACTCTGAGTTTAACTTTCCGGTCTATTTCTTTGTGTTGTGTATTTGTTACATCGAACGAGAATCAACTTCGATGTAATTTATTTCTATTAATTTCATTTCTCCATTTCTAGAGAGCACAAATATTTCTTGTGGTTCAACAATCTCGCAATTTGCGCGTAGAATATAAATGACGGGAAAAATAGAAAGGAATAGCTTTCAGGTTCATTGTATCTGCTCGTGTTTTTCGTTCAGAAAACACAATATTGTATATATTTTTATCACGTTTTATAACAATTTATTTTGTTATGGAATTAGAAATAGAAAAGCAAATGTTATTGCTTTGGAAGGGAAAATAATGCTGTAGCGAAGTCGATGTTTGCCCGCGAGTGTTATCAAGTTATCAATTTCGGGCGTCAATCTCACGCAATCCATCTCCGGTTAATTAACAGGTTATTAGCGCCGTCATGAAACTTCGTGTGTAAATTAAATTTCAGGTGCAAACATATCTCTATCGGAAATAGAAGTTAATATTAGTACACAGAAAACACCAAAATAATGCATTTTTCTATTGCATACATAACTTTTTAAAATTCAAGTATGATCTTTTCTTATATTAGAAACTTGACGAATAAAATCTTTTAGGAATTTCTAAATATTCTTTTGCTTAATGTTTTGATAATTTATTTCTCTTTCTCTTTTTCTCTGTCTCGGAAGAAATTATATTATAGATTATATACATATATATTTAAATTACATTTAACTCTGTTATATTTATTCATATTTCTGTTTAGGTTGATTAATGGATCTTATAAATAGAAAAATGCGCATTATTTTATATGCATAGGAATATTTCTCGGGTTATAATCTTTAAAAAGAGAAATGAAGAAAAATTTAGCCGCACGAGCGAAAAAGAAATACTAAGTAGAAAGAAAAATCTTGTATTTCTTATATATATAGGTACTAACTATTTAAATTTCAAATACTTGAGTGATAAACTTAATAACGATAACAATAACGGATAAATTGTAGTCACGGTTGTAATATCCATAGCATTGTCATAAAGGTATGACAATGCAAGCAGAAGATCAATTGCGATATTTACATGAAATAACACCGAACCTGCAATCTTCAATACATCGCATCGTTGGCAGCCGGATATCAAAGGTTCAAAACGAGATTTCCATTTGGGAGAGCTACACGGAAATTGGACATGCGTGAATACACGTGGCTGCCAGCTAGAAACTCGCCTTAAGCTCAATGCGAAAATATCGATGCGGAACATATCGAGTGGCCGAGCAAAGCCTGACCGAGAATGCATTTGCTCTACTAGGTGCATGACGTAGCGTGAAGGGACGAGATAAGAAGTATGTTCTGACGTTTATCGTGAAGCACTTTATATTGTGCATTGTGAGAGATTATTTCCTCAACGCTTTCGCTTGAGAGTGAAAATATTTGTATACTCTCTCGCAAAATTGCGCGAACTACTATTTTAAGTGCAATATGAATTTTTCAAATGTATTCCTTTATATAAAATATATATATATATTTTTTTTAACATTTAGTACATTTTCAAAGGCATTGTAGAACTAATAGTCCATATTTTGAGAATTTTTCAGAAAGATATAGAGAATTAAAAATAATTTTTATTACTTATGCTGAGAAATATTCCTTTTTTGAAATATTGGAGTTAATTATTTAGACTGTGTGAACTGCTTTTGTTAGTATGAAACTGCAGATATTTCTAATGTGCCATTAAAACTTTTAATGAATATGGGAGCTTTCCAGCAAGTCGTCAGAACTAAGGTTGAAAATATTAAGTTACTTTATTCATACTTGATGAAATCACGAACGGTCAAAGTTGATAAAAATAACATTATCAAAATGACATTGAGGAGAAGGTGGGAATTTTCGTCGAGTGTAAAAATGAAGGATGCAAATCGCACAGAATACCAATTGACAAATTGCATTAAGTCTCTTAGAGAAAGCTCATTAAATTCCACGTAATCTGATTCTCGACACGTCAGTTGCGCGTGGCAGCTGGGGTTCACGCTCGCGAATTAACGCGGTCGGATTGCGTTTCAGTGACGAGATCGATCTCTCATTTTCATAACATTCGCGCGCGTACCTCACCGTGGAAAGCTAAGTTGCCTCACGTTTTTCAACCGATAACCTACCCGGAATATTAATGTGTTCTTAGCACAATAATGGCACAGCTACTGAGAAACATTTGGGAAATACGCGATAAGGATGCGGATATGTAATATACACGCTAAAAGGCAAAATGGAAATTGGTCTCTTTCATATAAAATTAAAATTTCATTATTTCTATGCTCTCGAGATACATGGGAAATATGATTGCATTTTATATATTCTATATTATATTTCAAGTTAGATTCTACATTGCCTGTAAAAGTTTATTTTATTTTTATGATAATGTGTTTTAAGAACGAACTCAAGAGACGAAAAGAGTGAAACTTGTTTTTTAATAAATTTCTAGAAAAAAATTTTTAAATTTTAGATTTGATTGTTAGTGTAAATTTAGAATAAAGATCGAAAAAGTATATGATAAAGTATAACTCTCAGATTATATGTATATTTACCGCAAAAAGGAAAGGAGGACAAACTCTTAAATAGATTATCTATGTGAAAAAGTGATAGTCAATTTTTTATTAGATATTCTTTATGATAAAATTATGTATGTGTTATATCTATGTACGTACATATAAAATATGGATGTGTTATACTATATTATATGTATTATAACATATTTTACATATAAAAGAAATCGCGGGAATCGAAATTTTTGTTAGAAAATACATCGTAGAATTAATCCTCAGCATCGAACTTTTTTCCATCGCTGAGATAAAAGCCGAAGTAGAGAGCTGACGAATTTTTTTTCGATTGCTCGCTTAAACTGAGTACACCACTAGAGGTTCAAATGGGAGGAGATTGCCGCAAAAATGTCCGCATCCTAGCATGCACTGTTCATCGACAATAATGCCAGCTTTTTCGTCGGTTGTTGCGGCTTACTCGACGTCACAATCGTGGTCATGATAGTGGTAATCGTCGTGGACAGTTGCTGTCGTTTACAGTGCCGAGCGGAAATCATGAGTACTCATCAAGTATACAAATAAGTCTTTTTCTTGGAGAATAAGTAAAATTTTACGGTCTTTAGCTTATACTTTCTTGTATTTTATCACACGAAACTTTATATTAAAGATCTTATTATACTAAACGTAGTGCAAGCTGTTTTCTTAGCCAACTGTGAGATTATGGATATTTTCCGTACATGGTAAAAAGATTCATTTGGCAGCGGCGAGATGAAATATAGAAGTAATTAGTGAAACTCTTTCTGTATGGTGCGAATGCAAGCAATTAGAATTGGATAAGCGGAAATAAAAAAAGTTTTCAGTGTCGTTCGCAGAAGCGCACGGATGCTATGCGAATTAATCAGTGGAAACGCCGTTTGCAAACAAAATACGTAACATCGATGCGTTACAAAGTTTATTTATTCAATTTAACATTTTACTAAAGAACTTAGTAGTAACTACAATCGAGTTCCTATATTGTTTGCTCTTTGCTTTGTTATTGTTTATCATTATTACTCCTGCTGGACTGTTTTTCTACTGTTTTATTTGCGTAATCGTATAACCATATGTAGAATGAGAAAGCTCGCTTAGAGAATCGATTTTACTAATTCTTATTAAATTATTTAAAACATGAATCTTGCTTTAAGTATGATTTAATGTAGAGTCTCTGAACATGTCACATAATTAGGCAATTTCTTATAAAATTTATATTATTTCAAGCTCTCTAATATTAGCCCAATTTTAATTTTAATCTCTGAAAGATTGCTTAGCCCTTGATATTTCGGTAGCAAGGTAAGCCACGCTACACAACTTTTTACTTTCTCAAATAACAGAATCTTAGGATAATAAGGATGAACTATATATATTCATGATGAGAAATTCATCGTGCGCCTGTCGTGGATATTATTATAACTAAGCAAACATGCCTCAAATGACGGAGGATCACATCAAAGTTAAATAAAAAAAATTTGCAAAAATCTCGCAAACAATTTTCAAAAAAATTTTTTAAATCAGAGATAACTTTTAAATTCCAACGTGCTTGAAATGTTCAGCAAAATTATTGATTTAAATTTTCTTTTAATATGATATAATATGGAGTGCTTTTCGATTTTAATTTGAATTCTTTATATCACATAAAATTATAGAAGATGAAAATTATATATATTTCTATTTTTGTTTAAAAATATGTCAAAGTATATAATGATAATCTTCTTAAGTAAATTCAACGCGCGGAGGTAAATTCATAATCCTCTCACTAAGAAGATATCCTCTTGATTTGAGAGCAAACAATAGGCAAGCAAGCATTGAACAAACGTTACTCCGCGAGGTATTTGTTCGTGTATATCTAATAGCATTAATCTGAAAATGATCCTTCATGCAACAAGTTGACTGTAGCAATCTCGAATTAGGGGATAAGAAACGCAGTTTCGGTATTCTAAAATATATATATTCTCATTTGTTGATGTATCCGGGTTATTGTTTTGGCTTCTCCTGAATTAAATTGATATATATCATCCGGTAAATATATTGCGCTGAGAAACTCGCATGTTCTGTAGTAAAGTTTAAACACGGCGCTGTATACACACAATGTGTGCATCGCGACGCTACGGGATGCGATATCATTTCGCGGCTTTTCGCAGAGAAACTTCACGAGCTCGTTAATTCTTCCGCCATGATGTAACTAATTACGAAACTAATACGATGCGGAAGGACCAGAACGGCACACCTGAATGCCTAATTAGAAAAGTTTAGACTAGTTCGACCGTGGCTAAAACTAGCTAACTTAATATAAAGAAGCTTCAGGTATGGCTGGCAAGATTTAAGTCGTTGCTATCTGATCGCTGATAATTAAGCTTGTGCGTTACGCTATAACAACCCTCAAATTAGCATTATTGATTAATTGGAACTTTGAAATAAAGGGCTAGTATATTAGAGAGCAAGGGCACAGATGAGATCAAAGGAACGAAATTATGGGACAGAAATACAAGAAGCTTACAATAATAAAAATATATTTAATTATTTAATTGCTTGATGAAATATATTATTATCGATGTCGATTTAATTATCAACGTACATAAATTGCACATGTATCGTGAGAAATGTTTTATCATGTTTTATTTATACGTGTTGTGACAAATTATTTATCTTTTTCGCTTTTATTTTGGAAACATGATACGTTATTAAACATTCTTCATATTCCATCTCGTGAGCATATTTATATGTATATTTGTCCAGTGATTATCAAAAGCGCTTACGCATTGCAGGGCGAGATACTTAAAGTTAACGATGCTTGAATTAACGTCAGCTAATTGACGATGTACGACGATATATTGCGCCACTTAATAATTAGTGTCTCTTGTCATCGCGTTCTGTTTTTTTATCTGTTTATTGCACACTATATAAAACTGTCGGGATTACAGATATTTCCAATAAACAAGAAAATTCTTATGAACTAGAGTACAATCAGTCTGGCCCAGCTTGGGCTCTCGCAATCGAATACATATTTGTCTTTGGTAATAGAAGTTGTACGGTATCTTATTGTGTTGCACTTAAGAGTGTGTTTTGTGACTAAATAAAAGTTTGCTAGAAAAAGGCGAGTAAAAAACTAGCTATTTTATCTTTCATCGCGTTCTGTGGGACGTGAATGAGCTTGGAGTTTGCCTTGCCAGAATTTCGTAAGAAATGCACGTTCGTAACTATCGGCCGTATTTAGATCCACAGTGGTAAAAACTCCGTTTGTCCCGACGGTCAGGCCATTCGTAGTCGTTATGTGAAATGTAATTATGCGCGTATAATAACTCACAATTAGTTCACACGTTGGAATCACGAAAATCCTCGGTACACATATCGCGTTTTAATGCATCGCGCTACTTTGGCGCACTGTAGGGAATGTGATATACGTTTGATTTGTTGTTGATGTGTCATAACAGTCTCTCTTGATGCTATTCAGCGGTATATCACACAAATAATATTACAAGAATTAAGGTAAATGTACCAATGCCTGGACACGTACCTATGTCTGGACATTTTTATTATTTTAGTCTTTAAATAAGTTATAACGCGAATTAAAATCAAAGAATCAAAGATAAAAATATTTTTCCTGTATTATATTTTTATCTTTGATTTTACTTCGTGTTATACATATATTTAAATACTAAAATGATAAAGTTGTCCAGACATAGGTCTCAAGTGTCCCAGCATTGGTATACATTTACCTTATAGTTGATGTTAATCTTATTGCGTATTTTCTTAATTTAAGTGTCTCTTTTATATTTAAAATATTTTTTTTATGTCATAATTTATTTTATTTAATCTGCAAGTAATATAATATTCCCTTTGACGAGTTATTTCATATGTGAAGCTCCCAAGCAAATGCATTGTAAAACGTTATTTGACACATCGATATACCACTGGGGTGTATCGATTAGACATGCCAATGGAAGAATTTTGCATACAATAGCAGATAAATCCCACTTTTAATGTGCATCTCGTCTATCGGCGAAAATTAATTGCCCGTGAATAAGTAAAATCCAATAGAATATTATATCACGAGAGTCGGATAGATTCACGTCACGCGAAATTAAAGTTCGAAATTAAAGTTTTCTAATTTCCGGGAGGTAACGTGAGAATTTCTGGGGAGCCATTTATTACATCGGCAACGGTAAACAGTTTTCAGTTTACACAAGAAATGTACCCTGATGCAACGTTTAAGCAGCAGTAAACCCGTAGTCGATGCGTAGTCTCTCCTCTTACGAAAGTGGTTTTAACTTTCTTCGGCGCACAGTTCGCGCCATCGTGGACAAGCTACGAGATTTTGCAAGAAATTTCGTGGTTCTGCGATACCGCAGAGCGTTTTGTCGTTGCGGTGTGCTATACCGTGTTTTTACTTGTAGATTGATCGTTGACGCACCAGGTTGCGAAGCCAGTCTTCATGTTTAATGAGACTACATTCGCGTGTTAATTGGTTGTAGTTGACAAATTCCTGCGGATATTTACGTGACCTGTAAGACGAGTCGCGTTTACACAAGATTATTTGTAAATTGCCCGAATAATTCAAATGCTTTGTAATTTTTACTGTGTGTTGAATTATCTGATTAACATTCCTTTGCGAAAAAAATGTATGCAAGCTAGAAAATAGATAAATATTAAATATTACTTATTAGCACCAAATATCTTATTAATTAATATAGTATAATCTTACTTTATATATTATTAAATATGCATTATGATAACATTTAGTTATTTAATATAATTATTTTTGAATTTTTACATAAAATTATACTGGCATCTCATATTTGCGATTTTAAAAGGTATGTATGGAAGTCCGTATGGCTTTCCGTGTATATGTATATTTTAAGAGAATACATATAAGTAAGTAACCATTTGCTTGTTTGTAAATCAAGATTCTCTGGTTTCAAGGGAATAAATTAAATATTTATAAATGTGTGTAAACAAATTTTGTAACAAAAAGAAATATGACGTTAGCATCGCAGAGATTAAAATTCTTATTTTTTCGCGCGACTAACATGATTATAATAGCTTCAATAGTAAGTAAACATTAATTAATAGATATATCTGAATTTTTAACTGATTATTCTTGCCGCGTCGCGGATAATAAAATTGTACATGTTATCGAAGAGTTTGAAAGTTACCAAACTTATGGAAAGCAGTAGCGTAAAATTGGTATATGCACAAAGTCACTTTTAAAATCGAACGTACTTTTTCTGCAGAATTTTTCGGAAAGTATCATCACTTAAGGGCGCTCGGTGCTCGAAGGGAAAGAATCTTTCAACAACTTTTCATAAGCCTTTAATGTGAAAGAATTATGAGTACATGGATTACTAATTGTCAACGTGTCGCTTTACAATCGTGATTAGCAAAGATGCGAATTTTCGTTATAGAAGTGATGGAATTACAATCGTTCAAAGATGCCTTGTAAAAATAGTAATATTTCATATTTTTATCTGTATATTTGTAGATATTTTAAATTATGTTATCTCTTATTAAAGGAAAACTAGAAAGACCATCGTATTTTGTGGCTATCGAACCATCTAATATCTCGTTGAAAACTTGATTCGCAATATATTTAACATCAGTATCCCCCGCTTTTCAAAAGTTCGCTTTATGCCACTTCGCTTTTACAAAGACCTACATTAGTACTTGTTTTCGCTAACCGGAAAAAATTCGAAGAGAATTTTCACTTTTATAAAAAAAAATTTTTGTTATATAAATTAATGGTAATTACTTCTTCGCTTTACGCCATTTCGGCTTACGAAAGGTTTCATAATAATGATCTACTTTCATAGTAGTAGCAGGGGAAACTTATATATTCGTATAAAAATAATACGTTGTTGAAATCGGCTGTGCTACTAACAATAAAAAATTAATTAGTCAAAGTAAAGCAAACCAAATTAAGTTGACACATTCTACCATTAGGATCGTAATATTAATTTTGTTAACAACAATAACAAAAGTTGTATTTCCAAATTTTAGTATATTCCTAAACCTGACATGAAAATTGTTTGTGACATAATGTGACGTAAAATACACGTTCCAAAATTTTTGAACTCGATAAAAAAAAAGAAAAAAATACTCGCGCACGAAACTAGAAGACTATGTATAGTGTGAAATTGTAATCGAAAAAATCCTCGCGGCAGTTGCTAGGCGATTTCGAGCGCTAATTTAGGAAATTGCGGGGTAGATGAGAAAAAGGCGATAAAAGTCGTTGCGCTTTCTATCTATTTGAATACCGTTACCGACCAATTTCCTCTCTTGTTCCCTCTCTTTGTTCGAGCTAGCTATTAACACTGTAGAATGAAAATCAAATTTTGGCGCAAACATTGGGCGAAACTCGATTTTCTCGGCTCAACTCGGGTCGTCTCTATCTCCGATATTTCGCGTGTTTATATACATACATATATACATATATGTATACATACATACCTATATACATACATGTACATATGCATATACTTACATATATATATATATATATATATATATATATATATATATATATATATATATATATAGGTATATGTATGTACACCTTTGAGTAAATAAGCTACAAAATTGAAATCGAGACGCTGAATTTACGAGCCACGGCCCTCGGCGTTTGCGTTTCGAACAAATGCGTCTCGAGCGATCGTCTGAACATCTCTCGGTTATCGAAAAGCGTCAAGATGGACGCGCAAAAGGACTAGCGCATTCAGTAGATGTTCTACTCTAAAGTAGAATCCCTATCACGTAAATATCGTCGACGTGACGGAATTTTGTTTGCACGGAATGTACCTGCATTGCATGGTTTCACTGCGCGCAAACACAATCGTAAAACGGATTTTATGAAAGCAATCTTGTTTCGTGAGAATAATGTCTCGAAGGTTTCGATAAAAGTTATTTAGAAAGAAATAATAGCAATCATTAATTCTTTCTCTTGTGCCTTGGAAAAATATTTTTGATCGATTTTTACGCGCACCAAAACTTCTTACATTTCTATTAATATTTGTATCGTATTGCCCGAAGATTTGGGGGAGAAGGATTCTTAGAAGAACTTTAATCCTTCAATAATAACAAGAGCATTATCCTTTCAGAATAAGCCACGTGTCGAATATTCTTTATTCTTATTTTACTCTTCGAACGTAATCGCTTACTTGCTTTCCTCACGTCGGACTGGCGCCTTTTCCGCTTCGGAAATCCACTGTGAAAGCCCGGCGCCGATGGAGCTCACGTCGTTTCCTTTTTCTGGTTCCCTCGTCCTTGTGAAGACTACCCAGCCGCGCTTTTGCGTCGACGTTGACGTCCGTACGGGGAGCTATATCCCCGCGTAGATCGTTTCCGCTCTCCAGCTCGTGTCGCGTTACTTGATACCGTCCATCCTTACACTCCGTTCATCGTGGTGGATATCCGTTCCTGACGAAAAGAGGGCACTGTTATTTGTCACGTCGCGCGATAGGATTGAACCTAAACGTGGCTAACGTGCAAGTGTGGTATGCCGCAGTAAATCTCACGAGCAGTTCAAAGCTAGGATATTCGTCCAATACGAGGTGAGGAACATCCTGCTTCCGGTTGAAATGCTTCGAAGAGTTATAAAAGGCGGAAACACACGATTTTCGTGACTATACCCATATTTCTTCTCAAGGAGATATTGGTCGTAGATCTTGCTATTATTGCAACAGAAAAGTAGAAATTCAATATAACACTCTTTATTTTTCTTAAATCTTTAATTTATCTGTGAATTATTGCTGCCATTAATTTCAATGGAGAAAATATGTCTAAAATATTTATTTTTTTTTTCTGTGTAGGGTAAAGACTCATCTTTTCGTTAATAGGCTATACACGGGCTCCCCGTATTCATAATCCGTTCTTATTTCAAGATCGTCTTAAGTAATGTCTTAAAATGCTAATACGACTCTGGAACTGATTTATAATATCTTAAGATTGTACTTAAGACAGTTTACAATTAAATACCTATAAGAACGAATTATGAATATCGGCCTATGTGTAATTTTAGGATTAATATATATACAATATGATATTTTTTCTACATTTAATACATGATATATTTTATTGTAAAAATTGCTATTTTTCAGTATCAATCAGACTTGGACAATGAACAGCCCGAAATCCAGATCGGCTTTTATGGGTCACAGAAACCATTTGTCCATTTAACTTGCGGATCACTGGCCGTGCCGGATCTCGTTTTCTGGCTGAGAAATTTTAATTAAACGATCTGATATGTGCACTCGCCAAGTAAACAGTCTGGAAAAAAAATTTTCAATTCAGAAACTTGTTCGAGGACTTGATCCTCGGTTTCAGAGTTGCGGCAATCAAACGCAAATAGAAATTCTGTGTTTTACATTATCACACACAGGTTTTCGTCCGTTAATTGCCTATTACAGATATGACCAGAGCATGACCCACTCGGGAGAACTGGTTCTTTCGAAGACTATTCGTATCGTAAAAACACAGAGAGT
Organism: Temnothorax nylanderi; assembly: GCF_030848795.1. Taxonomy (NCBI): domain Eukaryota; kingdom Metazoa; phylum Arthropoda; class Insecta; order Hymenoptera; family Formicidae; genus Temnothorax; species Temnothorax nylanderi. Next base: position 1,419,768 of record NW_027249064.1, on the reverse strand, counting down.
TCCCTAGATTCACTTTGAATAATTTTACTTCTGTTAATCAAATTATTCTAATCATTTTCTTGTGTCTTTTACAAAAATTATACAATTTACATTATAATTGCAATATATATTTTTTAGATATTTTTTACGCAGCTCAGTTTACAATTTATCTTACTAGACAAACAATCCAATTTATCGTTCGAACGATTTTGATATTTTGTTACATTCAGAAATACAGTTTGGACAACAATACCGAATTGTTTCAGTACAGCAATAGTAGTTTAGCATTTGAAGTGGCATTGACGGTTTAGAACGAAAAATATAGAGCACAATGAAACGAAGGAAAGGTTGTAAATCAACGGTAGAAATTACATTAAAAATTAAGCCGTCGAGATTCAATTTAGCAAAAGTTTGTGAAAGTTTGCAGAAATAAAGTGCTCCTAGGCTGCAATAAATATTTGCCCTCGTAAGCTTAATTTCGACGCTTTAGAAGACGAGCCTGCATTTTACATAAAATTTTATCCCCCAAATATTTTTGCGTGGCTATCCGTTGGGAAAACTTAGTAAAAGCGCACACGTTCCCACGATGTGCCTTTGCGGCGCTTTGCATTTAAAATTTACAGGTATTTCTCAGAGGAATGTCGGTTTCGCGACGAAGTCGAAGTTTTAGGAATAAAGTTGATAAATTTGAACAAGTGCACTTAACTTCACAAACGTATTACGAGCGTATTTCTTTAAGTGTAAAATAGTTTGTAACAGGATCAGTTTTCTTCGTACCTAGCATTGTTGCGTTAATGGATAAGCAATAATTTACATTAGCAGTTATTTCTATAAAGATTATATTTTATAATTCAGTACAAGTATAACTCCAGCATATGAGCTATATATTGTACAACATTTTAAGCAAATTACATGAATAACATGCTACAGTTTGTAACATGCTCTATCATGAGATATAAAAAAATGTTATTTAACAATTAAATAACATTTAATTGTTAAAAATTATAAAAGTTATTGCTAGTAAATTTTGAAAAAAACATCGGCTCTAATTTCTTTATTATTTATGATTTTTTTAATCTTTAAAACTTTGATGAGGATCGAGCATGACTATCGAAGCTCTCCTTGACACTCTCTAATTTAACTCCAACGATATTCAATATCGAAAACGTGGAGGAACGCTGCATCCAGAGAGAGACGAAAAGTTAGGCGGACAAACTACGGTATCTGACGTTACTTCGTGCCGCATTTGTTTCGCGTAAGGATACGTACAAATGCGCCGGAAATCGATCAGAACTTGTCGCTCTGTACCGCAGATGCTACCGTTATTTTATTTGGCATAATACGACGCGTTTCAGATTGCTGTACCGAATTACATATACAGATGAATACCCTTTTTTTCTTAAATTGATGAATGAGACTCAGGCCATAAATATCGTTGATTTGAATTACAGATGGATTTCTGTGAATATCGTTATACATGGCATGAATTTACTGTATAATCCAAACATGTGATATGTAGGATATAATATGCGATACTTTTTTATTTTTTAGAAGACAGAGAGAGAGAGAGGGGGGGAGAGAGAATTCTATTGCCACATTATTTATAAGATTATGAATTTATGATACCACAATTAATATAAGGTTATAAAGAAAAACAAGTATTAATATAATGCAAGAAAAACATTAAATTGTAAAAAGATGTATAAAAAGAAGTTATATTCTAATTTTACCAAAATGCAAAAATTGGAAATGCCAAGTGCACCAGGTGCACACAATGCATTTTAATCACTTTTCGTTAAAGCACATGACAGTGTCACAACAGCACGTGAAGCGGTATACGATTACACTCGTATAGGTATTACGCATTGTTGTTATAAACATCTTATTGCATTTGGAAATGCAATTCCTGTTATACAGGAAAAATTGTTATTAAATATAAATACGAATACTATATTTACTGTCAGAATGTTGATTTATTTCAAGTTAAAGTTAAGAGATTTAAATAAAAAAATAATTTAGATTTTTTATTAAATTATTTGGTTAGATTTTTGAATTGTTTAGTAAAGGATTGATACTTATTTAAGAAATTGTCAATTAAATGTTTATTTTAATCATTAATCTTATATCTTCTAACTAAAGAGATTAACATATATAGATAGCAGAAGTTCTATTCAGTTAAATATTATGCCGTTGCAAATACAGTGTATATTAACATTATCTATCTTATGCCATCTTGTTTGACATTGATATTGATGCGTACGAGCATTTGAAATTATTACATCTGGATTGCTTCGGGCTGTGATCATAGCCAACATAATATAAGAACCGGAACGTTACAGGCCTGCGAGAACAGGAAGATTGCGTTATGAAATATTTATTTTCTGTAAGATGTATTTGCTTTCATCACAGACAGAGCGATTTTATCTTTTGGAAATTCTCGTATCTCTCGCAACAATAGTGCATTCATCATTTTCCTTAGAGCGTTTCTCGCATATTAATGCAACATTTGCATTTACTATGAATTCGATCTCAATAATAATACTATGAATTTAGCGAAGCTCACGTTAAAGAAATAAATAAAGATTTATTTGTAAACGACATTGATTTATAAGTTTTCAAATATGCAATAAAATAGCGGAATAAATAATATTATTAATTACATTAATGATATTAATTAATTATTAATTATTAATTATTTATATTTAATAATCAATTATATTGCTATTAGTTTGTTTTAGAATTATTAATATATTATGAAGTTTAAAACAATATATCAGAGAGATATGAAAAAATAATTGTTATATTGAAAATGGAAATTTTATTGATGTAACGTTTAGTATAATGCATTTTTAAAAAAATAGGTATAAAAATTAGATATAAAAATTTGCACAGTGAACAAAGTTTTAATAAAAATCGGCTCACAAAGTTGGTGCAAATCACATTATGAGAGTTAATACGAAACGCAACTTGTAATATGCTTAGACGATAGAAGGAGTATATTTTTAACGAAATTAAAATTCTCATACATAGAAAAAACTTGGCAAAGACCGGTGCATCCATCATTTATCTTGAGCTTCCTCAATGTGATTATCCAATACTGCGACAGTTATTTACATTATATTTTCTATTACCACAGATTTATTTAAATCTTTTCTTAAATTTTGGGTTTTTTTTAATTTTTCAAATTATTGAACTTATGTATAAGATAATATTTAACACAATTAATGATTATATACATAAATATAAATACACAGATAAATTTATGTTTATAACATTGCTAGTTATCGAATTTGAATTTTGACTAATTATATCGAGTGTGCGTATTACTGCCCACTATTGAATTACTAATTATTAAAATATTATCATATTATCAAATTATCAAATTACCAGATATGAGCTATATTATCTATAAATATATGTATTTATAGATTCGTAATTGTATATGGTATATAAACTGTGACTTTTTAAATTTTTATATCAGCAAAATCTTATAGAACTTTTTGAAATAAAATGTACGCCAAATCTCTCTCTATAAGCTGAAAAATTCTAGGATGAAAATCAATAATAAGTGCTAGATAACACGAAACGAACGATGATGATAAACGAACGAAATGATAACTGTATATGAAACTAAAAATGAAGTATTAATATTCTGATTTATAACCACCTGTTTTTTGACTGAATAATTTTGATACGTTCAATATTAAATCTCTGATGTTGCTCTTTTAAGCTTTGTTCGTCCACAGTTAACTCTTTTCATATTCATATTATTCAAACGTTTAGCTCTTCCAAAGGGTTGTGGATTGCCTGTAACCCTTTTCTCTCAGAATAGGCGCTTGAATTTAGTGGTCTATCCATTTTCTCAGTTAATTAAGAAAGGGTTAAGCGCAATCTTTTACGTTAGTACATCAGCAATAAACAATATGTATATACATATATGACTCTTTACAAAGAAAGTTAAAATTCAGCTTATAATTTTTGGGTTAAATTTTTTTGTTTGTGTTTTTACAACACAGTGTTGTTAAATTTAAAACGCTTTTTTTTCGAAAAATTGATTTTTCTTATAAGGCATTTTTCTTCGTAGAAAGTCATATATTAACTTTACGTTAATAATTACGTTAATAATAAATTTTAGTGTACTAACGGAGCATACATTTGCGCTTGCATCTACAATTTTAATATTGGTTAATACGCTGTAGACATTAATCAATTTTAGCTAATACGTAGAGCGTGTGCAATCGATTTGCAACAGAACACAAGCCATAAGGTAATTTTCCGGAATATTAATTTTCAATGTTTTACGTAATGGGAGTGTAATCTGTCGATAACTTTATCAAATCTCGGATAAAGTAAAAGTGCTATGTGTAATGAAGATCATATTGTGATTAAACGGTCGTTGGATATTAACTCTCTTTGAATTATATCTACTCTTTGACTAATAGTATCTTTAGATTCCTTGATTATTACATTCTCCGACTTAAATTTTCCTTAATTTCTGAAATCAGAAATTATTTATTTTACAGATTTTTTTATTTCTATGTGTTAATAAAAAATTTATAGTTTCAGCATTTTTAAAATCCTAGATTCATAGAGCTCTATAATTTATAGAACTGAAATTCTAAGGCTTCTATTGACCCCGAATTCTTGGATTTCGTGGCTGGACATATATTTGATGACCTTAATTTCTCTCTGAAATGGAACGACATAGCTTTTGTACGTTTTTAATTTGATTCATAAATCATAAGTTGCATAAATATATCATAACTCACAATTGCTTCTCATTATGCAAGTATTATATAAGCCAAAATAAGTAAAATGATTGCTGACTTGATAAAAGTAGAATATACGTATATTTTATATATCTATATAGTATTAAAAGATTATTTTGGATAAAAATAAATAGAAAAGTCATAAAATGATAAAATTAAATTCTTTTTTATAAATATGAGAAGAAATTGAAATTTTCAATAATATGTAATGAATCTGACATAGTGTTTACAGAGTACAATTAACAATAAATTTAACAAATTAATATTTGTCAGCAAATTTACATTATCGGTAATCGTATACGAACCGTATTATTATTGCCATTTATTTTTAGAGAGAAATGTTGCAAATTTATGTTCCGATTTGTTATCGTATTAACTGTTGTCAAAATACGTGTTTATTTTATTATAATTATAATTTAAAAAATATTACAATAATAATTTGAGAATTTAAATTATCCTATTATTGTTATCAATCTCAACGATTTATATACAGTTTATGTATATGATATAGATCTGTATCAACTATATTTGATCAGTTTTGCTTTTTTCTTTTAGCAAAGTTTCTCTATTTTTTATAGTGATTTATAATTTAGTTTGCATTTAAAATGAAAGTAGATAAAAATATACAAAACTGTAATTAGTTTTTGATAAATTGTTTCTCCTTGGAGAAACTCTGCATTGTCATAGACGCGCCATAAATTTTAGTACTTATTTCAAACACGTAATACACGATTTATTTTTCAGCCGCGTTTCTCTTAACGCTTTGTAGCCATAAATATTTTTTATCCATGTTCTTTATGCTATACCAGTTTCCATAAATTGTGTCGAATCAATCAAAAGTTGATTTGAAGTTGATTAAGTAAATATCGCGCATTGTATACATATGAGAATCATTGAATAAAATTAATAAAGCCTTTATAGTGGAATAAAAATATTATATAATTCAATCGAAAGTTGGGACAATTTGAGATGTAGAAAGAGAAACTTATATTGATTGTGTGTAAATTAAGAAACTTAATTTGACTTCTATTAAAACTAGTTGCTTCTTAAATTGAAACTTTGCATTGCAATTAATATTATCTACGACAAAACGTTTCTTATAGGTAAAGAAATAATAAAATTAAGTCTCTATAGTTATATTATTAAAGAGAAAATATATTTGATATGTAAGTCATATCTTGATATTTTATTTTTATGTGAAATATGAATGTTACAGAACTTTATGATCAAATAATTATTTGTTTTAATGTCAAGACCATACGATTTGGGGTATACATTTTATTTTATAAATATAATAATAAGAAACAATTTTGGCAGTAAATTCTGGTAAAGTTTCAGAGCATCTATAATAAAAAGAACAAATAAAGAGTATGACATTTGTTGACATATGCACGCTTTGATTAAAACTGTAATTGCATTTCCGTATGGAAATCTCATCTTTTGAAAATGCTGCCCCCTTATATCGTGACCGCATACGCTTAAAAGCATTCTGCCATTGTAAAAATTGCACTCGACCGTGAAAAGCTACAATCTTCTCGATATCAAATCAGAGAACATATTTTCAGCACATATAATGTTATTATAATCCCGACTCGCAATACCTGCTCTTTTTGAACTTTCGAATTTAATTTATTTCTTCTATACGTACTTCGTGTGCTGCTTTTATAATTTGATTTTTAAGAATCTGATTTGTGTGCGCTAAATGTTCGGCAGGTTTAACAATCGAAAGTGATTCATAATTATACAACATATATATAACTCAAGAAAATCTTTATATTATATATTTTTTTGTTACATCACTACTCAATTTTCATTCTTGCTAACATTTTCAAGAACATGATCCCAGATAATTTCAGTTTACTGCACAAAATTAAAATACATAATAAAACTTTTGTAGGAGCTGAGACTTTGTGAAATGATATCTATTTTAATTCAGTGCAACGACGAGACACAATTTCTGTGCTTTGTCCTATTCACATACACTGGTATCTTTTACCTTCGGTCGACGTTCTTTTGCCATCTAGCTCGCAATCGAGATTACATCCAGACTGTAATGCACAGTGGTGTTCCAGGGAGATGTTTCGCATAATTGCGATCGTATATTGTAACGCTGGTGGTCCAATTTTCATGATTTTTCTTTTTTCCTCGTCTACGCTTTGTTCCGTTGTCTGACACCTGCCTTATATTTCCAATCCAATTTTAACTCGATCAACGTTACGTTTGTACAGAAGTGGAAATGCAAGTGAAAACAGAATCGAACACACACTGCAGCAGTACTGTTCCGGTACAAGGGATAGAAAAACGTAAAAGGGAATTCGATATCTGTAACAATGATAGAATCGTTAAAATGAAAGACAGCGTGTCTTTTGTATATACAAAGTGCAAAATACTGTGGTATTCATATCTGTCAATCTTTTGCACGTTCCTAAAAGGAAAGTACGAATTATTCATGCTGGTAATTTTATGGACATTAAACTATAAAATCCCAGAATTTGAATATTTCAAAATTCCAAAAGATATACTTTATAACCTAAATTTGCATGACAAAAGAACCTGCCAAGAATCTAGAATATAATCTTCACAGAGACGCTAAACCTGATTTATTATATAAAATATATAATAGGAACACTTGTAGAGAGAATTTCAATGATGTAATGAAAAATAATTGTATTGCTTAATATTAGGTTTTTTTAAATGTATTATTTTATTTAACAAAGAAGATTAAATTAAAACGGATTTAAAGAAACTTCAAAAAATTGAAGTAAAGATAACTTTTTAGAGCTCAGAAAGCTTTGATGTGATAATATTTGAGAATTAAAAGACGTATATTTTTAATTTGTTTAAGATACAAGAAAGCTAATTATTATTATTAGTTGTCAGCTAATAATTAAAGACAATCTGTTATAACTTTTTAAATGTCTGTAGCCAAGGTTTGCACGTTAATTACCTGGATAAAGTGACAGAAGCAGGTAACAAGGTAACTGTGCACATGTAATGGTCAGGTTGTTTAGCAACACGATAGTTTTGTTAACACAATCGGGTGGTAATGTTCAAAGTTTAGAGAATTTGTCAACAAAGTGCTGTTGCAAGAATGACGAAGTTTAAGGAAAGTTTCGCGAAGAACAGAAGCGTTACTAAGTGAGGGATCATTATCCATGTGAAAGTCTTCGATTACCGATATAGAATTTCTATATAAAGGGCAGAAGGTGAAAAATAACATTTCGTAAACTCCACAATCGAAGGAAGCCCCGGCGATATCGCCGCCGTCCGTTTGAAATATCGGAATCGCCTTGCGGATTTGGTGGATTCGCTTGGGAAAGAAAGTGGTATCAAGGGCACAAAGAAGCATTTTCAATTTCGGTTTTTACGATCGGATTCGCTTCCAAAAGTTTTGACTGCGCGATTTATTCCGACTAGGTGGATCCTGACGTACGATTTTTCCTGGTGACGGCGTGGCGATAGGTTGATATACCTCATCGTCGGAATTTATACTTTAGAATGACCTCGGAAAATCTACTTCAATATGTGAAAGTTAGCATTTTGCGAACAAACGGAACTGTATTAATTCGATGAAAATCCGATGTATTTATTTTCCTGTTGATATTGAGATCTGGCAGATTTCAATATTTTTACATTCTGCTATAGTGGTTTTTCACATTTAAGCATTTCCTGCTTTGAAACTCAATTAGATGGATCTTCATTTTCTTCGCTTGGAAAAATAACTCAAGTACACCTTGGAAATATCTTGGGAACTGCTAAATCCCAGTATGCTGCACTTAAGAGTACGCAGCGTGATACGTAAACTTCTACATTTATCAGGTAGAGTACATTTTGTCCGAATAACGCAAAGTCAGAATAAAAGGGCTAACACGGTGCTCGGCAAACAGCAATTTTCATGAATGCTCCAGCGGCGATAACCATCCAACGTTGCGGGAGTATCGATCATCCGTTGCGCCGCTGGCAGGATTAAGCGAAAGGGCGTAATGTCGTCAGGCGGCTGCCGCCACGTCAGAAATTAAATTTCGCATAGTCTCTCCCGGGAGATGATGAAATCGAAACATCTCAGAGTTAGTGTCTTGGATTATAGCATGTCGTTGTTTTCGCACACGAGGCTGATAACATCGAGCGACGACAAATTTATTGCCCGATCTGACACGGAGAGGGCGCGAGAGCACACGCGAACGAAAATTTATCTTCGCAAGATTCCGTGGCTCGTGTTTCGCTACGACAATGGAGATGTGTCCCGGAGGCGGAGGAGACAGTAACATCTCTCCGTTACGTCGGTAGATAGCTTATATTGCTATTTTATTTTGACTTGAATTTGTCGACTCAGATAACTTCAAACTTGTACGGTGTACGCCGAAACGCGGCTGTCACCGCTTGTTCTCAAAATGCAAAAAGAGATGGAGATCGCGTTCCACTTACGCCGAGCACTTTGCGACATACGCCGCTCGATGACAAATTATACGTCTGATGTTACAATCAAGGGGGAGGAAGATGCCGCGTTATGAAGCATCCGATATCGCTCACGCGTCGCTTGCAGGCCGGAATTTCCCCGACGGCTTATCGAAGTGGAAGACGGGGTTGCGATTCTGCATCCGGCGTCTCGCGATAGCACTCGATTTTTCTCATTTTTCTCAATTTCTTCGTCTACTTGAACGGCCGTTCAGCTGTGAACGGAGATTCCAATCGAATTAGAGTCGAGAACGGCAATGGCACGACGGTGACCGGGAAACAAAAAAACTGAACGACGAAGAAACGGCGAAAGAAATATCGAAATTGAACTCCGCTTGCGCCGCGCCGCGCTGGCGCGTTATAATTATGCGAAGCATCAGTTGCCCGGAGGGATCGTCACCGCGTTGTTTGTGAACGACGGTGTGTTCCGTAATTACTGGCAGGAAGGCGCAAAGGAGAATGTGTCGTGCGAAACAAATGTTGGAAACTCAGAGGGAGAAGAATACCACGGGGAAATAGCGAAGAGAGCTTTCGGGTTCTAATATCGGGTGCATTCTAATCGGAGCAATACAGCGTAAGGAGGTACTTCGTTGTGAATCCAGGAAGATATTCCTGCAACAATTCGTAAAACACGACAATTCTCTACTCTGCTTATTTGATAAGACGATTTTATGAGCGGAAGACAAGTTTAATTTCGCCTACGGTTGATCTTCATTTCGTGTAGATTCAATATGTACAAAACTATATTTCCTCGTAAAATAATTTATTCAAGATATTGAAAATAAGGTTTAAGGGAAAAAAGTAACTTTTTTTTCTTTACTGGTTTCTTAATCAAAGTTGCAAAATAATGATTTGTACGTGTATTACTATTTTTTCTATATTTCTAAAAAGATATTTATTTACATAAATTTATATTTAGTAAATAGTAGTTGTTATCTAACTGTACATGATTGAGAAAGTATATTATAAAGTTTTATAGAAATATAACTTTAAGTGTCGAAAAGTTTGGAAATCAATCTTTGATATAAAATATAGAGTTATACATTATATTTCGGAGATACGCAATATTATATTATTTTAATTAAACATTTTATTACATTTCTATTGACATTTCTTAATGAACAGATTTTTTTATACAATAATGTATTCAGAAATGATTCAGTCAAGTACTATTTTCTCGTTAAAAATGAAAAATCAGAAAGAACCTCCAAGGAATATTTATAATTATTTTACTCTCAGCAACTAAAAGAAGATAAGATTGTATCCTTGAATATAGGCGAACGTAACTCGCAAATTTCATCAGAATTAAATAGCTTTTAATCTTTATTTCCGTCTCGGCCCTGTCACGCTAACTTGATTGCACTGAAAGCGCAGAGACATGATTTGCCGGTAAAGCGGTCAGTTAAATCTGAAAATTAGGAAGGTGGTTTCTTGACTACATGATTATAAACAGACACACTTTGTGCTATTCCGAAGTAAACGACGATGCGAAATATTTTCGTATATACCCGGTTTTAAAAAGAAAAAATAAATCTTGTAAGAGAAAGGGAAAGCAAATGAAGTGTACAAAATACGCGCGGGACAAAGAGAGATGGCAACGAGGGAAACAAACGGCTTCCGTCGTTGAAAACTATTAAGTACCGAGAAATATCGCCCCGCGCATGCTTGTCGAGGAGTGAAGTGTACGTCAAGAGAGCAATTCCATTAGCTTGGTACGTTCGTGTGCGATCGGCTTTCTGCAACGGATGCGCTCCGACATGCACGATATCCTGACAGAGACACGACCCATAAACACACGTAGAAGATATTTGAAAAATATCTACATTTTTTTCTAGTAAAGAGAAATTTAAATATCGAGAAACTTATTAAAAGAAAAACAGAAATGTAAAACAGTTCGAATTTTTTATTTCGTCATTTTTTAATTTTATATCCTCAATAATCTTTTTAGACCACGTTTTCTCGCCTTTTTTTTCGAGAAATATAGAATATGACTATTACATTTGAATTTTTGTGGTGAAATTAATATAGAAATAAATTTGATATTATTAATATTATATTACTATTACCTATTATTATATTATTGTTAAAAGGCCCTCTCTCCCTCAGTACGCTGTATAATACCACGTCTATAAAGTAATTTGTTGCGAAAGCACGTCGAAAATTGGCTGGAACTTTCTCATCACGATACAACGTAACACTTCGCTCTTGACGTCATACCATCTGCAGTTCATACGTGGCAAGTGGAGTGAACAGATGCGGCGTACGATCGCGGGTGCCAGGGTAACTTAATGGATAACTTCGAATTCATACTAAGTTCGCACATCTGTGCGCAAAAATACGTGAATGAATGCAATCAAATCGTACATCTCGGTAAATGTACGTCGCCAAGTTCCGAGGTATAAGCTTGTCGCTCTGAATGATGGATGATGCCGAAGTAATCCCTCATTTTAAGTTAGCCTGTGTAGAGATAGCGTAGATTTCATATTCAACTACTTGCGCATTTCCGATAATACATTTTTAACAATGATACGCTGATCATGACGTTAAATTAGTTTAGAAAGAATATTACTATTCCACATCTTTTAATTTTGCATTTTTTATAAATTATTTAATTTAATCTGATTTTTTAATAATGCATATGCAGCATAATAATATCAACAAGTGTAATTTCACTACTACTTGCGACAATCAATATCACTCGGCCAAGCTGTGAAAGGCCACATTGGTTTTAATGGAAAATGCCTATGGTTTTAATGTTTGGGGATGATCCAATTTTCCGCGCCATTACGCGGAACAAGCGAAAGTTGATTCGAGTTGTGAGAGCTTCCGTAGCCTTTGGAACTTCGGCAGTCGGTGCTTATATGAAATGAGCTTCTACGTGCAACGGCCGATATCTCATATATCTAGCTGTGACTCGCGTGAACGCGCATGAGAGTTCAGTCACTCGTGGAAAGTGTCTCGGAGTGTAAAATATGCCGCGTGGTATTCCATTGGAATAAAATACCTCTGCGAGCGGCGCGGTACGTTCGACGCATTAGTATGCAAAGCGTGCGAGCGTATATTCATCGGCGTACATCCACCATTTACATCGAACACGTGCGTTAGTCTGCGTAGGTGCACGTCTGCATTCACGCGCTTTCAAAAGACTGCATATTTGAAACGAGGATGTAAATGTCGTTGTCTTTTCGTACGTTTCGATACGTGCGTCGTGTTTCGCACGAAAATCGCACAAATTAGCTATCAGGCGATTGAGAGATATATTTCTTTATGAATATATTAGAGAAATCTATATGCTCTCTTGCAAAATTAATCACAATGTTAATTTTTAATTCTGCTGCATTATATGTTCGAATATTGATTAAATGATTTTCACATTGTAAATATATTCTATTTAATATAAATAACCTACAAAGTATTTAGAGATACATATTCTATCTAACATTAATAATTTGATCAAAACTTGACAACAAACAATTTAAGATCAATATTATTCGTACGAGGCGCGTTTTTGATGAATAAGGTATAAAATTCACTATATTATAACACGACAATAGTGGAAAACCAAAAGGATTGGATAGCATATGGTACAATACAATACGCTATATCTCAAATGTCGGATTAACTTTTCGAACAATCGGCGAAATATAAATAAAGATACATTTTCAGACTTTTTTTATTTCTTTTTACATTTGCGACACCAATTATATACAACGTATATTGCAATATTCAAAGATTTATGGTATTAGTCATCTCAGTAGCACATAATTTATCATACATAATGTTTCACCACTAATTTTGCCATTGCAAATAGTGGTAGCCATAGGAATATATGGGCGTACTGAATGATTTAAATTCGGATACCTAGTGGATATTTCGTGATATGTTACGTATGGATTACCGCCGACACATGCCATAATTTGCGCGCACTACGTACACGTTTCGTGCATCTTAATGATTGTACTAGCGGAGTTACAAGATTAAGGTAAAATCTCATAGGTACGCGAATTCGTAAAGTGCATGCATACGCGCGTACGTGAGTAAAGTGCTATGGAAAGTCGGTGCATAACCCAGATATACTTTGCCAACGAACGCGCAAGCTATGCTTAGTAGCGGATTAGTATTAAACGCAGAGAATAATGTTTCGCGTAATAAAAATGACATATTGAACTTGTTCTACCTATTCTACTGGCTGGGTAGCTGCGCGTAGTAATGGCGAAAAAATTGGACGACTCTTGCGGTGCTTTTTCGCGCGGCTATTTAAAGAAATTACTGAAAAAGTTTAATCTTTCGCTGCTGAGAACACTTGTGTATATTTGAAGTTATATTGTCTTCTTTAAATTCTCTTTTTTGTATTAACGGTAATCTTCACTATCTTCTTAAATACAATTGTGATTAAAATATATATAACTATTCAGCTTTATAAGAGTGCAAATACTGTGCAAAATATTACACTGAATACATATTTGTGCGTATTTTTAATCAACTTAAATGCATTAAGAAGGTAAAATAAATTTTTACTAATAATGTTGCTGCTTATTGCTTTATGTTATATGATGCATTATTATTTATCGTAACTAGTGTTTATTCTACTTAATGCTTCGATTATTTTAATGCTTTAAGCTTTAATGCTTTAAGATTAAACTGAGAAACAAAGTGATTGTGAGATATTAATTAACTAATATGTTAATAATAACAAATAGTGTGTAGAAGAAAATTATTAGAAAAGCAAAAATTGTATAATAATAATACGTCAAATTAAGAGATTTCTTACAGTGTCAAGAAACGTTTTTCGATGACAAATGAATAACAGAAAGGAATATGTGTACCTATAAGCTCCTTTTATATAATATTTTACTATAAAAGTAATTCTCACAATAGACGAATTTTCAAACTGTTTTTTAAAAACTAGTTTAGATTAATTTCTTTGTTTTTATTGATTTTTTTATCAACCAAGAACTTAACTGCAACTTAAGAGCAATTGTTCTATTAACTCGCAAGCATCTGATAATACAGTTTATAACAATATAAACATTCGCCTGCGTAACCGGTAGGCGTTAATTACAGGGAGCGCGATTTCTCCGTTACGTTCTCCTGTAGCCCACAACCGCTCTGGTTGCGGCCGTTGCGTCGCACACCCGACAGACCCTTGGAATAGCTCTTAAACCTTGTAAATCCAACGGGATTGTTTCCAGTGTTTTAGCTATGAAACACGGCAACAGTTCTAGGACTCGAATATCCTGTGGTACTCACGGCTTTTCAGCTCGGGTGTCCTGAGGAATAGCATCGTTAATAACAATTTACCGCAAGAACATCGCTGTAACGCGATACAGCGAATTCAGAATCTTTTGAAATACGAGCGACTTCATTTATATATATTCTTATTTTAATCACATTTTAACAAAGAATGTTAAAGAAGACGAGATTTTAAATTTACTGTTCTCGAAATTTATTATTCTCGCGTATAAAAAAAATTTTACCTAATATCTTTTTCTATTTGTTTAAGAAGACGATTTAAAAATAAGAAACGAACTGATTCTATATATGAGCTAAAAATAATAATAGTAATGATTTACATATTTTTTTGGTAAATAAAAAATATAATATAGTTTTTATAAACATATTTTTTATTCGACTTACATTAAAACGTAAGATTTAAGGCATTACGTAAAAGTTTACGGCAGCTTGAAAAATCTTAAACTATAAAATAATACGTTGTACATATTAATATATATTTATCTTTTTATTTTTATTTACTACATTTTTAATATATTACTTAGATTTAATAACATAATAATCAATATAGACTTGGATATGATTACTTAGATATGATTATTTAGATATAATAATATAGTAATCAAATAATTTTGTATATTTTAAGAATTGTTATTTGCTTCTTTTCTTACAATATTCTTCAACTTTTCAAGTTGAAGGATCAGTATTTCATTCAAGGTTAGATTTAAGTGTAAGTTGCGTGTAAGACTACCATCAATCACCGAGTTTTCCGAGTTTACCAACACGGTCATTTATGTGAGGAAACTTTCATTTTATCTCATCGGCAAGATCAGTGAATTTCCGGTATAAAAGTAAAAGCGATATCGTGTCCGTACAATTAAGCATCGTCGAGTGTTTAGAAGAAAAATGAAACGAAAGGAAGAGAACAAGGCACTAGTGTCGAACACGAAATTGACATAACTAATGGTTATAAAGTAATGCACTCACCTAGGTAATTCTCGATTGTGACTAACAGAAAACTTCGATTTGCCAAATCAATATCGACGACAAAGACAAAAATTCAATAAAAGGTGCCGAATACTTTTAACGCTTTTTAAAAATAACGTAACGATTGTTCATATATGAGTTCGTAATTGTTTATGAGATAAAATTTGTGCAATGAAAGAAATTAAGGTAAAGAAGTGAATGGTAAATATTCAGTATTTTCTTTACATATTAAAATAGAAAAACTTTTATTTTTAAGATTTATTAATTTGATATTATGTTAATATTATGAAATATTAAGTTTTAATATACTTAATGCAGTATACAGATTTTAATACAAAAAATACAAATATATTTTATAATATATATATATACGTATATGTATATATATTGATGAAATATTTTATTTACAGAAGAAAATGCCGAATATTTGCTTTATAAACTGTTTGACATTTTCGTTTCGCATCGTTCACTGCACGCAACACAGCAATTCTCGAAAAATGCGAGCAACATCCTGTCGAGCGCATATGCAGCTATCGTAGAAATATCTAAAGGAGATGGAGATGAAGTGCATAGAATTCGGAACTCACTAGAGAATCGGAAAACAAGAATACGCTTCGCCACCCTCCGAAATCGATCAGTCACCCCTTTGCCCTGTGAAAAAAGAGAGTGTAAAGTTTCGAGAGTTTAGCGGTTAAAAAAAGACGTTAAAAAATATTGGGTGGAGCACCGTGAAATATTGGATGGTCTCAAATCCTCGATGTACGAAAACGGCAGTCTGCCTTGTTAGAAGGAATTATCGCGGAATTTTGCTCAATCGTTTAAATTCCATTCATCGTAGCCTTTACTTCCTTTAAACTTTCTGCAAATAAAATAAAAATATATTAGTTTGGATAAAGAAATTGATATGTATTCTATATGTATACAAATTCCATATATTTATAAAAGTTCTCTTATATTATATTGATGTTAAAGAGATATTATACCTACAATATGTGTGGGATAGGCATAATAGATTGAAAGTTTCATCCTTATAAACGCCACTTTAAAGTGAGATTAATTTTATAAAATTTTAAATCATATTATATAACATTTTAACTTTACTAAAAATGTGTCCATGATATCGACGTGGAAACGCCCCATGATTATGCACAATTTGACTGGTTCGCGATATGAGTGATATTACATGATAAAACGGGCGAAAATAAAGAGAGTGCAATGACCTGGTACATATAAAAATAAACGAGGGGATTTATATTCGTAACTTGTGAGCGTTGGTATATCAATCACGTGAAAAACTTCTCATAATATTGCAGTATTATATTATATTTGCGTTCTTATTGTTATTATTCATGTAGATATTTTTGTTGCATACTACAATACAGCGTAAAAGTTTAATGTGATGATGACATACATAACGCATGAAATGTAAAATAATATGAATAAACTTCATGAAAATATAGCATAATATTTATGCTGCGAATTGTATTTTACGTATAAATGTCTACTTTTGACACAGTTTTATTATTCAATACATTCCTTCCAGCTATATACATTCTCCTTCCATGCGAAATCAACTGTTTCTGTTATTCATTTTTTTTCCGATAAATTTCGATTCTATCACCTATGTAACTAAGCGCATAAAAGTAAAAATAGTTAATTACACAAAATCTATTTATTTATACATCACAATAAAATATTAATACAGCAAATGTTTGTATTGCTTGCACTGAATGGACAGTTAGGTACTGTTGTCTGAGAAACTTTGTGTGGCAATAGCGCTTTTTAATTGCCATTAATAGTTTCAAGACGCCAATTAAGTATGTACGTGTGTGCAAATTATTCTGTGAGCAACTTTGGAACTTAGTTCTTCGTCTATTATGTAGATGAAGAGGTAAGAGAAAATGTTCATTGTATATAGTACCTCTGTGCTTTCTCCCGCTTCTTTGTTTTTCGTGTCTCAGTAAAGGAAATTATGCCAGAGAAATATTTCTATTTGAAGAACTTTGTCGAACTTCCCCGTTATTATTGGAAGAATAAGCAGTGAGCAGCAGGAGGTGGAGTACGAAGATTTCTTTTTGTCTTGGCTCGCATTCTAGAGGAAATACGTAAATATCTTCGGATTTTGCCTTGTTCCTTTAGTTTTTGCTCTTTCCTTTTTTTAACGAGAATTGCAAATTTTTATAATGTAAAATGCTGCCTATTGTTCTTGCATCGTGAATCGTAATCACCTTTCCTTGTCATATTTTTCCATTACTTAATATTTTATTAGTTTTATTTTTTTGATATTTTTTTGCAAATAACTTATGACACAAATTTTTTTTATACAGTCGCATATATTAGGAACTTTAGAAATTTTAAAAATTTTAAAATTTTTCCTTATAAAATGTAAATCGCAAAATAAAGACAGAAGTTTGTGATTAGTTCGGTGAAAGGGCAGACAGAAAAGAAATAACACGAACTAGGACAGTAAAGAGTAAAATGGCAGCGAGTAGAAGGCAAGAGTTGCAAATTGCATGAGAGAGAACGCCGAGAATGGAAAGTAGAACGTTGAATCTGTACGCAGGGATCTCATGTAAACCAAATCCATGTTTAAAGTCATTCGCTGATCATAACAACCTTTTGCCACTCCGCTTTCCGTCATTGTAGTTTCGGGTATTCCGTTCTGATCACTTTATACGAGATGTTTGCGATGATAAATATTTTATTCATCCGGCTCGCTCTTCTTTTTCCTCATTTCCGTTATTTGCTCAGTTTTTGCACAGTGAAAAATTCCAGTAGAAAATTCTTTCGCAGGGGCGCGTTACCGCCGATCTACCGGTCGTTTGTAGGAGAAAGTAGGCGGAAGGTAAAGTTCTTAGTAACTCCCGCATGAGGTTATCGCAAGAAATGACGCACCGTTGGCCAACATAGCTGTCAAGCTCCGCGCTGGAACTTTCACGATGCTATAAAGTTTTGCAAGAAATTGCGGAAAAAAGCACCGCTGCTTTACGTTCTTATTTTTTCCCGTCTTCTACTCGTCTTTCTTCTACTTCTTTGAGTCTATCATAATTAGATTATGTTTATTATCTCTGAAACTTTTCTCTTATTTGTTATGTGCCAGATTTATACTTTACAGGTCAGCGATTTTGCGCTTTTTAAATTGACCATGTTACTTTTGTCTCGGTTCAGATAATCATTGTAATTGGTTTATCGGCGAAAAGTTCCCGATGAAAACGTAAATTTTCGCTCTCGCTCGCTGAACGTTTTATGTGATCCGGCTTCTTGAACTTTCCACGATAATTTCGTCAAATGGCATGTAATTTGACGATTGTCAATGGCACGATTGTTCTGATCTCGGAAAATCAGCGTAGTACCACTACGCTCCGGGTAACTTATCTCTGAAAATCCCTCCTAGCGCGTTTCTTACTCTAACGACGTCCAAGAAGTTCATTGCCTTCTTCGTAGACTCAAGTTTTTAGGATCTGCGATTATCTAGGGCGAGACTTTTTCTGGGATATTGCAGGGATGTTCCAGGATTTTGTCCCTAATTTATGATCCAATAAATTAGGAATGTACACGACATTGTTAAGCTTTTACGTTTATCAGCTTTGTAATAAAGATCGCAGCAGTGTAACTGCGATAAAAATAATAAAATAAAATATACATAAAATTAAAGTAGCAAAAATATCAACATCATTTTGTCATGTAATTTCGTCAGTAATCGTTATTATATAAGTAGAATGAAGAGTTGGAAACACGTTTCAAGATTTAAAGGAAGACAGATTAAAACTTTTTCAATTCCAGAAGTCGATCAACCTTTCAGTCTACTGGTAAGAAAGATCTTGTTTCTGATAAGATCAGGTTAAAGCAGTTTTGGAGATACCGTCGCCACTCGTCTCTTAAAATTAACTTAATTGCACGTACACATATCTAATCGTTTTTATATATAGTCATACAGATAAAATTTGTACGATGGAAATTGCGTAAATACTTTACGCAGTTTAAACAAGTTCCGTCCACACACACACGTTTTCAGATATATTACGCGGATGTTTAATTAAGTGCAATCATTTGCTGTTTAACATGCACGGTAAATATTTATTAAATAAGTAATTCAGAGGAATATGAATTTATTATTAAATTGTTTATTTAGCACTGAACGGTTATACCTATTGAAGTTAGTAAGTTCGTACAAAAGATTAAATTTTCAATAACAATATTGGTGAATTAATTCGGTATAAGGATACATAATGTCGGTTAGCTATAGATGGCTTTTGAAGTCCTGTTGCGAAGCGCATTTGTGCGCCTGAGGGGAGAATTTCTTTTGCATAAAGACAAGTTATGTGTATACTAGCGAGCCACTCTCGCATGCTTTCCATAAACGAAGTACAAAGCGCAGAGAAACTCTTTATCGGGTGTGTTTCGAATGTCCCCGAGGTTCTCGCGAGATGTATCTCACAATAGAATTCCATTTCAAGTAGTTCGTAATGGTTATCAAAGAAGTAAAATAAATTGTCGTCAATTAAAGTAG
This sequence comes from Temnothorax nylanderi, assembly GCF_030848795.1. Taxonomy (NCBI): domain Eukaryota; kingdom Metazoa; phylum Arthropoda; class Insecta; order Hymenoptera; family Formicidae; genus Temnothorax; species Temnothorax nylanderi. Next base: position 1,399,836 of record NW_027249064.1, on the reverse strand, counting down.
AATGAGGACATATTTCTCTAATATGTTCTAATTGCCCCAGTAAAAAGGGCTTCTGGTAGAAATGTCTCGTTCAAAAAAACAGTCTGTGTTTGACGCAAAGGAGATACCTGATATACCATGAATGTGGAACGCTCGTCTTTACGTGACTTCACTTTGAACGTCGAGAATCATTAAACCAGATATTTCCAAGAGCTGAAATAATTATACCAACTTTAGCTTTAGATAAACGTTAGCTTTATTTTTCAATATTAATTTTTCCTTTTACATTAAATAAATACATTTAGTTAACAAACAATATGTAAGAAAGTTATTGAAGGTTTTGTGTACAGCTTGTATTTTTATACAACTTATTAGTCTATTTAAATGTTATTTAAATGTTTATTTAAATGTTTGGCTTTTTATAATCAGCTCGTGCTAGTGGAAAAACAGAATACTAGTCAGACTTATCAGAGGTTCATCATTTGTGCGCCAGTGACGCAATCGAAGGCACATGCATATATCGGTAGGTGCGACACGGCCATGGAGTGGGTGCGGCAAACACCTACCATCCGCAATCCCGTGCCAAGGGGCCAAGGTCGCTTTTATCTTGCATATAAGTGCCAATGTCGTTGTCACGCCAACAGTGCGGAAGAGTTTTCCAGCCTAACACTTTATGGTGTGCTGTCCCTTCGGCGAAAAGCTGCCGGAAAAAGTTCGATTTGCATCAGCCGGCGTTCCGGTCGTTAGCTGCGATAGGAAAAAGCTACGATAGTGCAATTTGCTTTGCCTAGCCCGCGCGTTCGCGTTTCTTGCGCATCGGCAAAAAGTACGTCGCCTTCGTAATGGAATTGGCTTGTGGGGATGTCAACGGTATAAAATATTTCAGAGAAGCGCTTAAGTTTGAATACGAAATCATTACGTTAAAACGCCGGGATATTTGTGCAACCTCTCTTTAGGTTGACAGTCTTTATGCTAATACCGTACTTATCAAAGACGCAATCAATATATCTTTTACCTTATTGTTAGATTTAGAATTCATTCTTTGTATGTATGTACGAAGAATGCGCTCTAATAGTGATTTTTAATAGACATTTTTTAAACATTTTATTTAAAACAGGATAATACTTTTCTTAATCAATAAATAATATTTTTTTTAATATGGAATTTACTTGCAGCGGTACTCTTATTATAAATTTGGATTAATACAAGATAGAACTTTTTTTTTAAAAGCTAATAACTAATACAAATAATATAAGTGTGATTAAAAACATATTGCATTACGATGAAAGATTATTCTCGATTCGTTCAAATAAGTAATTAGATAGATATTAGGGCAAATGACCTTCCAGCTTGGCACTACTACGATATACCAACTACGATATAAATTTAACGAGATTTCATCGATTCGTTGTAGCGTGAAATTTGTGCGGAGAAACGAGTTCGCGCATCCAGCTGATAGGAAATTTTGCGCGTTTATTTTTCAACGAGCAGAGACAGTTTGTCACCTCGCGAATCTTCGCCGGGATGCATCGCAACTTCCATTTCCGTTTTCACGGATACCCAGCTCTTCCAGGCTGTTGCGGTCACGAAGCCATTACGTTACGGCGAAGGACGGATTGGCAGTTGAAATCTCTTTACTATCAACCACCATATGTATCAGGTTCCGTAAAAGACGAATGTTTTTCTTATAAATGCAAGAAGCGTCACATTTTGTGAAATGCACTTTACGCTAGTATATTGATCCGCTAGAAATCGGTCAGCTTGAACGTATTAGCTACGTTTGCTATACTTATCTCGAAATGCTTTTATCTTTTTACTTGAAACATGCGGAAAGCATGTTCGTTGACGTAGAAACATGTGTAATACAAAAGTAAATGATGTAAAATGAAAACTATTCACACACGGAAAGAATGGTTTTGCTGAAGTATCTAAAAATTTTGCTGGATACAGATCTCAAAATAATTTTGTTGGACCATCAAAATAATTATGTAGAACACTTAAACTGATTGCTAAAATGTCAAAATTTTTTACAGCATTATCATCATATTTCAGCGACCTACTATAATTATGCAACAAAATAATTTTCAGATCTGTATCTATAGCTAAATTTTTAGCTAGATACTGCGGTAAAACCGTTCTTTCCGTGCATATTAGGAAAAATCAGCTTAAATTTAGATTTAGCTATTTAAACAATATTTAAAACTAAATATTTTTATTACAAAGAATATTAAAAAAATAATATACATATAGTGAAAAAAATATATTTAGTTGTTTTTTTAAGTATTAATGTTCTTAATTTTCTTATTATTATTTTCCATGTTACTTTAATGTGTATTAGCACATATAAAATCATCTAAAGTATAGATATTACCCTTTAATAAATTTTACGTTGCAATTAAATTTCGTGTAATTACAATGTTTCTTTTTTCCCTGTAATTAGAGATTATTCTAGTCGACCTTCTATTTTTAACACTAAATTAAACTCTGCAAATTAATATTTTATTTAAAGAATTATTTAAATTAAGATTTTATATCTTAGCTCAGAGTTTAATTTAGTGTTAAAAATAGGAGGTCGACTAGAATAATCTCTGATTACAGGAAAAAAAAAGAAACATTGTAATTACACGAAATTTAATTGCAACGTAAAATTATTAGAAGGTAATATATATACTTTAGATGATTTTATATGTGCTAATATAAGTATTAAAGTAACATGGAAAATAATAATAAGAAAATTAAGAACATTAATACTTTATAAAAAACAACTAAATATGTTTTTTTCTCTTTTTTCTTAAGTCGATAAATTAAAGTTCAAAGATCTGACGTATTCGGTTAGGGCAATTAATCTCTGAAAGATTTATGTGAGAAGTAGCGAAAAAGTGCAGATAACAGTGTTACTGAGCTAGTGAGCTCCTAAAATTGATAATGACAGGAAGTATGGTGTTCGATCGGTTTTTCGGCATGTGAAGGCTTTAGACCGCTCTCCATCGATCTACTCCCTAAAATACTGTTTCTCAGCACGCGAAAGAGCCAAAACGATTGAACATTAAAATCGCTCCGCTCTGCAACGTGATTAACCTTAATTGAATCTCCAGAGCAGAACTAGAGCTCTTCGAGCGGCGTACGTCCGCATAGAACACCGGCATGAGAAATATTCGTTTTGATGGATTAACACGTTTTACACCATGAATTCACGATTAATTCGTTCTCGTAAAACGCGCCTTACGCGTTGCACATCAAAGACGTACGTTTTCATTCAAGACGAGATTATTCCTGTGTCTGAAATCCGGAATTGACGGCGGCTTTGCGCAACACTACTCAGCCAAATTTGACAGACGTTTCAACTCACTTCAATCTGCGCTCCCAGGTGGATCATTTACCAACAAGTGCGAACCGTATTTCTCCGTGGTAATCTCTATGTTGGGCGTCAAGGGATTAAACATAAAGTAACTGTTAGTAGCGATACGCGTTTATTCTAATTTCAAACGGCACCAGAGCCTGTTATATTTAATACAAACAAGCATCTCAAATGAAATTGTTAGAAAATAATACTGCAATCATAGAACTTTGCACTGTGTAGTTAGCAAATAACATGATAAACTGTGACAGGCAAATCCGGGAACATTCATTCCTTTCAACCCATTTCGCATATGCAACTTTGTGAGGATTCCACTGGAAAATATTGCATCCGTGCTTCACTAAAACTGTAAATTTAATGTTATGTTCCTACGTCATTACGTTAAATATTTAGCGATGTTGTGACACTTTTTATTTATCAGATACATTTTTATAATATTTTTACAACAATCATTAGTATTTTATAAAAAAAATAGGTATTCTATAAAATCTATATTTTATAGAAGTATTTTATATTTATATTATAAATATAAAGAATTATAATAAATATCATAATTCTACAGATTAGAATAAAAATTGTCATTACATGCTTCAGAATATTCTTATAAAGAAATCGGGCGCAGAATTGAATATTTTTATACCTGATAATCTATTGTTTTCGATTTTTAACACAAAGTTAACGCTTTTGTTTCTTTAATTAATTGATGGGAATTCGTTAAACGAATCACGCTTAAGGAACCGCGAGAGAATTTCGATGGAGAAGACCCGATGACTTTTAAATCTCTGCAAAGAATAGATGTTCCAGTTTCCAACGCATAAACAAAAGCTCTTTAATTAAGGATGCAATTAAGACGCAGAACTTTGTGGTATACTCGTTTCCGTCTATTCGAATCCTATTTTGTGTTCCGGCCGAAATAGATCAAGACGTCACTGTAAGGTGATCTTCTAAACCATTTTATTTACATGGTACAATATTATCAAGTAGGCGAGATATCCGTTTTTCACATGAATAGCAATATCATTTTAATTGCGGTATAAATCATGCTGCCGGTTTTTAAGTGAAGGATGTTTACGAAACGTATTCACAGTTGCTTTTACGATAAATGAAACGTTATAAAACCGTTATGTTTTACTGATTTTCTTTTATTTGTTATTGAGTTATACGGTTAAAACACCGTAATAGTTTCTGTTTCAAAATTTATACTGCATGTTTTTTTGGGGCTTATATGTTGTATTTTATCACGGAATATATAGAACTGAATTTTAATGGGAAATATTAGTGACATATTGCTAACATTCTGCGCTAACGTTCTGCGATGGTATTGCGCAAAAAATATAGGATAAAAATGGATAGTTTCTTTACGTTTGGGTGTGCCAAACGTATTGATTCATCTAAAAATATTTTTAAATTCTATTAAAGTGAAAATAAAATTAAATACTAATAAATACTATTAAATACTAATTAAGTACTATCATAAATACAAAATTTAAAAATAATTATAAAAAATAAAAGTGAAATTAAAATACAGTTTCCAGTTTTATTGACATAAAAATATTCTTTATAATGTATATATGTATAGTATCACATATATATATACATATACTTCAATTAAAAAAATATCTTTATTTTATTGCACCATAGTCTGTATCACCAGGTGACCAGCTCAATAAAGATCAAACGAGTCTAAGAAAACTGACTGTCCTATTGTACTTAGACTCTTGATCGACAATTCCAAGCATTCAGACTTTTCACAAACTGCTTTTCACGCTAGTCTCGTAAAGGCGTGTGTCTTCTACTTAGGAGCAAAAATACGAGCGTAACTGTCATTCGAGTTGCCGCAGTTTTCTTTAAAAGTTCATCGTATTTCTTTCCTATTCCGTGTTCTATAGCAAGCAGTCCGCGATCTTTATCCCAGTTATTGACCGATCAGCAGAAAAATATCTGTAATCGGAAAACAAGTACGCTACAATTTCACGCGGTTTCTATACTTTTTTACATTTATTTCTATTTGTCATGCAAAAATGCAAGTTTTGCCATATGAATCTACTAAAACCGATATTAGACAGTAAAACAAAAGATCATTAAGTTAAAATATATATATTATCTATTATCTAATTATATATATAGATATATATATATAATCTAATAATTAATAATATGTGTATTATCTTGTTTAAGACGTGTAACTTTCATTTTCGCGATTAAAGTTACCGAAGTTTAATGAAAATTTAGATCCGATCATATTCATTCATTGTTGGTTCAAAGATATTTTTAAATAAATTTTGTTACAAAAGCTCAAAAAAAGTTTCTTAATATCTCTTGTATTAATTTCTTAAGTTTATTTAACTACAAAGTAATATGCAAAAAAATATATGAAAGATTTTGAAGCATGTCTAACTAAAGTTAGAAACGATAGAAAATACAGATTTATGTTACGATAGTTTGTGCGTACCAATCGATTTGCACGATGTTGAAGACCAAGCAGCCGGTATACATTATGCATTCCCATAACATGTTTATATATTGTATCACGTCAATACCCTATGGGATTGGCAGCATATCTTAACTGTTACATATCGACGTACCATGAGCGTATTCGAAAAGCGCTTTCGCATGTGAACTACATATTACTTTTTCAGCAACTTTATTTTCAGCAGCAAACATGGACGGTTTTCAAACGGGTCGAATACGGGCGATCTTTTTTCTCGGTCCAGCCATACGAGTGGTATCGTTTATGCATAAAGATCGTTGTGCGTTTGACGGTTGCCGACCGACTACTCGTTGTCGTATTTTCATCGATATAAAAATCCTCTTCCAGGCCTCGGCAATTAATTCATTGTTCCACAGCACGTCGTTACGCGTGCGATTTATATCACCCCATTGAGCGAACAGTGATTGGCAGCTACCAATTGGCATTGTCCGCAGGTCATTCCAAAATAGAAGCCACGAAATACAAACGAACACGTTGATGTATTTATATAAAGCCAATTTCGTAGCACGTGAAATGGAAAATCTGCAATCTACATACGTTTTGCTATCGGAAGCGATATTAAATAATTTGATAACTTAATGATTATTTTAATTACTTGAATCAAAAGAAAATAATAAAATAATATTTTAAAAATGTATCATATTTGAATTCTTTTGTAATATATCTGAATAAACTTAAAAGATTAATGATAAAAAGAAGCTGAATTATAAAAATTCTTTTTAGTTTATAAATAAATATCTTTTAATCAATCATAAATGATAATAAAATTAGATAAAACACACTAGACTGCAGTAATTTGGTCCGATGTTTATTTAATCTTTATTCAAGCTTTGCTAAGTGATTGATATGAATAATGTTATGTAATTAATTTTAGAAACCATGTAAAATGTAATACGTTATTAAAAATATTTAATGCATGCTCAGGTTGTGATGTATAATTACAACAAATTACTTATTTCAGATGCAGAAATAAAACATCCTGAAACGCATATAATGCATGATATGGAAGTGACCGTTGAATACAGCTTTTATAAAAAATTAATATAATTTTTTTGATACATTGATATGCATATCTGCCGGAATAGCTTGTAAAAAAGCACGAAATTCCTGCTATGTAAAAATAAAAAGTATGCACAATATTTTTCATAAACTATAATTATTGTATAAAAGTCACGGTAAACACCATTTGAAAATCATTTTGTAGATGCGAAATAAAACTCGATCTTGACGGAATAATAGATATTCGACCACGATTTTATCGGTGGTGATGATTGTTTAATATAGTTTCTTCGTACGCCGTTTAAAAAATGAACTCTTTACCAGAATGCTTTTCACGATGCTATTGTACAGTTATTCGCTTGAGCACACATAATCGTTACGTAGCAGAGCGTCGATTCTCATCCACAATGGAGTCTCTTCGTTCACGCCCAACGAAATGTAGCCTTTATCCAGAAACAATGGAGCTGTTACCAGATGTGAACTGCGGAACGATTCAATATAATATAGAAAGTTCCTTTGTGTTAGATAGGATATTTGGAAACCGGTCATGATAATATGAAATAAATAAACAACTCAATTTTTCTTCTCTTTTATATAAAAGGAGGAAAGTATGTAAATAATATTTCTTTATATTAATAATTATAAAAAGTAAATATATATTTTAAGTATAAAAATTATATGTTAAAGTTTTCAAAGAACGTACATACGATGAGTCACATATTATCATGAAATATAAATCTGAAATAAAATAATAGTAAATGAGGAGATAATGAGACATGTTTTGGAAGAATGCGAGATGACAAAACAAGGCGACATATTAAAGAAAATCCTGAAACAAAGGATAGGGATTAAAAATTATGAAGAAAATAATAGGAGGAAAAAAGAGAAAGGAAGAACAGAGAAAGAAGAACTTACAAGATATGGAATATCTTCGAAGTTTAAGAAATCATAAAGAAAGCATAAGGGAAGAATTTAGATAAAAATTTTAAAAAAATTTTTTCGGATATTGAGTTCTAAAGAATCTAAAGTCTATACATTTAAATATAAGATATAACAAATAATCAAATGATAATATATAATGTAATGTAAAATGAATCTGCAAAAGAGACTAATGTAAAACATTGTGTTGTACGAAAGTCCATCCAAAGCCGCAAGAAAAGGATTAAATAAATATATACTTCTAAATAATAGTATTAATTTTAAAATCTTTATTGAAAATAAAATAACTGCTAAAAATAAGATAATTAATAAATGTGAAAATATTAAGGTTATGTAGAATAACGAACTGCATTATGCCAATTCTGACAAATTGAACTGATGATATCTCTTTGTGGTCAGAAATGTATGTATAATTAACTTTAATATAAATTACTTAATTGTGAAATTCCCGGGGTGGGATCATTACTTATCGATGCATATAGTTTACCGCAATCAATAATTGTGGCCAATAGTACACCAATCTAACACTGACTAAATGGTACGGGACAGTGGGCGCCAGTTGGCGGATCAACTGCCAGTCCGATCAGAATAGAATTACGGCAGGAGTTCCGGAAGTGTGTACAGTCACGCTGTACAATGCAGCGCTTCAGTCCGCAACAATAACGGTAACGTGTCTCGCAGATCGAGCACAATGTTATGCAACTTGGAGACAAATACTGTTCGGTAAGTTAAATGTAACTGTCTTTGGGTAGTCCACGATAAGCTACACGTACTGACTTTATGACCGGCCGGAGAGCTTAGGTGAGAAAATGTTTCACATTATATATACATATACAACTGTAAAGTTCTTGTGTACTTTGTACTCGAGGGTGTACTTTGTACATACGCGCAAGTCTTCTACATGTGCAAATCGTGTCGCTGGCCAATATTAGTTGCGCGCAGGGACAGCTTCAGAGTTAGGCGGATTGTGGACGAACATATTTGATGTCTAGTATGGTACTCTGATATATACTTTTTTGTCAGCTTGTCACATGCAATAAGAGTTTTTTAAAATTTCGTTCATATTTTATCATTAATTTTGTACAATTTCGTAATTAAGCTATTAAAACTGGTAATTTTGACAAATTAACAAAATTATAAAGAGAAAATTGTATTTTACGCAAATTTCATGGAGAAACATGCAGATAATTTTTAGATACTCGAAGTGCCGAAATATATCTGAAAAACTGTTGTTGTACTTTTCACCCGTGTTTCTAGTGACTTAAAATCGATGCAAGCGCAATATTCCAATGCCCATTCGCAATGACCGCCATCCCATTTTTACTGTCAATAATGCATTAAAGTCTCGTTGCGTTTATGAAGAATATTTCTCTCTATAAATGCGGCTTCATATTTTAAATATTAAACACTATAGCTATGAGTTAGTATTTCACGAGTGTTTTGTAGCACTCCGAGTTGCAGTGTTAGATAGTATGTTACATGAACTTTCCTGCAGAACATAAATAGGAAGCATTTGTAACCTGGATGTCGGTGAGATAGTAAAATGTATAACTATTTGAGGGCCGCGCTCGTAGACGGTGGTTACAATTCGTCTCTGAAGAAATTTCCCGGCTATTCCCAGCAGGGATAAGCGGAACGATGGAAACGCTCGTTTCCGTACGACCGCCGTGGATCGCCGGGATACTCTGTCAGAAATTGCACAAAACGTTAAGCTTCTCCGGTATATATCGACCGCGCTTTGCGTGAACTGCATGCGGTTCATATTTCAAAAGATAAACAAAAACGTTCGGAATAGAGGTGCGATTGGTTTGCTTTGAATTTTGCGCATCCCGCTCGTTGCGACAACGCGAAATTATTTTACGAGGCTGAAACGCCGCGCGATTTCATGATAAACCATTCGTGATTTTATTTCGATACGTCGCCGTGAGTTGTTTAATTGTAGAATCGTATTTATCTATATAGGATAGGGCATTCAGCGCGGAATGCTATTTTAGGCGAACAAAAGAGAGAGAGAGAGAGAGAGAGAGAGAGAGAGAGAGAGAGAGAGAGAGAGAGAGAGAGAGAGAGAGAGAGAGAGAGAGAGAGAGAGAGAGAGAGAGAGAGAGAGAGAGAGAGAGAGAGAGAGAGAGAGAGATATTGTTAACATTTATTATAATATTTATTGAATTCACTGAAATTGTATCCCTCAAATGTCATTACATTAGATATTGTCATACATTCCTAACATATATATGTTGTTATATCTTTTACTTCCTTCATATTTTCCATTTGAGATCAGAACATTTTAACCTTTTAACCTATAAAAATTGCATTTTGCAATTATGATAATTACGATTGATTTTAATTAAAACACTATAACGTGATGATTTGAAAATTTGTTTTATCAATGCAGGAATGAATTGGTTATCATTACACATAAACATTTAGATTTCTATGATTATTTTAATGAGCTCATGCTCTTGTAGCTCTCATTATGTCGAATTCATGCCCTTGTAGCTCTCATTATATCGACGTTATGTTTACTTCCTTTTCTTATTTCTTTTACATATTTTTTCATGTTACATAATATAGTCCTGACTAGCGATCTACAATGCTTGCAAATAACAGTCGATATATTTTATATAAAGGCACACATACATATATATTAAAGTATATATTATAATGGCATAATAATATACCTATATAATATTTCTATATATACATATATTAATAGAATAATAAAATTATTATTAATACATGAACAGATATAAATCTCTTTTTCTTTCTAAAACAATTTTTATGAGAGAAGTAAAAGAGGCGATGCAAAACCATACGACACTACTAAAGTTCGATATATTTCTTGCATACTTTTACTAACTCGCAACATCAGGATACTTTTTAGAAGTTCTACGCGTAATGCACTCGTGTACTTTAATGCAGCAATACATTATACATTAGTAAGTGAACTAAACAGAAATATAGCGAGAGAAAGACGTGTGCGCGTCTTCGTGTTATACATATCTCGGGTACTCGCAATTCATGCGTTCGCGAAAAGAGTCACGGTGCAATGCGGTCTTGCTTCGCGTGTTAGTACTTGGCGCGAGACACTACCGTGTCTGTTGATATGAAATATACTTTTTTACACATAATGAATTTTTTAAATTATTAAGAAATCTAAATATACGCATTAGCTATTGAAGATTAAAGAATTAACACTAAGTAGTATAAACACTGTTTTATTAATACACAGTTTATACAACGTTGTCATCGCCTGTTATTGATTAATAATCCTATTATTTATTTATTAATCAGTCAATTAAATATAAAATTAATTAATAGATCCGCGTAATGAAACGTCTAAAGTAAATGAGAAAAAACACGAATGAATACCAGTGGGACCGCTTGTACTCGTTGAAACAAGTTGTTTGTATTTGTTCGCATTTGCTTGCTTAGTCTGGATTTAAGGAAAGATCGCTTGAAAGGTGAAATAATCGACTTTTGTTAACAAGGAAAAATAAAGAAATAAAACGGAGAGAGAAAGGGAAACATAATAAGAATAAAACGAATAACCGTGAATGGTAAACTGGACAAGGAAACATGGTGCTAAAGGAGAGGAAACCAGCGGTAAAAGGATGAATAAACGTGCGAAACGAGGCGCCTTTTAAGGAAGCTAGGGCCTCTTCGATCGGTCGAGCTTTTGTGATTTTCCAACCGGAAGAAGTTCAGAAAGCAGAATAGAATTCGCGCGCGCGCGGGGATTCTTTCATGGAAGTTAAGTAACGAAGCTTTGAAGCCATATCGATGTAGCCGAAGGTTACTGTCCTTTTTCTCCCGGTAGTATCGATAAGGCGGATGTGTTCCAACTTTTAAGTATCGAATAGAGAGAGAAAGAAGCAGAATAAAGCTGCTCTAGAATTGGAGAGGAATCATAAAAATTATAGCTCTTTCGGCAAATCCCTAAATAAAAACGTATTGAGAATTAACAGTCACTTTTCAATTTACGGCATTTAAGGTCTATTAATAATAGAAAACAAAACAAAGCAAAGAATTGGTTGATTAGACTCAGCTTTATAAGGCTCCTATATATATTTGCACGGATTCCTCGAAATTTCAAACGTCTGTATTTCAAGAACTAATCAACCAAATCTTAAAGAATTCTATATGAAATAGGAGTAGAAAAGATTGAACAATATAATGGAATTATTAAAAAATTGCTAATATAATAAAAAAGTGTGCAAATTTGAAACTTGCACATTTTGCTTCCATATGTACGGATTCTTCGTAACTTCAAACGGTTACAGCTCAAGAATTAATCAACCAAATTTTAAAGAATTATATATGAAATAGGGATAGAAAAGACTGAAGAATATAATAGAATTAGAAAAATTGCAAATAATTTTAGTATTATTATTTAAGCTTATCATAGTCTTTAAGTGTGCAAGTAGAAACTTGCACATTGCTTTCTGATAGTTTTTAAGTGAGCAAGTAGAAACTTGCACATTGCTTCCTGATAGTTTTTAAGTGGGCAAGTAGAAACTTGCACATTGCTTCCTCATAGTTTTTAAGTGTGCAAATTATAAATTTGAACATTACTTCCTCACAATTTTCAAGTATGCAAATTATAAATTTGCACGTTGCTTAATCAACATTTTATTTCGCTCATAAAGCTTCCTCTTATGAGGAAGCCTATTTTTTTATGCATAATTATTAGTAGATATTTATTAATTTGGCTTCCATTTCGTATCGTACATTATATAAAACTATACAAGGCACTCCGATATCAAATTATTCATATAAAGAAACGTGAGACGATTGTAAGAAGAACCTACGGAAATCAGGATGTGCCTTGGAATGCCGAGCGCTCTTTGGCGTGAAGTTCGCAAAGGCGAATGCATATACGTCGAAATGGAAATGCTTCCTCGGGAATCGCGTGTGTTAGGGGATACCCGACGGCTTGCGAACTCGATCTCGGATGCTACCGACTCGCGAACATGTCTTATCGCCTTTTTTGTTCTCCTCTCTTTCTTTCTCGTGACAAAATGTCACATGGTCGTCCGCGTGAATCGCGCAAATCTTTGTGCGATTGGCTGGAGGCACGCTTGGAATTCGATTATCTTGGGTAAACCCGGGTGAAAAGGATGAAAGGAGGAGTGACGGGAGCGTCGGGAGCGTCGGGAGCGATGGTCGTAAACCATGAACGACATTGGACTCTGCATAGATTAGCAAAACAGATAGGTAACTGATATTTATTATTCCGAAAGAATAAAGCTTTAAGCGACATCATGAATTGCAAATGTTATTCATATCAGGATTATGATAATATATAATCGTTAAATTAGTTCTGCAATGGGGTTTATGTTTTGCGCCTCGTGTATATGTACAATTAGATAGGAGTACGAAACTTGTAATGGAAGATGCTTGGAGATTTAAACTCTTAAGACTTTCAACAAATTTCCTTGTAAAATTTTTTTATAACACTAATTCTTTTCAGCAAAAAGATGTTTTGCAAAAGTCTTGAAAAAAAAAACGAATACTAGTTTCTTAACTTAGAATTACAACATATTGTCCATTTTATACAATCAACGCAGTGTATTATAACTCATGTAGCACAGTCTTAGTTTAATTCTCATTCAGAAAACCAAGTGTGCGCGACTGGCGAGGGCAAGATAATGGAATGGAATTACAATCGTGCCAATGAAAACAATACGCACGGTGTTATGCACATGCCACACGATGTCGACGCTCCATCGTACGGTCGAAATGTGCCATTTGCATTCACCGTAAACCGGAATATCACACTTGCATGAGTCTGCGAATCTTCCAAAAATAGCTATGCAATATTTTATACCTTAATATGTATGTGTGCATGCAAAAATACTGTATAATAAGTAGATTTTTTTTAATCGTTTATTACTCTATAAAATCCAAATAGCATATTTTAATACTGAACTTTTTAAAAATATAAACAGTATTGCAGAAGAACATCATTCTTTTTTCAACAATCCGAAATAACTTAATAGCCAATTATTATTAATGACATTCTTATTAAATATTGTAAGATAACGTGTAATGAAGCGTATATTTTATGCTAACAAAGTAATTTGAAACATCTATAAGTTTTGCAATATAAATATTCATTTAATGTTAGAGTCTACATGTCTTAGAAGTTTACATTAGAGCCTGTATTATCTCAGAGGTGAGAGAAATTTCCAACAGAAGATAAATCAGAGAATATACTCGAGTGAGAATGCGCGGCATTTCTTTGCGTATGAAGAATGTGAAAACGCATTTTCGAGATACGTGAGAACGCGTGCAAGAATCCGTACACGGATTTCGCGTTTCGAAAAGTGGAGGCTAGATTTATCTGCCATGTGACCCAACAATAACGGGCCCACATAAAGGCGAGCGATATCTTATTTTCTACTTTGCTCCAGTTTCCCGTATAATCCAATATACCCTTTTTACGCAGCCGTAAAGCACTGTCATTCCCAACGGCATCCATTTTTTGCAAAAGCTTTCGTCTTTCTCTAAGATTGATATCTTTTTTCTTAAAACGTAAACGTCGAAAAGAGCTTAAATGCTTTTGCTTATTTTAATAGATATTTTAATAGATATTTGTTAAATTCTCTTTAATTTACATTTTTTCCTTAAAATATGAACAAACTATTCATTGATATACATGAAGTTTCACATTTATTTAACAAAGTAAATTTACTTATACATAAATTTTCAGAAACACAAATGCTCTGTATTATAGTGAGATTTAATAAATAATTAGATTTAAACAACGCTTTAGTTTTATGTATTATCGACTTATTAATTTAATTTTTACACAATACGAGATTGACAATATTACAACACATCAGCTATACTTTATAAAAATACAATCTATTACATATAATCTAAATTTCATACAACAATTATTGTACCGATTCTGTCATCATCGACTTATTTATCTTTATCGAAGAAATATATAAGTACACCGGATGTCAGACTTTGAAAAGTTTGTTTGTCTAATAGTACCTCTCGCCTGGTAGTCCTCTCATTTGTAGAATTTCATCATGACTACGGATTTTTCCTTGAGGCGACGTCGGTGTAATGACCACAGAAAACACGTTTCGCCACTTTTACCGCGTACGCGCCCAGGGATTACCCGATTTATCTTCTTTATTCGGTATTCTCGGGAGGTACTTGTGAGAGAGGGGTATAAGAGCGCACGCAGTTCCCCGATGTCTGATGATACGACGTCGCGGGGTCCCTTCGGTATGTAACGGTGTCCCTGGAGCTCGCTTTTGTCTTATTGAATTTATCGTCTCGTCGGGTCTAACTTTGTATGGAGCTGCAGCCAGTGGTGGGCCACCCTCTCGCTCCATCGAGTTACTCGCATCCGTCGGGACGGCGAAGGGTGGCGTAAAAGCGTGAGACGGCACGGCAAAGGCAAGGAAAAGGAGAATTTAAGGATGGCCAATTTATGGGAAGCAACGGTAAAAGGAGTATCATTTCTTAGATAAGGGAGCATTAGCAGCTAGATCTCTCGTGCTGTTACTTATTTAGGGTCAAAGGGTGAAAACAGAATTTGCTGGTCGATCGAACTACGATAGGCAAGTTATTACAAGGGTTTATTCCGTTTTGTGTACAGGATTGTTGGTAGATGTGATTAATTCCGTCTAGATTTTGTAAAGATAAATATCGAACTAAATATCTATAAACGTGTCATTTAGGTTATCGGATATTTGACGAAAAATTAAGAATTTAATGCTGAAAAAGTATAAAAATATAATTAGTTAATTTAATATTACGTTCTATGTTATTTTAAAGTCACGATTTTTAACATATTTTTTTATATATAACAATTTTTACATGTAACTTTCACAACTATAAGATTATTCAATAAAAACGTCATATATTTGTTGCAATAAAAGGCAACTAAAATTTCATAACATTTTGAAACCCGACATTTATGACATTAAACAAAACTTCATCTTAAGCCCTCTTTAAGTTGCGCCAATATTGTGCGCTTTTACTTTGTTCTCCTTGATTGCCTTCTTTGATCAAGAAGATATTATCGTATTATCGTTCAAGGCGAGAATATTATACTTTCAGGCAATAATCTTTAAACATCACGTTTTTGTCTTGCTTAATGAGTTCGTGATTGCACATGATTGAATTGTCACGACAATCCCGCTCTTCGTCATTTAGATTTTCACAAAGGTTTGTCACGATATCCCTATCGTTTTATTTGAAAGAAGAGAGAATCGAAGAATAATCCTTTATTATGGCGCGAGTAAAATCATGGCATGCTGTAAAAATCACACTTTTCCTTCGAGACAGACAACTCAGGGCGATCTTTGTTGGCTCGTAATGGAGCAATAAAACGATCCAAACGAGCACTGCCTTCGTAATGAGAATTTCTTAACTTCTAACAAAGACTTTGAAAACGAGGCTCGAAGTTTGCACGTCGGAAATTTGCGCAGCGACGAGTGACAAGACTGTGAATTTTCTCCACTATGCCGTCAGCATTAAGGCTTCGTTGTTGTGCCGTTTAAGTTCCAAATGCGAAAATCTCGACGTTATTTATTGCGCTTAAATCGAGTTATGTGTTGAGAAATGTGCAATAAAGTAAGTTATATGTTGGAAATGCATAATACTTTAGTATTATGTAACTTTCAACTGGTAGTAATTAGAGAATACTTAATTAAGAAGCATACATATGCTTTTTATATTTGCCGGAAATGCCTAGAAAATATCAAAGCGTAAAGTATCTTTTATAAAATATTGTCTTAAGTAACAAATAATTTCCTACAATTTATTATATGATAAAAGAAAGATAGAAATTTTGTATGTAAACATTGGTGTAGAAAGTGACAAAATATGATTTTTTTAAACATATTTTTTTATAATCCATATCTTCAGACGGTGAATTTATGACTTTCCGAATTCAGTAACTTATGGCAACTTATTCGCCGGTACTTAAGTCATAAATAACAATTTCCCGGTTGTAACGTTGGTCGTTCTTGATGTCGTGGTAAAATAAATGGATATTCAAGCGCTTTAATCGTTTTTCTAGTTGGATGACCGACGTTCATTCGCATTCACTTGGGAAAAGACGTTGTAGGATGGATCAGGCAGTAAAGAGAATACAGAGTAGGAAAAACTCTAAATGTATCCGTAACAAGGGCCAAAATGGTATCTGAAAGAACGCTTTTCTTCAGGTTCTTCTCGGTATTTTTAGTACGTCTGACCTTTTGTAAATTTACTGCTCTTGCAAGCCTTTAACTTAAACCAACATTAATGTAGTCTGAAAGAGAAATTCGCGGTCTGAAAGCTTAGTTTGCTGCTATATTATAGATATTAAGTTAGCTCAGCAATTAAATTTAATTTTGGTGTAAATGTCAAATGTAAATTAGAGTAATTAATCGAATGAAATGATAACAATAACATAAATATAATATTAATATGTTTATTTGATCTCTCTATTTATATATATACACTAAACATACAAATTTCTCTATTAATATATATATTTGTCTTTTATTTATAATATTTTATTTTAAAAAAAAGCAAAGAAAGAAAAATGACATATTTAAATCTATATGTATTGCACATTGTTCCAATTTTGTACTATTAAGTCACATTCTTGAGAATTATTATCTATATGATTAAAAGATTAAATTGCAGTATCTAATTATATTATTAATACATCCAATTATTAATATGCATATTAACTGCATAAATATAAATGCGCTAGGTTAATAATAATGTTACAAAAGTAAATAATACTAATAACTAAAGTAATAACTAAAGGGAGAAATAAGATATAATACGGATAACTCACGTAGAGCATCGCGAGTAATTTTACTATTACTCCAATTACGAGAATAATGATATCATATATAACAATATACGAGATATTCGCGATTATTTAAAATGAAGTGGGCCATCTGCATTATTTCTGATGGAGTGCATGGAGCGATATTTGCTAGGAAAAATGGTTAAGAATTACACAAAGATACAAGAATTTCAAGACGCTATATAATCATCAGATGTGAAGCAATTGATGGTGTTTGCCATTAACTGTCAATATCTATTGGGATCTCATGAATGCCCTTAAGAGAAGTAAAGCAGATCCAAATGGGGATTATTATCGTGTACCTCGCGATATTATGTGCACTTACATGCTCGTTGGTGTGGTACATTATACATAATGTATTATGTAAATGGACTGCCGACAAATGCAAATCGTATGCATTAGTTGCGTCATGTGTTTCCATACTAACGAAACAGTTCGGTTAACCACTTAACATCGCACCTAATATCAGCCGGCTACATTATTATCATGTGTAAACGCTTGAGAAGTCCCATAGGCACCATCGTTCCGTATCTAATTGCGAAACAGCCTCCAAGGAAAATTAGTTCTGTTCGACGAACTGCATTATTAAGATCTATTAGTAGAGATATGCTGGGAACTGCATAACAAAGTTCGGTTTATCGCACAAAACTATAATAAAGAAATTTAAGCAATTTCATAATAAATTGGTTTTCACATGTATTCTTATCGATAATAACTTTGCAAGAAAGTGTTAACTTTGCCGTAATGGCGTAGACGGTACCGATGATTCATCGCAGAATTTTCAGTCGAATTAAGGATTGTAATAAAATACATCTCTTCCGCGCGGTACGAGCTACTGCAGTTTCGAGGAAAATTACGAACGTCATAGTTCTCTTTAACACATTGGAACTTTCTCCGAGAAACATCGCGGACGGTACATCGTACCGTAACTTTATTCACCGAAGCGCACAAAATTCTTGGAAAGTAAAAAGGTAAGAAAAACAACAACGTGCGGAAAACACACATTCTCTCATAGCTCGTCTCGCCCCTTCATACGTTCCTCTATATAATCTTGAAGCATATGTTCTCATTTTCTCATATTATATAATCTAAATGAAGTTGTAACTTGTCTTTCGGCTTCTCGTTCGTTTTTCGGTATTCCCTTTGCCGACGCTACGTACGGCAACGCTTCAAACTCCCTTTACTGTTATGTATCTCGCCGAAAATCCTCTTACAGGTTTTATCGATCTGACCTCAAAGAGCTTTGCGCAACGCGTGTTTGTGTCGTCCTGTGCATAAACTATTAGTCTTAGAACAGTGCTGCTTCTCAACTTCACCGACAGCCTCTCTATTCTCCCTTCCTCATGTTTGCTCTACAAATGCACCGCTATATTGCTTTACGCGATTTTGCTTCCACCTTCTTTCCGTCCTCGAATGTTCTTATTTTTGCCCTCGTATATTACTTGGTGAAACTCGGTTTCCTTAGAAATCGAGAAACTCAAAATTGAAATCACATACCTCGATCAATTCGACTTCATCCATCGTCTACTTTACTCGGGATCCAATGAAACCCTTGCGCAGAACTCAATCACAGTAATTCACCGCATCTTCCCGAAAGTTCTCTCGCGACACTCGAATTTCTCAGATTCGAGAAGTCGCATAATCAGAGAAATATCGCGACTTCCACTTTCCTGGTAATCAGGAAAAGTTGTAAACAAGCCGAAGGAAAGACGTAGTGCTCGATATTTGATTCGCTTGGTACCGACGAGAGCAGCTAGTTCCTATCGAGACTCTCCATCCGGCTATCTCAACGTTCCGGGTTATTTCGCTTAATACATACACTGAATGAATCCTCGATTGAATATCGAATTGCGGTTCAATAGAAAAGAAATTGAAATCATCGGTGATTGGTATAAGCTATCAAGTATATAGCTATAACTGATATAACAAATACGAGACTACGAATCATGTCCCGATAAATGTTTAATCCTCGGGAATCGAGTTTCCATACTTTACTCTTTTCCTTCTAATTAAACCTCCGGTTCTTATAGATTGTTAAATTTTACTGGATATCGAGGGACATTATACATGGATCAACTTTCGATAATTAAAAATTTTTATTTCTAACAAAACTTTCTTTTATTTTATACAAGTACAACAGTAATTCTATATCCAAAGAAATTAACAAGAAATTATAATTTATTGAAGCATTAAAAAAATTTCTTAAAAAGCATACTATTATATTGAAAACTGTAATTATTAAATTATGTATTAAGAGGAAGGATTGATTTTATTATTTTAACTAAATGATAATTATTTAAATATAATTAAGATATTATAGAAATACAAAATTATAAAGGAAAAATATATAAACTCGATTTAAAAAAAGATATACTAAACTAAATGACTAAAAGATACATAAATTGTTAAATTTACTTTGGATATTTCTAATTGGCATTGGAAAAATATACACTTTGTATTTCTAATTTAAAAAGTTAATAGAAAATTTTGGGTTGACCAGAATATTGATTACGCTGATGTTGCTTAATCGGAATTCCGATTATTGGATTGTCATTTATTTGAGACACCGCTTATTCGATACGACAAATGCACGTCATATATTCCGATAATGCACTGATATTGAAATATTGATGTTGACGTAAAACTTAACGACATACATTTCCGCGATCCGGATTTGACTGACGACAGTTTGATGTTGACTTCGTCTGATAGCGATTATAGGTTAATTTAATACTTATTATAAACCAATTATTATTAACCGCAATTAGAAACTCTTTTATTAAGTAATGATATTTAAACAAATATTTGCTTCATGTAATAGTAGCCAGACTGATAAAAAAGATACATCTTCTAGGTATCCATATTTAATACCTATAGAATATAGAAGATATATCAAATTAATACGGTGTTGAATTTACAGTATTTATTTATTAATAACACATACCAGTATCGTCATTAATCGTCATTTACAGGAACAACGTTAATTAATCTACATGTCTCTACTTAATCACGTCAGAAGTTTGTAATTAGAGCCGGGTTTCGATTTTCAATCAAGCAGCCTCGAGATACATTGGTACAATATATCTTACATAGTAAATCTCGCAAACCCGAAAATTCTGATTTTGGTGAAACTGAGCGGCAACTAAACTAAAAAACTTCTAAATTCGTCTATTTACCCCTCCCCCTCGCCATGTATGTAAAGTTTTATTTAAATCAGAATTTTCGGGTTTGCGATGTTCCCTTGTTAGCTAATTTATTTCAAAAGTACACATGTGCGAAGATGAATACAAATGATATAATTTCTTGTGAAGGATATGAAAGTACTATAAAAAAAAGAAAAAATTGAAGCGTCACAGAGCGGCGTACATGGTGAAAAATAACGCGCGATATTAATCAAATCGAGATAGGCCATAAAGCAGCATAAAAAAAACCTGACGAAGCATTTGGTAAAGAGGAAAAGTTCCTGGAACTGTTACGACTGAAAGTATTTTATTACATTGTCCACGTTAAACTCGGTTATTTCCACAATTTACAACATCAAATTGCATGCAATGTAGTTTCCGTTTTTCTCGCGCATTATGGTGCATTTTAAAACTTGATACGTCTATGGAGAGACTATACTTGTGCAAAATCTCTCCCTGTAGAAGAGATTTAGATACTCCAATGATTTTAAATATTATTGTTTTAAAAACTATTATATAAACACAATTTAATCCTCTTGCAAAAATTATTCTATAAATGACTTATTTCTCTTATCAAATACAGAGAAATGGCTTGAATTTTTAAGCAAGAAATATCAAAGAAGTTAGTCGAGTAATCAAGTTCAAATATAACAATCTTTGCAAACATCAAGATCGATTTATAAATTCTTTATATCACTAAAACGTACGATATTTTATGATTGTTTTTTCAAAGACAATCATTTTGCACTTATATTTCTACATCAGGATTATTTGTAATTACAACTAAATATTAGGAATATAGCGAATAAAATTATTCTTTAAAGTTATTTATGGCCGGTATGATATTCGACGTTTGATATGACCAAGGTGCTTGTTAATTGGATGTGTAATTATCACAAATAGATCAATGGATAGCGGCGGTAGTCCCCTTACATAGCGGTTAGTTTGGTACCTTAATAGAGGGTACAAGGGTTTAGAGATAGAGCCAGGCCACAGGAATCCGCGACGGCCGGTGGTCGGTTTACCAAAGGCCATCCATATGGGACGTGGTTCAATATCGCGAAACCTGATACGTACGGGCGATAAACGCGGGTCAAAGCAATACAGGCAGTAAAAACTCAACCGTCTCGTAGCTGTACGCTAGTGCCAATATACCCAATGGACCACTCTAATCGCCTGTCGACCCGTTGACTACCTTCTGAGATGCTGAACATTTCGTAAATATTTATATTATGAAGGATTCGATTATAAAAGTAAAAGTATCATTCTCCCCTCAATCGCTAACATAGTAATTTCTTCGAGAATACGTAAAATATGATATTTAAATGATTAAGGAGTAATAATCTGATATCATCAATTTGATCACAATTTATTATAAATGTGCCGAAGAAACTTGCACATTTACAAAATTTTGAAGACATATCTCTCAGAGACTTTCTTTAAATTTATTGAATAACGGTTTTATATTTTATCTTTAACTGTAATAGAACTATAACGGAAATAGCCAAGATATTTCTAAACGATATAAATATGTCCTAATATACGAAAAAGCTTGATCTTGTGAGGATCATTAAACGTTCTCGCGTCATGGTCCGAGACAAATATTTGACTTCGGAAATCGCCTTCCGGAGATCGAAAGAGAAGAGAGAAAACGAGACGAACTTTGGCAATAAACTCGGACAAACCTGACAAGATGAAAGTATCTCGTAAAAAGTCGGGGAAGAATTTATGTTGTTAGGTATCGTAACTGTCGCTAGGTTGTCTACAATGTCTACTTCTATTCAAGTTTCAAATTGTTAACCGATTACCGATATAAGATAAGAGCTAAATCCGTTTATCTCTATAGCCATTTAACTCTCTGAAAGTTCCTTTAGAATTAATCCATTGATCTCATTTCTCTAATATACATATTGTTACATTAGTAGACTTCCTATCCGATTAAAAAGCGAATCAATAATTATATTAATAACGAAATTGCTAGATACATAACCTACTAGTAGCTTAAAATAACGTAAATAACTACTATTCTATTTGAGGCAAAATTTAAGATAGTTTATTATTTAAATTATGCATTAATTAAAAGAAATAAAATTACATTGGAAATGAGGCATTTTAATTGTATATTGCGTTTATATCATACCTGCAGAAAAAAAATTATTGTTATGCAAGTAAGAAATGCAATGCATGTTGATTGAATTCGTACCAGCCGTTTGTGTTTTACATTTTACATTTGAATGTATAATGCTGGTCCGGGATTAAAATTGTTCGCATGTAAAATCAAGCGCATATTACTCGTAAATTACAAATCAAATTCGCATGTGATGTTAATACGCATAATGCTTCTATTATTACGATTTCCATGCAAATCGCTCTATTACCATGTCAATGATTAATGACGGTCCCCGAGAAAGATAACTAGACATTTAAAAATATCTATCGCGGATGTAGCGTTATATCGTACGTGTTCAACATATAAATTGCAGTCGGAACCGACGAGTGTCTGCGTAGTAGAAACATTGCAATAATGAAATACCTGCCAGCGTGCGTGTCAAAGTTGAAACAAATGTCACTTTGAATGCAGTCCAACAATCGAGAAATAAAGCAGGAAGTATTTGCAGTATATCATTTTTGTTATCGACAGCACATCATATACTTTATATAGGACGAGTTTATGTGTCGCTTAATGAAGGATCACTTACTGATGATAATTATACAGTTTCACATATCCACACAATTCTTCTACAGACTATCCGCAACAAAAGCGTAAAAATTATACAGCCGAATTATATCTTAGTCTTATATTTGCTATGCTTTAGAGGAGTTTAGATGTATGCATTAGTGATACAATCTTGCTCATGTTTGTTGTCGGAAGTTAGATGATTGAAGTTCGATCAAACTTAGAAAGGCGACCGTAACGTGAAAGGACTAACCAATATCTATATTTTATGTTACGAAAAGAAAGCCGTGAAAAGCTTTCACGCCACAAAGTAGGAACTTACCTTAGAACAGAAAATTTTATAAAAGTTGGTAAACTTTTATTTAACATTGACGTACTTGAACAATTGATGTAAATAAACATTTAATTATATGTATAGAGATTTAACTTTTATTTAAAATATCCAGAATTATTACATTTGACTAAAATTTAATTAAATTAAAAGTATTTAAACAATTTATATAAAATGTAGCTTGTAATTGGCAATGTGTGTGTGTGCATATCTTATATTATATATCTTATACAATCGATTAAAATAAGTTTGAGTAATATATATAATATATATTGAGTAATAAATTGTACAAAACTAATTTGATATTTTCGTCGACTACACCTTGCTCAAAATCGAAAGTTTTTCAAACTTTTTTCTTTTAGATATCGCCGACTGGTCGCTGAACTTATGTGAGACCAAAAGTTTCGTTCGTTACGAGACTTGAAAGCTCGTTCTTTAAAAGACCTAAGTATTCTGGTGAAGTCCGAAAAATCGGATCGGAAAATTTCTAAAAGTAAACTCGAAGAAAGACTTATAAAAGTTGAATGTTCTATTTGAAATTCTTTAAAACACTTGATCTAAGGATTATATTTAAACATGAAGGTTACAGGCTTGCTGCTCTATTTTTGAATATCAATCATATTGTGAAATTTCCATGAGAAAATATGTATATCTTGTGTATGCTCTGAATAGAATCCTTATAGGTGCCAAAAGTTTTGAGTGAACTTGATTTATGGTTAATACAGCTTTCAATATTGTATTTTCTTTTGCAAAAGGTTTTATATTTTTCTTTATTATTAAAATAAAATAAAGTCCATATTTTGAATTAACTCTATATAGTTATATAAACATATATTATATATTTGTGTTATGTACATACATACATATATCTTTTCTGTCAATTTTTCATAAAATCGTTTTGTTCTATAATTTTAATATTAATTTTTATTAACCTGGAAAACTGTTAGTGATTTAGGAAGTATATTTTACGATCTAATAATGATCTTATAATGATTGAAAGAACATTCTGTACTTTGGGCAAAAAGTAACCAAGTACTTTAATTACTTCATTAAGTTGTATGTTAGTTTTCTATTTTGTTTACTATATTTATACAAACTTTAATTAGTTAACTTGTTAGTATGCTGTGCCCTAGTTTTATCATTTCTTTTTATAGTGTTTTTTTTACGACGAAATGTTTTAAAAAATTTGCATTTACACATCATCCAGTATTATAAAATGTACTCAATAAATAGTAGCAATAAATAGTAGGTTTAAAATAATACTTTTTAATTTTACTTTGAAATATTTAACTCGGTCGATTTAATTCACAAAAACGAAATATGTCAAAGCTGCAAGCCCATGAAATTGGAATTTATCCGATTAGACTTAACAGATTTACCGTATCAATGTGCAGACTCGATTCGTGATAGACTCAATCTGTCAGATAGAGCATTTCACATTCGTGTACGATGACAGGTAGTGATGACCGATCGAACTGTCCGACTAATCCTACGAGGAATCGACCATTATATATGGCTGTCTGTTAATTCGGTGGTTTATACGCAATTCCCTTTAAAGCACAGCCTTAGATTGTTATATACGAAATTTACGGGCCGAAGACGCATCTCTATATATAAATTTGTCGAACTGCAGTTCCCGTTTTAGATAATAGCACAAAAGAGAGGGAGCGAACCGGGGAATTAAGCGAACCGGGGACTTGATTCTTATACAATGAGCTGTATTTGCTTCGATGTCAAATTAGAGGAAGATTTAAAGACCCTCTTAATTAAAACTTATACTTTGGTAAGAAATACGTAATATGAAGGCTTATTTTGATACGTCTTCTTTTTATTAATGGCCGCACTAAATTAGATATTATATATGTTTCGCGTTCCTTAGGTTAATTAATATGATCTTGTTAAAGATTTGGGACAATAAAACATGTGATTAAAAATAAAATATTGAGTATGATTAAAAGAATTTTATCTCACGGATAAGATTGAATAGATTTATTTTTCAAATATTTCTGATTCTTTTTAACTGGTACTTTTTAATCTAGCTTTCTCATAATCTTTACACTTGAAATATTACTCACTTGAGTATTATTAACAAATTCTTAATTTCTATTTCAGGTGCGCCACATCGCGATGAGATAACATTACGACGGCAGACATGCGCGTGTATGCAGTTGCATCGCGTCGTCGCGACGCTGAAGAATCCTTTCGTGTTTTGAATGGAAGCGCAGTGTCCAGATAGCACAAAGAAGCAGTGTGCGATCGAATCAATCGTCGACAGATTGCGTGACAAAAACGGTCGTCGCTTCGAGCAACAAATTCCGCGCCATGAGGACCGCGTGGATCCTCTCGTTAGTGGTGTCACCATTGTTGGTGCTAGGTAGTCCGCCGGGTAGTACCATTAGAGAAGGAGGCATCAAAATCGGGACTGGCAGGGGAACAGTTCCCAAGAGTGTGAACGTCGGCCGAGGCAATTCAGCAGTTCGTATTGGTGAGGGAAGTAGATTATCGAACTCAACGAGACAGCGAACGTTTCCGACTACCACCACGACCACCACTACAACTACCCCTACACGTTTCACGCCGCAATCTTCTGTGAATAATTCTGGGAATAATATTAACATCACCAAACTCACGGTAAGGATTTTTCCACAAATTGGGTTGCTAAGAAAAGAACATTTTCACAAATCCGTCGAAGAGACGTTTTATTAAAACCGGATATTGGAGGGAAACATTTTACATCTGTTATATAAGAAACTTAAAGATATATGACTATAAGAATTTATTGCAATAAGCCAGTAAAAAGTGTGATTATGAGTATAAGCTAAAAAAGTTCCAAGAATTTTTTATTAACAGTTTTTCAAACTGCAAAGTAATTACGTCTAAAAATAAATATATTATATTATTTAGTAATCAATGAATTATATATTGAATTATATATATTGTTAGAAACAATTTTACTTTAATCAGAAGATGTAGTATATGTTGTAAAAATTATAAAGATAAAATACACGCGTAATTAAAATTATCCACCAACTATTAACCAAGAGGATATTTTTTTCTAACATTAAAAGAAATAAAAGCTTTCCAATATGTATTATTTGATTATATCTTTTCTGCAACGACTATATAATTTATCATGTAATGTTTACCTTATTTTTTCTTTTTATAGCGCGTTAACGGATCTTCAATTATATATAATTCTTTAGATAAATTATTTTACGACTTAATTATTTAATTCATATTGAGTCATATTTTTCGTGCAAATTATACTCTTCGAGCTGCCAGCTTCATTTAAATGCAGTTGACGAAAAGTTCTTAACGTTTTGGGAATACCCGACGCGGAGATAATCATCTTTAATGAATGTTAATGAATTCATCGAGTTAATAACTCACATTATTCGAGGATAGTTACCTTGATATTTTTCGGACTTATCCGAGATGAAATTCTCTCAGGAAACCTCTCATTCCCGATGGATTCATGAATTCTTTTTCAATTTTTCAAACCCGTGTCGGCGCACAATGGGTCAATTTATAGGTTCTCGTCTCCATTTACTGATTGTAACAAGTACCGTCTACGCATCGAGATAGAGCGCATAATTAGAACCGATAGATGTACGGTTAGTGGTGCGATTCGTTACCGATAATCGATGGATTACGCCACTTCTCTAAATTAAGCCCATTATTCAAACGGTATGAGAGAATACTTATTACGACGCAATTTCTCTCGAATTAATGTAGTCAGAGGTGATGATTTCATGAATGAAATAATCTTTAGAAAATGTTGCTTTATATTTCTTTAGAAATAATATGCTTGAGATAAAGAATTAAAATTATTGATTTTTCAGAATATTTACTTACATCGCAGACATGTGTAAATAATTAACAAAATAAAACAGTAATAATGTGATTTGTATATCAAGGAAATTATATAATTATTTGTTAAAATAACTTTGTTCTTCAAGATCATATTGATAATGGAAGAGTGTTTGATTCTTGATTACTATTCGATTTATTTGCCTACAAATTGCAAATTTTATGTTAAAGCAAAATCTTCCATGATTTTATTGTAGGTATATCTCAAAATTATACAAAGATATTGTATCGAAGCCTTAATCATTAGGTACAGAAGAACGGTGAAACACTTTCCTTAAAATAATACTTCGTATTAATGTTTTTCAAAAAATTTAAGTGATGTAACATTTCGCTAATAGGCCGTAACGTAAGCCGCTGTCCAGTCTCAGCCTACGTAGATATTCATTCATATCGATCGATTTATGCAACAGGTGCGCGTCGGTCCATTCTTGTGATAATAGAGCTTGTGAACAAGATGCCCCTGCTGCAGTTTTCTGATCGCTTTGAGTACTTAATACATTGTCGATCATGATGCGGTAAATATGCGACAAGTAAAACTTATGACAGTCTATTGTTAATATCCAAGAAGCTCTATTGTGCTGCATAATTGCATCAAAGATGCAATTTACATAATATTGGACATAGGAAATATTGATCTAATTCAATAGTTCGGTTATACGATGAACAATAACAGGACTATGCAATGCATTAAAAGTCACGATCCATTTCTTTTTATTCTTATAATTAGATATAAATATATAATTGTGTAGGTATATATTATTTAAATATTATTTATCCATAAATCTTCAAGTTTAAATATCTTATTCGATAACTTGGATTGTATTTTCAATCAATTCTAATTAAAATGAGAAATTCTGATATAATGGAAAACTTTCTTTATTTATTTAAAAGTTACTCTTTTTGACATTAACGTAATTAAAATTCTTACTGTTTTACCATAATAAAATGTTTTACATTTTATTTTTAAAAGTATGTTACTCTAAGAGAAAAAGTGAATTAACACACAGAATAACACTTACAAATGTGTATAAGCGTCTTATTGAAATTTTATATTTTCTCTGTTATATAACAAATAGACATGATATTATATAAGTTCCATAAAGTAGAATAAATAAGAAATAATTTATCATTGAGATTATAATTGATCAATATTTAATATCATCAAACAAATTAATAACGACGGAGCAAAATAATCCTAGCAATTTGCTCAAATATTAAATCAATATAAAATTGATTGATGAGGAAATTGTGATAAAGAGAAAAATTATAATATATAATTCAACATAATGTAACAATAATGATAAAGTAAAGTAATATGACATATAACGGATGTATTTCCCAACGCAATCGTGCACGAGCAAGTGTATATCATCACAATAGCACTCGCTCCTAGACTCGGACCATTTGTAACGTAGCGGACGCGTCAACTGCCACGTCTCGGTCGAAACTTGGCGAAATATCGTTTTGTACAACCTGTTGACGATCTTTCTCACCGTTTGACGGTGCAAACGATTTATCACCTGACGGACAGTGTTCGTTTCTGCACCGACCGAAACGCATGACGCATGTCCGTAAAAGAGCGTACCTAATATTCGCCTTACCAAAATTTCATATTTCCTCCGTCATATTTGTGTAACAGGTGGGCATGTTGGTGCCGTACAAATCCTTTGGTGTGAGAGAGTACACCAGAGCAGCCAGCTCCGCTAGTAGCGCGCTACAGCGAAGCACGAAGGGTCCAAGGTTGGGTCTTTTCCAGCGATATGATCTTCGTGTCAAAATAGCGATGCAGGAGCTCACACCTAGCCCTACTGGTGAGTATTAATTTCATTTGATTGATGGCATTGTTATTCGCATATCACCGTTATTATACACGGTACATATCTAATACACTGTACATTATATGTACATTTATTAACGGAAATTATTTTAACCCCTTTTTTTATATCCTTTGCTTTGGAAATTATTTTATATTATACAGAGCTAAGTAAAACAAAATTGAAAAATTAAAAGGGTTTTTGAAACAATTGTATTTTAATTTCTAAAGTCAGATGTTGAATTTTTTGGAAATACAGTTGTGACATTTTTGCATTGTAAATGCAATACGCGTAGGTATGGAAAAAACAATTTGCATTTTTAGTGAACGAATAATACTTGCAAAAATTCTGGAACCTTTGTTCTCACTTTAAAACAAATTTGGTGCTATATGCAGATGTTTTGTGCTCAATTTTTTTTTTGAAAAGCGTAAAATAAGTCCGCATTAAATTCATTGATTTGCAAGTGAAAAAATTACGAGACATTTTAAACGGCGAAAGAGATCCTCGGACGTTAGTAGCTTTTTATCTTTGCAATCATGGAAGGAGTTTACGTGCGAAACGATAAATCCTTAGATTTTTCGGAAACATGCTAGGTTCGAGAAAAGAACAGAAAGTCTTAGATCGATTTGAGCACATTTTGTTGAAGACATCGGCGGCTTTTATGGGGAGCTTAGCTTTTATCAGATAGAATCTGAACGCTCCCTTCACCTAGTATCGTTCTTTGTGCCCGTAGGGTACAAATCAGCACTTTAGCCCCGCGATAAAGAGATTCCCTGCAAAGTCAAACGAATGCAAAGTAGAAATGTAAAATGGGTTAGACTTATCCTTTCACGATCTATGTTATTATTTCTTCGCAAAGCTTATACACGAATTAAAGACAATTTATAGCTCTAACGTAACTAACAGAATAAATTTCTATTTTACACGATCTCCTTACTGCATCACATCTATTACATTGCATGCAGAATAACGTAGAGAATGCCGAATAATGCAAAATAATTAGGAAGCGGAAGCCATACGCGCAAAGGAAGCAGATTATGATCCAAGATTATTGCTCCAAGATAATATAATCTCGGAATCAATTTAAAATAGATGATTGACGTAATATACAAATAACTGATGAATGAACGAGCAAATTTTATATGTATTTATATAGTTATATCTGGTCGGTATTTTATAATTTTAACCATTGCCAGTGCATTAGAAATGAATTTATACCGCGTTACGGTTTTTATTCTCTTGTTGGAAATTCATAACATTGATATTTGCGCTGAATATTTTAACGTTGGAAACTTTGCGTCAATTCCATAAAGCGTGAAGTGGATGGAAATGAAATACAAGCATTCCAATCATTGGGTTTTGATGGATGAAAGTGCACAAAATACATCTATTCTACAGTTTGCACATGCTGACCGGCAGTAACAGATTCACGTTCAATTAAATCAGAATGAGAGAGGATTATATTGAATTGATTCAAATATTGATTAAAGGGGGATATGTTTTGAAAGATATTATATTTAATATTATAAGAAAGCATTTAATATTTAATCCTTATTTTTACTTGTTACCAGTACGATATTGAAATATGAAAAAGAAAATTACATTTTATATAACTTTCCATATTCAAAAATATATAAAACCCTGAGAAGCTCTGAAGACGAATGTTAAGGTGTGAATATCTCTAAAGATATTCGCATTTAATCCGAACTGGTAAAATTATGATGCATGTAGTTCACTCTATATTTTATATACTTTATATTTATAAAAAGCTCAAACGTTAAAGCCCATACGTAAAATCGGAAAATACTGTTACGTGCAGTTCCTTTTAATAATTTATCGTACCATCAATATAGACCGAAGAATTTTTAAATCTTCTACGAACATTTCAACCTTACAATCATATGGTAAATGACAGTGAGCGTGTCAACGATCGGTCTTTTATAAAGATTCTATTGGTGTTGGCGAAAGTTCTTTGAAGCTCATCGATTTTATGAAAAATCGGAGTTGCGTTGAAATCGGATGTTTTCATGCTGCCGCGCTCCGTCGAAAGAAAGAGAGACGTCGGGCGCAGTTCTGCCATGTAAATCACGTCGGGAAAGCTGGACGACAGCCAGGCGCCGCTCACACATCACCACGCGC
Organism: Temnothorax nylanderi; assembly: GCF_030848795.1. Lineage (NCBI taxonomy): Eukaryota > Metazoa > Arthropoda > Insecta > Hymenoptera > Formicidae > Temnothorax > Temnothorax nylanderi. The sequence continues at coordinate 1,368,228 of NW_027249064.1, read as the reverse complement.
CGCACCACCCATCACCGCACACTACGTTTAGTCATCGCCTCACGCGTCTCCTCACCTGAATGAATACATTGGCCGAGAAATGGTCGTACTATTGCCGGAAATCTTAAGTGAGTGATGGCAATCACTTAGTAACACGGCAGCATCATTTGTCGGTCCATTAAATCGGTTCCGTGCTGCAGGAAAATTCTAAACATTGATGCAGCGAAAATTAATAGAACCAGCGATAACGAAACTGCAACGTAATGTGAATAGGGACTCTATAAATGATTATTATTTCTCGGCGCCTCGTTTTTGCGAATTTCGCTATTTTAGAAGATTCTTTTGGATCTTTTTTTTCTGAAACGGATAAAACGCGTATGGAAAATAATTATAACTCAGATTTGAAATACTTTTATAGCTTTCACTTTATCAAATCGGAGATGGCTGGAATAAGTGTCATAATTATTTATAATCTGTAATTATTTGTAAGCTATATAGAGGATGCTTAAAAAAATTGTTAACATTTATATGGAAGTTTTTTAGAGAAACAGAACTAATAACACAAGTTATCATAGTAATAAATGTATTTTGTCTTCAGAGAGTTTTTACCGTTGTTGTTTACCTGTTTATCGTTATTGCAATGTGCAAGGTCTCCGACAGAAAATTGCATATATAATTGCAACAATACTCAAAGAAATGTGCCTCAGAGCTTTGGAGAAAATTCCAAGGATGTGTTGACAATGATGGGTGAACAAGTAAAAAAAACTCTTTGAAGACAAAATACATTTATTACTGTAATATATTGTGTTATCAGTTCTGTTTTTCTATAAAAAATTACTTCCCTATAAATGTTATTTTTCTGAAACACTCTCTATATATAATCATAATTTCCGATTGCTCTCTTGAGAATTGCGTGAAAGCAATTTTCCGGCAGCTTTCCGCGACCTTATCGGACACTTCTAACAGCACAACCGTGATAACTGTATTGGGAAGTAGCGACGGCTTGTCGAAAACCGGAAGCGGTTCGGCCGCAGGGCAAATTGAACATCGTGGTTAAACGCAGACACCGCAACGGCTGACATGTGTAGAGTAAATCGCGAGCCACCGTCGCGCGCCGGCAGTCGTCCGATCGATATCCGTGCTTTCGATATCGCGAGGGCAATTTCCATATGCACGATAACTTTTCTCTACAGTCGCGTTTGTTAAAAATGGAAATGGTTAACGTTGATCCATAACTGATATGTCAAAAAGAAACTACTATCCGATATATGTATATATATAATATGCAGATTCGCAATACGTAGACTGACCCCCATCATAAAAAGAATAAAAGAAGAGTACGTTAAATATACGTACTAAAAAAATGGTTTATTATATTTATTATTAAAAAAACGTACATTAAATTGCAGATGAGTTGAAATAAAAACGAATTAATACAAGATTATAGCAGAATTTAAATCAAGATAAGTACAAGCATATACAATTTTTCTTGAATACATAACTTCGAAAATTCTTTAAAAATTAATCAAATATATCTAAAAAAAAAAAAGAAAGAGAGAAAGAGAGAAGGAAAGTTATCAAGAAACTTTTAAGATACGGTTTCATATATCTCGACAATGAGAAAAGTTTACACCAGCTTCGCGATTGTTGGTGTAGTTTTTGAATTACTCGCATATCGACGGCTATAAAGCTAGGTTTGTGCCAGCATCGTTGCGTGAAAATCCATCGGTAATTCCAGCTGGCGTCACTAAAGGAGGTCGCGCCATGCCTTGAGAGAGCGCTCTGTTCTCTATCAGGCAAAGTGATCTACTCAATTTTATCGGTGACTCGATAATGCCGACAATGCCTGATCGAGTTGGAGGTTCATCGATTATTTAAAATTTTGTTAATCACCGGGGCATTCGATCCAGGAGGTAGAACGGATAAGCGAGCTTTCGCGGAGCTTGCAAGCTGCCGCCATCTGACGAAAAATGACGGAACGTTTTTACACGTGGATTTCGAGATGTTCGATTTAATTACAATATCTAGAAAACTACAGTTAGCCATAACTTCCATCGATTTAAAATATTGGATAATGATTTACTATTTTACTTAGTAAAATTATTTGACATTATTTAACATAAAAAATGATTGAAATTAATCTCATTTGAATAATTAAGCCACTAAAATTCAATATTATTTAGCAGATAACATAATAAAGTAAAAGGTTTAAGGAAAAATCTAAACAGCAGTATTTTTAATTGTAACTTTATAATGAGATATTCCGCGTTTGCCTCTAAAAACTAAGTAAAAAAACAGGAAAGGTAGTAATAAAACAGTAATGCGCTTGTAAAATTTACTACATAAATTTCATCCTTGCTTCTGTGTAAAACAATTTATAGAATTTTGCAGTACGATTATAAGGAAGTCATATATAGTTGGATTGATAGCAAAATTTTGGGGCAGCATTGTGCAATCTCGAAATTAATTGGAATTGATTTGACTTAATCCCGGGCTAAATCTGGCGCTTAGCTATACTACATTGAATTAATTAATTCAATTAGAAATTAGAAGCTTGGAAACGGGAATAATATATTGAAATATCTTCTAAATCTTAATTCCGTTTTACTTTTTTTTTTTACCAATCTATCAAATCTGTGCTTGAAATTCCAGAATGAAATAGATATTTGCAAAAAAATTGTTTAAGAATCTAGCTTCAATTTTATCGAAAATTTTACGTAATTGCAATTAAAAAATCTGTTGCAATTATAAATGTAATTAAATATAATAGAGTGTCCAAAAGATAAAAACGTTATTTTAAAACGTACATTTGATTTTATTTATTTATTTCTTTATTATCATATAACGCAAAATAAATAATCTTACAATTAGGTAATATACCACATATATATATATAATAAACTAAGGCGATATTAGAAAAAAGGTAATGAGAATGGACAAATATTTTGTTTTACTCCAACAATCTGTGATCAAGAGATAAGCAGCGTCTGCTACCTACGTAGCCTTTAATTTCCTGAAGTTAAACTCACGATATTACGTTATAAATCCTGTAACAATCTATATATTATTTTTAGTAAAGCATAAAATGCAAGTAAAGTTCATACTTCATATTATTTTTAGTAACACACAAAAGAAAATTAATTAAAAATTGTACTTAATATAGCAAAGATATAAGAACTTTTTTATTATAATAGCAGTGTTCAATAATAATTACTCGGGGAGTATAATTTTCCGTAATGTGTTAGAATGAATAGAAAATGCAATTTATCGTAGAATAATATTAATGCTATTTTCATGCTGAAACCTATGTATCTGTTTTGAATTCTAGCGAGTAATGTTCCGCGTACAAAAAATAGTTCGTAAAGATTTAGGGAGGCATTCAAAACATTTTGCACGGTCGCAAAACATCAACCATGAGACACAAAACTTTCGTCAAAGTATCGGCCATTTCGCCGGAATAGAAAATCAAGATACATCCGAAAAGTTCAGAAGCTACGTTCGGAGGATCTGTGGAAAGTACAAGTGAACTAGACATATGATTTCCTCTCACACCGTCGTCCTATTCCGCACCTTGTTCTTGTCCCTCTTTTTTCTCGACTTCATTGTTACACGCGCAAATCCAAGCATGCTGATTTATATGTCTTTCCTTAGCTATAGGTACTGTGTGGAAGTAGTTTCGATTTGTTGGCCACGTCTTCCCCACGACACATAATTTTGTTTAAAATATTGCGACTGTCAATGGGGAAATATCGAGGGGAGAAAGAATAAACAGATAAATAAAACATTTTTTTTATTAAAATATAAATAATTTAGTTAACTGAATACTGTATGTATATGGTAATATCTTTAATGTGATAAATTTTCTTGTATTAGTTGTTATATTCTTTAGCTCTTTTTAACTTTTTAACTTTTATTTAGCTTATTTAGCTTTTATTTTAGCTTCGTTACTGTGTAGAAACGTTTATTTTAAACTATTTAGTTTAAACGTTTAGTTTACTTGTTTACTTCTAAATTTATGTTTTACATTCTAATTTACATTAAACACATTTATGTACAAGTGTATAATTCTGTATATAATCTACACGAAGCGATCAAGATTTCCGAGCAATTAATCTAAGGCCAATTTACCGTTCGTGACATCTCCGTTATCTGATCGCATTTACTTCAATCAACGGCAAAGCCTCTCATACATCAAATTAATTTCCTCGAAATATTTTATGAAATGTGCAGATATTAATTTTGTTTTAGAATTTATATAATATATTTATATATTATTTTAAATAATGGTTTTTGCATAAGAAATATTGAAATATTTTTTATGTTTAACACAGTAACATATATCTTATATATAGATACCATTTTTATACGTATAAATATGTACATGTTAAATTTTTCTAAGGTAAAAGTTCAACTTAGGATTGATTTAAGTTTTAAGTAAGTCCGTGAGGCATATTTTATTGAAATAATCTTTTTCATATACACGTTCTACGCTTTCCCTCTATTGTATTTTTCTACTTATTCGTAATGTATCATCTAATAACTGCAACTATTTAGTAAAGTTTCTGAACAGTCCCTCGACATCTGATCTATTTACCGGAATCAGAATACCATAGTATAGGAAGCGGCGTGTTACAAGTGCTTGGCATACCGTTTGAAACGTCAATCGAAGAGCTTTGAAATTATTTGCCTTAGCGTTCCTTTGTTCACGTCCTTATTAAAGATCCTTTAGTCGATAACGTTGCATTAAGAAATAGTTGACAAAAGGGGGGGAGGATAAAAAGAGTACCTACTTTAACAAAGAACACAATATAAAACATTTTTACAAATTGTAAAACGTTTCCTTTGTGCATAACGACTTCTATCCATTTTCATTTATATAATAGCAAGAGAAATCTCATAAAATTATTATTCATTAACTAAAGGACAAAAATTAGAATTTTAAATGAAAAGTTATATATGCTACATATTTGAATGAAGAACATATTCCAACGAATAACAATTGAATAGACATTTTTATATTAATTATATTTATTGTTATAGTGTTATATTTATAATAAGTATGACTTAAATTGATACAAATAACTGTCACTAATTTCCTCATATTTTGATACAAATCTCTAACTGCTTTGTTTTATTATGGGTTTGTTTAAATGTAGTTAGTATGTGATTGAAGTCACATATCGTTGTGATTATTAAATTATATATAGAAACATATATGAATGTTTCGCCAATTTCAATTATTAAACTTTAAAAATTACGCTTATTTTGAGACGCAATTGGAAAAGTCATACTTATCACTATACAGAAAGTGTACATGACAAGTCTCATTTAGTAGGTTGTTAACCTTCTGGGGAAAGAAACTAAAGCTACATTTCTCGCGCACGCGAAAGTCAATTCTCAATTCTGCTTATTACACACATTTTTCATTTTCTGAAAGAGATTTATGCTGTTTTTGAGTCTACATGGAATATGATCGCGAAAAGAGTCGCCTTCACCAATCCAAGCTTCATGAGACTTTTGTCACCACGTCTGAATTTTATCGTTCCGGGATAACTTCGCTATCAATCGATGGATTCCACTATCGACTTACCGACGACATTCGTACGAAGACTACACTGACCCTTCTTCGGCAAGTTCGAGCCACTCCAACAACCGACATCCCCTTATCGCGCGCTATTCCGCAGATTGATGCGGTTACATCGTGCACTTTAATACGGGGTTCAGATTGGTGTGCGTCATCGATTAGTAATTTGGGACACAGACTTTTAGTTTCCCTAGCTTAACCTTTTTTCTTGTTCCTCCTTCTCGCAGACGTGTCTTGATGATGGAACGTGTGGCATTAACTGTCCTACTGATGTTACATTGTAACAATATTTATTCTGTACGTTTACGTACAAAATAAAATCGAGCATGGCACTAACTATTATAATACTTTGTCATACAATTTTTAATCGTAATTTTTACTTATAATTTTTATAATGAAACAATTACAATAAACTTCTTACTTATTAGCATATAATTTTTAAGCATAGTTCTCCTTTTTAATGCTTAACTTGTAATTTCTTAAATTTCAAAATATCGAAAGGAAGTAAAGAAAACTAACTGTTAACATAGACAAATGCTCGTTGTACTGGGATTAAGTTGTAAGGTAGAAACATTGAACTTCGAATAAGAAGTGATGGGAAATGTCAATGTGTGGACCTTAGTTTACTCTCAGTATAAAAACAAGACCATACCCATTTATTAGCAACGGATGTTTGACCTAAAATCTCAAAATAGATTTCCCAATGTGAAAACTCGGAGTGTTTCTTGCAAAAATAACTGCGAAATTTGAGTGAAATTGAAGGAGCTACCGTGGAACTTAACACAAAGCATTTCTTGATCAGAAGAATAAAAGAAAATCTGCTACGTGAGTGTAGTTACTAGTGGAAATTTTCTATTCCAGCTGCGTCGACCAATTTTATCTCTCTCTTTTTTCAATAGACCTCTTATTCGCGAGTTATTTTACTATCCTTGAGTAGTTAAAGGAACTATTGGTAAGAAATTTTAAAGTAAAATTTTTCAAAGCAGATATTCCAAGAATTTCGTTGTTACAGATAATTTTTCTTTCTTTTTTATCTGTATTTATTCGTAGGATATTATATGTATTTATAAGGATTTATCACGTTGTTTTACTATGTATATATAGTACATACTCGTGCAAACACACATACACATACCTTTATGAGTAATATAAAACGGAGTAGGTATCATCCGCTTGAGGCAATTTCAACTATCACGGATAAAGTAATACGATCTTTTCCCCTTTTCCGACAAAGTGGATCAATCACGGTAGCGCTTGCCAGTCTCGATCGTCCATCAAGTAGAAGTTTCAATCGTACCTACACTATAATCAGACGGTACTATCGCAATGAACTCCGCATATATCGATACGATTCGCGATTTCCGATGCCATCTCGCAGCCGGGAACATTTAATCAATCTCGTCGTTGCCCAGTAGGTCCGTCGAATACGTCATTTGGACGGACTACTCGGTACACACAGGATACTTTCCGGATGAAGCCGTTCATCACTCAATAAAAGAGAGTGAAATCGGATCGAACCACTAATGGAGGTTTTCAACGATTTCGCGGTGCTTCTCTCTGGCCAATTCTTAATAATCAATTTTGGCCTATCAAAAGATATGATAAATCAATCCACAGAAGAACTTTTCCGTTCTTCATGGATAGGGCTTTGTATTGTTACTTCAAAGCATCAATTCTTTTCTTCCAATAAGTAAATCCCAGGGGTAGCTTCGGGACGATACTGTGGCATTAATGCTTCACAATTGAATCCAGAGGATAATTGCGGATAACAGCGTCGGGAATTTATCTGCCGAATGGAGTATAACAAAGATAAATATTACTTCCACCTTTTATGGACATTATTTATTTAGTCTTTGTATATAGGTTATTTTAGAACAACTGGCTTGATGTATACATGACATTATTTGAGTAACTTAGAGAGTCAATTTTCTCTAATAAAAATCTTGTATTAATAATTTCCGAGATATGTCTGATTACGGTATTTTTGAAAACATAAATAATAGCGAAAGCTGAAACTTATTTTGCACTTATTTGTAATTTTATGGACTTTAATGTGGGGAATTTTTTAGATTAATTAAATGCTTGAGTTATATTTGTATTTAAATGTAAATAAAATTGTTTACTATATAGACATGAGAGAAATTAGCGTAAATACAGTGAAATTCACGTTGGAAATGAAGAAGTTTGTACAACGTAGGGGCGAACGGTCAAAGGAAATTGCACCAATCTGTCCCATCAACGTATCGAGGATGCAACAGAGTGATGTCAAGGTGCAATCTGTACCCGAGGTCGGATACGTTTGAATTTGTACTTTCTTCTTCTTGTTAATCAAACTTGTGCAAACGTAATGTAAGTTGACTCGCGATATGTCAAACGTACGACGTATCGTGACAAACTCGAAATTGACGGAGCACGCGATGGTATAAAATCGCAATATGCTGACATATAATATTGCAGAACGGAGATCGATACAGCGAATATAAATTGGTTTCTAAAGAGGATCTTTTAATTACGGGATGGTTACAAATAATTTGCGCGCTCCAAAGGTTAATTACCGTGTAACGATTGTAATAACTCCGATTGTGTAACAGTCTTATGCGTAATAGCATAACGTGCATACGGCAATATGATATCCTCGCGTATTGGAAACGGGTGAACGTCAATACCAAGAGTTTGTTTTTAAAAAGTCTGTCTTTCTTATAAGAACAAACAAACGGGAAGACAAATGGAAAGGATGCCGAAGTAGGTCATGCCTAGAACACCCATGTTATTTGATTCGAAGATGAAAGGGACGGTAAAGGCAATATTCTATGGCAATACTCATTTGATACCGATGCGTATTACATGTCTTTCACATAAAGGGAAAGAATACGCTTTGTGACGCGGGGTGACATCTGGGAAAATGCGCAAGAGGAAGAAAGAAAAAAATACCGCCATGTGGCCGGTGTAACAAAGTAAATCGTTCAGGACAAGGCGATCGAATTGAGAATTGTTCGCACAAAGAAAATCGCGGAGAGAATGCACGTGGATTGGGCACGTAGCACAGGCCATTCAATAAAGTGATTCAGAGCAAAATCTCGTAAGCCGAGCGTATGCGTTATGGTTTTCAGCGATTCGATACGAGCCATGCTTGAAACGCCCTTATGAATATTTGATGTCGATACCGTTACGTCGGATTGTCTGCGTATCCCATTACAACGCGACGGACACGCTCAACCATACTTTCGCAAATGACTGTATGCATAATAAAAAGAGGCATTTGTGTTTTCGATTTCATCGGTATTGTCCAAGATGTAATATTATTTATTGCGTTGAACAAAGTTCTATATGTACAGATAGTTTTAAAATATTAAATTACGATGAAATTAATTGTCCATTTTAATTTTAACGATCATGAAAATGATGAAACCTATACGCATAAAGACATTATTTCCGTAACACACGATATTTTCCATAACATAAATTATTTTTAGTGACATGTGTGTGATTTTTGTTTGAAAAATCTCTATGACATTATTTGTTCTCTACAATAAACTCCCAGAAGAAATATTTAACTTGCTACTAAAACTACTATTTGTGCCTTTACCGCGGTAATATGCTCCACCGCATTTCCGAAAGAGATTGCATGCATGCATAATGCATGCATAATAAAAGAGCAGTTTGTAACTGTAATCTATTAGCATTAGACATTATCTTCTATGATGCGAATAATATTTCGCATAATATCTTGTTTACTTTAATTTTTCCATAGAAAATGTTGAACGAGCATACAGCAACGTATCGAAATTATTTTCTCTCTCACCGCACTGGGGCAAACATACAACTAATGTTTTTTATTTATATATTATTTATTATATTATTTATAGAGTTAGCAATTAATTCTCCATTTATAATCGCCAAATAAACAATCACTTAGTGGAAATTCTCGGTACTTTTTAAGCTATTCATCATATACGGTCCCCCTATAATGTAATATCACGGTCTCTCGCGCGCAAAGACGGCTGCTAACGCCACTCTCGTAGAATTTCAGAGGGCGGAAATGTAGTCAAAGTAATGCAATATACCACCGCTCTTTCGTCTACGGCCTGTCCATACATGATAGAGAACCAATGTCCCTGTTCGTAGTTGACATTCATTTAAACGAGCTCGCGTATGAAATCGCTTTTCGAACGTTCTTGCTTATGATACTCGGAGGATTTCTATAATCTGGTGTTCGGTGATATTGATTGAAAACTGCTTTTTAACACAGAATTTTCGCCGATAAACGTCAACGCAATGGAATTCAATTGCTATTTTTAATATTGCAATGCTTTCGTTAGGAGAGACGTGAAATGAAAGATTCTTTCGTAATCCAATTTTAAGAAAATGTCGAGATACATTTATCGCTAAAGTTTACGTTGTGGAAGTTGAGCTCGATACTTCGCGAGAAGTTTTCGTACATTTTCTTGTCAGTGTATATTTTGTTGTGTGTGTTTTCTACTGAATGTGCAATAACTAAACTTCGATAAATTTGAAAATATTAAATTCAGTTTAAGTAGCGCGCTAATATGATTAAAGATACACAAGTAGCTAAGAGAGAGAGAGAGAGTGAGTTTTAAATTACACACAGAACTTTTATGTAAAGTTCGTAGCAAAAGCATATAAATTTAACGTCGATGAATAATTGGGGATTAAAAACACTTTTAAAATTTTGGCAGCAAACTTTACGTGAACGTATCTTGAAGACTGTTATTATTTGACTTTGAATGAAGCAGTGTATATAATACGATATTTTAACCATTGCCTGACTATGAGATAAATGTCACTCTGGAGTGATTTCCTTAATAATTGTTTCGGCAATTCAGTTGTTATTTCTCTCGCGTTAGCTATTTTACACAGAACGTTGTTAATTCTGCAATAACAGTGGAGAATCTCTCGTCCATAACGAGCAGATTATTCCATCAGAATTCAATTTCCACGTGTATGTGTATATGTATGCATGTGTATGTGTGTATTGTATTGTGTGTATTATGTTGTATTTGCAAACGTCTGTGCATTTACACATGTTGTGCTGACGACAAACTCGTATGAACGGCATAAATTTGAAAATATGCATAGCGAAATAGCGAACAAAGCTATATCGCACCTTTCTCGTTTTTTTCCAAATATATACGGAACAATTATTAATAATGTGCGAATGCACTTCGATATGGAATTTCATCGAAGATCCTGCAACCCTTCTAGGTATGGCAGGATCGTAGACACCCGATCATCCTCGAGATATCTCAGAACTTTTTCCGTGAAGAAATCTGACGATGAACATTTCCGGGGAGGCATTTTATTTATTCTAAAATGTGTACCATAATGATAGAAATTTATTTACGTACAAACGGATAACGCAGCAAGCAACGATACAAAATAGGAAGTTTATGGAGTACATAATTGCTAAATTAATACTTATATGTAAATAGTTTAATAGACTGCTATTATTGTTCTAATTAATCATTTTTTAATTTTTAACTTTAATTTTATCATAAAGCCATAGAAAGCTATTTGTTATAATCAAGAATACCTTATAATTTAATAATATTCAATTTAATTTTACTAATTTAATTATTTCTGTAATGTTATTTATACAATTTACGTATTCGCCCTCTATTTATTTTCTCGTAATTATCACATGACGTCTTGTGGTGGAACTCATAGTGGACCGTATAACCGTATTGCTGAAGGACACGTTTCTGTTTTACGTGATACTTTAACGAAAACATGTGCAGTGTGTTCGGATGACTGAGTCAGACAAAACCCATTCGAATAATTACTTTACTTTCGCGCGTGGGTAAAACGCGCGGAGGTGGTAAAACATACCGCAAGAGAGAGACTTACCTTTAAAGCGAGACTCCTAATTACAGCACAAAGAACAAAGTACGATACTGGACTCTCTTATTCTCTATTCAGTATGAATCCAAACAAAATTACGTATCCTGCACTCTCTTCTTTCGCTCTGTGTTATAGTAACGCGATCACGTACGACATTGGTCTTAATTAGAACCTTGCGCAGCACTAGATACGTCAATTCAATGGAATTCTCAGATCGGAAGTCTCTCGAGTTTTAAGACGATATACTCCGATTATGGACTTCCTAAATCGATATTTGAGAGTGGACCTGAAATGTTGTACATTAAAACTAATTAGAGTTCTTTAAACCTATAAATTTCTGGCGTTTTGTTAATAATGTATACGGTTAAATTTAATCAAAATGATCTTATTTCATGGATATCAAAGTTCTTTAATTTAAAAATGTGACGTCTGTTTGCAAAATATTAATAATAATTAAATTGCATGTATACTTGAAATAGTTAAAATTTCACAGCATCTCAGATCCATTTAACGATATTAGAATTCATGAACTTCGTAAGAAGGTACTTTACCGTAAATATAACCAGATATAATTTGGCTCTACATTGATAACATTTCTTGATGATATATAGAATTTTTATTTAGAGTCTTAATAGCACTCGAATTTTGAAATACATATCAGAAACTCCGGTCTTTGAGTTGAGATACAACACGCGCGCGCGTAACACTGAAATATTTTTTATTTTTTATTTTATATAGTGATTTTATTAAAATGTAAACTGGATAGTGGATATAATTAAAAGTTATCATAAGTCATAAGTATTATCACCGACTTCAAGTTTAACTTGATTCTTGATCTCTCTCGACAGTATTTTCAGATCGAGATATAAATCTTATCGAGCAACAATCTCAAATATACCTCCATTCGCCACTTTAATTAAATGCTTTCAACTCTATTAGTAGCTCGCCGTCGAGCGTGTCGGACAAATTTCTTTCAACATCTTTTGATGCCTCTGCTGATGCTTATTACATTAACATAAGAATGGATGTGCGCTTACGGCGAAGGAGTGTCGGTGGAATCGAGTCCGGGTTACCGGCGCCTACTTGACCGAGTTATATTTGCATATTGTGAAGGGAGAAAGTTCTTAAAAGGAGATTGCTGGAGAGAGATGAACGGCAGCGTGAGTGTCTTGTTCTTGTGATATGCCTCACAAAGATCTGTATCGATTGGCGGCATCTTCTATTTAGGAGGTATAGCAATGTGCTCAGTGCACGTGTGTGCGAAATTACATGGCTGCGTGAATACAATTACCTGTATTAATCGATTACCGATGCCGTATTCCGTTATCTCGTATCTCGTTATCGACGATAGCTAATTCGATTACAAATATCGACAATATATTTCCAAAATTAATGTAATATTTACGCATGTGATTTTTTACGCATAAAAATGTTTATATGTGTAATAATGACATTTAGTTAAAATATTTTAAATTCAGACAGGAGGAAATGCTTTTCTAATTAGGCGAAATTATATCCTACGTGAGAATGCAGAATAATTGTAACGATATACCGCTAATTTCTCGTTCGTGACACAAATTCTGTCCGACGTAATAATTGTTCCTTTCCGCATGAAGGACATTATCGTTGTCTCGACCTCAATAACGCTACAGTCGCTTATTGCATTAACACTGAAGTTTTGACGAAGCAGACATTACTTTCGAGAAGAGTATAAAATCATGTTTCGTTAAGCGAAAATGTCATTGTGATCTATGCTTAATTATTCACTAATCAGTTTTCTCCCACAAGTGATATTTACGTTTAACGATTAAGACAATAATAATTACTGTTTGAAGTTTTTTTACTTTAATAGACTCTTGACTTCAATTTTAGATAAAATTTCAAACATTCTTTGGTGGTTTTTTTACTTTTGTGCACACATAGAAATATTTATGGTAGTAATTATTTTACGTAAACTCGTGTCTTACTAATTTTGTAACAGACTATTGAGATATCATAATCTATTTCGTTGAAAAATTATTTTTGTATAAATTTTTAAGTACTTATAAAAAAATTATTTTCTATTTTTGATATAATTGCCGTGATTGATAAATATCTGAGAGTAGTGTTAGATAAATAATTAATTTTAAAGACTTGCTAGATACTTGAAAAAAAATCTCATCAGTATAAAAATCGCACATTACTCATTGCAACTATTAATCACTATTTATAATAAGTGAATCTTGGCCAGAATTGAGTCGTAAAGTTGAAAATGGATATCATAAACAATCCCGCTTTTTCGCTGACCTCGCCCACGCTAAACTACCGCAGACCGGATGTCACCCTCGCGGCATTGTTTTCCTACTCCTTCTCGCCCCCTTGCTTCCCACCTCTTTCGTGTCGCACCAACATTCGAGAGTTGGTCCACACTTCCATTAAGGACAATGGAGTGTCGAACCCTGATGCAACAAGGGTGACACGGAGGAAACTAGAAAAGTCCTTCATTTTTCATGTATAGTTCCGAACCTCGATAATATACTTGCTACGTGCGAAAATCCTGGCGACCCTTAAAGTACCGTGGACCGCCACCGCCGCCGCCGTCAGCGCGTATCTGTCGTGGTATCCATGGCGACTGAGCACATGCGCGATGGGGTTACTCGGGCCATCCGCCGTGGAACACACCACGGGGGTGGTTTTTCGTGTTGGCACACCCGGGCGGTTGGCTGGGCGGTGTCTGTGGCCTTCACTTTCCTCCCGAAAATCGAAGGCTACGGGGGTGGTAGCCGTCCCTTTTTTCTCTATCTCTCCTCTTCATCACCTTATTCTTTTTCTACCCTTCCCTCTTTTTATCTTTTCTCTTTTTTCTTTTCTCGTTCTGTCCATTTGTGCCTATATATCTCGTCTTGTTTTTATTTCTCCCGCTGTCTCCGCTGTCACCACGTTTTCGCGCCGTGCCTATCGGTCTTACGTCTTGAGATTTCTTCTCTTTGATGTGCGCGTCGTCGAGCATACACGTGCCAGCGGGACATCGAAGGGTGTCGTACAGCAGCATCCGGTGCACGTGTCAAAACCAAGTGAAAGTGTCGCAGTCCCGGCAATTCGTCGAGCCGTTCGTTTTGTGCCACGCCAATAGCTCGCGCATCTTGGCAGGTTCCTTTCACCGTTTACACTTTTTGAAGACCCTCGAGGATTAAGGGGATCTTGAAGCGATCTCGAGTCTCGACCATTGAGCCCGGTTTTGGAGCGCGCAAAGTGCCCGGGAAGAGAGCTGCGGCGGATCGAAAGATCGTGCACCGCATGGATCAAGCAAGCGCTTCCACTGCGCCAGTGAAACTTGCCAGTCACGTGAACAGCGAGGGTGGCGAGGAGGGTGAGAAGGAGTGAGCCGAGTGTGCCGTAGTCAGCGATACGACGACGAGGAGCGAGATACGTTCCGCGTGGGAAGCCGCCGATGGATCCCCCGATTCTCGCCGACCAGCCGAGGGGCGGTTATACACGTCGATCAATCATCCGAACATCTATCCCGAAGATCGCCGCCAGTCTCGATTGTCTCGCGAGTGCCGACGCGTGTACCGCTGCACCGGTCCTCGTAAAGAGTCCCGACACTTGGTCATAATTGGCGAACTCTCGTCGATATAGACGATTTTCGCGCGGCCTCGGCGAGCCCGAGACTTATAATGAGCCCGAAGAGACCCGCTGCACCGAGCGCGGCGGCGAAAGTGGCGGCGAAACAGCTGATGGGTGACAATAACTCGGAGCGCGTCGTCTGCAACGTGATCGAACGGCCAATAGCACGGTGACTGAAATAAACACATATCCTCGGACGAAGTGCGAAGCGGATCGGCCCCGTGTACACACCAGCGTGGCCTTCCACCTCGTGCGACCGAAATCGTGCAACGCGTGGATGCGTCCAATTTTGATCGAGAATGACCTGATTCCATCTTCGGAGTTAAGATCGATCCTGGGAGAGTATCCCTCTCTCCGTCGCCCTGCGTGTCCGTCTCCGTTTTCTTCTCTCGCAGATTCCGCAGGAACGTTGTGGCGTGTCCGCAGAAACGGATCTTCGTAGTCGGCGCGGATAATGTCGCGGCCTGACCCTACTGCCACATCGATCACTGTCAAGTAGATCGCGCGATTGCACCTTTGTGCGGCTTCACAGAGGTATCATGCTTGTTGATCCAGAAAAGGATCATCGATGATATTAAAGATGCCATGCGAGCGCGGATAAGTATGGCTAATTGCAAATCAAAGTCTCGAATGTCGCTTACTTTATTCACAACATTGAAAGCAATTTATTTACAAGTTTTAATTAAACTTATACCTGTTTATATTATCAATATATATATATTGATATATATATATTGATATATATATATTGATATATATATATATAATATGATGTGCCAGAATGTTGTTGCAGACATACGCTTGAAGAATGGAAATACCTAAAGGTTCAAGTGTCGCAATGTACCGTATTTTATATCTTCATTTCCTTTGTGCTTCTTTTAATTTCAAATCTATGCCTCTGCATATGATATAATATTTAATATCTTAAATAACATCCTTTAATATTTTAAATAAATATACGATTTATAATTACAATTTTAGATCATTTTAATACTAGGAGCTAATCATTAAAATATTTATCTTAAATACGTGTGATTTACATATTAATTAACGCATTCTAACTTTTATGCTTTTGCAACTTTCAAGCTGATAACAATCGCGCGAAAAGCCGATCATACGCTTTTTCTCAACAAAAATCTAAATTCGTTATGTTATTGCAATTCTCGCCGCTTGGCTTTGCGAGTGAACCGCTCGCGAAAATATCCCATTTGAATGGCGCACTTATCGCTCGTACTCCAAGCTCCATCGCGAGAGAGATATACCAATATGAATGGACAATTTTCGACGCCGCGCACACCCCGCGGGAACGAGTCCACAGTACCATTTCTCCCGCGTTCGTATCATAACAGCTCCCACGCGCATCGGCGTGTTACGCTCGAGTTAATTCCGTTGGTCAACTCCATCGAAATCATCAACCTAATGCCGCGCTAAATACTCCGAAACGTGGTGCACACGATTTCAATATCACGTCTCTCTTGTCCGCTAAGTATCTTGATCGGTTCGTCGATGACGAGGTCATCCGCAGCTCTGAGAACGCTTAGGCCGAATAATGGACGCTTGCTTGCGTAATGCCGCCGAAATTCTACATTCCTATGCCCGTGTCTGACTCTTCTGCAAACCTCAAATGCAGCCTTCCGGCGCGCATCGCTTAACGAGGAGCTAATTGGAGGCCGCATCGATTAAGCCCTGCGCCTAAGGCTGGATAAACACGTCTATATTCTTAATGGAACGAGAAACATTCTTTACTTCGCTCTCGTCGTCATCCCGTTTTATCTTCAATTTTTCTCCTTCGGTTTCCTACAATCCTATACATCTTCTGGTCGATGTACATTTTGTTTACTGGAATGTGTGACGTCAATGTCATGTTATTTTCACGAGTGCCGTTCGCAACGATCGTTTGCGATCGGTGATGTATAGAGTAGTGCAAAACGGTTAGCAGCACGCTCCTGCAACGTTTCTTTAGTTATCGCATCCATTATTGCTGCACGTGATATCGATTCGTTGCCCTCCATTTATACGAATTTCCAATATATCTGAATAAAATGCAGCACGTTTATTCCTGTTTTGTTATTAATCCCCGCTAAGCCAGAATTGCTTTTCAACGAAAGCTGATTATGTTATATCTAATGGAATTGGCTAGATAATATATGTATATAAAAATACGAAATTTGTGGTTGGTTAAAGAATCATTTAAATAAAATAAAGATAAATAAATCTAGATGTAAATAAATAAATTAAAACGCTTGCTTTATTTAAGAAACGTGGTTATATTTAAAAATATTAGATTATATTTATAAAATAAATAATAAAAAACACAAAATTATTGCGAAATATTATATTCAATTTTATAATCACTTAAAATAAAGCTATAAAATCTTTTTGTTAAATTAAAATAGAGATGTATCAATTTTAATTTTAAATAAAAAATGAATTCCAAATGAATTAAAAGTTGTTTTAAAATAAATAAATAAATATATACTTCCAAACCAAGGAGAAACGTATTTGTAGCATTATGACAAGCAAATCACGATATAACCAATATATTAATATAGCATAATAAAGCTAAGCAGCTTTTCCGCATAAAGCTTGTTTATTGAATATGACTCAGCCCGAATATATGAGCAGCTTTTACTGCATTAGTAACCTTATTGCTCCGCAATCGCGCAGAGTCTAGATTAAACCACCTGGAACACCGAAGGGTGGCGCATGGCCTTAATAGCCGCCTTTACTTTTTGTTTCTTCCCTTGCTCGTTTTCCCTTTTTGCCTTTCACGAATTGGTAACCCTAAACCTTGTTTCACGCTGCAGGCAGTCTTCGGTGCTCGAGAAAGTAACATGATTCTGTTCCATTTTACGTAGATTTCGATTCACCTTACATATATGTTTAACGAAATAACTGAAAAATATTTTTTCTTTTGTAATATTTTATTAACTTTTTATCATGTATAATATGTACAAGGTTTCATATAGATCTTACTTTTTCACACTTTGTAACGATTTTATGACACTGGCTGTGTTTTTGGTTATTTTTTTATCTTTTATTTTGATAATATGTAGACCTTACGTTATCTTTTTATATCGTACGTTAATTTTCCTATCATTTTCTATATTATTTTTTCCGTTTACTTTAATTCTAACATTGGTCTTCTTTTGTATGCATCCATTTCAAAATAGACAAAATATATAACGTCTAATAAAATTATAAAAATATACAATTGTATATTAAAGTAATGGAAATTATACAGGTGAAAATCAAGTATCTATATATTCGCGGTCAAACATTTTAATTAATATTATATATAAAATATAATTAATCAATATTATTAATTACAGCGATATAGCCGATATATCGAGTTTGCCATTTGAAATAATTCATTAATTTAATTGGCTTTGATTCAGGTAAAAACACATTCCACAAAAACGCAGAGAAAATTCCATAAAAATGTGATATAACTTTCTAGACTATACTTTTTATCTTTCTCGCATTTCTCTTTCCCTTATAACCTTTAGTTCTGTTTGCATTACCCTCCGGCGTATATACAACCGTAATGTATATATGTATATGTATATGTATATGTAATATATTTTATATACGTGCTCAGCATACATGTATATATATAGCATATATTTTTTTCTTAACAGCGCAGTTATCCTTTGTTTCAAGAGAAAGTGGTCGCGTGATCAAAAAAGCAATTCCAGAGTGTGTCACCTCCGCATGATATACGACAATCCGGCAATCCGTTCTTTATTACATTTTATCTTTCACCCTTACCCTATGATCCCACATTTTTTTTAATTCCCATGATATAATTATATTGACCATTACTGACATTCGAGTCACGTGTACAAACCACCTGTAGATAGTAAATACGTTCAATCCTACACTTTCCATCTTATCTGTGTATTATTAATTCGCGTAGCAGATATATAATAGTAATTATGACACACAAATGTGTTTATATCAATTAATATTATTTTATTACGATTTTTTAAATCCGATTTGTATGAATTAATATACGAAGACAGACGAATTTCTGAAAAAAATACATTTTTACAAATAAAACTTTTCCGTATACATATCTTTGAGAAGGAAAATATTAAAACTTTTTTTACTTCTATATAAAAGAATTCTAAACAAACGGGTAAGATGTTAAAATAAAAATGATTTTTAAAGCAACAGGTTAAACGTAGCAGCCGCGCCGTTGTGATTTTAACAGCTGGCTGTGTTATCAAATAAAAAACATACAAAAATAATATTATAAAAGTTTATTTAATAACCAAAGTGATAAAAAATTCCGTACAGATTTTTAATTCTATACTCCAACAAGATTGTTTTATTGTTTATGACTTATGACTAACAATAAGTGTGAGAGTATTACCTACTGCAAATTAATAATTTCTCTGTGACATATATACGCGTTTTAATAATATATTAAAAACATGATTAAATGGACTAATGTAAAAAATAATATAAAATAAAATATTTTATACGCTACTGTAAATTGACAAAACTAACTGTTGTATCTTTCTCTGTGGCTTTTTGAATGTGTATATCTTCATAGCAAGTTCAAGAATAAAATATACCCCTTAATAAATAATTAATTAATATGCCATTGTATACACAGAGTGATGCACGATATACATATAGGTACTGCTTGACTTATTTATATTTTATCAAATAATTATGCAAATGTTTAAATGCAATGGTTCCGATTTGTGAATATTACGCGTCGAATTTCGCTTATGAAACACGTGGACAAGCAAATAGTCAAACCGTGATAACCGCACTGATAATTCCGCCTGAATTTCAAGCTCATGACAATTTGAAGCCATATTACGATTATTGATAACTATAGTTGTATGTAATGTTATGCTGCCATCGAAAGAAGAAATGAAAATCATTCTTTTCAACACTTTGTGAAAGAAACTAAAATTTATCTCGCTCATGTAAAATAATAAGTAGGGTAAACTCGGGTAAGAATGCCATAGAGGAAAGATGGCCAATCCATGTTCTCTCAATCTAGCTCGTCATGAAACATCGAATGAACATGGGTTGGTCATCTTTCCTCTATAGCCATCTTACCCAAGTTTATTCTACAAAAATATCAAGGATATAAATATTTTAATGATTGCCTATATATTTTTATCACTTATGAGTATCTGTTTATTTATTGCTAAAAAAGAAAGGCAATCAGAATAGCAAAGACTGCCATCAGCGAATAACAAAATTGCTTTTTCTTTAGAATGAGAAATAAATTCATATATATAATGCATAATATAATTTATAGTGAAACCTCACAGATCGGGCTTGTGAAATTATTAATCTCATTAACAGTGAAATGTACGCGTAGCGATATATTTCGTCATTCGACACAGTTGAACGTTTGCAACTCGGCCGTTCCTGCCTCATCGACTTCATCGCCCTCCCCCAATTCGTATCGAATTTAATTTCACGCGTTTGATTGCGACGAAGGGCTGCCGATCGTGCAGAGGAAAATGAATAGGAGAGAGGAAAGAAAGGAAATTGACGCGAAAAGCCTTGAATCAGCAAAGCAGAAAGTTTGCGAGATCAAGTTTACGCCAGATTCCACCTACGCGTTAAGAGAATTGATCTTTCTCTTGTTTTTCCATTTGAATCGCATAAATAAGATTACCCTCTCGCTTCAATATTGCGGTTTTTATCTTGACGAAAAAAACACGAAATTTGCGTTAATATTATTATTACTAAAAAGACACAATTTAAAAATTGTGCTTCTAATGTGTCCTATATGCAACTGTGTGATATATTTGCAAAATGATATACAAAAAGTAATTTTATTTGTTGAAAATCTTGTTCAGAGCAGCTCGTGTTAATTATATGACGCAAAAAGTGAGATATATTTAAATCGAGCAGTATTTAAAACTATGATATTTTTTCTCTAAGAAAATATATCGTTGACTTGATTGAATCAAAATATATATATCTTGCATTGTTTACTTACATTGTTAGCTAATTATTATGTAAACTATTATGTAAAGTTTTATCTCTAAGAACATTTTACTAGATATTTATTGATGTGCACATCAAAATAGCTTTGATATGTAAACTTTTAGATCAGTATTCTTGATTAATCGCGTTCTATTATGATGGAGTACGTCGGTAAAATTTTTACGATCGAATTAATTTTTACGATTGAAACGCAAAAAACGTTCGTATTTCTAGTAAAACGTATTGATGGAAAAGAACTGAAACATCGATAGTTTTTGAAAACTACATATAAAAAAGAAGCAGCAGCGCACGCGATCTTGGATCAGAAAATGGAAATTTAATTAGTTCGCTTTGTCAGATCTTTGCATATTCTACACTCGCGTCATATTCAATTCTAACTTTTCAAGTTAGACAAAAGAAGAGAAATGAGGTAAACGGGTAAAATTGAGATGAAAGACCGTACTTAAAGAAGTAACATGAATGATGGATTAAAAGTTTTTGACTAGGTATTTGAAAAATCACTAAGAGCGCAAGAAGTTTACGCGAGTGAGAAATTTTATAGATTGCCTTGGAAGATGAAATATCTCAGAAAATGAGGGGAATATAATGTATATAATTAAAAGCGTACAAAGATGTGATAACTATTACATTAAAGCAAGCTACACTTTTGGTTTGTTTGCCTAAATAATATTGTAGATCTAACAATAAGATGTAGAAACATTAAATATATGAAACGTTCTAGTGTATAATTAAACAAGAAAAACTCTATTTTTAATCGACAACGTTTGGCAATATCATGACGGTTCGACCATTGGTTTTGGTCGGATTAAGACCAAATCCCATGGTCGAAACGTGACGATTAATCCGACCAAAACCAATGGTCGAACCGTCATGATATTGCCAAACGTTGTCGATTAAAAATAGAGTTTTTCTTGTTAATCACTATTGGTGGAACAAATATATACTTTTCTATAATTAAACAGTTAAAATTTTTTGCCGAGTGAGACAAATAGAAAATATGAAATCTTCAGTTTTAGTCTAATAATTTTTGCAGATAAATAAAACTTGATAACGTAATGGTAATAAAAATTTAATATAATTTTCTTTGAATTAAAGATTATATTAAGAATTCATATTCGATAGATAACAAACAATAAACACATAATTTGTTTTTATAATTTAAAATACATTGAATATAAGATAACGTTAAAATAATGGATGGAAAAATAATGTCCTTTGTATTTCAAGGAGTAGAAAAGTCCATGCTAGAGGTAAAATTGAAATTTACGCCAATATTTGAGAAGCATAACGAGAGTAATTTAATAACTTGAACGATATCGGAAATTTAATGTGAAAACTGAGCAATCATCAAACTTACATGATTGACATTCTAATTATTATAAAATGTAATATATGTCGTCAACTTCTTATATGATTATTTTCGTATAATTTACTTTATAAACTAAAGCGTGTGTTCTTAAGGAATTGGTCATAGTGATTAATAATTAGAATTAAAATTTAATATTACAAAAATAATGAAATATCTATATACACTTTTGTTATTGGGTAAATTTAATATGATTATTGTATTATAATAAAGCATTATTGTATATTTTTGTTTGAAACTAAGCACATTAAAGCTTGATTACAGTATAATTAATTAATGCTTTTTATTTATTGTTGATTGTTTTCTAAACTTTATAACATGTTTGACGCAAACTTCCAATTAAGGAAGGAGGCTTCTTTCACAGTTTATAAAAAATGCAAGGCTTGATTGCGGTAAATAAATGGCATCGAAAATTGAGAAAAATGAAGAGACCGCTATATTGAATATTGATAGAATAAAATAAAAAATGAGAACGTTAAAATAACAATAGAGATTATTTAAGTTTAAAGAGCCGAGATTGAACATAAAAAATGACTCGTGATATTATAGATTGGAGCTACTAATTGTTAAAGACGTGAATTGATATAAGAAATAAAAATAATAGAAAGAATAATTTATTCTTATATATAAAATATTGTAGCTTATTTCGTTTACGTACTTCATCAGTCTTCAAAATTAACTAATTATTTAAAAAATCCTGAATCTTAAAAAAATGCTAATTAGAATTCTTAATGTTTAATATATTATTATAAATAGCATATTAATGTTATTGCTAATGTTATCACAATATTTTGTCTAATCATACTTTTATTTCTGAAAATTAATCTTAAATTTATCCGTTTAGTTTATTTTAATCTTAATCTTATTACATTTTATTTTAGTTTATATAATGTAAAACAGACATTAAAAGAGAACAAATTAAATGTTTTTAGCAAATTATTCAACTTTCCTTTATTAAACGAAATTCTTTCCTAATGTTCACATTGTGATATGAATCAGAATAAAAGAATATTACTGTAATTTTTGCCGGATGTTCTATCTAACTTTAAGATTCCTCAATAATGTCCCGTGAACCATATCTGCCGTTTCAATTCCCTGCAATCTCGATTTCTTTTTGATTTATTTTTTTTCCCCATTTCGCTCGGTACGAATCGAAAGGGAAGGGAAACGGGACTTATTTTTGTTACCTTCCATTCTTACAAAGCTGAATATTGTTTTAAAAATTGCACTAGCGCGACAACAATGTAATTCTTAAATTAAGAATTCAATCTTAAATACATGTAATTAGTTACAGGGGATATACGGTTTTTTACACAAAAGTATGAAAGCAGAACATAATTTTCTAAATTCTATGTGATATTATAACGCAGTAACAATTTCTACGTTTATAGTTTTAATTTTTATTTTTTCCCCGGAGCTCTAACAATCGTTATTGTTAACCTTATAGTCATCTCACAATACATTATAAATAAATAGTATATAGACTTCTAATTATGGCATGATTAAAAATTCCGTTACGATGTGAGAGAGGTGCTGTCATGCGTATCTGTGCGAGAGCTATTAATATAGTGAGTTCGTCTCCGATCTGTATCCCTCCACACTTCCGAGCTTAAAGTCCCGTTTCTATCAATAATTCTGACAGTACGTCGAAATGCAAAATGGCTGGAATAGGTTTGACGTTGCTGGGATCTTGTCAGATACCGATACCCGGATATTTCCGTGAATCTTGTTATCACTGATTTCCCGTTTGCATAAATAGCTTTAATCCGATACATCTCGTAACAACTTTGGCATCATCGAGACACCTTGAATCTGTCGGAAATTGTGCATACCTATTCACGAAATAGATATGTGTCATTTAAGACGAAGTATATTAATGTCTTTTCAAGAAACTATTGTTTTAATTGAATGGTTCATAAAGATATTTAACATTAAAAATATATATATACATATATGTACATATATATAGTCAGGAAAAATGTTTATGCTATATTAATTTTTCTTATAATAACATATTAACTTCAATATCTTAGATCTTAGATATTAATAGATATTAACTTATAAAAATATATTAAAAGTTATCCTTTTTTATTTAAAGTATTTTTTTGTACAAGATTTTATTTTAATTTGTATACATGTAAATTAGTTTGTATAATTTTGTGTATATAATAAGATTAAAATTTGATGAATTAACTTTCTTCAAAAATACCATTTGTTAAATGCACATTAATTGTCTTTGGTAACTATACAATTTCTCGAATGTAGTGAGATAGATCTTTGTTGTAGCTCGACACATTTCACGACTAAACTTTTGCAATATTATTCAAGACTCGAACTTTGCTAAAGGCGGTCATCGGTTGCGGGATACTGTACAACACGTGACTGCGATCCTTCCGAAGTACTTTCCGAAATCCAGGGCTCAACTAGAGCCGACACGGCTATCTTCCCTAAACTTCGGCATCGATTTCTATCGGTGATTCCGTGAGTGACGGCATAACTTCCGAGTTTGCCGAGAAAGCATGCTCGGAAACCACAGAATCCTGGGGGTGTCTTTTCCCGTTAATGAC
Source organism: Temnothorax nylanderi (assembly GCF_030848795.1). Lineage (NCBI taxonomy): Eukaryota > Metazoa > Arthropoda > Insecta > Hymenoptera > Formicidae > Temnothorax > Temnothorax nylanderi. The sequence goes on along the minus strand of NW_027249064.1, from coordinate 1,343,279 downwards.
GATTTGCTGTTGCGGAATGAGCACTGACTTATTTATCGCGCGATCTTGTTGCCGTTTTCAGAAAATTAGCTTAGCTTCTCGCGGCTCGCTCGTTATAAACCACATTCAAGCGTCCGTGAGATTAGGATTAGATGTACTTGCGTGTCATCACTTCTCCTTTACTGTTAGACCTTGTAACATCTGATTTATTACGACAAAGAGTCAAAGTCGTATCCAGTCTTAAACAACTTTATGTCGCACATAATTTTTCTTTTAATTTACTTTTCTCTTAATTTAAATATTCTTAATGTCTTCTTATGTATATATTTTGATTTTTTACTCTGCTTAAACATTGTAGTAGATATCCAAATATAAATCAGCGTATGCTCCTTGAAATTATTTTATTTAAAAGTTAAAGAAAAATAATTCTCGGTTAAAAAATAGAAATAAATTTGATAATTTTTAAAATTTGAACAGGCTATAAAAATACGTATATAATAGCGTATATAATACTGTTGAGAATGAAGAAAATTATGCAATAATCAAATCGTGTTCCATTAAACAGATGGTTATTAATTGCAAAAGCAAAATTGCAAAAAAAAAGATATTTGTGCGTTTCACATGAAAAAACGTTTACTGTCGCGAGATAATGGATTTGTTAAACTCGATATTTCGTTCGCGACGTCATCATGAAATGAGAATAGATGTGCTGTAATGCAAATTTCTCGTTCATCGCCTCTGCACTCTGTGGATAACCCCAATTTTCATAAATCAGATCAAACGCGACCTGGTTTTTCCCCTTTCCTTCCATGTCCATTAAATTCACGAAACAGTCAGCAAAAAAGCGGAAGAAAAACGTTATTCCACGTTGTTTGCGTGAATCAGAGACTGCAAAAGCGAGCACATCGAAGTTCCGTCAATCGAATAACATTTCCGTCGATTTCTACACTGGGCACCCTACGACAGATAGATATACCGGAGGGAGAGAAAAAGAGCTCGTGATATAGTATGAACCCGCATTCTTCACTGCCCGTTGTTGTTGGGATTTACAACTCTTTTTTTCTTGCGAACGTTTCCATTCTATCGTATATGTCATATTGTCGGCGAACCTGATAAATGAGTATTCGATACGACAGAGAAAATCTAACCCCTTTAAAAACTTGGTGTTAAAACACATTTATTCATTACGGGTCCGTTTCTTCTAATTGTACTTCTGGCATTTTACTGCACTTCAAATAAAACATGTAAACATTCATACTTTTCCAAGAAACTAACAGGAAACGCAAAGACTTAAAAAAATTTTAAAAATGTAGTAAGTGCAATTAACAAGAATAGACTTTATATTAATTATTAAAATAAAGTATTGAATTTCATTGCTAGAATGAATTTTTTTTTACGTAAAAGGAACGAAAATATGCATCGTGACCAAATGTAAGCGTATGATACGTCGCTATAATTACCAATTAATGTGGCATTACACGCAAAGGTGGCTCTCGGACGGACGGATGAAAATCTCAGTAATTGGTTCAGCCACGGTCCTGACGCTCTAGATCCTCGCGAAATTATCGAGCCGATTAATTGAAAGCGTCGTAATTGCTTCCGGCCAATCTTGCTGTTGCTTGGCAAAGAAATACTAATTACAGTAGAACTGAATAGGAATTCCCGAGTACATTGTCGAATCATTGATAGACACATGATCGAGGCAATTGTAGTTTCAAACTTTGTTCGCATCGTATATTGATATCCGAATACGTTTAATATTCAGTACGCCGCAGAAGGAGGCGTTTTTGTTATCAATATTATATCAATTCCAAATGTTTGTGTATTTATCTGTTGCATCTGTTATTAAGTGTTCCGCAGAACGAGTGAAATAAAGCTCGGTTTTTGAGAATGAAAGCGGAGACAGAAAATTAAATAATAGAATTAAATACTAAGAACTTTAATATTTATATGCCTAAGGATTAAAGGATTTGTGAATTCAATTACTGAGGCATTTAAGTACTTAAGCACATAAAATTCTCCAAAGCTTGAACACGGAAGAACTTAGGTATTTAAACATTTTAAAGGTAAAGGATCTGTGAGAACATAAGTAACCTACTTATTTAACGTATTCGAGACTTGATTTGCGGTTACGGATTATCCGTCTGGTATCAAAGTAAAATCCTGTTTTATCTTTCAGTATCTTCCTAAGTACTGGCAACTCTCGATGGACATTTCCTCGATGCTTCACAAATTTTTCAAAATCTTCGTGTCTATATCACTGTCTGTTTTATGCTAGTGAATCAAATTTTATCTTCCTTCCACGGAATACAATATTATCGTGTTTATAATATATGAGAGAAATATATTTACAGTTTTTGATGTTAAATAATACGTAAAAACATTAGTAAAAAAAAAGCTGTTATTAAAGTGTCTTATCTTGTTGTGATGGAATGTGATATGTGTTTGCCATAATGCCTCGTGCATTAATTAAATATTAAATAAATAAAATATACAGTATATATTACGGATAATAACTACAACATTATTAAATCTACATTCACAAAGAAATTCAGCGAGCAAAAGTGTGCATAAAGTGAGGTGTCTTACAGCTTTTAAGTGTGATGTCTAAAGTGTAAATCTTTAAGTGTAAATCTTCAATGATGACAATGACGAGAGTACGAAAAAAATACATCATAGTGACCGAAATGTTATTAAAACTAAAGCTTAATACGCGACAGATTACTTGTTCTTCCGTATTTGTAACCGTGTACCTGATTTATCCTAAAATGAAGCAGTAAGTACTCCAGCAGAAATCTAATTAAAGCTAGAAACTAAAGCTAGAAGAATCAAATTCGCGACTCAAGAGGAAAAAAAATGCGTGGCTTATACGTTCTCTTGATGGTGGGCGCACTAGTCGCTTCATCGAGGGACGGATTGAAATCATCGATCGGTCAGACTGATCATCCAAAGTTAATGAGAGGCAGTAGCAATACCTCGCTGCCAAAGCTTAGCATCGGCCTGATAGTGCCGCACACGAGTTTCGGCCAGCGCGAATACACAAGAGCCATCAACAGGGCCGTCGGAAATATGCACAGAGAACATAGCAGGTCCAAAGAGACCAAAGGCCAGTCCAGGTTCTCTTTCCTGGACAAATACGAGTTTACCCACTCCCAGGTCAATAGCACTATGATGAAGCTCACACCAAGTCCGACAGGTAAATATTTTTACGGCTGATTGAGTCTCGAGGAGAATGCGTTCATTTTGTTGTCGGACACCTTTGACATAGAGATTGATATCTATATTTTATGACATTTGAGTCTACAGCTTTTGGAACAAATATCTAATAGAAATATTGTTAATAAAATAGTTAACTAACAATCCATTTTTTCGTTACTTGCAAAAGTATAACAAGATTAAAAGCATTACACGATTTATACAAATTTAAAATAATATTATATAATTATGTGTAATTAATTGAATTATATTTTAATGACACACACAACAACCTTTCTTAAACTTAATATGACTTTACATAATGTTTTTTAACATTACATCTTCTGAATTGATGTGAGGATATGATTAGATTTACGCGGATTCAGATAAATACAGATCTGGCGCAGTCTGATGCAAAGGTAAATAAACTACCACGTGAAATCGAGGAGAAACGGTTTGTTCTCCGAACATATGTACAATGAATGTCAGGTAATATAACCAGCTACCATCGGAAGGGACTAAGGTGGGCACTGCTATAGCGATGTTAAGCTCAGATTCTTACCTACATATTTTCTCATTAACTTTGACAATGTGATACAGTACGATAATAACGTTAAACATATAACAGGGTGTTTATATTATATACGTATATACGTTTATATTATATACGTATATTTTTTAACTAAGATAGATTTCACCAACGCCCGAAATAATTTTACACAAGTTTATTAGCAATAAGTAATCCGCAAGAAGTAAAATTACCTCTAATGCTCTCGTGCATTGTGATATTTTTCCTTTTTATTCAATGGTGTTTGAAGTCTGCTCGCGTCGTGTGAACATTGCCGAGCAAACATAACTGCGCGCAGACTCCTTGTAATTTTCCTCGTCTGACGACGTTGGTCAGGAGGATTTTACCATGGAAAATATTTCTCCGCGCGTTGTTCGGTCGTAGGAGTGATATACGACCTGTCGGAATTAACATTGGCTCATTGCGTTTCTTCGCATCCAAAAGATGTCCTGGCGAGCCAATATTTCAGGCTTAACTCACACGTCCATGACGACAGGCGAGGAGTCGATGTCGGTGTATTTACGCGTTTGCTTTCACTCGGTATATGATTCTCGCGTCTGAAATTCCCTCCTCCGTCTAATATTTGGACAGCTCACTGGCTATTCCAATCTCGATGTTTGCAAAACGACCGCAACCGTGCCACTTTAAGGTACTTGACGATGTTTTGAGCTCTATATATAAAAACCACCTTCTTCCAGGTGATATGTACGATCGTATTATTAATGCTTGAATAGTACAATTTCCTCAATATTCTTTGAGATCACGAGAATATATTGTTGCAAGAGAGTAATTAGACTTCTTTTTTTTAATTTCTTAAAATAATTATTACTGGATAAAGTATCAGTGCAATCAATTTGCTATAATAGCCATGAAAAGATGTGATATATAATCCAATTCCAATTTGTCTTATTTTATTAAAAAAGTCCAATCTAAGTCAACAATATGTGAACGACTGAATAATTCTAAATCTAATTAATTTGAGAAATATATTAAATATTTATGTGCCAAGTTTAGAGAACAGGCGATCGATTAAGCTCGTTTCATTGTGCTAGGTATGTCAACTGTCATTAGTTTTGTGTTTACCGAAACGCCACTATACTCTGCGCGAGCTTTTAAACTAATTGTGAGATATTTACTCGGGATGTCCAGTGTGCATTCAATTAAACTTACCTCAATTTATGCTTCACGGCAAGGAAGTTTGAAAAACACATCGCACTTTTACTGCCTGGAGTCTTATATTCCGTCATGACGTAAACGTCAAATCCTTCTCGGACGAGTTCCAATTAAATAAAACTTTGAAATTTACGACCGAAGGTAAAACTGCTGCGTACTGAAATTTGCACGAGAAATGTTTGGTCAAACGCGAAGGAATAATTAAACAGTAATGCATGCAAATATACAATCTTCTATCATGCGTTATATTATTAACGTTATATTATATTATATAATATTTTCGTTAACCTAATTATACAGTTAACAAGCTTAACTTAATTATAATATAATTTATACTTACAAAATACTTGCATCTGCGCATTTTGTACAATTTTTTATATCATTATTACGATATAATGAGAATAAAGGGATCCATGTTTATTATGAACTTGCTAAATAATATAAATATTGTTAATTCTTGAAAGAATCGCGCAGAACAAGTAATTTCTGCAAGTAAATAAGTAATTTGTGTTATATAAGTAAAATTATATTTTTATTTTGCCTTTAGAAAGATTAATTTAAAAAATATTAATTAAATACGTTAGAAAAATGTGATGCTCTTACAATATTTTTGATGTATTTCCAAGTATATATACTTTGAGAAAGGTAAAGCAATCTCGTCTAATTAAATTTCACTAGATATACCTTAATATGAGTGTATGATGTCGACAGTGCCAACTGGGAAACTATTTTTACGTTTTTTATAGTTGTTTCTTGGCATCCCCACGATCACGCTCTCTCTTCCGCGATTACTTCAGACACAAATCCGCTGCAAATTAAAAAGAATTACATTTCCATTGTAATGTATCGCGTACAAGATAAGCTAATTGAGCTAATAAAAGTCGTACAAGATAAGCTAATTGAGCTAATAAAAAGTTGTGCATAAATAAACGTAATATATTGCTCAGTAGAATGAAGCCGTATATAGTCAGACATGTGCGTTAGACTATTAATCACATTTTTATGACTATAGAGAAGAAACCAAATTTTTTTGTCATACGCGCTTCTACTGATATTTATTGTATAGAGGATAGAATAATTTTTATAAACATTAGTTGTGAAACTACAGAAGCCTGTTCCATACGCTCATAATTGGCTGATTAATTAATATGCGGTTAAGCTGACTATCGATATATACGTTGAGCCGCAACGGCCAAGGCAACATTCCCAAGCCAGTATCTCCGATTACGGTAGCGTAATCATTACTGATATTGTAATTACTGGTGAAATATCTTTGCGGCCAATAATGTGGAATCCTCGATTTGTCAGGATTGTCGTTATTGGCATCGTAATTGTTGGTCGAAACAAACGCGACCGATTTCTGGTTCGCCAATGTAGATGTGTTAATATTAATGGCTCTGCAGGATTGGTGAAATTGTGTTAAGTCGTTCCCAAATATCATGATCGGAATAACGTCACGAATGCAGTGCTGTTAGGGGTGACTAATCTTGATGAATTACGCGTACAATTATACGTTAACCGGATTTACGTCGGTATCAATACGGATTAATAGATTACGTTAAATCGCGAGGTATATTCCGATGTATGGCATTATATGGAAATAAATATATAATTCGAAAAAAAGCACGTGATTATTACAAAATTAAATACAACCGGATATTAATTTGGCACTTGCCGGATGGGACGCGAGCAGCGCTCACATTTGCTAATTCCACGCATCCAATTTTAAATGCCATGTGCTGTTACAAGCGAGAATCTGACATTTCATTAGGAATTATTAATTTTCGTGGAGCACGCCAAGTCGTAAATAACCCATTCATCGATTTAAATCAAATACCAACGAGCCGTGAATAATCTGCTCATTTAATAACACTTGACGAGAGTTTAAAACAAGCGGCTCTAATTCGTCGAGTTCGTCGCTCACTCTGGACATTTATCGTTTTTCAGTATGGCTATAATTCGTAGAACAATTCGGAACAATATTACTAAATGCATAAACAGGATCTCTCAATAATAACGATGCAGTTTTATTGTTTCTAACAGATAATACATTAACGATCTTGTCAGAAATCAATCCTTTCGTTAAATATATATAATAATATTTCTTTTTAATTGTAACACTCGAGAAGCATTGTGTGTTTTGACTGGTTTACTGTACTAAAGTTTACTTTAGCGAAACGTGTACGTTCAATCTCAACAAATTACGGACGCATGGTCGATGAGGCACTCGACTATAGTATATCCCGAAGTCAAGGTAGTTCCTGATCAAAGGAATTTACGTTAATCGACTTGCTGTTGCTTGATACAAATTTAGCTACTACATTCGTGGTATTACGTTTTCATTAATTCGGGACAGAGCGTAAATGTACATACAAGGAGAAGTGAAACTTGGCCCGTTAATTTAATACGATCATTCCAGAGATATGTGTGCACTGGTTCAGCAGTGCAGCAATAAAAAAAACAGACCTAATGAATCAGCAGCGATGCGTGCACTAGCGCGTTGTCGTGTTGAACTTGTTGAAGGAACCTTGAATTGTCTTTCTACAGTTCAAGTCTTCTTCTTCTGACATTTTCTCGATCTGGTCCTCGAAAAGACATCAAGGAAAATTTGCGGACGGACCCGAAAAGCACGTACCAGGACTGATTTCGGAAATGTTAAGAATAATGTATTAACGGTGTTGAGAATAATGTATAAACCGAAAAAGAACATTTCGAAGGAGATAGGACGGAGTTGTAAGTAAACCTCCAGAAATGATAAAGATAAAATCCGGGAACTTTTTGAACAGGCCTCGTAGGAATAATATTATAATGTATTATGTTTTCTTTCGTCACAAGTAACATAACCATGTTCGTCACATACATTAACCATGTTTCGTATATTATGATTTTTATTTTTATCGTAATTTTATTTAAATAAAGACAGAATAATGCTATATGAATATTGTTTTATTGTGCTAACTATGATTACGGCCTTGTTGGTAATAATATACGTGAATATGTACAATTAGTGTTATGATAAAATAACATCAGTAGTGTTAATGTAGTCATATTACTTATCAAATTAATTAACTGCGTATTTTCATAGCATTGATATCAAAGGCATGAGATTACCATTCGTATATTTCAATTGTTTTCAATGAGCGGATTGATTTTCTCTTGGTATTTTAATCAAATTTTTCGTGAATATTTCAAGAGAGATAGATAATAAAAGATGAACGTAGTCGCTCAGCATGTTGAATTAAATGTACCAATTGTTTTATGCTGCAATAATTATATAGTTTAATGAATTACTTGCACGTTGTTTCACAATTTTATACTAAATAAATACAGTGATACGTACATATACATATAATGAAAGTGGAGATATAAGCGTAGTGTGTGTTCAAATATGCCCCATTACATAAATTATATTTCATATTTAGTTTGTTTTCAAGACGCGTACAATATTTATTAACTCTTAAATTACTTCTAAATTTATAAATAAAATAGACAGAGAAGAAGATATTGCACAAGCAAATACAGACTTTCAAAAAACAGAATATTGCCAAAAACTAGCAAAAGAAATACGTTTAATAGATATTGTTTTATAGATATAATTATTCATAGATAGAGAAAAAAGTGTCGATTTTTTCGTTGAAATATTTATAATATTAGGATAAAGTCTAATCTAACTGTCATTAAATTCAATAGTATAAAGATCTAAAAAAGCGCGTCTATCAAATACGCGTGCATATTTTTTAATTATACATATATCTAAAAATTATTTGTGTTAAAATTACAGCTTCTGTACAAAATGTTTTAAAATTAAAGTTGGTTGTTGAAGGAGATCGTATCATTAGATAAGATTATTGGATGAGACTTTTTCACGATGATCGATTTTCTCTATTAGTACTAGTAGTATTAGTAGTACTACTAGACTGGGCAACGGTACACTTGTATTTCATGAAACGTTATATCATAAAAGTGTTTTCCGAACCTCTCTGGTTCGGAGAGAGTATTTTCTATTGTGAGTTAAATGTGATTATCAAGTTACACATGTGACTTCCAGCGAATTTCGAGCCGCTGATATCAAACAAGTTTATCTATAATTTATGGATTAATAAGTACAAAATTTCAATCTACTTCTGTTCTACTGATTATGCGATCAATACAACTCATCTAATTCTACAAATAATTAAAGAAAAAAGTGTCCCAGTAAGAGAGTTAAGAAAGTCTTATAAGTAACAATTTTTAAAGCCAATTTAAAGCACTCACTTTAATCTAAGCGCACTATACACTTTTAGAATCTCGATTCTGTTTTATGGCTCCTGTGCTTTTTACTTAAATTGGATAAACCAAAAGGTAATATTGCACAAAATAAAAATCGGTTAAATTAAAACTTTTCAATTACTCCGTATTTCAAAATAATAGAGCAGACTGAAAATCGAGGTCAAGCCTGTCGCTGCGTGAGATAGGTCGGACTACATTCGTGGTCGCCATTTCCGTCGTCGTTTTGCTTCTCGCTTTTTGAAAAATGGGCGTGCGTGTGATAAAGGCATAGAGATAAATTTAGCAGGAAAGAATAACGCAGCATAACTGGGATGGTCGTCGCAAAAAGTTGAAGCTACGCGTTCCACTTTATTCCCGCGGCTAAATGATAGTGCATTCGACATATAGCGCTTGATCGCTCTGATGAAACGAAGATCCACTTGATTTAACTCGATTATCATAATTTACAAAGTATAACACCAATCATTCGCCAATGCTTACTCGATTAGACTGCTTAGCCAATGGCTCTGTAAAATTTAAGAAGTAAAGTTAAATTGGGAAAAGAACATATTGAACTTATATAAACGATTGTTTTTTCCATCAAATGTATATCGTTTTATAAATTTCGAATGATTGAAAGTCATTGATGTGTATCATCAAGCTGTGTTAGGTATAACCTATGGATATTAATAAAATTAAAGATTTAAAAAATTTTGTTTAAGTAAGGCAAAAATTGGAATATTTATTAGAATTATTAATTTTTACATAATTTGTGTTTTAGCTATCTTGGACTCATTGTGCAAGGAGTTTCTTTCGCTGAACGTATCGGCCATCTTATACCTTATGAACTACGAGCAATACGGACGTAGTACGGCCAGCGCTCAATATTTTCTTCAATTGGCCGGTTACTTAGGAATCCCTGTGATTGCATGGAATGCCGATAATTCTGGTCTGGAGAGAGTAAGTTGATTCAACTAAAATGAAAGAGAGTGAAAGAATTTGCGAGTTAATGTTTCTACCGAGCGCGCAAACAATATTTGCTCGCGGGTGAATTTTTCATTAACGTCAAAAAGAATTTCTCAAGTTATATTGAAATATATGAGATGAAACGTGCAGTTTGCAATAAAGCAAGTTTATACCATTTACCTTTTCTTCCTCCGTATAATAGACATAGAAATATATATATATTTTTTTTATTACATAAAACTGAAATTAAAGTTGAACGGAAATATTCATCAACATTCACGAAATATAATGGGAATTCTGTTGGTTTGCAGCGGGCCTCGCAGAGCAGTCTGCAGCTGCAACTGGCACCGTCACTGGAACATCAGACCGCGGCGATGCTGAGTATCCTGGAGAGATACAAGTGGCATCAGTTTAGCGTAGTCACCTCGCAAATAGCTGGTCACGACGACTTCATACAGGCGGTCAGAGAGAGAATCTCCGACATGCAGGACACATTCAAGTTCACCATACTGAGCGCTATTCTGGTTACCGAACCACACGATTTGCTCGAATTAGTCAACAGCGAATCTCGAGTGATGCTACTGTACTCGACCAGAGAGGAAGCTACTCATATCCTGACCGCTGCTAGGGAGTACAAAATTACCGGGGAGAATTACGTATGGGTAGTCACGCAAAGCGTTATTGAGAATTTACAAACCCCCAGTCAGTTTCCGGTCGGAATGTTAGGTGAGTAGCAAAATCATCCGTATTCACGTACTTGCGGTCATATGGATCCACAAATTCACATAAGTTTACAATATGAAAGTCCGTATATAGTATATATACGAATCGCCAATCAAATTATCCGTGAACTATGATTCACATTTTAAAATATACACATAATAAAATAAGTAATTGTGGTATATTTTATTTACGATCTTTTATGTAGTTTTGATTCAAACTTACTGGGGCATTTCTATATCTAAGAAATTAAGCGAGTTTTATATTTTAAAAGCTTTCTTTCTCACTTTATAATAAATTATAAAAGAAGATTAAAACATATTTACAGGAGATTTAAAAATTACGTTTATTTATTGTATCGAAGATGATTTTAAAATAACTATAGTTTATAGTTACAAGTAAGATATGTGTGCATATAGTAAAATAAAAACAATTCTGTTTAATTAATAATATAAAATTCGTTGGAAATATATATATAATCATATATCTCTTTCGAATACGCTAGGCATCGCGGTGAAGCGGAGTATATTTACGCCCGTTACACATACGTTAACAATCAGAATACGCCTCTTATCCGTAAGAATGCATGGCTTTCGGGCGGGAAAGTTATTCACATCGTGACCAGAATCGCGGAAACAGAAAATTGATTTCTTCCTTGAGAATTTCCTAAGAATATCCCTGAGGGAAAAATAAATTCGTTGAATTCCTCTCAGTGAACCACATGGAATAACATAACTCGGATTGAATCTCTCGCGTCTGAATTTCCGCGAGCTAAAACTAGCGCGATAAACTCGCTCTACGTAGAACGCAAACACCTCGCACTCTTAAACACGATTGCTATGAATCGAGCAAAGCAAACGTTGCTTATATTTAATATTCTCTGTCTCTCTCTCGGTGCTGCAAGAGTACATATTCAACCGTTCGTATAAATCTACGTTTATTTTAGCTAATACGAAAAAGATGTAAGAATTTTACATATTTCATCAAAAAGATGTTATGTGCTATTTTCAGCTCTGCAACATTTCTGAAGACCGTCCCGTGGAATTGAACATTTTTCTATACAAGTATCTCAGTAAATTTTCAAGGGATATCTCAGCTTAAAACATATTCGTGCAATACAGGAAAATTTTGTTGACGTGTGATTTTTACGGGTCAGATTCTGGCTGAACAACAAGGCAACTCGACGATTCTTGCATGAATCGCCAACATTTCTCAGCCTTATGATACATCGATTTATCTTCACTTTTCTCTCCTTTTCTCACGTCCTTGCTCAGACTTTTGATATTTATGGAAATGTAGTTGTCGCAGTGTGTCGCATAAAAATCTGGCTGAATAAAATCTTGCAAAGTGCAGCTTCTCCGTGAAAATTTTTTGCAAAAAGAGATATATTCTTCATATGAAAAAGAGACAGTCAGCAAATATTCTTAAATTTAGGCGAAATAAAATCAACAGCGCAAGTTGTAACTATGAGAAAATTTATCGTAAAACTGGATGAAGTTGTTCTATCATTTTTATCTTTTTATTTCATTAAGTTATATTATGTCTACAAAATTCATTTTCTGAACTACAAATGAATATTTGATATTTAAAGTTTAAGATTATATTTTTGTAAGCAGCTTTTAATATAAACAGAATGATGAATTTATTAAGAAATAAACGAACAAAAAGAAAAACAGAGCAAACTGAAGTTCAGTTATTTCAAAAAATTAATTTCTGTAAATCGCAAGCTCATACAAGATTACGAGTTATCAAAGAATTTAAACAGTAAGTTGGATATTGACAATTTAAATCCGTGTCTCATAAATTATTTTCAATTTCTCGTTCGGTTATTCGCCCATCCGATTATCATTGGCAGAGCAAATCGAAAAAAAAATGAAAAATCTCCTTCTTCATACTGATATAACTGAATTGGTTATCGTGCAAACCGATATAAATCTCGCTGAGATAATAAAATTGCATTAACGAATCCGCTCGATATCTTTTCGCTGTTGCAGGTGTGCATTTCGATACGAGCAGTGAGAGCTTGGTAAATGAAATTACGACAGCAATCAAGGTCTATGCTTACGGTGTCGAGGACTTCATCAATGATCCGAAAAATGCAAATCGTAGTCTGAACACTCAACTGAGCTGCGAAGGCGTCGGTGAATCACGATGGAGCACGGGGGATCTATTTTTCAAGTAATTTCACATAATTTGTTAAAATGTGGATAGATTTATTCATGCGCCAGTCACACGGAATTTTCCAAATAGCAAGACTGAAATTTTCTTCAAATAATATTACAAAAAATTTTTACAAAACAACTTTGCAAGAAATTAACAGAATTTTGTAAACTGTCTGAAAATCATATTTGAGGAAATAATACAGAATTTTATTTATTTTATGTAACATTTCAAAATGAAAATGTTAATTTTATTAAACGATTTGAATTCATGATGCAATGTAATATTTAGTAATTTAATATTATAATCTTATTACGCATATTACAATTTAATATTTTAATGTTGCTTTATATGTATATATTAATACTTCAATATCACAATTATTATGAAATACATAATGTTTATTATATATTAAGCTTATAATAGCTTCAATTATAATTTTTACGAAATACCTGCAGTCTTTGCTTTATATATCATATAACGCATTATACTTCTTCCTCTCTGCAGATATTTGAAGAACGTTTCCGTCGAGACTGATCATGGAAAGCCAAACGTAGAGTTCACTCAGGATGGTGTGTTAAAAGCGGCGGAGTTGAAAATTATGAACCTTCGACCGGGAGTTAGCAAGCAGCTTGTTTGGGAGGAGGTAAGCTCAAATCATCTTGCATGCACTTTACCAGCCACGAAACTTTACCTTCCAAAAGCTATCGCTAGTCGTGACACGAGATACGGTGCAGTTTACAAATAAGTACATAAAAACGAACGAATAATTAAACTAAAGCCGAACCAAGATTAAAATCTTCATGCCACCTTCGCCGAATAAAACTGAATTTCATTACGATGTTGTTAATGCAACGAGATATTTGCATATATTTGCATAAAGTTTGCATAACAGAAAGAATTTCTAGTATATAGAAATTGAGTTTTAAAAAAACACACAAAAATTTTCTATTATACGCTAGCGAATAACAATTATGCACTAAAATTTGTTCTGGCCAACAAATTATTGTAACCCAAAAAAAACGGGAACTGTAACATTAAAGATTAATAAGTTTTTTATTTATTGTGCAAGACCTTTTTGATCAGATGTTTGTGAATTAGACAATACGGAGTTTAATAAAAAAAAAATGAACTTATGATGTAACGCCTAGCTATTGAAAAAAAGATGTCGATAAAAATACGCAATGGGCGAAAAAGTTTTTTTTTGTTTTGCACGAGCTTCAAGCCGAAGAAGCGTTATCGAGTAAAAATGTAGAATTTATCGCCCTCGCTGCCGAAACGGCTCAAAGGGGTCGCGCTATATATAACTTCGTGATCGTCTCTTTCGTTACATTGGATTTACGGCACCGAGCCGCGGAATTGCGGTAAACTTTAGACTTCCTTTTACGTCCGACGCCGATGATATTCCTTTTGCAATCTGCTCACCGGAGAACCGCAAACGAAGTGTCGCTCTATTACTCGGCGGAACAACTTCATCATAATCCGTATCCTTTATCGTTTTCACAGTGCGGTCCCGGATCAACCACGATAATAAATTAATGCGTCGGTAGAGGTTTCCATTAAGTCTCGTTGGCTGGGTCTCCCATCTAGCGTACGAAGGCATGCTCTGCCGGGCTGATGCTTTCTAGAAATTGTCAGACTTGGATGGTTCATAATCGCGTTATGAAATGCTTTGCAAGATATTTCAGAACGCACCCGTTTCCTTCGCCGGCAGAAACGGCAGCACAATTGTCACGTACGCAGCAGTCGTGAGACTACTGCGTAGTGCTTTGTGGCAGATAAAACTAATATAGTATCCCTTAATGTGCGCAGTGGAAATTTCTGACGACGAAGATATTGTATTAGGAAGATTTTCTTCTCCCGGCGGGAAAATTTATGATACAAGCTTTGCACAAAATTAGATATTGGAAAATCAGCATGAGTTTCGAACGACTGTAAATGTAATTGCATGTGGAATTATATAATTATACCATTACACGGAATTTTTAATTGTTATATTTTTATTAACAATATTCTTCAAAATCCAGCTTTATTATTATTCAAATTGTTGCTGTTGATTAATTTATTGGTTTATTGTAGTATCTTGTTCTGATAATAATTATACAAAATAAGTGTGACATAGAACGTTTCAGTTTTCTGCACATTCTCTTTTCTGCATACTTTTACTACCATCGTATCGTAACGTATCATTGAATATTCGTCGGAGATTTTTATTGTGTTTGCAAGTTTTAACAGTATCGAGTTTTGCAAGTTTGATAGGAATTTCGTCAGAAATGCCGGCGAAGTTTAACTCCACCTTTCGACATTCCTCTCGCGACACGAATCCATCTTTGTTCAGCGAACCGTTTCATCCAGGAAATTCTTTCGTCACCTCATTAAAGTTTGAAACGCTTGCGTTGTGAGAATCATGACGTCTCGACACAGGCAAGAATTTATCATCCATCCGCTTCAGTAAATTCGCCATTTGCGGAGGATGAGCTTGCCGTCAGGATAGACTTTTTTGCTGAATGGCTGATAAAGCTTTTATACTTTACGCAGGCTATTCATAATATATTATGATCCGTACCGGGACGGCACTTTACACCCTCCACTCTGATAAAATATTGTTCTAATATTCCCATGTCCGGTATTAGCTCTAGGAAGTCTCGAGTCTTTTTTCATATACTACTGTTACAGTCTAGAGATCTGTAATAACACTGAGTTTAATATCAGAAATATATTCATTATTCTCACATAAATATTATTTATTTCTAATATTTGTAAAACTTATTTAACCGGAGAGAAGAATGCCATTTACGGACTGGATCTTTTGGTGACCTAATAATAATACTATGTGAATTTTATATATTTTTTCCAAGCTCAATAAATTGTGCGCCGATTTTTTGTCGGGCTTTAAAACATAGCTCTTAGTTGGAACAGTAAAACCAAATACTTAAATTGATAATCGATTTAAATTTTGATGCTAATAAACATCCTTATATTAAATCGCTGGAAAGAATTTATTGCGAAAAATATCGCCCCATCACATTCTGTCACGGAATTTAGGAAGATCCATGTTCGAACGCTGGCTGGGGTGATATTTTTCGCAATAAATTCTTTCCAGCGATTTAATATAAGGATGTTTATTAGCATCAAAATTTAAATCGATTATCGATGTTTCAACTAGAAGCTATGTTTTAAAGACCAACAAAAAATCGGCATACGCTTACTGAGTTTGGAAAAAGTATATAAAATTTACACACAATATTATATATTACATATATATATATGGACATACATTTAAACACCTTTTGAGTAAAAATGACGCAATTACTATTTTTGTTAAAGTTCTGCATTTATTGTGACGCACTTATCTGCGCTTATCTTAGTGAAGCTATAATTGAAACGCTATTAATCCAGCACCTAGGTCGTCACGTAATGAAAGCTGCGCGAAAATTTCATTTGCCGTCCTGCAACCGGCGTGGCAGGACACGAAACTTTGTTACGCCAACACGCGCGACCGCTTTCGATTCTAACGATTCGCGTGCACTAGTCACGATTTTAATTATTTCTTTTAAAGAGAATCATCTCGACACTTTGCAACTCCGAAGACTTACAATCCATCGCGTGATATCACAATCCTCATCTAGTTTCCAATTATATCCTTCGTTTGTATCACGTCAGCGCGAATCACCCACCGGTGGATTTCGGAATAACAAGATTCCATGTTTCTGTTTATCTCATTTTTACGGTGACGGCCTTCCATTTTTCTATGCTAGAAATAATTAATTGGAGATATCGACACTGGCGAACTTGATATTTCCTGCGCAAAATCGAGCTGACAAGTTGATAAGGGAGAACAGTATTATAACGTACAAATGTAGGAGAAAAAACACATTTTTAAATTAAAATGAAACATTCATATTTTTTCTATTTGTTTAATGAGAAACAGTTGTTAAAAGCAGGCAGATAATACATGTTTTTCACAGAAAATATTGGATCTGGGATGTTAATAATATTCTTACGTTATATAACGCACATTTTCTCTCCTCAGCATGGTGTAAATAATGCTATTGAATGCAAGCTGCTTTATATCATGAGTTTCATTAGAATTTCAAAGGCATTGAAATGTTTCGCACCTTTATAGCGGCTGCATAATCAAGTTCACGATCATCTCAAAAAAATTAAAATATCTGAAGGAAATTACGCACTGCTAATATTTCAAAATATTATATAATAACTTTTTTATGTAATTATAAATATAACAATACTCAATTCTCACACACACAATACACAAATTATTTTTTGAAATACATTTTTAAACTTAAATTTTACAGTAGGATTGAAGAAACTATATCAAGCTGGTCTGTATGTTACGTTTATAAAAAAAAAACTTTAGTTTGTGTAATATTGTAATATATGAAAATATACGAATCTTTTCTTTGTTCGTGATAGCGATTTAATTTTCTGTACAAAAGAATTGAATCTCTTAACTTAGTTTGCAGTGTTTTTTCATGAATTTGTCATAATTTGTACAAGGGACGTTTCTCTTTTATAAGGGATCGATAGATTTATAGATAGAGTTGTTCGTGTTGTAACTTGGAGGAAATCAGATCTTTTTCTGATTTCAATTTTCACATATTAAAGGACACCGGGTGTTCATGACAAATTTTAGCGGCCCGGGTGATGCATCATTTTCCGGCGTGCACATGTTTCCCCGCACATTTCGCTACTAAATTGCCGGCCTTTTGCAAAATAAGCGGATTATCGGATCAAAGTCTGTCCGATGCGAGCGTGAAACGCGTCGATCGGTTAATCACGTTAGGTACATCCGCTAAATCCCAATTCCCGGCGCAAGAATCGCACCAAACTCTCCGGAACGCAGTTTACTCCAGACTCTCCTGCATTCGCGCAATTGTGCGAAATTAGGTCGTCACTTAGGTAGCTGGAACTAGAATTAATTAGTATGCATACATCGGCGGGATAACGTGTGAGGCGACTCCGACAATTAACTGTACATGCATAAACGTACATGCAACGAGCACTCGCCATTTAGTCGATATTTCAAACTGCTATCGCTTTATGTGTGTATGCTTGTGTGTTCTCTCTCTTCCCCCCCCCCTTTCTCCCATTCTTGCAAAATGAAATAAATCGTACTAAATAATATGCTTGAAAAAATAATTGTTCCAAACAATCGTTTTTTATTATTTTGTCTAATTTGCTGATTATTTCTCGTTATTTTATTAGTTTTACATTTTTATTTTATTTAAGTGTTATAATTATTGTGATAATTTGTGATGTTATATTTGCTTAAAACACATTTTGAAATAGAAATATCGCCAATATTAGTTGTAATCTATCTTATTAATTATTTTTGTATTTTATTCGTGTCTTATTATAAATTATAAAATAGTTTATTTATATTGTCCTGTTTAACTTTATTTCTTATGAAAATTGTTTTGTGATATTTAAACAATTTATTTGAAAATTAATATTGAAACGTAACCGAAATACATAAGAAAAAAAATTATATATTAAAAATAATTATTAAAATAAATTAGAAAGTATTTTAAAATTCAAATAATTGATAAAATTTATTATCATGCTTTTGGTGGCATAAACATGTGATAGCTCGCGGTAAATTGAAGATAAAATGATATTGATTGTTGGTTAAAGGCGCAAGTAATAATGACCGGCAATCCCTCAAGGATACAGAATTCAAGGCAAATATGAACAACATTTACCTTGAATTCTATGTTTGATTAAACGATTACTGATTGTTACGATTTCTCGCTCTCTTAAATAGCGTATGTTATTTTCGGATATTGGCAAAGAATATGAAAGAAAAGTATATGTTCTCGTAATCAAAATATTTTTCTTTATGCACCAGTTGTACAAATCATAACTTATTTATTGACAATGTTTCAATTTTAAAATATCTTTGGATACAAGCAAAATATTTTAGAATACAACTACTATAACTTACTTAAGAGTTAACAAATTTAAAAATTTTATATTTGTTTTAAAAATTAATCATATATCTGAAATATTTTTATTTCGCATTATTAAAACAAAATTTATAATAAAACATAAATCTGTTTGTTGAATAATTTACTTGGCAATAAATTATTTAACATGTATTTTAATTGATAAAATCATTGTCATTACGACGCATGTACATTTTGAGAAACAAATGCAATTCATTAATGTAGACAAATGCAATTAATGTCAGATTATCCTCTTCTAAAATATAAATAAATAGAATATTGTAATAACAATATAACTTATTTAACAATTACATATGACGTTAATTGATTAATTCATGTATTAAAATTTGTGTACAGTTAATTAGGATGTGTAATAACCAACAGGGTGAGCGTGTACAAAGTCGAATAGGTAATTGATGACCTCTTAAATGGCTCGCCAAAATTAATAGCAAAATGTTGACGATCAATTCTCGCCATTCGCGATGACCATTTGCGACCTTCCGTGATACCATTCGCGACATAGTCACTCCCAAAACATTTTGATTTTTTACAGCATGAAAGCTATTGCGGAGAATTCTGCGATATAACCCATCGATTTTGCGCCAAAGTGGTCCTTTATTTTTGCACTGCAGTTATATCGATTTTTTCCGCTACGCCCTATATTCTTCCAAACAAAAACGAATTCCGGGGATTCTCGGCAATCCGGAGGATTACGTTGCGAAATCCTTAGTGCGAAACCGGCCAAGATAACAAAAGATGGCCAAGAAAGAAAAATCAATTTAAGCGCTAGGGCGGCGTGTCTGAACGGCAATTTACTGAATGCCTTATTAGACCGCCTGAAATAATTGGATTTTCGGTATATTATCCAAAACAAAAAACAATAAAAAAAATAAAAATAAATGTCGATAGAGATGATAAATTATCGAATATAACAAATGATAATGTGATGGAAATGGAATAACTAATATCTACAAAGTAACAAAGATATTTTGATGCATAACAGAAATGATCGTTATAAATATATATGTTCTTTATTTATACAGGTTCTTTATTTATTTCCAGAGTGTAATATGTTTATAAGAATAGCAAAAATCAGGATTACGCAGTATGCCATTATGCAAAAAGCATGAACGTGATGTCAAATGCATCTGTACTTTCCAATAAACTCTTGTAACAACTCTCTTGTTATTAGCACTTTAATGAGAATATTCCGTACAACTTCTGTCTGTAGCCCTTCTTGTCACGATCCTGTTGTGCTGCGAATGAAGGACTCGATGAGCTTGCCTTCTGCAAACAGCATGCACAAAGGGTGGTAATCGGCGCACGTCGTGTCTATGTAAATTGTTAGCTGTAAGCGCGGGACGAGTAATTAGTCAATTATCGGAAACGGCGAAACTGTACGAGCCTGCCTCCGGAATTAACCATCGACGATACGTCGCGGTCACTTGAAGCTTTTCGATACCGGGTATCACATGTATGATGTACAACGCGTGATGACGCACGCATGTATCCTAAGACACACGTGCAGCGCGTACATCGAACTAATTAGCGAAATTGTTCGAATAGCGCTATCCGATGCTCCTATTTACTCGTCAGCGGTGTTAATTGCCAATGGAACAGAGAATCGGAAAGCTCGGGAAATTGATAGAATTCATCTATGTGTAGGATCTATGTGTAGGATCATTTTGTGCGACATTCGACGCTGCAGATTTTAAGCGCGTTACTTCGCGCATTGCTGTATGTCTATAATGGTTTATTAATAATTTGTAAATAATTCTATATCTTAATAAATTATTATAATTATACCAGCTTTTGCATAAACGCAAATATGTTTTTAAATAATTCATGTTTCATTAAATTCATATTTCTCTCAAATCCAACAGATATATTGAACTTGTATATTTATTGCACAATTATTTGTTCTTAGCAAAGTATTTTAAATCATTCTTATTTATTAAATATTATTAAAGTGGATTTTAAATGCATTTCTGTTAATAAACACTACAGCAATTTATAAATTTTAAAATTATTTATTTTATTTTGCAATACAATTATTATAATCTTCTCTACAATATAAAATTTGTGGTTACATTGTGACATTTCCAAGTTAATCGATCAGAACAATTGTTATCCAATATTTTATATATATAATAATTTTAATTATAAACAATGTGATTCAATACAGCACTGACATATACTCGTAAGAAAGAGGACAGAAAACCATAACAAATATATTAGAGTGCTTTATCATTTTATTTGATCAAAAATCCAGACTCGGCAGCAATTTAGAGTGCGATAACTCGTCGATTTTTCGGAAGAAACAGCACTGCGAGCATGCACGTGCCGCATATGCGTTTTCTCCTGTCACATATCTTGAGTTACATTCTGCCCCATTCGCATTCTCGATTGCGGTAGCCCCGAAGGCACCACGACCCCCGAACGAGCTTAAAAATCGTCCGTCCCTCCGAGGAAGACGTTTCCAGGCGGAAATTTAAGCCGGAAGTTTTACAGATTAGGGAACCGTAGCGGACTTAACAGGAATGGCTGGAATCATGCCAAATACTGCGGGATGTATCGTCGCAAACGATTCCAGTAAAACGCGGACAATGTATAGTCGTAATCCCCGTTTCCCCCTGACCTGACCGAGCTTATCGAAGGGACAGCTATTGTGGGAACTTTATGTCGCGGTCGAAATCCTGACGGGACAATTAACCTTTTCCAAGACCGCCAGTATTCTTAGCGCAACGAATTCTCCGTGAATTTTTTCGTCACGCACAATTAAATTTTCAAACGTATTCCGGGATATCGTAAAGAAAGGAAGAAAGAATAGTGAAAGTCACTTTGGAAACACGTTCTCCGATAATAGATTGAAAAGCTGACAATTGTGTTAAATACAAATTGATGTTTCTTTGGATAACTCAATTCCTGTTTCTTTTATAGAAAAGAATTGCTTTTTCATAAATTTCTTATGTGTATAAACAGAACTTTTTATTTAATAAATTTTTCATTTTAATTTGATAATTATTTATATTGTAGTTTCTTTGTTTATTTGTCTAAATTGATTAAAATTGTACATGATACCTACCTATTCGATACCTAATACTTCATGTAAGCTACTTCATAATCAAATCAATAATATATTCTTGGTAAAGAAAATATAAGTACAGAGTTAACATTAAATACACTTTAAATAACGTTAATATATGAAGAACAATATTTAAGACGTCTGGATGATTGTCACGTACACTCAATACGTCAACCTGCAATGTCTCACAACTGTAATCGCTGTGATTATTGTGGAAAGTTTAGGTTTCGCCGCAGCGCAATAAACTGGTTAACAAGATGTAACTGCTAACGTGTCCTGAACTAAACAGGCGGCGGGACTTATAATTAGGGAACGACGCACCAACGAGTATACGATAATTAGGAGATGCCGTAAGATTTTACGGTGCATCGCGTTGCTTCCACGTCGAGAGAGCATTTACAATTGCCTTGATGAGAGAAACATCAGCGACAGAGAATATCAGCGTCAAAGAACTCGTTACGGCGTATCACGTGGTACAATTAACTCGATATAATCTCGACTCGTGTAATGAACTTATAATCTGTTCATTAATTCACGGCATGTTAATGTAGTCATGAATTCATCAGCCGGCGCTTTGTAGCCGGCGCCATTGCACGTGACGTTTTGCGAGATATTTCTCGGCGAAAGTTTAATTTCCGAGTCTTCCCTGCGGTTTACTGACCCGCGCGTTACATCCGCGATTTAAATTAAGTAACGAGTAACGAGCAAAAGCACATGGAAACACGTATTATTTATTCCGTTGTTAATTGTTAGCGCGCGCGTTAAAATGAAAATACAATTTCGGTGATTGCAGACTTGGATGTATGAAAAAGAAATGAAGACAGTCGGTGGAAGATCTTGATTTAGATTTGTAATTCATTTATATTTGCAACTCAGAAATAAATTTGACATATTAAAATCAGCGTTAAAGTTATCATCTTAATTATTAATTATTATTTTTATATATTAAATAAAAAAAAACAGTCAAAAAATGATACATAGTACATATATAATTTTCTTTATCAGATTACATATTTCTATTACACGGTTTGCGACATCGTATTCCGAAATTTATGATTATCCTTCGTATATATCCCTTCAAAACGCGATCTTGTTTGTCGAATATCCCGTATGACGTTGCTTTCGTTAATCTCTCTCCCGATCCCCCGTAACCGCGTTAACGTATAAATACGTACGCGCTTGTCGTAATTCCTTCATAAACGAAGGATTTTCCGTAACGGACAGGCCCGGCGCAGGCTACGGTCGATGGGTACGCAGGCGAAAAGCTCCGAATGCATGTAACGCTGAATCCCCGAGCTTTTAATTACGAATGCATAAATCTCCTGGGAGAATCCTCAGCTTCTCTAGAGAGAATGGATTTTGATTGAAAGTTCGCGCGTTTTGACTTTTTTCGTTTCTTCGCACGGGAGACGATAAAAAGTGTACGATCACACGGCTGTACGGTCATGTATATGAATTTTCATGGCAGCATGTTCGTTGTAACTTACTCCCCCGTGCAGTATCGGTTTCTAATATGTAGATGTCTCGCGCGCATCGCCAGTGAGAGCTTTACATATTCAGAAGTTGAGCAACACTCACACCGGAGCGATCCAATTTCGTTTTATTGGCCCCCTCGCACCTGGAAAGTTGCTATGTATTCTAAAAGAAGTCATTTACTTTCTTCACCATGATGCACTGCCAAATAAATTTTGGCGAGCTGACAGAGACAATAGGCGTTGCCAACAACGCGCGCAATGCACGGGGACGAAATGACGGAAATGCACAGAGTCCGGCGTATGTAATGTTGACGATGTAAATAAACTGCCCTAGTTTGGCTCCTTGTTCACATCGCCGTAAAATTACCTCTTTGAATGGAACGTTTTGGAATGTGTGGAATAAATCAATTCGCGTTCGAATGCACTCGATTAAACGCATCGCACGGGAGTCGATGAATAGTCGATGAAGTGTGATATAGAAATATATAGATACAGCCTGTTTGAAGTTTCAAACTGGATATATGACTATTTTTAAAGAAAATGACGTTAAATTATTATAGATATCGTGGAGAGTTTATAAGAAAAAAAAATGGATTTGCAGATATTTCAGTGGGATCTTTTCCTTTTAATTGAAGAGATTGTGGAGCGTTGTGCGATTTTTTTTGGCCGAGTTATCGAGATTTGAATAAAAAGTGGTCACTTTGACTTTGATCACTTAAGCGATCCCACTACAAGATACAAATAATAGGAATTCTCCACGATTTTTTGCACGCCAGATGTAGCGCAACAAATTTGCATTAAAAATTTTCATTTTGACGGATCAAGCTTTATCATTGTGCCATTTTTTTTTTTAAAAAAAGGTAATTAAAATCGGGAAAAAGCATTTGAAAGAAGAAGTTTCAAGCTTTAAAATGCTTTTTTAATTTTGTGTCTACGATGATTTTTCGCCGAGTTTCAGTGATTTGAAAATAGCCCAAATTTTTA
Organism: Temnothorax nylanderi; assembly: GCF_030848795.1. Classification (NCBI taxonomy): domain Eukaryota; kingdom Metazoa; phylum Arthropoda; class Insecta; order Hymenoptera; family Formicidae; genus Temnothorax; species Temnothorax nylanderi. The sequence goes on along the minus strand of NW_027249064.1, from coordinate 1,318,760 downwards.
GCATATCAAAAGTGTTCTTTATTTTTTGTTGAGTAGGTTAAAATAAATTTTTAAAGAAATAATATTTTAAAAACTACATGATATTTCACAAAAATTCATATTTTAAAAATTGCTTGTGCGTATTAAAAGAAAAAAAATATCAAAAAATTCTTACTTTTTTAATAACAAAATCGAGAAAATTCAGAATTTTATGTTAATAAAATAGATTATCAAACATTTCTATGTGTATTTTGTTTCTTTCCATTCGTATTGCAACAATACAGCGAGAATCTATCAGCAAGATTATCAAAAATTTATAGATTTTACTTTTTGATAAAGCTTTTACGAATGCAATGCGAGAGATGCAGAAAAGCGGGCGTGAGTGCACTTTTCAATGCCGCCCACGTGTCTTTTTGACACGACGGTCACGTATTTTCACATAACCTGTGTCGACCAAGTTTTCAACGTACGGAAACGTCTGGCATCTATGCAAATGATTTTAATAACCAACGTAAATTACATCCGCGTTAATTTTACATTTTGGTAGTTCATATATTACCGAATTTCTTAGGGCAAAGCTACAACGTTCTTTATATCACAGAAAAGAATATAGGATCGATAGAATTGATAAATTATGTAAATTATGGAATCGGTTTTTGTATTTTTTAAAAATGATTGTTATTTTCAAATAGCTATGTATATAATATCTGTAGTAGCTACGTAATATTCGTTGTTTAATCTCTAATACTAATTATATTTCTGCTTTATGTTGTCAAAAAATCTTTTTCATAAAGAACGTAATTAAGTTTCTATTTTTTTACCTTGCCCTAGTTTTTCTTTCACAGTAGCAAACAAAGTGGCTAAAGTTCCAATCGGACCAATCATTAACAATGTTAAAATTTCTAAAGCGCGATAATGCCGGCAATGATGAATGTATTATAAAATTTTCGTCGACATTGACTAATGGGGCTCCATTACCGAATACAGTTTCGTCTGAATAGGAAGTAAATTGCGCGCCCGATAGTGAGAAACGATACGCGTCGAAAGGAAGCAAGTTGAAGTACAGGACCAGTTTATATCGTGTACAACTAAACCTTTTCGTATACTAGATTCGTCACGACGCGATTCAGCGAAGTGTAGGAAGAACTTTGTAATTTCACTTCCGTTTCACGTTATACTTTCGTCGCCGACACTTTCTGTTGAAAACAATTTTGCACGCAATCAAGTATAGAGCGCCAACGATACGAAATTTAAAGCAGTAAAGCTGAAGTTTTATCGTAAAACGCTTTATACACGTTAAATAAAAGTTTTGTAGAACCTATATTAAAGAACTAAAAAGCTGATTACGAATTACGATTCAGAGAAGATACCAGAAGATACCTTTAAAATTATTTAAATGGGGGTCAAGTAGCATTAAAAAATGTTGATAATATTTTTAAAAGGAAGCCAAAAAATATTCTCATCAAAAGTTAAATCATGAAGAAGAGAAAGATGACACGAAATAACGAAGGACAAAAGAGCTATGGTAGAAACCTTTTAAAATTTTTAAATTCAGCACACTGGTAAATTAATGTTAAGTAATGTTCTTAGTATGCTACGTTGGCCATTTATTTTTATTTATATTATTTACTAAAATTGAAAGAAACACTTTAATTATTGAAAGTAAAATCACGCTAATAAAATATAAGATTTATGAATAATTCATTAAAACTACTACTGTATTTGATCACATTTGCTTTCGTCTGCTTGTTCGTAGATCGGTGTCTGGAAATCCTGGGAAAAAGAGGGTCTAGACATTAAGGACATCGTCTGGCCGGGCAATACCCACACTCCTCCGCAAGGCGTGCCGGAGAAGTTTTACCTTAAAATAACCTTTCTGGAGGAACCGCCTTACATCAATCTTGCCCCGCCGGATCCTGTGACCGGAAAATGCTTGGTGGACCGCGGTGTTCATTGTCGAGTGGCCAAGGACTCCGATATGGTTGGGTAAGTATGAAAAATTGGATTCTTTTGTTGGAGAGACATATCCGCCAATACCTTATATCGATATCTAAATGTTTAAGCATTTACAAACCTGCGATTCTGAATGGATAATTACTAACATACTCAGATATCCTCTTTTAATTTTTAATCTCGGACCACTTATATTATTTGTATATTGTTTTCTTTTTATTTGAATGTAATTGAATTTTTAAAATGTTGTTAATAATACTATTCAAAGGATACTTACAACTATTAAAAGTGTTTTTAGTATTGTAGAAATTTTTTTATATATTAGCTATTATATCATATATTATTTTGTTAAGCCATTTTATATGTTAAAGTGTATTTTATATTATTCAGATTATTTGAATAAGTAAAAAATTGTTTAAACGTTGCAATGGCAAACGCGTCTGATTAGAAAGAAATTGATTTTTAAGAAAGTCAGACTATTAACGTCTGACTAGAAATTGACTATTACTACTTCAGTAGTAATAGTCAGCTTCGTGTAGTATTCTGTGAAATTGAGAAGACTGTATTTTAACTTATTATTTTCGATGAGATAATAACGTAGCAATAAAATATACAAAAATAGTATTACGTAAATTTCAACATATTATTTATATGACTAATTTACTTCATCTCTAGACTTCCTATCAGAACTTTACTAAACGACAAGTGAACCAAGATTAATTAATATTAACAGACAACATATACTAATTTAAATGAACAAATTAGGTGTGTAATTTATTACTACTGCGATATATACTGACGTGCGCGAATACTCCAGTTTGTGATATTTCGGAGAAATTAACTCATTACGACGGACTCAGCGCTGCTTTTAAGCGAAGACCGAATATTAAACCCGAACATCATGGTATGCGGCACACTTATTTCATTTAGAAGGGAGTCCTAGTAAAGTATACGTGCCGCTTCTACACCAAGTCGGAAGAAGCCTTGCACATTCAATCCAAAATTAAAGGGCCGGCCTTTGAAAGCATTGGACAGGCGAGACTAGACTAATACGCGCGCTTCATCAAAACGGAGGAGTTGACACTTTACAGTGGCACGTAATGACATTTATCATGCGGTAAATGAATTCATTGAAAAGCACTTTACTATGTGCCTTTGGTAAATCTTTCGAGTTCGCATTTAGCCTCTCGGAGAATGTTACGGGTGTGATAAAGGATAAAGCGGCCGTTTACACGACGGGGGTAAATATGAAAAAGAAGCGTAATCGCGATCATTCTGACTTTGTTTGATAGTCGTACGCAAGTGCTATTTTTATCGGGCCGTTTATGTCGACCTTCGCGTTAAACGCAAGCTGCATTGTTAAAATTTATCGAGCGTGTTCTCGAATGTCGTTATCCAATTTAGAGTATCATCGATATCGTTTGGGGTTACAGCCTCTAGCAGACGTTCTCTGCATATAACAGTATTTATTTGCGCGAAACCGGGTCACGTAATATACGTTAAAAACTCTTTCCCGCCTGCATTCTCTATATAGTACAGTGCATGCGACAGCTGTTGGTACGCTCGTTTTCAGTGTAAACTCGAGAGTTCTGCGAAAAAATCTATTTCTGTTTAAAAACAATACCAGCACTTCGTTGAAAATAGTGCGAGGTAAAGTGGCTCTTTACATCTCGCTATATTTTTTTTTTTAACCAAGAAATTGTTGAACCAACAATTTGTCATATTTATGCGCTATTAACTATGAATAGAACTGGGGTAAAAATTAAGCTGAAAGTCTATAGACTGCAAATGATTCCTTTATTTCTAAACGCAACATGAAATTTTTAAAAAATAAATATTTACCTCAAATGTTTTGCAATAATTTAATCGAAAATTTGCTGTTTATATTTTTTAAACATTCGCATCTGTTTTTTTTTGTTTTATAGAATTGAATTCCGGAATATTTAGTTTGCATCACTAAATTGTAATATTCTTTCTGTTATTTAACCATTATACTAGTGCAGCTCCAGATATACAAAATTAAATTACGAGTTATTGTGACGCACGAGAAGGGAAAAAGGAAGACAGCGATTTAACGTGTATTTGTACACGTCAGATCCAAGAGTCCGATTCGAATCGCACTTCGAAAATAATCCGCCGACAAGTTTCCCAAAGGCATTTGCGAGAATAACAGCGTGGAAGTAATTGAAACTCTTCTCCTTCTCTCGAGAGAGAAACGCAACTCGTGCGAAGAAACGTTAGGAAATTACGATGGGAGAGGAACGAAGTAGATACAAGTCGATTTTCTGCTTCAATTGTCGATATCACAGCAGTCACTCTGTCGGAAAAATTTGGAAAGAACGGACATTTACAAACTGAAAATTATGTACAGTGCAGAACTGTAACGATTTGTCACGTTTAAAGTAATGTTTATGTTTTACTTTAATTTAATGACTATCTTTAATATATCTTTATTGATTTCAAAAATTTTCTCATGAGTTTGCTCATAATATTTGTAGCTTTACTGTTTTAGTATATTCTTTCAATCAAATTTTATTAATAACCAATAATTCAATATCAAGCTCTTTTCTAAAATAAAATTAAGTCCACTTTTTTCGAGACTTACATATGTTACAAGAATATTTTAAATAAAATAACTAACTAATCTTAAAATAATTAGATAAACAATTATTATATCGACACACAACTAATATTATATCACGCTATCACTTCGACAAACAGCGAAGGAGAATTAGCGCTTAGTACAGTTCCTTTCAGCAAGAGAATTTCGGGAAAGGTATAATTGAAAATTCCGCAACAAATCCTCATACAATTGCTTAGAAAATGTCGATGTGAAAATGTTATCTTCCGTTTTTGAGGTAAATGTTGAAACTATGAACAAAAATATGATTATGTTTGCGAAGATGAAGATTATGATAACAGTGATGAATTAACAATATAATAATTGAAAAATAGCGAATTTGTTACATAATAGGAGATTTTAACAAATATTTGTTGGTGTAATTTTGCAACAAGTGACTAAGATTTCAACTAGATTATGTATTAAAATTATTGCTTTCAACATGTTTACTTTATTATAATAATTTGTCTATAGATTTTATTCATGATTCGAAAAGTGTAACAAGATGCTGAACGCGAAGCATGTCTGTTTTGTAAAATAATGTTTTTCATTTTAATAATTTAAGTTAATAAATTCTGTGTAGCGAAACATATTCGCTACACAGATGCACGAGGAATGCATACTTAAATAAAGAGAGAGAGAGAGAGAAAGAGAGAGAAAGAGAGAGAGAAGAATAAACCATTAGTAGGAACTTGCACGTTGTATTATCTTTTTTATGTAGAGTGCGCGGCAACTAACTGCTGCCAATGAAAAATAAAAATTACGTTCCATCAGTCGCTGGAGGGAACAGAGAGCGGATTACCTAATTGCTAATTGTGTGCTGCAGCCTGGGAGAACAGCGCGTTACTCCGGCTTAACGAATTGATATTAGCGCTGTAAGAAACTTACGGAGGTATTTCACGGTGCAGAATAATTGGCAATAAATTATACCGAACGTAACATTTCACCGATGATATACTGTCGGGACGAATACCAATTTGTCCGCGTTACATTTTTAACTTTTCTTCGGCTTGGAGATCACATTCTCAATTAAACGAGTACTGCGACAAGATAATAAATGTTATCTCGCCGCGATTATTTTCGACAGAGAAAAATGTGTCTGCCTGAAATTTCAATGAGTTCACCGAAGTTTTATTATGATAAGATAAAATCTCTTTTATTCTTGTCTGTACGCGCACATCTACACGTTAAAGAAAAATTATTAACATTACTTATATTTTTTATTAGAATAAGTTATTATGAATATTGAAATGCAATGATAAAAAATGTAATTAGCTCTTATCGCTGCCACAATTCCTCTCGTGCTCGTTTTAATCGTTATCGTCACTCTCTATCCTGGGTAGCTATCATAGCCACATAATGGATCTTACGCGGCTAAATACTCCACTACGCACTTATAATCTCCGGCAAGACCGCGAGCAGAGAACATATCTCTCTGTATTAATATGCAAATCACTTAGATGTCCTTTATAAGGGAAGTGGCTGAGACACCTACAAATGGTAAAGGCCGCGAGTCCTTATCTTGAGTACGGGACGGAATATAAACGCGAACGAGTTCTTGCGGAACGCAGGCTCTTCTTGCGGCTTGGAATGCAGCCGAGTCGGAAGCGGAAGAAATTTCATTAGCGTGTTTCCGTGCGCAACTAGATTAACCCCGAGATGTCCGATTTGACTTCAAATTGTTACACGAATCATCAGAAAATGATGAAAAATAGAACAAAATCGTCTATATAAAAAAATTTTTTTATGTCTGCATGTTAAATCTCTATTTCTGTATTTATGCACGCATATTGGTATAATATTTTTTGTAATAATTTTTAATAGCATAGATTTCTATGAATGAAATTAGTGAGAAAGCTCATTCGAAACTTCAACGTAACAAAATAATTACCCAGGCTGAGCTCGAAAGCATTATAATTAATGACACTGAACTATGATGGACAACGTCCATTTTGCTTGAAGGACAATGTAACTAATGCAGCTTTATTGATAGACTGCACGTACGTATGAACTGCAGCGCGAGACAATACTGTTTTTACGATGTAATATAATCCTATATAATTGATATCACGAATATTAAAGGAATATTTTGGTACGTTTAAATATGGTAATTACAAATTTATTTGCGATATGTACATACGTGTATACATTATTCTATCGCATAATATCCACAAGTATTCGTATCCTTTGACGCATCGATATGCGCGGGTATCGAATATCTCGTTAGTCCACAACCGAAGCTTCCTTAATTCAGCCAATATAACGTTTCCCGATAATTCAGGAATGCGAATCGATAATGATAAACGCACATGTGGCGTAAGACGAAGGTAGTAATTCGAGACAGCTCAGATACCTTTGACAATTTCTATTTTACACGCTAATATCTGCGAAATGAGAAGGCCACGCGTGAACGTGTTTCGAAAACGGATGGCCTTATAAAGACTCGGATGCCGTAAGAGCGTTGTGTCGATACGAAAAGCAGCCCCTCTCAACAGAACTCTCGTGTAACACTTATTGAAGGTGGAGACCCCTCTTTGTAGTTCAACCGCCCTTTGTAGTTCGACCTTCTACTTTCGTGGACGAGGAAAGAATCTACTTTTCGTAAAGTAGTAACACGCTTGACAGACCGCCGAGTAATTCAATGAGATTTTTAACGCAAGGCTGCTGAGAAAATATGTTCGAAAGAGGGCGAAGTTAATTATCCTTTTTCCAGAAGAATTAAATTTTTATATAAAATCAGAAAGTATCTAATTTTTTAAATTTATATTAAATGTATAAGATTTATGTCATGAATCTTTACTATTGCTATTAGGAAACATGTAGATACATGCCTAAAATATATTATTAATCTTTTATTAAATATATAGTATAAACATCTCTTTTATTTTCAAAGTCAAAGAAACTAAACAGAATAAAATTAATTTATTTCTTTTAATTACTTTTATTAAATTAAACTATTAAATATTATTATCAACTCAAAAAATAATCTAAGTATTACAAGCAAACAAGGACAAGGATAACGTTATGAAACATGATTTACCGAAGCAAAAATGGATTTTGATCAAAAAGTTAATAGCAGGAACGTACATATCACGGTAATACCGGCCACTTAATCTTCCAGAAACGATTTATTTGTCAAGCGTCAAGCAGTCATAATACATTGCGCAAAGAGCCGCCGTTCATTTTTCATGTTTCTGATATGCGGCGAAACGGGTCTGCGATAACCGACTGTCTGTTGTGACAAATCACTGTCGTTGGATCGATCCACGATACGGATTTAAAGTGCATTTTTGCGGCAATTGCGGTCGTGGCATTCAGTGCACCGAATATATGGGTATATCCAAGGCAATATAAAATCGTTTCCGCGCTATATGAGGAACGGGGAAGAGAATTTACATGAATTAGCTGATGGCACATTCCCACATGTGCCATGCCTCTGGGAATATCAACCTCAGGCATCGCCCGCCTGCTGACTAAAATTACGCAAATGAAGTTCGCGATTAATGTCGTTTTATATAATGCACACGTACCAGTTTTACTCTACATTACCCGCTCGCAGTGGTAGACGTGCGTTACTGTCAGATAAACGTGTCTGTGACTTTGAGTGCACTCCATTATTGCCGAGTGGCGGAAAGAGTCTTATTGTGCGTCACTCGTCGTGTAAATCGATGGTATGCATTTATTTTTGCAGTTAGACAATTCAGTTTTTTGTAAAATTGACTTGTAGAGTCGACTGTTTCATTGTTGACGATGATAATAATATATAGAAGAAATATTATGAACACGATGTAAAAAGTATAGTATACGCAGATTAAACGACGATATGAAGAACAGATTACAAAATTTGTTGATAATTAATTTCAGAAGCACATACAGACTCGGAGAAAATATTTTTTCTTCACGCGATCTTTATTCGATATAAGTAAATGAATTTTATCGTGAAATACGATAGATTGTTTCCTATAAAATTAATATTTTTTGAGAGATAAGAAAACGTTTTAAGAAAGATATGAGTTTTTGCTTATAATGTTTATATAATAAAATTCCGAGATACATAAGAAAATTTCTTCTGTATATTATATTTTTAATTTTGATAAAATTGCATATAAGATGCAATATGCAATTTAAATATGCAATATAAGTTGCATGTAAGTAGTATTATTCTTACATTAATTTAAAAATAAATCTCCAATTCACTTTGAAGCAATTGAGATATATTTGACATAAGAGAGAATCAATGAAGAAGTAAAAATAAAAATATTATACTAAATTTAACATATCTGAATTTTCTAGCTAACTTCCTTAGCTTTTACATAATAATAATAAATTAAATTATTATTAAAAATTTTATGTAAACTTACATTATTTCGTCAAGAATTTTGAGCGTCGCAATGCGCAAATTTACTTGTTGCACCATGTTAAACGCAGAGATGTCCGAGTGTTTAATCTCGGAGATGTTATCCAGGCTAGCAGCGACAGCTCCTATATGTATATGAAATTTCAAAGTTACCATAATATTACAATTTCCAACAACCTTACTTCAGAGAAGGAAGCTTATTTCCGTTCCCTAGAGGCGTATAGCTTCATCGTTATCCTAATGAAGAGATACATCTATATTTAGTATGCAATAGTATGCGAATTATATAACGTTTTCATAAATTATTAGCCATACATGTCTTTTACAGCAGTTACGTTAACGTCACTGTTTAACATCAAAACAATAGGAAAGTTTGTTACGAACAGCTTTATCGATCCTGGTTTTAGGAACTCGGAAATAGTTCATGACAGCAGAACCGCCATAGTCTCGGCATGCATAATTTTGGATGTTTTTATATATGAACAATCTATATATTCGCGTACTATATCTAATTTAAGGACGTTCTCCGGTCCTTATACTAGAGAAAATCGATTTTCTTAGGATTTTCTTGAAACTGTGAATATACGTTAATTTAGGTGTGCTTTATGCGTGGTATAAATTTCAGTACCTCTTCCGGTATAAAAAATAAAGATACTGAGCCTCAAAGTTTCAACTTTTACTAATGAAAAGGTTTTGCAGGCCAAACGGTAAGAGATACGAGGTTGGCCAAGAGGACCAAAGTTGCTCCTCTCGTCGAGTTCTATAAGGAAAAAATGCCAAAACTAAAAAAAATTAAATTTAAATTTTTTTTTTGAAACTTTGAGGCTCAGTATCTTTATTTTTTATACCGGAAGAGGTACTGAAATTTATACCACGCATAAAGCACACCTAAATTAACGTATATTCACAGTTTCAAGAAAATCCTAAGAAAATCGATTTTCTCTAGTATAAGGACCGGAGAACGTCCTTAAAGTTGTAAGTGTAAAAGCGAATCAGCTAAGTGCCTCGTGGTAATTTATTGACAAGTGTAATTATTATTACAAGTATGTATGATATGTTTCACATTAGTCAAAGAATGTTAATTTTTGACAGCATTTTTTTTAATAGAGGAAATATAATATTTCATGGGAGGCAATATGATTCAAGCTTTAAACTAATTATCTACTTAATAACATCATAAATATAAGAAAAATAATCTTCTCAGTAGTAAGTAATATATCGCATAAAATTAATTTACCGAGGTCCGTTACGTATAATAAACTAGCGCAGAAGAGGTGTAACGTCCGTCACATCGCGGGCAATGTCGCAAAGTCTCGTGAAAATGTCGGCTCCGAAGAGTAACATCAAAGTTCCCGCTTCTTATCCGATGCATTACGCGACAGAAACTGAAAAGTTGCGGGTATTACGGGCGTGAACTTCTCACTTTTAATGCGAAACTACATTTTTCTCAGCGGCAACAGTAGTAGCCGGCTGCGCACTGCCTCGAAATTGTGAGCATCTTTTACGCTGCCGCGTGCCACTGCGAAGAGAGTGGCAATAAATGTCAGTGCGGGGCGTTTTATGGTGGTGGCCCTCCACTATGGTACTTTTCTAAGCATCGTCGCCAAGCTGGCCCACGAATACGTATTCGATTTTATCACCGCCAATTCCGGCATATGCTTCCATTGGGACTTCACGTCCTGTCGCGTCGCGAGACATATTTGCCCTCCCTCTATTTTACTGCCCGTGCGGCTTCGTCTTTATGCTCTCTTTCGCTTGACAAATATTTTCACTTGAAACAAAAGGGGTGCAAACTTTGGTAAGATTAATATATGTTCGTATAGTGGCTAAATACAATTGTAGATGTATTTTCAGATGTTATATGAAAATACATAGAGATAATATGACATATCTTATTACGTTATATTATGAGAAGACAGAGTTCTGATTGACGTAGTGATTACCTTTTTTATCTAGACAAATTTGTTTTCGAGGGAAGTTTAATTACATGAAAATGTTATTAAAGCACACAAACATATAGTGTTGCACGCATTCCTGAAACTCGGGAACATGATACGAAAGAAAGGATGGGATAGCGTACAATACCGAATTTTATTCACGTGTGGGCATTGGAATTCGATATTTTCATGCGTCACATACATGTCAACGCGTCGACGAAAATGCCGTAATCGACACCGTAAACAATGCAAAAGTTCGCTGAATATACCGTTATAGAAACTTATATCTACATCCATATCACATATTTTCAGATTTTATTTCTCTTTTCCATGTATTTTTTCCTGATAACGCCTTGTTTTTGAAAAATACATTGTTATCGATCAATTATTGATCATTATTGTATGACGTATTGAATACGTCAAGACTGAAAATAAAATAATTGGAAAAGAAAAATCATTGCTAACATTTTAATTTATTTGCGAAAAATGTTTGTGAGAATTTGTTACGAGCGTAATTTAAATATACGTGTACCCTTTTCTAAATTTTAATGAAATTTCTTAACAGATTTGTATTATCTTCTATTACCTTCATTGATAAATTTATACTGTTTAAATATCTCATATTTTAAAATTTAATCTCCAATATTTCACTACAACAATAAAAATGAAAAAAAAAAACATTTGTTCTGCACCGGCCGCCACGCTAAATGGAGCACGGCGTCTGTAAAGCGATGTCGGCAAACTTTTAATCGGCAATTTGAAGTAACGCTTCGATGGAATCGGCCACATTCATTCGGCCGCAAATAAACTGCATTGGAACAATTGTTTGAAACAATTATTACTCGCTACCGCCAATTTAAGTAATTTACTACCGGGGGATCGATACACATGGTTAATGTATATACTTGTTTCAAAACGTGTTTAATTCATATTGCAATCAAACCTATATGAATTTTCCGTATTAAATTAAAATTTGTTTATGTTTTTCAAACACTCAGGAAGAGAAACAATATCAATCGATGTTTAATATCCTGCAAACAGTGTGTAAAATTTCTACATCAGACAATTCAATTATAATTTGAGAAGGGTTACATATACGCACGGCCTGTATAAATCTTTACGATCGATTTTTATAACAGAGAAAAATTTATTATGCGGCTCTTTAAAATCCGTTATATAGTTTAGTTTATATAACTTTAGTTTATATAATTGACATAGTTTGATACAATTCCGTTTTATCGTTGATACTGTTATATCAATAAATGCAATAAAACTGATGTTTATTTATTATGAAAATTATATTATATTTCAAATTGTAAGGATAATTGATATATTTTATCAAACTGTTTCCTAATACAATGGAATTTTCGTGACTGTAATAATTTTATTTTAAATTCTTTTACTGCTAGTATTTTCTTAATCTATTATTATTATATTTTCTAATAATATATTATTTTCCTCTTCCTTTTTTTAAATTTAGGAATTGCTAATATTTTTTAAGGAAAATGAACATGTTATAGAATTATTAAAACTAGACCTACTTCAAATATTTAATCTTTTTTTGGCTTAAGAAACCACCGAAATCCATTTACCTTTAATATGATTTTCTTCCGCTTTCTATTTTTACACCCTTTATACTTTGTTTATCTTAATAATATTGCGCTCTTAGTGTATCAGCATTAATCACGACTTAGACTATTGTGCACAAAAGAATTTAATGTTACTCTCAGAGTAAATCTTGTTAGTTGTATATGTCAGATGCATGAAAAGGCTTCATTCTGAGGGGCGATTTTCTCAAAAGGCAGCTAACAATGGCTGTCAGTTCTTGCTTCAACGACATCTGACCCGAATGGCACAGCTGCGGTGAATTTAATTGCACCTTGCTTACACTGGGATAAAGAATGACTCAAGATCGTTTAAAGAACGATCCAAAATTCTTGAAGCGAAAAATCAGGACGCTTAAATGGAAAACTTTTCAAAGTGTCTCATTTCTTTAAGAAGGGGACTGAAGTTTTATTGAATAGATTATATCTTATTTTTTATATAAAAGTTTACCACATATATATATATATATATATATATATATATATATAAAATGAATTTTGTCTATTATGCGAATAATGTAATCGAAATTCTCTGATGAGCAAAATGTTGTTTTAAAATAGTTTAAAATATCAGACTTTGATGTATATAATTTCTTCTAATTTATTTTCTTCTAAATTGCTCGCAAAAATGATATAACTCGACTTATGCGGTTTCTTAATTTTCTCTTTAACTTTTACGTCTTTATTTTGTTACAAGCATAGATTCTATGTTGTAAAAATTCTTATTTACAATATATAATATATAATTTTATAAATTAATATTTTAATTCTGTTTTGTTCAGACATTTGTCAAGAATATCTTTTAGGAACAAATTATATTTTCTTACTTATTTTTGTAATTCTTAGAAGAAATTATACATTTTTTTAACGTGTTGCAATAAATTATATGCACTGAAGTTGTGTATGCGATAATGTAAAAAATCTCTCTTAAGACTTAAGGAGTCCTTTACTATTTATTATATTCCCTTCCGAGAAGTTGTACGTGCGAATATAAAATACACGCCATTTTCCATATCAGATACAGATATTGCCGTTCACGAGCTCTCGTTTTACGTTCCAGAATGGATTTTCAATCGGCGCAGAAGAATGAAAGCCTTTTTCAGTGTTGCAGCGGATTTTGCATCGATCTGCTGCAGAAATTTTCCGAGGAAATTGGTTTCACTTACGAGCTCGTAAGAGTGGAGGACGGCAAGTGGGGTACTTTGGAGGTAAGCTCGAGCAAAATTCATGAAAGGTGCTGCTTACTTACGTCGCACGGAAGATAAATGTGTCTTGCAATGCAACGAGAAAATTCCCGCGTAGCATTTACCGCATCCGCAAACGGTGCGCTCGTTTCTTCTTTTGGAACGGTTAAAATTTCTGTCCTTTCATGTCTACGGCAGGCGACTAACACCAAGCAAGAAAAATGTAATGCGGCTTTGGGCATGACTGATAGCTTTCTACATCTCTATCTTTACATATCTGATAAATTTTTTGAATATAAAAAAAAATAGAGAAAGGAATTGCGCTTCACACTATTGCAACCCTATAGATTTAGTACTGTGTAATTTGAAAGCCCAATTATCTGACGATAATAATTCTCTGCAAGCACGTGTATTGACCCAGCCATTGATGACTATTATTACGAAATGTACGCATGAATGAGCTTCCGACGCGTTTAATTTCCGCTGCACAAAAGTTGCTTCCATCGATGCAACGATATTTACGCTTCAACGACAGCTTGAATGGCCCAAAAACAAATAATTTTCCATTTATCGTGCGTCCTAATCACGTTATCGCATCATCATCATTTCGCGTTTCTCTCTCGCGAGACTGTATTAAATTACGATCATTGGCACTGAAAATAATAAGAAAAAAATACCCGTTTAAATCTTGCATAGCATGCAAAATTCTCAGTGTTTTATTCCGTTTTATAGAATAATATATTTTTACATTTAAATCTACAAATATTAAATAAAATTAACTTATGTTTATTTATTTATGTTCTGTTTCTTTCGATAAAAACAATTTCGGCAATCGACTTTCTCGCAAATTTAACAAACGTCACGATTTATCAACTATTATACGCAGAATGGGAAGTGGAACGGGCTTATAGCCGATTTGGTCAACCGGAAGACTGACATGGTGATGACTTCGTTGATGATCAACTCGGAAAGAGAAGCGGTGGTCGATTTCACTGTACCTTATATGGAAACTGGTATCGCCATTATTGTAGCGAAAAGAACAGGCATAATATCGCCCACTGCATTTTTAGGTGAGAATTGTATTTATAGAAACTGCTCCACAAACGATACTTATAATAACATGTTTGCAAATCGGCAATATATGTCTAAAAAATACATCCTATCTTTATTATGAATAAACAATGTTACATAAATTGAGTAAAATATTTGCGGAGGCAAATAGTAATATTATTTCGAAACATTAATATTGCTACATAAATTAAGGGAATATTTACAAAAGCAGTAATTTCGTACGAATCGTTACCGCACGAAAATACGCGGCGAATGTCGCGGTAATGCTGAAACGAAATTCAGTTTAGCATCTAACAATGCAATTTTCAGAACCATTCGACACGGCTTCGTGGATGCTAGTGGGC
This sequence comes from Temnothorax nylanderi, assembly GCF_030848795.1. Classification (NCBI taxonomy): domain Eukaryota; kingdom Metazoa; phylum Arthropoda; class Insecta; order Hymenoptera; family Formicidae; genus Temnothorax; species Temnothorax nylanderi. The sequence goes on along the minus strand of NW_027249064.1, from coordinate 1,303,711 downwards.
ATTGTTGCTATACACGCTGCGACGGTAATGATACTACTATTTGAATGGGCATCACCCTCTGGTTTCGACATGAAGGTAAACCCTTCAGGCGCTGAGCAAAAACTGGTATTTTTTATTTCGCTTTTTATTAACTATGTGTATATATGTTTCCACCTCGTTCGCACTTTTACCTCTCAATGCACAAATGTCACAATTAGAATAGTTACTATAATTAATTCCAATGCATCCTTCGGTGTTTGTCAGTAGAAAAATAGAAAGCATATGTTTCTAGAATAATGTTATACCGACTTCTAATTTGCAGTTGTTTCATACAATTTTATATAATTAACAAAAATTTTTTTCCAGGAATCTATTCATTTATGTGTATTTATTATCATTACACAGACAGTGTGTGATATTTCCTATAGAATTATATAATACGTGATTTTTTTTTCAACGTGTTATGTATGATTATTTGTTTTGCATGTATGTTGCACAATTTCATAAAAGTCAATATGTTCTTACATAAACTAGTGATATTGTCTAAACATGTGTTCTAATATAAAAGATGTTCTAATAATCATAATCGTCAAATTATATTTTTAATTGGAAGAAGCGAGATAACGATATGCTAATTTTCTTCTAACGTGCATATGAACAGTTTAAAGTTTTGTTCGTGTTAATGTTATTATTACACGTTAAATTTTGTAAATGTTAATGCGTTATCGATTTTTCCCCTTCTGCAGAAGAATCCATCGACAAACCATCGATTTTCGTTCTGTCGCACGTACTGGCTGGTTTGGGCCGTATTATTTCAGGCTGCCGTCCATATCGACTCTCCCAGAGGATTTACAGCCAGGTCAGTGAAAAGGATCCCTTTCCCCAGGAACGTCGTTCTCCCGACGAATTTTAATTACCGACGCGAGATAGAACTCGAGCGACAAATTAGTCTTCCGCCTCTTCGCTTAACCATTCGAGATCGGTCGCTGCGCATAAATGTTCCCGGGCAAACATTTGCTTGCGACAACCGTTCTAAAATGTAAATTACTACGACTACTTATGAATCGTCAATCATATTGACTCGAATCCAAAATAATTCGATGTAAATTATGCAGTATGCTGATGCAGCTCGAATTTTGTGAGTCAAATTAATTTAATTAATTAAATTTGATTTGAGTAAAATAATATTTTGAGGCAAATATATCATAGTTATGAGGTTAAAAGGAGATTAAAGATAGAAGCTTGTTAAAATTAAATAATATGCTTCGGAAACAAATTGCAAACATTAATTTTGAATATTTATTTCACTGTTGAAACTGATAACATGCATATAATGTAACTGGAGAATTCCTACATAAAGACACTAATTAAATTAATATTAAAACATTAATTAACAAACAATTATCTTGTCGACTAAGCAATGCGTTTATTAATTCTCATAAACATTGCGAAATATCTAGATTTAAACATTTATAACATACATGCCTGACTTGAAGAACATAATTTGTAAAAATTGTTAATGCTAAATGTCAATATACTATCTACATAGATTTATGACAAACGTCTGGGCATTATTTGCCGTGGTCTTCCTCGCCATTTACACTGCCAATCTGGCTGCCTTCATGATCACGCGGGAAGAATTTCACGAGTTCAGCGGTGTGGACGATTATAGGCTCGCTAAGCCCTTTTCCCACAAACCCATGTTTAAATTCGGCACGGTACCGTGGAGTCACACAGACAGTACGCTGGCAAAGTACTTCAAGGAGATGCACTCTTACATGAGGGCTTTCAACAAAAGCAGTGTTTCAGATGGGGTCGAAGCTGTCATCAGTGGGTAAGCAATCTTGTGATATAACTTTATTTGTCAACATTTATGTTATACAATTAAAAATTGTATCTGAGAAATAGAAAGAAAAATCGAAGCAAGAAATGAAACAATTATTTAAAAATAACACAGTAGGTAGCATAGCAAATTTATATTCTGATAAAAAAATTTCTCTTTTATGTAAACGATTCGTGTGCAGATATTTATTTAAAAAATACATTTTTGGGCTTGTATGTTTTTGTTTAGCGCACATATTTTGTATAAAAATTGAAGAAAATTTTAATAACTGAAATAAAACATTTTACTTGATTCATTTATATGTTTGTGTTACATTCCAACGTAGTATTTTGCATAAACAAATACATCGGATTGAAATTGATTAAAGGAATAGGAATTTATCATCTCTAAAGTGGGGGATCCTTTACATCTAATTCTATAATATTATGTATATAAATTTAAAAAAGTCCCTTGACACTGGCTTCGTCGTAATGCCGATTTAAAGTATTCTTACGGGGATATACTGAGGTATAGAATATTCTGTTATAACTTCTGTATATAGAGATCTGGATGCGTTCATTTACGACGGCACGGTCTTGGACTATTCGGTCGCCCAGAACGAGGACTGTCGACTGCTAACAGTCGGGTCATGGTACGCCATGACGGGATATGGTCTGGCGTTCTCCAGGAACTCAAAATACTTACAAATGTTCAACAAACGGCTGTTGGACTATAGGGATAACGGTACTTTTATGCTCCAAATCTTTTTAAGCGTAAAATATTTTTATATCTAAAAGTTCTTCCTCTCTCTCTCTCTCTCTCTCTGTGTGTGTGTGTGTGTGTCTGTAAAATATATGGATATATGTAAATTTTACTCGACGGATCGATTTCTACGTCATTCTATCAATTCTAGGAGATCTAGAGCGATTGAGAAGATACTGGATGACCGGGACGTGTAAGCCCGGGAGAGAAGTACAAAAGAGCAGTGATCCGCTCGCTTTGGAGCAATTCTTAAGCGCATTTCTCTTACTGATGATGGGAATTCTTTTGGCGGCAGTCCTTTTACTTCTGGAACATTTATATTTTAAATACATCAGGCAGCACCTGGCGAAAAGCGACGACGGTGGCACATGTGCTATTTTTAGCCTAGTAAGCATCGCGGATTTTAATATCGCAAGAATCTCGTTTATTTCCTGTGCTATTTCTGGAACTAGGTCATTCTTAGCTTCAAAACTACCTACAGCTGGTGACAAATGTTTAAATGTTAATAATATTTTTTCAAAAATATGTAACCAATAATCTAAACTGCCTGTTTTTTAATAATGATAGAAATTGTATAGCTTTTGAGCAAAATAATTTAATTAATAACAATCTACTAGAATTTAATAACAATTAAATATAATACAAAATAAATGTTTGAAACGTATTGGCAATAATTGATAAAAGGATAAAATTCCACATGTAACAACATTTTAATATAAATATTACAGAAATATTCCTAAAATTCTTTACAAATATATCTGCAAATTTATATACATATATATTTTTATCTTATTCGATAATATCGATTTCCATATACTCCGGAAGATTAGTATTGGAATGAAAACTTGAAGAGGATAATAATATGCAAAATGTCTTATTTAAAGAGCGTAGGGAAGTCCCTGACCTTCCGTGGTGCAGTGTACGAGGCGCAGGATATCTTGAGGCATCACAGATGCAAGGATCCGATCTGCGACACCCACTTGTGGAAGGTCAAGCACGAGCTCGACATGGCCAAGATCAGGATACGGCAGCTTGAGAAGGATCTCGAGGCCCACGGAATAAAGCCCACCCAGACCAAGTACGCTCCGCTTTTCTCCTAATACCGTTTAATTCCGTATTAAGCTACGAAAGTACTCGACTGCACCGGGTATTTGCAATGCGATCGAGCGAAGAGCTGAATTGATCAAGTTTGAATCGCACGGTTTGCGAAGACAGAGGCTTGCCCTTCCCAATGATCAGTCATGCTATTCGATTATCTTCGAACTCGGTCGCTTAATATCCGATGAAGCGTCATTCCCTCGTGAGCAATTCGTTCATAACAGTTTTCCGTTCGACTGATTTTATTTCTTTCTCTACTAAAATAGGAAGAGTTCGCAAAGAGTTTTGAGAATAAATCGCTTTGATATTTGGGTCAGAAGTCTGCATGACAAATGAGGGGTATTGTCTGATATGATTAATCTTTTAATGCCGGAATTTTCTCTGAATTGAAACGTCACGGTTATATATGATGAAAAAATGAAAATCTAATATTATATACGAGTTATTGATATTGCAATTTCTTGATACTGAACGATAAAAAAATATGGTGTTTTTTAAGCATAAAAATAAAAGTGAATCAATATTGTTTAATATCTAGCCGCAATAACTTTCTATCCAATTTCAGCGCAAATATGCACAAGAAAAATTAAATTTATTTACATTTTAAACGCGATTGGTTTTTTAGTGTATATTTAAGGATATTATAAATACTGTTATACATCTCAAATAAGAATATAATGCTCATAAAAACAATTTAAAGGGGTTAAAGAAATAAGAATTATTTGTGAGGGGTATTTTCTTCCTTGACAATTATATCAAAACATTTTACTCAGCAATAATTAATACGGTATGAAATTGAGTTTAGTGTCGACATTGAAAGATTAATTTACCAATTTAAATATTTCCGCTGCAGAAAACGAGACGTTCAAACCGCCGACTAAAATTACGCATTGATTTTTCTCTAGATTACGATTTATGCTTTCACGAACGATACTTTTCGCAGAGTGCTGTCGCTTGTTTTCTATCCCCGAAACGGGAAACCTTTGTTCTAGAAAGCTTTCTTTTGAGTCTCTTCATCTTTCCACACTCTTCGCTTTCCACTCTCTTCCGGAAATTACTTCGCAAAGCGGAAGTGGACCCGTGATAAAAGTCTACGCATGCAGTTGCACAGTTATATATTCTACCTCTGTCTTTGTTCTAATATCTTGAACAAACTTATGCTCGGTTCTCCATGCAAATTTCTGCGTTAAAGTTTAATTACTGCGGAAATCATTGTTGTACAAGTAACAACGTTGAAGCCCGTATATCCCTTAAGACGAATTTTGCGGGCCGAGCTTAAGTAGTAACCTATTTTCTAACGTCACTTGGAATCTTGTTTGCACAGCATGCATCTATTTATAATGGGGCGAAACGTGCGTTTTCGATGAGACATCAAATCACGTCGACGTCTTTTAATATCGCGCTTAGAGATTTTATCACGTTTTCTTCTTTTCTTCGCGTTCTCTCTTTATTGCTGACAGGATCTTTTTTCGATTGCTGCCTTACATTAAAATTGCATAAATTAAATGCAATATTAAATAGCATTTATTATTAATGGACATGTTAATATAGTTTCTTTTTCCTTTGGCACTTCAAGAAATTTTAATTTAAGTATATTTCTTGGAAAATAAATTCTTAAATAGTTATGTTATCAGTGAAATATTTTAATAAATTGTATTTATATGTATATATAAACATTTTATATTTACTTCAAACATTGCGAGATTAAATTTGCATTTTTTGTGAGAAAAAATATAATAACGGGGAATTTATTTAGATATATTCAATTGAAAACGCTCGCTTTGCCACTTTTATTTAGTTTCGGTAACATGTATATTGTGTACACATTTATGCTTACATACGTACGTTAATATCCTATCGATTATTAGCACGCGCACTTGATTTCTTCTCTATTGTCCGTCTGCGGTATCACACGCTCACTGCGTAGATAATCGGAAAACCTGTTTTTGTTTCGTTGAGAAGCGAATCCATCGTCATGTTTGACAATAAAAGAAAAAAAAACTTTCCACGAGAGTGGAGTATACATGGGGTGCCCCGGGGGTGTCGTTTCGAACGGGAAATGGTTTATTTGGGTCATGTTAAGCGATAATTGGTCGTTCGACGACGTGAGAAGGAAGCCTGGCACATATCCACGTCGGCTTTTTTAAAGGAGGAAATCCGGAAATCTCGGCTGGTGGCGAGGGTGCTTCCAAAATTCGGACCGCCATACACCACCGGAGCCCATGGCGATGGAAGCTCCGCATCCGCTACCGCCATACTTTGATTCGTAAGTCCGCAATGCCAAACTACACGTAAGAACGTTCAGTGACGCAGGAACTAAAATATTCTTTTCGTTGAAGCTCCAATAAAATTCTCTCTCTGTTGTAATAATTTAATTTGTCATAATTGCTTGGAAAAGAAAGTCCTGTTAGCGATGCTACTCTGATTGATTTTATGTCTTTGCCATATTATAACAACACAACGACATTTAACACAACCCATACGAAACATTCAATATACTCTGTTCAATAGTTACCATCAATTGCCTATCTTTTTTTAAAATTAATCGGGACCTATTCTGCAGCGCGGGACATAATCGTGACGCTAATGAATTGCTCTATAGAGAGCTATGGCAAAACCCTCTCGCGAAGCCCTCTTCTCCCTGAACGTCAAACCATTGAAATCCTTTTTACATAATTACACTCCGATCCCACGACACAATTGGCACTCACACTTCGGAATTTATAGCAAACGTTCCTACGTCACTGCAATCGGTCTCACATGGTGTAGCAAAAGATCGTTCCACCGATCGATGAAAATTTTGCCACGACTCGCGCGATCCCGCGAGGCTCCGTTGTTTCGTAAACTCGCGCGACCTCCGTTCCCCTTGACATCACTTTATCTATAATAATGAAGAAAAGAGAATGTGTGCGGCGAAAGAAGAGACACAAAGAGACGCCGAGCGTCACGCGGATCGACGACGGCGGGCGCTTCGCTTACAATTAGAGAGACCAATCGGTAGAATAACAGGGATGTAGAGATTAGGTATTAGTCCGCTTTTCGCTTCTCTGTAGATTGGTAGATCGTCTTGCATAAGTTACGCATCAAGTATCTCTCGCTCATTACACTTTCGTGTAGTTCTTATTATCACGGACTTGTTCTTTTCTTTTTTTTTTTACTTTAATGTGCTCGAGAGCATGGCATGCGAGTTTCCAGGAGGAAAATAGTTAGATAACTTGGGCGTGTCGGTGCCAACAGTGTGCGCATTATAGGTAATTACCTGTGGTGGTTTGTGGCGGTTAATCGATTAATTACCTATAATGTCCGACGGCGACGACGAGACAATGACGCGGGATGAAAATTAAATCGGGGTGTGGAAATGTTGAGAAAGTGCCGTGACCGGGGCGAAGACGAGGAAGACGGAGAGCATGATAAAGTTTACTTTATACGTGTAGGAGGCAACTTTCGCGGTGTTACGATGGCGATGACATAATCCCCGATCGTTTATATTCAGGTACATCGATGCCGTCGAGGTTGCCCGTCCGAGGGATATGAGTAGAAACCATGTGGTCAGTACAGAATACGCCGAGACGTTCTTGCCCACGGAGATTTACAGGTAAAGACCAGGATTTATGCGGCGTTGTGGATCGAAAAGACCGATTACTAAAATGCGATATTACTCATCATAAAACGTACTATTAAAAATTTTACGAAATAAATTTTATATATACAACAATATTTATAAATAAAATATACTATTAAAAATTTTATAAAATAAATTTTACAGAAATATTAAAAGTTTTACAAAATAAAATTTTTTAACCGTACCTTCCAATCGTTATACATTTATCATATATGCATTGAAAGCGTATGATTTACCATTAATTTTATTTAAATAAATGATGCGTTACATAGTGACACAAAATCTATCAAACTTCGCGTATTTTTGTATTTAAATGTATGTAATTGTAATTGTTGGACGTATTCGATTTTTATTTATTTCCTGGTAACAAAGTGACCTGTATTTATATGTAAGTAGTATATTATATTAATGTAGCAAATTCTAAGCACAATGATTTTCGTCCTTTATACAAATTTCGCATCAGAGCTGTTTATTTTCTTGAAGTTTTATCTTGCCAATATTGCATTGCGCAATTACTTATTTATGCCATTCGGAAATGCCTCGAATTTTATGAAAATAAGCGGTTGTTTGTCATAGGATTCCGGATGATGATGCGACCAGGACGGAAATCGCCGAAATGGAGACAGTTCTGTGATCGTAAGAGGATCGGCTTCAGTCGCCCAATCGCGCCACGATGGAAGCGTATGGGACCGACTGAGGGGCCCTTTGAAGACTCCAGAAACGATGCGATTTAAACAAAAATCGTGTCCTGTTGCTCCTGCCTCGAACAACGAGCCCCACCCACATCAATTTTTCGTTCGGACAAAGACGCTGATCCGCTGATATCGATCCTCAGAAACTGTCGTCGCGCGCGCGGTGAAACAACGAGAGGAGGAACGTCGTCAGTGCCTATCAATGATCGAGAATCAACTATAGTGACCAAGAAGACATCACTCGGGGATATTTTGTGACTCGAGGAAGTGCATTTGTTGTTGACACTTGTGTTACGCTCCTGAGAAATGCATCCTTTGTGTCCTTTGAAATATCAGAAGGACTTGCGTGGCAGTTGCATTCACACAACAATAGTGATCGTTGCGAGGAAATGTCTCAGAAAATTACTGAATCTTCGGTGATGGTCGGACGAGCACTCGATAATTGAGCCGGATTTTGATCTGCGAGGGATTTATTTTTAACAACACGATCGACAAGGCATGTCATCGAAGCTAACTGCTTCGCGCTCACGTAGTTGTGTGCACATGCAAAGATTCGTTTCAAAATTTCAAACCTGTGCCTAAAATCGTCTGGACACGGCTCGTGATGCACTAGATGATCTATTAGGCGTTCTGAAATATGGTTAGTAATTTGATAAGAACAAAATAAAACTTTTAATTTTTTTAGAATACTTTGAGATGCGACTATCTCATTGAAACAACTAGTTTCCATTAAATGTATAATTTTTTTTATTAAATACTCATATTTTTATAATTACAAATTAATCAGTAGTAGAAATTTCTATGAAGATATTTATTAGTAGAATTTTTGCAGAAACAATTAGAACATCACTTTGTCCATGATGCATTTTTGTTTATTTTAATCCTAATTTTTTATTAACTTTGCATTTCTATTTGATATTTATCTCGATACTTTATTTACTTATTTTACTGCAATTTTTTAAGAGTATAATTTGCCTTTTATAAAAAAAAACTTGAATCTATATTTTAATATAGATTTTCAATCTAATTTTTATAATATGTTCCATTTATAATTTATAATTTTAATCCATACTATATTATTTATGGAAAAGAACAGTTACATTATTTTTATAAAGACTTATTACATTTTTGTATATTGTATTATGTATGTATACAGAAATATATACAACATACATATATTTTTATTTTTTAAGCATGTACCATCAGTACATATATCTTACCCCTACTTTAACTCGTCTCATTTTTTGCCTTGTCGTCTTTTCATTTTAATACATTTATGTTTTATATATTAAAATATAATTATTTAGAGGCGTCGTCGCCAGTGCAAGAAAGACAATTGGAAAAATTTCAATTATTACTGACAGCTGGAACCAAGGTCACGGAGGAAAAGGCACATATTTATTCAGGCACCAACAATGCAATAGATAGTTATGAAATTCCTAAATCTTTTAAAAAGGACATTCAACTTTGTACGAACTCGTGCCAGTTTTCAAATAAGTGTCATATGGTAATACGTCGATGCGAACGATACGAAAAGATTCAAAAACTGAGAAACCTAATCGATATCTTGATGGAAAATGTTAATGTGTACCATACGAAATACTTATATGATATCTAAGCCTGTATGTCGAATAAAATTAGTGTTAATGAGTCCGCATAACTATAAAAAATAATATATATATATATATATATATATATATATAGTATGACATATATATATATATTTAATATGGTTACATACACAATGAAATATTCTAAAAAAATGAACCTATTTGAAGACGTAATATGCTCAAAAACAAGAAGTGACATATATAAATATGAAATAAAAATCGAACCATAATGCGCGCGTACCTATCGTGGAGTGTCAGGACAGGTTATTTTTAAATAGGAAAAAGAAAATATCAAGCAAATAAACATAATCAGTAACAAAAATAAGATAACAATGATAGTTCAGTGAATCAAAAAGATAACGAACGAAAAACTAATAAATGTTTACGTCTGTATTAATAAAACGCGCGATGCCTAAAATTGTGATTTAAGTCGAATCTGCAGAAAAACGATTAATCGATAACAATTTACTATTCTTACATGTTTCGCAGATATTTTGCAAAACTATACGTAAATTTTATACATTTTTGTAGACCGCGTAAGTATAATATTCTTGAAGAAAGACGGAATGTCGTCGTAATCTTTGACACAACGTCCTGACAATCCGCAATAGATGATGATAACTCGAAATAACGAACAAAACCCTTCGAGCGAATTCGAGTTTTACGTGCGCATCGGATTCGAGATTTAAGATTAAAATTTTAAGACTTATGTCGCTGTATATAACTGCATTTATTCGTATAAACTTTAAAGTGCATTGCAGGCTACAGTATTTCTTATCAAAAACTGAAACATAAAATATTCTATCGCAACTATGTGTGCAAGATATCATTAATCATGATAAAGTATTGAAAATATTTTAAGAAATCATTTATTATCATCAATTTACAAGAAAAATTGAAATGGGATATTTTTATTAAATTAAAATGAGATATAATTACGATAAATAGAGCTTTATAATAAAGCAAATATTCTGTTGAATTAAATTTGTAGTTTATTTTTAAATAAAAAATATCAAAACTTGAAAGAAATCTTAAGATAGTCCTTGTTTTATTGGATTGTATTGGATAATTTTACCATTATTTTTTATTATTTGTAGAAAAATTTACATGGTAATTAAAATATATTGATTTAAAAATATAAATTTCATACATATAAACATGCATTAATTATAAAATTTATAAAATTTTCTGATATAAATTTTATTATTACGCATTAATTTTAAAAATATGCACTTAATTTATATTAAGTACAAATCCAAATATATATATTTTTTTACAATAAAATTTGTAATGAGTAAGAATATTATTAAGTTTATGTTTATTTTTACTGTCTTTAGGAAATTATGCTTTCCAGACTTGCAATGCACGTTAAGTTATACACGCGGAATGAAATAAAAATCAGAGCATACTTCGTAAGAAGAAATACGAAAGGCCTCGAGATGCTCGCGATCAGTTCCGCGCTTAATCCCATCCATAAAATCATTAACTATCCGTACTAATTATTGTGCGATGTGCGTGCGTGGATGCGAGTTGGGACGCAAATCCTCGTAATCCGCGTAGTATTTTAAGAAATACATTGCTGTCAGAAGAAAACATGTTGTTACTGTTGTTGTTAAAGATAAAGGGAAATGTTACGTTGTTAAGTCAAATGCGAGATAATGATCCTCAGAGAGTATTGGCATGGCGTATTCGAATGTATTATGATAATAATGGAGCCGGCAGGGTCACTCGAGTTTCTATGTGCTCGGACATTCGCGCAATTGATGATCTTACACGTTTCGATATATTTGTATGTCCATTGAACGTGTAAGAAAAATATATGTAATTTAAACTTTTAGGGAAAATTTTTTATTTCTCATGAAATCTCTCTATATGTAAATATCAAATTTTTTTATCGTGTGTGTGAATTATTCTATTTAAAATAATATTTTTTTTATTATTTTAACTATCTAATTTTGTTATAGATTCTCACTTATAAGTAAATATAATTTATAATAACTTTTTTATACTTTATAATAATAGAAATACTTTATTAAATTTCTGAGAGAGTTTATACATACACTAAACGGGTATTACAGTACATAAGTACGCGTTGGATGTTCGAGACGTTTAATAAAAATTGCAAACGTAAATAAAAGAAAAAACGTGCGATATTTGAATACTCCAAAGCTGATTATGCCAATACTGCCAGCTCCAAGCTATTATATACATATGCCATATGATTATAATTAAACTTCTAAAGTTAAGATCCTTATGTACATGAAATCTTTTTCACACGCGGGGGTCTCATTCCTATGCTGAAAACTCTCGTACAGGCGTGTGGAATGGATCTAATCCTCTTACTAGGTCTGAGTGGAGTGCAAGGCTTTATATAACAAGGATTTTCGATCCTTGTCGATTTCAGAGTGCATTTGTGCGCGATTCGCTCAGGCGAGGAGAACTTTCCACACGTGGCGATTCCTCTTCGCTTTACGTCTCAGCTGTTATAAATCTCCCCGCTGCATGCACGTGCATTCGTATAAGCTTGCACCTCCCGATTATGTTAATCCATACGAGCGACCGTTCTCCACAAATGCAAAGTGCCCCTGCATTTCGGTCATTTTCCGTTGGAAGGTGTGCGCACTCGCAATCTATCGCGGTATCGCTCGAACTTGCGCGGTGAGGAAGCTCCTCAAATATGTCGACAATAATCCTCTTAATCAAGTGGATTATCGTGCACTATCATGCGGCACGATTGTTTACGTCGACGCAACGATTAGCGATCCATTAACTTAATTAGCTAATAAGACTAATAGGATGGAATAATCGTACGATTTGATTTATCGATCAATCATCATTAAACGCTAATGGAACATGCGGGAGAGAATTGATGTGTACGCGAAAATTAATCCTGCGGATGAATTGCAACACATGTTCCCTGTCGCTTCTTTCAATATCGCTCACAGCGCGATTAACTTGAGCGTCTATTGAAACACTGCAGTGTAAACGCTGCGGACGATGCGACTTAATTAATTAATTTTATATGTGAATATATATATGCCGTGGGCCTTTATATCGAATGTGATGTTAAAGCAGTCACTATTGATCGTGGAGCGACGTTCTCCAGACACTGCCTAACTTTGAGCTGGTTTTTACCTACGGCGAGGTGACTGACGCAGCGATGCAGCGTGTGAATTGCGAAAGAAATTGAAATCGACTACGGGATAATATGAATCAATTTGCATTTGTCAGACGTTTCCTTTGTACTCCATCTCTCGTAGGTTTTATAAACGAAAATAAGTGTAGCAAATTACACCTCTGCGCAAAAGTTTGTTTCCTGCGAGTTGTAATCTTATGCGAATAAAAGAATCAACGAGAGTGCTATAAGCGAAAATTAGATTGCATTAGCGAAAGTAACTTTGCGCTACAACATATATAGATAAAGATCGCGTGATTATTTAATATCCAAATTAATTTGCCTATAAGCTTTAATTTAGTTATTCATATTCTTATTACTTGTGAACTATACACGTTATTTTTGTTCATATACGGAATAATTCCAAAAATATTCTTTACCATAGTGCAATGTTATCGCTACTGCAATTTCAGCTCACGTTACGATGTCATTACACTTAAACTTGAGCTTTGAGAGCCAAACGCGGTTAGTGAAGTTTCCGGAAACTCCGATGTCTTTCCCAAAACTGCAGTTTGTCAATCTCACGTTCCTTGAACTTGGTTTAGTGAGTGAATTTTCACTTCTCTTTGCCAGTTAGTCCTAATTTTAATTTCTAATCCGAATATCTTGAAAATTATACTATCGTACGATTTATAATTTGTATTAAATTATTAATTAAATGTTACATAACGTTAACTCACGCACAACTAACCACATTTGACTCTTAAAGCCCAGTTTTGCTTGCTATTCATTAATTTCAATATCGAGAACCTTTAGTTAATTAATAATTATTTACTTAAACTTGAATCATACTTGAACGGAAATTACGGTACATTGTACAAATTTTCATGTTCGTAAAATTTCTTTGACGATACGCGCTTTTAATATACATAACTAAAGCTAATCAAGAATTAGTCTTCTAATTCTCTTGCTTATATAAATCAAATTATTGCGAAACTCAATTGTAATGTAGGTAACAAGGACAATGCTTGTAACAACATGAAATCTGTCACAACGATTCGTCAATCATCAGAATGGTTGCGAAGCCCTGAAAAAAAATCACTGTGCGCACACACGAAATAGCGGCCTTAATAATTTCCAGTATGGTAGTCGCTGCGAACTCCTCATACTTGTAACTATTAGACGTACACTGAATTTTTTCGAACCGAGAGTAGATGACGAATGACTTCCTTTCAAGATCTCTGTCGGACTCAAATCCCTCGCCTTTTAAACTTTCTATTGCTAGCCGAAACTCTTTCGATCACGATCCATTTATTATAGGTAACTATTTAAACAAAGATATTTTCTCACGTCAAAATTGATCGGCCAAAATTTTATATTTAAATAAAATATTTATAATTCTAGAAGTTTGTAGGTGATAAATAAAATCATATCAGTCATTCTGATTAATTGTTCGATCAAAATTTACAATATTAATACGTAGATGTTACAAAAAATTATGAACGAATAAATTTTTTGCTGAAATTTGATACCTACATCTCGTGAAAAAATTGAGGTCTTATTAAATTAATCAACTTATTAAAGAATGTAGTAATGTTATACAAGAATAATAAATAAATATTAACGTCACTTTCTGATATTTTTCGTATAAAAAAATTATGAACTTACGTTGCATTGCGCGAGGATCAATACAACGAATAAAAAACGCCACTTTTTAGCGACTTATGGTCCAAAGGTTATTTTATTTCAAAGATAATCAAACCACATAAGTGATTAAATTATTCTTTTAAAACATAATTTTGTCATCTCTTAATCTAAAGTTTTCTTAAATTTTGTTCGTTATATTTTTGTATAGTATATATTAAATTATAAGTGAATTGGGCATATTTTTATTTACACATTATTCTCAAAGAGTGTACTCGCGCGAATCAACGAGAAAATCAGTTATTTATACCGCGAGCTGAACATAATGTTCGATTGTTGCATCGAAATGGTTGCGGCTACGATCTCAGAGCGCATTAACGTAAAAAAATTCTAAGACCCTAGATTAGATATGAAATCACCAAAGGCGTCGCACCCGAGCGTGATGGGTCACGCCGTTTTGTGCCAACCGAAAAAAGATTGCTGTGACATCACAATTAGAGGTATCGCATTGAGTATGTGTGCATACCAAAGGTATATGACCTCGTGTGTAGTGTATCGTACTCGTCGGTGTATTTGTACATAATGGGAAGTCTCCTCCGCTCGATAAACCCCACTTGTCCTCGCTTTCCGTCTTCGAGGACTAGGATATTAGCAAACAGGAAGTCCTTTAGGATTAGCCCTTTAGGCAAAGCCCTTTATATAGCAAGCGTGGCTTGGAAATGAAACCTCGCGATCGAGACCCTTGCGGCAATAATAAGGGTCCCTGCTCCCTCTCTTTTTCCGACTCTACTTCCGTCTGTCTCTCTTGGGGTCTAGGATATTGTATTCGTGTTTCTAGCCCAAGAGAGAGCAAAAGCAAAAGAACCCGTACGGTATATCGTATCGAAGTGAAACTCCTGTCCGTATGGAACGACGGCGTTCATGAGTTCCGCGGCGAAAGTGAACGGGCGAGGGTGAAACTCGAACGGGACGAACGGGGTTGCTCCGCGAACTTCGAGCAATTGTATTTGTAACGTGTACGTCTCGGCAGAACGCGCGAACGTCAAAAGGGCTTATAAGGAACATACGTGGTACGTGATTGTATGTTGTTTCCAATAAAACATTGTTGTTTTGTATACTAGTGGTCCTGTTTCTTTGTAAAGCGTTATCATTCTCTTAATATTTTTTTTCTCCTCTATTAATATATATAAAGAGTATAAAAGGAGTAATATAAAGTGATCAAACGTTTAAGAATAAATTATTTATTTTATTTATAATATCGATATGTAAAATTCAAGTTTTAATTAAAAGATTCAAGTATCAAAAGATTCTAGTATTTGTAATATTTTTATTATATGTCATAATAATTAATAATATATTATTTATAGGATCAAGAAAGATTTAATTATGCATATCAAATTTAATTGCTGCTAAATATAACGTTTCTTTTAATACAAACAATTTTGTATTTTGTATGTAAACTTTATTTTAATATTTTCTAATTAATATGTATTTATTTGTGACAACTTAGTTACGTATTACCTATATACTAATTTCTAAATATTTTATACTTATGCATCATCATATTATTGTCTTATATATTTGCTTTCAAATTATTGTTACCAGGAACAGAAAATATAGATATGTGCTTTCTTGGTCGTCGATAAAGAAAAGAACATATAACGAGATTTAGCGTTCATTGGTTTTGCAAAAATTTAGCGAGTACTAACGATTGTTGATAACTAAAGTAATTAAATGCACTATAGAACATTACATATTTATCGTCCTAATTGGAAGTATTGATTTTGATATTTCTTAGATTATTATTATCTTCATACAATATTTATTGTTATGAATATTGTAGTTTTTATGATAAAATAGATTTCCATTTAAACTATAGACAATAAACCAAATTGGAAATAAATCTAGTAAAATAATTTATATATTTTTTATCCTGTGAATAAACCAAGAAAAAATTATGTTGAAAATTGCCGAAAAATTATATGTTAACTTGCGTTAAGCGGCTGTATGTATATCTCTTTTTCTTGCAAGTAGTATTATTCAAAATTAGTAAACTAAATTCATGAAGAAGGCAATAGTTGAATAAAACATTCAACAATGTAGATATTGCTTTTAGTGACTGTAATTTACACGACTGTGATTTAAGTGAAATAAAAATCAGAAACATTAATCGCGTAAATCTTGCACCATAATATACGTCAGATCTAGAAATAATGTTAGCACAACGTTTTCTCGATCGTAAATCCGTTTTACAGCCGTAACAATAGAAGTGAAATTGCGAGAAGATCGCGCAATGGTCATCCGATAAATATCTGAAAACTATGGGCATACTGGTACGGTGGTCACATGTTAAAGATTTCACGCGTATCGCATTACGACAGATCCGCGTCATAAAGAACGAGAGCGGGGACCCACTGTTGCATTGAATGTGCGTTGTTGCATACTGTTTATGGCCCTCCACGGAACCCCGTTGCTTCTCCGGTGAATCTGCATTTATTGCCGTCTAAATAAAGTGCCGCAGGCATAAATTGCTTGTTATAGTGGACGGACCCTAGCGGTGCAAATAAAACGAATCTAAATGTATACCTAAAGGCACGACTCGTTCCTTTTTATCTCTTTATGTATCACATATATCTGCGCAAAACGGTCCAACGAGGGTCGAAATAGGAATGATTAACTGGCGAATTCATTCGGCCAATGTAAATAAAACCATTGAAATGCAAAAAATGTTTACCCGATGCGCGAACGACTAGGTGATATGAATATTATTGCATGTGTTTGAACCGTGTAAAATAAATGAAAAGAAAAAAAGCTATCAGAAATCCACTTTGCGTCGTGATAATTACAAAGTTAAGAATTTATTATCACAGATATAGGTTCTATTTTTAATTTATTTTAGCTTTTCTGCTATTTATATTTTTACCGAACGCTGCATTTTTATGTACAACGTACTGTTAATTGTGACGTATGTAATGCATTGTGATATCAAGCACTGTAATTTTATCATAGAAAATTGCAGACGCGAGTTTACATTGACATTTATTTTACTTGATTCTGACAATGTTTTATATAACGTTATACCTGTGTATCAAAGACGCAGATCTTATTATCGATCCTTTTCTTACCTGCTCTCCAAACCCAACGACTCTTTAACCATTTCTATTTTTTCTTCTTTGAATTATTTTCTTTCTCTCGAGGATACTGTAGTTTCCCAGAAATGGCGAAAAATCGACAGAACTATTAATTGGTTCTGTCAATCCAAACACGAAAGTGGAGTACCCAGATGGCAATGGAGCTCCGTCGGAAACGCGACTCATGTCGACCGGAAAGATTGCGCCGCGATGGAACATCTGTAATTTCCATTAGAGCAACTCCAACTCTCTCTTTTTTGTTAGCCGTAGTTACAATGTTACAATATTTTCATATATTTTTTTCATTATAAGGCGTATTTCTAGTCAAGGCAAAATTAATCCTAAACATGCATTATTCTCTCTATGACATAATAGACTAAAATTTTCTTATTTAGCATTGAGATGTTAACTTGTTATACGATATAAGATCATATGTTGCATGTCGTTAAAAAACTGCTCTTAATATTTATATTTCTCTTAATATTTCTTTAGTAAAACCCAATAGACTTTTATTCTCGATAGAGAAGACTAGGAAAATATAATATTTAAAATAAAATATTTTTCATAAAATGTACCCAATAATCAAAAAGTAAAAATTTTTATTATTAATATAATGCAAAAGTTAAACGAATTTTAAAATAATATGTCAGAAAAATTTGTATAACAATTAGATCGTGTCCATTAATTATTAAAATAATTAGAATAATTATCCCTTTTAATTTAATATGCATACATAACGTATAATACAATAATAACAAATTTTATATTATATTTTCCATTTCTCTCTCGTTCAATATAAATAATTTACAAATACCAATATTTTACTGTCGTAATTCCGAAAATGCAACAGTAATATTTAGCGCTGAATCAGAAAATGTGATAAACGAATTAATTAATTAACGAAACGCACATGATGTAAAATCCAGCACTAGATTTCACAAATTAAATTTAATATAAAAATACAAATAAATGTAAGTATTGTAAATGTGTATAAATGTTATATGTTTTATTTTAATAAGGGCGGAAAAAGTATAGTTAAGAAAGTTGACTTTGATGATTGGATCTATACTAAATAATATTTTAATAGACTAAAATAATAAGACGCTTAAGCAAGTGATAGAACGTACATAGGCGATAGAAAAGTGTATATCAGAGAATAATTTTGATTTTATTATTTAGCGCTAAATAATGCCATGTACAACGCCGTTTTCTGTAATTTCTGACGGCGAATACATAGAATACATAGAATATAACGATGAACCCTCGTTTCATTTGCCATGAAGGCTAACTATTGTCCAAACGAGATCTATCACGATGCTCATTTATACTGTGACCTAATTAACGCAGATCGTGATCGTTATGATACTGAGCGAGCCATATTCCCACTCATCCACGCACATGCGGCTCGTCTCCAATTATAGAAGTAAAATTGGAGATAGGTACGCGTGCGCCATGCTAGAAAAAAATTCTGAGAAATAAAACTTGAGATCTTTAAATTACAGAATTTGAAATTCAAATTCCTTTTTCAAATTACGTAGAAAAGTTTAAAATGCAGACGTGACAAGAATTCCATGATTTCAAATAGCCAAAAATTCAAAGAGCTTACAATTTAAATCTGAAAAGCATAAAAATTGCTCTCGAATTTATATATCCAAGAGTTAAAGAATCCTAGTTTTTATAGATTTGAGATTAGATACAAGTTAAAAAATGTTTATTTTATCTGGAATTTTATGTGATTTAAAAAGCTATAAAAATAAATTAATACACAGACTCGATAATCTCAACATTAGTCTATTATTTTTATAAATGATTAAAATTATTGAATCAATAACGATTACGGTCGTTGCTAATGAAGCGTTTTACTGAGGAATCTAACACAATGTCACAGTAAGTAAGTAAACGACTGCACTGCTTAATACCGAACATTATAGCATCACGAAAGAGTCTTTTGGTTTATTCGTACTACTAGCAATGTTACTTGCATCGAGTCATTAGCTGCGTTCCGATACCAGTACTGAAAATCTATAATGTATGTGACGTAAACTATAGATTTTCAGTGAACTGGCAGTGAATATCGGAACCCAGCTATTCTAGTGTGCGACGTAAATATATAATACAGTTTACGTATGTATATATATACATATACACATGTATGTTACGTACGGTGTTGGCATAATGTGTTAAGATACAATAAACTAAAGTATTGTGGAGTTTAGCACACACTCGTGAAATTAGTAAATGTCGAAAAAAGATTATTCGACTTAATTAATTATTTTGTATGTAAGATCGACGAATTGATTCAATCGTTCTTTTAATTGCTAAATAATCGTCTAATTTGATTTAATAATAAAGATATATCTGCATGCGAGAATATATGCGTAATGAAAATAATTTCTTGCACATATATTAGCTAATCTATCTAATAATTACGAATCCTTGAATTTTTCTAATACGTATACTAATCTATGTTTTATTAGAAAATTTCTTAGTCAAGATATGATATCACGCGTCAAAAACTCAAATTTGCCATAATCAAAGAATCGATCGACAATTATATGGCATAGACAAACCATTTAATAATAATTTGACGTTATAGTAATGAATTAACACAAATATAATACATAAGAATAATTTATGACAATTACTGATATATCAGTATGTATTAATGTTCCTCATAATTTTTTACTTGGAATTAATAACAATAGCAAAGTCATGACAAAATTATTAGTCAATCGATCCTTCGATCGCGCTTCGACTTGTAAGATTTCACGCAGTGATCTGTAAGATCTTAATAAGCAGAGGTAAAACTAAATTTAAAAAACAGATATAAACAATAAGAAATATGTAAAATACACCAATAATCACATATCTCAAGATTTACATATATAGATATATATATTTACTTAAAATATAAACATGTAAAAAATTTTTATAACTTGTGCTTTCTCTTTTCAAAATGTTATGTAGAAATGTAGAAATGTTAACTATCTAATAGCCTTTAAATTTAAAGCGATACTTTTTAAATATGTCAGGATCTAAATACATAATTGCATAATCTAATGTCAAGCATTCTGCTTGGAGCTGCCTCTGCACAAAGGACGAGAGAGAGAACGAATCGTTTTTATCGTCCGACACTGCGAATTTATCCAACGCTCGGTTTGTCACCTGGTGATTCTTTTACGAAAAGAACTGACTGAATCGGTTGTCGTTTTGCGCACACATTCGTGAATTCAGGACGTGCAAAACGTGACAACGGTAGCGACCGGCTAATCGCGCATCGTTTTCAGTCCGAGCGCACATGTCACGTCAAGTCTCTCTACCTTGCTAAGTTCACTGAAACGAACGGACGGCCGATGAGAACGTCACACGCAGTTTCCTCGAGGATCACCTTGAGGACACGCCACAAACCGGTGATTTGCGCACAAATATTCCCCGGGCGTTTAGTCCCTCCCTCCGGCCTTTTTCGCAAATTGATCACTGCACCTCACAGACGAAGAAAGTCTCGAAGCTACAGGGACTGTCATTCCATTTGAGCCCTTTGCCGTCCCTGTTCCAGAGCTCCAGGCAATGCTCCTCCTCGCCATTTTCGTATCTATGGAATGGAAATAAAGGTATTAGAACAGTAGGTATTTGAAATCCGCACTATTTTTGTTAAACAATAAAAATTCGTGAGAAAGTATGTTATTTAATAACGTATTCGATCTTGGTTAAATTAATTTATAGTTATACATGTTTTCAGAAAGAAGAAGGACATGTAATATAATTTCGTATTATATAAATGTATTATAATCACGTAAATATTGAAAACATTGCAATACAAAAGATTAATATTTCTCCAAAGTCATCGAAATTTAGTTTCTTTCTTCATTAAAATTAGAGCATGTTCCTCACTAAAGATCCCATAAGAAGACTCAACAACTTTCACCGGAAACGAATTCTAGTACCTCGATAACCGATTTATGGTAATGATATCGCAACGGTAGGGGTAAATGGAATTTGCGCGATCGATATCAGAAGGAATGTAAATTGTTTGCGATCGTATAGCAGCCTTACCGGAAATTATTTGGTTCGCCGACGTTCCAGTTCTCGAACGTGATCGGCCTACCGTTAGCCATCCAGAAAAAAGTTCCCTCCTCGGCCTGGTCGGTGCCAGAGGTCCAAAAATGCTCGTGGCCGAGACCGAAGTCCTTGATATGCTTCTCAAGTCTATCATTCTCCTCTTGCGAGGCTATACTCGCCAGATGCATCCCGTGATAACGACAGTATTGCGAGGCTCTGTACCAGTTTGCCTGCGAAGCAAAGAAGGGATGGTTATATTTTATCCTAATGTTTCCTTTTCGGCGAAACGCCATCAATTGTACAAAATGTTCTGCATAAAATATATGCGGAATAAAATATGTTAAAAATTAATGTGCTATCGTAATAATTCATTATCATTACATTTCAATTAAATATCGATCGACATTAAATATTTAAGATAAAATATTTATATTTAATATAAAATATTTAGTACTGTACAAATAATATATAAATTGTTTATAATGGTGGACTAAATCATCATAAATAGCGATTGTGTAAAAGAGTATACCATGAGAGAGAAATGCGATGACCTAAAGCGTTATGTTAAACGTTAAACGCTACAATAATTATGGCAAAGAGAAACGCTTGAACTCAATGGTAAATTATGTTTAAACAAATAATAGTAGAGATAAGTTGTCCTTAATAATCACATATAGTATATGTGGTCGTTGATCATAGCAGATTGGTCGGTAATAATAATTAACAGCACCCAGATTGTAGGGGCACATTAATATTCACGCTAAAGTTACATAATCACCATTCTGGTATCGATTTCGGCAGATCATATTCGAGAACCTGTTTGGAATATTATTAACAAGTTACGAACGAAATCTGTTATTTAATGTGTCAATAGTGCGTCAATAATACTATAATCATCACACGAAAAGTAGAAGCAAATGTTCCAATAAAGTAGATTAAATTTTTTTATAAATAATCAAGTAATAAGAGTATTATGTAGAGTATAGAGAGTAACTCAATCATTAAATGCTAAGATTTATTTTTAGACAAAACTAAGTTACACTAAAAATATTAAATGTAAGGAAAAATGCTAATAACAATGTTTTTAATATAAATTTTGTTTTAAATTATAATAAAAACATTATTATTAAAAGAAAAAATCTTTCTTCCTTGACAAATTAAGTTTTCTAAACAATAGGTTCTGGACTTTTTTAAATGTTTTAAATTTAAGATTGATCTTTTATCGTTTTCCAAAACAGTCAAGTACGTATATAAGTGTATCTCATATTTAACCAAGTGAAATTATCAACTCAGCACTGTTTAACTTGCCTCGGGCTGTTTATGATAGCACAGAAATGTTTATTAGTAACCCGCGTATCGCAATATTTTATGCGGTTAAGAGAAATCTGACGAACGTTCAACATGCAGCAAATTTGTATTTCGATATTTCAATATTACACGATCGGTTGTGTGGGTAACTCCGGTCATTCGCGCTGCATTATGTAATTTTTATGACCGCGGTACGTTGCAGAAGCGTATAAACGTCGTTGACATCATCGACAGTGGTCCTTTACGATCGTTACGAATTTCCTCGCGGCGTTTCGTCGCATTCACGCTTAGCCACTGCGAGCAACCATTTAAGTGCAAAGTTGGTTCTCAGCTCTCACATACCGCATACGTGCCGTCTCCAAGTATCTATTCACAGCATCCTTGATAATGCAACACATTACGCAGCATAGTGCAACGCATTCCTCTTCGCGATAACAAATAATCGCAAAATCAGGCTGCAATGGTAAGTCGCACTTCGCAGAAGTTCGTGTGTGCCGCTATGCAACTCTATTCGTGATCCTCAAAGTCTCTTATCAACATAATTAGCACGCATAATACACGTTCACTAAGAAACTGGATTACCCGCTTGGAATTCTGTGAGAACGACAACGCGGCCGTTACACGTATATGCAACAACTACACTACGCTTCTGCGAAGTATACCTACATATATTGTGCAACTTTCGGTAAACTTTGTATATTTTGATAATTCGGCGAGTTGTCGCTGTATTATGTCGGGCAAAATATCGCAATAGCAATGTTAGCTCAATTCAAATTTGTCAGATACGACATACAAATATATTTTTTATTATTACTATTAAAACATTTGCTTCAATATTTCGTGAATATTATAGTATATATTCAAATAAAGAAAGTTTATTACAAGTTACATAAAAACCTTAGCATATGTACATTGCTTTTTCATACACAGACTGCTTAAGAAAAGTGATTATCGTAAATTAAAGCAAGCAGAATTTTGCATATTTTGCTTGTTTTGTGGAACTTAATGAATCTTTTCGGATCTTAAACGCTATGCTAATTAAAGTTTGCCCGAATTAACATCGTCGGTAATTAACACCGTTGGTAGCTAATGCTTATGTAAATTATTTGTCTTAACTGCAAACTGATCTCCCTGTTAACATAACAGGAACTAAACTCGGAATTAATATACAAGTACATATAAATCAAAT
The DNA here is from genome assembly GCF_030848795.1 of Temnothorax nylanderi. Lineage (NCBI taxonomy): Eukaryota > Metazoa > Arthropoda > Insecta > Hymenoptera > Formicidae > Temnothorax > Temnothorax nylanderi. Next base: position 1,279,680 of record NW_027249064.1, on the reverse strand, counting down.
TTTAATTAATTTATTTTAATAAGTAAATTAGTTTTTAATTAGTTTTTAATTACTAATTAAAAAATTAAAAATTCTAAAACAATTTATGTGAGAAAAGAGTTTGCGTAAATTCGTTTTTAAAAAAGAATCCTGACAATCTTTACAAGATATGTCACAAAAGTTTCATCTCACCGTCATAATTATATAAAATACTTTTGTGCTATAAATCTTTTATTATATTTAACCTTGCAATATTACTACCGCGATAATTCTTTTCCAACAATTCATTTTATTTTTATTTTATTTTATTTATTATTATTATTATTATTGTATTATATTTATTAGTATTATTATAATTATTATTAGTTGTTACAATATCTGCGTATGGCATTTATCGTATATTACACATCTTTCATCCACGCATTTAGCCGTTCAGAAAGAATTTATTCAAGAGCATGGTAAATATTGTCTCTCGTTCCGTCAACGTCAACGGTACCGAATTTCGTCGCTGCTCTCTCGTTGCTCTTTCGACGATCCGTCCGGTGTGTACGGTGGGGGGCAAAGTGGAACGCGAAGGACGCGAAAAATCGAGTGTAACCCGCCGGGAATGCAAATAAAGCGCAATAAATAGAGCGCCGTCGCGATTGCACCGGAGCGGCCCGACACGACGGCGTTGCATTACCGCGCTGGCATTCCCTTTCCGCTCGAATCTCGCAGTGTGCGCTCTCCTGCACCGCGTCGCCACGAAACGTCGGCACGAACCCGTCGTTACTCGTGCACGATGGCTTCGCTTAAGCTCTGTCTATGTTCCCTAAACGAAACAGCAATCGTACGTGACGATCAATGGCAAGCTATTGGCTTTTCGGTTCCGAATATTCGGCTCCGTCTGTTTCCAGGCACATCCGCGCCACGGAAGAAAATGAAGATTAAAGAGAAAGTAATTAATAGATGAAAAAAGTCATGTGTCTTTTCTGATAAGAAAAAAGCAAGTAAAATTTATGACTGATATAATCCTACTGTAAAAGTAATATAGTTATGTAATTATATTGGAAGCAGAAATAGCAGGAAATTCCACGGTGTTTATTAAATATTCTCGTTTATTCAATAAGAGTCATTAATATACTTCAAAAGAAAGTTGAATTACCTTTTAACAAATCTAATCTTCTGTTCTGCTAGGTTCTTAATTATATTTTCTTCTTTTAATGGTGAGCATTGCGCAATAAACTTTATTTCAAATTTTAATAAAAATTAAAATAATAAATGTAACATTTTAATATCTTTTAGTTTAGGATGCAATTCTTAATAAATCACATTGAGACATCAGCTTCAAAAACAAATACAAAATCCCTTTAATTGATCTATATAGGTAATGTATAGCAGGATCGACATATATCTTGGTCCTTCAAAGACACGCATGAGTGCATATCTTGTCACAAATTAAACAGACGGATTAATTGAAGCAGCAAGGGACCAAGTGGTATTTAGAAACTTGATCGGGACTTTTACCCCGAAAATCGCCTCCTTTTCTAACTCAAATAAGTTCCCCATCGAGGAAAGAGGCAAACATCTTCTGTCGTTAGAAAAGAACCACGAAAGTCGGTTATTGCCCCGCAAAGAACGAGGTTGTTTTGCAAGGTCTCGATTAATGGGGCGCCGACACCATTATTTGCTTGCGAAACAAAGAGGGGCGCTCGTCTTCAGCGTGATCCGATTAAAGGAGAGGTCAAGAGAGAAGGAGAAAATCTCCACTTCTTCCCTCCTCGCGCTTTCGTTGCGAAAAGCCCGCTTAAACGAGTGCCCTTACGTCACTTCCATCCATCTCATAGCGATAGTCACCTCGGCCGGATCCGCAGCAGCGCGATGGAATTACGAAATCCGTGTTAATAGCCGCGTGAGTCAATAAAAGCGCCTAGGCTATCCGGGAAGCCGTAATAAGGGCGACTCTAATCGATACGATTGTGTTCGCGCGCGAACGGACACGCGTTTACACACGTCAGAACCAGGAATGTCGCTCTCGAAAAACCCGCATGAGATCAGCACTACCTGCGAAATCGTCGAGATAGAAGATACGCTTTAAACTTTAAACTGTCACACGTGTCATAAAAAGATAGTATTTCATGGAAAATAATTCTTAAATATTATATATATAATATTAAATTAGACATAAATTATTTTTTGTTCTTTGAGCTTGTGTAAATATAATTTAATACTTGTAATTAAAAAAGAAAAAACCCTTACGTTATAAATGCTGGATAAGATGTTTTAGTAAGAATGTGGCATTGTTTAAACTTATCAATGTGTACCTAACTAGAAAATTTCTCTCTACTTTTGATTTATAATAATAAGATTGGCATTTGCAATCTGAAATCACTTTTACTAGGAACTCTTTCAATTTTCCTTCACATGGCAAATATGTCGTTTCAAAGTGTGTTTTATCTTCTTTCTTTCATCACGCGAGCTTCCTTGCTATAACTAACACAGAGTCGTTGTTATCCGAAAAGATCCTTACTACCCTAGTCCCTGGCATTCGATGCACCGTAAAACCGTCCGTGACAGCAAAGCCGGAAAGTTACGAGCTCGGAAATAATTTGATAAAGTCCGAGACCCGGGTCGGGTCGGCGGTTCGGTCAAATAAATCAGCGTAACTGGCAGGAGCGATACCTTGAAGAAGATCCCCAGGTAGTATCTCTTCTCGCCCAGCTTCAGTAAAGGCATCGTCCATCTTGAAGCCGCCAAGCTGCTGCTGTGTTCGTCCACGCAGTTTGGACAGTCGTCTGCAAAGAAAATAGAAAGGCTATTAATATCGATACGTTTTTAAACAGAATGAATGGTAAAAAAAAGTACGATACGCGTTTATTTTTTTCTTGCACCTGACAATATATTTAGTCCGCACATTGACGTAGAAGAAATTTAATCTCTAAGGATACCTTCTTGCGCCAAATAAATAATGGTTTCATTTAGCGGCGAATGGCTCGATAAGAAAGACATTTGCAAATTCGAAATTAGTTGCGGAAAATATCAAAATATATCTAATAATAATTTAACTCTAATAATAATTAATAATATATCTTCACATATATTCTTGTATACATTTCTAAGTTTTAAAAAATTTTGAAGGTAATATATTAAATTTCTCAACACCCAACTATTACAAATCAAATGACGTTTTGTTTTAATATTTACATAAATTTTGGCATTGATCTATGAATCTAAGTCGTCGCAATGCAAGACTTCGATACGGTATTTCAAAACGCGTCAGCTTTCTAGAATTCCTTTCGCATTCATTTGCAAATTAATTATAGTCCTGACTCAATATTAACATCTTCTTTTAAAATACGCCCACTTCAAAAATTTCTCCAAACATTTCGTCTCTACTCATAGATATTCATCTACCAATAAAACATATTGACACGATATCCTTTTTTTCCTCAAAAGAGAAATTTTTCGTATAATGTTGCGTCAACTATATATATAACTTCTTAAATTATGCAATAAAATTTACCGGATCAATTATAGATACAAATCAAATATATTACTATATTCAATAAATAACTACTAATAATTGAATTATGAAATTAAATAATAAAGTAATATATTATTTATCAATATTATTTCATTTAAAAAATTCTTAATTTTTAATATATTCTTATAAAAATATATTTCATAAAAACATAAAACGCTTCTGCGAATAATACATAAATTTCCGTAAGTTTTCTGTAATCTTCCGCAATTAGAGAGTTAAATATTTGCATATCATTGAAACAATATTTATTTCAAAAATGATATTAAGACGCTTCACCATAATGTAAACTGAATTAATTCGCGTCAATTTAACTCGCGTTCAATTTACAAAAGGAATAGAAGACACAAAGTGAAATTTCATGACGGCCTTTTCTCCGTTAGTATCTTATTAATCAGTAGTGCATTCGGTTTCTCCGACTATATTAGGAGAACACAGCAATTGCGACTGAGGACTTCAGCAATTGCAATTACGCAACGCGGAAGAGATCACATGTACATCTATGTGTGTGTGCACATGACTGTGCAGTTGTCTCGTTTGTGCCTTTACGCAAAGCAGAGTCGTCAAATGTTAAAACCGCAACAAAAATATTGTGTATTTGTAAAAGTATAAAAACGAAAGCTAATTAGGACAAAGTATGATTTATCTTCAATCAAATGACAATTATGCTGCGATGCGGAAATTATCGCGCTACCTTTTCTGAGAAAGTATAGACACTTATGTAGATATATATGTGTGGATTTCATGGATGATTGCAATATCGTATTAAAAAAGCCTAATATGCTTTCTATATCAATAGATATTTCATTCTAGTAATTTATAAGTATATTATCAATACAATATATATATTATATACATATATAGAAGTACTTTAAAACAATAATTGAAGCATATAAAGTCTGTGTGTAACTTTAAAAAATTTTTTAAATATTTTACATAAATGTTATTGTATAAATACTGCTTTTTTCTGTAATATATGTAATATATGTAAATTAATATTATCAAATTTGCTAATGTTGTAACGCATCATATTCGTAAATAAACGAATAATACACAAAAATAAAAAAAGATGCTGTCTTCAATAACAAATGAATGAATTATATGGAACAACGAAATCCCACGCTCGTAGTATTATGTAAAGAAGCCGAGTATCGAGCATTCTAGTAACCTTGATCAAACAAACGCGAATTATGGAGATACAAACGCATGCTTTGTGTCTCCCATATGACGACGAACGCTTTCACCGGCTCACGCACTTCTCGTCCCGATGCGATTCCATTCGAAAGTTGTCTTGCAACTCGATTGTCGAGAGACGGGTCAAAGTAAAATGCAAAATATTTTTACAACGACAGCGGGCGATGAACGAGAATGATTAATAACGTCGCCATAATAGCCGTCGTCGCAGACCAGGCTCATTGTACTGTGTCGGAGCTGTGTGTAATACGAATACGGCAATATCGCATTTTACACGGTAGTGAGAATCACGGAAATCTCTGCCGCCGGAGGATACGTGATACCTCGCGTGCGTTTGCGTTTGCGTTTGCTTTACCGTGTTCTATGCAGTAAGGCTGAGTTACAACGGTTACACGAGCAGTTGCGTAAACCGCGAATTCCGCTGCACGTCTCGCCGGCGCGACGTGAAATTTCGGCGACGATTCTGTCTGTTCTGTTTACGGTGCGACGACAGGATTTCTCCGACGAGGCTCGTTCGTTACATAGCTCGCGTGTCATGCGTGCGTGCGTGCGTTCGTGATGCCTACATCGTCGTTCCGTTAATTGTCGCGGTAAATGAAGCGCGCTTTCGCATAAGCAGCCGGGAGTGGCTTTTTTCGCACTTTCGCGCGCGCGATGCACCGCGGGCGAGTCACTTTTCCTCATTCACTCTTTTACCGTCATGTTAATCTCGCTGCTGTTAACAATATTCGTTGTTATTCTTCCTTTCGCATTTTTACGCGTTGTACATGAAACGCGAGATTGTAACATTAGCGCTACGTTACGAGGCAAGATAGATTAGCAGCTACATTTTTTATCGTTTATGTTATCGACAGACTGATGATGTAAAAAAAATAGCTTTTTATTTCTGTATGATAGATGGTGTAAAATATTTTCTGAAAATCAGTGATTGATTTACAAATAAGTAATATTGATTAGTAATATAATAAAATACATAAAAATTACATACATTGATTATAATAGCGGGGAAAATCTTAGCTTATTAATTTTTTTTATAATACATATCTAATGCATAGGTAAGTCTTGAGATTCTCTTTTGGTACTTATAAAATCTTGGCATCTCATAAAATTTTTTTAATTCCCTTAAATATTTGTTTTATTTTCGCTAAAATTTTACAGTTTTTATTCAAAAAGTGTCTCTTGAGTTTTTATCACTAAGTCTCCCGATATTTAAAGATTCCTCATCAAAAAGAAATCCATGAAAAATAGTGATAAAATAATAGTGCTCGAGTCAACTCGATTCGTCGCGCAAATTGAGCGAGGTAATACGGCGAAATTGCATCGTGCTAAAGTTCGCGACCTTTGTAAAACTGAAGAAGATGGCAAGCAGACTAGACGACTTCTTGGTTTCATCGGCGGGCTAATTAGGCTGGCGTACTGCATATTTTAATAATCGCCTCGTTAATCTCCGCGCCGCGGCGTCAGAAAACATTTCGTCGCGTTAATATTCAGCGGACTTCTTAATAGACACCTCCGACTTTTGCTTCCTGTTCCACTTTTTGGTTCCACAACATCGCTTCTCGTCACGCAGAATACAAGATGGAAAAAAGATAAATTACTTCCATTAGAGGAGCCATTAACGGATCTCGAGCTACCACAACTTTTATTATTCGAGTTTTTATATAATTATGGCTCAAGTTCTCCGATACCGATAATAGTGCATAAATTTTTTAGAACGTTCTGTAGGATTAATAACAGAAAAAAGTTGTTTTTAATTGTGGTAATTATCGTTTAAAACTAATTAAGTTTTAATTTTTTAACCCACTAAAAGATTCTCAGTAGAAACATTACATTAGTATTAATTTATGAAATTCACATAAATTTAAATAACATTAAAAAGCAGTGTTATCTGTTCCAAAAAGTACAATAATGGGTAATCCACTGTAACAACGATAAGAGCCGTTTTTTGATTAATGTGAGAGGAAACATAATCGTAGTATAATAAAATGTGCCCTCCGGTACTATGAAAAACCCGGCAGAATTCGAGAGATTTAGATGACATTATACACGCCACTGTTTGTTCCACAATGCATACATTCTGCTAAATCCGTTGCTCGAATTTACAAATCCGCCAGCGGCTGTTATTAAAGTTAATACATATTGCGATATACAACGTCGAGCTTGTCGTTATGCTTGTTATGTAACTAGAGAAATAGAGAGTTGCGTTTGAAAATTCTAACATATTCAAACTTTAAGGATTGTTATTGTAAATAAAAAAAGATATATTGTTTTATTTTGTCAAGCTTTTGTATTTCGTTAAGTAATTAACGGAAGGATAGAAAACACGAATTTATAATACTTATATTATAATAAGCAATCTATAATTAGTTATACAAAAACTCTCAATATTTTTACATAATAAAATTTTTTAAGAATTAGTCAGTTAGATAAATGCCTTGTCAGCATTTTAAATAATTACATTAATCAATATTAATGCGGAAATATTACTCAAATAATGAATATATCTTATAAAGAATAATATTGGAGAATACATTGAATGTAATTTTGCACGCCGCATTAGCGCGATACAGCGCGTTGATAGCGTTCAGATCAATCAATCATTTTCGAAACTTGCTGAAAACGTAACACCCGACTACGATTATTTTAAGCTCACAGTCAAGAAGGTAAATGATCCATCGACTCTTAAAATGTCGGATTTTATCGACGGGCGAAGCCCGCACTCGTTTAGAAGAAACGACATCGTAAAGTCGAATTTTACGAGTGCAATCCCGAAAATCGCGTGAATTAAAACGACGCGATCTGCAAGTACGAAGAAATTTAATTATCGTTCACAAGCTCACGAAATCGTTCGATAGTCCATTGAATTATAATCAAAAGAGCAAACGCTTGAAACGTACGAATAATAAAATTGCTGACAAAAACGACGAAAAAATTTCACTGATACAAACTGTACCTTGCATCATTTAAGATAATGAACGTAAATATTATTTTTGTATATCTATAACATCAATAACTAAGGATACGAAAATTGCATAAGATTTGATATTCATTTTCAAGAAAATGTAATAAATGCGATTTGTTGATAATATTAGTTATTATTGATAATAATAGATCAGGAGAAGTGTCGAAATTTCTGCTCGGAAAAATTCCGCTCTGCAATAAGTGCGATTACGCTCAATCGATTGCAATGACCGAGTTCATGTGCAATTTTTTAACAGCTAATGATTAATGTGCTACCCTGAAGCAACAATACGCACATACTGATGTGAGACGACCAGAGCTCTGTCGAACATCGCTCGGCAGTCTTTTACTATGCTCAGTCATCCAGAACCGCATTAATATGACTAATGAATAAGTACTTTAATTAAGGAAACGATATCTCAGGTACATTCTAGATGAATATCGTGGCTAAATCAAGTTAAATCAATTTTCCCTCAGGAAACGAAATTAATTACTCATCGGTACATGAGTGGTTTAATCACGTCTTTCGTCTTCTGTCTATTCGACGTCGAGTATCATGCTTAGAATACGTTTCAAGCGTCTTCAAATCTTGGAACGTTTAAAGAGATGAGCATCATTCACAGTTCTAAGCATGAATAGAAGCTATTACAAAAGGTTCAAGTATATATAAATATACATCTTAAACGTTTATAAATTTATAAAGTAGAGCTATTCCGTGTGCTTGTTCTTATCTCATAACGTAAACTCGAAGAGTTAAAAATAAAAAATAAAAAACGATTGCGATCGATAAAAATTAAAAGTATAAAAATAAAAATAAAACGAGATGATAAGCAGCATATGGTAAAATAATTTCTCGCTGTAAATTGGGTATTGCTAAATATGTATTTCTGAAAAACAGTTAATGAGACATGATTATAGCGAAAGATGATTGCCCACAATAAAACGATTCCGACGCCACGACGTATACGGTCAGCTATTAAGGATAACGGTGTCTCTGATCGGACTGTCACTTTTAATCGGACGTCAAGAAGACGCGCGGCTTAACAGTCAGCCAGTCGGATGACCGACTAAACTTCACGAGAGCGACCGACCTTCGTTCAGCGTATCCTTGACACGCTTTCGAAAAGACAACCAGCGCGCGGCGCCGCCGCCGCCGACGCGAGTCACGTTCGGCGTTTGCATTCGCCGAGGAAGATTTTGCCGAGGATGACGGACATGCCGCATGTGGGCAAAATCACGGGGGCCACGTTACGTAAATGTCCGTTATAGGGCAATGCATACTGATGGGGTGATCAAAGCGAGCGGTCACAGCTCACCGACATGCAACTGCACCCTAGAGCTGTCAATGCACAGCGCTGGCAATACACAGTAACGCGAGCTAAATGGCGACATATATAGTGTCCAGAAAAATAGTGCGTATGGTGACAATCCTCTCTCTCTACTCTTTCCGCGCAAAATATTAAGCACATAACACCCACGTATACGATATCGACAATGAATTATATCTGTTACATTCTTATCATATATCGTTATTAAATTTTAGAGAACATCTTTTGCTATAAATGCTGTAATGCCGAATAGAATAAAAAAAAGGGAGAGATGTTCCACACTATAATATATTTTAGTGAGAAATTCTTTGACGCAAGTGGAGTTTACTCCTTCATAAGAAAAACGGACGCTTTATCCTATGCATGGCAAGGATAGCGTTACGCAAAGTATCGGTTTCGATAGTAGAAATATCTTTGAGACTATTGAAGTGGGTTGTCCTTTTAGTGCACTCGCATGACTCCCACTTCTATTATGGATCGCATACTGGCACTGCACGCCGTCGAAATGGCCGTATAGGTATACCCGATACGGTACGATCCCCCTGAATTCGTGGCCACGCTGCGCTGGGAGCGACGGAGAAGACAGGTAGAAAAAGCGACGGTTCGGATATCGTTTTCGGCAAATGGAAGAGGCAGGTTTCCACATTCGGCAATGGAAAACGGCTGCCACCGACTGAAATTGACTCGCGGAATCGCGACGTGGAAAAGCGGATGCGGCCTAGACGTGCGTCATGACCTCGTCGAGCGTGCAATCGGTATGGACGGAAATGTTTCGGATTCGAGGGAATCTGCGTTTCTCTCTTTATGTCTTACTAGTGTAATTCCCTTCGGAAAACCCTCCAGCAGACGCGTTTCTGGCAAAACACTGAATAAATTCCGAATTTATTCGTGATTTGTTTTGAAATTTGCATTTCGCTTTGAAATCCACAGTATTCTCTCGAATCTTTCTACGATTGTTTGCCTATTGCAAACAATTTCCCATTAGATTGTAGTTTGATAAAATATTTGTTAATTAAACACATTTATAACGTTAGTGTTAATTAGAAGCGTTGCAATAATTAATATAAACTGCGATTTGTACGTACAATTAACAAATAAAGTAATATTAACATTAAATATACTCAATTATATAACGTAATATTATTATTTATAATAATATAAAAGAATCTTTCAATTGTACATTTTTTTATACATTACATTACATATTTTATTAGATTATGTTCAGAAATTTATATAAATTTTCCATGTTTTATTTATTATTAATATTTATATGTAATAGTTTAAAAATAAGAAACAATCATTAAGAATTGGTAATTAAACAAATTATTTCCTCTTGTTGACAATTTTTTATCAAATGTACGTATATTGCTCAACAATATTTTAATGTCCTATATCTATATAATTCATTTTTAATATCGGGTAATTGAGAGAGCTCTTATTAAATAGCTCATTGTCAGTTATCAAAATTTAACTTCAAGTAGACAGTATTTATTCAGCTCATCTCAATTCTTATCTGAAGTAAGGCGTTGTACGCCTGAAAAATCACGAAATAAAAAATTTAATCTAATAATCTGACCGCAAAGTTTCCGGTGAAGAAATGCAAATATAACGAAAGAACAAAATATCTTCATAAAACGTAATAGCTTCCGCAAATTATATTTGAGAAAGATGTTCTCACTTTAACTTTTATAACACAATTTTTTATTAACACGACTGGAAATCGTACACTTAATATTCAAGAAGTATTCTAAGTATCCTGTATAACAGATAATTTAAGAAGTCTCCGATCTGTAGACAATCTCTCATCTAAATTATTTTAAAAAATCTCAATATACTTATTTTCAAAAAATCGTATTATGGCTAGACGAATAGCATCAAAAAACATTTTCTAAACTCGAAATTACAATTGTGTTACGATACTCTTTATCGTTATTTTAACGAATTCAAAAATTTTCATGCGTAATGATTATAAATCAAATCTTGGAACTTAGAGTATCAAATGTCGGTCGTAAAGCCATAAGAAACAGAAAAAGAAGAGGAAGAAGAAGCATCATCAGGGTGTAATGACGACTTAAAAACGTCACCATTGGAAAGATACTCCCCGAGTACTTCACCCCAAATACCGAGCTCCGTTATTACCGTTCCCGCCCATCGCCATATTTCCTTACGAGGCTCCTCTCTCAAGAGGACGGGAATCCCGGCGCGGCGCTCGCGCGCCCGGAAAATGGAGTTTACGTAATTTCATCAACGGTCGAGACGGGAGAGAAGCCGGGTGAACGCGGGGAGGAAGGAAAATGCGGGAAAAGGGGGAAAGGGGGGGGGAAGAAATGCACATTGTCCCGGGAGGAGGTCGCCGACGGTGCAACCACCTGAGAGAGAGAAAGAAGTAACTTTGGTTCCTTTTATTACTTCGCCCGATGGAGAACCACCGCGCCAACAGAGAAATGAAGCCAATCAGCTTCATCGAAACTTTCTCTCCGGCATGTTTGCGTGGAAGTGGCACTTACGTGTTCGTTCGTCCGTCGCGCGCTGACCTTTCGCGGACGCCACGCCGGGCTAATTAAACTCCATCGGAGAAAAAGCACGCGCACGGTGGAAAAGCTCGAACCCAGCTTCGTCGTCGCCGTCGAGCTTTGTCGACGAGTCCTTTTTGTACGGGGGCGCGATAATAAATGACGCGAGAAGAGGAGCCGCACGTCCGGCGTAACCTCGGTGACGTGGGTGGCGCAATGAGAAATTGCATCGCCAACTTGGCATCGTTCGGTTACACCTCCGGTTAACGATCTCAATGTCCCACGAGCGTCGGGCGAGAATAACACGGTTCTCCGGTGTTGCAAAAAAAAAAGACAAAGCCATGTCATTTTATTACATATTTTGAAGATGAGAAATGACGAAATATTTAGATTACTTCTTTGGAGGTTCTTTTTGTAATTGTGTCTAATTTGCATTAAAAATTTCACAATTGCCTTGCGCTAATAACTTTTATGTTAAAAACTAGTAGCTATTATATCAAAACTAGCGATAGCATTTTTGTTAGAGAAGAAAGTAGCTAATACCTAACACGGCATTAATAATTAATACCATTATGTTTAAAATTGGCCTTCAATATTTATTTTATAAATTTACTTTTATATATTTAAAAGTAAATTTCTACAATCTATTTTTAAGCAATTTATTTCCCTCTCGTGCAGGTTACTTCTGTAAGATTTATTTCTTGCAAGTATATTTTTACAAACTGTTTTTTTAACATGTAGCTATAAAAAATGTGAATTAGGGGAATTGTTACTTTCCGTATCACATTGCGCGATGAAATATTACATCCTGTATTTCTCTATATGTTTTTCAACACAAGTACAATTCGTTATATATGTATATGCATTATACACACATATATATAAGACGATTATATATATATATATATATATAAATCCAATCCATCAGAAATTTATTCTTGCAAGACGAGTTATTTCCGACTAGCTCTCGATAACGATGCGGCAGCGCAGTTACTTCGCCCTCCATCTTTCTCTCAGTTGCGTCACAAATTCGATATCATTTTACGGTCGTTGCCGACGTCCCACGGGACTTTAATGTTTCATTTCGCTCAGGGCTGCCTTTACGTGTGGCTGTTCAAGCGTTCGCCTTCATAGATTCGAGATAAAAATTATAATTAAACAAATAATTATTTAAAAAAATAAAAATTATCTACAACTATAATATCACGATAAGCGATGAGTTTGGAAGAAGTTACAATTGTTCATTTAACTATATACAATAGCATTTAAATACCAATTTGCATGCATAAAGTAAATTTTCTTCGCAACTTTATCAATTTTCCAATTTAATAAATTTTTTTACAAATTATTGTTAGAATAAGATAATTTCCATATTGTTTGAAAACAATTTATTTCTCGTATTCTTTCTGTTAAAAAATTTTTCTTCTTCTAAACGAAGAGCCGCTGTGACAGCCCTGTCCTCGTTGCGATGCATTTCGCCATGCACTTCTTTCAGAAACGTACATCCATGTGTATTTACGTTGGAATAGCCCGTGACGATCGCGAGATGTGTTCGAAATGGTAACCGAACCTGACGAGAACACGTGGATAGCCACGTGAAATCGATGCAGGACGGCAAGCAGATCGAAAAGAGGCGCGGCGAAACGTGAGCAGACGTTCTTCACCGCATTCTCTTACCATTTTAACTTCTATCTCGCGCAGTTCCACGCGATAACCTTTCCTTCTTACCGTTTATCTTAAGTAAAAAGGTCACGACGACAATTTTATTGATATTCGCCGATGCAACATTCAGCAATTTAAAAAAATCCAGCTCATTATGCTCGTATATCACGCTCATTAAAACAAAGTAACTTTTTCTTCTTGCCATATTCGCGTGATTATAATAATTATCAGATGAAATTAATGTGGTCACATAGATATGTGTTAAATAATTAAATTATTATTATTAATCAAGTCATAAATATGTTAATTAAATTGCTTGGTATCTGTGTAAAAACTAAATAGAAATCTGTCATTTAGATGGGAGAGAGTTTATAATTAAACAATTTATGATTTCATGAATTTTTAATAGCTTCTGCCGTAATAAATTATATAAGCATTTACTAAATACACAACGTCGAACTAAAATACTTTTTTTCGACTTTTTTTCAAATTAATAATACGAATATAATAATAAATAACAATTACGAAATACATGTGTCGGAATAAAAAATTTAAGCTATGTTCTTATTTTTTTAAATGAAAATTTTCCAGCGTATTTTTATGTACGCGTAGTAACATCAACAATATTTTAGGCAAGCAACATTTTGGGGCACATAAAATAACACGTGACTAGGATGACGCTCGTAGCAGTGCCATTAAGAGCATATTTCGGTTGTTGTAAGCGGTCGGAAGCAGATTATGTTATCCTATTGTCAGACGTATAATCATATTTCACGGTGGCAAAGCGCGCCGACTGTTGACGGCGTAATTAAACTGTAATAAATTCAACGGTACGCCATTAGATAATGAGTGCGCCAGCTGGACGTAACGCGTGCCGTTTAGGTCCGTTCGTTTCGTAATTAATCCCGTAAATGCAATAACGCGTTCCGCGGTGAATTTTCCCACGATGAATTCACCACCGCGAGATTATCTACCGGAGCAATGTTATTGCAAAACGATTGCTAGTCATTGATAGACGCGAAGTACCTGCTTTGATATACGCGCTACGCGCCGCTCGATTACGAAAAACGAGAGTATAGCCAATCGTTAATAAACCTAGAACTAGAATGGTAATTGCATATGCATTATCAATATTGATTAGCATGAAAACAATACCTACGCAATACTCGAGAAACTGTGACATCGTGTGTTTTACCTTTAATAAAATTCTCTCGAATTGACCTCTTTAAAAAGAAAAAATTTCAAACGAGCAAAATTTCGAAAATTTTTGTATTTATGAATATTTTAAAAAATTTAATATTTAATATTTCAAAAATAATACAAAATTAAAATTTGAGAAAAATTCTTTAATTTTAATAGATTATAAAACTTAAATGAATATTTACTTTATTTTCAATCGTTTACAATTAAAAAATTATTCGCCTGACAATAATGTAAATAAGAAATAATATATATAATCTAAAAAATTCGTAGAAACTAATTCAAATAACATATCAAGTTTAATTAATGATACCTTGATTTATTGAAACATCAAAAAAGATCATCATCGAAGTACATAACGTTGCCGAAGTTTCGCCTCATCTGCATCTGTATTTTAATGCACGCTACAATTTGCATTTTCACAAGCGGCAAGGTGCGACAATTTCGCACTGGTCTGTTCAATATGGTCAAACAACGTTATCTAATTTTGGTTTTGTTTTACCGCGGCGGACCGCAGACCGAGCACGCCGATGCGTTCGGCGGCGTTGCAGCAAAGATCGGGTTTTCCTCTTGAAACCGCAATCAGGAGCACGTACATTTGTGCAAGTGCCGCGTAATACTCTCACCATCTGGAATGCCAGTGCGATAAAACAAAAAGCATCGTTTGAATGTCCAAACGATGCTGAACGGCACTGGCTTTGCTAACAGCGTCGCGAGTTAATGCAATTGACGACAGATAAAGCTACGTTGGAATTTATTTTTATAGAAATTATGTAGTCAGCTTTGTTATTATTTTTCTTATTGAGAAAATAGCTGTAACATAGTTTACTTTAATATTATTTTTGTAATTTAACATTTATTTTAATAACGTTCTTTATTTATTCAAATAATTTTATTGTAATTCTCTTTAAAACGAATAATTTTGCATACGCGATTACTTTAAAACTTTGAGAAACAATCCAAGTGTATAAATACCTACAATATCAGCTGTAAAGAATTTTAGTTATTCAAGCATAAGAGAGAAAATGTAAATCGTGTACATATAGAAACAATATATGCCATGTATTACATTGTAAACTGCGAAATAAACGTAATTAGATCGATATCTCAAGATTTCTCGCTATTTCAATAATTTTTTAATGAAAATAGAATGTTGCTTTCAATCGCGACAACTTTGCGCGTTAAAAAATTAAACTCCTTTAAGCGTGACGATGTTGGAGTAAAGTGCGCAAGCCTTTCGTGAGATAATGTGCCAGGATATAAGTCATTGACCTAAGTTTCAGCAAGAAAATATTGCTATAAGAGACAACGCCGACAAACAAGAGAGTTATGGGTGAATCTTCTTTTATGAGCCATAACAATAATTAGAAATGTTTCTTTCGCATTACGATGCAAAGCGCAAAATAAAATATAAATTCTTGATAATGAAAATAAAACTGAATGAAGGAATTTATTTTAAACACAAGCATAACGTCTTTTTCATAACTTACGAACGAAACAAAATACACAATGTTCTTTACAATAGATTGTTAAAAAAATTTCCGTACATATTTCATACTTTTAAAATGTTATTCAAACTTCTTGCAAACAAAACAACGCTCTTGATAAAAAAAAGATTCATCATCAGTATTATATCTGCAGCCGTAGAAAATATCGTATCTGCTATAAAAATATCTTTTTGTGCCTTGTAATACGCTTATTTTTTCGCTTCACTTACTAATGTGATTATTTGCATTTAACTAAAAAAAAAAAAAAATTACGTATGTATTGTAATCAAGCTTATAAACAACATATGAAAAAATATAAGATTCTCATTATACTACTGGCTTCTGGTCAGACTCATTGGGAAATTAGTCTTTTCAAGCGTGACGGGCGTGTGGCAACTCTCGAGCCTTTCGTGTGAGATAAGGCTCCAGGATATGCGTCGTTAGCCCGGGAGCCGGTGGAGGAGGAAACATTCGCGGGAAGAATATTGCGGTATAGAGGTGAGGGAGACAGAAAGAACGGCATACCGCTCCGCGCACAAGTGCAACGCCTCGTATAGAGCGAGCGGAGAGAGTATCTCGTGTCGTGCTGCACTTCCGCTCCGCGAAGTAAATCGTGTGCATTGCAGTGCAACGGACCACCGGCGGCTGAGCGTAACGCGAGGCGAACCACCGGCACGTAAGATTATGAAATTCGATAGAATAACGTCATTGTGCTAACTCCTTAATTGCCGCACCGTAAATTCCGCTGCGTTCCGCAGCGGGAACGTTCATACGAGAAACGGGCGCACGCTCCTGTAGCACGAATAGCCTCAATGAAACTCGTCGACGATTCACGAAATTCATTAATTTGCGGTAATAAAGATTGTACGGTACCATACAATCAATACGGTACAATACAATACAATCAATATTGTACAGTAATATCGATAAGAGAGCAAAAAAGAATATGATCTACATCAAGACATTGCTCAAATAATTGCTAGATAAAAGGTCATGACATACACATGTATGCGTGTTGTTATCGCGTAGCATTTACAGGTGCTGGAAGAAAATGAGGCTGAAGGAAAAGAATATTCCTTGGGGCATATTATATACTTGATCAATAACTACGTTTCCAAGGTTAGTGAACTTATTGTGATCACTGTCAGCATAAAGATAGAGTTTAGATTTGATCTCTGATAGAATCTAAAATCTCTATGAAGGCAAAGAGGTTACTTTCCAAATTCAAGCGGAAATTCAGTAGACATGAGTCATATGTGACTGTGGTATACACGTTTCCAAATTTTATCCTATCTCTTAGCCAAGATATTTTATCACCTCTGTATTAAATCTTCTGTTCATTTTATTATAATATCGATCTTTTATATCAAACAAAAATGATGTATAAAATTTTTTAAAATTGCGGCTACAGAAATATATTATTAAAAAAATACGAATATTAATAGGTATTAAAAATTATTTTACAACTTTAAAGAATGTTAATATTATTCATGTTATGCACTATCTGAAGCCGCACAATGAATATTTAACAGTCTCTATTTGCAGTAAAAGTTATAAAAGTTAATCCAGATCGTTAAAGTTGGATGATTTATCTGTTATTTATGCATGTGTATTATACGTGTTATTTATTTCACGTTTTATTGCTATGCTTAAAGTCATGAATAACTTCACATTTTGCATAAAATATATAATATATATAAATATAATTAACATGTTCGATTTTAATACAATCGATATTTGAAAAAAAAAATACGAGTTTAATAATAAAAATAAATTATTCCAGATTAAGCGAAAGTGCTACGAAAGTGACGGAAGGAACGAGTTCTGGAATCGGTGAAAGTACCGAAGAAAAAGTAAAAAAAACTTTGAAAAAAGGTTAATTGAGGAACCGGACATGATTATGGTTTAGTCTGACGAATTGTAGACATAATGACAGTGTAACAGTTTCATCAAACAGGCTGAAAGTTCGGTGGTAATTACACGATAAAGACTATAACGTCATTACAGTAACGACAACATCGTTGCAAGCGATTTACATAATTTAGTAACACCGTTATTATAAACAAGCAAGTGTTTCAAGAAGATCTAAGTATGTGAACTTAATTCTAAGGGGATTATATTAGATAGTTTAAGTTAAGAAGATAAAAAAGAATATTGAATATATTATTATCTTATTTATAAAATAGGCAAAAATCGTGTGTCTGTTTCTAAACCACTCTAAATATAAATTTTTAAAATAATGAAGATTACATGTTATACATAACATTACTTATGTAAAGTTATGCAAAGCTTTGTAGCATATAATCTTCTTTTTTTTGCGTATAACATAATAGTAACATAATGAATCTTGACAGCAACAGCTCGTAACGGTGAATGCGTGACGTAAATCCATTTTGCCATACCCACATTTAGACATTTGAAAAAGCGCGATGCAAAACATGAATTCTCATCGTTGAGTCGCGGAGAGATCGATTCATTCCCAGGATTACAATTATGGCGCGGAACCACTCGCCGAAATCATCGACAAGCCGTCGAAACCAGATCACACCCGCGTCATGTCCACCACACACCACTCCACCGTCCACTCGGCGAAGCCGTAACAACACCGGATGCCAATCGAGAAAAACAAGTCCACATACCGCTGAGTCTGCCAGGAATGGCGTGCAACGATCCCACGAAGAGGACCGACAACAGGAGTAAACGTATCCTCGTGGCCATGTCGTCTTGGATGGTTGTCACCGCGATATTGTTCTAACAGTCGTGTTCGATCCGCCGAATCTTCTCGTCTGAGGACAAGACCTCATGTAATCCCGGTTCGATCGATCGGCGTCCTTGGCGTGCGCGCGAGCGCGCACGAAATCGAGAGATCGACGATGCTGGGCCTCCAGCAGCCAGCTGGAGAATGTCGTCCGACCACGTGTACCCGCGAATTTCTCGAGGATCGCGGGAAAGAGTTACGGCGCACCGGCTATATGGTAGAATGTCACGCAGATCGACTCCCGACCGAGAAGACCAAAAGTTCTCTTTTACTGTAAATCCTGTCCCTGTGTACAGTGCGATCGCGTGTTGGTATTGTGTGCGTGTGAGCTTGATGAAATCTCGCTAGGGTCGCCATCGTGAATTCGGGTCGAGATCAGATACCGCCGGACGTCCATTGTGTTGGTGAAAGGTAAAGATTTTGGACGTAAAGTTCGTAACAGTAACTCCTTTGCAAGAGAGAAAAAGAGAGAGAGAGAGAGAGAGAGAGAGAGAGAGAGAGAGAGAGAGAGAGAGAGAGAGAGAGAGAGAGAGAGAGAGAGAGAGAGAGAGAGAGCGATTGATTGCTTTTAATTGGAATTTTAATATAATTAACCTCAATAATTACATTATTCAGGTATTTATTTGCATATTAATAATGAGTTGTTCGACTGGAGTAATTATAAATATTCAAAATGCTTTAAGAAGAGAGTCCAGAGATGCAATATCGCTGCAGAATTAAAAATTAACTATTGAAACTATTTTCGAAAAATAAATTAAGGAAGAACGTTCATAAAATTGCAAATACAAGTATTCTGTCATGAGCATACTTCTACTACTTTATAAACCGATAACCCAAGAAAGAAATGAAGACATTCAAGGTGCTTCTAAAGTTTCTATCAAAATAAAATGTTTAATACATTTTTCCTATTACTTTTCGCGAATATTTAATTGAATTTGTGCAGATTGATGGAAATTTATGCCAATTCAAGGAGCGAAGAACAAAATTTGTTCTGCATTTTTGATCAACAAGCAGATTCTCTCGCAAATTATTAACTTGCTTTGTCGGAATATGACGACGGGCTGTATGACACAGCGTGGGTTCGCTGCAAGGCACCCAAGTGCATCGTCAATTATGCATTCTGCAAAATGTATCTACTCCTCCACTTTCCACATATCAACACCGATGCGCCGTTAATTCTTCTTCCCGCGCGTATGCACGCATATACACACGTCGCGCGGGTGTGTCTATGCTTAATAGAGCATGTCGGCTAGAGAGTTGCAAACAATAGCATACATACGCAAATATGTAGATCAATATGCTTTCGTGTAAAGTGCTAAAATAAAAGCTGTGCAAAGCTAAATTTTGTAAAATTTATACGCACCTACGTAAAAATTTTTCTTAACGTTTTATCTTATTAATTTTGAACTTTTAATTACGTTTCACATAATTGTTTTAACCAAATATTGTTTAACCAAGTCATTACAACAGTCAATGTAAAAACAATTAGTAACAGTAATTGTATTTTTATAAAAATACATTTTACTGTGCAAGAAGAGAGAATAAAACTTGCTTGCATTTCCTGTTACGTTCAATATTCATTTTATTAATGATTCTTTTCTCTCTTTTTCATATCTATTGTTATATTGCATACAGATTTGCACGTGTGCAGATTCGTATAAACCCCCTGCTTCAATTTTGCCTTCCTCAAAGACAGATCAAGCTACGAGATCAAGAGATTAACTATCATAGAGTAGATCACAATTCAATTATGTTCTACTTTTCGGCTATCTTGATCAGCTTAGAAGGATACCGGAATCTCTCTGGACAATCTTCCGAGGTAAACAACGATGAATTGATTGCGAGTACTGGCAGACCCCAACATTCGCTTTTCAATTGGATTCCATACTGGCCGACCTTCACCGGTTACTTATACTCCATTCGAACACCCTCGATCAGTATTTTGGTCCGCGTGTTCGAGAAAGGATACATGTCGCCAACGAAGGTCGCCAGAATTTGCCGATTGGGTTCCGAACATACGCGAGGTTTTCCTCGTGATTGATATGCAATAACTATACAAAAATTTTGACAATACTAATATTCTGATAATTTCTGTACAATTTTCTGTAATTTAAGATAATTCGATGGTTTTGCCGTATTTGTCATTATGAATTTTCAATTACGTATCGCGATAATTCCGGGACATATATTGTGCATTCTTGACAATAAATATATGTATACTTTAAACAAATATGTATTTAATTACTTTATTATAGTTAAAAAGTGATAATTATTTCAATAGTATAATTCGAGAGTTATTTATAGTAGTATAATTCGAGAGTTATTTACCTAATATATACACAATTAAAAAGTTTTAGCGAAAATATGAAGTTTCGAAGATATGAAAGAATAAGAAAATTTTGCTTTTTAATTAATCTAACGTTATTTTAATTTTATCTCAACAGAAATTTAGTAACAAGTCTAATTATCACGGTATGTAATGTTAAGCTATAAATTTGAAAAATATATTTTAAATTTATTATAAAAATTTCTAACAAAAGAATATCAGACGAATCTCTGCGTACATTTTGTATGAATTGTTTATGAGTTTATAGAATTTCGCGAAACAGTTCTTCATTTATGAAACTCATTTCAACTTTTTACATCCATTATGTTACATAGGTGATCAATCATAGATAATTAAAAAGATGCAGTCATACGAACTGGTTAGAATTTGAGGAGCATTGCCAGTTGATTCTTTCGGGAGATGATTCGTCGATTTAATTTCATTTTCTCGATGCGAACGAGTCCTTTCACTGAATTGTAAATCGAATTTCTCGACCCGCCTGCCCGACACGCCCAAAAAAATATGCGTGACGTAAGTAGGCGTCGCTTTCGATTCAATTTCTTGGTCTCTATAAGAAGAGCTTCTTCCTTTCTCTCTCTTTCTCTCTCTTGTTTTCTAGATCTTCGAAAGGTATTTCATGCGGGTAAAACTCTCGAAATATCGCGTTTAAAGATTCCATGGAATCCCGATCTAAAGTGGATTTTTCTCGGTCATTTGGGAGAGAGAATTTTACAGGTTTCACGCCATATAACTAATCATGAATTTATTCCAATACGATTAACGGAAAACTAATTTCTTCTGAAACGAAAAACTATCAGAAATATTTTCTTGTTTAAATATGGTTTCAGAAATAATACCCTTTGGTTTTCTTTCAGCGAACGTGACGGCATCAAATGGCATATATCGCAGCACGTATACGTTGCCATATAATTTATCTCAATCCCCAATATGATACGTGACCTATCTCTTATTCTAAATAAAATTTCAGTATAAAAATTCACAGTGTAAAACTTTGAACTTCAAATTTCTTTGATAAATTGGAATTTATTTTGCATTTTTCTGAAGAAAACATAAGAATTTAAAAGAATAATTTTTTTAAGGAACGAGTAATTTATAAGAAAATATCTTTACTAAGTATTTTTCCTTAAGAGAAACTCTTTTAGATCATTATAATCTCTACTGTGGATTCTTCTTTCCTGTCAAGCATAGTTAAGTCTTAATTAAACGTTAGACGCAAAATTGTTAAAATACAGTGTTATCTTTCAACGCAAAATATCGTAAAACGTGTGCTTTGCACATGAATCATCCGGTGTGCGAGTGTGTCAACGATATTTTTAACCCGATTATTGCAAAGACTGCAACGGCGACATTATCACCATCCATGTTGGACAACGCGGCACTGCGAATTTCTTCCGGCTGAAATGACAGAAAGTGGAGGGATTCTGCCGGACTGAATTCTTGTCACAACGGGGCCATAATTTCTTCGTCATAAAAGAGATGGCAGGCAGTTTCTTGCGAAGGAAAACTCACGGGAATACGGAAATATTCCTTCGACGCAGATCCTCTCTATCTTTCTCTCACAATTCCTCTCGTTCATTCCGCGATATATGAAGTTTTTTATTCTTACGAATTAAAAAGCAAGATTACATTTGTTTAACAGCAGTGGACATTGCTGTTCTCTAAACAAAAAAGATGTCAATTTAATAATTAAACTTTCCAACTTTTAGATATTATTTTGCTCGATAAAAAAATTAAAGAATATTTACACATTTAATCAAAACATCATGATTTCTTCTATTATATTCTTATTATTTTATTAAGTATTTTTCTCTATGCCAAAGTGATTGTTTTACTTTCTGAAAATTTAATTACCCGGATAACCATCTATCAATTTCAATAATGATCAGACATAAGGTTGCATTAAACCGTACACATGATACGGTAACGATCTAGATTGGCGAACTCCAAGTTGCAATAAATCTACCGCGCAAAATCAAGTGCTTCGATCTCTAATCCGTGAAGTGCAATTCACCATCCTTCGGGAGCCCATCGTCGCCGCAATCAGGGCATCGCTCCTGATCGAAAAAACGGTGTCACCGAGCAACGTGCAACGTTTACATATGCGATCGGCGCCGATCACGTTTCGTATCGAGCGGATATAACATCATCGAAATCTACATGGATTGACAGGAAATATACGCAGGGATCGATGTCTCGACGAATTATTCATGAGAAGAGATTTGCACCGAGATTATTCCACGACATCTGCGCGACACCCTGCCATTGAGAATCCTATTTCTGTACTTTCGATCGAAAGGGGCACCAGTCGAAGAATAAATCACGCCAGCGGGGATAACGGTGAATCGTTCGTACGAAGTGCACGCTGTACTAGCAAAAGAAGTCATTGATTGGATATATCAATCGGAAAGAAGCTACCTAACAATTGCAAATGCCGTGGCGATGAACGGCGTGAATGCGCGAATGTCGAAGTTGCAAATCGTTGACGCGTTAACCATCGAAATACGAAGCTGTATGACGGACCTGCTAATTACTATGTTGCAACTGCAGGGATTGAGTTGGATTAAATTGCAGAGTGAATCTAGCGTTTGGTATCAAGTTTATATTCGGACGTATTAATACGTAATACATCGCTCGTATAATATATTTGCGAATAATATCGTTTATATCAGATGCGTTAATCATGTGCAAGTTTAGAATCTTTATCTTCTGAGATATATACATTTATTTATTTATTTACTGTGCTTTATTATTATTATTTTGTAATTTTTCAAAACTTACTTTATTCATAGCAGTTGGAAAACCAAACTTGACTAATTTATTGTTTAATCTTATATTAATAATTTTTAATTTTAATTTAAAAATGTTTTACAATATTGCTGATGTTGCTGATCGAAAAGATATATCAGCAAGATTTAACACTAATTTCCCATATCCTTTCGTAACATGACTCTCTACATCATCCTTTCTATAAGTCGGTTTTAATAGCATCATTATCTTCGAAAGAAATTTAAAAAACTTTCTTAAAGCCTCGAACAAAGTTTGCGAAACGATAGGATACTTTAACGATCTGGCTTCTGAATTTTCATTATATATTCAGTACTTTAATGCCACGTGATCGATCGTTTGTATTTTGTATCAAGTGCGAGGCAAGAGAGCCCGCGGGATTCTTTCGCAACATGTTTTGCCGAGTGAACACACGTCGTAGGAATGTAGGCCTCGGTCACGTTATCAGGATCAGGTCGACAAGGTCTGTAATAAAATTCGAGAGTGACACGTAAAAACCGCAGGAATGCCATTTTTCTTTTAAAATAAACCTAAAATAAACGCGCGACACAATTTTTTTTTTCATCCAGATCGTGATAAATTTGTATAGATATCCAAGTTATTTTTAAAATGTATTTGATACATGAAGGTTCAGGCATCAGGCTTCAGGCTTCCCACCTTTAAATAATTTGCATTTCAGATATATCAGATCGTTAAAGGATCTTATCGTTTCTTTTTCCACATAATTTAATTCAAAAGTTTACTTATCAATTGACAAAATTCTTTATTTACCAATAACAGCAAATAAAGCATTATCTACACTGCAACAAAATTTCCCGAAATATAAATGTTATAATATTTCAAGCAACTCTCAAGAGACAAAAGCGGTAGTTTAATTATACTAAAATATGTATGCGTCAACAGCATCCATATAAAAAAATCTGCGAAGAAACTTGTATAACGAGAAACGCTATTTATTTTATTAGGAAACTTACACTTGAAGAATTCAAGATTACTTCTCCGGTGCATTGTTGGCCTTAAATGCGCGAGCTTGTCGCGTAAACAGGCTCTCGGTTACACGCCAGCAGCAACGATTGCAACGCGGGCTTTTATGCACTTGCTGGACCACGCGCGCACACACGTGCAGCTGCGTGCACATACGGCGTCACGTGCAGAAGCATGCGCCAGGCACGTCTGTACGTGAGGCAAAGAGGTACGACCGTAGAAAATGAAAGTTGAGATTCCACGGCGTGTCGTTTCGTAACCAGGGTCACGCTTAGAAAGGCGACGTTCAGTATTTAAGCTCCTAATATTGATCGCGGCTTCGGAAAAGAATCTATATTGGGCGCGAACAATTCCTTGTTATAGCATCTTATAAATCAAGACAAATATTTTGTAGAAGACACTCATCGTATTATTTGTGCATGATTAAGTAGTATTATTGAGATAAAATTATGATGAGAGAAAATTATATATTATTGAAGCACTTTTTAGCGGCAGCGATAATATTGAGGTAATTGATTAAAAACGTGACATTTCCAGCGATCTTTAAATGTTGAAGCGGGGAATTTACGTGACTTCAATTAATGTATCCCTGCACTTCATTAATCCTTATCTTAAATTGTCTTAAAGTATTTACTTGAAAGTTTGTGCCATTCTACGAAGAATGCAGAGTCTGTTATTATAGAATTGTCTTTTTTCTAAGTTGGAAACAACAATTGAAAACCATAAGTAAATATTATGATAAAAGAAATGATTAATAATATTAAAAAATTTAGAATAAAGTTGATCTTTTATAAAGTAAAGCAAGATATTATTGCATCATATCGTTCGAGAATTTTGAAATTAGACGTTAGAATAAATGATATCGATTGAAGGTTGGAGAGAAGAGTGAAAGAAATGTTTCCCAATTTAAAATCCACATATTAGGTATATGCTCATCCGTTCAAGGTTGGCCAAGTCGATCGGACAGTTTTGTTGGATATCGTTGAAATTTTATCATTTAAATCAATACTGAAAGTATTTCAAGGTTCAAGGTTGACGCATACGAGTATGCTAGATGCAAAGTGACAACAATCGAAAATAGACGGAACGACAACGTCGTGCTATAATGTCATTTAACTTGTGTTATTTGGCATATATAAATAAATTATCTTTTCTCAATTATTTTGTTAAAATTTTTTAAAAGATTAAACGAAACTAATGGCAATCAGACCCTCTTATTTCGTGTAAAGCATTTGCATTAAAAATATTTATCGCAGTTAATTTAATGGAGTTATTTTTCCAGAATTTGCACTTAAAAAAATATTTGTTTTAAAAAATATGATTGATCAAAAATATATATATAAGCTAAACATACTATATTCTTGTTAGAACAAAATATTTTATTCCAATATTTTTCAGTTTTTAATTTAAAATTTAATTCTTGCACTTTTATAATTAACTGAAACGTGTGTTAGTCTTATACTTTACTACACTGTTATGAAACGTTACTTCTGTAGCGATAACCTAAATAGAAAAATTTTAATCGCTCTTATTATTTCTCCAGCAGAAATCTGCTTAATTAGCGCATAATAATATTCGGGATTAGTTTGAGGAGGCAGTAATCTGTCAGTCCGAACGCCAACCTGTCATCTGCAAGCTGCCCTCTTGCGCTCAAAGCATCGCCGGCTTTCTATATAACAACCGCTTCGAATGATATAAAATCAGGGATCAATCCCCCGTGCCGTTTTCAGCATAAGAACGATGGTGTTTTCAGCATTATCGGCATTTTCGAGAGAGAAACCGCACGTTATTGGACCCGCTAATTACCTGTCGTCTATCGCCTTTGAGAGGTTCCACATGTCTTATTTTACTTAATATTAAATAAAAAACTGATACATGTTGCATTATTAAATTATGTAGATCAATATATGTTCTAATTATTTCAGAAACTGCAGCTTGTAATTTATTTCGTAAAAAAATTATTCTTTCTCTTCTTTCATTTTGCCCTGATATCCAGAAATACATTCGATT
Source organism: Temnothorax nylanderi (assembly GCF_030848795.1). Lineage (NCBI taxonomy): Eukaryota > Metazoa > Arthropoda > Insecta > Hymenoptera > Formicidae > Temnothorax > Temnothorax nylanderi. Next base: position 1,252,953 of record NW_027249064.1, on the reverse strand, counting down.
CCTAAGATAATTGAAAAATATAATAATTCTAAATAAAATGTTGAGAATAGAGAGATTTTTACGTATATATCAACAGGACGAAACTAATTATCAGTATGGCATGAATGAAAGATATTCTTATAAATAGCTCATAATTATTCTACAGTATTTCAAATTATTAATTCACAAACAAAAAAATCGTGAAATACCAACAGCAGTTTCTCATTTAACAAGTCGATATTATGCTACTTTCTCCAGAGCGCCGGCCTTGGCAAAGTAAACTGGATTTGTTTCACGATACATTTCTCGCGATTTATTCTGGATTCATCACGGCCGATGGTCAGTCAGTTACAGTTAAATCTCGCTTTATATAAACTGTCGACATTATATGATCACGCGTATTTGGTATCTATAAAAAGTTTGATGTTAAAACGCTCTAACAATGTTCGTTAAATTAATTTATTACGTGTAATATCGATGCGCCATTTAAGCGTATAAAAACGGAAATCAAGTGTATTAATTATTCATGCATATTAATTGTCTGCGTGCATATTATTTGAATAATAAAATCTGCTGCCGGAAAAATACTTTTGCAAAGCTTAATTTTTCCCGATAATAAAATATTTTCAATATCTTCAACGAGTGTTACACATGTTCAAGAGCAAGACTTAAATAAATCTATGCACGAGACTTATTCAATTAACTATAAAGTGCAAATTTATCAAGATTAAATTAATCTGTTTGATTAAGCAAAAGTTACTTTGTGATAAAATGTGTAATCAAATTAACGGATTTATCCACGAATAAATTGGTTGAATAGTTGATAGAAATTTTTTTCAAATTAAATTGATTACATGGTTTACCGCATAGCGCCGCTCCTACAATTTAATTCCGATCCTTTGCCGCTCTATCGATTGTTTGTTTAGTCAAAATTGATTTACAAACCGCACAAAAAATGTCGCGACAAACATGATACATCTATAAATAAAAAAAGAGTTGCTGTTCAGAAAATTGTCATACAAATATGATTTGCAATGTTTACTCAATTGTTGCTTACAACATGGACTTCTTAATAGCGTTTTTATAAATTACATTATATTATGTAATTGTTGAAATAATCAAATAAGATTTCCAGTATTATGTATTATTTCGTAATAAATAATTTTAAGAGCATTTTGCAGAATTTGCAATATTTCCACGTTATGGCGTTTACAACATTGTTTTATAATTCCTCAGTGAAACATTTAATTTTGCACAATACATTGATGTAATTTAAAGCCGTAATCGATTTTCGATTATGCATTTTAAGGCAATCCAATCTATTTTTGAGGCAATTTTAAATTACCAAGCGCGTCGGCGCGCGAAATCACCCCCAATAAATCACGTAACCGATTTACACTCCGAAATTCCTCGCAAATCGGTGGATCGATCGAATTTCAGTGGCAGTATTAAATCGATTACACGCTTCGCCGCAGCACCACGGCTGGTTCATGGGGGCGGACAAGCGCGAAGTATCCCCGGCAGGCGTCTTCCTCGCACAAAGCGAGGATAATTCTGACCTTTCCAACGCGTACACAGGCGGACAGGCTGAATGGGAAAGCGAGCCGACTGGATCTTCGGTCGACGAGTCGGGAAGACTTGATCGCACTTAGGCGGGCCTGCGAGTCGCGCAGCCGGAAACAATCGCGTAATAATGCCCCGTTTTGTCTCCAAGTGCTTATCAGCCTCGGCCAGATCTCCAACTCGGAACTCGCTTGAAAGCACTCACGGTGCATTGCTTTGACGAGTATGTAATAACGACTCAACTGCCGTTAACTGCGATGTATAAGCGGCTTTCCCAACTTCGTAAGGAGAAAGAGGAAGGAAGAGGAAGCAAACAAGCATATTTTTCGCGGAATAAAGACCAAAGAACCAAAGAAAATCGTAAAAAGGAGCCGACAAAGGACTGACAAAAACATACGTATGTACAAAAACAGTCTTGTCAGGTACATCTCTGTAATCAAGATGCAATCTCGATCTCGTGTTATATGACGATCACTTTTCATCAATTTTTAATGCACGTTTTTTTTCTATAATTTTTATAACAGTATATCAACTGAACAAGTTAATTTTAATTACTTAATGAAATCGCATTGCTATTAGTTATTTCCTTAACGTATGTCTCGAAACAATATGCAGGGAGAACTTCTGGCGAGGATGGTCGGCCTGAGATCAGAATGCTAATGCGAGTCCCTACGTATGTCGACATTCACGCTAGATTATCGTCTGCGAGCACTTCTGACGAGACGCCTCCGTCGAGTAGACTAGTATAACAGTCGCATTATGTTGTGCAGGAGACGGCCAGCGAGAGTGTATGCGCTAGATACTTGGCGTATTCGCGCAAGAAGCGTAATTAAGACCAGGCCCGAGTTCTCCTGTCTCCATTTTGCCGTCTGTCGACGGCGAAATCGGACTCGTGGCTGAAGGCATGCTAGTTAATGCGACAAGTTGTAAGTTACATCGTCTAATACGCTGTTGGATCTACTCGTAAATCCTGTCTGCGCCTGCTTAATTAAATTGGATGTTCCGATTATCTATTACCGATGTCCCGAAGCGGACTACGCAAAGTAGTTTCTATGCCTCTATTTGTCTGAGATTCATATCGAAAGATACCTTATTAAAAGAATAATTAGTAAAATATACAAGTCGTTGTTTCTTTTATATCGAACATAAGTAATATTCTTGTTTTCCTTTCGAATAAATATTTTACTTATTATATAATGTTTTAAGGAAGATTAACTGTAAATAACGTTACTCGTCTTGAAAATTTCGAGAAATAACACATGTACTAAACTTAGAAAAATTTATTTTATAAATATTATTTTTTGATGTGATGTAAGAAACGAGAGTGTTTAAATGTCGAGATTCGCGCGAACATTCGTACCGTTACTCGCGTCTTCAGCTACTCGATTACGCAAATGCATATTCTGTTACAAACTGCACATCATACAAAACCACACAACCGCCTAACTTGATTAATTAGTGTTTATACGAACAAACTTCTATTTCAGGAAATTGTATAAACTGATTAAAAGTTTGAAATAGTTACAGTTAGAAAACAAACGGCTGCCTCGTTGAATTGTCGAATACACGAATCATCATCTATTTTTCTCATCTAATTTTTATATTTTAAAATCAATCAGTACACGTTATTATAATTTGTCAATATTGATCATTTTCATACTAATTTAATTGTCAAGTTTGTATTACAAAAATATTCGAGGATGATTCGATCTTCACGGAAGAGAAATAAGGTGGAAGTGAAAGTCAATTTAACTTGATACCCATCTGATTGCAGCTTCGGCTGCTCGTCGAAGTGTAAAGTAGAGTGGTGGAAGATGTTTGCAGAATCGAAATTCTATTTGCGAAATGAAATGGTCTGATTACAAATCTATCCTACTGCACGCAACGTATAACGCAAAACGCTATCGTGTTTACCGTCACTAAACTTCTGGAAGAAAATGCATGCAATTCAATTTTGCTTCGACTCTTCTTCGTCACTTGACATACATATATCAATAATAATTTACTTGCATAACTCTGACATAATATGTTATTGTCAATATAAAAATATATGTTACTCTTATTTAATTTTACTTTCTGTGAATTATGAATATAAAATAAAACATTATATAAAATAAATTTCTCTACATGTACAGCAAGATATACATTAATTTACACTTTGTTATATAAAATGGCGCAGAAAATGTGTTAATTTTTAAGTATTCACAAATTACTGAATTCAAAGATTCTCAAAATTTTTGTTCTTAAATATGAAGAAAATATCTAGATCTGTAAATTCACAAATTTAGAAAATTTACAATATTAAACACTAGAAAATGTTAAATTTATAAAACTTTAAAGTATGTGACAATATATCTATTAATGTTTTTTCTAAAAGCAAACTCCTTACAGCAAAAATTACTAGATTCAAAGATTTTTAATATATTTTCAAGTCAGAGATTGGAATAATAAAATGTTTGAATATAATACAATATAATTCCCCTGTTCAATCAATATATTATGTATATATATGTATATCAATGTAGGTATATCAATTATTTTTTTTTTTTTACACATTTTACACATTAAACATTATAGATTTAATACATTTCGGTTTCCTAATATTTTGAAGCATTTCTCTCTCTACATACATGTATTGCGTGTTTTCAGCATGGATCTATAATCAACTAAAAATAAACCGTATTAGCAAAACAGTTTTGGAAGCTATACGCTGTGCTGCGTTTTAAATATTTACTCGTCGAATTTGTACGAAATGTTTGCAATCACAAAATCGAATGCAAATTGCACCGTTGTAAAACGAAATACAGTAATTGCACGAAGTGCTTCGTCGATTCACATTAACTTCTTGACATATGGTTGAGTGATTTCTAATATGATAATAACTGTATGAACACGACATTTTGCAGTGAGAAGTAAGAAATTGATGTGTACATGCCTTCATGGTTCGTCAAGTTAAATAAATCTTGAATAAGGAAAGTAGACAGTTGTCAGGCGGAAATGCGCGACGTTTACAGACTTAAAGTTCGTTTAAACATTGGCACAAGCTGCGGATGAGCTTGAAAACTATGTCATAGCTCTGTAAACTATGTTATAGAATTCTGCAGTGAGTGGTGCCAAACTTATCTGTTTTTAGATTTGTCATCAGATACGCTTTACGTAATCTATCTTTAATATAGAAGTTCTGTATATTACATTTTTTTCTTAATTTGAAAAAATATTGCTTTTGTAGGAATTAGAATAGAAAGTTTTAAATCTAAATAAAAATCTTTACATGATGCTTTTTAATAAAATATTGTAATTTAACAAAGGAGATGGAACGTCTAGATGTACTTCCACGTGATACATAGAATTTTTATAAATAGCATCAACAGAATTGTATAAATATAAATTTTACATAAATGTAATTTCTGTACAGATTTGCAACACCATGTCTATCTAAAAAGTGTAAAAAATTTTTAATCATTTTTCAGAAATATTTAATAAATTTTATGTAATAAAAATGAACAACGTGAATTAAGGTAAAAATGCTTTCTATTGCAAAATTTTATAGATTGTACTAAATGTTAAGTGTTAAGTATTGAAAACGTTGAGAGATGATTAAAGTATGTGTTGACCATCCATATTTATTCTCTGATTACCATCAACACACATAACGTTGCAAAGGAGATATTTGGTTTCAACCATCTTGCGAACGTGATGAAAATCAAGATTAAAGGGCTTGCGGCCCTTACACATAATGCAGTTTAATAATATAAGTAGTAGTGAAATACAGAGAAAATTGCATGTTGAATTCAAGAATATCTACTCCGCTATATTCTCGTTGCAGTATCTAAAGGACCGTCTTTATGCTAACATTAACGTATGGTGCGTTGTTTTTCACGCATGACGTAACATAATGCGCCCTTTTTACGATCAAAAGTACTTGTAAGGAGTGACGTAAAAGATATGAAAGATTAAAGCGTGGCATAATAATTGGATCGTAAGAGCTTATACACTGCTGTTAAGATGAAAGATAGTTAATCCTTTCTCTGTCTTTTTATTCTTCTCTTTGACAAATAACTTTGACTTAAGCGACAAAAATTTAAAATATCCTCTTTTTGCAAATTATCTTTGAAATGTCGCGAAGCGTTATACATACATCTCGTTTTCTCTATAACGTTTGAAATAAATATTGAATCTGAACGCGTGCGTGTATGTAGGATGAATATTGAAATGACGTACTTTGCACAAACAGTTATTTGCGGTGCGACCGGAAAAAAACACCGTCGCGCTTTAACGGTTAAATTAATTTCCCTCTCCTCTCTATTGAAATTTATTGATTTCTTATACAATTTTAATATTATAGCACGTATAGAAGAAAACTGATGGTATCTTTATTGTAATAAGAGAAAATTATTTTTACTTTTTGATTTATAGAACTGTCAGATATTTGTTTTTAAACTGCTCGGTGATTATATTTGGTAAATATTTACAAAGTAAATTTTCTTTCAAAATAATGGAGAAATAATTTTAATATTTATCCGCTTTTGCGGTTTAATTTGGCAGATAGTTTTAATAAGCATTTGCACTCAATAATTAATATAGGTATCTATGAAATATTTCTATAAAAGAAAAATAAAATTAATCGGGCATGTAAAATATGTTAATCGTTATGAAATTGAATGTGTAATTTTTGAAATCAAATTTTGGTTAAAATATATTTTAATTTATTTTACCCAATTTATATTAGCACATATATAGCAATGTAATTAAATATAGTATTTAATTAAATTATTTCAACGTATGTACGCGTAAAAAGTTATTAAAACAATTCCTGATTTAACAGATTTCCAATTTGTAATTTCATATTATATGTACTTCTAATAATTCTCTTTTTTTAATTTATCTACCTTTCACTAAGAAGTTAAATCTTTCACTAAGGGCTAAGAAGAAGTGAAGGACTAATTAATCAAATTGCGCCATTATAATACAATAATTGTTTCAGACGTATTCTGCAAGCTAAATATTGAAAATCCACCACTCTGTACAATGACATACAGCTTTAATTTAATGCGTAGCAATCGTTCTCGCGAATGCGACAAAAGCGCGCACACGATGGCGATATTGATCGCTATACGTTACGCGAAAGACTCGATAATTTCTGTCAACTGTCGACGTTGCTGGTGAACATTGTGAACAATAACGCAAGGGTAGACAATCGTCGGACAGATATCGGAACGCGCGCGTTCGCAATTTCACCGCGATTTCTCGCGATTGTACGCGTTTGTTCGTGGCGCGCAAATGTAGTACAGCGCTTACGCGCTCGTTTTATATGGGCGACGAATTGACCTGTCTGGACTTCTGGAAAAATCCAGACAACGCGAAAAACGCGCACGCTGGCAGTGCGGCTGACGAGATTGTTCGTACGCACAACAATAGAGTGATGAATTGCTCACTTCTGCAATTGGAAGATGTTTTCTCTGTAGATTTGAAGACGGATATATAATTTATTTTGAATGCTGCTTGGATGCATTTACGTAATTTTTCAACCGTAAAGAATTCAAGAGAATACATATTATGTTAAGAAAAAGGATTATACAATATTTAAAATTTTTTTAATAATTATGAAAAGAAAATTAATCAGAGAAAAAGAAATTTATTTTTAAATAATAATGCTTGATAGAAAATTAAGGATACGACTACAACCATGTACTTCTTCTGATAAACATTTAGCAATTTTCTTTTTTCAAAAAAATTATCAAAAACTGCGCAATTTAATAAAAGAAAGAGAAAATGATCAAACGGTTCAGTGGAAAGATTTGGGTCATTCTGCCAGTCAAATGATCGAGTACTTGAGAGTGTTTGTGATATATCTAATTAAAGAATGAGAAGTTTGCAGTTGTGACATCTTCCCATTGAAAATGCAATATTTCAAATCAGCCAATATATCCCAAACTCCCATTCTTTATTTAACCGCGAAATGTACCGAGCAAATCGTCAATCTTGATTATTGCGGAAGGCGGGCGGATATCCGTGGCAACAAACATGCATATGTATATATGCACATCGGTAAACTTATGACAGGGACAAATGGCGTTTTCGAAAATGCTTCAGGTGGTGCTTGCAACTACGTATAATCGCTTAAGCGGCATCGGATTAGCGTAGCATATCGGTACTTCAAGGGCAAGCCATGCTTGACATCGCTCGAACTTCGCGCGTAGTATCGCATCCGCTTCATGAAAATTTCATAAAAATTTGCATGAATGGGATGCATCTGCGAGCACCGCGCATTATTTGTCTTTGTCAAGCCGTTCCACGGCGACTTCGGGAGTACTCGCTTGCGCGTGGCCCGCGCGCAAATGCATTTCCCTTTAGGAGACAACCGGTCCATCGCAGTGATATCTTAAGTACCGTCGACAATTCTTTTCATCCCGCCCAGATCTGTCTCTGCTCGCGTTCCCGTTCCCGTTCCCTTTCCGCATAAGCATCGTTGGATAGCGCGAATAACCGTGTGAGAAGAAAATTAATGAAATTTGCGCAAAGCAGATTTCCATGTTTCTGACATTTCGCGTATCGAGAAGCAAACTTGCGATATTTGCATCACTTATATGTGCATTTATAAGCATATCTTCGAAGTAATGATTGAAAAATGAATAGCATGATGTTAAATTAATAATTAATATACAATAATGCGCTTGGATAATCTTACAATTGACTATGATTTTTCATATTATAACCTTTTTTATAACTGTTATTTGTTTGTACTATTTCTAATTTAACTCTGTATTTAACGTAATTTAAATGGATAAGATAAAATCGGTTCAATACGCGTTTTTTAAATTTCTGCCAATTTCAAAGTTGATAATGACAATGTTATAATAAATATTATAGTTATCCATTTTTTAAAATTTATTTAATTTGTATAATAGAAGTTTTGCAGATAATTGCGAAACTATTTGTCGCGAATAAAATTAGAATATGAAATAAAACCTACATATACGTATAAAATTCAAGACATACACATGCGACGTTAAATTCGAGGTGAGTATACGACAATGCGAAAAGAAATCACGACGCAAGAATGAAGGAGCAGCGTATAAAACTTATCAAGAGTCTGTCGCCGCATCGGAGTGCAGCCGACAGCATACGAGGATTTGATTGGATAGGTCGCTCGATTGCATATTGCATTCGACGAATATCGAAACCCCTTGTGCTCAATTAAATCCACGACAGCGCGGCCGATGGAATATCGAATTCGTGGAGTTAAATCGCCGGACGGTAAAAAAGGAATTGCGTTCGCGAAATCATTTCGCTACGAAAAAAAGAGTATATGGACGAAGAACAAGTGGGCAAGAAGGAAAAATATTGACACAATGCAGAGGGTGTCGATAATTTCGGTTTTTCTCTACGGTGCCCCCATTATGTCACACATCTCTCGAACTATTCGCAAATGGCAGTTCTTTGTCAGCACCCGTTATAACAAATACTATATTTTGCCTGTCATGCCGTCAGCATTTTCCGATACATGAACAAAAATAACATCAAACATATTGATTAGAATGCAGTATTAAATTCATATCGATCTTATCAATTATATATTACTTTTATCGGAATCATGATAAAGTTATATGTATTCGTATAACATAGGATTTCTCGGGAAAGTTGATTCTATTGAAACAACCTCTCTACCACCATGTACGTTCCATTGAATTTTAAAGTTTCTGTGACTGTGTAACAAAGTTTCTTTTACAGTTTCTTTACTCAATGTACGCTTTTAAACTGAAGAAAATGTTTTAATGGTAAAAAAGATAAATTTTTTTTCAGGTCATTAAATCAAATAAAGTTATTTTTCTCGCTGAATAAAGACGGAATTGAATTAAATATTGTTCCTGAATATGATAATTGCATTCATAAATATGATTTGCATTTTCATTAGATTTATCGTAATGTAGAAATATGTGAAGCTTTGTATAAACCTATTTTCCTTAAATAACAAACCTATCCCTTACCTTAAATGAGAAGCTTAATATTGCATTATTTAACGTTATATTTTCATACAATATCGTACAATGCTTCAATTTTGTAATACTCGAAATACAATTTGTGGAAATTATCGAAACATGGATTAGTTCCACATTTATGTATCGTTAAAAATATATAAAAACACTGCTTGTCGATATTTCACCGACTTTTATATAATACCGAATGACCGAGTGCGTCACAGAAATTTTGGAAGTACATGAATTATTTGACGTGTGCGATATACCCAGACTTTTACTGAAAACAAAGAGAAATTAAATTATCGCCCAATTCGGTGCAAAACGAATCGCTAGAGCAGGTATTACTCAGATTGAAAAATCCATCCGCGCGTCGTGACTGCGAAAGCCGCGTCAAAGCTTTGAAACAGAAAACCGATAGGAACAACGTAAAACTATCCTATGTCGATCCCGTTCGATTTTACGTACTTGCCCAACTTTCATCACTATTTTCTCTGTACTATATTGCTTATTTCTCGTCGAATCCCATCCGGATTTTCAGACCTATATTCCTTTACCTAACAATTCCCGACATATATCAGGAAAAATGTTGTTTCGGGCTTTCAAACGTTCCATTATGTTTCATAATAATGTTATCTTCTTTTACGTTAAAAAATATATTTTCATATTGCACATGAAAGATTCATGGAAGATAGATTTTGCATATATTTGATATCGTTATTTTTCATCAAAATAATAATAAAATTAGTTTCAATATTAAAATACAATTATTTTAGTTGCATTGTTCTTTATCCGTTTTTGAACTACCAATCTAATTTTGAATGCGATCTCATTCATTATACCTTTAAAATTAAATCTAAAAATTATTGTGTTATGATTTTATTATCATATTATTCTAGTATAGTTGGTATTAGAGCTTACAGCTAGACTACAGAAATTATGCTAATTCGTTAAAAAGTCAAAATCGATGGGATCGAATTCGTGTCGGTGGTCGTAAAACCGTGTCACGACACCACGTACGATTTAGAGCGTGCTGTCGATGCAGTTCTATGTATGCCCGATCCTGAACGATTCACTACGGTTCAGTGCGACTCAAAGCTAGGAACAGAAGCAGCGCATCGTGACGTCAATGCACGCTTCCCTAAACCTTTGTCATCGCATTACAGTCGATTGACGGTAATTTTGTTGCACTGCTGTAGAGGAAACAAAACTTGCCCAAGTATGACTTTTGATGTGCTTTTTTACAACCGTCACCGTATGCATAAAATATTATAGGATGCCTACCCTTGTCTTTTGCAAGAAAAAAAGTTTTATTTTTTAAATAAATTATTATAAATTAATATTATTAAATTATTAAGTATATGTTTATATATTTATGTTAATTTTAAACGATAAAAAATATATTATATACAGGAACAAATTACCAAATCAAGACAAAGAAAGAAGTATCTCTAGCAAAATTTCAGATTTCTTTTTCGATGCATGTGCAATAAAATTTACTACGATTGCTGTAATGTATTAATAATAAAGCTATGTGGAATATGTATGTAGATGATATGATAATTGACTTTTTTTTCAAAACTGTAATTGCTTATGGCATCAAAATGAGATGATGCTAATACGTGTTAGCATTAACACATAGTAATATGATAATTTAATTTAAAACATTATCCAATCTTCAAGCCATTTTCAAAAATTAGGATCATTCATTTTATCTTAAAACATAGATAGTTTGGACTTGTTTTGAGATGTATAGATATATGACATCTATATACATATATGTAATTAGATTGATTCTACGTTCAGAAAGCATATAGAGCAAAAATTGATCAGGTACTTCTAAAACTATTATCGTTTATCCCAGAATAATGTAAAAATATTGCGTATTCTCCTATCTTTCTATCTTGCTCGAAATCTTTGAGAAACAACCTATCGCCGATATCACGATCTATGCCCATATCAGCACAAGAGCATTCTCTCTTTCTCTCTTTTTCTTTAGGTCCGCATTCCATCACATATAACAAGATCTTTTTTGCCATTCAAGAAAGAAAACGAGATAATGGACGCAACAGAAGAACGTCGATCTCCAATTAAAGGTATCTCATAAGGAACGATAAGCCTCTCTCCCTATCGGTCGCAGTTACTGTTCAAGGTGAGTCGCGATTTACCCGCCAAGAGATCGAATCTGGTTCTGCTCCTCTCGCTGTCCTCGTAGCCCTCGAGGTCGTCCTCGTAATCGTCGTAATCCTCAGGGACGGGACGGTGGTCTCCATCACTGTCGCTGACATTTCTCGAGACAAGACTGTTGCTGGGTGGACCTCTCTGAGTGGCCTGTCGGACGCGGGCTCGATGATCATTACTGAAGAGGACCGACGGCGGCGGCGGCGTCGACAGCTGAGAGCCTTGAAGGCGACGCTGAAGGTAACGGGCCAAGAGCGCTTGTACCGCGTCTGTCTCCGCCGTGCCTGGAAGACAGAAAGAGAGACTCGCTCTCGTGATCAGTCGACAATATCTTCCCGATTTTACCGATATCCCGCTGAGTCCTTACATCCGCATTCTTACATTTCGTCTTTTTCCTCATATCTCTCTCGTCTCTCGATTTTTCACCATCTATTTCTCCTCTCTTTTTATTCTTTCTCTTTTATCGTCAGTTTCCTCTCATTTTTCTGTGACGTAACCGTGCTCGCATTTCTCTTTCGCGAGGTTGGAGACAAAAGAGCTCGAGGCTTGATTCGGGGCTGTTTGCCTGTCGAGGGGTCCTTCTTCTTGTGTCATGTACGAGATGTGTCGCGTGTGCATCCTCGTGCAAGCATAAAGATATGCGCGATCCACGCTCTGATGAGACGGGTTCGGCGATGGGTGTAATCCCTCCTGCACGATGGTGGATCAATAGAGAAGTGTGGATTCGTTAGTTTCAGAAAAATAATTATGCGGGAAGAAAGAGAGAAAGAGATATTCGCAGTCATCAGAAATGAAAGACTATCTAAATAACAAATAAATACACAAGATTTTGCAGTAAACTTTAAATTATTTTAAATGTTATTACGAGTAATAGTAATTACGATATCAAGAGTGCTTCTTCAGCTGATGAAGCAAATGTCATCAACTGTTAAACTAATTGTAAGTAATATACGATTATTATAACGACAAATGACAGTAAATAATATAGAGATTAAAGATGTATGGGAGAAATGATTAAAGACGCTGCTCGTCTTCAATTCTAACGTATGAACTAATGTAAACACAAACGATCACGTGTTCATAATGCGAAGACAATATACGATAGAATACTTGAGTCCGCAGGATGCTTCATTAGAGGCCCTGCCTCGTCTGTGTTTGATGTTCGAACAGCTTTCGCGAATCATTGTTTGGTATCAATGTATATGCGATTCGTAGTTACGTCAAAGAGGTGGAACGAGATGAAAGGAATTATAAATCATTTGATATCGCTTTGCGATCGAAGATACGAACACTGATTAGTTAACATCAAAGTACCATCGATTGTTGCGCACAAGGAAATCGCTAACTTTATTAATCGTTATTGCTAACAAGGGAATCTCTAACTTCATTAATCATTATTGCTCACTTCAGTCACGCAAATCATTGTCATAAACTCATGAAAGTAGCTTTTTAAAGAATATTTATCGAATCTCGAAGAAGAATGTAGCAAAATTTGTTCAACTATTTGTTTATCCTTCTTCTTTAAGTTTTTTAGTTTGAAACACACACATACTAATACTTTTTCATTATGTTTCTATTAAAAATAAAAATATAAAAAATTCTACTGAAAATAACTTATGGCACACAGTTACTATATTTATACAAACTATATACAGATTTATTACAATATAAAATTTAAATTTGAAAAATTTAAGACATTTTATATAGTTTAATTATTATCTGACAATTCCAAGTATACTTGCAGCAGTTGCAGCTCATTATTATGTGTATGCGTTCTGTAAAATTTTAATTTTTTTCAATTAAAATTATAAATGGTTAATGTTTCTACTGATGGAATTTTATGCGTACGTGTTACTAACTAAATGTTGCAGGAGCTCAAAGGTAACGCAGAAACGGATAATTAAAGATGCGGTGGACTAAACGACGATGTCGTGAGAGCTGTTGGAGGATTTGCGGCGACAAGAAATCCAATTTTCGGCCAAGTCCAGCACGGAGGACGAGTGCAATTACATCGATTTTTACTAGTAAGCTTGTGCGCCAGCACGGCTGTCTCGTAATTGAATTGGATCAATTGTATCGCGCGAATCCTATCATTTCTCCTCTCGATCCTCTTCCCACTTTTTATCTCGATCCTTTTTGCTGAACGAAGACGCTCGTTATTCCGGGCAGCAGATTCACGTAATTAAATCCTACAGGTAAACGTTGATCCCATTATGAAAAAGCATCTGGCAAACCGGCGGAAAACGCGCCGTCGCGCGCGCGCACTCTGTTTTCTTGTTATATTTCAAGCTGGAAAATGCACGCTCGGGTTGACCGCAAAGGATCAACCTTCCGGCACGGAGGTGATGCCCTGGCAAGGATTTTCAGAGTCGCCTCCGGAAACCTTTGGCCAGGCGCGAATCTTGTTACCCTTGCTTTCGCGCGCAAGGCTAATTTGACGAGCGTACATTAAAGTAATTGACAATTTTACTTGTGCCACGCTGTTCGTATTTATTCATTGAGCTATCAATAACATTATTTCTTAACCTGAATATTATACACGTTCAATTTTAACCGATTGACGGCAGATTCGGATTGATCTGAATTCATAAAATATATCGTACGCAGTTTTATTTATAAAAAGCGTATGCTTTTACGCAGAAAAAACCGTAACGTTAATTTAAATGTTATTGATAAATGTGGAGGAAATTGCTAAAAACACTGATTGAGCGCTGAAATGAATATTTGAAAAATATTGGACGTAACCGCAAGCAATAATAACATATATCGTCCAAATTTTCCATGTGCTCGCGGTTTGACGTGAAGGGTAAATACAACCAAAACTAATATTTGGCACGTTACGGCAATTAGAAAAATTCTCATACACGTTTCCGCAAGACAACACATAAAGCGTTGCACACGATATCGGAAAAATAATAAAACGTCACATCCCGAAACATTCCTATCTATTTTTTGTTGGAAAAAAATCCATGAGTAATCGCACGAATAGTCGGAAAAACGTTCAGCCAAACGAATGTTTATTCTTTATTATACACAAAAAAATTCTGCAGTTTTACTTCATTTGGAGCTTTATCGACTTTTTTATCAAACAATTACGTGTTAAAAATTTATTAAAAATTATTGCAGTTTAAAAATCAATAATTTTTTTTAACAATAAGTTTAACTGGTGAAAAGCGAGTGAATTGTGAAATAATTTAAAGAAAGACTTAAACTTTCATCAAGTTATATAAGACAGGCACGAGAGGGAAGAAAATCTCGATTTGGGTTGTGAGAAAGAGCACGAAATAAATCGTGGAAAGTCATAGGTCATGCCATGCAACAGATTGAACGGATTTCTTCACGGATTCAACGTGAGATTTGCCCTAAGAGGAATTTAGCGTTTTCGACCGAAAGATGCAAATCCGCGGAAAACCGCCGCCGCCGACAATGTGAGAATTTCTCTAAACTAAAATTCAATGTATCTTCTTGGACAAGGCAAATTTTATATCGATCGAAACTACGAAGAATTGACATCAAAGAATTTGCAAAAATGCAGTCGAATGCCTTTTCCCTTTGAGAAGGAATTTCTGCCGATCTGTGAATAACAAATGAAACATTTTCAATAGAAGACGGAATTTTTTCGGCAAAAGGAGGTAAAAGTAAGATTAATTTCGAAGAAGAATAGCAATACAAGACACATGTCGCTAGGAAATCCGAAATATTTTCTTCGGAAACGGAAAATTATTTCGGCCAAATGCTCGAACGTAGCATTGCCAGAAATGTTTTGAGAGAAAAATTTACTATTTTTCGCGCACGAACAAAAACGCAAAAGAAAACAAAAAATTTGGAAGTCATCCAGGCGGAAGTATAGTCGCTTGATTTCTTTTAAGAGTTTGTATAAATTAGTTATATAAAACTCTGCATAGTGTTCGCTCATTTATACAACATTTACATTTTTTTACAATCATTTCTTTCCAAAACAGATATCTACAACTTTTTAAGCGCTTCTTTTGGAGTGCCAATAAAATCGTGAAAACTGCGGAAACTATGCGCATTCCAAAATGACCGACGCGACATGCCGAAATTCAGGATCTACCACACGTTTAGTCGACCGGGAAAAGATCACAAAGTCCGAGTAGAACTTTCCGAGATTGTCGGACGGAGAATTGCTGGCGAGGACTCCTCTGATCAGAATCCCGATTTGGACGAAAAATTCGACAGAAAGCATTCCGCTTTCTGTGTTGAGTATTCCGCTCGAGCGCGAGATCAAACTTATTATCATCGTCTCCCAACGTCTCGGCTGAAGACATCGTCACGGCCGACCGGAGAAACGTGAGTGTCCCTTGAAGTGATTATTTAAGTTTCGCTCGCGCGTTCTCGAGAGTGCACGAGAGAAGGTACGCATTAAAACGGAATGTCCCGCCCGAACTGATTTGCAAGTTTCGCGTCTCTCGTCCGACCCGCAGCCGGCGCGGAAACCAACCTCCTCCTGTAATCCATTGTCCCCACTTCATAATTCAATGACTTTCGGAACTACGTTTCCTGGACTATTTCCTCGACGGGTCTTCTGAATGTTTTATGTGATTTTAAGATTACCGCGGTAGGGTGGTGGCAGCCGGCGTTAGCGCGCGATACGCTTTTACCGTAATTGGATCTAAATTCTGGAACGGACGAACGAAGTTTAATAATAGCTTCACTTCTCGAACGTGAGTTGTTATCGTATTGGAGTCAATGTTATCCTATTACAGCGAATTATAAAGGTACTATTGAAGGGAACGCCAGCAGTGATATAAAATAATTTATAACATCATATTATAAGATGCGATAATATCCACTGAGATGGTATTGTAACAATATAAAAAGATAACGATATAAAAAGATAAAAAAGATCTATTTTTGAAAATGTAATAGAATATAGAAATACGAAAATCACGGGGCCCAGTTAAATGGAAAGAATATTCAACATATCGGTATTGATCTCTCTTTCGAAAATGACGCAATTCATTAAATGTAGAACATTTAACTGGATCGTAATTAAAAAAGGTAATATGAATAATTCGTAAAGCAAAGGCGACTATTTGACTTGCAAAGAAGGAAATCAAGCCGTTCGATTACCTATTTCAACGAGACATGTTCGTATGAATTTCATTTCGATCACCAGTGCGAAAATCGACTGCTGAATCTTTGGCGTTAAAAAAGCGTGAAATTTAATACGTGAAAGACATTCAATAGAAATACTTATAACGTGTATATACATATATATGTATAAGTATTTAGTATTTTGGTAATTAATGTTTTGTTAAGTTTTATTAAAATTATCATAATTATTTCATCATTACTCGTATTATAATTTTTTACATAATATGAAATAAGAGTCTATATTTTATACACTCATTTACGAAGCATGCCAGTTGGCAAAAGAATTGTACAATTAAATAAATTAATTTGCATTTAAATAAAATCTGAGATAAAAATATAAAGTGTTAAAAAGATATTTCTTTCTCTTCTTGTAAATTAATTATTAATATTGCACCTCTGTGCAAATTGATTGGGGATTGATGGGGAATTATTTAAGTTGCTAGATGTCTTCGAGGATTTTCTCGGATAAAACAGATTTAAATGCACCCGTCAGAACCGAGTGAAACGGGTCATTTGATTTCGGAACGAGCGGAGAAGCCAAAGTTATCCAAACGCTGATGGTGTGTTTGGATGCGTACTTTTGAAACGGTTTCCATCTAAGAAAAGCACAATGTTTCGTGATTTATACGGCTTAAATAGCGAAAGATCCTGTGTAAATGCCAGCGTTTCGTATATACGCGAGTTTCCCGTACGTGACAAGTGCTTTAAGTAATGGTAAACAGAGATGGCGGGTGTATTGTATGCGGGGTTCAGCTTCAAGGCACGTTTTCGCCATCAATAGCGATGCTGCTCATAAATGTCTTTTTAAATCTTTCGCGCGAAAGAACGGGAAGTTAATCCGTTCGTGTTAACCGATGTAATGAGAATTACACGGCAATTACACTGTATTCGGCAATTTGTGTCACTGAATCATTTTTGATTAATTGATTTTATGTGGATACGTTGTCACCACATAATAATGATAAATATCTAAAAGCTGACAATATTTTTTCTGATATGTTACTTTGATGAAGATTAAAAGTGAGAGAAAATGCGAGAGAGAATGCGTAAAATATATAAATGTAATGTGCAAAATGTCATAAGCCAAATGAAGAATGTGAGGTTTATTATATCGGTGAGGTTTATTATATAAAGAGAGAAATAAATATGAATTTATACGATCCTGTGTAATGATTGCATTACGTACATATTTATAATAAAATATTCGCAATTGAAATTTTACTTTTTCCAGCATTATTTAACATTGCTAACGCATAAATAACGAGGTAAAATATGTTTTGTTTGTTACTTTTACTTCACTGCATTGCCTGACAACTTATGCAAGCGGTCATGTAAACAATTGTACTAAATACTTTAATCATACAGGATTGTTACAGAAATAATTAGGGCTGACAGATCACATACTGCATTATTTGGCAATGAAAAATGCATGTCCGCGATCTTCCGTCGTAAGACCGATGTAAGCATAACTGCTGAAACGGCAAGTCGCCAATATTTCAGTACGATGGCGTTTCCGAGGGAAAGTGTCTGTCTGCCGGTACGCCCGTTCTTCTGATATACGCCCCCATTTCGCAGTTTGACAGGAAAGAAGCGGCAGAGTGGCTCGAATGCGACTGACAATAATTTGTCAAGTCGGCCACTCACGACTTCTTACATCGCTCCTTCGGACAAAGAGAATTTCGTTGAAAGAGCAGAGATTTCCCGTCTGAGTTTCTTGCCCGTCGCGTTTCTGCACGTCGTGCGAGACTTGAGATTTCATAATTGCGCGAGTGCATTAGAGGAGCGTTTCCGTTTCGCAAAATTGCACGCCACTTAGAGAACATCGCGAAGGATTCGCATAAGATATATCGAGAGGTTTTCATGGCGTTTTTTTTTAACGCAAAATGCATCTGGCAACGAGCCACGATCGTAACAGGCTCTTTGAAAATTTATTGAATGCGCATTATTATCGTTAATCTTAAAATAATCTGTGTGTACATGAATGGTCACATCAGTTTAAATACTGATAATATTTCACTAATAAAAAAAAGAGATTGTGTTAACATGTCATGTAAATACGTTAAAATTTCGAACGCTGTTTATCGATTCAGAATTATATCTAATATTCTTACGCACAAAATTTGCCGTATGCCTTTAGGTATTATCCTGTTTTCATCAGCAAAAGTATTTATATAATGTACAAAATTATATATTCTTGTCATGATATAATGGATTTATTCGAAATGCAATGTTCAATGTTCATCAATTTTATTACACGTATTTTCAGTTATTAAACGACCGTCGTTCGCGCATATTCTAATTCCATATGAGGCCGTGTTTCTATTCTAAATAATTGGAAGATACAACGTGACAATGTAACATTCGTAATATTTAATACTGGACTGTGACGCAACTTTGTATTCAACCAGATGATTATTCAAGAAGGAAACGGGATTTAAGTTTAATTAACGCAGAATTTAAACGAGGCTCGCAAACGGAAGACGTCACCGCGAGGACTTACCTCTCATCCTTTTCTGTATGTATTCATGTTCTCGGAAGGACGGTCAGTGACCCGGATGATCCGCTGAAACCGCATAGGAGATAAAAAACGAGATCCAAGAGAAAATCTCATCTCGATGATTTTCATGGTTGAAAAATAAATTTTTTCGCAAAGAGACATAAGTTTTTTCTATTATTGTAATGTTTTAAATATCCACGCTTTCTAGCAAGAAATTCTTCTTAATGAGATACAACGATAACTAATGGGTAATTAAAATCCAGATAAGAAATTTAAAAAACTTCCCGAATTCATAAATTATATTAAAAAGTTTTCTAATTGGATATACTAAATCGTTTTTAGGATAAATTTTTGTTAGCGAGATAGCTACAATATAAACAAGTTACATTCATATGTACGAATCTATCTAATTATGAAAGTAAACATGCATAAATTTAGATATCGACATTAATTGTACTATTACGTTAATTACGATATCGGAAAATAAGATCGTAATATTGAAACAGGATCTCCCATTGTAAGATCTAACTATTTTTCTTTGTCATATGCGCCTGAATGAAGATAAATTTTTAACGTTACTATTTTATATTTTTCCATTAATCGGTAGATAACGTTTTATGCGTCGTTACTCTGACTATAAATACGGAGCACCATTTTGCTCCCATTGTGCTTTTGTCATCGCCCTTTACGTCGTACGATACGATGCTTTATTTCAGATAGTCATTTTATTTCTTCGCGCTTGGAGCCGATTTTCAGCGTAAAACCGAAACGGATGTAGCGGATGTAAAACGCGTCATCGAGATGCAGAGATTTTGCACTGTGCGATAAATAATTTCTCGATAATTGATGCCGTAAATGTCGCGTTTATGGCGCATCAATATTCATTTATCATCAATTGTCAAGGAATATTACGCGTTGCGCAATAAAGTTAACGTTACTGTTGGAAAAATCTATCAATTTTATTTTTTCAATAATATTGCAAAAAAATTAAAAAAAAAATGTTTGTTTCGAACGTTATTAAGTTTGAAGAATTTATAGCAAAATACATAAAAGCATGATCTAGCTAAGATTATGTAAGACATTTAGACAGCATAAAAATATATTTCAATGGCATGAATCGCTGCGTTTGTTATTATCCTCTTCCACGATCCTATTATCATTCTTTATAAATAATTAGGAACCATTATCCTGTGTAATTAATCAATTTATATAAATTCTATTAACGATTTATAAGCGACAAGTATTTATTAACACAGGTATTTTAAGTAATTTTTTGCAATGTCTCTTTATAAAATTAAAATAGAAGCAATATAGCGAATAAAAATTATTATTCTTTCGTATTTACAATTTACAATAATTATTTCTTTAGCAACAAATAATGTGACGAATAAGTCACTCACCCATGGTACTCCATACCTTCAGGCCCTTCAGGCTTTCTCCTCCTGTTAGATTTCTTCATTACACACACATAGCACAGCGAAAATTCAATTAATTTACACGCGATACTAATTAGCAGAATATGACAATTGTACAATGTCTTGCACGACTCTCTTATTAACGGTAAGCGTCGATTTTATTATATTATGATAAAATGACACACGAAAGAATAATCACACGACGCTACAATTCGTCGATCTTGTAAATTATCATAATAAACAAATCTTAACAAATATTCACATCTCGTGCGCGAAATAAATCTTTCACGGGTATAAATATAATTCGTTCGACGTTTTCGTGAATGAACGCGAAGTATAGTACCTACACGGATCGCCGGAGGGAATTGTTATGTCAACGCGCGGAGCCTTGAGCCTTGTGACGTATCGAGCGTTTATCGATCTTCTTCGTTATGATGGCGCCCGATCGCCCCGATCCCCTCTCGGGTTCGATTTGGTCAAAAGCGTTTATCAATATAACTACTTACTTTGAAAGACAAGAAACGAACGCTCGTAAACAACTTGCTTACCGTTACCGACACTGGCCCGCAGTGCCCGCACCCCGCACCGCCTACTAACCTAACCTGCGACCTGCGACGCGTACCGCGTACGTTATTATTTAGGCGGGAGTCACCGTTCAATCATTCGTGCGACGACCAGCGACGACTGGTGATGAGGCTTCGGAGGGACGGAACGGGCGGCCGGCGGGTAGACGCTGTTACTAAACTATTCCGCATTTGCTCCGCCACATGAAGGGCCCGTATTCGGAACGCACTTTTATCGATTTACTATTGGCTCACTTATGCCAACATTGCTTACTGAATTCACAACCATTTTCGTTTCTGATTTTGGCCATATCGAACTTTGCTGAGGATCGGGTGCCATTAAAATTGTAAGAAGAAAAAAAGTATGTCATATTACTTTTCGAAATACGATCGCGCAGTAGGAGATGTAGAGACAAGATGTCCAACAGACACATTCGTTTCCAATTTTATGATTATCACGAGTTGATTAATAATTACCGCGATAAGCGATTTGTGTAAGTATACCCAGACAGCACGCCTGTCCAAAATCGAGACATATAAGTCGTCTAAAAGACATCTTTTAGACATCTTACGAAATGATGCATTCGATAAAGCGAGCATTTATCGAAATCTATTATTTCAAGTAGTTTATTGATAAAACTATAATATAACAGAGAAACCAAAACGACAGATGACATTACAAATTATTATGATATTTATCTTGTATTTTAATAGTCGTTAAGCGCATGGAGTTAAATCAGTATTTTTATGACTTGTTAAAACTTTCTGTTGTTAAAAATTTTATCCATTTACGTTAATTTGCGAGATATTTAAGCGTCGAAGCGAAATACAGCTTCGCGCGAACGTAATTTTTGTTACCTTATTTTATCGCTTACGATTTATGCCAGGAGTACCTATCGTAAAAAGTCGCGCGATCGTTATATCGTGATAATTAATATCGCACGTAATTATAATTAATCGTGTTCTTGCCAGGGTTGTATGTGTACGTGTGTGCAACAAAGGAATCTGAGAGGAGGAGGAGACCTGGGAGGCATCAAGGTACGACGGAGCAATCGTGAGTAATTAATTTATTACATTATTTATTGCTTGCAAAATTAATTGTTTATAATTATTTTACGTGCGAGCAACAACTATTTTTTAAATATTAATTACTTTGAAGAAATTGCTACAATTTGAGTATATTTCTATTTTAAGATTGACGTGCTTTAATTCCGCCTCCACGCATCCTGTCGGTGAGTGATAAATTATATTTTATTTTAATTTTAGATAATGGATCTGTGAAAATTGTAATATATACGTAATACAAAGATATATGTGATACGCACGCACATATAAAGCACATGCAGTGTATTTATTATAATTGCATGTAATATTAAATTTTAATAGCATAAAAATATTACATATAACGTCTCACAGATCCATTATTTTAGAATGAACGGGCTGTGGAACAGATTAAAGCTAATACATAATCTCGGATTAGAACGGATCTGCTGCAATCATGCCATGCGAAGATACACACACACAAACAAAAAGTTCATAAAATCATAAAATGATTTGATAAGTAAAGTAAACTCGCCGATAAAAGTAATAAAAAGGATTAATAATTTTGGCAAAAAAAATTATTTCCAAATTTGCAAAATTAATTAATATTTCTTTGGAATTTGAGACTTGTGTCTTGCGTCGAGCTTAATTACAACCTTCTAGGCTTATTATTATAAACTAGTGCAAAGAAGCAATCTATAGACATCTTCTTATTGTTAGTATGAATGTATCAAGTAATAAATAAAAGAACAGACAATATTTTACATAGCTTACTCCGATTAATATATCAACTTTAATCTTTTACAGCCTATCCATCTATATTTATTGATAAATAAATTAATAACTTTATTTATTTGAATTTGTATACAACAGTTAAAATTTGTTATTCTAAATCAACTGGTCGTAATGTCAGTTGATTACCATAGTGTACGCAGTGCACATAAGAAACTAAATTAGTTAAATAATAAAAATCAATATTATCTGTAGTTGTAAAAGTCGGTAAGAGGATTGGTACGAATGTAAATGCTGCATCAAAGCGCGTAAACTCCACACAATAGCATTAGTCAACATTAATCGCTTATAACTCGATGTTATTAGGATTCTTGACTCTAATTAGTTTCTGGAATAGCAGCTTCCCTCGTGTTTCCCGTATTTATGCCGAGTTTCGGTCGATAAATTGTAAAAAGTTCAAATAACGCATATTTGATTTTGTTATTAAAATTGTTGTACGATTATAGAGTTGTGAAAGATACTCTTTTACTTATTAGTTCTTTTATTAGTATTATTCCACTTAATAATACATCTATTTATATATACATATACCCAATTCTACTTTAATGATTTATCTTTAGAAGATATAAAACGTTTCTATTAAATAAGAAACTAACGAAAGAATGAGAAAGAGCCCCAAGGAAATTTATACGAGTCCGGATTACTTTGTCAACCGATTGGCTTTGTGGAAAAAATATAGTAGTTGGTAAAAAGGTGGAGCGAAATGTCAGACATGAATAGAGAAAATGAATAAGGTATAGTAAAGGCGGTTATTCAAACGCAAATTACTCCCGGCTCCATTTTCATTTTGCAAATAAACCGTGGCGAACCTTACCGGAAATAAGAATGAGCTTTCGCGCAAGTGTGCATGTTCCCCCTTGCTTCATCTAACCGCGCTCATAAAATTGACTTTTTCTGGCAGATTTCCCGTTCCTAAATTACCTCTCATTTCTTCATCTTTTAAAAACTTAATACTCGAGCAGAAAATAAATGCAAAGTACAATCGTATTAAAAGATCTAAATCGTATTAATTAATAAAAAAATTTTGCAATAAGCAATGGTCTATCAATTTATCTTATATGTTCGAGAAGTAAACATTAAGCAAATAGATATCTATTTTACAAAGTTTTAAAATAATTTATTCTCTAAAGCCTTTTTATAAAAATAGGTGCTTCAAAAGGGGCCAAACTTTATGTTAATTCCTAAAGTTTTAATTTCGTATTCTTTTAAATAGAAGATATTAACTTTACTGTTATTGTTCTTTCAATTCCTTCATTCTCTTTTGAAATTTTATCGTATACCTATACGATTTTTATTTCTTTACAAAATTTTGCCAAGTGACTATAAAGTGGAAAATTTTGCCAAGTAGAGATAAAAATTATATATTAGTATTCTATTAAATTGATTCTCTTGCTGAATATTTGTTGAACATCTAATATTGTTGCAAAATGCGGTTCTCGATAAACGCAACCATTCGAACATGTTTCCTAATTGGCAGCTTTTCCCACTGTAATTGGAAACGGTCGAAGAGCTTTTCCGTGAAGAGATCTCGAATTGGAAAGACATGGAATGGGGAATAGAAAGAAAACCGTCGGCAACGAAACGGAAAGTATTTCTATAGATACATATAGCTAGAGAATCGAAATGAAGAAATT
Source organism: Temnothorax nylanderi (assembly GCF_030848795.1). Taxonomy (NCBI): domain Eukaryota; kingdom Metazoa; phylum Arthropoda; class Insecta; order Hymenoptera; family Formicidae; genus Temnothorax; species Temnothorax nylanderi. The sequence goes on along the minus strand of NW_027249064.1, from coordinate 1,228,194 downwards.
GAACCTTGCGAGGTATATATATGCGTGGTATAAATTATTAATCTGCTGATTTGATTAGAAAAGCACATTTTTATCCTGAAATCGTGTAATTATATAAATAAACATATTTTACATTGCATATAATTGTATAAATAATTTGTACTTATTTGTGATACACATATACATTTCAATAAACAAAGCGGATATAGTAAAAATTGTAACGATATTATAAACAGATATTGTAGAAACTTTCAATGGTTGTGATGTGATGAAAAGCTACGTAAACTTTTCGTATAAAATAATACGTAAAATGCAAGGGAAAAATACAATGGATAAGGAAAGATATAAAATAATTTGTTTTCTACAAAGAATTAGCTTTCTGCTGAATTATATTCTTCAACCACATACAGCTTTTTTTTCGTTTTTCCTAGTTTTGAAAGAGCGATACACTTTCAATTATTAGCGAGGAAACGATACTTTTTTATATTTATTTTTTTCGTGTTGGACTTATTTTTAATAATTATGGAAAGTTACTGATAATAGTTAGATAGATGTTAATTTTTTGCAACAAAAACAAATTTTTCTGAATTATTGTAACATTATTTTATCAATTATTATTATACAATATATATACATATTTATACAACTAAACAAACTAAAGTTTTATCAGTTGATATATTTAACTAGACAATGTTATTTTTGTCTTAGGCAAAAGTATATATTATCTCAATATCCATTTTTTGATTGTTTTTAAAAAATTATTTTTTTTACGGCAAATTAAATAAAACTTTTTAAGAATTTTTTGGTTAATATTATTGTAAATGTTTTTTTGCAAAAAAAAATGAAAGTAAAAGCAAAAGGAACAAGAGAATCGTAGTCGTAGCAGTATTTTTATGAGGAATAAAAATTCACGATTTTCAGAAATAAAAAACTGAGAGAGAGACCGTATTAGTATACCGCGTTGCACCTGCCAATGATTATGAATACGAAGATATCAACAGCGCGCCAGAGATACCTTTATGTGCACTTGGATGCTATCTTCACTCGTAAAGCGCGAGGTAAAGAAAAACAATTTTTAGTCCGGGTATCAGCTTCGGCAGAACTGCTCCCGCATTTATAAATACGTGCATGTGTGCGTGTGTGTAAGAATGCGTGCGCAACGGCAGCCGTTTTCGTTTAACGACCAGCCGTTTCAGGATTTTGAAATGTCGTGGAATGACGTAGCGATGCTTTCTTCGTATTTATGCCGAGCTTCGCTCGAGTTTAATGAGCTCGACGAGTCGTGAAAAGTTCATTCCGTACATCATAAAGTGCTCAATTTCAAAAACCGAGTTACACGCGCGATGATACGCGAACTGTGCTCCTTCGAAACTCTATTAATTCAGCGAAAACTGCTGTTTTTCGCACCGGTAATTAGGAAAATAAGTTTTATCGAGTGTATCATGCAATTGGAACGAAGATAGTATACGCACTATTTTACAATTCTAATTATTACTAATAAGAGAAAATATCAATAATTTAACTTTCAGAAACTAAACAAATATTAAGCGATTTAAGAGCCAATAATTAATTTATATAATTTGATGCTTTTATTCACACATTGCTAAATAATATATTTATATAAGATTTTTTAGTCTATGCGTTAAAGATTATTTTTTTTCTAAGTCATCTAAACTTAAACTATTACTTCAAAATTTTCGATTTTAATAGAAGTACTAAGAACGAAAACAAAACAAGATTTTTATAATCATTGCCTGTAGTTTAAAATAAAATATGTTTTATTAACAAGTAACGTTTTTAACCAGTAAGCTTGTAATCCGAGATATTTTTAGTATTGTTAAATAAATCTTTTGATGGGGTGCAATATCACATACAAATGTACGAGATCAAATAAAACATGCATCCCATTCGATGACGTGTTTGATGATTTCGGAAATATTCGCGTCCATAAAATCCCCATGAGACATTAAATAGCGATCACGGATCCGGTAAGTGATTTATTCATGCGAGACGTTGGTGCGTTCCGGACACATCAAATGTTTAGTTTCTAATAAAAATTCCATTTTCAATCTTCGAGGAGGTAACGCGATACCGCATGGCTGCCTGCAGCCGTCGGTCGCCATTCTTAAAGTCTGCAAACCTCGCAGCGAATTACGATAGTGTTCGCAATGTAAATGTTTGAACTGCGGCTGGAGTACACATGATGCGTGTGCACTCGCGAGATGTGAGACGTTGTTCTAATGGCTCTGAAATTGCATAGAAAGTTGTGGGGCGGAGATCTGTTAAAAGTTTCATGAGATAAAGCTCGCGTCGCCGAAAGCTCCATCATCGGTAACTTCATAAATATCTGTAATTATTTCATAGCTTGCAGCGTCAATTAATAAATCAAGTTGAACAAAATTAATAGAAGGAAAAATTAAGTAACATTTACATTAATATTTAATTTTATATAATATATTCACAAAAATATTAAATCAAATAGCAATCTGTTACTTAGAATACAGCGTCAAATTAAATTTATTTATTTTGCTAATAGTAAATTTATTACATTCATTTTTATGATGTAAAAACACATATTAATTAAATTGAAAGAAATGTAAAAAGAATTATTAGCCAGGAATTAATATTTTAATTTATTATATAAAGTATTTACAAAACGGAATAACAAATAGAGGGTTACAGTTGTAACAATTACTTACGCAAATTGTTTAATTAATTAACGTGACGTGATGTTAAAACTGAACAATACTACAATAAAGAACGTGACGAAAGTATCGACAGTCGCGTTGTAGAAGGTTGTTGCATAATTTTGTTTGAAAGGTTCGTGGTGAGATGATCCTCACGGGCAACTTCCGTGGTTCCAAACTACCTAAAATACGAAGCGCCTCCCAAGACTATGTAAGTTTCTGTAATCCATGTCACTTCACGTAATGTAGCGTCATATTATGCGCGAAATATGTTATCACACGGGACAGCTATTACTATCGCGGAACACTTCAAAGGACTGTCGGTATCGTCAAATTGCAATTTAAACGTTATCACGCTACATTGCGAAACATCCACACACATCAAAATCATTCCATTACTCTTCTAAAATTGTTTTATTTTAATATTTGATTTCAAATATTTTATAAATTTCTACAATTGTTTTGTGAAATGTATTTTTGTATAGCATTTCGCAACATAATAACGTTAATAAATAATTTGTTAAAGTCTATTAATTGCATATACGGCAATATAAGAAAGAAAGTAAAATACGTACCGCTCTAGTAATAATAATAAATATCATTTCCAACATTTTATTTGCAGTGTACAATAGAAAATGTGAGAACATTATAAAACTTTGGTTTCGTTTCCGCGCGATATATAGGTACCTATTACACATAGTACAGTGCACGTAAACAATGACGCTGCTTTCTTACTCCCGTCGCATTCTTTCTTAAAAATTATTTTTATTGTTTTTTTCTTATTCTCTCCAAACTCAGTCACAGTTTTCGAAATAACGCTTTTTCCCAAATAACACGATTTCTTCTTACACGGAACGTATTTACTGCGTAAGAATAGAATTGGGTATAACTAAACGATTCCGATCTGAATCCATTCCGAAAAGTTCCATAATTCACGCTCGAAATAAAGAAATAAGCGAGCAAAGAGCCGACCGCGCGAAAGGTCGCGATACTCTTCTTCATTTTGAATTACTTTATTATTTTAAAATCATTTCTTACTCAGATCGAAATATTATTGAGAGAAGAATTATCGTCTCAGGCAATGCGCTAATACGGGTCCATGAAACAATGCGGAGAATATGCGACAATAGCCCATGCATCGAAATACAAGAAACGAATATTCGATCGGAATAATCGGCGTACATTAATTCCGTAGGTAGATATATTAAACATCATTAAATATTATAAAGAAACAAGCGAGCAAAGAAGCCGACCGCCGCGAAAGCTCGCGTTACTATTCTTCATTTAAATTATTTTAATCGTCTCTTCCTCAGATCGAAATATTATTATTGAGAGAGGGATTATCGTCTCGTGCAATATGCTAATATGGATCCGCGAAACAACGCGGAAGATATGCGATAATTAATTAACAGCCCATTCATCGAAATACAAGAAACGGAATATAGGATATATTCGGCGTACACCATGTTAATTCTGTACCGCTAGGTATATTAAACGCTATCAGGCAAGTATTGCCGGCGCGGGCGGCCGGCGGCAAGACCGTTGGCGCGCGGGCGCTCGACTTTGTTTTTTCGTACGCCGCGCCGCGCCGCCGCCCGCCGCGCCCCGCGGCCCGCGACGGTCGCGCTATCATTCACGTTTCGATGCTCGAGTCGGACGGACAGCCGAGCGAGGGGCTCCGTGTGCGTAGCGCTGTTACATCGCGATAGGCGATCACGATGATATCGCAGGTATATCAAAGAGATGCAGCGTTCTTTATTAACCATCGGGATTATCCCGTTTGCACAATCGACTCTAATTCTCGCCGTTCGCGACGCGACTCACGAATGTGGCCGAAGCCGCTGGTCGTTGCGCAGCAGGCACGCGCCTCACGCGTTTTACAGAAAGTCGAGTCGAGAAAGATGAATACAGAGTTAATATACGCCGAATATTCCGTTTTCTCGTATTTCCGTCCCGATCATTCATTGATATATTGAATAATCTGGCCGTCACTTTCGCATTTTGAGAACGGCCGCGGCGTAGGTACGCGATAATCGTCGGATCATCGTGAGATATTTAATGTGACGGAATATGCGAATCGCGTGATTTAGAATAATGAAGCGCGATGATGTGTGGGGTGTCGACCGTTTAATTGCATTGGTAATTGTGAAATTCTCGCGGAAATTGCGCGTTCGAGCGTATGGGCCAAAGCACGTATGACAGTCGTAGTCGTGGACGTAAGTAATGCACAAGCTTTGGCGTATCCTGATTTGTCAGGTCGAGGACTACGACCGTCGTATATCGCTACGCCATGTTATGTGCTTTGGCCCTAAATCTTCGAACGGTTTGCTCGTTTCAATTCGGCCGTTGACGGCGTTGACTCGCCTCGCGTCGTAGCTGCGCGGCGTCGGTATGAAGTTAGCCGCGCTCAGCGGGAGAAGCAGCGGTGAATCGTCGGATTTAAATAATAGAAGTGTGCCGTAGAACGCACATCGTTTCATCTGGGGAGTGTCTAACAAAGTGTCGCGATCGTATGATTACAGTTACCTCGTTCTCGATCGCGAAATATTGGACAGCGGTTCCGTGAGCGGCTTCTGTGCAACGGAAGGAGGACTGGGAGGAGGAGGAGGAGGCCTGACAACCTAACCCAGTTCTGAAAGGAGGAGGAGGCCTAGCAAAGGCATCGGACTTTGACGGAGCAACCCTGTGGTGACTATTATTTCTTATCTTAAAATTAATAGTTCTTTCTCATTTACTCGAGCCGTTTCATCTCGATAAGTTAGAAATAATTAGAAAAAAGCGTAAAATCTAAAATTTTATAAGAGATTCTTGTAAAGATAATTCTTGTAAAAATCTTTTTCGGAAGATAGGTAATTATATTAAATATCTAATTGTGTGAAAAACACATTAGACGTGCGTAAAAAGTATTTTTTGAAACGTTGATTATTTTGGGCATCTCTTTAATTTGAATCTTTCGTTTTTGTGTTACAGTAGTACGCAGATCGTTTCATCTCGGGAGTGTTTATTCGTTCGCGATCGCGAAATATTGAACAACGATTCCGCGAGTGTCCTGTGCAATGGAAAAAGAAGGAGGGGAAGGCTTGACAACCCAGACGTTCTGAGAGGAGGAGGAGGCCTGGCAAAGGCATCGGGCCCCAGCGGAGCAACCTTGGGGTGAGTGTTATTTCTTTTATCTTAAAATTAATAGTTTTTTCCCATTTTTATTCGAGCTGTTTGATTTCGATAAGTTAGAAATAATTAGAGAAAGCGAAATTTTATAAAAATTTATTCTTATAAAGGTTTTTCCCGGGAAATAGATAATTATATTACAGTAAATTTAATTAAAAGACGAATTAGACGCGTGTAAAAATTATTTTTTGAAACATTGATTATTTTGAGCGTCTATTTAATGTGAATTTTTTATTTTTGTATTACAGAATCATCGCAGCTACGTGGCAGAATAACTCCGCTCGTTGCGCATCGGTCGGTGAGTGACTTTTTTTTTTATAATGGGGTGATGAATCTGTGAATAGTTGTATATTTATGCATTATTATCTAATAATGCAGATAAATGCGACTTGTCACATATTCGTTGCCCTAAAGTGGATAGACTAAATCAGACTAGGCTGAATAATAAATCCTAGAGTTCCATCATTTATTGATTTATTGTATTTACGGGAAACTGCTTTCGCGTAACATATATATACAACATTCCGATTTTATCCTAATATTTTATAGTCTATCCATCTACTAGCTCTTGGCTTTGTATCAATAAATAAAACAAAATAAAATGACGTGAGATCCAGTAAATATTTTATCGCGAAGTAGAATAATTTTTTGTGTAGAAATATCTGAAAGTTGATAGTTTTTATATCTATTATATTAAGATAATACATATTTCATATGTTGTATTAACCATAATTTTAAAAACATTTTGCAATAAAATAACAAGATATTTATATAAATATAAATGATATATGTGAAAATTCAGAAATACAAATGTAACATACGCGAGAATATGACAAATTCTTTATATTGATTACGATACTTATATTGCGTGAATATATTGCTTATAAAATTATCGTTTCTTTTGGATCTTACGTCATTCATTCTGAATGTCTCACTTCATATTTGAGGTGAGATCAAATAATGTTCGCGATTTATTTCGCGGTTCAGTTCGCGGTTCGGTTCGCGACTCAAATTATGCTCTAAAAATTGTTTGCCTCTTCGTTGATTTATTGATCGATTGATTTTTAAATTTTGGTTCTTCCGTGTTTCTGCATTATGATATTCAAATTCAGATATTCGCGATCGAGATATAATCGCGACGATTTGATTAAAACGCGGTTAACATATTCTTTACATTCTTTGATATAACTCTTTCTTGCTTTGTATTATTTCGATATATTTCTTGATCGAAAAAGTTATTTACGCGTATTGTTGATAAATTAAATGCAAAATTAAGTTAAATTTAAATTCAATTAATATTTTATTAATGAACGTGATTATTTATCTTTTTCTTACATAATTAACGCGCTTTTGTTAACGATCGTAATCGATAATTCGTAACCGTATAATATAATCAGCCGGTATCGAAGGAGTATATCTCCTTCTCATTCTCTGGCTGAATGTACAGCCAGCATGGATTTGGCTGCATGGAAGCGACGTAAATAGGTAGGTCCAATCTGACCACAAAAAACTATGAACATTACACATCATATATGTAAGGTAAGATCTGTATTGACCATAATGTAAATGTAAATCGCGATTAGGTGATTTTACTTTAACCAACACAATTAAGGGCCGGTTGTTCCAACTTGTTGGTAAACTAACTAATAGTTAAATAATATGTCTATCTTTGTCTAATTTGAAAGAAAGACAAAGATATATATATGATTTAACTATTAGTTATAGTTTACGAACAAGTTGGAACAACCAGCCCTAGGTACGATTAAGTACCCATGGTATCCGCGATTTTACTTCTTATTTATGTATTAGTAAGTAAAAATACGGGTAGGTAGGAATCCGCGAAAATAGGTAGGCACAAATGAATAAAAATACGGGTAGGTAGGAAAATATACGAATAGAAATACGGGTAGGTAGGGACTAAACATAATAACTTAATATTTAAAAAATTAAAATCCCGCAAATTAAATGACACTTAATAAAAAATAAAACTCCGCGATCGCGAAGTTAAACTTTATTTTTTTTAAATTGAATATTATTGAACTACTTAATAATTTACATATAAATACTTAATAAATTGAAATACTTAAAATATGAAATGAATACTTAAATAATGATAAAATTGAATACTTAAATAATTGAAATACTTAATAAATTACAATTATGTATGCTGTCCATGTATTCTTAGTTACATATTAATGTAATTAAGAATACATGGACAGCATAATTCTATATTTGATGACTAAAAAGGGGGGCTAAAAATTGAATAAAATTTAAAATTAATTTTAAATATAATTTTACGAAGACTAATTTTAAGTTATTTAATTTTAAAATTAATTAATTTTAAATTTTTAGTCTCTGCAGAATTATTTTTTCTTGTAAAATTGTATAGGTACTGTAAATTGTAAAATTGTAAAGTTTATGTAATACTATGTCCAGATAAATGCCGTCATATTTACTTTTGTACAATGATTACCGAATTATCTATATTTTAATATATATATTTTTTGAATATCTATTCGAGATCCATTTATCAGGTCTTAGTAAGCCGAATTATCGCGTTAATGATGTAAATTACGAAACACGTATGATAATAAGAAGTTCATTAAATTAACTTTGATAAATATTTAATTTTGAAATTCTTATTGTTAGTTTTAAAATTGAGATTTTATTTTGAGTACCTAAAAGTCATTAATAATTTACAATTTAAAATTTGGTGTTTAGAATTATCGTCAATTTTTCATAGCTTTACTTGGTTCATTAAATAATAAATATTTATTAAATAAAATAGTAAATACTCAAACTTTGGCTGAGCCAATGGTCAGGTATTAACTTCTTGTTCGCAAAATTTAACGTTCACATTTTTAATACTATCGCGAGTACATTTTAATAATTAATTTTTGGTATATTAATAGGATTATTGCAAAATTCGAGATTTATGTTTATCGTCGGTTTTATCAATAAAAATCTGAAGATTTAATTATATTACGTTTTTTGTTATTGTCATTTTCACGACGAGTTAAATATTCCTTAACGAATATTTCTAAGTGTAATTAAGGAATATTTAAATATTTATTAATGCCAATTGCAAACGTTTTTTTTTTGTTCTTGGGTGCGATCGCTGTCTCAGCGATGGGGCTTCATTGCTGTCCCTCGCGTCAGGTGGGCGCCAGCGAAATGCGTGGTTCGTACCGGTGGGAAGTCGAAATGATCGTTGCGGAGAGTTATTTCTCCTTGATTTCCGTGAGATCCATTCGCAAAGTCTAGTTCGGTACTCTATTGAAAGTTAAGGGTTCTTGTTATAGGGTCGGAATTAATCCCGGATTTTTTTGGCAGTTCTCGGAAGCAATGATTTTAGCAATGTGTGAATGACGACCGCTATATGTTTTAAAATTGGATCGTGAAATTAATTCAATAGTATTTTTGAGAAGATTTTTTCCTTTCTTTTTTTTTACTAAATGTTCTCCCATTATTTAGTAATAATATTAATATTAATGCTGTCTTAATGATAATAAGACTTAGTATTAGAACAAACATGGATATAATGTGATTATTTGTATAAGTTTAAATAAATTCAAATTTTGTACGAGTAATTTGGTGATTTTTGGTGATTACTTTAACAAAAATATGGTTACGAATGTATATATATATTTAATTCTCTAACTTTTAATCTGTTTTAAGAAACTATTTTCAGGTACTGGACATCCCGCCATTCTACGTTATTATAATTAGTAGTAACAGTTTATATTCGTTTATGATAAAATGCATGCGTATACGACGCGATCATATTTAACAAATTTTGATTTGTATTGACTTAGATAATTTTACGAAAAAGATTTCTACTCTTTTGGTTTAAGAATCTTACCGTGAATACATCAATTTAATTAAAAATGTACGGTTACAAAAAATTCGAGATGAGTCGAATGGGTACCCCTATATCAGTGAGACATCAACAATTAAAATCTTTGAAACTCTACAGAAAAATAGGAAATTGTTAAATTTTAAATTGATAGCCTTTACAGTATAAAATTCTTTGAAATCTCGCTGTTATCGGGTTCGACTCATCTTGAACAGTTGGTAGAAACACTTGTACCTGTATAAGCTACAATAAAGCATGTATTTTATTATTATTAAATATATTCCTTTGTAACCGCAATTTCATAAGAATCATTCTATCCATGCATTTTTAATAAAAGGAGATGCTTTTTAACAATGGGAGAACATATTTTTTTACATGTGAATTTTTATTTTGTTGCAAATTTGTGATAAAAATGGTCATTTTCATTGACACGCTGTCAAAATTCTTACTATCGGGAGCGGTCTAGAAGATTCGGGATTCGTTCCCTCTTGTAGCGAAACCGCTGGAGTTTGATGAACCACTTAACTTTTCTTCGCGTATGGATCTTGCGGAACTCGATGGAGAATCAGAGTGCGTTAAGTTCGCTTTTCACCACGAAGATTGTTCTTCTTTGTGTGCGGATTACTAGCGTATTACTCGGCGGAGGGCTTTTGATGTGGTCAAATCGTTGGACCAGTTATCCATCCCTGAACGCGAGAAAAACGTGGTCATTTTTCGCCAATTTTTAAGGTTTATAAAGCCTTAAAAGCAGCCATTTCTATGCGTTTATTAATAGATCGTTTAGTTCGTATATTATTGAAATCAAGTACGCGCTTTCGCAAAATGTAGAATCTGCATATTAATTTTTTTAAAGAACAACATCAGTGATTATAAGTAATTCGCGTTACACTGTCGCTTTAGATTTTATCCTCTTTTTCGGGAAGTAGTATTGCGAGTATCGCCAATCGATTTGTTCATTCCTTGCTTTGGTCAGTACTCATTTTCTATCGCGGTTTATCTTCTAATTTGATCATTGGCTTAGCTTAAAGCTTTGCATATTTTTTTACACGTAAGAAAATTTTGAATTTGTTTATACTTGAACGATTGAAAAACATAATAGATAAAATTATTAACGACTTTTTTGGTCGCGTTTGCTCGTGTTAAATAAAACTTAATAAATTCTGTCGCAAGTTGATAATTAAAAATGAATTCGGCTTAATTATCATCATTTATTAATATTATATGTAGCAACAGCTATATATCTAGTAAAATTCGTGTTATCATATGTATTTCAGACACTTTCCTCGTTATTAAAATTTTTTATTGTTACTAATAATGGTTTTTTTATTATGTATTTTGAACAACATAATTTTTTATTATATTGTATTGTAAACAACATACATATATACAATTTTTAATTGTGGTATAATATTAAATTGTATTTTGATGCGAATATATGTAGATATGGATAATAATAAAATAATAAAATTAAAAAATTAGAACTGTAAATAAAAAAAAACACATAAAAAAGAGGACCGCCGATTGGAATTGGCGGGGGTGGTGGAGGGCCTCTATAGAATAGCCTATTTTTCAATTCACGATTAAATTGAACGCTCTCATCAATGTTTGACATGCAATAGACAATATACAAATATTAGGTAGGAGAAAACGGAATGGAGAATAGAATACTCGTTAATAATCTGAAAAAGAATAGAGACCGGTTCGAAAAATCGCGTTATATCCGGCTTGATGTAAATATAAATCAGCGTGCCGATCATAAATCCTGCTGCTGTTTTTATATTTATCTGCTTTTCCTTTTTACATATCGTATCACGTTGCGAACCACGTTCTATTATAGTGGATGTAGCTTGGGTGGCAATAATTTTTCGTTAATGCACACGATGTGTTGACACGGATTGCTATGCAAAAATATACGCTATTGTTTAATACGTACCAGCGTTGTTATGTTTTGCTAACTCAAATAATGTAGTTGAATTATAAATACTGTTTCATAAAAATACTTTTATTCAGATTTTTGGAAAGCAGAGAGAAACCACAAGAATTTAGCTTTTATATAACTCTAAATCAAGTAGCGTTTAACAGTATCCCTACTACCAGAGATAAATCATTACAAATTGATATAAATTTCCGTACTTTACTATTACTTTATACTTTATACTATTTTTACATTTTAATTTTACATCCTGATATTTGTGTTGTATTAATGACAAAAGTTTTTTGGGATAAAATCAACTGTTAGAGGGGGGGGGGGATACCACACCACACCACACCACACCACAAAAACTAAAGTAGCTTTCTATACTGATCCTGTATCAAACTATTGCTACATTTGCGTTACGAATAATACAAATCACCATAGATCGTGTTGGAGATCGCGAAAGCGAGCACGTCCGTCCGATCGTTTCGGGAAAATCAGCAAACTTTTCCTCAATTCTACCGACGCAATTATCCGAAGTTCCGGTTTCCGATTGGCTCATTTGGCTCCCGGATATTTCGTAGGTTAAACTTTTCCACGTAGACCGACTTCGGTGACCTCCTTCCGCTTTTATTGCCCGCATTGCAAATTGGCGGTATACGGAAAAAGCATACGTATGCAAAAGTTTCATTTAAATCACCGAGCGCGCTCAAATAAACCTATCACTACCATGCACCTTCTTCGATGCGAAGGTTTGCGTGTCGCTCGATTGCGATTTCCAAGTCGCCGCTGGAAATTGTTAGTTATCTGAATAGCGTGCAATTTCAATATCGTATTATGAGAGTAATGAGTTTTCTCTTGGCTCGGTTCGCCTTTCATTCGTTCGCCCGTACATTACTACCATATTACCAAATTACGTAAGAAAAATACTACAAAACTTTGTTATTAATTTCAGCAGTGGAAATGTATTATTAATTATGCATATTTGTTGCTTTATTCTGATATATTTATGTTATTTAAACTATTTTATATGCCATATTTTATGTTAAAATTTTATATTTACCGCGATTTTGTGTTAAAAGTAAAACGAGTATCTCCAATAATTTATCTTAAAATTGTCCTCTAGCTAGATTATCGATTAAAAGAATTATTATATCACTTTGTACATTTACGTAATTTAAGAGGGTCTCTCTCTCTCTCTCCTATTTTAATTGCAATTTTAACAACTAACAGTTGCAACTTATTTCCATTAAATTATAAAGTCAGGGATCTTTGAAAATGCGAGTATAGTGACAATCTAACCGACCGACAGACAATGCGAAACGAATACAGCGGACGAAGTTCAGTGGACGAAAGCGCGGAGTGCAAAATCACCGAGGTATCGCGGCTACGCGATATTCGCATACAATACAGCAGGCGCTGCATCGAACGGACAATGGTCCTTTTTTCGTTCAAATGGGAACAAGGGTGAAGGGAGAGCAACGTGGCGTGCGGCGTTAAAGGGAGGACGGACAGCGCGCGTGTACGCGGTACATGGTAACGTAAATCATACCTCGAAATAGATTCGAACGGTCGATCGTGGATTGCGATGTCGGCGTGCCATAAACGCCCGAGCACAAATCCGATTCACTCTGAAATCTTATCTAAAGCCGAGTGCTATGTGCTAAGCCCGGCTCATTTCGTATCACGATTACGTGCTTTAATACGCGGATTAATACTTTCAGCGCTGTTAACGGGGTGACAATATAGCGATTTTTGCAAATAATCTTCACAAATGCAATAATAATCTGCGGCTTTCCGTATAACAAATAATAAAAAAATCTCTCATATATATGTACATATTATACAAAAAAAGAAATTTGATATTAGTTTTTGTTAAGGAATCAAGCATTCTAAATATATTTATTAATTTAATTATTTTTAACGTCATTGCGTACTCTGAAAACTTTTCATTGGATTTCCGCAAATATAAATCGAATAAAATCACACGCAATGATTTTATTTTATTTTATTTTATTTTATTGTTATTGCACGTGCAAGGTGACCAATAACGATGGCGATTTTCCAGATGATACGATCTTCGTTTAAACAAAACGCTTAAACGACAAGCGGGAACGGTCCGATGAAATCGTGATCAGTACGCGCAATGCACCAGCAATCATTGCGCTCGCGATTCGTTTGCTAAACGAATTTGGAAAGAGGACAGACGCGAGTATTGTCCGATGTTGCTCACGTTAAATACGTCGGTTTAATTACCTATTGAAACGCTGTAAACGAAGTTGGGTCGTGCAGATGTTGACAATGGATTCGTTTACTCGAGCGCGCACATAAATCACGCAGCGATGCCATGTCGCGAATTATACTCATTACGATTATGAGAGTTTATCACTTCTACATTGTTAACGAGCTTATTAACAGGCCGGAAGCTATAGTCCGATGATATCACCGTCGCGTGCTATTAGAATGAAAATTCCGCTTTTCATTAAGTGTCACTGGTTCAATTAAAGTAGGATTTTCAATTTCCTGACGGAATATCAATTAGGTACCAATTTTCCAACGACAACGTCCTACTCTCGTTCCGCTAAGGGAAAACCCTGATTTCGATTCCGCTTTAATTACATCTGCCCTACACTGATTGTCTATTATGTGCTTCTAGACGAATCTAACAAGCTCCGAAGCTCTCTTCGCGAAGAAAGCTTTTAGCTGCAACAGTCTCGATCTCCAATCACTGCTCGTATTCAGCATCACTCACATTTTTTACGATTTTTTACGATATTTTGCACAATTTAATATGTTACAATATAATGTTACATAATTCGATTATAATTTGATTCAATGCAACTTCTTAGCAAACTAAATTAAAATTTATTAATATGACAAATATAGAGAAATATTCTTTGCAATTTAAGATTATTCCAAAATAATACTATTAATGTTTATATAATTAGGTGTAATAAAGTAATTTCTTTGTATATTATATGTTAGAGAAAAAAGATTATTTTAATTATAAATATTAAAAAGTTTTTTGATAGAAATTAATCTACGAGTATAAAATAAATTATGCGTTCTAAGCTTGATAAGGCTACGTTTCACTTTTAATCATTAATGTAGAAGCAAGTTAGGTATCTTATAAGAGATTTCCATAATTCGGTGAATGAATAAAATAATGCCCGCGAAGGATCTCCCGGGGATTTTTCACCACGAAGATATTCATTCCAAAATCTCTTGCGCGCAATATTCTCGTTTAATTCGATCTTTTAACCGTCCTCTTCAGATCCTGTGGGATTAGTGACGATGCGAAATTCCTTATATCGCAGCTGTCTCCTCAGTTCTCAATCTGCTCTCCCAATCTCGCGGAACATCATTCGTTGGTGTTCACTCGAATTCCAAGCCTTCTCGATTTCGTTGCCTTTGAGTTTATCGAGCGGATAGAAGTCTGTGTATGCGCCGTATCTGTTTTGCGGTCGCTCGAGCTGCAAAAATTTTATGTGGAAACTGTAGAAACTATCCGCAAGACATGGTATTCTGGCCTCTATAATAGCCCATCTCGGAAATGAACTTTGCAGCTCGTAGGTGGAAGGCGGACATATGAGAATCGATTGCGTTTCTCAATTCGAACACAAGCGATTTTCTCATCCTGTGTTCTTGATGATTATATTTAGCGTACACATATTTTTTATTCGCTGCGCGATATAAAATTAAAATTAATACTTTCGTAAGATAATCAGTAAGATTAAGCTGTGGGAAACGACATATATAAGAAATTTATCAAAATAAAATATTAAAGTTTAAATTTTAATCGTGGCTTGTAGCGTACTTTTTTACGTCATTCCTTGATATTTATTTAATTTCCTTCATTACTTATCTAATTATATATTAATTGTTATTATTTTTTCTATAAAGTACCTAATTACTTTTTTATTTTTTTCTGTTTTTCTTGAAATATTTTTAAAATACCTTTTACATTTTATTATTTTTAACACTTTTATAAATGTTTCATAAATAGTCGTCACAAACATTGCAAAAATTTGTAAAAAATTATAACGTAATCTTAGAGACTTACCTTTCATCGCGTCTTGGTCACAAATATAAACCGCAAAAGGGGCAAAGAGAAAAAAAAGAAAGAGAGAGAGAGAGAGAGAGAGAGAGAGAGAGAGAGAGAGAGAGAGAGAGAGAGAGAGAGAGAGAGAGAGAGAGAGAGAGAGAGAGAGAGAGAGAGAGAGAGAGAGAGAGAGAGAGAGAGAGAGAGAGGGAAGGCAGAGAATGTTGTAACCTTATCGGTGAGGGGGAACACGTAGGTCTAATTAACTTCGCGTCGGTTCCAAGGATTTAATCCCGTGGAAAACTGGGTGCACCGAAAAGAGAAAATGTTAAGACTCTGCATCTTTCGCAATTCCGTGAAATCGCTCCCGGACAAATTGAAGATTTTCGAAGAGCAGGCGAAGTGAAGATGTAGATTTAATTTTTCCGCCGTTGCTCCGTTGCAGTGAACAGTATAAATTTCTTTAGACGGGAAATGAGATTAGATATCGTGAAACGCAATCGAGATTTTCAGCAAAGATGCACTTTGTCAATTATCCTCAGATTATCTTGCGCAAGGAAATAAGATTAATGACAAGATTAAAGGTAATTAAACAAACGATTATTGGGTGAATGATGATACCTTATTCTGTAGAATTAAAAAGAAGGAACTATAACATAATTAATTATGAAGAAACGAATCCTTATTAGGAACAGACTAATTACGCTCCACTGATTACACACTATACTTACTTTTAATGCAAAATTGATAAAAATAACTTTGCTATACGGCTAGTGATGTCATACAATTTTTATAAATGCAGTGCTTTAGAAAAAAATAGAGAAACGTATTGCAAAATATACGTATATCCATGATGGCCCTCTGCACTGCAGAATTTTTATATATTTTAACGATCCGGCTAAAATTTAGCTCGAGAATCACGACAATAAAAGGAATTATATTAACGAGAATATATGTATAACGAAAATACTATTACTTTAATGATATTTTTTATTTTGTGATTTTCGTTACAATAAGGCCATAGTTGATTATTTCTTCGTCAGTGATTAATTATAATTATTACTTATTTCAGTTTTATCAAATGTTATTAGTATTTATTTTTTAAAAGAAAATGATCACTGTAAGAATAATAGGCATATGATGTAACAATTGTAATTATCTGGACATTTTTTCTTACATAGTTAAGATTAAAACATTAACAAATAGCCTTCTAGGTTTAAAACTTTCTATTATATATCGCATTTTATTTCGTAGTATAGAATATCAAAAATATTGAAAAACGGATTATTTTTATAACATTGAATTACAGCCGGTACTTGATTAGTTTGAAACAGTAAAGCAAAATTGTCTCGCGAGTTATTAGCCTTTCAACATGTACGTTATTTTAACTCCGGCGGCAGTAACTGCGGAACGCGACTGAATCATGAAGCGACACTTAACTGCTCGTTGACAAGTTGTTGAATCGAGGCTAAAAAGTAATTACGATGCATACGCGATACGCGTGGATTTCACGAATTTAATATCCGCCGATTTGTCCAATGCCAGTTTAAACGCGACGTGTTATTTTCGGATGGTATGCGTTTACCAAGCCGCATAATTGCTCGCATGCTCATCGCTCTTCTCCGCGATTAACCGTTTAATTTATCGCGACGACGAGTGAAACGTTTGAGCACGGCTATCCCGATGATAGTTACGTAAAACGGATGGACATGTTAGAGCCTGAGTAAAGGTAATTTATCGAGCACTTAGTCCCTACAGTGACGTCATTTCTCGGAGCGTGAAAGATAATCTATCATTGTGCAGCCAGACAATCGTGGATCAGGATTTGCTTTCACGATTAAAACAGTTCATTGAGGTTGAAGTAAGACGAATTGCCAGTCTATAGCACATGATCAATATATTCGTTTAAAAGATACGATTTGACAATTAGCTGGATTGTTGAATATTTTTTCTACAAGTATTTCGATAGATTTTTTTGTGAGAATGTTAAATACGTAAAAAAACTTCCGTATATCAAACATTATATGTACAAACAGTATAAGCTTTAATAAAAATTTAAAAATTTTCTAAAATATTTTAAGAATAGCGTTTACGATATTGCAACGCTCGGATAACTAGATTACAAAGATTTCGATGTGAATACTTACTTATATTTTTATCTCTGTATTGCGGTCGCGCATCGCCGATGAAACATACGAAGAGCACCCACACTGCGAACCAGCACGTTCCCATTTCGACCTGAAATAAGAAGCGATATCCTAAATAGGTTTAATTAAGAATTCAATGGCGCGGCGTACAGCACATTACAGTTTCTTTACGATTGCAATGTTACTGCAGCTTTTGCATGATCTTTTACTCTTAGTAGGTAAAACATAAAATAAGTATTATAAGGAAATTTAATTACGTATGAAATCAACATTTCTTGATTTATTCGATTTAATATGCATGCAATAGCTTACCCAATTACAGAGTTTTTAAAAGTTTACAAAATTTTGATAATTCAGTTCTGTTAAGATCTTGGAAACGTCTACTTTAAATTTCGGTTAAGGTAGCATAAAATAGTTAGAACAGGATCTATATATACATATACTATACATACAGATATGTATAAAGCAAGTTTATCACAATAAATTCTGGTCGCTTTTGCTTGCTCGGAAGGAGCGTCGTCGTTTCCTTACGAAAACTTATCGTTTCCCGTTGCGTTTCTTCCGATCCATTATTGTACTTGTTGTGGCGAAGTTGCCGCCCACAAAAGGATAAGCGTTTTAATTTATAAAAGTTTTAAATTTATGTTGTCTGTTTTACGATTTAACTCTTCGAAATACACGAGATGCCTTTGACATCAATAATATCGCCCAACTGTTCTGCTACTTTGAATACAACGAGTCTTTGATAATTGTATATCTTTCACAACTTTTTTAATAGATTGTCAATCTTTGAGAAATTCATAGCGCAACTTCAATTTTTATTTTGCCACTGCTAGAACAAATGTATTCACTCGCGGCTTTATAGTTTGAGCAAAAAGATCGATGGTTGTATTTGTACGTTTCTATAACTACGCCGGATCATCGACCTAGCTCCGTAATCGCTGAGGGGATAATGCTCCTCAACCATCGAGACGGAGACAATCCTTTGTGGCAATCGCGCGGATAATCGAAAACTGGGAGAAAGAGTATACGGAGTATAGGATTCGCGACGATGGAACACGGGGCTGAATATTTCCGGGTTTCCGGCGGGCACATGCACGGAGATGTTATAAAATATTTCTTTGAGGATTTTGACTGTGCAGAAGATATATATTTCATTCGACAAACGTTTCTGCGCGGCACGTATTCGGATCTCTATATCAGTTTCCACGAATATTATTCGGCAGCCGAGCGCGGAAAAGTTTTCTCCGCGTGAGATGACGACACGATTGGTTTAGCCGTGAAATTAACGGGATTTCGTTGTCATGATGACACCAGCGTGCTTCTGCGTGCGCATTTTATCGCTGCTTCCGAAAGAATACGCGCCGATCGTTCTCGTCTCGTTTCGCGACGTAATATACTGGAACGTCAACTCGAGAACGTCAATCGTTTCTAGACTGAAATCGCCCAGCAAATTGCTGAGGCAAAGATCCGAAGATATAAAAAAATATCGACTGACATTAACGCTCACGGTAGATTTATTAAAAATCTGTTTTCGCATTTTGAATCGCAATTTTTATTAAGCAAACTATTTGTCAGAATATTTTATCAAATTTCTGAAAAAAGCATGTATAATTTTATATTACTTTTTCATACATATATTTAAAAATCGAAGAATTATATATGTATTTTTATACCCTCTAACGTATAAACAAATTAGATAAACAATTTATTTCTAAATTAAGTTAAATTTGATTAACCAAAGAATTTATTTTTTATTCAAATTTAATTATATTTGCAACTCGTATGCCGAATAAGCTCAAATCGGCATTCTTAAGATTACAAGAAGATTAAAGGCACGTTATTGTTAGCGGCGTTTTTGGAAAACGTTGCAGCCGTTCTCGCGTTTCATCCACTCACATACATTTCGTGAAGGAGCGAGCCAGAGTGTGTCCGAAGGATAGACATCTCCTTCCTCGAGGCGGTGGATATATATCCCTTCTGAAGGCTTATCTATCGAAGAAGCTGCCCTTTCCGGGGAAATCCCCCAGACGAGCAGCGTAAAAGTTCCTATTCTCCCTCGAAAGGAAAACATCGTCTAGTACTCGAAGTGCAGGTCCTCCTCTCAACCCCAGGATCATCTCGACCAAGAGTACACGAATACACGTGACCTCGCGTACGCACACACACGTTCACACGCGCCCGACGACGAAATGATACTCGGGCGCGAAGTGGCAACCCCCGCCTTCGAGGATCCTTCGAACCTTCATCGATCACTATATACCTGCCTCAACTTCTCCACGTATCTCGTTTCATGGTTAGCCGGCTCGAAAATATTCCCCATCCCTTTTCATCGCAGTGGGAAAGGGCGACTTTAGTGCCGTCGCCGGGACGCGAAATTTAGAACCCGTTCTACGGAGGTAAATAAAACGTATTCTCGGGTCGTCGGATCATTGAGTTTCTGAATCTCTGGATTCGCTGATCCCAGAATTATTTTTCTCTCACCGTCTATCAATAAAATACGTACGTGCGAATCATTTTAGATAGCTTCTTAAGAACGAAATGACAATATTCTGATTATTCAAGTGTATTCGCATTTGAATCATTCACATTCAACGCTGTATACGGTAGTGCGATTCTTTATTTTGTTTATTTAATATACAGATTTCAATCGACACCATCACAAATTGGAAACTGCACGGCCACTTAAGCAGTATATTCAAGTTAAAAGCAGTAAGTAACTTTACCTGTTGTAATTAATGTTTCGTCTAAGTGTCTTAGTAAGTACGTTCTTGGTACTTACTAAGCTTGAAAGCAGTATAATTTCGGTAAGTTCAGTTATCAGTGCTGGAAACACACGGATCTACTTTGTACATATATTCATAATAATGCGAAAACATAATATACGCATACCATAAGGCATATATGTAAAAATTTAAGGTAGTTACAGCAGTTATCTCGTTTAAGAATAAAAAAGTATTTTGCTAGAAGAAAGACATTAAATAATAACTCTTTACAGACAATTAAACAGCATTATTTTCAATTCAGTTTTTTATTTATAGCATTAAAAATTGAACTAACCAATATAGTTTTAAATTTTAAGTATTAATTAAGAAATAATAAACTTGATTGTAAACAACAATAATCTTCAGAAAGAGAATAAAAGTTCAGGCCTTGCGAATCTCGTAAATCTCGAATGAAAACAGACGACAAAAGAAAAAGGAAGGGAAGCATTGCCAATAGACTCGACGAAAGTAGAAAGTAGAAAGATTTGCGAGACGAATTTCCGCGAGCGACCCTACTGTGTCCGGCTGAGTAATAATTAGGGCTCTTCGTCACTGAGGTGGTAGGCCAACCGGTCCTTCCACAAGAAAGCCTTTCGATCGAACAAACTTCCTTTCGCTAAGTAGCTCTCCAAAGATTAAACTAAGTCTTCATTTATTGCAGAGAAATGCACTTTCTTGAAGAGTGAGAAATGACGATATACACACACAAACATACGTATATTTATATTCATTCTTTGGCTGTTAAAAACTACATTGTTTATAAGTGCGTGAATACACGATATTTATAAAACATTAAAAAAATATAATTATAATGCAAAATATAAAATATAGAAGAATTTTTATTATAAAGATTAAAATTATTAGTGTATTAATACTTTCGACTCGTCACAAAATCTTTATAATAACCGTAAAATATAAATCGATTATTAACTTGATTTGAACTTTTAATTCAATTGTGAATATCGGTTTATGTATGAAATTATTAAAAAGTCTATAATAGTTAATTTATTTAATGTCTTAGTGTTAATTATTCTTAAAGTAAAGCCACAATAGAAACAAGAATCTTATAGTAGCAACTTTTGATAATTTGGATAACGCTAAATAAATGGCAATGTATATGAAACAGCAACCGCGCAATAAACAGAGAGATAAGAAACAAAGCACGACAAAACATACCTGGTATACTTTAAAACTGGGCAATGTTTCACAAAAAAAATAAAATTAAATTATGGGAATTACAATTTTTTTATATAATTATAAAGGCAATCTTATATCTTATCACACAAGTAGTATAACAACGAACAGGTTTAATTTACTTTTATTACTTTAATACAATTATTCACACGTTTATTTTTATTTTAACACTTTCTGAAATTCAACCTTGAAAATTACGCAATGTAGCAAAATGCAGCGTTCCGCAAAATAAACTCTAAAGTAAACAATTTTCACGTCACTCATGGGATTAGAGGATTATTAACAATGGTATGGCAGCAATAACCATAATAAATAGCACTATCTAACCCAGTGATATTGTAGTAGAACAAATATCCGGGAATGACTTTCCCAGAGCTGCGAACGATACTAAAAGTTATTAATGACGGTCTCGGCAACCTCCGTTTCGCCTTATCCTCATGGAGAGGCGAGAATTAAGGAAGGTGCGAACGGACGGAAGGATAAAACCAGAGAAAGATGGAAGTTCAGTTTTCTTCTCTCATAAAAAGTTTCTTGCTTCTTCTCTCTCGCGGTAGCATCCCCTCCGTACATCCGTGCACTTGCTACGCCACACTCTATAGGAACCGCAGTTCTCGTTATTATCTCACCGTTGCCATAACGTCATTCTTAAGCTTTGCTATCGCCCGTCTGCTTTGTCGTTATTGCGCGCCGGAAGCAACATTAAGCACA
Organism: Temnothorax nylanderi; assembly: GCF_030848795.1. Taxonomy (NCBI): domain Eukaryota; kingdom Metazoa; phylum Arthropoda; class Insecta; order Hymenoptera; family Formicidae; genus Temnothorax; species Temnothorax nylanderi. The sequence continues at coordinate 1,205,733 of NW_027249064.1, read as the reverse complement.
GGGTATAAATATAAACGATTGTCGGAACCAGAGAGAAAAAGGTGAAAATAACGCGCTACATTTTTGCACCGTAATCGTCGCGCGAGCTCGAAAGCTTACAGGACGACGGTGAACGCGAAACTGTTTATGTACGATGGCAACGCTACCCTTCAATTTCTAACGGAAAATCGTATAGAGAAAGGTAGATGAAGGCAAACATACAGAGATTCACAAGGGATCGATACGCGATGAAACATTAAGATTAGCTCTCTCGGCACGGAAGCGTATCAGTTACGGACATCCTAGCGAGTTTACATAGATTCTATTATGTAGTGATGTAGTCTCGTTTACCAGCTTCTCACATATATTAATTAATGCAATTACAATGATACGATTTAGATCGAGCGAATATATTGAAATTTTAATAAATTCTTCGTTTAATTTTAATAAATTCTGATTTTGATATGTATCAACATGAAATCTTTATTCATGATAATTGGTATAAAATATTGAAAATTCAATAATGTCAGAGATTATAAATACATTTTAAAATTATGTCACTTCTCTATCTTAAAGTGAATTTGAACGAAGTTGCGAGTTTCATTTTCAATTTTACCGCAAATGTTACCTCAATCCACAGCTTTCTTACCACTGACCGAGAGTCATTGTGAAAAATTGGCTCGGGTCAGACATTGGGATTCCGGTTAGGGATCAAATCGTAACGAACCTTCGATTCCGACCTCGCCGGATAGCTAACAGAAATAATTCTAAGAAATGGGAGGGGAACGGAAGCGAATAATCCGTCGTGGCACAAATGACGGCAAAATCGATCCACGAGCGACAAAGCCGTCTTACGCCCGGCCGATATCGGGAAGTAAACCGGAGCCGTTCTCTTCACGATGTTCCCGGGGAAAAGCTTTAGCGACGATACGCGCGGATATCTGCGGCCGCGTCTCCTCTCCCTATTTACTCGCGCGGAGGGGAAAGATTCTCCTCGGTAGGAAAGAAGGGAGCGGCAGGAGGAAATAGAAAATGCGAGGCGTCGAGTAGAAGAGTGCCATAACCACCCTCGAACAAGTCCTCCTCCCTGCATCGATTCTATGCCTCCCTCGCGTATATGCTCGTCCTTCAGACCATGTCTTTTCAGACAATTCCTTATTTGTACCAAATGCCTTTCGAAATTCTCCTGGCCACGCGCACGTCGACGTGTACTTAAGGTTGGCGAAGCGAGGTAGTCGAAGGGGGTTGAAAAAAAAATGAAGTCAAAGGGAAAATAAATGGCGGTTTGAATAATAAAGAACGTGATCGTTGAGATGTTAGCTACGTCGTCAGTAATGCTATGCGCAACAGTGTTTGCATAATAGTTACATGCTAGCTATGTCATTTTCTGGTTTTAAAAAAGCAGAATAAATATAGAAATTTTAAAATGAGAGCCGATATATTTAAAGCAAACTAAAATAATATTTTTTCTAATCAGTGATGACGCTTTAATGGTGGCGGTCACATATAAGTTATATGCTGCTATAGATAAGATTTATGATATTAGTAAAAGAAAATTGCATAAACGCAAAACAACATTTTTTATTTAAAAAATACAACAATTTTATGTAATAATATTACATTATATGAATTATTAAAAAGCTAGAGTGCTATTTTTAATTTTCTGTTATTTATTTATTGCATTGTAGAATATAGATTAAGAAATACATGAGAGATATTTTTAGTATCTATTTCGAAGGCGGATAGGATCGAAGCAAGCAATAAAGAAATACGACAAGTATTTCGTCCTCTGTTTCCTTTTGTCGCGGTCGCGATGGACTATCTCGAGACGCGCCCTTACGTACCGCCAGTTTATTTCCGGTGGAAGTGGAGAACGTATTATAGTGGATCGCACGGTGCACAGAGGAGTGCACGAGTGATAAAATGGTGCACCTAGTCAGACACATCGAAGGATTCGCCGTTATCTTACTCCTTTTTTTGTACGTTATTTTGTTCCGCACCCCATCTCAGGACCCGCCCTTTTTCCATTACATCACTCTACCGCTCGCGCTGCACTGATTCTAGATACATGTCGATACGAGTTTGGGAGGGGGATGAGATTTTGAAGATACATAACAAACAAGATATACCAGAGAAGATATTATTATATAACAACGTAAATTCTTCAATACAATCTAAGAAACAGTTACGAATTTTACAGAATTTTATAGTCGCAACAATCGTCTTGATTTATTGACAATGTTACCAGTTGAAAATTTTAACGTTAGATTTGACATTACCGCGAAGGATACATTTAGCACAGCTTAATAATAGAATAATAAATTTGATGTATAGACGCGCGAGCTGCAAGTAATTTTTCGCGCATCACGGCAGCGTTCCGACGCGTGTCGACGCGCTCGTTTCTCTCGCACGAGTTCACCGAGACGCGTGTAATAATCCGGAATAACCGAGAAAGCGGAAAATGCATTTACAGGCGCTGCTCTTTGGTCCCATGGGAGCCGTTTCCAAGAGTTCGCATTTTCCTTTGATCTACTTCAAAGTGTACGCCTTTAGCCCTCCCCCCTCTCTCTCTCTCTCTCTTTTCCCTTTTGCTCACGGGTTATCGTGGCGGTTTAAGAGTATCTTGCGCCTAAAAGTAGATTCAGCGTACAATGCCCCAAAGGTATCGTTTATGCCAGAATGGCGAGCGAAAATCCAACTTTAATCCAATTAAAACACACCTTCCCTCGAGCGTCTGATAGTGCGCTGAATACAGTTTAACTATTTAGTCTGTCTTTAGTCTGCCCTACTTGTTAGAAACTATTTCCCGACATATTAACAAAGTTAAATGGCAATTTACATGCAATTGTTGTCTAATAATAATACGACTAAGGGAGCTTAATACTCATGAAAAATTCATTAAAGAACGAGTAAACTAACTGCAAGAAACACGGATGTATAGATCGATAGAAAATAAAACTGTTAGCGAAATAAATTGCTTAGAAAAAAAATACTTAGGATCAACATAACATTTAACGTAACTTAAGAGTTGCTCGGTTGCCACCAGTTTAAAGCAAGCATGGGGGAAACGTTGCGGAGAGACGCTATAATCGTAAATAAATGACGACTACTTCGAAAGTGAATTAATGAGTTTACCGCAAGTCTGCAACAGGAATGAGGAGAGAAGAGGGTGTCGTGTGCTCCCGCACGACACGTGCACATGGAGACAATTAACTGTACGCCAGGCACGCAGTTCTCATAGAAAGTAAACCGAGAAACAATTAACCGACCTCGCCACGAATGAATCTTTACTTCGCGTGTAAAGCGAAAAGTCTTCTTGCTCGATATAAAATTAATTCAAAGCGTGCATTTATATGATGTGGAAAAATATTTATAATATAGTTCGTCAGGGGCAACCACGATTAATTTACAAATTGCATCTTTATTTAAAAAAAAAGTATATATAATTTATTTTTTTTAGATTTTATTTATTATTTTATAGAATTTATTTATTATTTTTAGAATTTTATATTTGTCGTGTCTATTTTGTCTGTACTTTTAAAATTGGTTTTAAATTTATTTTTTGTATAACATACAAAAATATATTAAAATAACTTATTTTTTAGTGTATTGATCATGGCAGGAATTTGTATATTTTAAAAAATCAATGTAATGATTAATAAGATTTTAACAACTTAAAATCGCCATCGTGACAGTATTATCCGTCATAAATCGCAATTATTTCTTAACTCTGATAACAAGAAAATCGCGTTGTCTCTAACACTCGGACAATTGTTACCGGTGAGTTTAATAAAAAAGATCCCCGTAACATGGCCTTTTTCTCACGGCGCCTTTTTCTCATTGTCAGACAGATAACTTCGCAGCATCACGCACGAACCTCGCATTCCAATTATCGCTCGCAATCCGTAGGCGATCGAATACTCTCATGATGTAAAATTAACTGCCGAGGAGTGCCGCGCCCGATCTTGCGATAATCGATCGGCGTCGCATCGAGTGGAAGGTTCGGGTTTAATTTTCAGGAGCTCACAATCGGAAGGATACTTCGTTACAGTCCCTCCTCCCCCCCTCGCTCTCCTGCTACCCGCGGACGTACGATGAAAAACCACCTGTTGATTGGCGGAAATACCGATTCTCTACTTCGCTCGGTGACGGGTTTCAGTTTGCTCTGAGAACTGCGAGCAGCCGCGCGTTTTCAGGAGTAGCAGGACCGCAGGACCTGGGGTTGGAGGGACCGCATGGGTTAGAGATGTACGGCGTTTAATTAACCACCTGATCGATACACCTGTCCCGGGAGCTCACCTGAGCCTGGATTTCTCCAGGGACAGCTTTATAGTGCCTATGAGCGAGTCACAGTGCAATTGCTCGAGATTGCTTACGTCATCTTTCAAACTTCTTTAATTAATCCGTTATCTATCGCGGCCTTCTAGAGCTGATAACTTTCATATATTTTTTTCTATATAAATAACGATTTATAATTTAACGTGTTTACTTCCTCCTTTCTTTAAAGACGAAAACATAATCTAATATCTTACCAGTTGCATGCAATAAGCCTTGATTAAGATGTCGGGTTTGATTCTCATTGTTACAATGTTCTTGAAAATATTTATACATATAATTATAAAAAGAATATAGAAAGCTTTAGGTTAAAAACATATGCGCGGGTGCATGATATAATTGTAAATAGATTCTTTCCTAAAAATTTGCGAATATTCGAATGATACCTTAATAAATTAAGGTCTTTGATTATTGATGAATTTGGAGATTCAAGGGAATTTCCACACTGTAATTACGCGTACAATACATCACATATATCTCTGTGGAAAACAAATCATCTAATTTAAAATTTTAATTAACGATTTTAATTAAAAGAAAACTACAATATTGTTGTATTAGAGAGTGTAATTTTGTATTAGTATTACTAGTAAAACATTACAAAATAAGAGAGGAAATTTAGTACAAATAAAGAATATTACTTTTTTAACAAAATGTGACATCTCAAAGACCAAAATTTATTTAAGATATATGTAACATGCATAGTTTAAAAAACATGCATTTTTATTCCATCTGTGAATGTATGCATATGTATACATACACATGACATTATACCAAGAACTTCAGACAAGCAATGAACGATTCACAATTAACCGAACAATTACATCATGCAACTTTCTTTTTTATCTTCTCATTTTTCAATCCATAAAGTTCTATTCGAGCGTTCTTAGAGGTATTCGCTTAGCGCACTAAAGTTTCGAAGTTACTCAACATGGTCTTATTTTATTGTATCGTCAAGTTTTGCTGGATTGCTGAACAAAGCATTGCTTTAGTTTCACTGAGATGTACAAAAAAGACCCGACTGTCGTAACTTTGAAACGCGATGCAAATACAAGCAGACGTAGTCTCGGAAATCACCTTTCTACATCACTTTCATTATTCATCTTCGCAATTGTAATATTAATAAGAAAATTGTGATCCAGGCTTGAAATAGATTTTTATTTAAATTATAAACATCACAAATATTTCGTAGAAATCGATCATATTATATAAAACAATCATGAAAAATTTGCAGGTTTAAAATGTTTTAAATATAACAAAAATCTGCATCACTAAACATGTGTTAATCTGTTAATTAATCGTCTATGTAATAACTATTTAATATAATGCAAGAGATCCATGTATAGTATATAAATTTTTTGACACATAGAAATAAAAAAATTTGCTTTTAAAGATGACTATAAATACTTATTCCATTATTAAAAATGTAGGTACACTCAGAAAGAAACTTGTTCAATGTCGTTTACTTCTTCTTCTTGTTTTGTTCATTTATTTTTAATCTTGAAAGCCTTGGAAACAAATATTTCGCATTATAGACTGATAAAACAACGTCAATTAGCCAATTTTAAATAAAATATCAAGAATATTAATCACTTAATACGTTACTTTATATGTATTTGATAAAAACCAGTATAGCTCTTCTTGATAATTGATTCGATGAATAATTAAAATTTTGTACTAACTTGTAGTGGATTTCACAATTATTACTGATATTTGCTACCTGCAATTTACACATTATTTATCCATTCGAAAGTCAAATAGCGTCATTTGGATACAATCACAATGATAATAATAGATTTTAATATGGATAATATTATCATAACGCACCAATAAATACATAATTAAAATGATGACGGCAATGTAATTAACTATCTGTCAGATATAAGAATTTCTACTCAATACTTCAAGAATATCCTTAGTATTTCTTTATCGTATTTGTCACGTTTATTGCATTATTGCGAAGTGCGCCATGTTCGATCGCAATGGGCAGGGCTTTTTTCATGTATAACAGACGGCTTTCTCGAGCAATCGTCCTCGCGACAATGCGAAAGCAGAACGCATCGGGCAAGTGAGAGGCACGCGAATATACCTGCGAACGTTTCCTGGTTTCCTGGTACATCGATACCAATAACCAGCGACTCTGCGCACGTCGGTCGTGGATAACGCGCTGCATCTTGCACCTGCATCCATGCGCGTGACCGACGCGAAAGCGACGATCGACTCGCAGGCGTCGACGCAGGCTTTCAAGGATATAACGAATTCTAAATAACAAATAGCGATAATACATTAGGGATCTGTAAAAGCTCTAAGACTGTGCAAAAGAATATTTCGTATACATTCTTATTTCAAGATAAAAAGTACTCTGATAAAAAGTATGACTGATTAAAGTGTTCTCCAAATAATTTCGTATTCTCGCATAACATTTCATAAAATTTTTCTGTTTATAAAATCATAAGCAATGGTGATGAAGTACATTACTTCATCGCAAAACACAACTGTCATTGCGTAAAATAGTTTAATTTCAAGCAACCTTACTATAACCGTGTCATAACTAGTTAGATAATTAATTTAATACTAAAACATGATAATAATGTTTTGTCTTCTTTAATTATTAACAAAAAGTATAAACTGTTTGTAATAAAAATAGGTTTTGTCAGTTGAATTTCTTCGTTCTTCTTTTAAGTGACAAAAGTACGATTTGTTTCCCTCGAGCAAGCAGTATTCTTACATGCATAATTGTTCACGAAACGAAGATACAGAAGATCCAATATCTCGAGTTTCGCGCAACAACAACCAAGACGTTTGCAACATTTCGTACAGTTCTCTCGACGAGAACGAAAGTTATTACGCGATACAACGTCTAATTACTCGGGACAGTGACTAATGAGGGACACCGGAAACGCCGGTCTCGAGTTCCTTTACGGCGATCCAAGGCATCGACTCAGGTTGGCATCGGCACGATGCACAACCTGCGCCTGCCTTCGAGCCGATTCCTCGATCGCCTGCTTGCCTGGGACTTAGAGGTGCAGCATTTTACCTGGCTCAACGCCCACACCTCCCACCTTCTAAGATACCTGCAATCTACCCCAGCTGTTTCCGTGTGTCTCTCTTATCATTATTATTCAAAAATATAAAAAAAGATTGTTTCTCTCCTTTTCTTATTTCTCTCTTCTGTTCGATTTCTACCTTCCCTTTTGAGGGAATTCCTGGCACGGAGGAAGTTTTAATTAAGATTCGCAAACACCGATGGGAACAGTCAGGTATCTTGCGTTTGAGTAAGCTTCGTAATAAGCGTCAATTGATTTTGCAGTGCACAAAGTTAGCGACCGCCTTGAGATATATTTGCTGAACGAATCGTTGTTTGTCTTCGATCGAAATATCGCAGGAAATTTATGTTTAAACACAGACAGCTAGTCGATGTATGAAGGTATCGTGATAAAAGTTATCGCGGAATTTTAATAATTCGTGATCATAGAATTGTGCGGCTTGATTGATTTACATTAATAAGAAATATCAATATTTTAATATTCAAAAACCTCGATTTATTAAGTTATATATATTCTTATATTATAATAGATTTTTATATAAATACATTTTAATTTAATGAAATTTAATGAAATTTAATGAAACTTAATTAAATTTATTTAATTATGATTTATTATCGTTACATTAATACATTAAAAACATATGCTTCATATAGTTTTCTCATGAAATGTTTTATAAATGAATAACATAAAAAAAATTATTATAAAAGTGATTCTCTTTCTAAAAAAATTAAATATCTCTAAATTACTATAAATATATTACATTACGTTAATAAGTTATAAAAGTTGCAAACATTAAATTAGAAGAATTTATCATAATTACATAAATAAAATAAGACAATATTAGTATTTTAATGAAATATTGTCGACCATTATATATACACTGGCAATATTAGATATTCGCGCGATTTTATTATTTAATAAAATTATTATTATTTAATAAAAAGAAATATACGTAGCAATTTTTTTATTTTCATGCGATCGTATATAATCTTTATTGATATATAATATTTATGATTGTACATAATATGCTTTTTGTTTATATCTGCTTACATTATAGCTACAAACATCGCAATAGTAGAACAACAATAATAATTTAAAATTACAAAAATTTATCAAAATACTGAATCTCTTATTCATGTATTTACTTTAAATAATATTAATTCAGTAATTATGTTGTGTAATGTATAATGGTAGAATTTTTCTATATATATAGAAATTGTATTAACAATCGTAATTAATATAAATTCATTTTCTAAGAACCACGTCGCATACTATCTAACTGACGACTAGCGCTGAAGTAGAAAATTACTTGTATACCTATACTACACCACGTCACGCAAAATAGTCTGAATGATTTCGACGGCTAACGGGTATCAGGAAAGCAGGCAAGCGGCCGTAGCTGCCGAGGGAAGATCGCGGCAACGTGACGCACAAGCCACGCGATTGCGCTGACATTGTCGTCGTCGGCAGCGACGAGACGGCGATAACGATTCGTCTCGCGCGCATCGCAAACAGGTGAAACGCGCGGCGGCTCGCGACCGAGGGAGATTTCCTTTTCAGGTGAATTCCGCGAGCGTGGGCGAGCAGGATAGCAGAGACGGCAGGATGTTGCACCTGCCCGAAGGTGGAAGGTCACAGTTTACCGTCTATCCCCCACTTTCCACCTGCGTCCTCCTTCCTCACCATTACCTTCCTCTTCCATTACGTTCCTCTTCGTTTACTCGCGCCTCGCGTTTTGCAGCTAGAGCAACACGTATGTCCATGCACGGTATAGGGATAAGCCAGTCGCGACGGTAACAGGTGAACAACAAAACGTGTCCAGCGACTGCCGCTGGATTCACTTGCGTTCTACTTCCGGCGAATCGGTCGATATTATTTTCCACATAGAGAGTGTGAAAGATTGATCGATTATTGGCATATATAAAATGTCATAAAGATATTACCGTTTATGAAAACGAAGTATCCCAAACACAAGAAATATTACCGGCAATATCTATAACGGAACTCGAGACAGATTTTTGTTTATATGTCATGTGCAATTCTGATGTACGTATATATGTATATGTATATGAGTATAATATATCGTTATTGCATCTTAATTTTTTAAATATTTTCTGTATTACACAATTTATAAAATTATAAATAGAATCATGTTCCGAATTCTGTGACGAACTAGAGATTGTTTAATCTCGGTTTTAAATTAAAATTAAAAGTTCTGAAACTTGCATAATCTATTTTATGCATAAACACGAATCCTTGAATTGATTGAAACTAGATATCCGGTAATATTGCGTCAAGATTGAAAGTAACTGCGATAATTGCGACATTAATAGTTTTGTATTTGAATATTTTAAATCACTAGTTTACCATGTATCGAAGAATTAATTTTATCTTTGTCTAACTAGCCGTGCTTTTATCAGGTATCAGGTTTTCAAATATTTTTAAATTATAGAAATTTAAAATCTGAAATTATGTGGATTTAATTATCCCGATGAGAATGCCAGCAGTATTTATAGAATTAATACAATTTAGCAAAATGCAGCAGAATTAAAGTATTTATTCGATAAAACCAGTTTTTTCTAGATCGATTAACTATATAGATGCGTTTTGATCGACATCGGACGATGAATCGTTGACGCATATGTTGCCCTACTACATGCTCTCACAACCACACTATTCACGTTATCAGTTATACGAAGACGCAATACAGCGACATATTCCTCAGTGCATTCACCTTAGAACTATAGTTGACCTATCGCGCTAACGCTCGTGCTGTTCTCCTGACCTGGGGAAATGTTCGATTTGCTTGAACTTCGTTGATCGTTCTCTTTAAGATATTATATAACTTGATATCAATATGAATAGTTGAAAGTTTTAATATTAGATAACAAATTGTTATTAATAGTGAAGAAAAAGAGAAAAAGAGACAGAGAGGAAGAGGAGAGAAATATTTGAGTGAACCGAATACTCTTGAATACCAATATTTCGATAATTTTCTTTGTGATCTTATTATATTTTTGAGCTGACATTTATTAATTTATACAGACTAAAACTATGGAAGAAATATTATTAGTAGGTTATTCAAAAGACTAAGATTCTCGTGAATAGATAACGGCGAACTTGACATTAACTTAATAACGAATTTCCTAACAAGCCACGTGAATTTTGACCTAAGTCAATGAATAATTTACTTAAAATTTAGATTGCTAAAAAATGCGGTTTTCTTAATTACGTCGTGAATTAAAAAATATTTCGAAGACGAGTTCTCGAAGATCTCCGTTGAGAATGTGTGGTATTTCGTGTAGGATTAATTTGACCACCTTTCAAAGGGATAGTCGTAAAATCTGTAGGAATTCCCATAAAACTCATCTGTGAGCAGGATTTCTCGATTAGGGGAGGTCGTTGAGCAAGTTTGCGATAGAACTTAAAACTTATGAAACATTCACGCCTTTTCAAATACTTGGCTTATAAACATAGAATCCTGTAGCGATTTAAGAAATGCCATTAAAAGGTTAACGCGATGACGATAGAAATTAATTGATAGTCTCTAGTATAACAGATTTACTCAGTCAGACAACGTCATTCCGTTTGAATTTATTGGATGAACATAAAAGCTATAACAGAACTTTTAACTCGTTTTAAAAATACGCAATTTATAATATATGAGTAATAATTTTCTTTTCGAAATCTTTAAATCTTATTTCGTAACTCTAACATCTGCTTCTCAATGTTTCGATAAGAAAGTATTACTCGGGCATATTGGTTTATAACAGAATAAGGAAGTTAAAGCCGAAAGAGCAATGCGATTCATCACGCTCAGATCTCGTGCGTTTAGAAAGGGAAGTCATAGGTTTAGGAAGCGTTAAAATAAAACGAATCTCCTTCTACCAGAGCGGTAAAGACCGTAAGGAGGACTCACAGTCTCCATGCGTAGATAAATTTAAGATTCAGGTGCGCGATCAGATACTCACTATCAGGGTTTCAGGTGACAAGAAGGATTATATATAGTCATTTCCAATACTTTTCCACAGTTAATAATAACTTGATTATTTAAGCATTGTTAAACGATTCGAGTTAATAAGTTAATCTTAAATAAAAAACTTAATCAATCATTAAATTAAACGTAAAATTTATATGATTTATTCATTATTATTATTATATTTATATACCAATATAATATAAAAATACTTAATTTTACTTGTAGCGTACGGTAAATCCGATTTAATCGAAAGAATTGTATTAGATTACATATACAAATCACATATCGTGTGCATTTTTCTTCAATCTGTTCTGCAACTAGCCCGTTTGTAAAACGCTCATGGAAGCAATCGGACATGAACGGCCATTGTCCACCTGAGTTCCCTGAGCGTGAAACCGGTTGGCAATGCTAGCTATCCGATCTCTCGCGCAACCTGATCCCCTGGTCGAATGCACCTGTTTGCTCACCTGAAGTCAGGACTTGCCTTTCTAGAAGGCCATAACGCGACCGCGCCGCTTGGGAAATCCGATCGTCTGCCGATTAGAAATAAGGGACAAACGGGTTTTCGAAAATATGCGCATCGAGATGGTTATCGCCTAATGCCATATTCTTTTATATTGTGTCTGGAAACCCAATTGGTTTAAAAGTTATCAGCTCGATCTTTCCACTTTCTTACAATCGATCGTTCCACGTTTGAAATGTATCGAGCAAAATCAACTAATTAATATTAGCTGCATCTAATAAAAATGACGTGTTGTATGAAAAATCATAAAATTTTTGCGTAGTGTGCAATACTGTTGTCTTTACCGATCTGAGAATATATGTAATAGAGTATTTAGAATAAAACGTGTACATATATAGACAACACACACTTACACATGCGTGTACACATCACACATACCGACACACACATACCATATGGCGCTTTTTTAATTATTTTAAATCTAAAAGAGATGAGAAATGTGAATCTGTTAGTTGAACTTTTCGTTAGCAAGATTTACTGCTATTAATAATTTCCAGATACAGCTATCTATATATTTGAGTACTTTGGCGAAATGTTGCTTGTTTAATGTAACAGAGGACGGACATGGATTGGACAAGTTGGAGATTAAGCTGATTAATTAATTATGCATAAAATGTGGGTGACCTACAGAAATTTAATTCCTTGGATAATCTCTTCGTCGCGCACGTCGTTCAAGCGAATTTCCTGTCATTCCGTTCAACCGACGACGGAACATAAATTTATTACGTTAATGTCCTCACTGCAAATTAGCTGCATCAATTTTGATCTCCAGAGAGTGCGCAATCGGATCACCCCCTGATGTTATTAACGCAATAAATCGCGCTGCCACCGAATGCAAAGTAGATGCAAACAAAACAATTAACGAGCGCCTCAGTTATAAAAACCGCGGGTTTCATCAGGGAAGCTACCGCAGAATTTATTTATCATTCATGCGAATCTATTTGTTTTTCTCCCCGAATCCATTAGATTTATCCCAATCCTTTTATCTCCCGTGCAGCGGTACGCGAAATCGTGAAATTAAAAATTCGTGTGCCCTTTTTTTACGCATGATAATTCGCCACGCGGCGAACGGTGATTTAAAAAACAGGCGCTCTCAACGTAAAAATTTTATAAATTTTCATTTGCTCAATGTTTTCGTCCAACGAACAAATTTTAAAGTCAGATTCGCAATCAGCGTCGGAAAAAATAGGCGAAGTGGAAATATGTTCATCAGGAAACAGAGTACTTCCCCGACAGCATGGTGGTTTATGCAAAATTTGTAGAACGATGAAGAAATCACTTTCTTTAACTACAAAATAGAAATTCAGCGAAAGTAGGTGAGGTTCGAATTCCACCGTTTCTCCAAAAGATTTATGTATATGGCGATATAGTAAAATTATAAAATTGAGAATTTTATATTTGAAATTTCTTTAATAACTTTTTATTAAAATATTTTAAATTAAAATATCTTAATAATTATTAGCATTTACCTAACTTCGTAGCCAGACTTTTGCAGAATCGATAGAAACACGAATTTAAAAAATACTACTTTCCGAAAAAATCAAGAACAAAAATAAGAAGAAAAATAAGAAGATATTAGTCAATTCATTGTAATAATTTCCCTGCATATCGAAAACAATTATAAGTTGTGAATAGTTTTGTATAGAAACTTTAACATATTAAACATATATAAATTTCATTATGTTATTAAAAAGACAGTAATGAAAATTGTCAAGTTACTTCAAACATTTATATTCAAACATCTAAATAACATTGGGTTGGTGTATCTGTTTTTCTATGTATCTATTTTTTTTCATTCTTTTATTGTCCGCATGGAAGCGACATCGATCTGTGCTATTCTCGTTACAGCAACATGTAGGATGCAGGGAAAAACGCCTTTTCCTCGTTCCAATAGCGGCAGAATTAACCTGCCGCTCGGCTGCACTCATTGCCACACGTTGACCTTACGTAATTGTTTCGTAATAGTACGTAACGAAGCTATACATAAGCGTGCACAGCATCGGCGCCACATAGGATAATATCGGAACGAAATATTGTGCACATAGAAAGGCATGCGGTTCACGTTAACAGTGATTTATTACAATCGTCAACTATGTATATTCGGAGATTCTAGATTGAATCAGAAAAAAAGAGATCATCGATTTTATTGTGTATCGTATATTTAACGTCTTCGAGTTATCTGTACCAATTAAATATTTCAACTTAATTTTCTACATAATAATTAAAGAGAAAATAAAAACAGCCCTTTCGTTATTTTTGAAGTAAATGCATTATTACATAAATGCATAACATTAAAATAATATGAGATTTATCAGTAAAGTCACAAAAGATTGAATAGAACCATCTTTCATCGTGAAATAATCCTAATTTCCAGCGAAAAGATAACGCTGATATACGGGTCTTATCTTTCAAAACGATCTGCGTTAATTTAATCTCTGCTTCGTTTATGAAACGTTTGCCGTCACTCACGAATGATGATAGAACGCTGCGAGATCACGGATAGCTTAGCATCGAAAGCGTGACAATTTCAACGCAGCGGTCGCTGCGACAAAAGAGCGGCGCATTCGCGTGTCCCGGGTCGTCGTGGAGCATTAGAAAGCATCGGTAGATACGTGTTCCTGACGCAGGCGCAATTAAGCCTCGTCCGTGGAGCGCAATGCATGCAGATATTGCACCGGTTACCGCCTCGATTGCGGAGCAATTACCACGGTACTCGTTACACGCTCGACAAACAGGCACGACGCTTCCTCCACTAGCAGTTCCGTTTCTCCTCTCTTACCGCACGAGTGCGAAATTCGTGCCGCGTGTCGAAACTTCCGACCGACGACGATACTATTAACGATAAGACGTTGCGTTGCAAAGGCAATTACTTGTACGTACGTCGATGCAAATGCGTATCGCGATGCAAATGGAAATGGACCGTCCTCACAAAAAAAAAGCACAAAAAGAAATTTCTCTATTACATATGTACAATAAACTAAAAGTAAAGATCAGCTATCTTTCTTTGCTGCGAGGGAAACTAAGTCGATAAAGATATCTTCACAAACTAAACGGAATTAAATGTAGTTTACATAATTCAATTGTTCACGACTAATTTGAATTGCTTCCTCATAGTTGGCCTTCAGATAAATTGCATAAACGTCATTTATGAAATACACATAAAAATAAAATCTGTATATGCATATGTTAACTCTTTGTTTTTTAAAAGCCTAATAGAAACATAATAACTTCTTTTGAATTTATATGTGATACCAGCAATTACACGAACCCACACAACATACGAAACGACGAGAAGACATGTTTTATGAAAATAGGGTTGATATATCGCTTTTTATATTGGAAGCTTATTTACGTTACCAATTAACTATCGCTTTATTACTAGTGATACCTTGCAGAAAACAATAATCGTGGGCGCGGTTTAATTCCCGCGAGGACGAAGAAGAAAGGGAGAAGAATAGTGTCGAGAAAATGGCATAACCAACGCTAGCCACAAACAACGCAGAGAAAAAAAAAAGAAGCCAAAGTAATGACGGGTTACTGACAAACGATACCACAGCGGCAATTATACCGGCGGGCTTTGCGGGCCCGATATTCAGCAAAATGCCTACGAAACCGTTGTGATACGGTCGTCCATCGATATTAATTGATAAAACGGATTTCGAATTACTCCCGCGGCATTCGATGATATTTTACAACTCGCGGAAATTCAACTTGACGAAGTATGACAGCGGACAGTTCGATCGCGATCGGCCGTTTGGCACGGAATAAAACGGTTTTGTTAAAATCGATATATAGAGGTTATCCCAAAGCCCATCCCTCCGACCCTTTAATTTCACTGACAGATCCTTTGGACAATTTAGAGTTGAAATTACGATCCGACAATTTGGTACATTTTGTGTACGTTGAGCTGTGAATGATCTGTAAATTTGTAGCATCGAGGAAATAGCAGATTAAAAAAATAATTAGATTTAAAAAATGCTTTTGTGTTGCTAAATTACAACGATAAATATCAAGTACAAAATAATTCTATAGAATAGTTAAAAATTTCGACTTGTTCATATAAATACAAATTTTTGTTTGGAATTAAAGTGAGATAATATTAATTAAAATGATGTTACAAATTAATTTGAAACATATTTTCCACTCAAATGCAAATTTTTTTGTAGCTTTAATAACGTTACATGCTTTAATAACGTTTTTATTAATATTACTTTTATTCTTAGTTGTATATTTGCAAAAAGCTAATTGTAAGATTAAAGCTAACTCTTGGATTATGACGTTACTGTCGTCTATTTTTGTTGACCTACATTCTTCGCATTCAGAATATGAAAGAATAATGAAACTGGATATATCCTTATAAATTGGAGTTTTCATAAATATTTGATAATAATAGAAATAAAAGAATATTAATAAAATCGATTATTAAATTAGCGTACATATACATTTCCAGCTATACTATAAGTGCTTGAAATAGAAAACTGCCATTATTGTCGTAGACGATGCGTGATGGATATATTCAGAGCTCAAGGAAGACTCGGTTTAATTTCCACTTGCGTGAAGATCGCGTTCGTCGAGGCGGAAGAACGGTCGTTCATTAAGACGACGACGCTGTAAAGTCCGTTTCCGGGCGTTACACCGGACAATTTGCCTCTCGCTGTAATCGTGACGCATTCGCGCGTTACTGTGTACCCAATAACGCTAACGAGATTCACGCACGTTGTGTCTAAGCAAATTGGCGGGTAAACGTTTGGCGAGACCCGACGACAAATCGGCCGATTCAATTGCGGCACACGTACAAACCAATTCGAAGTTCCAGAAAACTGAATGCCTCTGCGACTAATTGCAAGCAGCTCGATATGAGTTTTGTCTGGCAATGATTTAATAAACAAGTGGATTATATTTTTATTTTAAATTTTTTTGTTGTCATTTTAATTGTGAGCAGAAGACTTGCAAAAGTTTTTGCACACAAATTAATGTATATTAATGTTATTAATAGTACGAAGGAAAATTTTCCTGACAAATACTTCTTAATAACTGAGTTCTATGATTCAAATAACAAAAATATCAGAAACAAACAAATGAAAATTTAAAGATATTATGAAGATACAAGAACGTGAAGAGTGCATAATAATCTCCAGAAAATTTGAAAATAATATTAGACAATTCAATCGATCGAAAACTCAAAAATGTAGAAATGTTACAGCAAGAGAATTGAATTGTTTATAAAACTGCGGTATTAGTCAGTCAAACTAGGTTTCATTAAAGGAAAATGTTTGAGGGTTGCGAACATTTACCCTAACTGAAAATGATTGATCTAGTCCGATTGTAAACCAAGGACTGAAACTGAGATCACAGGTTGCTAGAACTAAGGTCATACTGAATAGGGTTTATGTGTCAAAGGGTTATACTGTTGTACAAAGGGGCACACAGGGCGTGACAACCGTATTTCCTGTAACCACAGATCAATAGAATTGCACGTGTGTGCTATTATATCGTAATGCTACAAAACACATTGCATTACAATATTTAATTATGAACAAAAACGATTAAAAGTCTCAATTAAACATATAAATGATTTCAAATGTTTAAATTAACTAAACATCAAATAGCTAATAGATACTCGACAGCATTAAACTCTGATAAATTAAACAAATGGTCAAGAACAATAGAAAATAGAGAATGCGTATATCAAAGGATGGACGAATAAAATAAATCAAGTTTTCAATATGCACATAGATATATCTGTACGTGTATTCAAATTCTCTGTTTCTAAACTTATATACACTTTCTTTTCTTTCATTTTATTCATTTTTTTAGTATTTATTTCTTTAGTAATTAAATTTTCGAGTACTTTTTATCAAACTTGATAAAAAATGGCTTACAATTTAAACTTAATAATTACATAATATTAAACTCTACAAAAAATATATATAAAACTCCAATAAATGCTTTAATTCATAGCTTTACTATAATAAAAAGAAGCTAATTATCATTGCGTTTTTGAAAACGTTTTATTGCATTATTGTATATGACCATAAATACAGTGACTCACGAAATTGATCAAATCTACTACATAACAATTACCTATAATAAATTAATTTGAAAAAAGGCAATTGACGAAAACGACTTTTTAATATCATAACATAACATATAAACAAATATCTGTGATCGTGCTATAGATATCTTTGTTTATTTTTTTTAAGAGAAATTCGTAACAATGATATAATTTGGCCAGTTTTGTGAGTCACCGTAACTTTATCATTATAAATATACATTTACGATTAATTACTAATTGTAAGTGATAAGTATAATATATTTTGGCTCGTTTCTTCTTAATCTATTGTTTATCATTCATATGCATTTTCTTATGAAGACATTTACGTTTATACGAAAACCGACATAATACAGTACTATTAGCTACACAGCTGAGTATCCGCGCATTCCTGCGGTGCCAGCGACGTAACCGGATTATGTGGCATGCATAGGTGAATTAGCAGGCAAATGTTCGGTAAATTCGTTTGTTGGCCGATCGATATGTCGTGGTATCGGTATCCGGCAAATTCGATTGTCCGAATAGCGACCGAGATGCTCGATTGAACAAGGTTGCAATACTATGAATAATAATACAGTATCATAATTCTCTATAATAAAAGAATTTAATATGCGATTAAAAGTCAAAAATCCTAAAATCTGTAAAATAATTTATGGTGTATTTAACTGTTTTATAATTTTTTAACTTTTTTAATAACACATTTTTAAATTTTGTAATTAACATTAATTTATTTGTTACGTTATTAATTTATTTTTTTATTATGTTTCTTAATAATCTATTAATAAAATCGCAATTTAGAAAAAAACTTGTTATAAGAGATATTAAGATTGAAAAAATTCGTAGTTCCATTTACCTCAATCAATAACATCATATTTTGTAGCTTGTAATTTATATCTCAAACAAACGGGATCGGGAATTACTTATCTCGTTTGAATAACACTTATCTCGCTTAAATTTACTTGAGATGAAGTGAAACAACGTCGCGAACCAGCACGTTTTCCTCGCAGGCACGACAGGCAGACGTAAAGAAATGATCAGGCTCGGAAGCGTTTTAACGCGAGCACTGTTCAAAGTTACGATGAAGCTCACGTACTGCTTGAATGCGTTCTCTCGTTCGTCCGTACATCAAAAGTTCGACCCCGAGAAGATCCATTAAACTTTATCTCGCTACTTGACTCACCGTTTCGCAAAGTTGGCTAAAGAAATTCCACCGAGGGTCCCTCCACTTCCTTTTTTCCGCCTTCTTCGTCCCTAGCTCGGCGCACCGTAACACATGAGACTGCTTCGCACCTGCAGCACGTCCACTAGCGCACTATGAGCCTTGAGAGCCCGAACAAAGAGAATATAATCCCATAAAACAATCGGCTTTAGATATTCGCGGCCGACTTTAATTGGCCGATTCGTTTTATAATTTCGACCTTCCCGGCGGCTCGCCGCGATCTCGGTAGATCAAGCGTCGCGCACCAAAATACCGGTTTCGTGAAAGTGGATTACGCACGTGGAAGTGAAATTACAACTGCCTTGAAAAGAGGAAGGTTTATGACATTTAATGCAAGTTACAGGAGCACTGATAGATTCTTGATGCGAATTTGAAAAATGCCAACGAGAGTAAGTTGTTTTGAAGTAATTACTTTGCTTTCTAATTTTATAGTTCTATTTCTAAATAAATTATCTTAAGACCGGAAAGAAATATTTCCTCGTTTGATTTTCGTCGATTATAAAAAACAAATTTAACTCGTACACTAGCTAGGTTTACCGTTTTGCTAAAATTATCGTTACATATGTTATATCAAGCAGGTAATTTCGTACTTCCCCTTCCTTTCCGTTTTTCCCTCCCGCTCCTTCTTTTTGTATATATATACGAGCCCGATTTCTCGTCGCTGAGTAATTTGTCGGTTTAACTCTATTGTAACACATCAGCATCGAAATGACTCCGCAATATAAGGAAACATATTCCTAATGTACGTCTTTGATACTCTCTCTATAATACCTTTTGTAATTTTTTTCACATATATATCACTATCTTTGCAGTGGTCCTCTTTGCAATCAACACTGTTGCGGATTAGTTACGTTAAGTTCTGTCGCGTTAGTTTTTAAGAATATGTACCGACACTGAAGATGGTCCCATGAAGGGCCGAAACGTTTGCCAATTATTTATAATATAGTTTTCAACACTTACATCCTGCTGCGGCTCAATTGCTCTTTTCTTCCTGACTGATTGTATAATTGTATTGTTAAGAAACGGTAAATGTTATTGACTCGCTGCCGAAATCACTACTATCGGAAGCAGCCCGGAAGATAAGGGATTCGTTTCCTCCTGCAGCGGGGCCGCCGATATTTGACGAATCGTTTAACTTTCCTTCGCAGATTGATCTCAAGGAGAGTGGTAAGAAGCAAGACTCAGGTCGCCCGTTACCATAAAGATAATTCTTTTCTGCGTTGATTGCTAACCAGCGTATCACTCGGCAGAGGGGCCTTAATCTGGCCAAATTATTGAGTCAGTTATCCTTTCTTGAACATGGTAATAACGGGATCGTAATTCTTTAAGACTTATAAGGTTTTGAAAGATAGAGCTTTAGAGGGTTAATAGTGGTGTAAATTCTATCGGCAGGTACGATTAATCGAAATCATTTAGAGACAACTATAATGTAAAAAAACAAAATACAACAAAAATGGATAAAAATACAACCAAAATGGATTTGGCCAGTAACAACTCAATAGGTGAGTTCAATCTTGGTCAGAAGAAACGACGGAAACATCTCATAAGGTAAGGTCTATATTAATGACCAGAATTGAAGGTTTGTAAAGTAGTTAACATACAAAATAATTTGATCTGTTTATTTGCCCAAAGTAGGACTATTTTCTTTATATTTTCTCGCATATGTGCGAGATTGGAAAATCCCCATCCCCAATTAAATTCCAATCGCGCACGTTAAAACTCTCAATTCTACGTTTCCCAAATCTCAAGTGATCACTTTGAGGTATGGATTAACAAATACTAAATTGTAATACGGGTAGGTAGGACAACGGATAAAGTTAAGCGTGTAAAAAATGTCCCTCTCGTGGTGTGCCACCTTGCCGTGGTGAGAGGGCTCCCTGTATCAACGATCCACTGGGGCAGTACCTTCGGCTTTACCGAAGGGAGGGCCCGGTGGGGAGGTACAGGGTCTACGAGCACACCGTACCCTCCTCCCAGTTCGCTGGGAGTGAAGGGTACAATGGGGTCCGGCGCTCCCGTCGCGTTGTCTGCCGCCGCGAGACATTACGTTTCGCTTATACGGTCCGTCGCGGGTCTCTCCGCGCCGCGAGACTATCGTACGCTTCGCTCCCTTATACGGTCCGTCGCGGGTCTCTCCGCGCCGCGAGACTATCGTACGCTCCGCTCGCTTATACGCGTCGCCGCGGGTCTCTCCGCGCCGCGAGACTATGTCGTCGGCTTCCCTCCCTTATACGCGTCGTCGCGGGTCTCTCCGCGCCGCGAGACTATGTCGTCGGCTTCCCTCCCTTATACGCGTCGTCGCGGGTCTCTCCGCGCCGCGAGACTATGTCGTCGGCTTCCCTCCCTTATACGCGTCGTCGCGGGTCTCTCCGCGCCGCGAGACTATGTCGTCGGCTTCCCTCCCTTATACGCGTCGTCGCGGGTCTCTCCGCGCCGCGAGACTATGTCGTCGGCTTCCCTCCCTTATACGCGTCGTCGCGGGTCTCTCCGCGCCGCGAGACTATGTCGTCGGCTTCCCTCCCTTATACGCGTCGTCGCGGGTCTCTCCGCGCCGCGAGACTATGTCGTCGGCTTCCCTCCCTTATACGCGTCGTCGCGGGTCTCTCCGCGCCGCGAGACTATGTCGTCGGCTTCCCTCCCTTATACGCGTCGTCGCGGGTCTCTCCGCGCCGCGAGACTATGTCGTCGGCTTCCCTCCCTTATACGCGTCGTCGCGGGTCTCTCCGCGCCGCGAGACTATGTCGTCGGCTTCCCTCCCTTATACGCGTCGTCGCGGGTCTCTCCGCGCCGCGAGACTATGTCGTCGGCTTCCCTCCCTTATACGCGTCGTCGCGGGTCTCTCCGCGCCGCGAGACTATGTCGTCGGCTTCCCTCCCTTATACGCGTCGTCGCGGGTCTCTCCGCGCCGCGAGACTATGTCGTCGGCTTCCCTCCCTTATACGCGTCGTCGCGGGTCTCTCCGCGCCGCGAGACTATGTCGTCGGCTTCCCTCCCTTATACGCGTCGTCGCGGGTCTCTCCGCGCCGCGAGACTATGTCGTCGGCTTCCCTCCCTTATACGCGTCGTCGCGGGTCTCTCCGCGCCGCGAGACTATGTCGTCGGCTTCCCTCCCTTATACGCGTCGTCGCGGGTCTCTCCGCGCCGCGAGACTATGTCGTCGGCTTCCCTCCCTTATACGCGTCGTCGCGGGTCTCTCCGCGCCGCGAGACTATGTCGTCGGCTTCCCTCCCTTATACGCGTCGTCGCGGGTCTCTCCGCGCCGCGAGACTATGTCGTCGGCTTCCCTCCTTATACGCGTCGTCGCGGGTCTCTCCGCGCCGCGAGACTATGTCGTCGGCTTCCCTCCCTTATACGCGTCGTCGCGGGTCTCTCCGCGCCGCGAGACTATGTCGTCGGCTTCCCTCCCTTATACGCGTCGTCGCGGGTCTCTCCGCGCCGCGAGACTATGTCGTCGGCTTCCCTCCCTTATACGCGTCGTCGCGGGTCTCTCCGCGCCGCGAGACTGTGTCGTCCGGCTTCCCTCCCTTATACGCGTCGTCGCGGGTCTCTCCGCGCCGCGAGACTATGTCGTCGGCTTCCCTCCCTTATACGCGTCGTCGCGGGTCTCTCCGCGCCGCGAGACTATGTCGTCGGCTTCCCTCCCTTATACGCGTCGTCGCGGGTCTCTCCGCGCCGCGAGACTATGTCGTCGGCTTCCCTCCCTTATACGCGTCGTCGCGGGTCTCTCCGCGCCGCGAGACTATGTCGTCGGCTTCCCTCCCTTATACGCGTCGTCGCGGGTCTCTCCGCGCCGCGAGACTATGTCGTCGGCTTCCCTCCCTTATACGCGTCGTCGCGGGTCTCTCCGCGCCGCGAGACTATGTCGTCGGCTTCCCTCCCTTATACGCGTCGTCGCGGGTCTCTCCGCGCCGCGAGACTATGTCGTCGGCTTCCCTCCCTTATACGCGTCGTCGCGGGTCTCTCCGCGCCGCGAGACTATGTCGTCGGCTTCCCTCCCTTATACGCGTCGTCGCGGGTCTCTCCGCGCCGCGAGACTATGTCGTCGGCTTCCCTCCCTTATACGCGTCGTCGCGGGTCTCTCCGCGCCGCGAGACTATGTCGTCGGCTTCCCTCCCTTATACGCGTCGTCGCGGGTCTCTCCGCGCCGCGAGACTATGTCGTCGGCTTCCCTCCCTTATACGCGTCGTCGCGGGTCTCTCCGCGCCGCGAGACTATGTCGTCGGCTTCCCTCCCTTATACGCGTCGTCGCGGGTCTCTCCGCGCCGCGGAGACTATGTCGTCGGCTTCCCTCCCTTATACGCGTCGTCGCGGGTCTCTCCGCGCCGCGAGACTATGTCGTCGGCTTCCCTCCCTTATACGCGTCGTCGCGGGTCTCTCCGCGCCGCGAGACTATGTCGTCGGCTTCCCTCCCTTATACGCGTCGTCGCGGGTCTCTCCGCGCCGCGAGACTATTGTCGTCGGCTTCCCTCCCTTATACGCGTCGTCGCGGGTCTCTCCGCGCCGGCGAGACTATGTCGTCGGCTTCCCTCCCTTATACGCGTCGTCGCGGGTCTCTCCGCGCCGCGAGACTATGTCGTCGGCTTCCCTCCCTTATACGCGTCGTCGCGGGTCTCTCCGCGCCGCGAGACTATGTCGTCGGCTTCCCCTCCCTTATACGCGTCGGTCGCGGGTCTCTCCGCGCCGCGAGACTATGTCGTCGGCTTCCCTCCCTTATACGCGTCGTCGCGGGTCTCTCCGCGCCGCGAGACTATGTCGTCGGCTCCCCTCCCTTATACGCGTCGTCGCGGGTCTCTCCGCGCCGCGAGACTATGTCGTCGGCTTCCCTCCCTTATACGCGTCGTCGCGGGTCTCTCCGCGCCGCGAGACTATGTCGTCGGCTTCCCTCCCTTATACGCGTCGTCGCGGGTCTCTCCGCGCCGCGAGACTATGTCGTCGGCTTCCCTCCCTTATACGCGTCGTCGCGGGTCTCTCCGCGCCGCGAGACTATGTCGTCGGCTTCCCTCCCTTATACGCGTCGTCGCGGGTCTCTCCGCGCCGCGAGACTATGTCGTCGGCTTCCCGCCTTATAGGCGTCGTCGCGGTCTCTCCGCGCCGCGAGACTATGTCGTCGGCTTCCCCTCCCTTATACGCGTCGTCGCGGGTCTCTCCGCGCCGCGAGACTATGTCGTCGGCTCCCCTCCCTTATACGCGTCGTCGCGGGTCTCTCCGCGCCGCGAGACTATGTCGTCGGCTTCCCTCCCTTATACGCGTCGTCGCGGGTCTCTCCGCGCCGCGAGACTATGTCGTCGGCTTCCCTCCCTTATACGCGTCGTCGCGGGTCTCTCCGCGCCGCGAGACTATGTCGTCGGCTTCCCTCCCTTATACGCGTCGTCGCGGGTCTCTCCGCGCCGCGAGACTATGTCGTCGGCTTCCCTCCCTTATACGCGTCGTCGCGGGTCTCTCCGCGCCGCGAGACTATGTCGTCGGCTTCCCTCCCTTATACGCGTCGTCGCGGGTCTCTCCGCGCCGCGAGACTATGTCGTCGGCTTCCCTCCCTTATACGCGTCGTCGCGGGTCTCTCCGCGCCGCGAGACTATGTCGTCGGCTTCCCTCCCTTATACGCGTCGTCGCGGGTCTCTCCGCGCCGCGAGACTATGTCGTCGGCTTCCCTCCCTTATACGCGTCGTCGCGGGTCTCTCCGCGCCGCGAGACTATGTCGTCGGCTTCCCTCCCTTATACGCGTCGTCGCGGGTCTCTCCGCGCCGCGAGACTATGTCGTCGGCTTCCCTCCCTTATACGCGTCGTCGCGGGTCTCTCCGCGCCGCGAGACTATGTCGTCGGCTTCCCTCCCTTATACGCGTCGTCGCGGGTCTCTCCGCGCCGCGAGACTATGTCGTCGGCTTCCCTCCCTTATACGCGTCGTCGCGGGTCTCTCCGCGCCGCGAGACTATGTCGTCGGCTTCCCTCCCTTATACGCGTCGTCGCGGGTCTCTCCGCGCCGCGAGACTATGTCGTCGGCTTCCCTCCCTTATACGCGTCGTCGCGGGTCTCTCCGCGCCGCGAGACTATGTCGTCGGCTTCCCTCCCTTATACGCGTCGTCGCGGGTCTCTCCGCGCCGCGAGACTATGTCGTCGGCTTCCCTCCCTTATACGCGTCGTCGCGGGTCTCTCCGCGCCGCGAGACTATGTCGTCGGCTTCCCTCCCTTATACGCGTCGTCGCGGGTCTCTCCGCGCCGCGAGACTATGTCGTCGGCTTCCCTCCCTTATACGCGTCGTCGCGGGTCTCTCCGCGCCGCGAGACTATGTCGTCGGCTTCCCTCCCTTATACGCGTCGTCGCGGGTCTCTCCGCGCCGCGAGACTATGTCGTCGGCTTCCCTCCCTTATACGCGTCGTCGCGGGTCTCTCCGCGCCGCGAGACTATGTCGTCGGCTTCCCTCCCTTATACGCGTCGTCGCGGGTCTCTCCGCGCCGCGAGACTATGTCGTCGGCTTCCCTCCCTTATACGCGTCGTCGCGGGTCTCTCCGCGCCGCGAGACTATGTCGTCGGCTTCCCTCCCTTATACGCGTCGTCGCGGGTCTCTCCGCGCCGCGAGACTATGTCGTCGGCTTCCCTCCCTTATACGCGTCGTCGCGGGTCTCTCCGCGCCGCGAGACTATGTCGTCGGCTTCCCTCCCTTATACGCGTCGTCGCGGGTCTCTCCGCGCCGCGAGACTATGTCGTCGGCTTCCCTCCCTTATACGCGTCGTCGCGGGTCTCTCCGCGCCGCGAGACTATGTCGTCGGCTTCCCTCCCTTATACGCGTCGTCGCGGGTCTCTCCGCGCCGCGAGACTATGTCGTCGGCTTCCCTCCCTTATACGCGTCGTCGCGGGTCTCTCCGCGCCGCGAGACTATGTCGTCGGCTTCCCTCCCTTATACGCGTCGTCGCGGGTCTCTCCGCGCCGCGAGACTATGTCGTCGGCTTCCCTCCCTTATACGCGTCGTCGCGGGTCTCTCCGCGCCGCGAGACTATGTCGTCGGCTTCCCTCCCTTATACGCGTCGTCGCGGGTCTCTCCGCGCCGCGAGACTATGTCGTCGGCTTCCCTCCCTTATACGCGTCGTCGCGGGTCTCTCCGCGCCGCGAGACTATGTCGTCGGCTTCCCTCCCTTATACGCGTCGTCGCGGGTCTCTCCGCGCCGCGAGACTATGTCGTCGGCTTCCCTCCCTTATACGCGTCGTCGCGGGTCTCTCCGCGCCGCGAGACTATGTCGTCGGCTTCCCTCCCTTATACGCGTCGTCGCGGGTCTCTCCGCGCCGCGAGACTATGTCGTCGGCTTCCCTCCCTTATACGCGTCGTCGCGGGTCTCTCCGCGCCGCGAGACTATGTCGTCGGCTTCCCTCCCTTATACGCGTCGTCGCGGGTCTCTCCGCGCCGCGAGACTATGTCGTCGGCTTCCCTCCCTTATACGCGTCGTCGCGGGTCTCTCCGCGCCGCGAGACTATGTCGTCGGCTTCCCTCCCTTATACGCGTCGTCGCGGGTCTCTCCGCGCCGCGAGACTATGTCGTCGGCTTCCCTCCCTTATACGCGTCGTCGCGGGTCTCTCCGCGCCGCGAGACTATGTCGTCGGCTTCCCTCCCTTATACGCGTCGTCGCGGGTCTCTCCGCGCCGCGAGACTATGTCGTCGGCTTCCCTCCCTTATACGCGTCGTCGCGGGTCTCTCCGCGCCGCGAGACTATGTCGTCGGCTTCCCTCCCTTATACGCGTCGTCGCGGGTCTCTCCGCGCCGCGAGACTATGTCGTCGGCTTCCCTCCCTTATACGCGTCGTCGCGGGTCTCTCCGCGCCGCGAGACTATGTCGTCGGCTTCCCTCCCTTATACGCGTCGTCGCGGGTCTCTCCGCGCCGCGAGACTATGTCGTCGGCTTCCCTCCCTTATACGCGTCGTCGCGGGTCTCTCCGCGCCGCGAGACTATGTCGTCGGCTTCCCTCCCTTATACGCGTCGTCGCGGGTCTCTCCGCGCCGCGAGACTATGTCGTCGGCTTCCCTCCCTTATACGCGTCGTCGCGGGTCTCTCCGCGCCGCGAGACTATGTCGTCGGCTTCCCTCCCTTATACGCGTCGTCGCGGGTCTCTCCGCGCCGCGAGACTATGTCGTCGGCTTCCCTCCCTTATACGCGTCGTCGCGGGTCTCTCCGCGCCGCGAGACTATGTCGTCGGCTTCCCTCCCTTATACGCGTCGTCGCGGGTCTCTCCGCGCCGCGAGACTATGTCGTCGGCTTCCCTCCCTTATACGCGTCGTCGCGGGTCTCTCCGCGCCGCGAGACTATGTCGTCGGCTTCCCTCCCTTATACGCGTCGTCGCGGGTCTCTCCGCGCCGCGAGACTATGTCGTCGGCTTCCCTCCCTTATACGCGTCGTCGCGGGTCTCTCCGCGCCGCGAGACTATGTCGTCGGCTTCCCTCCCTTATACGCGTCGTCGCGGGTCTCTCCGCGCCGCGAGACTATGTCGTCGGCTTCCCTCCCTTATACGCGTCGTCGCGGGTCTCTCCGCGCCGCGAGACTATGTCGTCGGCTTCCCTCCCTTATACGCGTCGTCGCGGGTCTCTCCGCGCCGCGAGACTATGTCGTCGGCTTCCCTCCCTTATACGCGTCGTCGCGGGTCTCTCCGCGCCGCGAGACTATGTCGTCGGCTTCCCTCCCTTATACGCGTCGTCGCGGGTCTCTCCGCGCCGCGAGACTATGTCGTCGGCTTCCCTCCCTTATACGCGTCGTCGCGGGTCTCTCCGCGCCGCGAGACTATGTCGTCGGCTTCCCTCCCTTATACGCGTCGTCGCGGGTCTCTCCGCGCCGCGAGACTATGTCGTCGGCTTCCCTCCCTTATACGCGTCGTCGCGGGTCTCTCCGCGCCGCGAGACTATGTCGTCGGCTTCCCTCCCTTATACGCGTCGTCGCGGGTCTCTCCGCGCCGCGAGACTATGTCGTCGGCTTCCCTCCCTTATACGCGTCGTCGCGGGTCTCTCCGCGCCGCGAGACTATGTCGTCGGCTTCCCTCCCTTATACGCGTCGTCGCGGGTCTCTCCGCCGCCGCGAGACTATGTCGTCGGCTTCCCTCCCTTATACGCGTCGTCGCGGGTCTCTCCGCGCCGCGAGACTATGTCGTCGGCTTCCCTCCCTTATACGCGTCGTCGCGGGTCTCTCCGCGCCGCGAGACTATGTCGTCGGCTTCCCTCCCTTATACGCGTCGTCGCGGGTCTCTCCGCGCCGCGAGACTATGTCGTCGGCTTCCCTCCCTTATACGCGTCGTCGCGGGTCTCTCCGCGCCGCGAGACTATGTCGTCGGCTTCCCTCCCTTATACGCGTCGTCGCGGGTCTCTCCGCGCCGCGAGACTATGTCGTCGGCTTCCCTCCCTTATACGCGTCGTCGCGGGTCTCTCCGCGCCGCGAGACTATGTCGTCGGCTTCCCTCCCTTATACGCGTCGTCGCGGGTCTCTCCGCGCCGCGAGACTATGTCGTCGGCTTCCCTCCCTTATACGCGTCGTCGCGGGTCTCTCCGCGCCGCGAGACTATGTCGTCGGCTTCCCTCCCTTATACGCGTCGTCGCGGGTCTCTCCGCGCCGCGAGACTATGTCGTCGGCTTCCCTCCCTTATACGCGTCGTCGCGGGTCTCTCCGCGCCGCGAGACTATGTCGTCGGCTTCCCTCCCTTATACGCGTCGTCGCGGGTCTCTCCGCGCCGCGAGACTATGTCGTCGGCTTCCCTCCCTTATACGCGTCGTCGCGGGTCTCTCCGCGCCGCGAGACTATGTCGTCGGCTTCCCTCCCTTATACGCGTCGTCGCGGGTCTCTCCGCGCCGCGAGACTATGTCGTCGGCTTCCCCTCCCTTATACGCGTCGTCGCGGGTCTCTCCGCGCCGCGAGACTATGTCGTCGGCTTCCCTCCCTTATACGCGTCGTCGCGGGTCTCTCCGCGCCGCGAGACTATGTCGTCGGCTTCCCTCCCTTATACGCGTCGTCGCGGGTCTCTCCGCGCCGCGAGACTATGTCGTCGGCTTCCCTCCCTTATACGCGTCGTCGCGGGTCTCTCCGCGCCGCGAGACTATGTCGTCGGCTTCCCTCCCTTATACGCGTCGTCGCGGGTCTCTCCGCGCCGCGAGACTATGTCGTCGGCTCCCCTCCCTTATACGCGTCGTCGCGGGTCTCTCCGCGCCGCGAGACTATGTCGTCGGCTCCCCTCCCTTATACGCGTCGTCGCGGGTCTCTCCGCGCCGCGAGACTATGTCGTCGGCTCCCCTCCCTTATACGCGTCGTCGCGGGTCTCTCCGCGCCGCGAGACTATGTCGTCGGCTCCCCTCCCTTATACGCGTCGTCGCGGGTCTCTCCGCGCCGCGAGACTATGTCGTCGGCTCCCCTCCCTTATACGCGTCGTCGCGGGTCTCTCCGCGCCGCGAGACTATGTCGTCGGCTCCCCTCCCTTATACGCGTCGTCGCGGGTCTCTCCGCGCCGCGAGACTATGTCGTCGGCTCCCCTCCCTTATACGCGTCGTCGCGGGTCTCTCCGCGCCGCGAGACTATGTCGTCGGCTCCCCTCCCTTATACGCGTCGTCGCGGGTCTCTCCGCGCCGCGAGACTATGTCGTCGGCTCCCCTCCCTTATACGCGTCGTCGCGGGTCTCTCCGCGCCGCGAGACTATGTCGTCGGCTCCCCTCCCTTATACGCGTCGTCGCGGGTCTCTCCGCGCCGCGAGACTATGTCGTCGGCTCCCCTCCCTTATACGCGTCGTCGCGGGTCTCTCCGCGCCGCGAGACTATGTCGTCGGCTCCCCTCCCTTATACGCGTCGTCGCGGGTCTCTCCGCGCCGCGAGACTATGTCGTCGGCTTCCCCTCCCTTATACGCGTCGTCGCGGGTCTCTCCGCGCCGCGAGACTATGTCGTCGGCTCCCCTCCCTTATACGCGTCGTCGCGGGTCTCTCCGCGCCGCGAGACTATGTCGTCGGCTCCCCTCCCTTATACGCGTCGTCGCGGGTCTCTCCGCGCCGCGAGACTATGTCGTCGGCTCCCCTCCCTTATACGCGTCGTCGCGGGTCTCTCCGCGCCGCGAGACTATGTCGTCGGCTCCCCTCCCTTATACGCGTCGTCGCGGGTCTCTCCGCGCCGCGAGACTATATCGTCGGCTCCCCTCCCTTATACGCGTCGTCGCGGGTCTCTCCGCGCCGCGAGACTATGTCGTCGGCTCCCCTCCCTTATACGCGTCGTCGCGGGTCTCTCCGCGCCGCGAGACTATATCGTCGGCTCCCCTCCCTTATACGCGTCGTCGCGGGTCTCTCCGCGCCGCGAGACTATATCGTCGGCTCCCCTCCCTTATACGCGTCGTCGCGGGTCTCTCCGCGCCGCGAGACTATATCGTCGGCTCCCCTCCCTTATACGCGTCGTCGCGGGTCTCTCCGCGCCGCGAGACTATATCGTCGGCTCCCCTCCCTTATACGCGTCGTCGCGGGTCTCTCCGCGCCGCGAGACTATATCGTCGGCTCCCCTCCCTTATACGCGTCGTCGCGGGTCTCTCCGCGCCGCGAGACTATATCGTCGGCTCCCCTCCCTTATACGCGTCGTCGCGGGTCTCTCCGCGCCGCGAGACTATATCGTCGGCTCCCCTCCCTTATACGCGTCGTCGCGGGTCTCTCCGCGCCGCGAGACTATATCGTCGGCTCCCCTCCCTTATACGCGTCGTCGCGGGTCTCTCCGCGCCGCGAGACTATATCGTCGGCTCCCCTCCCTTATACGCGTCGTCGCGGGTCTCTCCGCGCCGCGAGACTATATCGTCGGCTCCCCTCCCTTATACGCGTCGTCGCGGGTCTCTCCGCGCCGCGAGACTATATCGTCGGCTCCCCTCCCTTATACGCGTCGTCGCGGGTCTCTCCGCGCCGCGAGACTATATCGTCGGCTCCCCTCCCTTATACGCGTCGTCGCGGGTCTCTCCGCGCCGCGAGACTATATCGTCGGCTCCCCTCCCTTATACGCGTCGTCGCGGGTCTCTCCGCGCCGCGAGACTATATCGTCGGCTCCCCTCCCTTATACGCGTCGTCGCGGGTCTCTCCGCGCCGCGAGACTATATCGTCGGCTCCCCTCCCTTATACGCGTCGTCGCGGGTCTCTCCGCGCCGCGAGACTATATCGTCGGCTCCCCTCCCTTATACGCGTCGTCGCGGGTCTCTCCGCGCCGCGAGACTATATCGTCGGCTCCCCTCCCTTATACGCGTCGTCGCGGGTCTCTCCGCGCCGCGAGACTATATCGTCGGCTCCCCTCCCTTATACGCGTCGTCGCGGGTCTCTCCGCGCCGCGAGACTATATCGTCGGCTCCCCTCCCTTATACGCGTCGTCGCGGGTCTCTCCGCGCCGCGAGACTATATCGTCGGCTCCCCTCCCTTATACGCGTCGTCGCGGGTCTCTCCGCGCCGCGAGACTATATCGTCGGCTCCCCTCCCTTATACGCGTCGTCGCGGGTCTCTCCGCGCCGCGAGACTATATCGTCGGCTCCCCTCCCTTATACGCGTCGTCGCGGGTCTCTCCGCGCCGCGAGACTATATCGTCGGCTCCCCTCCCTTATACGCGTCGTCGCGGGTCTCTCCGCGCCGCGAGACTATATCGTCGGCTCCCCTCCCTTATACGCGTCGTCGCGGGTCTCTCCGCGCCGCGAGACTATATCGTCGGCTCCCCTCCCTTATACGCGTCGTCGCGGGTCTCTCCGCGCCGCGAGACTATATCGTCGGCTCCCCTCCCTTATACGCGTCGTCGCGGGTCTCTCCGCGCCGCGAGACTATATCGTCGGCTCCCCTCCCTTATACGCGTCGTCGCGGGTCTCTCCGCGCCGCGAGACTATATCGTCGGCTCCCCTCCCTTATACGCGTCGTCGCGGGTCTCTCCGCGCCGCGAGACTATATCGTCGGCTCCCCTCCCTTATACGCGTCGTCGCGGGTCTCTCCGCGCCGCGAGACTATATCGTACGCTTCGCTCGCTCATACGGTCCGTCGCGCGTCTCTCCGCGCCGGGAGACAATGACGCTTCGCTTATGCGGTTCGTCGAATCCTTCATTTGAATGTTTCAGAAAATAACGACGCAGAAGATGACATCGGGGCAGCGAGGGAATCCTGCGAAGCTGACATCCCGAGCAGCCTGAGAGGAGGAGGAGGCCTAGGATAGGCATCGGGCATCGGCGTACCAACACTTCTGGTAAGTGTTACTTTTCATTTTTTTTAAAGATATTATAGAATCCCTCTTTGTGCTTATTCAGTTCCTACATTAAACCGTGTTTCGGAATTTAAATTAGTAAAAAAAGATATTTTGAAAAATTTGATTCAAGTTGATTCTAACGTAGAAACCTTTTTCGAAGAAGTAATTTAAAATATAATATTAATCTGAATAACGAATAAGATGTTCGATGCGCGTGACACGTATTTAATCGATTCGATTATTTTTATGTTACAGAAAATATCCGCGCGGGAAGGAGCATCATCTTTGCATCGAGGGAACACGAGTGACATCCCGAGCAGCCTGAGAGGAGGAGGAGGCCTAGGATAGGCATCGGGCATCGGCGTACCAACACTTCTGGTAAGTGTTACTTTTCATTTTTTTTAAAGATATTATAGAATCCCTCTTTGTGCTTATTCAGTTCCTACATTAAACCGTGTTTCGGAATTTAAATTAGTAAAAAAAGATATTTTGAAAAATTTGATTCAAGTTGATTCTAACGTAGAAACCTTTTTCGAAGAAGTAATTTAAAATATAATATTAATCTGAATAACGAATAAGATGTTCGATGCGCGTGACACGTATTTAATCGATTCGATTATTTTTATGTTACAGAAAATATCCGCGCGGGAAGGAGCATCATCTTTGCATCGAGGGAACACGAGTGACATCCCGAGCAGCCTGAGAGGAGGTGGAGGCCTGGAAGAGGCATCAGGCGCCGGCGGAACAACATGCGGTAAATATAATTGGTTTATACATATTGTGTCTTTCGCGGAAAGTTTAACCAATCGGTTTTTCAATCGAATAGTAAAGATAGTCAGAGAGTAGAAATTAAAAAAGAGTTTAATTTTTTAAATTCTATTTTGAATTCTTGTGTTCAGTAAATAGATTATACTTTCAAGAAATTAAACGTGTTTTTTTATTAAATTTATTTAATTAAAAGAAATATAGAATTCCGTGTTTTACCTTCGGTAATTATTTTTCGAAATACAGACTGTCTCTTTTCTTCCCTGCTCTAATCTGGGTTATATGTTTGATTGTTACAGAATCATCGTAGCGACGTTGCAGATACAGCTCCGCTGCTGCGCATCGGTGTCGGTGAGTTTTAGCGTAGGGAAGTGTGGAGAAATAAGCGTAGGTAGGGACATAGTTAAAACGTAGGTAGGGAATAATTTTTAATTATTTTCAGTAATTACATTCCCATTAAGTGAGAAAGGTCAAGAAACATTTCGACTATATTGCAACAACGTCGTAAAATTAATGCAATATAGCCGAAATGGCTTCTTGATTTTTCTTGCTTAATGGATGAAGTCACACTGCATTGCCACAAGTCTCAATGTGGCTCGAGACTCCTATCTGACCCGGAGGTGGAGGTGGATTTTGCGGCCGGAACAGCAGGAAAGAAAGTGGTGAGTGTAATTGATTTTTACGTACTATGTTACTTATGTCCAAAAATGTTCTATCTCTTCTGTCTTTACTTAATCGAATCGTTCATTTGAATATTTCAGAAAATAACGACGTAGAAGGTGACATCGGGGCAGCGAGGGAATCCTGCGAAGCTGACATCCCGAGCAGCCTGAGAGGAGGAGGAGGCCTGGGAGAGGCATCGGGCGCCAGCGGAACAACTTTGCGGTAAATATTATTTTTTATTTCGTGTAAAAGTAAATTTTTCCTGTTTATTCTCGAGTTGTTTTATTTCCCCGTGATTTAGAAATAATAATTAGAAGAAAAGAAGTAATTTAATATTGTAGAAATTTATCCTTGTAAAGATCCTTTTCGTAAAATGTTTCCTTATTTAAATTAATATCTAATTGAATAATAAAAAGTTTGATCCACATAGGAATTATGTTTTAAAACATTAGGTTTTTTGAACACCATTTTAATATGAATTTTATGTTTGTATATTACAGATACAACGTAGCTACGTGGCAGATGTAATTCCGCTGTTGCGCATCGGGGTCGGTGAGTAATGAATTAACATATTTTTTGAGGTAACGGGGATGTGTGGCAACCTATGAAATATATACCACGAAAAATGTATTCCACATAAATGTATATGTGGTATACCTTAAATGTATACCACATATCTAGATAAACGTATGCAATTTGATGATAACATAAGTTTATAGCATTCCATACATCTGTTGCCTTAAAATGAATCAGTTAAAACAGATTAGGATAAGTTTAATCTTGGATGTCTTTTTATTATTATATTTATTGATTAATTTAGGATGTATACGAGAATGTACTCGTATGCATACACTGTGTATAAAGACAGAATTTTTCGGAAAATTGTGAATACCATGAGGATCAAATATTATTTATTAATAATTATATTAATTAATAATGTTATTTGGTTAATATTTAGAATCAAATAATATAATTTTTAATTATAGGGGAGACCGGGGCTAGACCGCTAACGGGGTAAATCCGCCAAATCAAATATCTCGGAACCTGTATTTTGTGCGAACTCGCTATTAACATTGTAAACGCTGCTTATGGTACCCATGTGACCAACGGAGTTTCGGCAGGTTACCTGCCGTGTTATGATTTTTACGAGGGCAAACGTGTTTTCGGAAGGTGAAAGTTACATTTTCTGCGCGTGGAAATTTTGTAATATCTGCTATAATATTTGCTCTCCAAATCTCGAGGTACGTGATTATAAAGAGTAATGCATGCTGAACACGAAACCAGTGTAGTTTTTTCATTATCGTTGATGTCTAATATTTCGTGGGCGATCAAACCTGAAACTTGTGTTTGGGGTTAATCCGTTAGTAAGCAGTCCGGGTGCATTTCCAAAGCATTTCCGGGCATTTCCAGGCTCACTGCATATGGAATATGGATGAGACGGGAATTACAACCATTCAGACACTGAATAGAGTCATCGGACGTCGAGGAGTGAAACAAGTCGGGCGAGTGACTTCTGCGGA
The DNA here is from genome assembly GCF_030848795.1 of Temnothorax nylanderi. NCBI lineage: Eukaryota > Metazoa > Arthropoda > Insecta > Hymenoptera > Formicidae > Temnothorax > Temnothorax nylanderi. The sequence continues at coordinate 1,170,468 of NW_027249064.1, read as the reverse complement.
AAGAGGAACCCTCGTAACTATTTTTTAATAACGTTTCGCATAAAAATTTTAAATAAATTTTTATATTTTTTTCTTAAAAAACAATTATTAAGATGTATCCTATCATTTTTCAGGATTAGATGTACGTATATGTATTGAAAATGCAGTGTAACGGTTAAACCCCGGCATTTTTGAGATTTCAATTTTTGCACCGTTGTCGTTTTTGCTCTATACCGGTTAAACAAAGCGACGTAGATAAAAATTTCCTGTATAAATTTTGTAGCTAAAGGTTCACTCTTTACAGTGGTATACCACATTTAACTACAATTATTTATTTTGTTGTTAAAAATCGGCACCGAAAAAAAACTAACGGTCTAGCCCCGGTATCCCCTATATATATGTACATAACATAATTTTTTTAACAAATATAAAAAATAAAGAAAGTAAAGTAGAATACAAATAAAGATTTAAAAATTAAAATCTTTTTAATTTAATGCTCTTATTTAAGTTTACTCATGATATTCATATCTCGGGATCAACAAATAGAAAGAATAAAATATTTATATTGTTTCATACATGCAATAAGAAAAATGAAAAAATATAATAAAATAAAAAATAATTAAAGTAAACAATATTGTAATCATAATATTGAAAAATATTTATTACAAATATTGTATTATAAAAGTGTAATATTGTATTATTCCTTTTCTCATCTACCTCTTTCCTATTATATCCTATTAAATATTTATCCAAGATTAAACTTTATATAAGTTAGTGCAAAGGAGCGATACATATATGTATACATATCACGTAACATTTTATATAAGTTATTGATCTCGCTTTTTTATATAAAAGACATGCTTCCAGTTATTAATTACTAGCTGATTACCCGGAGAACATATGTAATAAGACACACAAATAGTCTCTCTCTCTCTCTCTCTCTCTCTCTCTCTCTCTCTCTCTCTCTCTCTCTCTCTCTCTCTCTCTCTCTCTCTCTCTCTCTCTCTCTCTCTCTCTCTCTCTCTCTCTCTCTCCTCTCTCTCTCTCTCTCTCTCTCTCTCTCTCTCTCCTCTCTCTCCCTCCCTCTCTCTCTCCCTCTCTCCCTCTCTCTCTCTCCTCTCTCTCTCTTCCTCTCTCTCCCTCTCTCCCTCTCTCCCTCTCTCTCTCTCCTCTCTCTCCTCTCCCTCTCTCTCTCCTCTCTCTCTCTCTCTCTCCTCTCTCTCTCTCTCTCTCCCTCTCTCTCTCTCTCCCTCTCTCTCTCCCTCCTCTTTCTCTCCCCTCTCTCTCTCTCCCTCTCTCTCTCTCCCTCTCTCTCTCCCTCTACCCCTACTTCATGTATAATTCTTTGAAATTCAATCAATTATTTCCCAAAAAATTGGAAAAATTATAAAAACCGGTTTTCCAAAAGATCAATAACAAAATAGTACACTTTATAGCACTTCCCGGGAAATTCTACTCCTACTTCATATACAATTCTTTAAGATTCGGTCAATTAATTCCCGAAAAATTGAAAAAAATTTTGGTACCGGCTTCCAAAAGATCGGTAACGAAAAATTATACACTTTATAGCACTCCCCGGAAAATTCTACCCCTGTTTAATCTATAATTCTTTGAGATTCGGTCAATTATTTCCCGAAAAATTAGAAGAATTGGAAAAACCGGTTTCCAGAAAATCGGTAACAAAAAACTATACACATAGTGGCACTCCCCGGAAAATTCTACCCCTATTTCATATACTTTTGGTAGAAATTTGATCTATAATTCTTTGACATTCGGTCAATTATTTCTCAAAAAATTAGAAAAATTAAAAAAACCGGTTTCCAGGAAATCGGTAACGAAAAACTATACACTCTATAACACTCCCCGGGAAATTCTACCCCTATTTCATATACTTTTGGTAAAAATTCGGTCGAATAGTTCAAGAGTGTATAAAGGACATACATACATACATACATACATACATACATACATTCATTTTTATATATATAGATATGTTATATCAAGCAACTGTAATATGCTAACAGAAATGTTTGATTCATGTTTCATGCTGAAGTGCAAAGTAGATGGTCGAATTTCCAAATCTCGCATATACAGCTAATTAGATTTGATAGTTACCTCTATTAAAACGGTGGAGATGAGACAAAATATTAGAAAATTAAAAAGTCGTAAACATATTTAAAACGTTGAAACTTACAATGTTGACTCTTTATTCCTATAGAATATATTAACAATTATGCTATTAATAACTATAAAATTATAGCTTTATGATATCAAAAAAATGTATTATCATAATTTATTCGCGTCTTTGAAAACGCAAATTTGAAATGCAAATGACAGATAAATACTAGTTATTAAATGTTAGTTAAATAGTAGATATCGCACCTATCGTGAAACTTTCGCCACGGTACTATCACTTGATGGACATTTTACGCGAACGACGTTCTTAAAGGTGAACGTTAGAACTGGTAGTGGAACGCAAATTAGAAACGGAATGCCTAGAATAGCAACAGCTTCAAGTACGCGGGTTGTTACGAAACCGTCGGTTTATCGGTCAAAAACCTCTCCTGTTTCGATTCATTGACCTTATTCACAAAACAAACTTTATATCAAACTGCATTTTAATTTTATGCTCCAAATTCATAATCATACGATTATATTAATTTGTTTAAAACTGCGCATAGTAATTTTGAATTTTTCTTGACTAAAAAATTTCTATATTTTTTATGCATACAAAATTTAAAATATATCAGTAAAATAATATAATAATTAGTAATTAGAAATGTCTTTTTATCGTGTTTAATCTTGATGATTTTTTAGAATCTTTCTTGCTATTCTGTAAAATATATAAATATTCGAATTGGAACAATTTTTGCACATCTTAGCATATAGCTCGAGATATTAATTCAGATGGCACTGAGAAGTCAGAATCTTTTTTCAGAATCTAATCCCGCAGGGATGATTGATCCGCACAGTCATTTGGGCTTAGCAAACCCACGGACCCGAGCTCAATATACTGCGGACACTCGCATACATTTACACATCATATACACTCACGAGCATATGTGCATGTACGGATTTTTATGAACAATAGTGCAATAAACACATTTGAGAAAAGTAGAAGATATAATATAATTATAATAATAATAAGAATAAGAACAAAATCTATATGTTTGATATAGAGGAAAATAGCGAAAGCTTATGAAGCTTATTTTTTATTTGTGTCGTCTAACTTAAAAAAATTTGGAATCAAGAAAGCATAAATACATTTATAAATACATCTATAAAACTCAATCTAAAAACTCTAACAAATACTACAATACTACAAATGCTACAAATGTATGTAACTTAAACAGCCTGAATAAACTTCTTTAATCCTTCGTTTTATATATGTGTGTTGCCTTATTTTTAAGTATCAAAATTTATTAAAAATATAACTAAATATATTATACTAAAATATTCTATACACTCTAGAAACTGAATTTAGTTTGAAGATTTTTGAATCCGTTATTTATCTCCAAAAATAGTATTAAAAAACAATATCGCTTTTACTGTATTAGAAATTGTGTAAGTCACGATTCTTAGAAAAAATTATATTGCAATGCTGATGATATAGACGAATAATACCTATTAATAATGACATATGCCCATATCCTTCCTCTTTATTTTAAGAAAACAAAAGGCACAATAAAACAAACTTTCTAAAACAATATCTGCCATGCAAAGATTTGGCCAAGATATCAAGAAATGCACTAAGCAGCAATTCTGCGAAATGCATATTATACATACGTTTACTCAATATTACAATACATGAAATGTAAACATACATTGAGAAATGTTGGTATTGTAAAACAATAATGATCTACATACAACTATTAAAATTTTGAGCCAATAACAGATTATTCTAATTATATAGTATCAGAATAGCAAAGAAATTTATTGCATCAACATCGAGATTTTTGCGTGCTTGTTTATTTTACAAGAGATTTGATTTAATTTCTCGTAGCTTGCTCCGTTTGACGCTTTTATTTCGGTAAATCGATGTTTTATCGAATCTGTTCACAAAAAAGTTTCTTTGTAACGATCACGCCCTATCGCTCAGCGACAATGATAACATATAGGTAGTCCCTAATTCCCGCTTCACATACGTACGGTAACACGTTTCAATATACAGCGATCGATCATCTACAGCCAATCAGACCCTATGTAGAACCGGGATGCAGCCAAACAAATTATTTCCTCCCGATTAGATCAACGATGCGGTAGCATAACACGGGCAAGCCTAATACAGTCGGTCATCGAATTAAATTGCACGATCACGCGATGCATCGGCGTTTTGTGTACTTTGCATTCACATTCACACTTACTTTTCGCTTGACCGCAATATTCACCGCGGAGAGAGTATTTATTAGAGAGTGAATTCTTACTGGAGCAATAATTTCTTTTCCATGTTTACTATATTATACACACTCATTGAGAATAATACTACACTGAATTTCACAGACATTCATGTCATAATAAAAGTGCACAATAAATAATTGGAATTACTGTTGAAATGCAAATCATAAAGATGTCCTAAATTTCGAATTTATATAATAAATATTCTTAAATTAACTCACAAGTCCAAAAATAAATTAGAAAGTAATATTTCAATTTCATTATTTTCTTTATTTTTTTATTATTATTGAAAAGTTATCGAGATCTTAATTTATTCATTTAAATAATTAATTTTACGTATATAAAAAATCTCATTACGTGAAACATATAGACGTGAATCTTGAGACAAATAAATTCTTTAAGAATTTTATTCAAGTTTTCAGACAATTTTTCTTGTATACCCATTTATGTTTCCAGTTTTATAGATATAATGATGAATGCATTAGTAAGATATCATTTCCAACACTGTTACCGAAAGCAATCTAAGGCAGTTGTCATCAATTTCAATCCATGTGATATCGATCAGACCCGCGGAGCAGGTATCAAAGCCGGCGTGCGAGTGCCCGCGGGCGCGAATGGAGGAGCCGATATGAGTTGGTCGCACTAAAAACTCGGAAATTCCCGTTTGCGATCTTGCTGAAATCGGCACGCGCCAAGACCGATCTCGAACGTGCCGCGAGAGAATGTCTACGTACTCGATACTATTTTATTCCGACTCGCACGCTCCCGTTCCCACGAGTATCGAGCGCGTTGTACGTCCGTTCTAAGGTGAGGGCAGAAGAAAAGGGAAACAATGAGACGGAAAACCTGGCAGCGCGATTTGCCAGGTGGCACGTGAACAACTCGAACGGACCGACGGACGGACGGACGATTCCCGAAGAAGTTTAGCCCGCTGTACCAGATGGAGGTCTACCGAGACACTGGCGACTTCTCTCGTTACCAGGACATTCGCCAAGTCTCTCACAAGTTGAAACCAGAGAGAGAGAGAGAGAGAGAGAGAGAGAGAGAGAGAGAAAGAAGAAAGAGAAGAGAACGGTCTCTTCTCGTTCTGTTCCTCTCGCATGCACGGTGGCCGCGCTCGCTCTCACTCGCTCGCACTCGTGCTTTTCATGATTTGTCCTGTCTCCCCGCCGCGGAGGTTCGTACTCTGGCGAGCACGTGGGGAGAGTGAGAGGTCTCCGTGAATGATTTCGCGGGGGCTTGGCTCGAATGGCCACGTATATGTCACGGTAGCGATAGAAGAAGTTGTCTCTCTCCCCATGAGAAAAATGTACTATATTGTTGACGATGGTTAGATAAAATAATTGATGGTTGACGTCGGTGCAGGCAGATTGAGTAATTGGTTTATTTTTTAAATCAAGATATATCTGGCTGCCAATGGGTCAAATATTCTTCTTATAGGATATAAAGGTATTCGAACAGAAACTTTGATGTTAAAAAAGAAACTTTGAAGTTATTATGACACAATATGAAGCCTCCATTATAAGAAACTATTATATAAAAATAATATCTCCTATTTTAAATAAAAAAATAATAAAAGCGATATTTTTTAATTAAAGATGTCATGAGCGTTTCAAGTTATCAATATTTCTAACCAGATAGTAGCATGATTAGTTTAATTGTTGGATATTTCTGTTTTTTCCCAGTTAGTTGATTATCGGTTATAGGGTTTTTATTAAAAGCGTGATAAAGTGTAAGATTAGCTATATGTAAATAATGCATTTGCCTTCAGAGAGAGCGGGAAAGTTATGACTTTAAATCTTTAGTTACGGTAGCATTGCGTGATTGCCGCGAATACGAAGCGGAACGCAAGCTCGTCTTCCATAATTCCATCTTATGCCGATAAGTCATTCATCATCGAGTCGGCGCGGGTTAACAAAACGTATAATCACGAACGACCTTTATCAATATTTTCACTCGCGCAATACCGTGATGCAAAGAGAGCGGATTTCTTCGAGATACCGCATTCCTGGTTCATCACGATCTAGAATTTTGTACCTTCACTAAGGCTTTGTAGCGCGGCAGCCGACGTTGCCTTCAACCATCATAAAATATCGGTGCCATCACGATACGAAAACTATGATACGCTCGCTGTCGATTTCACTGACCTGAAACGACCTCTTAGTTTATTTCTGCAAACGTTGCTATTATATCTTTCCAAATAATGTTGCTAAAACCTTTTCTGATATTAATTTTATGCACTATTATATCGACAACAATTTAAGACACATATAAAATATTTTATAATTATTTTCACAAATATGTTTTCATTTATATATTAATGTAAAATTTACTATATGTTTGATGAGAATCTCTTAAATGATATCTTCTAAAGTAATTTTATAAATCAAGCTGATTATGACGTTTCTTTCATTCTCATCCTTTTCCTAGAAATGCCAGTTGATTAGAAGTTGTAAACCTTTCATTATATCTGTTCTTTAACGTAATGTATCGTGAACCAACTCACCAAACTGGAAATTAGAAATCTACCACAAAATTACCGGCGGGCAAAAAAAATTTGCACATTCGATCGTTTCCTATTCGATTAATTATCTGTCTTCTTCTTACATCCAAGCACCTACCAATTAAATTACAAAGTGATATCGCAGATGTTACATGTATACGATGGCCTCCTTTCTTTTTATTGCACATTGTAGCTTTACTATATTGTGGATATCAGTGTGTATGAACAATTAATATCGTAATGTTTTTACTGTGAAATATTGTTGCTAGATATATTGAAATCTCTGATGTACTATGTTGATATGATATCAGATGTACTGTTGATCTTAAATCAAATAGTCAGCATGCTAGTGCCTTACTAACAGGCCCATGGAGTTAAACTATTCTAGCCGTTGGCGCCTCGTTGGGTTAATTGTTGCAGTACCTTTGTAATTTGTAGTTCCGGTTATGGTCAGCGATCCGTCATACAGTAGCCGGCGTGTGACAAATTACAGTGATATTGCTGTGGATACATCAAGATAGAAACGACACTACGCCTAATCTTTGAACAATCTAAAAACAATCCAATTGGCTTACAATTTTTAATATTGATTTTTACATCTCATATATGCGAAACATTTTCCAGCATTTTTCCTCATTAAATCTTAGTGCGGAATTTTCAAATCCATAAATCTTTTAATGTATGTATGATTTGAAAATTTTGCTGGAAATTTTGAGGATTTTTATTATTTAGTTACGTTACACAAAAGAGTTTATTTACTTTTAATAATTCATATGCATATACTGTCCTAGTTATGTAATCTTAGGTTTAAGCTAACGTCACATTTTTTCCAATGACAAAAGGATTATCAAGAGCTTTTTAGTGTATATATGAAATAGTCAATATACATATTATATCATTCTTCCCAAGATTTATATTTATTGATATAATTACTTGGAGAAAGGAATTCTATAAGTATGTGTTACGAAAAAGTTTCACAAAATTTCAACAACAAAATTTATTAGAAATTTCGTTATTATTACGAAATTTAAAAAATACTAGGCTTAACCATTTAAATAGTCCAATGTTTTACACATACATATATATGTGTGTGCGGATATATATAAATAGAGTGAATATTATATAACACTTTCTAAGGTTTATATCTACAGACATAATTATTTGGAGAAAAGAGTTTCATATGTGATAGTTTCACGAAAGAAATTTCGACAACACAAATTCATTATAAATTACATTATTATTATGCGATAGAGAAAATGTAATAGGCCCAATTGCTTAAGTAGTCCGTCTAAATTTTATTAAATAACACATTAGCGAATTATGTTGAAATTTTAATTTCGCAAAAGAAATCAAGAATAGAGAGGATTTGGTGTTAACATCTTCGCGACTTGAGCATTCCGTATAATAAGAACACTTTTTTAGCTTTGGAAATCAATGAGAAACGCCGATGGTGCCGGGATGAAACTTTCCGATTGTCACGAAGCCGAATAAATTAAAACAAATTGAAAAACTGATCGACAAAGAGTACTTCGCGATTCGAAAATTGCGGACAACGCGACGCGACGTTGCGAATAACGAAGGTAATAATTTATACTGCGCCACCGCAGTATAATCGTTTGCTTTTAGCGACGAGAAAGTTTCCAATAATTGACAAAGATGACAATCGCGTGCGTTTTGTGAAGATAGGAAGTCATAGACAAAACGGCGATATTCCTATAATGATTGCATAATATTCGTCGTTAGTTGTTATTAATTATTGAAATTGCAAATAAAATTGAGCATTAAATGAATACAGATTATTTTATATAACTACTACATTTTATTTAATGAATAATTTAACTTGAGAATTACTGTTTTTGAGTAAAATTGTACAATTACGTTATAACAATAATTAAATAAATCTGATATATATTTCATAACTCAAAATTAATGGTTGGATTAAAACACAACCGCGGGAAAATTTCTTTAAAAAAACCGTAGTTTTTCTACAAAATAAAATTTATATTTTTCTACAAAGAATATTTATTTCAATTTTTTCTGTCATAAAATCTTCGATCGGCACGTCCGTTCTTTTTTAAACTTTTGTACTGCAAACTAATGAGTAAATACATAACTTTTAGTACTTCTACTTTAATCCACTAATGGCTACAGCACGTTTTGTTACACTATTTTAATGAATTTTTTGTTTCTGACTTAATCACTATAAAGTTATTTTTTAAAAAAGAATGGACACTGTTTTTTTATTACATTCACCTCTCGTATGAATTTAATAAAACACAATTAGCAGTTCCGAGCGACTTTGTTAACATAATTTATAAACGAGTCTCGACAAATCAATCGGATATTTTTACGAAACAAAATTATTCGCTGTACTTTAAAATTTAAAATAAACGCTATTGATTTAATACCGATACTCATCAATAGAGACAGGAGTTTTATGCGAATTAAATAATGGCGTATACAGAATACGTTGCAATTTAAATTAGAATCAAATTTTCTAGAATATGCGCAATGGCTGTGATAGCGTGTAATCGAATAATTGATGGGTTAATCGTGTTACAGGCAGTAATTCCGGCAGTCTGTTAAAATTTTCTCTTAACCATCCGTCCCGTTACACGTCAATTAAATATATGAATGATTACATTGAATATAAAATTAATCCGAACGTTTATCTCATTTAGTTCAAACAGCTCTTCTTTCAATGCCTCTGATGTAAATTACTGTAGCTGATAATACAAATTAATATCTCCAACGCGTACGCGAGTCAACGTGTGTTAATATATTTGAAAATAACGCTTCTTCATTTTCGCATACGTTTTCTCTTTGTTGAGAAGTTCGCGTTGTTGCACGCTTCACGGGATTCAACTTTATTATTCAAAATCCGTGCTTTATCTTGCAATGTAATTTTCACTCGTCCTCATAAACCGGAGACGCGGGTGTCGAGTTTGCCGCAAATTTGCGCAACGCGAGCGCAATAGCGCGCAAGAGCGGCGCATTGATGCACCGCCTCTCACTTGCGCGTTGAAATACTGGCTTCTGTAATGGAATAAATAAGTAAGCGGAAGAGTCTGTGTCTTCATGGCAACCTAGCATTTTAATTCCCCCCCCCCCCCGAGATATTTCATTTCGCCGTAAGTCTCCTCTCTTTCTCGCTCCTTCTTATCGTGCAAATTTCTCTCACAATTATTCTTTCCTATTTTTGCGAGTTTTACATCGCGTTCAGATTTCGCGAGAGTTATTATTGCGGATAAAATTAAACACATGCACGAACCCCATTTGCCACGTATCGCAAATGTACCATAATTAATTTGCATAAAAATCCAAAAACACTCGCGTAAAAATAGATTAACGTTATCTGAAATCAACGTTTAATTTATCTTCGCGCAACATTCTTTATCTCATTACTTTGTAGAATATAATTGTATATTTTAAGCATTGAAAATTTAATTTTTTCTTTAAAATTAATAAAAATATTTTCTTCTCTTACGTTTTCCGCGCAACTGATAACATGGAGAAAATAAAATAATATTAATAATGAAATAATCCATATTTTTCATACAGAAATATTTCTGCAGGTTATATAATTTCGAGAAAAATAATTATTTAATCATATGGTTACAATTATTTTAATATATGGTCTAAAATTTAAAACAACGTTTATAATTGCACGTTGTATTATTTTTGATAAAGTTGCGGTATAAAAAATGCATTATACGTTTGAAATACCTGCAGTTATTTTTTAGCTCTAAATTCCGATTATTGTGAGACCTCATGTAATTGCTGCGTATATTATTGTGACAAATAATATTTTATACATATTTTAAATAAAATCATTGCGGATACATTTAACACACTTTATGTGTCTGTGTATGTGTGTCATCCTTTATTAAAATAATACTTCACAAGAGTTACACAGAAGTGTCCCGTAATGCTTTTTTCGTGACCCTGTTTCTAAATGAATTCACCCTTTATCGACTGAACCGCTTCCCAAGAATAATTCGCAAATCTTTTTAAACGTTGGTTGGAAACTGTTGGAGTATGGTTAAGTTAAAAGGATCATAAAAAGGACGAGGAGAGGCAATTTATTCACCTGACTCTTTTATGATTCGCGATGATTTGCTAATGTTAATAAAGTCCTGCGATGCCATAATTTTACAATGTATAGCAAAGAAAAGAGTGTGCTTTTATTGCACATTCTTACCATAATATTATCTCACGTTATCATATAAGAAGTATAAATATTAGGTAGCGATAAAGTCCTACGGAGGTATCTCGACCAAGTTTTGCATAACGAATATTGGGAAAGTGTTTTTGCAAATCACTAAAGCAGACATTGAATTCTATTTCCCGACACGGCTATGTGCTCTCCGCCCATTTTCCACTCTACAAACGCTCTTATCCTCCCTCGAGATGTCATCCATTCCTCCCTTTTATACGCAACATTCTCGTTTTTGAGAATGGCTGCAACGTTTCTGTTTAGCGCCCCAACCATTTCCGTGTTTTTGCCAGACAGTAAACGGCTATCGCAGTAAGTGCAGAGAATGCATCTTTTCTATCAGTTTCAAAGCGATAGTGTCGAAAACATTTTTGGTAGCTATTTTTTAAGAGAAACGATAGCAAAATAGATCGATATCCTTTTGCATTTAGAAAATAAAACGATTTTACAACTGTTTGCACTGCTTAAAACATCAAAGTAAAATTTTCATTACACAGTATATTCTATACAATTTTTGGATTTTGTTCTTTTAGTTAAAGTATTGATTAAATATGTTTTACCTAAAATTAAAATAATTCGACAAATTTACAATATTGCAGTTTTCCTGTTAAAGAAATTGTTTTTATTTTCACAAAGAGAATATCGCTCTTTGTACTAATGTTAATTAAGTATGTTAATATTAATATATATTCCTTTTGTTTAAAGAGAAAAAAAGAGGAGAGAATCTTATATTAATAAAAAAATTTCTTAATATTTTAATTTTAAGCTGAAAATAGCTTCACATAAGTTTTGCTTGAAAACGAGATAAATGATCCATTAGCCTTCCCTCATAAGAATAAGTGCCACGGATGATGTGCAGCCAATCGGTTAACTACAATCTGATTTTCGCGAGGGTGCGCAAATACAAATTCCACGTTTTCGCGCTGCCTTGCCCTTTCCGTACAATGCACTTCCATTAGCGATAATCGCCGCCCTCGCTAATTACGTGCTTTGCGCGTTAATACCCAACTAATGATTGCCAGCTTGTCGCGCTGATCTAACACGCGTCTCGATAACACCCGACTCGCTTCGTGGGATTGCAAGTGACGTCGCGCAGTAGAGTCCTAGTGGAGATAATCTCACGCATTGTCTTATGCACAGCACGAGAAGTCAAGCTGCTTGTCTAACTGACTGACCTCTATTCCAGAATATCTCTTGACCGCGGGAGTGCCTATTAGGAACCGCACTGATCTCTCCCGTGCAAATTACTTTGTCGTGACCGACAGAATCGCGCTCCGAGTCCCTCACTGGTCATTCATGAACCACGCAAACCCGAATCCAGGTTCCGTTCATATCGGATCACAAAACTCTCAAACTTCTCTTTGTGACCGATGAAATTCGCTCGGTCTTAGTCGGCCCGCTTATCGGCCAATTTGCAAAGCATTCTGTCGGAGTCTGTGTTTACGGGACCCTGGCCGGGCTAATTGTTCTCTCCTGACTGAATTAGCGATTAGATGAGACGGATCTCCCTGCTGTCCGTGGCTTGGGGCAATGTGTATTGGCACGATTAGAGGATTCTCGAGCCAATCTCGATGAACGATTATGCGGTTATTTAATTGGACTTCTCACAGCGCTTAGCAAATGCATGTGTTCTTTAATCTAAATATGTAGTCAAACAAAGTAAGCATAATGTTAAAATTGCTATATTTCCTGTAAATTAAATCTGCAATTTGACATATAAAAATTTTTGTTATACTTATTGCTTTTACATTATTATGCATTTGTCTTAGAATATTACATTGTTTTCAATCACTGAAGTAATTTTTCTAGTACTTTTTAAATAGCATTTTATGGCAAATATTAACAAGTAGATAAGTAATAAAAAAGAGAAAATTAAATTATATCAACGCAATCAACACTATAGCGAAATATAAAAATATTAACCATCACAGAAATTTCTACTTGTCTCACTGCACTTATTTGCTTCCGGATTCCGCGAATCTTTAACTTCTGAAAAACACGGATACAATATTTTGCCAGAAATTTATTAAGAACGATAATCAACATCACATTCGTTCGTGAGACAAACGATATCCCTCCGTGGGTCGCTCCGATCAGTATTGTTAGAGAAAACAATTCCGCGCTAATGATGTGTGTCATATTGGTCCTCTTATCTGCGCAATCTTAGAAAGATGGAGTGAGAAAGGCGTATATAAGAGCAAGTAAAGACGATGGCCTTCCTTCTTGATCGTCAATTCCCATCGGTTGCTATTATTTTGCGTATCCCTATAAACATCCCCATCCATCAACTGTCGCGGCACGTAATATCCACGAGTGCGCGCGTGTTCCTCGTGTACACGCACATATACTCGCACCCTATAATGGACTGAGCGGTGAAATTACAGCCTTTCGATCAGATTCTAAAGTGCGCTAAAGTTACCGGCGAACAATTCTCAAACAAACCATCTGCGAATGATTTTCTTGTGATGTTCTTCTTTAAAAAAAAAGAACGCAATGGAGTGAACACAATAAAGCTTAAATTCCATTTGCTGACAATATAATGAATTTTTTAAATTGTTTTTTTTTAGTTTGTTTTTCTTCTTCAAATGTTTCGTTTTACATTCTTTATCGGTGAAAATAATTGAAACGTTATTAATTAGAAAAATTATAATTTTCTAAGCTATTGTGTTTAGTATGATTGTTAATAGGCAACATGAATCACTACTGGGCACAGTTCCTTTATCCCAGCCATTACAATATTTCACGTAACAAATTATGAGCTATACTATATGGTGCGTTATTTAGAACATCAATGATTAACGGCCATGGCGATGCTTTCATATCGTGCGCTGCTTAGTCGTAGAACATTATATATGAATAAAATGCAAATATATATACATATATATATATATATATATATATATATATAAACAATAAAATTAGTAAATATTTAATGTTACTAATAATAATATTATTAATGAGATTAATACTATAGCAAATATATTCAATAACGAAATTATGATTTCTTCGATATCGTATTATTTTTTCTATGATAAAATGTCGATCAATAAACAAAATATACAATTGTAACATAGATTATAAATTTTTACGTAAAAATTTTTTAAGTATTATTTATTTTTGTTTATTTTTTTATTTATGAAAAGAATTTATTATTTCTCGTTAACTAATTATTACTAAAAATCTTTTATAAATTATTATCAGAAAATGAATTATATCACCGATGATTTATATGACATAAGTTTTCGTACGTCTTAATATTTATTCGGATTTCAATTGTTTAATGTCACCTTCTATCTGTATTAAAAAACAGAACTGGATAACTGGAAAATACATTTACGTAGTATTGTTGAGCTGTTTGTGTTTAATATTAATAGGGACATATGCAAAGTTTATAAAACATTGTTGTCGTGCGTATGAGGTACCTCGTTCGAATTGGTCACTACGGAATAAAATCGTTGACCTAGTGAATCTACAGAATTCAGTGTACAGGATCGAATTTATTTTACACTTTTTACAGAGCTTTTCTAGAGGTAGTCCGGGATCGTATTGATGAATTTTTATCTGAATCGGACGTGTCGATAAAGCACATACTGCAGTTTCGATCTTCGTTGAAATAAAGTAAATTAAATGGCGACGTAGTAAATCTGTCCGGATGAAGCAAACACGCACACTCCCCCAGGTACGTCTATGTTTTTACGAATTTACGCGTTTTATCCTCGAACTATTACATCTCCGATTATCGCGATAGAATCGCTGATTTACCAGTGTCTCTCGTACGAAAGAATATGAAAAAATAAATAGAAATAGAGAAAAAGTGAAACATAACAGAAGTGAGAGAAATAAAAGCGGAAAAATATTGCCGAAAATAAAATGATCCTAACTGAAAGACAGTGGAGAGAACGGTGATTTCTACAAATAGAGACGGCAAATATTTTTTTCTTTTTTTTTGTTCTTTTTTTATGGGCTCCCGCGACGATACAAAATCGTATTTGTTCACACGGCGAAACATCCCCTCAACAATCAACGACTCCTCGCTTACTGTCTCTCTCCAAAAAATGCTCTTCCCGGATTGCTGAATTTCCGTCTGCCTTGTCATTCCAATATTTACGCGCAATTACGGATTTCTCCTCGAAACGAAACATAGTCCGCTGCAACCGGAAATCCTTGGCAACCGTACAAGTTGGCAAACGGAAGGCTTCTTTAATCTTCAGATACCCCAAGCGCGCGGAAATTGATTAGAAAACGCGCCTGGAAGTCCTGAAACTTTCTTTCTGAATGAGAGAATACACACTTACGCGAAGTTTTACTGCGCAAACGCTGAGTTCTTAATATATGAGTGGTTGCATCATAAGAATTTCTAGGAAAAATCGTTTTACGTAAGAATATTGACAGTTTCTAGTTAGCAAATATAAGATGCAAGTGACGGATGAGTACAAGATATAAATTTGGCAATAAAAATAGGAAAATATTCGTCATATGACCCATATGCGGTGTACGTCGAGTTTCAGTTTTCACGAGACTTATTTCTGTGGATTAAAATTGCATATAAAATTTGCATATTATCTTATTTATTTTCCATAATATCTTCATCTTTTATACCAATGCTTCCACTCTTTTGACGAATGCCATAAAACGCCTTAAAAGATCTATAAACGCGAATGTCTGTGAATACGAATATAGAGGTATACGCTCGAATGACGTTTTATTTTTACATAATATCAGCAATGGGGACAAATAGCAAATCGTTCCGCGTTTTATAGTTTTTATTGTCTAATTTTACCGCTCTTGTTGTTTAACAAAGTGGCTATTTGATAACCAATTTTGAGAAAGTTGTTTTACAAAAGAATTTTTGCGATCGCCCTACCGTAAGATATTTTTGCATTATTTTATCCGGGATCTCATTATAAACAATTAATAGCTGATTAACCAAAGTTTATACTGATCATTTATGAGAGAAAATGTCTTGTATACAAATATTATACATCCAATCTATCTAATCAATTTATTTTTGAATTTTTTTTACGCATAAATATATTTTAATTTTGCCAGGTTTAATGTGAGAAATGTACTAAAAATTGAAATAATTATTTAATTTATTTCTAATTTTAATAATAAGACTTTTAGTACTTATTATAAAAATAATATAAAAACGTTATATTAAAAAGATGAGTCTCAGATATTTGATAATTTTCTTTCATAATGTCACAATATTTTTTCACAAATACATGGTAAACAAAGAAACATTTATTATCAAAGAAAATGATATTTTATATAATGACAAGAGAGACATTTATTTTTTTAAATCTGCGGCGACGGAAAAAATCTCATAATTTTGACAGATTGTTAAACAGCAGAAATATTATTCACGTAAACTAGATCATATCTCCAATGTTATTTCGCGCGAGCCTCAACTAGTGCGGGTTACCTGATTAATTAATGACTCCTCTATATTCATGGGGATGACGTTTCGTTATGCGAGCGTGCTTTGTTGCGCCGCGGCGTTCGGCGCCGTTATTGCCGCGCTAATTCATCTGATCGGCCGTTTATTAGCATTACACTCCTAGAATGTAATTCCGTGTACGCGCCGTCCATTAGTGGACGCATAAACCTATTCAGACATCGAGACAACATTACATTCGAACAACACCTCGCGCGACCATTACAAGCTACGTCATGTGAAGAACTTAACAGCAATCCCGTGCCTCTGTAGAAACGGAATTAACTTTCGAAAAAGAAATAGCTTTGTTTATCTAAACTGACCAACGAGACAAAAAACAGAAATAATTTCATCTTTACTTTTATTTCTTTTTACAATTTCACTTTTAGATTTTTCTAATGTCTTATTTTTCTTTGTTATGCGATAGTAATAGTAGAAAAAGGGGTTTTTTTTAAATAACAGAATAAGTATACGATACGTGTTACTTAAAAAAGAAGCGTGAAATTACGAAGAGATAAATCAACGAGCAACATCTCACTTCTTTAAAATTAATTGCACGCCGGTAGCGAGTAAACTGGCAACGAACTTCGAAATTTTCTTCGCGTTCTGGATTTATGTTCGGCCAATCACCGAGCACTTCATACCGTCGGTCTATCAAGAAAAAGACACCGCGAAGAAATAAGCTCGACAATCCAACGCTCTCCTTTTCCTACCGCTCGCCCATCCGAAGGGAAAACGAGCGTCATTAATCGCGTCGCGGAAAAAGGCCAGAAAGGACTTCCGCGACTAGCTTTTACCTCTCGCCAAAGACAAAGAAGGAGAAAACGGGAAGCGAGGGGAGATGGAGGACGAAGAAGGAGACAGGAAGATCCTGAAAAATGTCAAAAAAGGAGGCGGCAGCTAGGAAAATGCTGCGGCGTGTTGTCAGGGCGGCTGGGGTCACCGCAGACAAATAGACCGTGTCAGTTTTAAAGCGTCCTTCCGGCGTGCAAAGGCATGCGTCGGTATTCGTGGAACGTGCGTTGTTCGGGGGACATTTTCCCTTACCTAAAGGTGGCCCTTCGGTCGCCACGGTAATAGTGACCAACAACTCGTCGCTCATGACTCGGTATTCGGAAATGTTCGATACTGGATATGCGGCGCGTTTCAGAAATCCCAACAAGAATCATATTTAATGAAATTACGCACGAAAATTATAAAATAGGGAGGAAAATTATGAAAACTTGACAAGTCATACACAGTAAAAAATTTTGTGTCAATGGAAGTCCACTCTCAATTTTGTGTTAAAATAACTCATTCATCGTGTTATTTTTGACATTTAGAAATGTTATATCGACATTTATAACATTTCTAAATGTCAAAAATAACACGATGAATGAGTTATTTTAACACAAAATTAAGAGTGGACTTCCATTGACACAAAATTTTTTACTGTGTATTTATGCATAATTATTTTAAATTATAATCACAATTTGATAAACGTAGACTATAGAGATTAAAATAGATTTCTTATTCTCTCACACAATAAGTCGATATTTCTAAGATTTTAATATCAAGCAAGTACTAATTAACATATATTGACATACATACAAATAACATAATTGTTCTGAAAAATTAAATCGGTGAAACAAAATTTTATACGTTGTCACAAATAGATTATCGAGTCTAAATCTAAGCTGAAGTTATAACTACATTAGAAACATTAGCCACCAAAAATTCTATAAAAATGAAGCTAATTAACTAAGATATATTTTTATATGAATACCGCTGAGAATGCTGAAATGAAAATTTGCCTCTTTCTGATGAGATAGGCGAGAGCATTCAGTACGTTATTGAAAAGGAAAATCGTTCGTCCCTCTCCAGAGATTTCCTGACATTTTTCCCTTTCGCACTTCACACGGATCTTCCACAGAGTTTTGAATTTATCGGTCGTCCTATATCCTCGCGCTCTCGCATCTCTTTCCATTTCCCTTCCAAGATCTTACGCCTAACCCGCTGGGATCTGGAACATGCTAATGGAGTTTCGTACCTCTCCATGGTGGACGATCGAGCAGAAGAGGTCGAGCTTCTTCGGTGAATGAGATTGCAGAAATGGAGCATTCGCTACGAGCAAAGTTCCGTGTACACGTTAAAGATATACAAAGAGTGATAAAAAATAAGCGCTTCTTGGCAGAGTTCACAATGCGAGAAACATCCCTTAGGATTCCAACTCGGTAGTTCTACCAGTATTACGTGACCCAAATCTCAATT
The DNA here is from genome assembly GCF_030848795.1 of Temnothorax nylanderi. Lineage (NCBI taxonomy): Eukaryota > Metazoa > Arthropoda > Insecta > Hymenoptera > Formicidae > Temnothorax > Temnothorax nylanderi. Next base: position 1,151,688 of record NW_027249064.1, on the reverse strand, counting down.
TAATTCATCGTATATGTTTCAAATTTCCTTTATCACAAAAATTCTCCATAGTTTCTGTCATTAAAAAATTCTTTTAATGAATGTAATTAATGAAATATATTCTTCTCCAAGATTAGCCAAAGTTATATTTCGTATTAGCATAAAAATGAAACATGAATATTTGTTTATTACCTCATAGAATACGTAATATATATAGTCACTGTACTATTTTAAAATAGACAAAGTAAAATAAAAGAAGCAAGCTATTCTTCAAATGTTCTGCGGAAATTTAATCCGAGAAAACGCCGCACACGTCCTTGACACGGTCGTTTGTTGATTATCGCAGAGGAGAACTGCGAATTTATTGCCGCACGACACGTGATCGTCCTACGAATTCCTCCCGGTTTCCTTCCCCAGGACCCCATATCCTAAACAGTCAAACAAATGGCCGCGGAACGGATGCTCGTGAATCTTCTTGATTACCCGTCCTAAAACCACCGTTCTGACGGCGGATCACGTGGCCGACTTGCAATGATGCAGGGTGTTGCGAGGAGAATAGAGCTCATGGAACGCGAACTATGAACAATAGGACCGTGTATAGCGGCAAGCTGCTTGCGAAGGGACTACGTCCATTTAGGGAATTTTAATGACGATATATAGCGTGTTCTATATCGAGCAAGGAAAGCCTGTTGCTGGCGTTGTTGTACCGCGTAATGTTTACGTTTATTAACAATCCCAATTATGCGTTTTGTTTTATTCAAAATAAAAGTACAATAGTTCCTGGTTAGTTATCGAATCGGTGACGGGTTTTCAACAGTAACTCTAACGAAATTTCGCAATATGGTTTGCTATATGAATAATACAGAAGTAATTCACTGAGACAAACAGTGTGTACTTGTTAATTTGATACACGTCTAAAAATACCGCAGACGCAAGTTTAAAATGCTTTACCCAATTTAGGCATTAAATTGAATTGCACCGTACTTTTGTGGCATAATTGCGCGACACTAAATAATATCTGTAAAAGCGGAGATATGTGCGAGGAAGGAAAGTTTTGCTGAAATAACCATTTGAATAAAAATTTAGTTGGATGTCGTCCAGAGACCGACATGTAACTACGCGTGCACGCACAAAATGCAAAAAAACCTACTAGTCTAGGTCTTTCCCGCGATTTTTTCCGTAGTCTCATCTGCATTCGAATGTCGTAATTTGAATATTTAAGTTGCACCGTGTCGGGGCGGGTTATTTTTTCATGTTTCTGATGGTGAATTTCATTTAGCCATTTATGCTTATTCATAAATTAATACGCGGAGTGAATATTTTGTGTTCCGTCACTCATTTTCTCGGCCGCGAAATTCTGGCAATTACGAAAGTTAGGTACAAGTACAACGTACAAGTAGAACGAGATTTTACCTTGCAAACTTGTGACTAAGGCTACTTGTCAATTTGAAGGACTACACGACCGAAGACATCGTTATAAGAGTTGTCGTGTCGCAGCCCTGGAATCTATCCAAGGTGCAAGGTTGGTGGATTAATAGACGTCAGAGGGTTGAAAGTCCCCTGAGAAGGATCATCGGTGAGCTTATGAGCAACCCCTTGGTTTCTTGAAACTCGCTTGGATGATTAATCGTGGCTCCCTAATTAGTTCAAAAATCGGGACACCGATTAACGTAGTTGATTCTGGTGCTTAAAATTGGAGCAACACTGAAAGGATTTAGGATCTGACAACAAATATTCGGAAATTATTGCTCTATTTTTTAATTTAAAATAGAAATTGCAGTTTAGTTAAATGTAAAACAGCTTTCCCACGTTGTTAAATTGTACATACTTTGCAAATCCCGGAGGCTTACAAAATATATTTAAACAGTTAACGAACATTGAAAATATTGACACATTTTCGATGCCATTAAAAGTTTAACTATTAAAATCTAATTTTGGAAGTCTCGTAATGAAGCAAGTAATAATATATGAAGTAAATGAGAAAAATAATTTTTATACAGTTTAAAAATATCTTAGCTTAAAATTAGTCTCTACTTTAATTACTTTACTCAAATTAGTATCTACTTGAAAGAAAAAATATTTTAAGATAAGATAATCGAAAAGATTATGTAACATTAAAACATAATTAATAGAATAACAATTAAAAGAATAAATTTCTTTGTAGTTCTCTTTGAGATCCGTTTATATATTGCCTATATATTGAAGATTGGAATACACATTGAAGACTAAAAAGATGTCACCTTCTATGAGGACTATCTTTGCGATAATTATGAGTGATTTGTATCCATCCATCCATCCATCCATATCTAAAAAAGGCATGTAAAGTCGATACTCGAATCTAACGAAGTTTATTGTTGTCGCTTCATGAGCAGCTGTCATCGTATATTTTAACAGTGTGTATCAAGGAGTTAATAATGTAATAGTAATAGTATAATGTTAAAGCTAAATAGCGTGCGCAAAGGGCGCGTCTGTGATGTCTAGTATATGAAATAATATATACGTAATAGTAACAATAACTGTGACAGGTATCGTTTCGGCAACTAAATGACGCGTAATATTGATTTTAGAAATAGAGATAGAGAGAAAGAGAGAGAAAAAGAGAAAGAGAGAGAAACGCATCCCGCATGTAACGACACTTGCCTCAGGTCCCGTAAATTGGTGGGATAATATATGTCCGAGGTACCACGGAAAGCGAACGGCAAAGGGTTATCGTGAAAGCAACGCAAACGAAATTACATTGCCGCGCGTTCGGTAAACCGACGAACCCTCGTAATAAAACGCGCGCGAAAGGAGCCGTTTCACATTTGCGCTTTAATTAAAAGTGTACCATGCTTTTTGTCGATTCACGCGCACGCACGAACGGAGTAAACATTACATATAGCTTTTCGCGAGACCCGTTCGTTCGATCGGTCGTTATTCTGCATTACTTTGTTTGGCAATTAAATAGTTACGCGCGGCCCTTTGTTTATTTATTAAAATATCCATGTCTCGTATCCCGTTAAATGTCTGAAAATACGTATCTTTATGTCATCTTTAAACATCAAATTACTCAATTAATTGTTGCGTTGGTGACGTTTAATTTTATTTAATTTGTCAGTTAAATTGAATTTCATGTTACATATCTGATGGAATACATATTATCCACACTCATTTCGCGATGCACCTAAAAGAATTTATAACAAATTTTTCAGCGATATTTTGATCAACCTTTGTTTAGTAAAAAATGTTATAAAAATTTTTACCGCATTTTTATAACTTTTAATATATAAAGGATTTTATTTTTTAATATATATAATTGAACATATAATAAAAATTTATATTTTTAATATTAAATATGCAACGTGGAGTTAAATTTTGTATATATTAAATTATTTTCTAAATAAAATTTGCTAAAAATTGTACAAAACTACAAACAGGTTTTTATATCAAGAAAAATATAATTTTCTTAAAATAATATCAATTTAACAAGCTCTTATCTAGAAAATTCCCAGCGTTGCCGACTGTAAAGAATTTTAACACACACACAATGTTAAAACGGGGAAAATATTTATTTTACGAGTATTATACTTATACACATCTCATGTCATGTTTGCTGCGTAAATAAAATTTATATTAAACAAAATATAAATATTTATTCCGTTGTATCTGCAACATGTATGTACATACGTAATATCTAACATTTTCTAGGATATCTAACGTAACTCGTAAAGACTTAATTGGCAATTCGCTATTCTAAGAATTAGCGAATAATTGTCATTTTAAATCCCGTCAAATTCTTCGGTTAGGGAGGTTCATACAAAAATACACGAATATTCACATAAAGTAGTCTCGCGGATAACTGCCTCGCATATACAGGTGTTCCTTGAATCCGTTTTCCACGTGGAATTAATTAAAATGCGCAAAGTAAAAGTTATCCAAGCCTCTTTCTTCTCCATATGAACCGACCTACCACAGTTTCGCATCCGCACTATCAAAGCACTTTGTGGTCGTCCACAGTGCCGCAATTGTGTTCGTGCCGACCACAAGCACGCGCTTCGCAAGTTACACGGTCTAAATGTACACGACTTGGTAGGATTGTCGCTGGTTCGTCAAGAATAATTAATGAAGATTTATCAGTTCTCTCCCCTTTCGCCACAACCTTGTTCTCCAGGTCAGAGACACATCTCTTGCTAACGCGATTGACGCTAAAGCTTTTTATGCTTGTCGCAAATCTTGTGCCACAATGTTCTTGCGAAATACATTAGCGCGTGCCGTGAGGGAGCTTTACGGGATATTGCTTGAGACATAGATATACAAAGCCTCGTAACAGCTAATTCTTAAATTTTTACGATAAATTCTTTGCAAGCTTGTAAAGCGATTTTTTAAATTGAAGCATATCGAAAAAGCAATTATTTTGAAAAAAGTAATGTTTTTTCTAATATCTTCTACAATGCTTCTATTATTGTAGAATGTAGAATTGTAGAAAAACATTACCTAAAGAAATGCTTAATAATAGAACAATATTATTAAATAGAAAAGAGAGTATTATTATTATTACTGTAATAATAATAATACTTGCTTACTCATCATATTCTCTACATTTAATAAATTTTGCTTTTTTAAGATTTTAATTTAAATTTCAATAAGGTTTAATTAAAGTTTTGTCATAATATATTTAACGTTGAATATATTAAAATATTCAAAAACGTGGTAGCTTTGTTCCTTAATAATCGGCAAAATCGATTCCAAATTTATAGAAAATTCTGTCTGTGAAAAAGAAGTTTGGAATTCCAGAATATTTAGTGTATTATATCTTCTGGTTGACCTATCGTGACTTACAATTAGTAGTTGGTACATAATAATTATCATTTTTAACGAATTAAAATATAGAGACCTCATCTGCTTCTTTTTAAATCTGTAAAGTATTTATTTAGCATCGATTATTTTAATTCCACTTTTTATAGAAAGCGATACACTCTTTTACGCATTAAATTATTATTTAAATATTCATGCAAGGTATTATTTGATCAAAATAATTTATTTCCATTCAGCGTTATTAAAAGAAATGGTGCATAAAATCGACTAATACGCTTGCAGCCGGAAGTGGCGCGGTAATTCATTATCGATTAATCATTGGAACACCGACGAATGTAGCATTATATCCGCACTGCCATTAATATCGATATCAGCTTTCGCGATTAACGCCGATTCGCGACGGATTAAACTCGATTCATCCGCGCGGAATCGGCATTTCATGGGAAAGTAATTTACTCGACAAGAGAACGTCACGAAAAGAACTGAAACAAATTTTCTGCTTTTCTCAAGTTTTCTTTTTTTTTAATGTCACAAAAGAAAAAAGCGTGCTCATTAGATTCGCTGAAAATCAAACCTTTATAATACAAGTATGTCATGGATTGGAATCGCTCTAATTTGATAAATTCAATCTTTCGTGTAGATATTATAAAATATATCTTACGTCAGTTATTAACAATTATGTCGATCGTCGCGAGAGAGAGTAAACATCAAAATTATCTACATTTGCAGTATTGAAATCTGCTTCCACGAGATAACATCGGTTTCAAAGAAGTTTTCCCCCATCTCGGTGTGTGTCGTGCATCAATTTCACGCAAACGACAGAAATCGAATGCACCCTGCGCAACTTTAAGGCGCCGCAAGCTGCCAAATATCTGGCAGCGTTTTCCTCGGCGACATGAGTCGCCAGAAGAAACCCTCTCTCTCTCGGAGGGTTGGGCGACGCGGCGGTGTGTTCGCTTGGGTGTTTCGAGGCCGCGTAGTAGGGAGCTTGCGCCTAGCCAGGCCGACTGGCTCGAGCTTGCGAGCTTTCTAGCAGCAGCCAGTCGCCGGCTGCCGGGCCACGACCTCGCATCAACCCGGCTGCTCGTTCGCTTGGTTCAATACTGCGCGAGAGAGAGCTTTCACAGCCACGTTTCGGCAAATCTTTCGAGTTTGCGCCCGAGTTTTTGACAGACTACGTCTTTTACTGCAATCTTCGTCTATTCATGAAAATGTCACGAGAAGGGACGAGTTCCACGAAGTTTTGAAAACTGTGTAAAAATTCTCAACCGTCCGCGAGCTTTCTTACGCAAAGTGTCCAATTATTGCAAGCTTTTACAGTCGTATTCGTTACATTAAACGTGAGTTCTTCGACTGACTTGTTTGACTTTCTCATTAATTTGTTTGCAATAATTATATTCCGTACATCCGCGAGGTGAAAATTTTCGTGGTGTGCGGACTTGGTCGGGGTTCAAGTGCAAACTTCAAGCGCGGAATTCGGACGTGTAAGAATTTGTGTCAGGAATTGTGGTACTGAAGGTTGAAGGTTGAAGGTCGAGGTCGGGGGTGAGAATTACATCGTGCGAAACAAGTGACGCCCATCGGTTGTTTTTCCGAGGAACAGCGGAGTATGGCGGATGGGTGACAGACGCGGATCCACTGCAGGCTGAAGGTGTTTTTCAGCATCGGTGGGACCATGTGAGGCTTCGACCATGAGGGTGAGCGTGTGATTATGAAGCTATTTTACATATATATACGACAACAGTTTGAGAATTTCCATTTTTCAAGTTCTTCTTTTCTCACAATACTTTTGTATAATTTAGAACAAATGCGATTTAAGAAGTCTTACTCTGCAAAAACATTTATATCGAAAAATCAGATTTTATAAATCGCGACACGAATCAATCAGTATTACATGAAAAATGTTGTGAATTGTGTTGCAATTAGAAAGATTTAAATTGAAATATGAATTTTGTATTTATTTCTGCCAACTGTTCGAAATTTGCAAAGAATTTATCATCAAATATTATGTAAATATAAATTTACTTTGTCATGAATTGTGATTATGGGCAGTTATAACAATTATGTCATTATAACTTATATAAAAAGTTTTGTTTATGTTGCAAACAAAAAATTTCTTCGCGCATAGTTTAGATCTAACAGTTATCTACGTTAAATATTTACCTACAAAAAAATTATGTATAATAATAATTCTTGCTAATATTTAAAACTTAATATTTAAAAACAAAACAGAGAACTTGAGTCGCCAGTAAATAATTAAGAATTAATAGAGGTATAATGTTCGACCCAACTGGCCAAATTTTATTGCTCAAACCAACGCTACGTTTCGACCGTAGATTCCGGTCCTTTTCAAGCGTATAATGTACTCACAAATATTGATTGGTCAGACATAATGTCCAAACTATGTCGAATCTAAAAACTAAGCAACAAAGTTGAGAGCTCCGCAATAAATATAAAAGAATATAAAAAAGAATGTAAAAAATTCTATAAATAATTATATAACCCTGAAACTTACATATTTGTGCGTTGAAATTAAAACGATAAGAAACTTATTAAACGGCATAATTCGCTGTGTCAGAGCCGTGCGGTGGCAACATCCAAACTGACAAATTTGACAAACAGACCGTGTGCCGTCAATAACAAAACAGGTCGTGGAGAGGGAAGTAGCGAAGAAGGAGAAAGGCAATTATATTTCCTTTATAATATGTTCGTAGAGAACGTTAAGATTCTCCGTGTCCTTTTGTAAGTTAATGGTGTCATCAAATTTTTTAATAAAAAACATCTCCGCTAATTCCCTCTTTCTGATCTGTCTCTCTTTATGTATTATCTCTGGTTTTTTCCAATCGAAATCGTGCCCGTAAGATATTCGGTGTTCGCTCACTACGGAATGATTGCTAGTGTGTTTTCTGACATCATTCTGGTGCTCCCTGAGCCAGTTAGGTCGAACATTATACCTCTATTAATTCTTAATATTTAAAATTAATTAAATAATTGTGTTAGACAACGTTAATAAATAATTATTTTCAAAGTTACTGCAGAGCATGTAATAATTTCAATTTTAATTATAGCTCTTCCAGCATGGAATATGGAAGTTATTTAATGGTTGAATTATTTAAATTCTTTTTAATATAATTTTATATTTATAAAAATTCTTGCTATCTTCTTTGCAAACATAAATTAAAAATATTTAGATATATTGTATAATATATAGAGGTATATAAAGTTGTACGGTTTTTAATTGCTAAATAAATTAAAGAAAAAATAAATGACCTGAATGCGTGAATTTCTGTTTTATCTAAAAGGATATTATAATTGCGAAATAAATGAACATAATTATTCGCTTTTATTCGTTTACTTTTATTTAATATTAAAAACAGTATGAAAATTTTCATGGAATACACAGAGAAAATTATCAGAAGTTATAATTACGATTTCCATTGAACGAGCACATGGTATACCTAATATAGCTTTTCACCTCCTCGAAACAGCTTCAATTATTTCATGCTAACTAATCTCTGTAATTGATTAACTGAAAGCAGTTCAGTAGTGAATTATTTCAGTTGAAATTTATACTAGTGTGGGTAACCGACATACTTTGATATACATCTGCTATATGTTGTCCATTTTCGGTTCGCATATTACATATCATTTACGAAAGAAAAAATAATACGTAAAAAATACGTGAAATACTCTTCCACAAACTTTACTTCATGATAAAATATATCTTTCTAAAAAATTTAAATTGATGTTAACAGATCTTTATTGCCCAAAAGATTTCGCGTCCGGGCACCTAGAAGATTTATTCCAGGAACCTAAGTAATACCAATCTTTAACTGCCTTTGCGGGATAATTTAATGCCAAATAAAACGCGTTCGAATGCGACAAAACTTGTAATAAGGAATGATTTAAGTGACAACAGATTAAAGTCATCTGGGGAATTACAGTGGGTTAGTTCTCCGCTGCTGTCGACCCCGTAACACCAACGCCATAATACCCCTGGGCGAATTTTCATCCATAGTAGTTGGAGCGCAGCGTGGCATAACTTCTACTAACTTAGCCGAGTCAAATTGGGAAGTGTCCTAGGCTACGGTACTTCGAAATGGCTTAATCGATGATGTTCAAATTTTGTATCGTCTTAACTATCACAGTTGAAATAATTATCTCTCCTAACTTGACTTGCATGCGCAATAAAATCTTCAATGTTACACGTAAATTCTTATCTCATTTTCTAGATTCAATAGAATATTTTAATATTTTTTTCATGCTACATTCATGCATGTTAAAAAATAAATATAAAATATACACCCAATAAAATATATAGAAAATTTAATTATATCTCATTTAATTTACATATTTTAAATTTGGGAATTAAAAGTTAAAAAATCTACATTCTTTTAGATATAACAAAATTCAATTTAATATTTATTAGTTTCCTTTATTGTCGTACTTCGAAAAGAGCGATAACAAATCGCTCTAAAATTCAGAGAGGTCCCCAAGTACATCGTCTCCGAGATGCTGAACTACTATTCGAGCTTATTAAAAGATGCATACCATGATAAACTCGGGAACTCGTCGCCATACTAGGCAAGTTCGGTCACAAACTTCGGTGGTAAATTTTATTTGCACGGCTAACACGTCGGTACTTGCCGAAGATTTTCCCCTTGATAGTTTCGGGCACAGGTTGAAAAAAAAAATCGCGCTCGAGAGACACTCACGACGTACTTCACTTTAAGCTCCAGTTGACGCGAGAAATTTCGAAAAGTTCGGGACAGGTGTCGACGGAACATTCTCCGAGATAAATTACGCGTCTTGTCTGACAAAAAAATCCTGTTTTAAAACTTCAAGCGATGAATTAAGCCTGTAAGTATCTGGTTTCGCGTTGTAAACATCGTCTTTGTAAAATAATTTTCCCGTAATCACAATCTCGTTTTAATTGAGACTATTCAAAATTAAAATAAGAGCAAAGTCTCGCGTTTCTGATGATCCGTGAATGCAAAAATGACGTGGAAAATGGAAGATGCGCCGGTAAAAAGCCGCCAATTAAGAACATAATCAGCAACTGCTCTCAGACTTCGGTAAATGCTGGAATCTGCGAGCCTTCCTTGTGTTTCAAGCTTGATATTTATATTAGCAATGCAAATTGGAATCGGATGCGGCTAGCGCTGCAAACAACAACCAACGGAGTACGGCCACACAACATTCTGCGAGCGTTTACATAAAAGTAAAATTAGTGAACATATAAATATAGTTTACATCTGTATACCTTTTTTCTTTCAAGCGTAATGAAGTTGCAATTTTATAAAAGTAATTTTGATGTAGAATTACATGAAACTCGAGCTTTAAACACACGAGTGAAAATTACATTCCTTTGACATCAAATGGAATACAGTTCCGTTGATATAGTTTTTCCAAAGTAAATTATTTGTTAACGTAAAATATAAAACACTTCAAGCCGCTGAAAAACACAAACAATATGCGTTTACGATAAAGTATATATATCACTGAGCAATGCAATACTATTTGCATAGTAAAATTTCAAAAACTTCTCGCTTCCAACAACAAATATTTCTCCTAGCGAGTTAATCATAAGTGAAACAACGCGTGTTTAACTTTCTAAAATAGTTAGGATATTTCATGACGATAGTATGTTATTTCTTATTCTGGAAATTCTGGAGATTCGTTTTAGGAACCTTTTTACAAGCATTTTAGATGAATTTCTTTAGACATAAATTTAATATGCGCGGATTGTGTAAACGAGCTATTATACATCATTAACATATTTTGTTGGACATGAAAAATGTTTATATCTTTTATTGAGAAAGTTATGCATCTTTTTACAATCAAAGTAAACTGGACTAGCTAGCTTTAGTTCATATAATTTTGCATATGCTTTTAATTAAATCAACATTTAAATAGTTTAGAAGTGGTAAGTCTAAATACAAAGATGTGTTAGAAGAGATACAATATCAGACCGTAATGTAGTCCGGTTTATTAAAGTAAAATTGAAAATGTTTAAATTAAATTACGTCACTTTCAATATAACTTCAATTCACTTTAATCTTAATCTATTTTCTATAATTAATTTTAATACAGAAACACATAATATATGTAGCGTACATTAATATACAATTACGTACATAAAACCAAACTCAGCAAAATTTTCATTCGATATAACAACTGTTTTCATACAGAAATCTGTTACAATCGCGTAACAAGTGTAATGAATACTTCAATAATTGAATTAACGGGATTTTCATTTTCGATAGACTCTGTGCAATCCATTTACAGTTGTAGATATTAAATGGTTTTATTGTAATAATAATACATCGCAGTGTGTTGGAAACAAATTTGCGTTACTCGAAAGATGTGAAAAGTATTTTTGTGAAAGATATTTTTAATGAAGATAAATTTAAATGTTAGACATAGCTCGGTTAATTACTGGAACTCGTAATTGATTAATTGAGCAAAAAATTTAACAAACGACTCGATTGGATATGATATAAATGCATATACGTATTGCTATATTATCGTATATGAACATTTATGAGATAATTGGACAAAGTACAGATAAAGAATAGCTTATATTAGCCAGCATATGATATGTCAGGTTGTTATTGCATTATTTATATGTCTAAATCGCCTATCTATTAATTACAATTTTTATATCTAGTATAAAAAAGCATTTCGACTAAGATAAAAATTTCATGATACGAGCAGTGTGAGATAATTTTGACAACCTGAAAAGCATTTTTTCGTATAATATTTAGGTTTCTAAAAGTTTCCATTTCCATATACTGGGAATTTATATTAATATAATTATTTCATATGCATGCACACCGAAGCAAATGATCAAAAGATTTTCATTTTATGATATCAGCGAATAACGCTTTTAACGTAGCTATTGCTACATGACTCGTTATCTATCGATATAATTCTGCATTTAATTATTGGCAAAAATTTTAATAACGAGTGCTGTAAAATTTATAACATATATCGTAGAGCGTGCACAATCAGCACAGTAAACAATTTCCGTAATCGGATAGATATTTCTCCTTCCACATACGTTTTTTAATAATTGCCAATGTTAGTTGAAAATCTCAGAAATAAACGAATAAGATAATTTGTGAATATTTGATAGAAAAATTAACATGAAAATCTGGCAACGATATAAGAGAGTGTTATTTCTTTTCTGATAATAAAGAATTTTCGGTGAAACATAAATTCAATAAAATAAGTATCTGTATAACAAATATAAAAGTTCTTGATAGCCTAATCGACAAGAGGGGATTACGATATCTCCTGGATCGCCGAGAATACTGCCGAGTGAGCGCTCGATTCATACGATACCGGCGGCCGTCTAATTATGTATTCCCTCGTTGATCGAAATCCCCGTTTTCCATCCGAGCGACCATACTCGCGCCGCGCCGCCGCCCGTCGAGACACACTTCAATGGTATCCGTGCCGGTTCAAGCGGAACATCTTGTATCGCTCGTCCATAAATCGCCAACGGCGCGCGCAGTGATATCGTTAGCATATGTATTGCATTTTACTCGTTCCAGTATTACCGCCGCCGAGGATTGGGCAGTTTTATGTCGGATACGTAATAGGAAGAGATGTTACACGCGTCGAATGTGCTATAAAGGAGACACGACATGCATGATACACTTCACTAAAGAACGTCGCTAAGAATCGGGAAAGATTGTTTCAACTCGCTGAGATCGATTTCGCAAATACATTTAATAAGAAGATCAATGCAGAAGAGAGAATCTAAAAACTGTATCAAAATAGGCTGTAATCGATCATCTTAATTTATTTTTAGTTTTCGACATCGTATTGTTAAAATAAAGTTTGCTCCAAAGTTAATTGAGCGCCATAAAGATAAATAAATCAAACCACGTTTATCTACAAATTGCCAAAGTTTGTCGCTGATTAAGTCGATCTTTGATCTCCCGCATAAGCGAAGGGAACCAAGATGCTGGTTGATTATACATATATGGTATTTACAGGGCCTTTAGCCTAGAGTAGCTATAGGGGCAACCCGTAAATTGAGAAACTTCGAAATTCCTGGTGTCACCGTGTATGTTGCCTCGCGCAAGCTGCGTCAAAGTGTTCTTTCGCGCGATTTGAAACGTCACAGAACAGTAATCCGCGAAAATTATGCCGCAGAGTACTTTGTAAAATGCGTTTCGATGAACAATCTATAATTCTACAAACTATTCATGTCAAACGGAAGTTCAAACTTGCATGCAATTTTAAGACATTTATTTTCTTTCCATTTTTATTTTATCTGGGAAAGTATATATAATAATAATAATATATAAAAATTATTATTATTATTATTTGTGCAGTCCTCTCTAGTTGTACTTTTAAGATGTGGATTTAAAATGTGCAAGAAGTAAACTCACCACAACTCATTTCGAAAATTATTTTAGTCTCTGTAATAAAACTGCTCTACAAGTTGCGTCATACCAATACCAATCAAGTGCTTAATATCTGCAATCCCATATGATTTACTTTTCTAATTACATTGCTCGCGTCTAAACGGGACGACGTCTTCGGAGTCTAAGTTACTGGCGAATCCGTGGCGCGGATTCGTAATACTGTAATAACTCACAAATCCTACTTACGACACAATCCGACCCAGCATCCGATCGTTCGGCGTGGCACAGCGCAGCGTTCCAACTAGAACCGCAAGTAATTTATTTGGGTTCGCCAGCACGAATACGAATAATCATTCAGACTCTCGCGAACGCGCCGCGTTTTCATAATCCTCTTACATTTTCGGCGAATTGGGTCGCCGGAAATTATATGTTGTTATATTCGCAGTCGGCTATTTTGCTGGTGCATCGCTGATTTGCTGTGCGAATCAGAAATGAAACTGATATACGCACAAATCTTCTATCGAACGTAACGACCATGAGTATAGCATTAGCCAAAATTCAAAAAGAAGGAAAAATTTACGAGATGATATTACAGAAAGAAAACGCTAAAGCGGAAAAACGATTGCGAATAAGAGATTATTTAATTTGATCAAATTCTCATTCAGATTTGAGCGGATGCTTTTTATTACGTAAATAATGAAAATCAGTTTTCTTTTACTCATCTTTATACAAACAGTAAAATATCTCTGTATTGAGATTAAAATTTGCTCCTTCAGCTGTAGTTCATACTGGCAGTTACTTACCTCTTGCGATCTTTCTCATATCTGTTTCATATATGCATAATATATGTATAAGAATATCTCGGACTGAAGTGCTGACTGGCATCGTTTTTCCTTCCTATCTTTTCGATTACTTGACATCTATAAAAAGTCTTGACGATAAAAGAAATGTGGGAAATTGGTTGCCAGCCCGAGAAGCTGCGGAAGCTGAAGTTCCGATCGTCACGACGGATTTGCATATTTAATGTAATCACGTTAATCGACTAAAAAGATTCGGGCGTGCAAACGCGACGCGTGGGTGGAAACAGGTGGAAAAGGATTAAGAGATTCTCGCTACTTCTTGCAAAGTATCCATAAGCATCCTGTAACGAACTCAGGCGTAGCAAAAGTTTTCACAGCGCCTTATAAGCGCGCTGCTCCGCTTGAACGAACGCTCCATTACCATTCATGGCGATCAGAGAGCTGATTGAAAAGTTATTATAAGCACTGCTATATGCCCTCGGAACGTCGGGAAAATGAGGAACGAGGAAACTTGGGATGATATAATGTTTCATTATGATCACTTTTATCTCTCACGTAAAACGATTAAATAATTTTTGATTCCGTGTAATGAATTGTTTCATTATTACATTTTCTAGTTATAATTGAGCGTTGAATAAGCATACGAAAGATATTTTATCGCGACTATCAGAACGTGTGACATAAAACTTTGATGAAATCGTGAACTTAAATATTATATGTGCAACGTTATGGATAACGTTATGTCGAGAGAGAGAGAGAGAGAGAGAGAGAGAGAGAGAGAGAGAGAGAGAGAGAGAGAGAGAGAGAGAGAGAGAGAGAGAGAGAGAGAGAGAGAGAGAGAGAGAGAGAGAGAGAGAGAGGGGTCAGCCAAGTTTTTCCAACGTATTAATGCCTGCAGTAATCTAAATAATTTATTATCCGAACGGAAATGTCCATCTCTGCCACCGTCGTGAAAAAGTAACAACATTATTTCTATCCGCCCGTAAATGGAAGGAATAAACAGATGTATATATAACGAGAAATGGTACCCCATTGTGTGTTGGTGCTACTTTTAAACTTAGAGCGTGGGCTATAACCCAGTTTCTTTCCATTCTCGTGCATCTTGTTCTCTGTGTGTGAAGTTTATATCTTAATATACTCTTAATTTAATAAAACGCTGTTTTATTTTTAAAATATGCAATGCTCACGAGTTTATATAATCACTTGTATCCTTAATATTATTGAAAAGATGAAAAATAGATTTAGTGAAATAATTGCGAATACAATTAATTTTTCTTTATTGAACTTCAGCATATTTTCTTAATAATGACATATTTTCAATATGCTAATTATTGAACATGTGCTATAAATGTGTTTTTTCTAGATACATTATCCAGTTTTATTTTGTTCAAAGCAGTAAGGTTGTTTTATTTAAATAAAGTACATAAAATGCAGACGTAAAGAATACATTTATTACGTGAGACAATTTAAGAGCTCTACATATGTTCAGTATTTTGTGAAATATAATTGCTTAAAAACTATGCTTTTTCACAAGAATGAGTTATCGTAAAATTTAATTCCGTGTTATTGCATAATTTCTCACTTTTATCTCTGATAGTCTGTTTAAAATATAATGTGCAACAAGATAAAAATGAGATCCAATATATTTTATATATCTCTGCCTTTATAAAATATACCTTATTAATTATGTGAAACTACAACTGTCTTATCTGATTACGTTATTGGAATTAAAGAACAATTGCCTCGAAATCGCCATCATTATTTTAAATATATTTTAGATGCGTATCTCTATATGCCTAAAAAAAACATGATTCAATTACAAGGTGTTTCTGTTCCACGGTTGCAAAAGCGTTATTGTAGAAGAGCGAGATTCATTTTCACGATTTCCACGATGAAATATAAATTTCTGATCGCGCCAGTGAATTATGGACGTGCTTGGAAAAACGGCTGACCGGTACTTTTTCCATTAAAATGTTTAAATGATTTAACGGACGCGCTGCAGCCGCGAAATGTTTTCTCGTAGCTGAGGAAGGAAAGGAAAGTGCAAGGCAAGGACGAAATTAATAACGAATGCAACACTAAATGGAAAAATATAATATCGGCGCGGAGTGCCATTTTTAATTTTACGCTACGAGGGTTCGATTGAAAGATATAGAAGCCGCGGCTTAGACGATAATTAACGGAGGATAAGAGGAATCTCGCATCATCGACGAGAAAAGCGAGATAATAAATAAGCGAGGGATGTTCCAAAGTGAATTATATACTTGAATCGGCGACCGAGGTTATATCGGGGAAAGTTACGGTCGAGTTTGGCTAATGCGGATAAGGATTTAAATGTAGCTAGCGTCCCTCGTTCCTATTCGCGGAAATTGATTTCCTTGGAAAAAGATGAGCGCAACTTGAATAATGTGAATTTATTGGAGTAACGAGATTTCGTATTGGGTGAGCGGTTTCCAAGATATCTGAAGACATTTAAGAATAAAAAAATATTGGCCGAAGCCATATTGGTTAATCGCATGAATAGCATGTTTATGGAAAACGATCATTCGATACCGACGTCATAATGAAGCTATTTTGAAAAAGACATGCAAATTTCTAATTATGAAAAATCGATTAATATCGCGTGTTCTTGAAATCTCCAGAGTTTTTAATAGTAAATTTTAGATGTTGCTAATATTTTTTTATTATTCCTCCGAAAATAATTGAAAATGTATTATTATTTTAAATCAGAATAATTTGGCAAGAAAGAAATCGTAGTTTATCGTAGTTAATTTCTGAAAAAGCATTTTACAGAGGAGATTTAGATAAGTTAATAACACAGCTATTCTTTTCTTAATTTTGGTAAGATCAAATTTGAAATGACTTTAATTTTTTTGTAAGAACGTATTTTTACTATCCATTTTGAAAAAATATGTAAAGATTATCAACGCTAATAATTTAAGATAACGCAACAGTTACAACGAAATCCAATTCGGATGTTGTATTATAACTAACATAAGCTATGCAATGCGGAATGAAACGATGGGGAATAGACAAATGAGTAAGTAGAAATAAAAGAGTATTATGCCAAAGAGAAAGATGTTTGCATAATATATGAAAATTTCGAAGCCACCCTCTCGGGAATCATGAACGGGAGAGGGCAGCCAAGAGATGAGGGGCAGAGCCAGGCGGAAAGGTCAGAGTGGGTGCACTCCGGTGAAAGGAAGTCGGAAAATAAGAAGGATCTGCAGGTCACACAGGAAGCAAGGCGGCAACTGGAGTCGCTGGATTTCCGGAATTCTTTTACCCTTACTACGTCGTCATCGTCGTCGTCGTCGTCTCCTCCGTGCGCCTTTCAGTCAGCCTGTTTCAAAAGTTGTTTCTTATTTATTCATGAATTACGCGACGCGCGCCCTGCCGCATCAAAGGCAGACGCTCCGCGCAAAATATACCGGCGAAGAAACTTTCCATCCGCCACCACGGAAATCCGATGTTATCCTGGGCTAGAAGCTGGCAGGATTAATGGATTGATCGACTCGATCACATAGCCCGGCATGGCCCCGAGATGTTCGGTCGATGGAAAACTTTTAAGCGCGGTTTTAATTGGATGACATAGTATCCCACCTATCGCAGTGCAGATAACTGCCGTAATATAATGTTAAATATTCTTTACTGAATTAAATATACGCCTGTCCGCTCGTCATTATGTCAGGACATAAAAAACACGATCCGCGTCGTCAATTTTCATAGCAAAGTAAGTCCAGTTTGGCTCTCCTGGCAAAATCAATAAACCACTTTATATAGGTGTCTCATTGAAATTCATAGAGCAGAAAATATAAACATACGAGAGAGATACTTATAGCTTTTTCATTATACTCCTGATCTCCAAAGTTGAACATTTATATTTGTGGGTTATATGTTATATCCGGTACAAATTATGTATAAGATCATTAGGCATCTCAAATCTTTATATCTTTTATCAGTATCACATTTTGAGATACACGCTTTATATCTTATATTTTTTATATTTGCAAAGTGGACGTACATATAATGAAAACACCCTACTTGTTATCGTGTCTTTACAACGATCTTATTCGAGATGATCGAAAAGTTGAAATAAAACTTTGATTACCGTCTTAAGATCGTTCTTGATCCACTATTCTTCAAGATCAAATGGCACCGTACTCTTGGCATGATGTGAGCCCGGTCGACCTCGAGATTCACGGCACGTCGAAGGACTTAATTCGCGAAACGTCCAGAAAGGTGGTAAGCATGAATAATCGCTATGCCATGTTCCTCAAGTCGACTTTTGCAGACTCGGCCGCTCGAAAGCGGGGAAACCATCTATTACGCATCATTATCGAGTCTCGATTTATAATCCTCGCGAGCGTGCAAGCTCCTGGCCTGGGTTCTAATACTTTATTGAACGATCGGTCGGTACTTCAAGCTGTATCGACTCGCTTATGCACTGAAATCAGTAAACTTCTTAGAAAATACGCAAGTTTTTTGAAATAAATGACTAGATAACTGCATACTAATTTTCTATATTTAATTTTTTCTTCTTTTGTATTTAGTTGAAAACCTCTTAGAAAACCACTGATACTAAAATATGACTTGTAATATTAACTTAGTTTTTAATCTAATTTTACTTGTAAAAATAAAACTCAATAGTATTTAATTTAATTCAATTGTAAAAATTTTAAAAATTAAAAGAAAAAGGAAATAGTCTAAATCTCACTTCTCAATTTAATACATATTATTTTTTGAGCTACAAATATTAATTTTTCGTATATGATCAAATGCACAACGACATAAATCTCAATAACGAACATTCCAGGAGTTTGTAATAATTTTTAGGTATAATTATGTAGAAATAATTTACCAAGAATTCAGATCGTTTGTTTCTTTAATAAGCAAGTGTGGCTACCGATGTCTTCTTTTTCTCTTCTATTACTTTCTTATTCTCTTTTCTTGTTTTTTAAATGGAGGTCCAAGTGAAGATTAAGGATAAAGAATTACATGCCTCATTACTACAGCAATTCCTCAAAAGCCGTCGACCAACATGTAGCAAGGTTAAATTCCAGTTATTTACAACTATCGATTGCTGTTGGCAGAAATACTCCCACGTTAAAGTTTCAACTAACCCAATTAAACTATAAGGTTCTCTCTCATCGGAATCCTTCATATAATGTTATCGTCTAACCGCGATAACGAGCTCCTCGTTTCCCCGTAACATTCGCCATCGGAGAGAAGCTAGAAAATTTAATACCACTCTCTCGTCGATACGACACGACGCTCAAGGCTTGTCTCGGATCGTTTATCAAACTGCAAATTAATGTACTTGTCTAAATACGAGTATATGACGTACGTTTCTAATGTTACGAAACCATCCATTATGCTCCATTACGATCTACCCTCACAATTGACAACGAGGTAGAACATAGCAGGTGCATTAACAAAGGTCTAGTGAAATCTGATATTTATTATGACCTAATTTGCGAGGAAGATGATGATAACTGCAATGACGCTACATTTAATAACATATTTAAATATTTAATTAATAAAATAATTAATCCTTACGCATCCAATATGTATATCGTTTGTAAATAATCATTAATTTATATTGATTATATTACTACCGAATATTAAATAAATGTGATGAATATGTAAATATATCTCGTTAATATTGACGATTGATTAATCTCAATTATATGTTGCATGAAGCATGACTAAATATTTTTCTAGTAATCGCTAAGGAATTATCTATTACATTCTGCAGACAACTGGCTGGGAATGCATTCTTGCACTGCACAAAATTCAGAAAAACAGATCAATACTCCGATTTGCTCGAAGAATAATTCATGATTTCGCGAGCATGAGTGGTGCATTAATCGGTAACTATAACGGTTTTTTTAGTTTATGTCAGAAAACTCGCGTGCACGATGCAATGTCGTCTGATTTACGATCTATTGAAAGTTTGGGGAATTGGAAAAAGAGGGGGGGGGGGCATACGTTACTTTGATAACATTTCGTCAACGTCGTCTAAATCGGTATCATAAATCGATCTCGCGTGCGAATGCATATCGCGATTTATGCAACGCAATGAGATTCTTACACTCGGAAATATTTACCGAACAGTCAAAATAACGGTATACCATGCGAAAGTAATAAATTCACCACTGGATTGGACAATTCAGGAACGGAGAAGAGGGACCGTGGATTTCTCTTCCCTTTATAAATTTCCGATGCACTCAAAGTTCTTTTATATCGTGAATGCTTTCATGGACGTCTTTCCATTCCCTAAATGCATCTCGACATACGTGCAAGATTGTTCGATTTCTTGTCCCAGTACAAGCAATGTCTCTGATCTGTTGTTACCTTGATACGAACAAAATACGCATCACGAATCATCAGAGGACAATGATAACAAAATTTGTCGATTTTATTATTTTATAGTATTTTTTTATTTATTAAGTCAGGTTCTTCAGTCTTATTTTCATCACAAAACATGGATAAACTTTATTCTTTCAATTCAAATCTTTCACAGTAGATTTTTTCTTTCCTTTTTCAAGTGAAGTGATTCCTCAACTATATAAATTTTTAAAACAAAGAATTAAATAGTTCGTGCATAATATTCAAAATTTGTT
The DNA here is from genome assembly GCF_030848795.1 of Temnothorax nylanderi. Taxonomy (NCBI): domain Eukaryota; kingdom Metazoa; phylum Arthropoda; class Insecta; order Hymenoptera; family Formicidae; genus Temnothorax; species Temnothorax nylanderi. The sequence goes on along the minus strand of NW_027249064.1, from coordinate 1,131,108 downwards.
ACTAGCTATCAACTTGCCAATAACAATTGCTTGTTATAGTATACGTAGTGCTTACACACATACGAATATAAGATAAGAATGAAAGATAAATTCAGCTAAGCATATTAAAATCAATATTACTTGAACTTCACATTTGAAAATCAAGTTTACTTGAACAAATGATAAATCGATATGCGTACAGACAGATATGGATCAGATCGCATAAATTCTATCGATGTAGCTAAGTTCAACCCTGATTACTTACTAAACTATTTGAGATTTTGATATTTTCGTATCGGAGTTTTCAATTCCAGTTAATTCCCAAAATATACGTTATTAAAATATTATTCCGTAGTTGTAAAATCATGTATAATTATAAATAAATGTGATGCGCGCGTTATATTTACCACAATTAATACAATCGCTTTCTATATTATTCGTTTTATATTATTCTTTAAAATTTATCTCTACATACAAATTGATTCAATACGTATCTATATGATTTATAATAAAGGAAATGTAGGATATAAACATAGAATATAAATGTTTCTTCTTTTGCAGATTTCTCTCTTGAAATTATTAAAAAAATAATTGCGGTAAAAGATTCGAATATTTTTATTCATTTTTATTTCTCTGAAGTTATTTTAACTTCCTCTTTCAATAATTTCTATTTTTAAATGTTAATAGCAATTTCTATATACATTTTATAATTTAACTCTCTGTACCGCATGAGAAAGATTTCCATTTATCCTTTTTATTTTATTTTACTTTATTTGTGCTTTTCATCTGTATTTATCCTATTCCTACTAAAATCGTTGAATACAAAATCTTGTTTCAACAAATAAAGATTACTGTAACAAACATTACGTATTACAAATTTTTGAAATAAATTTTCAAGGCATATATTTTGAAGGTAAATTTAGGTATCATTAATACCATTTCATGACGTGGCATTAATACATGTTTGCAATTCTCCGACGTGCGTCTTAACTGTGCCGGCGGTTCGGCTTACGAATACCTTCAGGAAACGCCTTAGGCATGCCATTGTATACCTTAGTGCTCCAAACGTTTACAGAATGTCCCCGAGATGTGCTATTGTCTGTCCAAATATTCAGAATGTCCGCACGATGCTTCGTGGACACTATTATGCTAGTTAGGTCTGTACATTGTATGCTGTTTATTACGTAATCACCAGATATGCCAGCTCATTTAAATACGCACTAATGTGCAGCTGCACGCATCCCGTACATGCATATGAAATGCAAATATACATAATTATATACCGTTTATGTGTTTTAAGATTTGAACACAGCGACGTAATGAATTAACGGATTATACCGTGCAACAAAATTAAATTAGCAGAATTTTCATCACAAGACAACATGTCTCTCGACTGTTCCGTGACATATTTAAAGTTGAGTTTTAATTAACTAGATATATATTATTCAAGCATACAATTATTTGCGTCGCTAATGTATTTTAACAATTAAATTTTAAATTAAATTTCTGTTAAGATTTTAATATCCGGTTAAAATTAATTGTATATTTTTGCTACCAACGCACAATTTCAAAACTTGATTTGTCTTTTGACTTTCTATTAAATATTAATTATTAATCTACCATCGAAATCTCGTTATTTAACAAATGTCACTTTTATAATTTCTTTCAGTATTTGTTCTTGAAAGAATACCTAATTCTTTGATACCCTATCTACAAAATAAATCAATCATGATACAACTATCACTCGCGTATGATTTGCAGCGAACAAGTTAGTAAGAAATTCCCGCGAGGACTGAAGTAATCAGAAAAGAAATACATTCAATAAACTAGACACGTAGTTTCCCTGACCGGCTAGCACACCTTGCGTTTCTTCGCTTATCGATTTAACTTCCGCATTTTCATTTCGCGAAATATTCACGTGGGTATGAGATTTCCCGTTCTTCTCCGTATCTATCGTGAGTATTCGTCTGAACTTGCAGTCGGATTTCAAGCCGAGCATAAAGCCGGCAAGCACATTCGTTGAGCATGTGATTTTCATCTCTTTTTGCTCTCCTACACTTCTCTTTACTCGTTTCTCCCCTTCTCCATTCTGTCTCTTTTTTTATTTGATTTCTCTTACCTTTCCTTCGCTCTCTCTTTCTCTCGCTCTCATTTTCTATATAATATAAAACTGACAAGCGAAATCGTCGAGCACGCGATTCTGCTGGCTCTCTTTCTTTATTATGCATTCTATTTCTCGTTTTCTTCTGCCTCTTTCTGTTTCCTTTTCTTTCTCCTGTTTTTCTTTTTTTCTCACCTTGCGCATTACTCATCCTCTGTCTTATCTGTTATTTCTTATCTCATCCTCCGTTTTACTCCTATTCTTCACTGATTTCTCCCTTGCTCCACCTTTTGCCTAAAATAAAAGAAACACCCACACTCTCTCGTCAAGCACGTAACTCTCTCTTTTATCCCGCTTCTCTTTTTTCCTTCTCGCACTTTTTCCAACTCCCCCGTTTCTTTATGATTCCTTTATTTCTTACATCGTTTCTGTATTTTAACCATTTTTGTTTTCGTCCTGTCATTCTTATATTCTTTTCTTTTTTCCTCTTTTGCATTTTGCACTATTCTTTCTCATCCTTTTTCGTTTAAATCTCACAATTTTTATTTGTTTGCTGTTTTCCTTATTTCTCTATCACCTGCTTCCCTTTTTCTGTTATATTTGTTTTCTCTCTCATCTTTTCACGCTTTCTTGCTTCCTTCCCGTTTTACGTTATTATTTTATGTTCTTTTCGTTTATTCTTAACTATAATGTTGTCTCCGTTTTTTGCTATCCTCTCCATTTTTATCATACTTTAATTCTTTTTTCTTCTTACGCTCTATTTTCCGCTTTTCTCCTCTTGTTTCTATCCTCACTTCTTCTCTTTCATGCATTTTACACCCTTTTCCTCCGCTCTTTCCTTCCGTTCTTTTGTTATTCTATGCTAACTTTTCTCTGTCCGCCATCGCAATTTCACCTTGGGGTGCCGGTGTATTCGCGTTTACACCGGCGAAAGCTTTTGTTCGCGAATTGAAATGCCTTGCAATTACGAGGCTCGCGGGAAGTATCACCTGTCGGGTGACGCAATTTCTTCGTGGCTCATTGTTATCGCTCTCTCTTACTATTCGCGGGACGACTAACGAGCTGGCCTTGCATCGATTTTACGCGAGATTTTGTTGCATACCCCGACAATCCATCGGATACGACGATACACAAAAAGCCAAAGGCCCGGCTGGCCGTTGCGCCGCAAGAGCTGGGCAAGTCCACTTTTTCAAAGCTGTTACACGGAAAGCTGGAAAACAGTTTGGTCGTATTTCACAGGAATGCCGAATAATGAACGTGCTGCAGTTTTGTGACTAAATGCGCAATGCACTTCAATTGTTGTTAAAATCGAACGTTTAATTGATTTTTGAAATTAAACGTAGATCCGATCAATTTGTTTTACTCTGTCTTTCTTTGGTATGTATTATCTAATAGATGTGTTTGATTCTCTCTCATATCAATTAAGCAGCTTATTATAAAAGGCTTCTCTCTTTTTGTGGGTTTAACTTCAAAAGGTTACGAATTGCGGTGAGTACGTAGAAAGCAAAAAATTATAGGCTTGCATATATTTTCATAATAAACGACGAGTTAATAGACTTGACTCGCAGCAATCTAGTGTAATAATATACTAAATAATAATATGTTTTAAATAATAAATAATTGATTTAATGATAAAAGCAAAAGTTCGTGACTTTTTTTTAGGCATTTAATTATTCTGTTAATATGCTTAAGCAGTTTAATTTTTTGTTTCTCGTAATTATTTTATTATAATTCGACTATTATTCGAATTAGTACTCGAGACAGTTTTACTAAAACGAGAGCGATTGTTGAAATATCATTAATGTCTCTGTGCAAGCAAGCGCTAAATGCACTTTTGTTGATTAATAGTCGTCTATTCAACTCGAAGCTGGTTTGCGATTTTGCGTCCTGTCCATAGCGTAAGTACATCAAACACGATTACATAGCCGATGGGACTTGTAATATGTTGGAATTACACGCGGTATTTTGGACGGTAATATCGGTGCAATTTGTCTTTGATACACACGAATTTCGCTGATAACATTACGGTTATTATTTTGCAACTTTATTACCGTCGCACGCGGCTGCTTCTCGTTCCGCTACCATTAAATATCGCGTCTATACGACGAATGATGGTTTCGACATTTTACTGTCACATATATACACATACACGCAATGTTTAACGCTCGAACATATTACAATCGCACAGATTCGATTCGTATTAATCACGTTTCATAATTACGCTGATATTTTAATGCATGTTTCATTCTTATATTTAAACGTTATACAAAAATATATGCTATACAGTCAACGACTTTATATTTATTTTTATATTTGATATAAAATATGAAATAATTATAATTATAGTTATTCTCTTAATCATTTTTGATGGAATAAATAAAACAAATATTTTTTGTCATGGTGTTAAGTGGAAGAGATTTTCTTTCGTTTCTTTGTGAAGATAGTGATCCCTTATTAATATTATTACTACGATTAATATTCGTACAATTTTAACATATTATTGTCTGACTTACGTAAGTTATACGCACTGTTTATAAAACGTTATCCCCAAGAAATCGGTAAAAATTGAAAATTAATCGGGTTTAAACAAGTATGTTTTTTCATTGATAAAATTAAATTAACAGTGATTAAAAAATAGCGAACAAAAGTTTTAGAGTCTTAAAGTGGACATAAAGATTTGATCGAATCTTTGAAGTGTTAATTTACAACTGCAAGCAGGAAGATCCCGAAATTCGGGCGAATCTACTTAAAATAACGCCCGATGAGCAGGTACTCTAAATTCAAAGCAGTAACCAATGGAAGAAATCAGCACCGTGGGATTTCAACGAGATTTCCAGATGGCAAGAACGACCCACATTACATCAGCTCTCACGCACTCGAATGCCGAAGAAGTCGTCCGTTGCACCATTGGTAATGCTCTCCCGGCCGTATGTTTCGCGTAATTGCGGGGAATTTCAATGACGTACGAGGCGAACGTTCTCTCATGTAAGTCAGCTTGATCTCACCGAATCGTCGCGAATACGTTTTTCGGCGCCCAATCGCTCTTCCTTTCAACTTAAAGCGCCGAATAGTGAAACTTTACTTTGTAATTTCAGAAAATTCTTTAGCCATTTTCTCCTATCGAAGAAGAGGAGAATATAAGTTTGATTAATAGTTCGCTAAAATGTTCTTCGCTATCGGAGAAGAGGAAAAGATTCGAGGGAGAGCGCGTTTTTCGATTCTAACTGGATTCTATAGCACAAAAGAAGTAATGGAATTCGAGGCTGCAATTTTACAAGACGCGCCGAGAAAGATTAAAAGACTTGCTAATCCTTTTAGTTAATGATACGTAACGAAATAGAACCATCTGTTCGTAGAAGTATTCATGCTATGTCGCACTATTCCGGAAAAAAATTTCAAACATTTTATATTATACAAAATTTTTTAAATATTTTCATTTAATGTACAACTTGTAAGGTTGAACAATGTATCCGTATTACAAAGAAACTTCCTCTAAATACACAGCGGTAAATACCAAATTACTTGAAAATTAACTCACTGGATGGAATTAACATGCGTGACGAGCATTAATAATCCCTTGATGAAAACCTGATGTTTTTAAGAGCGGAAAAGCGATGCAATAATTAGTCGAAAATGCATACGGTAACTCATGCAGGTGGTTACATTTTACTTAATTAGAGAGTATCTCAATGACGACAGAAAAAAAAGTTGCGTTTTTCGACCGTGTAAATTCAATTCCTCTTACTTAGCGCTTGCGTCAATTAACTCGTCGCTCGGCCGAAAAAAACGCACTGCGAATTAATTACATTGCCGGATAAACGCTACGTCCTCACAGGTTACACAGTCCTCATTAAGGGACTCGTACCGGTGTATTTTTAATCTCCCGCAGTGCGAAATTTTACAAGAAAAGAACTCGTTCGATGTCGCTCGTACTTTCATACCGCTGTGGAACGCTTTGACCTCCTCCGATTTCTTTGTTGTACGAAATCCGATATTGCGCTATTCCAGTTTCGTCTCTGTGTAGAATGAGAGGAACGCTTTTCATTTATCGATATTCTTAACCCTTTGTCCCCCTCGTGGAGTGTTGGGCAACGCCAGAAGTTTTCGCTTTCTTGAGTTACCATCCCTTATAGTGGACGATAATTGGAACTCTTAATCCCGTAAAAGCCAAAAGGGTTTATTGATCTTAACAGTTACTCCATTGTCAAATAATACATAGCGATAATATTACTTCGCCGTGTAATATTTCTTAATTTATATAATTGTACATGGAGCATTTGAAAACAAGGAATAATTCGAGTTGCTTTCGTTCAACTCTCGCTATTCCTTTTTCAATATTACAATCTAATAATGTTAGTTATATATGCTTATCCCTTATATATTACGATTTCATACGGGTATCCGATATTTCACTGCTATGTAGTCAACGTTTTATTCTAGTGTGGTCTTATCGTACGATTACATTCTTCTGACGTATATATTAAAATGAATTCGTGGGATTAAGCAGTAAGTCGGAACAATTAGAGCGTTAAGAAACGCAAAAGCCCCGTAACCATTTCCTAACAGGCTCGAAGTCATGGCTTATGTAAATAACTAGTGGTAATGGTAGAAAGAAATTTCATGGGACTGATATTAAACCGAATGTGCTCGTACACCGAAGAAGAAGTTTACACGCGGGCGACAGTAATCTTGTGTAATTGCTGAGAATTTCAATGGAGGGTAAATACTGACGATCGCCCGCGTGTAAACTGAACCGCTTTTATTTAACACGTTTACGTTATTCAGGCCATTGAAGTAGCGTTGCGCCGGAAACCACCCTGTGCAACGGCGTGGTTTGTTTGAACGTATATTTTTAAATGCGAGGTAACCACTAAGAATGCGCCACAAACCGATGTCAAACGCGAATTCAGTTCTCAACTTGTTACGGTGCATTTTATGATCTTCTATGTACATTACATTAAAAAAGTTCACGACTTAAATGCATTAACTGAATAAACGCAACGAAATATCTCTGACTCAAATACGATCTTATATTGAAAAATACACTTTACCGTCCGTATTTTTTCTCGATGATTTAATGAATGAGACGTATTCTCTTAGAGAATTTCTTTCCGCGAAATAGAATTAAATGTATATATTTTTCAGTGTATTTCTTTGGCAAATAGGCACGTAGAATAAAATTTAATATTTTTGATAAGAATATTTAATAGCAATCTTGTAATTTCCATACTGGGGAAAGATACTACATCTAAAATTATTCGATTAGATTGTATAAATAGCTTTTATATATTTGAACAGTTTGCGGTAGCACCGATTATTCCGCGTAATTGCAAGTGACGACTTGTCGTTATAAATGCCTAACACAAAGGATCATCTGTACAAACTCAGATATACACCTCATTTAATCCGTTGAAATTACACTTCCTATTTTTCATCGTAATTAGATTCGACCAGCGGTTGCCTTTTCTTCTTCTGTTATTTCTTAATGTCATTAAGTACAGCACTACCGTAATTCAAGGTAATTTCATCATAAATAGTAATAGTTACAAAATTTTGCATATTGTTGTTTTTACCAAATAATGAAAAATATTGTAGAATACACTTTGTTTGATTTTTAAATTGGATAATAATAATTCAAAAGAAACAATTATGCAAGTGATAAGTTACGGCTTTATACAGAAATATGCACAGGATATAGATTTGAAAACTCTACGAGTACAAAGTACAAGAGTTTACTAATGCAACAAGGATAAATTATCAAAATTAAATGTAATTTCTTTTGAATACTCGCAGATCTTAAAGTTAAAGTTCCGAATAAAGTGACGCAAACTCTAATATAATGCACTTTAAGGAAAACACGCGACAAAGTGTCTCACGAAACGCAGACTGAGGCGGCTAGACCATTTCTCACTTTTTCCTCGTTTATAGTAGCTCGCCGCAATTAATGCTAATCTACGCATAGAATAAATGAAGGAAGAAAATTGAGAGATAGAGCGAGGAGACGACGGAAACTACACTTGGAGGCTGTGCAGCTCTGAAATATTCGAGTGCATTTACTCGTCCGTTGTTCATGCTTCTCTAACCATCAACCAGCGCGGAAATAGCTTCTCCTTCGCTTCGGTATAATATACCCAAATCCAACATCGATCGCACCTTTCTTAAGACCGTCTTAAAATGCATATCGCAATTTAGTATAGTATCGAATTTAGTAATATCGATCGAATGGCTTAAGTTTCCATATTTGCAAGGTAAAAGATAGTATTTCTCAGAGAATCTGATCCTTTTCTCTTGAACTTTTGTATCAGTAGCTCGAGTTTCACACATATGGACAATGCGTTTTAGAGAAATAACTTATGCTATGTACAGAATATTTCTGCATATGTCATATATGCTGCAACTCACTATACTAAATTGCTGAGGCCACTTAAATTTATTACATTGAAAGAGATATATGTTCTCAAATGTGGGCTAGTACACGACTCATCGCTTTGTGCTCGACTTATACACTGAGAAAAAGGATTTGCTGTATTAGCAAATCATTTGTCACTATAGTGACAACAAACACTTGGTTTGCTGCGAGAGCTAATTAATTTAGCAATAGTAGCAAACCTTTTGTTGCAATAGCAAAAAGTTTGCTACCCGCAGCAAATCAAATGTTTGTTGTCACTAATTTCTCTCAGTGTAAATAATTTCTTTACGACATAAGTTTATAGCTCATCCTGTGCAACGTTAACTAATCACGCTAATTAATTTTGATATATACGAGCTCGTAAAATTAAAAAGAAACAGTAAACATACTTTACACTACATTAAAGCTTTTATAAACTGTGTCTTATAAAAGAATGCTATATATGGAAGCACAAGAAAAAGAGAAAGCGTTAAATAACACGACAAAAGGGCGAGGTTTCATTTATTTATCGTACTATAGGAGTACTATAGGGGGGGACTTTACATTTACAAAAGAAATATATACATAACTACTTTCAACCATAACTGCTTTTGTGAACTAATTTAATTTACTGTACTAATTTGACCAACGTGAGTGTGTCGTAAACGAATTCTTCATAATTCGTCCTTCATTACTATTCATATCGTACACGAACAAGCGTGGGATACGGATTCTCTTTCCCTCTAGCAACGAGTCCTTCTACTTACAAGGAATTATAATTAAACAGAATATTCCAATGTTTCAAGCTCGGCGGTATTGCGAGAATTAGGGTAGGATGTAACTCCGCGTCGGGAGGTTCTTTCCCCTTGCCTCTCTCTTCCTTTCTGTTATGAGAAACGAGAGAAGAACGCGAGGGCATGTAGCCCTGGAAATTTCTCTAACTCCGTCATCGAATATTACCAATAAATTTTAACTTTGCGCGACCAATTGGAAGGCGAGTGAAACGAGAAGCGTAAAACTAAAAGGAAATTATCGCGAAACGGAAAGAAGAGAACGGGAGAGTAAGACCATTTTCTCAGTTTGTACATTTTTAAGATAAGAAAAACGCGGAGAGGGACAGTGTTGAGTTAGATTAATGAAATTGCAGGCAGAAGACGCGCATTCGGAGCCTTTATTGTTACTGTACTTATTTACGAGAACAAGCGTATCCCAGAGCAACGACTTTTACGCTATACCCATCGCTGCATCGCAGGGATTTATTTGCTTAAACATGATAATAAGTCGCTTTATTAAATTTCTCTCGCTCCGCACTTGCTTGCGATGCCTAACGTAACGATTACTGATATATCTTCTGTACTATTGTTTTTATTCATGTAAAAAGAATATTATCTCGCATTTAAATAACAAACTTTGGTTACTAATTTTTCATGCTCAGGTATAAAACTATCGGAAATAATTATGTAATCGATAAATTTTTATAATTACCGGCATTTAAAATATTGTATAAAGTTTCCTTGCACACAAATGCATTTTCTGCATGGATAAACATTAAAGAAGTTATTTATCGAATTTAACGGAATTGTTAGATTTCTTTATTTATCGTGGTAAATTTATTTAAATTGAGTACATCTTTACTCTTACAGACTATGAATAATTTAATATTATTGAATTATATATAAATAATAAGAAAGAAGTTATACCTTAATATAATTTAGGTGCAATTTTAAATAATTTAATCTACTTACAAGTTTTTAAATGTAAACTTTTTAAAATATGATTTACGTATTTTGGTAATTTAATTAAGAGAAATTTACTTTTGAGTTCGTGTAAAACTTTAATTGCATATGAGATTAAGATTATTTTGATTATAATTTGAAAATTATTACTTAAGAATTCAATTATTTTAACAATTTTTAAAAAATTGACCAAAAGCATTGTCCAGGCATTATTGCATTCTGTTATATATTGCTTCTTCTCTTATACAGCGCTAAATTGACTTTTTCTACTACGACTTATCCTGCTCGAAGACCTTATGCAGTTTCGAGCGCGACAGTTTTTGGTATGGGATTTTATGGAACGTGCCGATGTACACGATCAATTTCGCCGTCCGGAAAAAAGATGTATTTTCTCAAACGAGAACCGTTGCACCAAGTGGAAACTCCTCGACATAATGAAAAATAACAGCCGTGCGCGCGCGCGAGAGAGCGATACGAAGCTCGCGACGGATGCAAAAAGCGGGAAATTTTTTCCGGCCCCTTTTCCTGACAAGTGCGAGAGAGGGAAACGAGCTCTGGGCGTAAACCGGAAGCGAAAATGTTTCGCTTTTTGCTACGTCGATGAAACGGGCATCGCGTCGCAGTGGACGGTCGGGAAATGTTTGACAATTATTTTAATATTTCCGCAAACTTGCCGCAACTGACTAAAGCTTCTTTTCTGTCGGTACGTTAATTAAATACACTACGTCGGGATACTCAAAGATGCAAAACAGAGAAACCTTTGAAAATTTTATGCACGATATTCTTACAAAAGTTTTGCATCTACTTTTTTCTTTACAACTTATATTACAACTTATATTTTTAATTATTATTTTGCAGAAATAATAATTTATATGATTTTAAAAGTTTAGTATATTACATGATTCTTATATGTTAAAATCTTTCTTTATTATATCTGTATAATTATTAATTTTATTATTTGATTAATAATTTACGCAGGAAGATTTACGCAATTTACGCGATAAAAGAGAAAATATTTATTTATCACAAATTTCGTTGACAATAACTGTGATTTATAAGCGGCAGCATAAAGCTGATGATATATTCAAGTTAGCACAAGGTTATCGGCGTGCGAGATATAGCACTACCTATATATTTAAATTTCTCGAATTCGGCAAAGAAAGATAGCGTTCGATGAGAGAGGAGACATTGTACATAGACATAGCGTTGAATAGCAATGAGCGAATAAATGCAAATTATTCCGTGGGCTGTTTGAAAAATTTAATTAGAGGGAACTTCGCGGCAGTCGCGAAAGGGGCAATACCCGGTGAATCTTAAAAAGCGATAGTATCCGGGTCTCCGTTGAATTTCATAATTACGAAGTTTCCAAATTTCATTATTATGCGAAGAACGGGAGAGACAGAGAGAGACTGAAAAAGAGAAAGGCTAAGAAAGAGAGAGACAGAGAGAGGGGAACAGCTTATTTTATCGATGAACATCATCATATGACGAATGTCTCACATAAATATTTGCGTTATTATACTCTGTACGATATATGCAAAAATTGCTAGAATATTTTATATACATTTTTATTGAAATAATTCACACCGCTAAATAACAGGGTTAGGGCGCAAATAGTATTTATTTGAATGATTATTCTTTATCCCAATTATTCTAATTAGTTATATAACAATTATTAGATGTATTTTGGAAATATTTATATGTGTAATCACATTTATTCGAAATATAATAATGACGTCCCCAATTATTCAAATAATCTGAATAACTTATTTTGCATGGCGGGTAATTATTATTTGAATAAATTATCTAGATTCTAAATGAAAATATTTAATAGTTTGGCTAATTAATTACATATTTACTGATTAAATTAATTGAATAATATTTAATTTTTGCTATAACTTATGTAAAGATAAGTATTTTATTCTTAATAGAATAATTTAATTTTGACCATCTTTTTGATCTCACAAATTACTTCGAGTATCATGAAGGAAGAAAAGCACCCACATATTTGTCCTCGGAAAGATATTGCACACAATTCAACAGCACCCTGACACTTATAACTCTACGAAACTGTCAAATTCTCGGCTTTGGTAAAAATGGACGACACTTCACTGTACTTCTTTGACGGTTTGACGTGTCGTGATATTTTGGCAAAATAACGAAACGCTGATCGTGCGGTATAAACAGTCGCTTCGCTTGCGGCTTTCGTGAATAGGACCATTGCGGAAAAATCGGAGATACAGTCGAGAATAGAGTCATCCGAGGCTCGAGAAAACGCGATGCATCGATCCGTTGTTTATCCGAAGCTGCGACAGTGTTTCTGAGATCCGAACAAAATTTTCAGAATTCCGGATAATCTTGTCGAAAAATCCTGCAAAGCTCAGACTTTTGGACAGTCCGATATGTTTTCGCTAGAAACTTCTGCTCATGAAACCATCCCCTATGTTTCTTCTCACAATCAAAAATAAATTTCTATAATCCTGACATAATCAAACCTATATTTCATGAATTATAAACTTGTAAGACATTTTAAAAGTTGTATTGATGTATAATTTAATATACTTACACAATAATAAAGTTAATGTCTATATATGCCACGTTTCTGATAAATAATGGAACAAAATTAAACGTTTTACCTTTTTATTACTAATTAAGAAATTAGAAACATAAAAACTTACAAACACGCTGCTTTGTCTTCCACTTTCATGCCACAAAGAACAAGAGAAGAGAAACAAGCAACAAGGACAAAATAATTTGCAATGTCCCAAGGAGCCAATTACGGCAGAAAAGGTTGCATAATATTTTTCTGCACTAAGTCCCAGATTACATTTCAGTGTTTTAGATTTACTTCTCCGTATGACATCTGTGCCATTATATCCTGTGTGTATATTTACTCGACAACAGTAATATTTTTCATGCTGCAAAATATCAGCCGACATTTTCCTCTCGGATTACAGCGAATTATTTTATTGAACGCTTTGTTAACGGTAAATAATGATCCCGATGCGCCGTATTTTATCCATGTTTATCGCTTGGGCGCAGCAGCACGCGTTTCCTCCGCATCCGCCACATTCTCGGCGTATGCATGTACATACAGGACATGTTCAACACGTAGCACGTACCGTGCAGCAGGCGAGGAACCCCCTTCGGAGTATTAAGTCGTCTTAACTAGCGAGGGCAGCACCCTGGGCTAGCGTGAAAAGTAAGCTCGCACCGGCAATAAAACGTTCTCACACGACATGTAATTTCCTAATATTTACCATGCTTCTTTCGGATAAATTGCGTTGTCTTCAAAGCACATATAGCTAAAATAATTCTTGTTTTTAAGAATTTATTAATAATTTACTATCTCCGTGGTTTGGAATAAATAAAAGATAGGAATCCAGATATTTTTGAATTCATTTGATATAAAATTTTAGCAGTAATGATTTATGATTTTACATAAAGTTATATACAATTAAGTATATATCTATATAATCTTAAGGCAAGTAACAGCAAAATTTATTTTATTGTTTACGAATCCTCCGAATTATGTACTTGAATTGAGTCCATTGCATGTGTGTAACTAGCCGATAATGGAAACTAATCCATTAGCACAGTGGTAAACAGGTGCGATGAAAAGACAATTGCGTTCGATAAAAACGAGTGGCTTTTAATGCAGTTGTAATTGCTGGGCAAGGTAAATGAGAAAGTAACACAGCTCGAGACGTCGCGTCGCTAATCTGAACGGAATTAGAAGACGCCCGTGGCCAGACACTCTTGAAATTACACGGGGTGAAACAATTCCCTCAAATCACCGGGTAAACGAGGTATATCGTGCGCGCACGCGCTCACCCTATCTACTCTTATCGCACAACGATAAACGAGTAATAACACCAGTAGTTGTTCGTACTAATGTCGGGCTATATCGGTCGCGACCATCTCTACACGTACACCTGTACGCGGCCCGTGAAATTTCCCTTGTGCCATTATGGGAGGGTATCTTTCTGTTCCGTTTAGAAATTACCTCTGCGGAGATTACTGAAGGTACGGAGAAGAAAGTTACCGCTAGAATTTAGAAGGAAAGCGTAACGTGTTCATACAAAGTAGTATTTAACGGTAATTCCGATTTCCGTTGAAGACTGAAAAAGACTTGCTTATCTCTATATCTGATCTAGATGTAAAAACATAAAAATTTAGAATTCTAAGATTCTCGAGTAAAATCATCAGATTTTAAGAGTTTTCCAAAGTTTACTTAAATTCTTAGAAATGAGAATTTAATACCATCTAAAGCTCTTCGCATTATACAAGAGTCTGAGAATGCGAAAATTTATACAAGTTGTACATTAAAAATTAATATTTTATAATTGTCTTTTTTTATGAGATTTAAAATTATATAACGAGAAATCTATATTTAATAATGAAAGATTTAAGTAATTATGCGATGTGATTGGCAAATTTTAACGGAATTATCGAAATCCGTATTAAAATTAACGTATAGAACGTGGCAAACAAATGACAAATGCAGGAGGCTTTAATTTGATTCTTATCAGCCGGTGATATATTACATAATGGCCGACAATTCGCACGGGACATTAGCAATTTTCGGTACAGCCTTCTTTGTTTTAGTGCACATCGCATGTGCACAAAATGCAAGCGCGCACAATTGCAACCGCGCAATGCATGAGTCACGTACGGTCCATTGCGCATTTCCATCACTGCAAAAGCCAGGCTGCGGCCCCACAGAGCCGCAACGTTATCGTGTCTGGACCGTGGCGCATTCTCAGCCACAAATTAAGCTAATCAAACAAAATAATAATAGCCGCGCAAAACAGGGTGCCGGAATATCGCGCGGTTGTGCAGAATGTTTTGGCCGCATATAAATACAAAGGTGATTATAGTGACCGATAAATGTATAATTGTACGCTATTACAATGTGGGAAATCTGTTCATTGTGGTTCTCGATACCGAAGAATGGAACGTATTGTTTAAAATACAAAATTAAATGAACAACATAGAAAGTAAGTAAATAATAATTTTAACAACAATAATTGATAATAAGTAAATTAATATAATTCTCAGTAAACTGGAAACAATATTCTCTTTGCAATATAATGTTACAATTGTAAATCCATATGACTGCAAAAATGTTTTAATGCAATATTATCTTTGCACCGTATGTTAATTAATTTTAAGTTACTATAACATATTCCCTGGGCCAGAGTTTGAATATCGATTCGATATTCCACATAGGCAAAAGGGAGAGGGGCGATTATGTACAAACTCCTATGTACCGTAGAACAGCAAATTCGGCGGTCATTAATTTATTCTGTAACTAGGTACCCGCGAAAACCTATATCCGGGGCCTGATGGATTGTGTATACCCAATGGCGTGCACCCTTCCCTTCGATCCGGAGATTATCCTTGCGCCGCAATTAATGTTTGTTGGTGATAGTAATTAACAGAAGTTATACGTAACATTAAAATTAGCATTTTAAAATCTATTAGATGATATCATTACCAAATAATGTCAGATTATCTTGAAAAATATCTTACATAATTTCTATTAAAATTTATGATACAAAAGCAAGTTTTATCTTTGCAAGAATATTTAATATTATTTTATTGGAGAAAAAAGAAAGACAGTAATATTTAAAGAATATTTAGAGCAATATTTTTTTTATATTACTCTTATATTTATATTTAATCTTTAATTTTATTATTTTATTGATAGCATTTCTTTAAATAACTACAGTTTTTTGAAAATAAATTAAATTAAATAAATTAAAGAATATTTAAATAAAAGTTGTTCTCTCACTGGTAATTAGCTTATATATTATAATCGAAATACGCAAGTTGCACAATAATAAAACATGTATGTATTATATTGTAAGCGGTGAAAATTCGGCGGTAAAATTGTGCATGCGATAGCCTATATGCGATGGTGCAAATGTAATTGCACAGCTATCGCGGCCACAAGATAGGAAACCATAAACATCGCTCGCGCTTCCGCCGAGGCGTCGACCATTTTGCAATCGCAGCAATATAATTTTCCAGGAAACGTAATGGACGACGCATCATCATGATTGGGTAAATACAAAATGCACGTAATTCCAAGCCGCTTTTATTTTGAAATGGGAATAATTTCATAAATAATTCTTAATTTCCACACCGGCAACGCCGAACATTGTGTTTTTCCGATATTTGTGATTAAATATTGACTGCGTGACGTGCCGTGATATAAAATAAACATTCAAATGAAATTATACCGAAGCTTTTAACGTATTACATTACTTAAAATGTTTTTCGAGTAAATTAATAAGTTAGTTACGTTGTGACTCATTGTAAACAGCAATATATGTTTTTCTCAAATTACGTTTTTGTGATAAAAGAATATATTTAATATTTAATATTTAAAACTCTGAGTTATTGTACATATAAGTAAGAGATTCTATAAATAATTTTATATAATTTTATCTAATTGTAAGTACATAATATTATCTAAATAAAGAATATTTAATTTTTCTTTCCGCAATATCATTTACAATTTAAAATATTATATGATATCTCGATCTAGATACGAAAAGATGTTAATGATCCTGCCCTTTTGAAAGAAACTTTACCAGAAAATATACTTGAGATATCTTTGCTTTTTCGCGAAGTTATCGGCCGAAACCAAACGACTCTCTTGAACGAGCAGCAAGTACTCGTAGCTCGCGAAAGTGTTTCTTTGAGATCAAACTATGATCCTTCGCGTTTAC
Organism: Temnothorax nylanderi; assembly: GCF_030848795.1. Taxonomy (NCBI): domain Eukaryota; kingdom Metazoa; phylum Arthropoda; class Insecta; order Hymenoptera; family Formicidae; genus Temnothorax; species Temnothorax nylanderi. The sequence goes on along the minus strand of NW_027249064.1, from coordinate 1,114,164 downwards.
GATTTAGCCGATAGAATCACAGAAAGTCAACCGATCTTGAGCGCTATAACTGGACATTAAAAATAGTTCCTTTTTCAATGAAAACTTTTAAACGCAATTCTCTTTATATTTACTTTATGTCAGACGTATCATTTATATCCCTAATATTATAATGTATACTCAATTTATATTTAGATCATTATCTTTTACCGAAATTTCTCCCTAATATAACGTGACAGGATTTCCTTTGACAAAGTACGCCCATGGTGTAATGTGGTCTTGTGATGTAACTATCGGATAACACATCGTATTATATTCATATCACGCTTGACATTCTATAAAGTGTGTTACATCCTTTATCTACGCGATAGATATCACAACGTTGCGCTCCACATTATCTAACGTGAAAACACACGGGTCATGAATTAGAATTCTTATCGTGCTCGCAACGATTAACTTCATCCTTTTTCAGTCCAGCGACTTGAACTGAATGCGAGTTTTCCGCCAGCAACAATATAAATCGCGAAGCTGTCGAACTTCGCGAAACCACGACTTCTCGTTTTATTTTTCATTTGACACCAAAAGTTGCGCGCGGGCTCGCATGCTCGATCCGCGGGCGCCGAATTCGCCGGGATATGGCGAAAGAGCTCATTTTTAACTTTTGCAAACGGTGGAGGAGAATGGAGTATATTTTTGGGCAGGCAAAGTTTCAGGAATTTCTACTTCGGCAAACTCGATGGGGGCGGAAGTTGCGGAATTGAACTTCGCACTAAAGCTTAAGACGCGCTCTTTTCGCTAATGCTGCACTTTTGGGATACAAAGGAGCAGCAGAATACAATACCGTGAAACAAAAATTAAACTTTTGGTAAAATAGAGATTAAGTTTCATGCTACGTTTGAAACTAATTTCCAAGTGTAATACCACTTTCTTACTATATCTAGCTTCTTTATATATTATTATTTATTAATTTAACTACACATTATTATTGATTATTATTACGTATTTTAATTAATATATATTATTTATTATAATTTATTTGCTTTTTTTACAACACAATAAGATTCATATGATTAGAGATTAATCTACATATTACACGCTCGTTAGAAGATAAAATATATATCATTAAAATTTTTAATATTTTCTTCTAATGACTTGTCAACATATATATTACCATTACATCAAGAGACCTATGTCCTCTTTTACGTCTACATAATATTACTTATTTACTTCTGCTTCTGCCTTTCCATTTAAAAATCGAAGCTTGCTCGTACCGTTTCTGGTGAGCGGAACTCTGAAAATCGAAGCATCCGGAATCTAAAGAAATAGCGATTTCGCATAGTATTCGCAAGGATTCTGTGATATACAGGATGGTTCGTCCGAATGCCTTGCACGTTTGCTCATATTACATATGTATGATATACATTTTATCCATTCTGCAGAGCGAATACATGTATATAATGTTGCTGTCACGTGATCGAATATTCGATGATATTACCCGGTGAATCAGGGTCAAAATGAGGAAGTATGCGTCAACGGATAGTAATTCATCGATATCCGACTGAATAATTTCCGGTGAAATTTTACTAACAAAATATGAACGATCGTTTACATACTCCAGAACGGCGATAATAATTTCGAATAGAATAACATTGGTAAACCTCTTTTTCCTTTTTTTTCGAAATGTCATTATTAATCTACATGTTTGGATAGCAATTTTAAATAATCTTCTTTTTTATATGTGAAAAAAGCCACGTAAACAAAAAGCATAAAGCACATTTTATTTTTGTGTGAGCTTGAAATTATTTGCGAAATAGAATGTTGGTTCTTTTCTCAGAATTATATTATGAAAAATACCTTGCATTATAAAGCAGAGGTTTAATTTAATTACTTGACAATCTCCTCAGAAAAGATAAAGTACAAAGTATGGAAAAAATACATTTTATTGTGTGTGGGTGATTTATATTAAAAATTTTTTATCTCAGAACTGTGTAATATATTTAATAACATATATTTAGTAACATATACACATTAGCAGATCAGACAAATCTATTATTATATCAATTGTATGTCAACATCTGTACATTAAAACGAAAAAGATAAAATAATAAATCGCGAAAATTAAATTTATCCTATATAATATTAAAACTAAGGATTAATTTTATTTTTGAAGTAAAAATTAATATATATTTTTAACTAGCTTTTTCAATTTTTAATAATAAAAGTACGGAAAAATATATTTTTTGACAAAGAGCAAGTTTTTACTGTCACAGACAAATCCATTGTTGCGTATATATGCAGCACTGCAAAATCTGAACTCGTTGAAATTATATGGCTTTCAATCCCAGCTTTTATTCGTGCCGAGTTGTTGATGAAATTTTTCACATTCCCGCGAAGTCAACGCGACAGGAAGTAAATCAAGGGAGAAAACTGCGAGCAAGGTAAGTGCTCCTCCGGACACACTAGAAATATGGGTTTCTGGTAGCAACGAGAGAGTGGGTGGCTAACGTCCCTTGGGAACACGGACGGCAAGGATTCTTTACGGACACTCTCGATAGGAAACAAGTCGCAGGAACGCGTGAATTCCCACGCGTAACATTGCCCGTGTTACATATGTACATACGACTCTCGGCGTTGGTCTCCCGACGGAGCTACACCCTTGTCAAGGATATTATCCGCGAAGAGAAAGTTTGCACGGCCCGACATTATAAGCAACGTAATTTATTATCATTAAATTATTTGCTGCACGGTTAGTCGTCAAAAATCGCAAAACAAAAATAACAGTCAAACAAAATTAGTTAGTTTATGAAATTGATTCTAATTCTTTTTCGAAAATTTCCGCGTCTTGTTCCGCGACCATGTTTAATTTTCTTCAATTAAATACAACCGCAATATACTTTTATTTTCTGCAAGCATCATTTTACCACAATTTTTCAAAATATGCTAAAGCTACAAAATGAATAACGAATTATGTAATTGATTTGGCAAATGTAAAACATGAAATTATGTTTATCCTATATGATTAGTATTGAAGCGGGAATTACGTAGTGCACCGTTGTAATAAGATTTTCTCGACACTTTTTAAATCGATATCTCGGCACGTGACAGCCGCGACGTTGTCACAAGTATTATCAAAGAAGTTTTGGCCATTAAACTTCAATCATTCTTCCGAGCGAAACCAGAAGAAAAAGGCAGACGGGGCTCTTGGTACTTACCCCGAGTTTCTTGTATAGTCATCATGACCCCAAGAAAACATATAGTTGCAATACGTTGATGCTTTACGGATTTGGAACGACACGGTATATAATCGATAGCTTACATAGTGAAAGGCGTCTCTCGATCCTATTACTTTGTTGATCCTTTACACATTCGCCAAAGGATCAAGACTGCGATTCATCGAATTAGAAATAGCCGATATACACCACAATTGGCTCAGCATCCGCTATTTTTCGACTAACCAAAAACATCATTTAATCTCTCTCACTATACATATATGGGCGCGCTATATATACATATACATAGGTATATGTATCACAGTACAATTTTTAAAAATTGCAATTTAGTGTCACACCTTTCGAAAAATTAAATTATAGGATCATGCATTACATATACGCGCGGGTTTGTTTTATTTTATTAAAAAAGGAAACTTAAATACACAAAAAACGCTGTTTTTAAAATATTTTCCAATGGATCTGCGAGACATTATATATTCTGTAATTATTGTGTATTATCACGATATTATCATATTAAGATCTATGGATATAAAACATGAAAGCTGGAAATATATAATTTCCATGAAAATTTCCGATGCAATAATAATATTTATATGCAGCCGACATTTTCCTCCAAATGATTACCGTGCATTCGCTTACGTAACAATTGCAAAATTAATTCCCGGGTATACATATGAACTTTCGATTAACTCTGGCGTGCCAGGGATTCCGCTATGGTCGCGTTGTAAACCATTATCGCGGCTTAGCTGGCCCATGAACGCGAACAACATGCCGCTGTGTTAATATAAAAATATTTTTATAATGCATACAGCGCGCTGTAGACTTAAAATTGAAAATTATGAATATTAGATATTGCATATTAACTATGACTCGAAGCGTTATCTTTAACAAATATTCTATAAAAAAAAGATCCTCTATCTATGTCATTTGTATAAAATATGTACACATATAAAACATAAAACAAAAAATGTAAAACATAAACTTATAAAGAAAACGATGGAAATATTGAATGTATAATGTTTCACGTATCTTTTTTATATTCCTTATTTGATATATGCATAAATGTTATTTTATTTCTATTATATGTAATTAAGTTATTATACAATTGCATTTAATTATTAACTTCAGGTAATTAAATTCTGTATCTTGATATATCGATACATACAATACATCGGAAGTGAAATACTATCTTCAAAGTATTATTTACATATATACTCGTATTAGATTCAATTTCTTATTATATTCGTACCAATATTAAAGTTTATCCATTTTCAGAGATGAATTAAAGTTCATACATTGCACATAGAAATATAAGCAAATACTTCATTATAAATCTGCGTAAGTTTAAAGTTTATCTCAAGTGTTTCACATATGCAATTAAATAAGTTCTACGATTAGTATCGGGATCTGTGATGATAGATGAAAGACATCTATCAGATATATCGCTCGGAAACATTAACGCGCGAGTCTGAGTTAACTCGGACAAGCGGTATTGACAAAATTGTGCAAGCCCGAGTTAACTCAGGCAGCGCTTTATGTCATATTCCCATGATGCACGCGCCCGTGTTAACTTGGGCATGAAAAATAGTTACACATTACACATTACACATTACACATAAAGTTATTTATGTATACGTACCCGATGAGTATAGGTGCCAGACGACCGGCTCGTCAGGAAGTTTAATTCTGTTTATTCTGTTATCAGAGCAATGTAACTAAAAAGACATACAATATTTGATGAGTGCATTATTATAGAGTTAATTTTTTAAATATTGTATTTGATCCAATATTTATGCTTTTTTGTCCATAGAAGTGAATTAAGTTATTATGCGTAATTATATTAAATTATTAATTTCAATGGATAAAAGAAATAATTGTTCTTTGCCATTTTGTTGCAAAAAAACAGTGCATTAAGAGGTTGAAGTAGTCCATAAGGAACTGTAAATTTAGTGATACGCCAATATTTGTAAACGAGTTCTTCTCAATACACATCCACACACAATAGATTTCAGCAATATCTGCGCTGCCGTGTCTCTACTGATCGATATCTGCTACTATTAATCTACGCGAGCAACGATAATCGATCACCATTCGACGTGGTGTAACGATTTATCGTGGGCGTTTTTCACCAGACGTTTATTTCAATGTCTAGTGTCCGCACACAACATGTTACTGATTCTTACAATTTAAAACGCAATTTTCGTGCATTGTAGCATTTTTTATTGCTTTTTTCCGTTTCTGATTATTATTAGAAATTCAATGCACAAAATGAGAATTTTGCAATTTATTTAATGCAAAGCAAATAGAGGAATAATAATGATCTAAGACATAAACATGCAGGAAAAATAAAGAAGTAGCTACTGCAGCGACTTATATGCATGCATATTTTATTGTAATAAAAAACAAAACAATGAGAATAATAAAGTAATAATTGGCAATTAAAACTTTGCTCAAAAATAATTAAAATTTAAACAAATAAGAGATAGTATCTAAGAATATTTTATTATATTATATAATATCTTCATATTATATAATTATATTATATAATATTATATAATTTTTATTTTATTATATAATATCTTCATATCTTGACATATAACTGCGGTATGTACTGCAGTACTGCAGCTTCGGGGTAACGCGTCACCTAGCTGCACTGCCGCAGTGAATGCCTCAGCATTGACACTGCCGGTTACTAAAGGGAGATTACTACGACGACAATAAAGACGTTCGGATCGTAAATATGCGGGATATGCCGTAAAATTTAACGATTCAAGTTCCCGGCCTCCTTTTCCCGCGCGCACAGATACGTTTATTCGCCGGGGTGATAGGCAGACCGGTGGCAGGTAGGGGGTAGCAGATGTCGAAAGTGGCGCAACCCTTGATCGCGTACACTCACATTTTGAAGTAGAAGTCGATAAATCTCACCCTTACGTTGCACGAAACGGCACATTCCGAGATTAATTTTGTTCCGAGATTAAACCGGCGCACGTTTCAGCCGAATTCCCGTTGCACGAGATACGTGTTACGAAAGGGACGCTTAGAGAAGCTGCGATCGAAGGTCGAGTGGCAATTTATTTCACCTACATGCATTTTATTGCAGCTATCGTCGAGAGAACAGATCGGAAATGAATAAGTTATTGGATATTGCACAAATTTCCAGAGTTTACCCCAAAATTTACGATAAAGTCTTACATATCTACAATAACTTATTTATAACGCGTTTGGTTATGCTATGTCGCTCTAAATTTATTAAAATAATTATGTTCTGTATCTTAATATTAAATCTTTTTATCTATTTAGGGAGCTCTCTTATCTCGTCAAAGAAAGTAAGTTTTTTCAGAAGGGGGAAAAGTATCGAGAAAGAATCAAGGGTGAGGGCAGATGTTTTTGGAAAAGTTTGCGACCCAATAGTACCTGGCGGCATCTCACCGCGATGAACCTTCTAATATAGCCGAACCCCATGGTGCTATTCGCCTAAGATCAATAAAGCACCTTGCCCCTCGCCATCACGCGCTTCCAAGGATGCGAGTTGCGGTCGCGTCCTCGGGAGAATTATGTTGAAAACGCTTTGTGAGATTCACGGAGTTTAAACTTAACGTGAAACCTGGTGCTCGACGTTAATTAGAATATTTTCCATATTTACACAGCTTCTTAGCAACATTTTTAAAAACTTTTCTTTCATCGTACTTCTCCCGTTTTATAAGTGTTTAATTGATACTTATCTTTTTTTACATATAGACTGATAAATTGTTAGTTAAACTGTTTTACGAAATGTAACTTTTACTCAATACATCTCTTTTATCGTTTAAAATAATAAATTAATAGGTGGCTATAAATAATTAATTGTATAATTAATGTAATTATATTGACCGCGGCATACTTGTACCAATACGTTGATCAATAATGCATAACATTACGCAATGTAATGAGGAGAAATTAAATAGCAAATAATTGATATCGAATGAACTATTGCATATATTACTAATTAATAGTGTGATTAACGGTAATGTGGTAAAACTTTAATTTATGCGTCATTGACAAGTCACTGACATTTACCATTACACGTGCTGATAACAGCATATTATCTTTTAGCGCTACCTCGATAATCCGACGCATAACCTGCCCCAATTATTTGAGCTAAACTAATTGAGCCGGGGCTGCCGTTAACATGTCGCCACTGCGCGCCCCATAATCTCGTGAGCGTTTTCACGTAGAAAATCGATCACAATATGGAAAACAACGAGAAATCGGGAAAATGAGCGGAAGAAGGAGAAAAAACGACATGGTTTTGGGCACACGATTTCATCTCTTTGCGAACAGAAATCTTTTTTTTGTGTATTTAAGCTAAATCTCGAGATACATTTTGGGATCAATGTGATGTCAAGCGAAACGAGCGTTCACAAATCCGTCTACGGCACAAGTTCCGATTGGTTTACGCCACGATGTTTTATTAACTCACAGAAATACCACGTTTCCTTTGAGAGCTGTATCTTTTGAAAAATCCCCGCCTTGCTGGGTACCGTGGTTAATTCATATTTATGTGGACAATGACCTCAGTAGAGAAACGGCTCCCACTCTATTGCATCGGATCTCCTTTTAATGCCTCCCGAGAGGGCTGCTCAGAATCTTCATAAAGGAAATCCGCGGTCGCAACTATGATCCTCTCGCGCAAGCAGTGCCCGGTGTCCTTTAATCTCGACATGGAAGGTCCCCCCAAATAAAACAAGACTCCCGACAAAGATTTGCCTTATCTCCGCCTCTCTGCTTTCATTTGTAATATTTATGCCACACGGACAGAGCACAGGCAGGATCAACGAGTCCGACGAGAATACATACGCGGTCACCCTCTGACCGAAGCAGATCTTTTAAGTCCAGCGGCAAATCCTTGTGGCGCAAAATATATTCAGGCGTCGCTGTTGACTGGCCGTTTCCCACTCATCATAATTACGCTGTTATAAATTATTCAAGCATTACGGTTGCTTTATCCTGAGATTAATCCTGAGATTTTTATTTTCGTTAGAAAACTTCCTGCAGTTAGATATACAGTGTTTACATACTCTAAGTCTTGAAACTGTAAAATGATAACGTAGATATAATTTTTTTTTTATAAATTATGGAAATTTTTGTCCCAGAAATTGAATAACGCCGTTTACACATTTAAACTTTAAATAAAATCGGCGTTTCGGATATAAAAGATGCAATCTCTGCGGCTGCGGTCTCTCGATCGTTCGCGTGGTAACAATTATTACAGCAGAAAGCGAGATTGAATTTAGAGAGTGCAGCAAACTCTGAAACTGTGTGGATCATTGAAAACACATGCTCACCCCTTACCGCAACGCTTGCACTCATCTTTGCCGCGACCGCAGCAATGCCGCAACAACGACGCGTCCTCCCTTTCCCCCGCTATACAGAACGGATGTTTCATTTGCGGACGCCATTATTGCAAGTGAATAAATGCCGCCGCTACCAACTCTCCGCCGCTGGGGTACCGGCCATTAATAACTCCCCGTAGGACGAATAACCGGGGACGCCCAAAGTGGAACGCCAGTTGGAACCATCGTTCGCTGCCGCGCTACACTTGGCCGAAGAAAAACATATCGCATTGTCACCGTGCTCTAATTAATATCGCGTGACTGTCGAATATCTCCGCGCCTCGATATCTGTGCGCGATTTTAGCGATTCTCGCGAGATGAAATCGAATTATCAAATTTAATTACTGCTGTAAAACATTAATAAGCTGGTTTTTTTTATTAACGCATAAATTTTACATCGCTATTATTCTTGCTCCATTAGAAAGAAATTTTAATGAGTAAATTAACCGTTATGTTGCCATTGTAGTTACGAAAAGAAATGATTAATATCATAAAAATCTTTAATAATTGAGCTATTCTGTACCCAAAATAAACTATGAAGATATATTAATATTTATCAGTGTTACAATTAAGGAGGATTTAATACATTAATATTATACATGAGTACAGTCCATTCTGCAGTGCAGATTGCACAGTTAGTGCGATCCATTCGCATTGCATTCGCTGACGTCCATTCTGCAAATATTTAAACTGCGCGAATCGAGATCAATCTACGCTTAATCCAAGCGAATGTAATCCTAATTCGGTGCCGCACTTAATCCAGCCAGCTTCAATCAGATCATATGCATCTGCGATTTTGGGAAACGCTCGGGCGCGTAGATCAGGTTTGAAATTCCGATGCACGCGAATTTACATCGTACACGCCTGATGTAGACCCTTGATTTAGCCGCGACCTCGCTGTAACTCGGACCTAATTTATATTTGATCCATACGAATCCATCTCTGAGGTATGGTGAACCCCAGCGTGATTCCGGGATTCAAGCTAATAAGTCGCAGGCTGCGATCAGGGGGTTTCTCTCGCATCTAAGATTAAAATCGCTTGCAGCCAATTCTCGAATGACCGATCCCCGAGTCTCTTTATGGACATCCTAATTATTCGTATTTATATACTAACGCAGACCGTCTCTTTGAACTTACGGCTTTAATATTAATAATACATTTTTTAAATATAAAATCTTGTTTTAACGTAACCTGCCGCGTATATGAGAGCTTCAGAGCTTGCACAGATTTCAGTTGTACCGCAAATGGCAAACTCATAATTTATTGAAACAAATAGTTGCCTCATTCTATTGCAGTTGTAAATGAACGATGTAAATGCAGAGGATATTGTGCAAATTCAAATAATATTTAAACAATTAATCGTATGTTAAATTATTCAAATAGAAATTTGCGTACATACGATACGATCAAAAATTCAATAGCGGGGGTATATAGCTAATAGTAAATAATTTTACCGCAACGCAAATTAGAAACATGATTACATTCCAATAATGATCTGGTGCTCGTTTAAGTTATTCAAGTCATTAATCAAACGCGAATATTGTATAAGGCTAGTCGTATAACTACCCTGGCTTATGTTACGAATCCGCGCGAGTGTGTATCTCGTTTTAATATTTTACTTCAACAAAAATTCATGCCGTCATTAATTCGGCATAAAAAACGCATATCGTGAACGCGCCTCATCGTAAATCTGCCACATAGAGGTCTGTACCACGCAAACCATTCCGCCACGGGACTGATGATGTTTTCGGGCACGCCAACAATGAAACTTCGTAAAACACAGCACATACACGCGTGCACGCATCACGCATCGCGACGAGCGCGCGATTTATGCGAACGTATAATGCGATTTCGGCTGCCAGCGCGCACGTACATGCTGTCTAAATGCCGAACCGCATGTCGAACAGCAATGTCAAACTCGATCAAGTTTCCACCGCACCTCGAAGCAAATATTTTCACCGCACGCTTGGCATTGTTCACTAAATTTGTTAGACGGCTCGCAAATGAGCAATCGCATGTAGATAGGAGTCATTCCGTTTTTATAAACTCATCACTTGGGGACTCTAACTGGCGTTTGTTAGAGGATGATTATTTGAAAGGAATAAAATTGTAAAGTCAAGAGGATACGACGCTCGGTAATGACTAATATAGTTTGTAGATATTAGAATAAAATTAATTTTTTAAAATTATTAATTTTATTTACACATTACGTATACATAAATATACAACGCATTGTGATTTTACGTTGACGAGTGATTCTATCGTCTAAAAATCATAACTGTTCAAAATGTCATTCAAATTGATATGTAATTCGGATCTCTAATTTCAACATGATTGCATGCCAACAACATGTTTCGTCATACTTGCATTTTTATTTAAAAATAGAAATACAATATTTAATTTTGGCATTCAAATATTTCGATTGATTATGAATTAATTGTGACAGATATTTTATTAAGTAGCCTGAGTAAATAAATAATTAAATAATTTTACACAGCAAGATATAAGAACCTAAGAACTTTGCGTGCAAGTTGCAAGTTGTCATTTTTCTTCAGACTCCGTCAGACGACAAATTAAAGAAGCAAGCGTGCAAAGACGCACACAGGTAGAAACTATTTCTTTTGATATCGACACACCGAGCAACAGCACTCGTCGCGGCTGTTGCAGCTGTAATGGGGTGATAACGACGAGACGAGTGCAAAACTTGAACAAGAGGGTTGTACAGGCTTTCAATGACCCGTGGAAGTAGTCTCGGTTCTCGCGTGTGTATTGATCCCTTACTTTTTTTCCTTAACGAAAGGAAAGTTCTTCGTTCTCCGGCTCTCGTTTCACGGGCTATCTCGTTTCAGCCGAAGGTATGTATAATTACACAAGCGCGGCAACTTGAAAAACGTCTAAATGGAATGTAGCGCCAGTAGTTAGCAACAATGGAAGTAATGAGAGGAGAAGATACTTTATCTGTGAGCAATATAGACATTCGTGGAGTTATCTCGCGAACGAAAGTTTAAGCGCTTATGAAAAGGAACGTTTTCGAAACTGTAATAGTCATGGAACTTTTAGCTTAATTATTTAAACACGCTCGAGATTTTATTAATAAAAGTTAATATTGAAAGAATTTAACATCTCTGTTATCTTGTAAATTTTTATTATGTTATTTTCTACATATTCTAAATTATTCTATAAATGATTCACATTTTTAAGATAACAATACAAATTGAAAATATTAACTTTGGGATTAGAAATATAATTTTGTCACCATTCCTAAGCTGAATTAATTAAATGCTTAAGTTTTATCACATTATTACGAACTGTTATTAACCCAACGACCCATTAAATTATTTCTTATCTCATTTCTTACGCACCTACATATATGCTCGATAAGATTGACGATTGAAGAACATCGAGAAGAACTTTTCTGATTCTAACCCATCCGACCGTCGCGTCGGCTCTACCTCGGTCGGTGGTGTAATGGCGTAATAACGACAAACGTGACTCCAAGAGTTGGGATAAGAGCTTTCAATGGTGTATGAAAGCAGCCTCTCCGCGTACTTTCTGCGCGTCTCTTATTTCACTCGAGCAGAGAGAAGTTGGGCTGCTTCATTCTCACCCGACTCCATTCTATGGCCGCTGCTGTATATAATTATACATAGGGAACACAAGAAAAAACTATCTACAGAACACTTCGCTAGATATATCCCTGAGAATCTCCACGCAGAGTTATGTCGCCTTTTGCATTGATGAAACTGTTACGAGAAAAATGAATTGTGTCGGAAATTAGGACAGGTTCGAGAACGCTATACGCGAACTTTATGGAGAATCATGCTTAATCTTTCTACTTAACTCGGCTAGGCGATTCCAGCAAGAAAGTTGTGCATAAGCATCACGGAGTAGCCCAAGGAATTTTTTTGTATAATTACATTACGCGAGATTGGAGAGAGCCGCAGAATTGCGCAGGAAAAAGTCAACCTTCATTTTCCGCCTGAAAGAGACTGCGTAATATCCTGAGAGATTTATCTGTATTTTTTACAGTACTGAAACTTTACCACAAAGGATATTGCGAAACTTTTGCTAACTTATATATTAATTGAAAGTATTATAAAGTCAGATGTAACGATTTCTGCTTTACTGCTTGATAAAGCGTATCTGAAGCAATTTAATGATTGAGTAAAGCGTTTAATAATTTGATGATAATTTTACATACTGTCAATTTTTTTCATATTGTCTTTAATCACAGTTGACGTAAAAAAATTGACAGAACAACATATCTATAATCTAATAGTTGACTAATTTGCTAATTCGTGCAGTGCATTATAATATAATACATTGCCCGCATACACATATACACGTCTTGTGCTTTGGATTTATCTATTTAAAAATAATCTCACTAAAATTATTCGAGTTTGTCGTAAATAATGGTATTCGAGACGAAAGCTGAAAATAAAGAGGACATTAAATTAAATTATATAATCTAGTTATAACATCCAGAGAGAGAGAGTACAGTATACTCACTTTTATGCTGAATAAATTACCGCATTAAATTCTTCATCGCTAGGTAGATTGCATTTTTTACAGTGTTATTATGAACCGATCATAAATTTCTTTTAATATATTCCAGCAATGCAGCAATTTTTTTTAATTTTTAATATTCTTTTGTAATACTCTCCGACAATGGTATAATTTTATAACAAAACTTATAATGCAGATTTTCCAAAATTTATAGTGCCATGTCTTTGGAATAATACATAAATCGGAATATCATGATTCACGATATTGCTACAGCGGTTATCTCACCGTTTTCGCAATTCAGCTATATTGCACAGCTGCTTTTTCCTTTTATTTATATCATATACCGCGTTTACACTGCCGTTAAGCGTACCAGCAAGCGCGACCATGCGATTCGCAAAAATTCGGAAAAAAAGAAGCATCCGTCGTCTGCCATCAACCGGTCGCCATAAAGCCCGCTGCAAATTTTGAAAAAAGCTTCACACCGCGTTTCGCTCGCATACGCGCGTCATCGCAAAGCTGCATAAGTTCGCTCGCGCGAATATTTCCGCGGATGCATTCGAAAGCGTTCCCGTGGCATCGCTACTACGGCGACGTGGTATTAAATTACACGCCGTACCGTGCGTGGATGGCCAACGTCATCGTGTAACGATATTACATTGAGTTTCGCACACGCACCGCGTTCCGCTCTCGAGTATATTAAATGCGAACCGTAAATGCTGTAGATCTCGCACGCGCAATGCCGACAGTTATCGCGAAGGACGTTATAATAATGCGCGTGCGAGTTATCGTCGCGTAATAATCGCGCGAGTACAATTAACTGCGATGTCGAGACTGTTATCGCTAACTGTCGGGCGCACTTGCAAAAGTTGTATTTTACAAATCATGCTGGAAAACAATAAAGGACAATTCTTATTATCTGACAGTCGAGTATGTGACGGACCCAAGAATCCGAAAATCCAGGAAAGCCGAAAATCTTAGGATTTAAGGACTTGAAGAACGGGCTCGAAGTATTTTACAAATATAGGGATCTATGAATGCAAGAAGTTAAAAAACTGAATTTCAAAGAATTCAAAAGCTTTAGTATTCACTAAAAAATAAAAGCATTTAAAAAATTGGAAGATCTAATTACAAGTCTAGCAAGTGAGAGAAGAGAATAAAAGTCTTTTTGTACTTAATGATAAAATAATATCTGAGAACTTGTCAAAATAATTTATTTACTTTGCTAAAATTTATTTAAAAAATAATAATGGTGTATCTTCTACGCTTTTTTTGCACAAGACAATTTCTCAGATATTGTTGCTTCGGGAGAAAAAGCATAGCTTATACGCCGATCGATACTGAACTGCACGGAATTAATTTTGGAACATGGCTCGATGTACGTGTAACAGCTGGTTATAGAACGCAACTTGTTACAATTTGCGAGTCATTAATATTGTAATAACAAGGGTCCAAAATGGAGGCAAAGTCACTGTGGAGGAAGAAAGAAAGGAAGAAACGCTTGTGCAAAATGTTCCGATGGAAACATCGTAACATTATCTCCACAATTTCAGCACTTATTTATTTAATTTTAAAAAAAGTGCATTTAACAGGCAACTGTTGTATAATATTAGATTATAATAATGAATTACCATTTAATATAAATGTTTGAATAGTTCTTAGGTAGAAGAAAAATATTAATTAAATAAAGAGTTTGTTTTTTATTATTTTGTAAAACTGATAAACTAATTTTAGTTTTTATAAATTTCTTTGTATACTAGGAAAATATTCCAATTACATTCAGTAGAAAAGATATAACTAAATCAGACGCGTAATCAGCAGAGAAGATGTAACTATATAACGGAGTTAGTGAAAAAAGATGTCATGGTCAGACAAGTAGAGTAGATATACCTATTCATTATAGGAATAGTAAATTACTAAAAGACGATCAAACACATGAATTTTTATAATATGAATTTTACATTTAACTATATTACATAAAATTACGTTTATGTTTTATACCATATATCTACTTCCAATTTTCTTCTAATATAAGCAAAAATTTGTATGCAGTTATGAATTTGAAAGCGATTCTATATTGGCATTACCAGCAATTACTCAGATTTAATTATATATCTAATTATCGAATATAACGTAAGAGAAACACACTTGGATAATTTATACATAATACAAACATATAATCTGTACGTAGTGAAGCATATAATAAGCTATCCAAAAAGTGTCGTGACAATACCGAAAAAAAAACGTGCGGAAGCGCAAGCTCCTCTCCTTCTTCGTTCCTATTTTCTAGCTTACTCGTCTCTCTAATATTAAACCCTGTCTCCGTCGTTTCTTCCTTCTTTTTATATCTTCGCTTTAAGCGTAGCATCGCTCGCATCGAGGAAATTTTTGCGGTACGTAAAGTCCACGCTCGAGACGTAACTGGCTTGCTCGATCTTGCTCACGGTATTGAAAAGGAAAGAAGGAAAGCCGAAGTAATAGATATATATAAGACGGGTTCGAAGAACGGGAAGATGAAGTCACATAATCTGCATGGCGTCGGTGTCAATGGGATCAGTCGCGGCATCTTCGGCGTTCTTTGAATTTTAACATTTCACTTCCGTGACTTGTTATCGATAATGCCTCTCGGAATCCTCGATAGCGCCGTTTTATGACGCAGACCTGTTTTCTTTGGAAAAATATCAATTTGATGATAATCTTTGAAAAAATTCAGTGCTACTCAAGAGATAAGATGTCGCCGTTATCTTCTTTCCCTGAATCTACTTGTTCGATTTAAACTAACTATAAGTAAAGAAGTACTTAAACGTCTAATAGCGTCAATTTATTTCTCGGAATCTTGACGTACAAAAATGATAGTACAAAGTTACAATAAAGGTAACGATAACGAAACAAATCAGTAATATCGCTCATTTAAAATATTATTTTTTAACATTTACCGCGCTATACTCTTAAATTAGTAAAATAACGAAATAAATACACGAGAACTGTTTAATAATAAATGTATCGCAATATGTACATTTTTTTTATAAGTAATAGACGTAATAAAGCGGATCACATGTTCTTTGCTTTGAAAGCAAACACAAACCATCGCTAGAAAATATCGCAGCAAATCTGGCTAAATCTCGAAAAAATAAGCGGCGCAAGAGGAATACATTATCGCATTGCCGCTCGTAGACATCATCAACGTGAAACTCGCGTCGCCGGAAACAGCCCGCGGCATCTCTTGCTCGCGGAGATTTAATGATATACGCGTAATTTCCTCTCGTGACGTATGCTCGAACTCGACTAGCTACATGCCTCTCGTATCCGCATGAGATACCGCCTGCTCTTTTTGCGTATCGCTTATCAAGCCGCTCGTTTCGCGCACTTTCCTCCCGTGTGCACCCGTGATTTAATCCTCGCAGGTACAATTTACCTTTAGCGATATTTCTTCCTGCACTATTCTACCTGATGCATAGAATGCAGTGACGAAGATCATGGTGTGGCATGGACGAAAGAAAATAGAATTTATTAAAAAAATTATATTATTGTTTCTTAGAAGCTTATAAACTTGTACAATACTAATGTTTATTTATTAAGAACGATATTCTATAATGGAAATTAACAGACAGTTTATTATGCAGTTTAAGTGCAAACAGCTTACAATTTCATTTTCAATTAATTATAAAAGAATGTATACTATTTTTTTTTATTTCAAGCAATTATCTTCAGCTTATTGTGTACTGTAAATTGGATACTCGTAATTACAATTAGAATGAAATAACAAGAAGACAAATTTCACTCATAACTTTTGGGACTCTTGTGAAAAATGTAAAGTACCGCCTTCTGTTCGTAGTTAAAGATCAGCTGAAATATGAGACGCGGGACAGCGTTATTGCACCACTATCTCTTATCTCACCTCATATGTAAAACGTACTTTTGTGATAGAATTTTGTACTTTAATATCCTGTTGCTCGCTGTTTTCCGCTCCCAGGATATCTCCGTCGGCGCAGGACACTGCAGCTCTCACGGGAAACCTTCGGACAGCCGTTTCGTTCACTCGTTTATTCGTTCGTTCGTTCGTTCGTTGCCCGTTACCGTACACAATTTATTTTCTCGGCTCTGCTCGTGATTTCTGCCGCATACGCCGCCAAGTCGTACCTTCCATAACTGCCATTTTTGTCGTATCTTGTTTGCAGAACGGAAATGGAAACGGAACGGATAGAAATTATTTCTTGCACATAATGATACGAAGCGTTTATTTATAATTGAAAGTTCAATGACTGATTATACTTGTATGGTGATTGATTTCTCAAAAATAGAAAGCTTATAATAATTTATAATAAAAAAATATTAATTTAAAATTTACGATATCATACGAGTATGTTAACGAAAGATAATACGTCATACTTCTTTATATATTTTTTTATTTTACGTCATGTTACTTCATACTGTGTATCATATTTCAGAAATAGACATCAAGTGCATTTTTAAATATTTCAATTTAACTTTTGTTGTACGTGCAGATTTATATGTAATAACCTAATATTTATGAAAGAAGATGGATTAATATATTAAAAAGCAAAAGATATATACATTGAACTTGTCACAAATATACAAGACAGATCTTATTACAGCGAAATGCTTGTCTGAGATGCGATAGAAATAAATTATGATAGAGACATAAGACATTCACGCATAATCCATTCTATCATAAGACCGAAGAGGAATTGTGTTTTGTAAATAATCATGCACGCGTTTCACGAGACAACGCGATAAGGCTATTCCGGTTGGACAAAGACAAATTATTTTTATAAATACATGAGAGAAAGAGGGTGCCGACCCTTTCCGGACAACAGGACCTGATATACAATAGGAGACAAATGAAACGCTGCTGCTTGTTGAGACGTACACCGGTCTCGTAATGTGTGTGTGTGTATGTGTGTATGTGTGTGAGCAAGGGATCGTCGAGGCCTCTAAAAAATTAACAAACCCGCCGTAGAGACGGCGCCGAGTTAATGGCCGCTGCAATATTCACTGGCCGAATGAAGTAGGAGCCTTTTCAGCGACGAGCTCGTCAGACGGTTCTCGCGATCGCGAGGCTGTCGTCCACGGTAGTTGACTTTAAAGTTACTCCCCCGCTGCAGCTTCTAACAAATTCAAGGCAACGAGAAACAACTTTTGTGAAAAGCCTTCTCTAATTTTTATACATATATAAGATACACAAGTCACACACATTTCTTTCTAAAATTTAGTTGTACGATTAATTCTGTTGAGAATCTCGTCTCTAAAAAATATATAATTGACAATAAAATTAATCATTACTAATTTTAACGTTATGTATGATAATAAAATCTTACCAATCTGTTATTTACTGTTACTTTAAAAAGTATCTTAAATTATAACTAATTATAAATCATTCTGAAGAACGACAGAAACATACTCAAACTGAATTTTATTCCACGTAAATTGAAGATATCGCATGCATAGCAAAAGCACTATCTCGCACACATCATCTGGGAAATGAATATCTTTCACGGCGATATAAATGAAATTGAAAGTGTCACATAATTTAGGTGCATGTTCGTTACTCGTTTCTCTACGGCGCGCGGCGGGAGGACAAGTTCCTCATGGACGAGATATTCTTTCCTGAAACGTCCTCGTAAGGAAGATGTACGGGATAAAAGTGTCAAGAGCGCCCTGTCTTGAGACATTTCCAGGGGAAACGCGCGAGAACGAGCGAGGTATAGTGAAAGAGAAAAGAAAGAGAGAGAGAACGCGCGCGCAACGCGCGAGGAGCATACGTCGTCCGCTCTAATATAAACCTTATCTCGTGAATTTTCCGTCATCGTGCTCTCTGTGCGAAACGCAACGACTCACCCTACGGCAGAGTTACTTGCCACTTTTACACACTTGTCCGGCATCCGCGCTGTGCCGCGCACGAAGAACACACCGGACCGTGTTATTATAATAAATTTTGCAATCCCGTTTGTGTAAGAGAAATGAGATCAATCCCATCTTTATGCATACGTATGCGCATGCAATTTGTATTCACTTCTCCCGACGTCTTTTGCATTCTGAAGAAACTGCTTTGTCGGAATGATAGCTTCGTAAAAAACAAGCTCGCGCGTAAACCTCAATGAAACTCTGTTATCCGCGGGACCCGTTTCCTAGTTCTCCATCTATTTCTCGACATCGTATGTAGACGTACTCTTGGTCGCGACACGTTCCTCTTCTGTCGATTATCCTTTGGTATATTTCTTCGCACACTATACAATCGTCGCATTGCGTCGCTGCGCGCTGGCGATCGTAAAGCACGAAACAACTTTGGAAAATATTATCACCCATTCGACCTGACGCGAGTCGTAAACGCTGTTCAGAAAGTGTCATGAATCTTGCGTTCTGTTCCATAAGAAGGAAAACAGGATCGAGACATCTTTTATCTGCGATACTCTTCTACGCGGTTATTTCTTCTCTACGATGCGCGCATGGTGTCGGATATTCCGAATGCATGCTACTTTATGAAGAAATATATTTATTGTCAGTGTGGCATTTTTATATATAAAGCAGTTATATTGTCATGCGCTGACAAATACGTTTTGATTACACAGTAAGAAAGAGAAAGAAAGAAATTGGAAAATTTCTTTCATATAGTAATGACGATTATTGTTTGCACGATGTTAACATGTATTATTTTAAGATTTTCATAATTCCTTAAATGTAATTACAGTTACGACAATAATTTATAAGCGTGCAATTATATTTTTATTATAATTTAAATAAGTATGATATGTACAATAACTAATAATGTGTTATATTAGAAATATACGTTACGTCAAAAACGTGATCCACGTATTCTGTCAACATGAATTGTATGTGCGAGCAAATCGATCCAAGTATCAAAATACGCTATCGTCAATATAGTATATTTTATATGACCTTATCGTCGCACAATTTATATCGGATATTGGACCGTGGCACACGTTTCGATGCTTATCGCACTCACATTTTGCGTAGTGATTTATACGGAAACTCGAATGTTTTAACCAACGTGACATACGAGATTGATACTTCTTCATTACAGTGTTGGATTACTGCGTTTTCAGTTTGTGTCGCTACCGGAGCTACATATCGCGCATAAAGAGTGCACGCTGTTGCACGTTCGAGACGCATGATGGATAGTCAGACGTAATGAGGAAAATACGTCGGATGCAGCACAACGTCAAAAATTGTTGCGAGTTCTACTAAAACCAAAATAAAAACGAGAGGTAAAAACGGCAAAAAATATTACGAGAATACTTGATTTTCATTGAAAAATTTGATGCACATTCTTGTTGTAGAAACTCCAATTGTGTTTAATAACCCTCGACTCATCTTTCAATCTTTTCAATTTCGAATCTCAACTACGAGAAATCTAAAACTATAAATCATTAACTGTAACTACACTGTAAACAATAAATAGCGATAAAGAATTTTCTATGGTGTAAAAGTGTTAAAATAACAAATATAATGTGTAAGATGTAAGGAAATGGGGAAAAAATCTTACTATTTCTTAAAGATAGTAATATACGTATAGAAATTTTCCTGATAATAATAATAATAAAATTGTTTAAATTAAATTAATAATGAAATAATTTATGTTACTATAACTATGTATGATATTAAGTTTGATTCTGAGTATTTCGCTGAAAATCTCTGTTTAAATAAAATTTTCCATTTCCTTCGTCGAGCTAACAATCCATTTCAAAATATTTTCACACCGGAAGAGATCAGATGAAGAAACAAAGAAATGTAGCTTGATAAAACAAGGCACTGTGAACGAACAGTGCAGCGGTGATAAAAGGGCAAACGGGGAAGAACTATTCGTAAATAGGACAGATGGTATATATGTGTAGTTCGCACAGCTTGATCGTGTCTCATCGCTTCCATTTCTGTATCACGTCTTCCTTCCGGTGCTCAGTTCTGTGATTTCTTTGCGCTACGACGATCATACTTTGACAAAGCGTGCGAGAAAGAGATGGACGACCTGCCGCGTCGCGAACATTAAAAAGAGACAATGAGTTCCTTCGCGTTAGCGATGCGAGAACGCGCGTCCGTGTAAGCTCGGACGAGATGGGCACGATACGTCCGCCGTGTTTTTCTCGTTTCTTCCCCGAGCGACACGGTGCATTTCGGATGCGTAAAGCAACGGGTTGTTTGTGGCACCATATGACGGGTCGCGGTGTCGAGCAAACTCGCAAACGTGGTACCTTCCGGTTAACGCGCAAAGCCAGATTAGAAATGGTACTAAAAGTAGTAATGCATTAATGAATATAAGGAGATTAAGCGCGCGTGTCTAGAGCGTTCACAAAACAGTAGAACTATTAAAAAGAAAAAGCTCCTATCTACATATTTTATTTTAAAATCCTAATGTTATACCATCTTTCTTCTTCTTTAGTACTGTTTTTATTTTTTAAATCCCATATCGTGGAAAAAACATATAATCTTTTACGTGCTTAAAGCTTTTAAAAACTTTATTTTTGCTTTAATTACAGTAATTTTTTTACATTAGAATTATTATCATTTTTCTGTGTGCTTGAAAGTATATATGTATGGGAAATTATATTGTTAACTTTTTTATAATTATTAATTTTATATTAGTTATATTTGATCGATACAAAGGAAATGTTTCTAGAATTCCTACAAATTCGTAACACATATTTAAACAAAATAAATATAAATTATAAACTTTGATATTGACATTGAACAAAGTTTAACACAAGCTATTTTCTATTTGTATGCAAATTTCTCTTCTCAGAGAATGTAACGTTAATCAAATTTACGTAATTAAAACTTGTTTAAACAAGCCTTGTGAAGCAAAACTTTGAAGACAATAAAGCCAAGAAGCGAATATTTGTTCATTAGAGAATTACGAAGCCGAATTCAGAATACGAAAGATGATTCGAGGTATAACCCATGAAGTATCAAGTAACAGAAAATTCAATAGTTAGAAAGTTGAAGGAATCTCTGTGAACTTCGTTTACCTCATACCCCTTTCGCCGAAACTACATAAAACATGCATAACATTCCGTTTCACATTATGAGAAAGAGACATTCCCTAGATAGTGAAATAAAATGCTTCAGCATACGCATATGTGTGTATTTTATGAAACAACACACATCGCGTCAATTGTCGAGAGGCACTCGGAAGAAAGATATTCGTTCCTGTTTTCTTTATGCAACTGGAGCGAAACGTAAACCGGCGGTAGTTTCAGCATGAAAATAATAGTATTTCTTTTCAGCCGACTGTAACTAACTGCCGAGTGCAAATTTCGCCAAAAGTTGGTTCACAGTTTGCCACACGTGGTCGCCGGCGAATACATGCAACGAATTCAACACCGTCACGTAACGGCGTTATTTATGAGGATGCAGTTTGTAGCCCGTGATTGCGGCAGAAATGGTCGGTATACGTTTGTTTCGGTATTTTGTCCTTCTTCCGGCTTAAGACACCGCGGGCTAATCCTTTTACTGGCTTGACCGAATCCCGCTGAAACGGATTGCCACCTCGTGTTAGCGTTGAGTTTTTGCTGGCGACCCTTTTCTTTCCATCAGATACCATTGTCTCGCCTAAGCGCTTCCACGGCGACGGACGTCGTTATTGACACGGAAAAACATTAGACTTTTTTTAACAAACCAGAATTTGGAAACAGAAATACAATCGGTTCAAAAATAACTTGAGTGGCAATTATTGTTAAAGCAGAGCGAAATATACATGTATATTTTATATTAAAAATATTAGCACTGTAGAAATTTACAATATAAATTGAAAGAGAATTTAAAAAAATAGAATTCTATATATATTTTCTTTAAGAATTAATTTTAACAATAAATAACTACATGACTTTAAAGACTGATTCGTTTTATTTAAATGCTGTAATAAGAGTATTAAATTCGAGAGTTCTTCCTATTATTTCTATAGATGGTAATTTGTGCGCTGAGTCCAGCATGAGAAAAATGGAAGCACCATATATAACAAAAGCGTAAATGTCAGCATACGAAACTAGTGATAAATGCAGCAACGATCACGCATCTCCATTGGGATATATGCATTCATCATTATTCTATTCAATGGTCCGTATTCATTTCCACTTTTTTTACGCCTTTTTTCATCGGAAGCGTTGCACCGCGTCGATCTATAATGCCGGATCCGAGACGAGCAATTTGAGGCAAGGGGCTAAAATATTCCGAGATATTTATAGTTCGCCTAATATTTAAATCTTTATAATAATCGTAAATTCGTTTTACAATAACAAACAAACTTTGTTTTATTTCACATAATAATTATTAGTTAATGAAGTACATGGCACATTGCATAATGTATTTTAAAAATTAAATTTACATTGATATTTAGACTTATATGACAAAAGTCAGAATGCTGAAACGTTTTTAATTAAACCTACTTACCTTGATTGTTATATTATAGATGAACTTAATAAAATAAATATATAGATAGATATTTCCGGTTGCAGAAAGGTATTGCAGCCATAATCCAGCGAATTATTATTATCAGGAGAGATCTGCAATGCCAGCAACACCCGTCGGAGGGATGATAAATGTTTGTCCCTATTTAGCCTCATTACCAGCGATTCGTTATGTCGCATATGGTCGCGTCGCCTCGTTGAAATACACTTTTACTCCTAAAAAGCATTACTTTTGATCTAGAATACGTTGTTGTTCACCGATGATTCTACTTTCATCTCAAGATATTATTAAAATATAAATATAGATATGCTACCGCTATATATATTCTGGTATTATACAAAATTAAAATAGATACGCTAGTAAATGATCAATTAAGAATTACAATTAAATTTTACTTCTGTCTTAAAGAAAAATGCTCTTGGTTTTAAGCAAAATATGTAGCATTAAAATGTAAAATCTCAAGAATGAAATAAGAATATTATAATAGCTACTATCAATAAGCACAACTTGTTTTAGCAAATGTTTTCTTTTATCTATAATAACTATTAGCAATGAGAAAGTAATTATATATTATATTTTTCTGAAAAGATATAATTGCATGACTTCTCGTATACAATTGCAAAAATGAGAATAAATCATATATGGCCACTTACGTGCGTATATGTTTTACATAATCATAGCTGTATGACTCCAACAATCAGATCCTTTTTAATTTCGCCAGTGTAATCCTATCTTGGATATTAACCCATATATAGGGAAAGCCCATTAATATCGAACAAGGCGACTCGCGGACGGCGCAGAGCCTGTCAAGTGACGAAGTCAGTACACACAAGCCGCATTTAGCCTTGGTCAGTTGATCCGAGATTATAATGTATGGTTCGCGTCCTAATATTGGATTAAAATGTAATATGCAGCGATGCGTACGCGCGCGAGTTCATAGATGAATCGCCTCATGTATACGTCCGCGCGTATGGCCATTAGAATACGATTATGCGATAGTTAATCACTTAATGGAAATATCCATATATTGAGATTTTCATTCTGGAAAGGATTAAGCGCTCATGACGGAAGAAGATTGGATTTGTACTATAAAAGTAGTGAGATAGCACTCGGAAAGTGCTGGTTTTGCTTTTTAGTGATATAAAATATAATACAACATCCAAATGCTAAGCAGAAAAGTCTCCCTCTCGTATGTTATTCCAGTGGAGAGTAAGAGATTCATCCTTCTTATTCTGATTGTTTGTCATGAAAATTAAAATTAAATAGAGCAGGCTAGAAACGAATAGAGAATTCAACAATCGTAAAATTATCCTTTCAATTTTGTAAAGTAGCAGAAGTGACATGAATTTTCGTCAATTCTATATCTCTATTTCTGCATTTTCCGCGTGATTTAAATGCCAGCCGTCACTTCTCATTAACAATGTTTCCGTAAGATACGCCGCTTAAATCGTCGAACGTGTTCGCAATTGAACTCTCCGCTCGGATATGCAGATACGCAGAATTCATAATTAGCGGTACAGTATTACGTGGCGCTGCACCTGAGCGCGCCGCATGCCATTTAACTCGCTCAAAAATCTCGTTCCTCACGGAACGAGGGGTTCAATTACGACACGTTCAACGATTCAAGTGGGCGCGGCATCACTGGATGTGATTATCGCGACGCGGAACGATGGAACTGTCGCACGGGTTCGCCCGCGTCATCCGGCCGTTTTACGACGAGGAAATCGTGCCAACGTGAGCCATGAATATTTATCAGCTTCGAGGACAGCTCGGTGGTGGCCTCGCAAGAGTGCCTGGCATTGATTCGACCGGCTCCGCAAGGTTCGGCATTGTATATACGGTGTTATTAGCGGCTTCCGAGTAATCAGCGTGACAATGTCGAGCTTATGTATTGTTTGTGGGGGAGGTAACAAGATAATGGATAGAGGATACGAACGTGCGTGTAGTTAATTCTGGCATCGCCAGATTTATTTCACATTTAAATCCCTTTGGGCGTGGCCCCCGCGGATATTTTTCTTCCTTCTTGATGAAATGCGATGAGCTGCAGAATATTTATCTTGGGCAAATATTTGCTGATTAAGGTTTACATTCTAAATACCTACATTACTTATAATTTCTCTGATCCATATTTAAATGCGTGAAAGATTGAAAAAAATCTTAAAATATCAGATTTTATTGATACCTACACCGTAAATAGTACTATTTACGTACATTTTCATAAAAGTGTAATTTGCATAATCTAAATCTCGCAAATATGCGTAAAAACTTGCATCTCTATTAAAATATAAATTTATCTCTATATATTCAGTTTTAAAATATTTACCGAAAATAATCTTTATTGAATAAAAAGTGTTCTGATGTACGTTGCATATCTACCAACGTTGCTGCCAACAACTTTTACAGAATTTAAATTTATATGCTGTTCACAATACATGAATAATTTATGATAACGTACACGTCGGATCGTTAATTATCTCTCGATAATCATATTTTAGTTCTTAACGGGATGCAGTAACCCGAGGCTTTTAAGCAATTAATGGGCGCCGTGTTAAAGGAGGGATATCGAAAGTGCCGGCGACGCAAATGCGATTTCGCGACATGGAAAATTGAAGGTCCCAGTCATCGCGCTCGGTGGAAAAAACCCTTCGCGGTTTGGCTTCCGACGGCTGCGACGAACGAAATAGATCATAAAAGTTTCATTAACCTGCTGAGTGCTTATGTTTCTTATTTTCAGCATTTTATCTTCGCATATTAAAAGTTGTTTTAATTCTACTCTAACAAATACAAAATAACGTTTAAATTAATAATTATAATGTAAAAATTATGACAAATCCGACTACTTCGGATATTTCGAACTATTTATGTTTCTAATTTTTTAAAATAAAATCGGCAGCTTGTTACGCGTTTCTACTTCGGACGCGTAAACTCGCACATGAGAGAAAAGTGGCCGTTCAGCCGCCGTCGCGGCTGAAGACAAACCTGAAGAGATGGTAGATGTCATGAAGAGGAAGAGAAAGGCGTGGCACTTCCGCATGCTCCATCCTCTCGAGGAAGCTGACGTAATTTCCACGCTGAATCAGCAGTCGGCGCAACCAGTCGGCGAGGCGCCGCGAGGCGAAAAGTCCATTAAATGTCCGACGAACAACGTCGCTTTTCTCCTTCCCTTATTCTTCACGTTACGTCCATGATATTCGTCACCGCGGCCAGTTTATATTCCTTCCAGGGACAGCCTCAGGTGCGCCTTCTGATTCTGTGCATCGATTCTCGCGCGTGAGGGACTTTAGCCCTTTATGGAAAGTTCCGTGCCATGCACACCTGACAACCTTCAGGCATAGTAATGCAGCGCTATAGCTACATTTTTCCGGGTGGTCAAACGATAATATAGACGTGAATGTTGTGCGCATCGAAAATGTCCACGCAATTTTGCGCGATGGCGAAGTACTTCGGTAAAATTGGCGACAGCCTCATACGTCAATAATTTTGATTCGTTACCTGGAAAATTTCACGAAAACGTGCCAAAAACGGCTGTTTATGGTATTAATTAATAATATAATTAATATTACGAAATTAATTCCGTTGAATTAATTAACTGCCGCACAATCGTCTGACTATAATAACGAGTTCCATGGATTGAAATTGCGGATCATAAAAATTTCATCATCGCGCGGAAGGTGGCCGACCGGCGTGAATTATTGCGAGACTTGCAGCGAAATTTCCCCAGTTACAAAATATTTATGGCTTCTTAAACCTGAATCGCAATATAGTGGAAATTAATTAAAACCATATTTCTCGGAGTACTTATTTAAGCAGGATTCTTTCGTTTAATTATATCTATGACAAAATTTGCAAGAAACACATTTGTATAAATTTTTATTATTAATAAAAGCTTTGACAATAAATTTTCATATTTTCAAAAACAATGAAGAAATTACAAAATTAGATATTTATTTTACAAAAAATATAGAGAAAATATGAAACTGTAATTAAAAATTTAATGATACAATTATATTTTTTATTTTCCTGTCTCTTATTTTTACTTAACTTCATTTACAGACGTTGAATTTGTTCCGATTATAATTTTTTACATATTTCATGGTTCTAACTTCTATCTCCTTGTATCTTCATTTGCCAATTATTTTCATGAATCTTTTCATGAATAAATTCTACGATACTTTCTGCCTCAAGCGGCAATATGTTAAAGTAACTGCAATCTGAGGTATATAATATAGTATTTTATCTTTATTCTCCTCTCTCTTTTTCTTACATAAAACTGGCGAATGAACAGTTCACCGTCCTGGTTTCTGATTACCATTGATCCTTCAAAGAGGGATCCACTTTGGATTTCTTTTAAGCCATATAAGCTTGCTCTAGGATTTCTCTGAAGTGAAAACATGTAACATCCGGTACATAGACTGATTTCACGTATTGGGACGAGTCCGGTAACATCTCGCCAATTCGTTCTCTCACGTTAGGATAAAATTTAACGACGCCCGTCTGATGTGCCGGGCTGACCAGCGACCACGGCAAACTACGATGCAAGTGCATCGAGACGTGCGGATCGAACTTTGGACGATGCACTTCGAAGAGAGCTCTACGGAGTTTCGAAAAGACAACCATTTCGCGGCTTGTCGGACGCCCTGACGAATTTACGATGAATATTCAGGCTTATTATTATCGCATATATTAGTCGCAAGAAGTTTTGTGTGTAACGATTTAATATTAATGAGTGTATAATAGTTAAGTGTGATTTTCAGTCAGTTTTCCAATAGTTTTTAGCACCCCATTTCTAACACGATTTCTATAGCCACGATCGATTATACATTATTACATTCGCATAACAAATTATACAATAAAGCTAATTGATCAACTACAACAAAACACAAAAATATGTGCATACTTATATTTTTAAATATCTACTAAATCGAAACTGTACTTTTTTTATATTGCAAATATTCTTACAACAATGGCAGTTTAAAAAAAAATTGTGTTTATTATACATACTGTCGATGTCGAATTCCATTTCGGTGAACATAGCGCGTTCTTGCTCATCCATAGTCGGATCTAAAATTTGTAAGTCAACTAATGTCCAGCTAACGGCCATATTGACAAAAGTATGAACGTCAATCTCTGTATTTGTGTCAGCCATTGTCAAAATCACATTTTCACACAACGCCTGCAGCACCAACATGCAAATAACCAAATCCAAATCGACACCCGCATCCCAAACTTGTTTTACGCTCTGCGAAATTCGATCCTTAAATTCCCACAAATACCTTCCAGCTTTGGCAATGCCTCGTCGCTTTAATAACTCTTCGGTTTTACCATGCAGATCGAATTTCCCGGGCAAAATGTTCCTATCAAAAAAGTTTCGAATTTTATTAAAATTCGTAATTTAGAAAACCGATGCTGCAAATTTGATGTTAAATTTATGATTTTAATATTAAACATTTTAGTTGTTATTTTAAAACAGACACTGCATTGAAATATTTCATGACAAACCTGACGGGCGAGGGAGGTCGTTTTGGTAATATAGTGCACTCGGCATCTTCGTCATTAGCGTAGAAAAGTCTTGGTTTCGGCATACGATTGTATGGTAGGAGTCTAAGGAATTTGAACAAAGCGATTGTGAAGAAGAGAAAACACGCGATCAGATCTCCGTGATTTCTCCTGGTCTGGCCGGAGATGAATCGACGGAAATCACGGAGAAGAAATAAGAACCGCTGGAGAACAGTCGTAGCTTATCGAGCTCCAAGCTCGAGTTTTTTTTCTGACAAAACAAAAGCACAAGAACAAAAGGAACAATAAACGGACGTACTGATTGACAATTAAATAGTACTATATCTAAGATGAAAGAGAGAGAGAGAGGCATGTAGTTTTATATAAATTATATATGCATTTTATATTATATCTGATAATTACACAAGTTTTTACTAATCATGTTTTAGAATATATGAAATTTACAAGATATAAAATATTGATATAATCTATTTTATTTAATAATTTATCTAAATTTTGATAAAACAAAATAGCATATCAGCATAATATAGAATAAGAGATCAAATCTGCAACAAATGCGGCAACAACGAAAATTATCAAGAAAATTGCCTCGATCGGTTCAATGCATTCAATGGTCACCATTTGCTACGACTGCATTTTATAATGTTTGTTGGTATCTTTTTAAGCAGGGTGCGATTAGATGGAAATTGTAGGAGATGTACTGCAATCATTCCGTTTAATTACGACTACAGCGCGTAAACGGTTGCGGGTTTACCTATTCTGCAGTTTCTTGGCGGTTTAGGTGAGGTAGTGATTGAGCGGAAATTGGTGGAAAAGTAACTGCGAGATTGCCCGACAATAGCTAGAGAGACTGATTTTGAGCAGATTGCCTTTTTTGGTTGCCTTTCATTGAAAATATATATTATATACTTTTTATAGAAGCGCAGTTAACGAATCTTCTTCATGAGTAAATAACACCAAAAAAGGTTTTAATTATAATAAAATTTTCTTATTAAACACGAGAGCTATATCTTGCTACTAAATAGGATTATTTTATGTGAGATTGCATTTTATTCGTAAAATGTCCAACACATGTAACATAAATAGAGATAAAGTATGTTTCTGAAAAGTAACGCGTTCGAGATTCACGCACATTTAACGAACATGAAGTAGCGCGAGCGAGATAAGGTAATAATAGGATAAAGCTGTCGCGCAAATAACCTGCAAATTGTGTTAAGTGACTGTGAATTACGCACGATCGATAGGATATTATTTCGGCTCTATCAGGCGCTCCTCCCCCCTCTCAAACTCACGAAAATTCACGGTCGATCTCGATAATGCTTCTTCATTCGAAAGAGAATTCAAATACACAATAAAGAAATTTTTATGAAATAGAAATGGTTGTTTAATCAAACTTTTGTTGATAACATACTACACAATTTTCTATTTAAAACAATTATTCTAGACTATTATCTTTTTTAATCTATTGTTATATTCCACGACATCATTTATTTATCCATGCAATAAACTAATAATAAAGTAAATGCATAATAATATAGAATAATAATATATACAATAACGTAAATATAAATTATCTACAAAACTTGGGGTTGTTTGTTAATATTGTAATGTATACTTGGATTTCATGAATTTCACTTACATTTTATCAGAAGTTTTCGCGCGGAAAGTTATTATCGTTTATGCTGAGGTATGAACCTGAGAATTACATATCTCTATATGGGTAAACATCGCTATATACATAGTTTTCCCATTTAGCAGTCCATTAAACTCTCAAAAGTAATCATCTCATATTATGTTGTAAAACTTGATCTCAGCAGTCACTTTTCACGCATAAATAAAGGTAAAAGTCTAAATTCTGCTTATATTACACTTAATTGTATCTAAATATCTTGTTTCAAAAGCATTTCGCAGCAAGAAATGTGTTCTTATTATTATGAACAAACTGATTCAGGATAAACAATATAAATTAACTATCACTTACAATTCATGAGCTAAAAGTGGATCCGTCATGTTAGGATCTTGATATTCGTGATCGTTCCTGCTCGACAACATACTTTTACAATATAACGGCGTTTTATCCTTTTCCACATTGTGGCACTTCCGATAATCCGTTTCGTCCTTTTGAAAATCCCCCGTTCCACTCGTGATGATCTCCTGAATCGCGAGATTCGAGATAGTCGTGCTGTTCGCTCAACTTCGGGGCACTCTGCAACCGGAAATGAAATCCGTGCACGTACATACGTTGTGAATGACGCCCTGCGAAGTCACCTTCTTGATCAAAAGGAATTCCGTTCGCCAAATAGCCTACGAACAAAATATGCAGTTGAAAGACTCCCGGTAAAACACAGCAAACACTATATTCGGTTTTTAACTTTTTATAAAGGTTAAATATTGCTATAAAACGTTTAAAATAATTACTATCCTATAAAATATTGTAAATAAATGTAACATAAAATTTCATAATTTTTACTATTATAATTGTGATATATTTGTAAAATAATATGAGCTTTATTTTCACTAAAATATTTTTTCT
This sequence comes from Temnothorax nylanderi, assembly GCF_030848795.1. Taxonomy (NCBI): domain Eukaryota; kingdom Metazoa; phylum Arthropoda; class Insecta; order Hymenoptera; family Formicidae; genus Temnothorax; species Temnothorax nylanderi. The sequence goes on along the minus strand of NW_027249064.1, from coordinate 1,082,590 downwards.
ATTAAAAACTGATGCTTTATACAATTTTCTAAAAAATTTTTGCAATGGAGATTGTAATTTTAGACGACAAATAATTTATCGATCAATTTTGGTTAATATACATGATTTTATGCGTTTAATAAAAAAATATTGTTTGTCAAGGAATCAAAGAATCAAGGAATTTTAAAGTATCAAGTATCAAAAGTTCCAAATATTTACAAATATTTCTGTAAACATGTATTGTAATTAATTGGGATATTGGATTCAATCAATCGAGAATTACTGGTATAAAATCGCAGAAGGAACCCACAGAATTAGGTAGTTCGAACTCAACTATCGTCAGTCGCGGAATTTGGAAAAGTTATTCGTGAGTTATCAACGAGAAATATCGCGCAAAACCTGCAGCAAAATGTCAAATCGACAACGATTGATAGAGAGACCATTTATGGATGGATGCACGCATCATGTATATCGCTGCACCCACGCGTTCGTATAGAAGCTACAATTCTCGGTGCAACGAATTCTCCCAGGATCGCGTTAGCATCGGTATTTGCATCCAAAAATCACGTCGATGTTACGTCTGCGCGGATGACGATTGATAAAACGCGCAACTTGCACGAAATAAATATCGAAGTGATATTTATCATCGATTTGTTCAAGCAATATTAATTCCTAGATGTTATATTGCGCGAGATAATCAATTTTAATAACTGAATGCTCGACTAATTTTAATAACTGTTTTATCTTTAGCTACGACAATGCTTTCTTTATTTGAATCAAATATTTAAAGTTATAGAATCATAGAATCATTTGTGTAACATTATTGCAATGTCGATCGTTAAACTTTAATTTTTTTTCTTTTTTCAAAGAGATCAAAGAGATCTTTAATAGAATTTTTCCAATCATATATATACCTTTTAATATAAATTACTTAGTTTTCTTTTAATTAAATCTTTAATAAAAATATCCAGAGTACAACGGATAATCAATTTAATTTAGTTTATATAGAGATTAATACTTCAATAAATTATTTTTGTGCATTTGTGAATAAAGTTTTGCTGTCAATGTTATGGTTATATTTAAATCGTAATGCATTAACGATAAAAATTTACAGAGTATCTTTTCCTGATATGGATGGTAAATCGAACCCACCCGCTTCGCAGTATAGTCGAGTAGTCCAATCCTTGCAGAGCCTCGCAGATTGCTTCGCTCGTTACTTTCGTATCTTTGCAGGAAACATCGGATTTGCTCGCAACTTTCTCCGATCGACCCAACATCAAACTTTTTCTCTCGTCCGTGGCACTCTTTCTAAAATTCGAACCGAGAAGATTCGCGGCACCTCTGTCGAGAGAGATAATCTTTTTCACACGCCCCAAATACGCATGCTGAGTCACGTTAAGATCGACAGTTCCTCTTGACACTTGTAGAAAATTCTTTTCGATTGGTAAAAATTTCTAGTGCTTGCACAAATAGGAAGAAACGGAGCAAATTATAGAAAGAAATCTTTCAAGACAAATCCTATTTCTTTCCTGTATTTATATCGAACTACAAAACAGAACTTTTTGTCTTCAACTGTGATGTACTATTGGAAAATTTGATCATTTCAAAATCTCTACATTCGAACATATTCTGTAATCACACAACGTCAATGATTTATTGGTTTATGCTGAAAAACATTCGTATTTGGATATTTAGGTTAAATGAGACAAATGACGAAAAAACAATTGCAAATCAACTCCATTTTTATTAACGACTCGACAAACTTTTTGATCATTAACATTAGTATCTGCAGTCAAGCAAATTATAATTTAATTTTCAATAAAGTGTAAATTTGTACATCTAAAAATATACCACAAAAATGACGTGCTAGAGTTTTCATATTTTTGCGATTTTTTTATAGACGGATAAAATTTTGCTTCAATAAAATAACGTACATTAAGATAATGTAACAGAATTAATTAAATGAAATATACAAATGTAAAAAAGTATAATAAAAAATCAGATATAGTAATATTACTTGTGGTGTTTGTGTATGTGTGTGTGCCAGCGATATGAGTTTTATACATATATTGAATATATATTTTATAATTAATACATTGGAAGAATTACATTATTACATTATTAAGAATAAAAAGAAATATTAATTAATATTGTTAAAATTAAAAAATTTATTTGAAAAAAGCATAGAAAAAGATGAATAAGTTTAATTTAATGAAATAAGTATAACTAATGAACGTCACAATATAAATCTTTCAAAGGAAAACACTTTTAAATAGATAACAAACACAAATAATTTCCATTAATTGTAAGATTTAATCAATTAAATTTTTACTTAATAAGCTAATAATTAACTTGACGTTTAATCGAGATTCTGTTGATTCTCTCTATCTTAAACTTTACAGAAAGAAAGGTTCCAAAAAGAATTATTATTTCTGGTATAATATAAAACTGAATCGAACGATATCGACTCTTCATTATTTTAATTAAAAATAATTTCAGATTATTTTAATATAGCACTAAATTAATTTTATTATACAAATATAAATTTTATTCCAAAGATTGAATCTTAATACAATTATTATAATACAATGAAACATTTATTAAAGTATTCATTTTAGAATTATCTAATGGATTTAAATTTAATTTAAGTGCGACAAATATAATTATATATCGTCAAAAGATATTATCTCAATGCCCTTTTAAAATGTAAACCCGTATTGCCCAGTTGCCAACAAATCCGCTCATTCGCCACAACGATCTAGAGAAATAATGAAGCTACTAATTCCGAATTTAATTTATAGCGTAAGGTACAATTACAATTAGCAATATAATTAAAATCAACAAAATATCGTCGCAAATTGATTGAACAATACATTAGTCTCATTAGCTTAATGTTTGTTAGTTGACTCTGTATCAACAATACAACGTGATATACAATTAATTTTACTTGATTATTATTATCATTAACAAACAAGATAAAGAATTGAAATTGAAAAAAGAAACGGAAAGAAAGGACATAGAATTTAGAAGGGCTAAATATATAGCTTTCTTTTATCAGTATTAGTAGCAGCGTAAGCACGCATAGTTACCATTAAGTCGGATTAGGCATTAGGCCATTAGGCGAACAGAGCAGGACTAGACATTGTGCTGTTACCAGTAAGAACGTAAATCGTAATCAGTGACATTGATCACGCTAATTACGAGATCGTCGCAACACGTATTGTCCATATGTGATATACGTTTGTATGTGTGCGTATATGTCTGTACATGTATATGTGCGTGTTCAGAAGCAAAATTCTGTCGGTGTGCGAAATATCTGCGTTCGCTTTTTCTCGTGTCCGTTAATTCTTTGGGAGGGCACTTGAACGAAATAGTATTAGTTATAAGCTCTCGTTTGAAGTAATTACGTGTAGCCGGCTTAGCGCCCCATTGTTGGAAATTTCATTTCCAATAATCACGTGAAAAGGCACCTGCGGGTGAACGCAGTGTTCTTAAACGCAATGGAAGATCGTTACGTTGCGAAAATGTCTCTTCCGTACAAAAATAAATTCTACAAAATTTATTTTAAGGATTATTGGACATTTAGAAACTGGCGTCGCCAGTATTGAATACAAAAGTAATGCCACGTCCCGTAAAAAAAAAAATAGAAATCGAGGCGGTCTTGATACATATATATGTATGTAATTATTTATCAAGCCATTTTACAAGTTTTTCACATCCTCTTCCTTCTCCGCTCTTTGCAATTTTGCTGATGAAAATAACTCAATCTTTAAGCAACGATAGAGATTCAAAACACCGGAAAATTATGAGGGGGCGATAAGAGATTCATAAAGGGAAGCTGTCAACGATATACGGAAAATCGATAAAAGGCACCTTGTGCAACAAAGTGTGTTGCGTATCGGTTTACCGAATCATAATCGCGTTAAAGTCTGACTCATCTGCCTGGAAAATATTTGCCGCAGCTTCGTTTACATGGAAAAGGGACATGCGTCTGAACTCACCACCGCTTCTCGCGCAAAATTGAAACATGTCACATGAACATTAATGCCACTTTACAGCGCAGAATTTAATTTGACTGTTATTAGAGATGCGTAATACTCATTTTTATTATTTACGTGGCAGTCGAAGACTATAATTTATCAAAGTAAAAACATGTGATAAAACTCTATCTTATTACACAAACATGTAGTTAAAAATTACATATTTATACATTGTATACACATATTTATACGAATATATTTATTATTAAAAGTATTTAAAAATTTAGATATATTTGCAAGTTGTAATAGTTTATAAAGCATATAAGAGCATATGAATAGTTTTAAATAACTTAACTTTTTCTCAATAAAATTCCACATAATGCATGTACATTTTCATATAAATCCCATAACCATGTCTACACAAAAGACGGCAAGATATTACTTATCGGAGTGTCTCGTTAAAATATGGTTAATAAAAGCCGTCTACGTGCCGCCGCTTTGTGCGCGGACCTTTTCGTACTTTGTCTATTACGATCGCGTCGCACTCTTTTGCACTGCCTGCCGTTATTAAACCGTACAACACTTCGTCTGCGTGAAAATGAACCCTTGCTCGCCTCTTCGTCCGCCTATTTCTGGTCCTGGCACTTCCACCAAATGCTGGAAACGCGCGAAAACCAGCTGGATTTACGGCAAGAACCAACGCAGGAAGACCAAAGTAAATAGTCCTTTAAAAGTGCACACGGCTCTCTGTATGTACAAGACATCTATATACAGATATACATAGTTCTATTATACATAGATATAGAAACACATAAATACATTTATTAACACACCAGAATTCTAATTCAAATTTATAGAAAGAAAGCAATTTTTAAGACTATGATTGCAAAGACATGGAAAATAACAGTATCTATAAAATAATATACGCAATCTGTATTGTCAAATTACAAATTAAAAATAATATCGACATAATACGTAGGTTGCAAACTTAAAAATAATTCAATATGAAAATAATAAATTTAATAAAAATAAACATTATTAAAATAAAATACGACAAAACACATGTGAGTATACACATACATTCTATATATATTATATGCATATTCTGTAACTATAAAATAATGATAACGTAACGTATGTAATATTTCTAATAATGTTGAACATTAATTATTAAAGAAGACAGTCGTACTCTGCGATGGAAAAAATATTTTAACGTATAATGAAGACTTTGTATAATAATGCGTGAAATAAGAGAGTAGCATTCAGCAATGGAACACAAAGTACAAAAGGGCTTTCTCGTCGAGCAATGTTGAAGCTTTTAATCGCTGCTGGTACTTACACAAAAGAATTCAAGAGGCTCGTGCTCATGTAATTCTCGTTGAATCTTGCTGCGGGCTCTCGAAAAATTCTTTTATTATTTTAGTATCTTCGCAAAGGTAACCGCGATTTATTCGCAAAAGTTGACGGCAAAAAAAGAGTCTACGAGAATCTCAGCAGAAAAATATTTTTCTCATATTCATACGCGTGAAATAAGAGAGTTGGTCGAAACTCCGTCTCAAAATCTCCGTTCCAAATTCTCGAAAGATATTCTTCATCGACCGTAAAGGTACTACACGTATATTCTTTTCACATTTTATCTCGCGTCATATATTTTTACCATACACTGTTAAATATTAAAAGATGAAATTTAAACCAATATATCTTGAGTTAAAAAACATTTTGTTATTTTTAACTATACCACGTGTGTTGGAATTTATTATATTAATACAAAATAGTATTATTCTAACTTCATTGGTTTTAGTTAAATTAACAACATTTTGAGTAGAAGCAGTGGTGACATACCTATAGGAATGGTTAAAAATGACTCAAATTGAATATAATTTTACATTACAAATTTAACAGTGTAAGATTGCATATAACGTGTTTGTATTTTCTATAAAGCTTATTTATTTTAAAGAGTCATAGCCTCAAGCAACTCTTTTAGAGAATTTTGTCCCTATTTCTTTTTTAAATGAAAAATGAGATGGGTGCATATCAGCATTTTTCATACGCCCGGCATATCGAAAAAAAATTCCCCTGCTATCTTTTTACACTTCTCGCCGCCCTTCTTCGGTATTGCAAGCTCGCGAAGGGTCGATAATGGAAATACTCGAAGGGCATAGATGAAATTCCTGCTCTGAATCCAATAGTGACGAATATCCCGTATTTAAGATCGTCGAAAATGTAGTCGATTGGTATTTGATGAAGTCGCTATTGAGGGAAAAGAATGCTTACATGAGTCGAAGCTATTGCTATATCCAGGCGATTAACGACGCGATGGAATGTTATTATTTGTCGATCACGAGCGCTCATCAAATCAGTAATGCAATGTATTTCATATTTCACATAATTTTAGCTTTATATGATTTTTTAAATAATATAATATTTGTCAAATACAAGTCAAGATGTACAATTTGCTAAACACTTTTCCCTTAACAGTTTAAATGTTTCTTCAAATTTAGTCAAATTAAACTTAAAAATTAATTAATTGGCTTCAATAATAAATATGTCTATAATTAGTTACGATATCATGTTTTATATCCATGATATTAAAAAAAAAAGATTTAGAGTTCATGGAAGTTTATACTATGCGACTAACGAATACGTATATAACGTATTATGTGCCAATTAAATGACGCTTTGAATCGATTATTTCCAAACTAACAGTTGAGACGCTCCAGGGTCTTCCAATGTTACGTCTGCCAGTGAGACGCGAATTGAATGCACAAATGTATTGCACATAGGTATGTCGAATCACATAGAACACAGTCGAATCAGGGTCCTTTGTTAAGGACAAATCTACCACCGCGTTGTGCAATGGTCCATTCCGAGAACCAATTGAGTTAAGGCCGTTTGTGATGGACGGAACGCAGACGAGGAATTCTCTTCAGGGCAAAGTCGATAGTAGAAAACGGATAACTTACCAATGGTGCAAGTAATAAATGCGTAAGAAACCGTGAATACAAACTAAGATTTCAATCAAATCTACGTTACAAGATAGATTTCACTCCATTATGATTCCAATATTTTACGTAAATTTGATACGTTTTAGTAGCAATATTTTTTCACAGACTAGTTTGTGATACTTTATCTCTACGTATAATTCTTCTCTAGTATTTTTATGTAAATTTATCAAAACACTATCGTATATTTACAAAGTCAATTACAATATTTTTTTATTAAAATATTTTGCCGAATTTAATATAAAATAACATTAAAGGAATCTCTTTCTCTTCTTTTTACATAATATTAATACAAAATTTATAAATGCAAGAAATTAAATGTATTTAATAATATATAAAGCATGAGGTTTAGAAGATTCCAAAATTATATAAACTGAAAGTTTTTTATGAATACAAAAGCTTTTTATATATGTATAAGTATATGCTTTACTTCACAGATTTTTTAAATTATTCACTGGTTTCGCAACTTATTCATATACACATCAACAATTCACTTCCCCCGAGATCTATAGACGCGCATGACTAAATTAATCGTAAATCTCATTTGGAGTTTCCCACGTTTGCTCGTCGGTGTTAAGATTCGCGCCGAGAAGTCGCGGTGACGACGAGTCACATTGAGTTGGCGAAACAGGGGCGACGTTGGCGTTCAACTTCACCACGAGATGAGGCATCGCGAGCCGCCGCCGTCGCCGCCGTCGCCGCCGCCTCGTGGGCGACTAATTCAGCCGACATCGAAAGCTGAAAGCAAACTAATCCAAGTTTTAGCATCGCGGCGGCATATGAGGGGAGGTTGCGACGCTTCGCAAACTCGTAAACGAAGATTCGTATATAAGCGGAGCGAGCCCTTCGCCTGAGCCGAGCAAAAGCGACAAATTGCATCCGGAGCAATTGACTGGAGCGCTTAAGTTCCCCAACGCCGCGCCGGGCGCCGAGACTCTTCGAGGGATCGTGAAGTGCGACGAGACCGATTATCGAGTGCACCTGCTACGCGACGATCGATCTCGCTCCCGCGCTCAAGAAGAGTAAGCGCGTCGAGCGGGCATTCTAAATTCCCTCGGAAAATATTTATTAGACTCAGCGGGAACGACCGTCGAAAGTCTCTCCGAGAGGTTGAACCTGCGAATGACGTAGACTTGAATCCGCCTGTCTTCATAAAATTAATCAAAAAATGCCTGTTCCGCGGCGCGCCACCTGCTATCCGAAGTTACTGTCAAAGCACTTCAGCGAAATTAAATTTTTCGGTGAAATTACTGTCGCTTGCGTAATATGATGCAAAATCGGAATTACACTTCCCGTTACGTTCTCATAGTATGGTATCGTGAAAGCATCCATAAATGCAATCCATAAATATTTAATTTTCAATACGTTTTACGTTTGCATGTCATATAAAGTGGCTCAACAAAGTTCAATATTAGGCAGTTACATATTGCATTGAATATACACCAAAAACGCAAACCATTGCGCAACCAATGAAATAATATTTAGTAACAACGGCACGTTGAAAGGTAAAATTATACCACAAAGTTAGTTGATGAAAAAGTTTCCTCATTCAGTTACATTTCTAAAACTTGAGCTGCATAAAATTCTTGCGTAAAGGAAACTTTGTTTTCTACTTAATGCCAATATCACTTTATTTCAAGAGAAATTACGTTTCTCAGAACCTGGAACAAGAAATTGAATATTGAAAGATGAGAAGTTACGATGAATAATGACTCTCGGCATATTTACTAAGAAAAAAATTGATTGCAAATTCGCTCCTAATATTTGTTCCTAAAATATGTTTTGGCTTGGACATCCCGTGTGTGTAATGGATGGATCTAATATGTTAAACCATGTCCACTTCGGTTCTTCGGTTATACAACGATCGCGTGAAGAAACAAAAAATACTTGAAGATCCATCGAGACACGCTAAACGGATGTCACTTTGTTCAAAATTCGAAAATCCGCTATCTAGCATCCTTCGTTAAGTAAGCGACACTGGTTGTCGTCGTCACCGGCGTCGTCGTCGTCGACAGAATTTAATTACACGACGGTAAATTACTAGGTAATCGAATTGCCGGTGCCTAGGTCGCTTATGAAAAAGCAATAATCAGTGCGGATGAAGTCGGCGCAGCTGCAATGCGGCGCGAAAATTTTCAATGAGTTTACTCAAATCAAGATAATTTCGCAAAAATTCCTGACGAGATCACTTAAATGTCACTTACTTAAATCAAATTAATCGTGCTTGCTCCCCTACACATAAACAGTGAAATCAAATGTACAATTTATTTGCATAAACAAAATCTATTGCAGTATATCTATATATTGGACATTATTGATTACTTTTATTATAGTTTCTATTATTATCTTGTATTGTTATGTTTATATATAATATATATATATTTTTTTAAGTATTATATTATTATGCATGTATATTATTATTGAATTATAAACGGATGCAGTTATGCAATAAAAGGAACTAAGCACCCCCCATTTTCGTGAATTTTAGTTCTGCATTGCAGTGATCATAAACAGGAAAGAGATTTTCTATAAAAACATATACAATACATGGAATTGTATTTGAGGAAGATTATAGTTTGGTCATTATATTTAAGATAACGTTGGCACAGAATTTTGTTTCTAATATTTCGCGAAATTAATTTACTCTAGCGTAAAGTTTTGGAATTAGTTCCGCATTGCAGAATTGCGTCCAATTATCTTTATCTTGAGATGGTATTCTGTAAATTAGCACTGTTTGTGTTTTCCTCTTTTTGCTTCTTACCGTTCTCGTGTACTCTGTGAATAATTTCCGACCTTGCTTGACATTACATGTATCATGGGATTCAATTGTCGCAAATAATCCGCGCCATCCCGCCTGGATTTACGACTTGGTCCCTTAAATTCTCGTTAACGTGATTAGGAACGTAATTATGCGACCGCGACATCCTCTCCGGCAATCAACGCCGATGGGCAAATATGGCAACGATGATGTAACCGGTGGGAGGCTTGAAGGTAATCAGACATGTAAATGACACCGTTACCTCTGAGATTTGCATTAATTCCGCTAATCGTTTCCATCAACATCGAACGCGGATTCGCGGGGAAGTTAAACATGTAGACTGTCCCTCATAGAAAAAACTTGGACTTTCCATGGACCTTCCGCAACGAATAGCAAAAGAATATAAGCTTTATCCCATTACTATCATTTTATCATTTATTATTCTTTAAACTTTTTTATTATGAATGTTTGCTGCCGTCAAAAGAGATTGCATTAATTCAAGCATTCAAATCTACTAATTTTTCTATTACTACAATCGTTATCTTGCAAATGGAAATAGCTAATATTCAATATTTACGAATATCATAATACTGTACAAATAAATTTATTTGTCGTTATATTTTATTGAATAAATTAAAAGAACTTCCCTTCAAAAATTTAATTTTTAGAGATATTTAATAATATGAATATAATTTACTTATCTTTAATGTCAGATACAAGGATCTTAAAAAATATTTTTATCCTTTAAAATGCAATAATTTTAAAAGAGTCTGGTAATAATGGATCAAAATTAACGATTACACCGTATTGCAATTAACATCAGACAATATTAAATAAAGAGAAGCGGAAACAAGATAAAATATTTTGAGACTAGGTCCTTTTTAAGTACACGCGGATTACGATATTTGCGTCGTGAATAAGTTCGAAATTCGATAGCAACATTAAACATAAATACGTGTATCGCAAAAAGCACAGACGAGGTGAAACAAACATTGAAGTCGTGAACAAGTTCGAGATCGAAACCTCGTTGCCGAAGAGGATTTGCTGCTCGTGCGCGCCTGTACATCGGATGTTTCCAAGCGTGTACGCGAGGTTTACGAGCAAACATAGCGGCGTCCCCCTTGGTTTGCGTACCTCCGTGTAGCGTAAACCGAGACCATCGTGCGCACAGACGGTAACAAGAAGGCAGGAGACTTCCAACGACTTGTCCGAAGTTGCAAACTGCAGATTGCACCGGACCGACGCGACGGTCATATAACGTCTCGATCTAATTGCGAGCAATGTTTCTCTATCCCGCTCCCCCTCCCCCCCCCCTCGGCATACCGAGATTTAATACTAATATCGCACCCGCAGTTATGCAGATGTTGTCTCCCGCTACTAGGTAATAATATAGGCAAATGCATTAAGGTAAACTGTACGTGATACATAATCGCACTGTAACAATCTTATAGACGATACACTCTATAAAGGACGGGAAGGTAAATGGAGAATAAGAGTTATAATGATATATATGACGATAGGACAAAATTCTTAGTTAACAGAAACGGAAATGAGTTTTAAAAAAACAGAACGATATTGTATTTCCTATATTTTTCTTTTTAGAAATATTATGAGCGGATATAATTTATTGTTTGTGTCAAATGCGCATATTGTGACGTACAGTTTCATTTTTATTAAATCTATCTGTAATCCATAATGCACTTTGTTTTAAAGTACAAAGTCCTTTTGTTCTATCATATATGAGACAGTTTTTTAAAACCTTGCGGTAATCACTTTTTTATGTAATATTTTTTCCAATAGCTTCGATCACATTTTTTTCTTCTTCTAATTTTTAAAGGAACTTTGAAGCTATCTTTTTTATTCCCTCTTCTGTTATTCGAGCTCTTGCAAGATTCATTAGGAAGTCCAAGGGCAAAAATAAATCCGCCGGCTATATAAAAAAAAGCTCAGGTCCAGGATGACCTCCGACACCTTTCGTTGCGCGTGATCGTCTTGTTAAGCCGGTGTTTTGCCACGATCTTCTGGCTCTTGTACTCGACCGCTCTCGCGTTACGAGAGTAGGGTCTGGCTGGTTTTCGATTACCCATCTCGAGACCGCCGATATACACCAGCAATGCATTCCATTACCCTGTAACTATACGGTGGCGACCCACGTAAACCCGCTAATGGTAGGTCTGTTTGTATCTTTGTATGCGTACACCCGTGCATATCTAGACCCGGAATGTAAACTACCGCATAAAGCTGATTTCTGCATTCGCCATCCTCGGCAGGCGGGATTGCCTAAATTGTATTTCGGGCTTCGCGCAACTTAGGCAAAACCAGTTGGAGTGTCTACTTAGGTATTGACAAGTATGATCTACGGCAGCATATACTTTACAATATATGCGCAATTGTTGTGTCGCAGTGTACATATTTCTCTTGAATTGCGAAGTGGCGAATTGCTAGGAAGCTAACCCAATGCCAATGATATTGATAGAATAAGCGGATTGCGACATTTTTATATTTTCATCATAAAAAATCAATTTTTCATTGATTTATTTGCTATTTCTTTTGTATATTATTTTTATAGTTGCTTATGATTGTCTTTATTAATCTAGTAAAATTTTCAATCTTCGCATAGCGACAAATATTTCAGCTTTAACCCATTAAATATCCAATTACCAATATTTAATTTTGATAATTAATTAATGATTAGTTTATTCTTACAATTAGTCCATCGTGTTAAATATTACGATTTAATTTTTTTAGAGTGAATTTTATTATTATTTCTAATATAATCACTTACTTAATTGTAGTAGAATAGTTTTAGTTAAAATTTTTTGCGAAACGGTTGTTTAATATTGCCGACCAGTATTTTCGCTCGTCATTATTTATGTTTGTGCTTTTCTTTCTTTTATCACTTTTTTTATCGCTCAGTCTTTCTCGCCTTTCATTAAAATTTGCGAGTGCATGCACGGCGAGTATACGTCGAGATTTATGAGAGTGGCAGATCTTTAAGAGAATTACCTTTTGCCAGGTGGTGCTGCGAGAAAAAAGTACTTCTCTTAAAGGTTCTCGATACTGAGGAAAACACTGAGAGAAGCTCCCAACAAACGCCCTAAAAAGGATTACCTACGTCCTCCTACTTCTGAGAGCGCGATACAAAACTGCGCCGTTAAGCCGGACGCTTAAATCGACGTACTCTACCTGATAAACGATACTTTTCTTCACTCTATATTTTGTAAGTAACATGTCGGAGATCGTGTAAGAATTGCGCGCGAAGTAAGGTACGGAAAACGTGCCGAAAATTCGCTACAAGATATTAATAATTGTCTAGTTCAGCCATTAGTATCGAGTTCTTCAAACTTTAATTAGATTTTTGAAAAATAGCTCAATTGCTTTTTAATGATTAATGAGATTTTTGGATTTTAATGTGTCGCTAAATATTTTTATTTCAAGGTATTATGTAGCGCTTGACACTATAATATTTAGCGTTTTATAATTATCGGGTACTCAAATCCTCGAGTACTAAAATTGTTGAACCTCTAAATTTTTTAGGTCTTATTATTATTTTAAAAGAAAAGAATCTTTAAATTAACACATTATAATATTCTTGGATGAAAATTTTTAACCATTTTAGTAAGTTGCTGAATATTTTCAAAGTCTCAAATTTTATATTTAAAATTAGAATTGTATGTCTCTTGGATGCTCTTAGGAATTAATATATATAAATAATCATCATTTTTTTACAAGAGTGAATATTTGGATAAATTAATCTTACACAATATACATAACATACTTATATATAATCCATATGCAATACATATTATTAAATTAATAAATTATATTAAGAAAACACGTATTGGTACTTTGATCTCTGTTTTCATTATTTCATTGACAGATCAAATAATAATGCCGCGTCACGTAAACTTTAAACCTCACTATTCTCTCGCCCGTTCTATGGAAGTGGCAGAGCGAGACTCTTCTGGTTCAGACGAGACTGTCTGTCCCGAATTTTCTATCCCGCACAAGAGACACGATGCCTTTCATCCCGAAGAAAGCATCGTCGCGAGTACGGAGGCTGAACTTTGGCTTGATTACGAATTGAAGGTATACCGCGCGATTCTCGCCCACGCTCGCTCTCGCGAGGGGACACGAAGACGGAGTAAAGGGACGTCTGTCGGTCTTATAACCGACTCCACAATGTAGCAGCAAGAGCAAGATAGGAAAGAACAATTTTATCCGGCGAACAGTCACGTGTCGATTAAATATGTATGACCACTGTGTGGCACTAGACGAAAAGCGGAGAATTGTAAATCAGAATCGGGATTGAGAGCGTCAGAAAAGTCGTCGACAAATAGTGGAAACCTGAATGTATGTAAGCTACGTGTTAAGAATACATATGTATATATATATATATTTTATATATGTATCTATAAAGGACGACTCTCTCTTGAGCAAAACTTCGTAACGGAAGTGGCCGAGTACAGTTATCGTTATCGATGTACTAGGCAAGATTATAATTTAATATTTAATTATACATATATTATAATCGCAAACGCGATGGTGATTTATTTGTTAATATCGAATATGTGTGTTTCGTGCTGACACTTTCTCGTGATATTTTCGACGAACAAAGGAAAACGTGATTCTCGAAAATTTTTGCAATAATAAACATTTAAAATCATCGTGCAAGTTATATAATATCGGCATTGATAGAATTTTTATAAATGTTGCTTTATGTATCTCTTTAAGTTTCGTTTATAAATAAATTAAATATTATAGGAAAGCGCTTGAAAACTATAATGCCAATTGAAAAAAAGACTTTTACTTCTCTGCTGGAAAAATAGAATAAACTTGATATATTCAAATAATTTAAAACTATTTATCAATTTTTTTTCTTTTTATCGCTGACTTTTTAATGCTGAAGAAACTTTCTAATGAGCAGGAACAAGATCCAATACTTCAAAACTTCGCGTCTCCTTACAACGAGCTTTGTCAGAGAATCCGCAGGAGACTTGTAATACTTTCGACAATGATAAAGAAAAAATAAATGTTATTATTACTAAAATTTAAATATTATTACTAAAAATTATAACTAAAAATAAATATTATAATCGAACGTATCCGTGACTAATCTATGACAAAATACAATTTCTCTTTTTGCTACGTGTATGTAGAACATTAATAAACCAACATCCGTCTTGTATTATATTTAATAATAATAACATTATTATTATTATTAAATATATATATTATTATATTATTTGTTTAATAGCGCGACGTAAGTAAATCACTTAAGAGCAAAGAAAAAGAAGATAAAAGAATTGAAAGAAATATTTGTTAAAAAATTAATCTATATAGAATAAGGTAACAACGACTTTTTAGTGAAATGCATACTCTCTCCGTTTTCGCCAACCTTCGGATTGGCAGCAGTCGCAGTACCTCCGATGTAATCTCAACGAAAATATTAAATTAACGATCGATATTTCCTATTGTGCGGCTATCTAACATGCCGGCGAGATGTGGAAAGATACATGTAAAAGAAATGTGATGTCGTCGCGTCGCGACGAGATTGGGACTGATTCCGGACTCGCTCGACGAACAAGAAAACTATTACAGCGACATCAATTTCTGCGAGGTGTCCATTCATGCGAGACAATATCGCGGCGGTGGCGGCGGGAACGTTGTTTAAATATTGAGGCATGCCGGCGTGGCACGGCTTATTAAAGTTTTCGCAGACCCTTTTTTACCGAGACCGGGAGAGGAAAAAAGGAGTTTTCTTGCGATATCATGCTTGCGGGCGTAGCTTTCGCGAACGACTTTTTGAACAAGACCTCCTGACCCGTTTAAAAGTTTCGTGGCTTCTCCTCTTCCTACTCGCTACCCTTCCTCTCTCTAACTCGCTCCCTTTGCTCCTGTTTTTTTCGCATCCTTGTCACGAGTGTCCAACTTTCGTGAAATGTTTTCCCTTTTCTTCCACTCGGTTTTTCCTGGAGAATTATTATTGGGGCGGACATTTTAAGGTGTTTCCGTTGCACGCTGTGATCACGTCTAAGTTTGATCGTGTTATGCAGAATCCTCGATAGTTCTATAAAATTGGTAATTTATGTACCTTGGCAAATCTCAATGATTTTCTTTTAATAGCTTGTCATGAGCGTGACGAGATTAACAGTAATTATATTAATAATTTATAATTATTAACTGTGTTTCTGACAAACACACAAATCTCTTATACGCAAATTAGTATTGACAATATTTAAATATTATCTGAAATGCAAAAATATCTGTATATTCGCATTATTTGAATATATATAGCTATTTGCAATACAATTAAGTATCACACCATGATGAATATTTAAGAAAGGTTATTTTTAAACGTTTATAATATCTCTTAAGGTAAATTAAATTTTAAAAAGTTTGCGAGTTCTCTCTTAAGAAGCAAAAGTATCAAAAAAATGAAATGCTGGAGCAATAATATTTTAATTTCGGGTTGTATTTGACGAATGCATTGAAAACATTCTGTTTTTTCTTTCATATTTAGGTGTACAAAAACACAGGCAAGAAAGTTTTGTTTCACTTTATTCAGATTTCAAAATTGTCTCATCCGCGAATTTCAAAACTATCTTTCATTATTTCTCGAGTCTAAGACTTGAAAATATTAAATTCTTGTATCTTTTCGTCAGTACAGAGACTTTTCGCAAGGGATACCCTTCTGTCTCGCCAAATCGCTTTCAGAGGCGCAGGAACTCGAAAACGCCATTATCGCAGATACCCGTGCCTCATTATCATAAGCGCGCGATTCGCGAGGCTCGGCACGGCAGCTGTTAATCGTCACGTTCCCGATTCCCTTCTCGATCGCATTTTCCCGCCGGCTATTAAATAATTAAGTGCCGGCACTTAATTCGACCCAAGCGAGGCCTGGAACGCTGAAGAAGATCGATCCACCGTAACTCCAAAATACTTCCAGGGAGACGCGGTGAGACTATGTTGTGCTCGATAATGAGAAGTACTCAGCGAGAGCGATGTGTAATTAGAGACGATGGCGTGCGCCGAATGATTGAACGTGGTCGACAGTTCAGTGAAACGCCGCGTACGTTTCAGCGACGGAAAGAATAGTCCCGATAATGAGCGACACTTCGGCGGTCTGTTCCTAGTTGGATTTTGACGAGTGATTTCGTGAATAATGAAGAGCTGTCCTGAGAGTATTACAATAGAAATCATTATTTTCCGAATAGAATATTAACAAATTTCTCGTCAAAAGAAACGAGTCCGTTCTTCAGATGTCAAATTTTCCAATTAGAACTGAAAAAGATAGAGATAGAGACAGAAATAGAGAGAGACACACAGAGAGAGAGAGAGAGAGAGAGAGAGAGATGCAATTTTATATTTTAAAAAATTATAATAAAGTAAAACTTGACCGTATATTGGCGTTAAAATCTTTTATCCATATAGTAACGTTAAATCTTTTATCAAATAACATTAATGAGCTACGTAATATAATATAAATTGCTTGATTAATGAGAAACTCCGTAAGAACTTATAATTAATTAAGTTTAACTTCATTAACCACGTTAACTAATTAAACAGGTGTTATGATAAAATATGGCGAGTTTATATTTCATTTTTATGATTATCCGCAAAACATTACATTTTCATAATTTCTGCGAAACGTTTAAACTTAGTGCAAATAATGTAGTAAATACAGCAAGATTGCAAAAAAACGATGGCGCATTGAACCTCACCAGATTGTACCGCATCCAGTTTCTACTATTGTGTTTCTATCGTTGCCGCAAGGATTACAAGTACGGTTCATTAAAAACGGTTGTTACACAGCAGCGAGAAGCGTGCCATATGTACCTCACCTAACAACGGTCAGCGGAAAAAGGAATGCGGGAGAACAAACTTCTACCTCTGTAAGAATTTCCAATAAACGAGTTACACGTGTGTCGTTATTTCTCGTTTCGAGTAACAAAAGCTTCACTTTTTTCTTTAACTATCGATTTGCAATCGGTAGTCGAATTGTGTGTCTACATAAGATTCGTTTGTTTCATTTACGTAAATATTGTTTGCCAGTGGAATGTGGAAATATACTACGAACACTTGTGTGTTCTGTTTGGCTTTTTTTTTTTTACGAGCCGAAAGGGAGATAATGAATGACGATTGGCGATCTGGTCGTTTTACCAAGCACACGATCGGATCAAGCGACTACTAATTTTGCATATCGCGCAATTCTGCGAATGGATGAAAGGGCGTTTAATTACATCTCTTCCCGCGAGTTGGATTATCGAATCTGTCCGCAATGAATTTTCTACGAACTGCTCGGATCACGAATGCCATGTCACGAACTCCTAATTGATAATTCGAATCGCACGTAATTTTTTATGTAAAATTCTCACTTATTTGCGTGTAGCCACAAATCGCGACTGTACCATCAGTTTGAAACATAAATGCGAATTAAGTTGTAAATCTTTTCACCGTGTGATGTTAAATTTTACTCCAATGCATTTGCATTAAGCGCATCGACTTGTTCACAGTTGTTTTATCGCACGAATTTTAAAGGTTTTTTTAGAATTTTTACAAGAAATGGAATTGTTGTTCTAAATAAATTGTATATGTATTAATTTAAATTATTGAAATAATGTCATTGTAATCAGAATGTGTGTAATCCATCAAGTTTTATTTTTTATAAACTTTTAAAAAATTCTTGATATTAAGCTATTTCACTATTTGCAATTAGGATTAAATACTTGCAAATTGATACAAGATTTATAAAAAATAAATTTTTCAGTTTAAAAAAATTATCATTGTACATAATAACTGCTAATAACTTTTCATAGTTCTTATTAATTGTAATATGTTGCTTGATAACTCGGAAAATTAATTAATAACTTGGAATTTATACGTATTTGTCAGTTCTCTGGTACATAGCATATATTGAAAGAGACATTATAAATTCAAATCGTTCGAAAAAATTAATTTTTTCAAAACTCAGCGCGTTGCGACCCAGAATATAACATACAACCCAACATCTATCACGCGCACTTTTCGCCGACCAATTTTCAGCAGAGCCCGACTGCTCGCGATTCTGTATGGGGGCACGTACGTAGTGCAGAGTAAGTCATAGACGTAATATTCAGGCAAATCCTGTACGAGTAGTCTCTTTCCACGTCAGATGTGTATTTCGCGTGTTCGGAATTTGAAGATGCTACATGCGTACCTCGAATTTACGAAATGAACGTATATTTCAATGTGTGCTCCCCAATATCACACATTGGCCTGGAAAGTACCAGATGCATATAAATCTTATTTTTATAATCACACGGCGTTGATTTTGACAGACGTCGAGAATTTGATTTAAAATCGATGCTAACCTTATATGTACTCTTCTCATTTTGAATAATATGCAATAATTGAATTATTTAAAGTTTAAAGATATCTATGATCTGTATATTTCACAATCTTTTGTCTGCAATATAAGTAAACAGTTAACAGGCTTGGTTTAAATCGAATTCAGCATCTACCTCTGGCGCTTCCCAGTTGTAACATGGGTGGTTTGTTATTCCAGTGCGGAAGGGACGCCAACGCTGTTCTCTGCCAACTTTGCGCACGGAGTTATGTCCTCGCGGGCAAATGCTGCGCATAACTTCGCCACGAGTATCTGGCCTTACTCGCAGCTACTCGAATGCTGCGGCATATCCTGCGGTGCGGATAATATTGAGTTATACTTGACAATGCATACAGCTTTCTGTGATATCAATAAGCGAAAATTGTTACGTTAACGCGTACGAAAGAAGAACCACAGTTGTTTCTATACGAATTCTTTAAATTCTTTATAAATACGACTATTATTTTTGTGATTATTTGAAAGTTACGAATACTATTGACTGGATATCATTGGATTATAAATAACTTATTGTCATGAAAAGATATTACCGATAAAATCAGGATATTATGAAATATTAAAAAGTTTACAATGTAGAGTAGCCACACATAATTGTTGGCGATAAGATGTTTATATTAAATTTATATTATATATAGATATTTATATTATATATTTGAAAATAAATAAAGTCGATCTTTTATAAATTTTGATGAGATTGTATACTACGAAAAGGATTGCAACCAAGTTGCTGCCCCCATAAATAACTTTCTACCCCGATATAAAATGAATCGATAAAAATAATAATGCTCTTCTTTTCTTCCCGATAACTACCCCGGTAGTAGTACTAAAATTGGGTGCGCAAATTCGTGCTGAGCGAATCCATGCAACAATATTTCACGTTTGAAAGCACCGTATGCTTTTCCGATACCCGGCTGGTTTGTTTTCCTGTTTGCCTACACAAAGCTCAGCGCTATTTTCACATTTCAATCTATCCGACTGTAGAAAGTCGTTACACGAGTGCAATCGACTGTTCTCGTAAGCAAAACATTTTTGTGTTTTCGCGCTCCACCTACGAAGAAGCATGTCCCTTATACTTCATACGCGTGGCATTTGCGGATTTAGACATTTCCGCATAGATCCCTAAAAAAACGGAAGCCGAAAATTCGGTTTGTATCAACGCAATATACGTCGATTCTCAATCGTTTTATCTTTCAAATAATATTTACACATGCGGATCAAAACAAGGTGAATATATAGACTAAACTTTAAATATCTGGCAAGATTATCGAAAAAACATATTATGAATTCCGTTTTTAAATATTATGGACGACCGTAAAAATATCTTTTTATCTTTAATATATTTAATTGAGTTTAATAAAGTATTTTATAAAATTGAGAGTTTCTGTCTGTGCAAAGCATTATTTGCTTCTTTATATAGAATTGTCTATATAATTTTATATAGAATTATATAGAATTCTAATTATATTAAATGTCATTATATTAAATATCAGGGTTTTGTCACTAAAAGTGGCATTTGATAAATTTTAGGCTAACACAATTCCTCAAATATTAATTACCAAGTAAATCTAGGCGATTTGCAAAGCATCATTTAGCACCGACGCGACTAATGCACGATCGATCGACGTAAGTTTTCCGTAAAGATCGTATCACACTTGTTTTGCCCGGTCCCAACTGTGTGCCGCAAATTTATCGGAAATCAAGTTCCCTTTAGACCTCAGGCGTTCGGCGAACTTTGGATCGCGCGATTCGTGCGTCGAAGATGCGGTTTACCACCATCGATTCGAAACTCGCGCACAACTCCGGGCACCGTATCAAAGTGGTTTTCGAGCCCGTCAATCCGTTACCCTTCCTGCGACATAATGGTGTTAAACATCAAGCGAATGTTGTATCACGGAGTTAACACGTTCTACATGTGAATTTTGTTGCGCTGTCAGCGCGAGTATTTTTTTTCTGTGGATTTCAAGTGAAAAAATATCTTCGCTGTATCAACATTTTTAGACGGAATTTTATCGCGCCCGTATGAATATTGATTACAGAACTGTATCACTACGCAAATTGAATTCGATTGTTGCGGATAACAGATTTGAATTTTGATGCTTTTTGTCGAAAAAAAAAAAAACGGTTCGAAGAAACACGCGGTCGAAAACTCGTTTGACGTCACGCAAAAATACACAAAGAGATTTTATTTTCACCGTATCTGAAACGCCTCAGTGAAATGTGTGTATTCGTGGGTGTGCCCACCCGCCGCATGTTATGGAAAACTGATCGACTTCCCGTCAATAAACCGCCATTCTACTTTCAATACGCAATACTCGCGTATAATGTGGATTTATTTTAATTAACGTCAGTTCCCAGTCAATCATATGTAAAAAGCAAATTATTATGCACATCGACTAAGCATGGCTAAAAATATTTTAATTAGCGCAGGTTAATACACCGAAACAGGTCTCGATTATCGACTATTGCACCTGATTGCTAGAATGGAAAAAGAAAAATCGTATCGAAACGACCGGATTCGAAACGGGAATAAATTTGTGGCCGTAATTTGGTAATCGCTTGGCTCGAAAGCGATTAAAATCGGCGGTATAGGGTTTATAACAATAGTTCGGTTAACGGTACGTATCTGCGGTACGTAATGCAGTCCCGACTGCGAACGATTGAAGGTACTTGTTAGCCGACTAATTAGCGGCGGCAAACGAGATTAAATTACCGAAAAAGAAGGAAATTACGTAGATGCACATAGAACACGAGATGCAAAGAAAACGCGGAATACAGAGAAAGAGAGATATAGGAGGAGTGAAAATAGATAGAGAGAGAAAGGGGAAGGTCGAGGGGAAGAGAGAGAAACAGGGGTCGTTTTTTTATCACGCCTTTGTGCGTGCATAGCAGTACATAGCGCCTCACGCGTGGCAGCACACAGTGAAATTAGTTTAGACCGGAGCTTATGGTAGGACACAGCTGAAAGAAAAAGCACTTGCGAATCCACGGTAACCGCATGACTTTATTAAACCGTGAGGCAGTATTGTTGACGTTTCTCATTGTGGAAGCTTCTGTGTGAACGTTCGTTGGTAATTAGATCGCGAGAGATGCAACAAAATTTATGTGTGTGTGTTTGCAAATACATACATTTAATTTATTAAATATTTTGTTTCTATATTTATAGGAATAAATAAATAAATTATAAATGTATATTTATATTAACTGTATGTTTGTCGAAAATATTGCTAATAATACAAAAATATAAACTAAAGTAACGTTTTTAATAATAATGAAGAGAAGGATGTTTGTTTTGGATGAAATACCACTTATCGCTTTACACGTGTGTTCTGTTAATCATTCTAAAAAATATCATCGGTACTAAATTTTTATTAGAGTTGCCAAATTATTGCATCGCAAATTGCATTCTAATTAAGATCGAGGGAGTCGTTAAACATAAAAACACTGCGTTTTTTTCCGTATATAATTGCATATCGGAATAACACACCGAAATTACGAAAGTACACGAACGATACTCACAATCAGCGAAAAAGTTCCAATCTGTTGATTTACGCGAATTCTGGCAAAGCTATCGAACGCAAAGCGCGACTTCGAGCTCTAGAATGGAGAAATAACAACGCGAAATATTTCCAATCTCGAAGTTTCATGCTCCAAGTTCTCGCATTGAGCTATCTTGCCCCCCAATGCCTGATCCTTTCCCACGTCGCGCCCACCATCCTTTACACCCACACACAAATTGCATCCTTTGCACCCCCGCCCCCGCTGTGCTCGCTACGTATGAATCCTCTACCACGGAAATAACAAAGTTCCCGGGACTGAAAAGTTCGCGACAGTTTTATCTTTTTTTTTTGCCCCGGTTCTTTGTTTCTTGATCACGTGTGTCACACTTCTGTGACCACTTCACCCTTTGCCTATCGCGTAATTCCACGAACTACAAAGAATTATCTCTCGCATGATATCTGGCTACTCTTTAATAATATATGTACTTTAATAATATAGTATATGAAGTGTTGAGCAAATATGAACAATAGAATACCTAATTAAATAACAGTGAAGTTTTTTAGCTCAATAGTTTCCCATCAATTAATAAAAAATTGTATACTGCTATCAAAATATCACAATTAACCGTACTTGTAAGAAGCCTTTTAATTAAGATTACAATATAAATATTTCAACAATAAACAGAACTATTTATTTATTATTAAATCAGTAAAATTTATTAATTGAATTATTTTACACAATATATTATCTCTTATTTTCTAGACTAGATTATAAGACAATTTATGATTAATAATAAGTCTCATACTTGTTATTATTTATACTGCTGAAAAATAAAATACGCGCCTTTTCTTCTTATATAAGATAAACGCGTCATAAAAGAAATGACAAAATATAATAACTTTAACAGAAGCACTAACATTTCTTATAACGATTCAACTCTGTTTTGGGTCATACCCAGAATACCTCAAATCCCTTTGCCCGCATGCCAGATTCCTACCTCCAGCATGTGAAAGTCTCATACATAATTTACTCCGTATCATATACGGCGAGTGATCTGCAAAATTAACTTAAACACGAGTGTGCGCTGCGCCAACTCGGAAATGTGCGAGAAATATTCACGGAACCGGGGCGCGAGAGTGTTCGCCGAAACGACCGTATCGATTACGAACGGCCACAATCTAGGTAGCTGCAATTCGGCGCGCGTACCCGGGGAATCAAAACACGTCACGGTAAAAGGAAGGGAAAAAAGGAAGCGGAGCGGAATAAAGGGAAGGTTCCGTACGGATTCCTCCATCCTTTTGTCTCGATGTTTTCTCGCAGGACTATCGCACTTCACGGGCGCTTCCGCGCCGCGGCCGATGCTTTACCGGATTGCGCGCCCGAACCACCATCCATTTGCGCCGGTCGTCGATTTTCCTCGGCGACAGGAATAGCGCGAAAATCGCATCCGCTTTTTTTCCCAGGGAGCTAAAGATCGCCCCCTCCCCTCCCCCCTACGAAAATACACGCCGTTAGTCGCGTAAATCCACTCACCGATTTACGTATTACCATGGGGCGCAGCGTCGAGTAATTTATTCGCGCGGGGTTGCACGCGCGCTGACATTTTTCTATCATATCGGAACCATAAAACATTCGCCGTGACAGATCAGCGTGACGTATCCTCGTGACAAGTGTCGCAGTTTTGACGGGAATATTGCCACTGACGTGCCTTGCTTACATGTGTAATGCCTGACCGTCGCAAATCACGCTGGCCGCGCGGCGCTCGCTTGGACGCGTCGAAAAATTGCAACTGTGACGAGAACGCGTCGCGCTCTAAAATATGCACCGGCGGTATTTTTAACAGCGAAACAAAACTGGAAAACCACATGTATAGAAGGCACATC
This sequence comes from Temnothorax nylanderi, assembly GCF_030848795.1. Classification (NCBI taxonomy): domain Eukaryota; kingdom Metazoa; phylum Arthropoda; class Insecta; order Hymenoptera; family Formicidae; genus Temnothorax; species Temnothorax nylanderi. Next base: position 1,058,105 of record NW_027249064.1, on the reverse strand, counting down.
TCATAATTTTTATTTATTTAAATTGTCATATGAATATTTAAGCTGCATCCGAAATTTTATAATTAAACAACACGAACAGAATTTAGGATGTAAAAGTTGAGGAAATCAGATAATTTACGCATGGTAATAATGAATTAAGTACGCGTGACAAATTAAATAATATAAATACAAATACTATTATAAAATGACCATATACAGAGAATAAAGTTTTTTTCCTGTAATGGCTATATATAAGAATGATGACATTTAAAGAATCACAGCTTCATATGTTTTACAGAGTTTTTACACCTAATCGCTGATGCTCTCTAGCGAGATTCAATGCTCCAAGAGCATACGAATCATTTCTCTGACCATTGCCCGCCATCTTCACGTTTCTTCTATCCCTAGAGAAATTTCCATGAAATATTGCGCTCAGTCACGTAACATGAATTGCGACCGTGGAATTTCCGATTCACTTGCCTTGTGTTCGCGCATTTGCCCCTGAATTTCCACTTACATGCACCCGCTCTATCTGGAAGATCATAATTGAAAAATCTGAAAAAATCAAATAATATCTCGAAGAGAAAGATCTTCGCAAGCATCTCATCGTGATACGAAATATGTATCTATTTCGATACATACATTTAATATGTGTCTTATGCGTGCTGTACGTGCGTCGCGCGTATGAAATGCATTTTTAAAAGTACTTTCGCTAAACGTACCCTGATCTCGCATAAATGTAATACATAATTCTATAAGGGAGACATATGGCAGAAATTTTGCAAATTTCCGTTTCTTCCGTGCCGTATAAATTCTCGACGCGTTAAAATGCATGCCGCCGTTCGGGCGGAACGACGTCTTTGGAAGAACATCTCGAAGTAATTTTTCTTTCCAGCAGCGAGTCCCGGCGAAATGGCTCCAGCAAAGCTGGTTGCGGAAAGATCGAGAGTCTTCGATTGTTTTTTTAGAATTTTTTTGAGTTCACTCGCAGTAGCAGAGAGAGAAAGAGAAAGAGAGACAAAGCGAGAGAGAGAGAGAGAAAGAGAGAGAGAGAGAGAGGAAGAAAGAGAGAGTCCGTGCGCCGCCGCCGTGCAATTTCAAACGTTACGATGTCCCCGGGGAAGCGAAGCTACAAAGTAATTTTTCCCTCGCCTCTCTCTCTCGCTCGCTCGCTCCGCTCGCTCGCAGGATATTCCCGGTGAAACTTAAAAGTGCCGCGAAACCCAGTTTGCCTCGCATGACCCCTTTTGAAGCTCGCCTATGTAGTTCAAGCACTTGAATAACGAATGTAACGATGTTTCCCGTCCGTAACGTACGACGTTCTATGACGTTGTGCGCGGATACTATATAATACTCGCGTAAACTGAACCACGCGCTCGATATCGTATCGTACGTTCGCAATTGTCCCGAAAAATTCATGGATATCAGTGCGCGTTTGGAGAGCCGAAGCGCCCTTTTATGCCAAAATGGCTATTAGAATTCGGATCGCGACTTAAATCGGCACGTCGCTTTTTTATGGCCAAACGGCGTCGATCGCCAAATTGACGCGTTAATTATGAAACGAGCAATATCGCAGCTCCACGTACGAGCACGGAATATCGAATCGTCCACCCAATTTAACCCTTTGCGGCCGCTCATTCGGCGAGCCAGATAGGATCAAATTATCCATTCATTACGAAATAGCGGAAAGTGTGCGACAAAGCGAACTTTTAAAATCACTTTTATTATCAAAATATTAATCGAGCAGAAATAATTACGATAAATAATAGGTAATGCTTTTTTAAATCTGATCGTAAAATTAACAGATATATTTATCTATTGATACAGCAAAGTAACAAAAGTCATCTAAAGCAACAAAATGCTATTTTCCCTGACGTAATATTTAATGATTTGTGCCCTCACAGCAATAAATGAGACCAGTTGACCTAGTAAATAATCCCATGGATTGAATCTTCAAAAACATCGATGCACGCATCCACTGAGCACATTCAATGGATGGCACGCCTCGACTATACTCTTTTAATACGGTCTTTTATTACAGTTGACATTTGGATGCAAGCCAGTTTACGACTTTCCCTGCCATTCCTGCCTCCTTTTCCAGCCTCCTTCTGCACTTCCGCTTCCATATTCAAGGATATTAACGGTAGACTACAGACTTGCATGCAGAATGTATTTTCTAGATTTTAATGAAACTGCAGTTATCGCGAGTGCTGCTGAATGCAAAATTTGGATGATGGCAATTTCTCTTGAATAGCTCTCAGCGATAAATATTCCAGTGAGCCGTACAGTTTTGCATTTACATTATCGTATATACTATCGTATACTATGATCTCTTTAAAAGCCTGCCATATTATTGTAAAAAAATATACACTTCTGAAAAAAGTAAAGTAATCTGAAATCCCCTTTAAATATAATTTAAGTAATCCTAAAAAATTCTCTGTACATTCTTATCTTGTCTACATACTTTGAAGCGTATGCCAATTGGAATCAACGATTTAATTTGACTAGTGAGAATTGGATGAAATTATTTATATGAATTACTCGCCCTTCTCCCTCCGTAGAAGGAGACGGATCACGCGCAAAATTATGAAAATTTATTTCAAAGGCGGATGAAACCAATATCGACTCATGGTTAATGGTAAAAGCTAAGCGTGACACGTGCGGACGGTGCGACGAATGTAACGTTACTATTCAGCAACTGAATAGATTCGGTTCAATATCAATCGTCCATAGAAGTGAACGATCGTATAATCGTCGTTCGAACCAACGGGTAGGGTTTCAACAATATCGTTCATGGCACTAAATCACTTTCTATTCATTAATCATCAGGCGGTGGGTTACGTCATAGTGGATTTATATCTCATTTCGGCATTTTGCTTGCTCCATTAAATTCGCGGGGAACGAGAATAAAAATCTCTTATTTTGATAATTACATTATATTACTTTATACGGACAATCGATTGACATTTAAACGAATTTTTATATCACGCAAAATTGAAATTTTGGAACTATCTTTCTGTAAAAAAAAAAAAACACTTTTTAATAATAAAAAATTTTTTTTTCTTTGTAATAAACTATTCTTTATAATCTGCATATAAATTTTCAATCTATCTAGAAGTTATATTATTGTTCAGCAAAACAGGAATAAAAATTTCGTTTTAATTTATTGTTTTATAAAGAATTCCTAATAATTATCGTTTTTGAAAATAATATTATCTATGCTTAATTGCAACCTATCTAATAACATCGCGAAACATTACGAAAATATACGGTGTGATGAACCGTAAATTCCGTAATGATTATTGCCAACTAAAGTTAGCTTCGCGCAAATATTTCCGTAAGACCGCCGGAAGTTCAAACAACGCCGAGGCTCTCTCAGAGCCTGGCTGGCGCAGAAAGCGACGTGTATGGCCAGCCGAGTATGAACAGACCGCATTCCCGCGGTCAACGAGTAGTGCGGGTCGTCGTTTGGTCGGGCAGTGGATACAGTTAAACGACATTGCTCAGCACTCAAGTAATTCTCGTTCTTTTGTACACGGCTAGCACCGAGCTGAGCTAATCCCTCTTGTACACGAATCTCTCGACTCTCGCAGCTGATATTTTCCGATGCGATTGAACCTTTTATGTATGTACCTTTTGATTCATGCCATTCGATCTCGTCGGCGTAAAACTCAAAGATACAAAAGCAGAAATGCGCAAAGAAGCTTTATACGTTCGTTAAAGAGATGACGAATTTCATTTAACTAAACGATTATTTTATCAGAAATTAACGTTGTAATACTTGGACACCAGATTAAAAATACAAATCCTTGACGTAAATAATGCATGATAAATAAGCTTCTTCCATAATCAATCATCGTTGAGAAGAAAAAAAACCATCAATCACGCTTCCAAAGAATTTACTCTGAAGCGAGCGTGTTTCTCCTTTCGCTCAACAATCTCGTAAACAGAATAATGTACGGAACAAAGGGATATGCTTCATCTACAATCTACATTACTCTTTCATATAATCATATAACGTATGGGAAGGCACCGCAGGTTCGTCCCTACGGATTACTCGCGGCGAAAATTAAACCCCGGCCATCGTGTACGATTTTCCTCCATATTTGCAAGCTGCCTTGGCTGGCAAAGGAGAGAGCCTTGGAAAGTGAGCAGCGAGAGCTTTTGATGCCTCGCTCAAGAAATAATTCACTGTTTCGTTCCCTGAATTTCAAATCCCGGCGACAAGCAAACATCCACCGACATCGCTCGGATGAGCAGGGCTTAATAATTTAGAATCTCTATCAAAGCCGCGTGTCTCTTTCTCAAAAATATCACTCGTTTCCCGAGGTCATCGACTTCAAAGGGTACAAGGTGCGGAACAACGGGCGAGCTGTGTAGACGATTGTAGCTATCTCCTTCCCATGTTGTTCCCCTTTCGGTCTATCTTCATTACGCGAGATAATCCCGCGGGAACAATACGTTATTCTCGTATGTTGTGCTAAATATACATGTATCAAAAAAACTTTTACGACGTGGTATTAAATCGTTTTGTGCCATCACTAAAGTCATTCGTTTTTCCGCTCAGCAATTTATCTAACAAATTGCCAAGAAATAGCCTCTTTGACTCTGATAATACGTATACAGCACCCACACTCGAACAAAAACTTGTTTTTTGCACAATACTCAAAGTATAATACAGTATATTTATAATATACTTTGTCATAACTATTTAATAACTAATTAGCATTATATTGTCATATTTTTTAATTAGCAATTGCATCTCTAATTAATTACATTCTAATTAATGTTTAAAATTTACATACATTTTGCTTATCAATGAAGAAAATTTGTCTATATTTTATATTCAATTTTTGTACAAATGATTAGCTATCCCCTTTATCTTTTAAACACAATCGAGACATGGAAGATTACCTATTGCATTATCTGCTGTTGCAGAGTGGCGGCCAGAGTGGTGTATTGACAGTAAGCGTGATTATACTGTCGATTGGCACCTGGGTGGGCAGAGTCGGGCCACGTCCAGCGGATGGGGAGCTCGCGCTCCTGACGTCGCCGCGTGAGCGATTGGAAACCGTTCGACAGGTTCTTTCTGAGGTGCCTTTGATCGACGGCCACAATGACCTACCGTGGAACATCCGCAATTTCCTCCATAACCAGTTGGCGGAATTCGATTTCGACAGGGATCTGCGTCAAGTCGCGCCCTGGAGCAAGAGCGCGTGGAGTCAGACCGATCTGGTTAGACTGCGGCAGGGCATGGTCGGCGGTCAGGTAATTGCAAGATACTACACCCTACACGGTCGTGTATTTAAAAAAAATTTCAAAATAAATTAATAAAATAATAAAATGATTGAATTTAGTCTTAATAATATATATCCTTCGATAGATGAACGTTTGGAATCAATATTATTCAAACACAACTTTGAATATTATATCAATCTTTATCTGTAATTGTTATAATCAAAATTGATTATTAAGTTTCTTATATATTTAATGTAAAATGTATCACAAGAAACGCGTTCAAGAAGCAACTTGTTATTATTTGTTATTATGCAATGCAATAAGCAATCTAAGCTCGGATGTTTCGCGGAAACTATACTAGAGATGACTAGGCGAGTTTCAGGTGTCGGCGATATTATGAGCGTGACGGATTGAATGCATCGATTATCATCGCATGCGAGCACTCAGGAGCTCGTTAGGTCTGAATGATGCGAGCATTAAGCGCGTATCATGCTTGCACGCACACATATATTGTAGAAATGATAGTGATCTAAGGGGAAATAGTCGTTGTGTGCTAAGGATAATAAAGAATGCTATATAATAATATCGTTGAGTCTGTTTACTTATCTTGCTAGTAAAATTTAAAATAAAATTGCACATGAAAACTCGATATATTTAGCATAATATAGTTTTAATAAAATGCAACAATTACGCGAGGAGTTGTGCGAAAAAGGAATTTAAAAGAAAAAGCAATTTTTTTAACGCAAACAACATTGTAAAGGACGCAAAAACTTGCATTCTTCTCTTGTAAAGTGAAGAAATTGCATAACTGCGGGTAGAAATTACATTCTTTTGCACATTTCTAACATCATATATATATATATATATATATATATATATATATACCTAATATACATTGTAAAATATATTATCATAAAGGGAGAGATTTTCTTCATTTTAATCAATCCATGATTTTTTTAATATATAAATGTAAATTGAAACGTATATTTTAATTAAAAACATATTTTCTTAAGAAAATAAAATATTTTTCTATGCTTTATCTCCCGTATTTTTTCGGGATTATTTCGCCGTTTCTCTTTAAATATACGAAAAAAATATGGTCGCTCTCAACTACCTATACAATTCTTTCCAACAATTATATACAACGATTATTTTTTTTCTAGTTTTGGGCCGCTTACGTGCCATGCGAATCTCAGTATCTTAACGCGGTCCAGCTGACTCTGGAACAGGTGGACCTGATTAAGAGGCTCATAGAAAAATACTCCCAGCACATGCAGTTCGCTGCATCGTCGAGAGGTAAGTACAGCTCGCCGTAATGCAAAACGTAGAATGCTCGAAAATAAAATGTGCCGCGATCGACAAAGCGACAGCTTTATTCAACTGCATATTTCTGACTTCTAGAGATTTTGGAGGCTCACGGGAGGGGCAGAATTGCTTCCCTGATTGGAGTGGAGGGTGGGCATAGTCTAGGAAGTAGTTTAGCCGTTTTAAGAACACTTTACCAGCTAGGTGTACGGTACCTTACACTGACACACACCTGCAACACTCCGTGGGCGAAAAGTTCGTCGGTGGAGGACGACGATGAAGATGGTAAATTAGATGCAAGTTTGGAATAAACATCTTCTTCAGAATGAGCAGAGCTGAAACTTGCGAACTTGATCTCATACAGATTCATGGATCCGCAGTTAAGAAATTAAACTAGAGTAAACATTTAAAATAAATAAAATATCTCTGTTCATATTTTTTCCTGATATTTTTTCTAAATGATATATATATATCAATATTGTATTAAACGCGTTAAATTCTATTATATTGAATTAATTTAATACAATATAATAGAATTTAACATGTTATTTAATACCATATGGTATTGAAACGTATATTATATAACATATATCTCTATTTCTCTTTGACATAGAATTTATCGTAATATTTCACTAATTAAATAAAAAATTATGACTAAAGATTTATTAAATTAAATAATAGATGCGGTACACTAACTGTTATGTATTAATATTGTTTGACAAACTTAAAAGATTTACATCGCAATCTTTTTAATATAGATTCATAAAAGCAGAAATAACATCAATGTATCTTTCAGGCGGAGGTCTGACGACATTCGGTGAGATGGTAGTTAAAGAAATGAATAGACTCGGAATGCTGATAGACCTCAGCCACACTGCGAGGGCAACTATGAGGGATGCTCTAAGAATCAGTAAAGCGCCACTCATTTTTTCACACTCTTCTGCGTTCGCTATTTGTAATTCCTCCAGAAATGTGCCCGACGATATTCTTAAGCAACTGGTAAGTATACAGAAATTTCTATAGTCTGTAAAATACATCTAACATTGTTAAATATTTTTCGTTAATTGCTTGAAGATAAAAAAAGAAACATTTATTTTAATCACAATATAATTTTCAAGAGTTTACACACAAACAAAATTATATAAAAATTCTTTTACGACGTTTTTTTTTGTACAAAACATTTCCTGCAATAATTACAATCAGGATAATTATATAAGAATAACCAGTGCGAGTTAAACGACTTTCTTGCGACAAAATTCGCGTTGTGTAAGTGCGAAAATAGACAATTGGCGATACGAAAGAGCAACACGATGTGCCGAAGATAAAAATCCTTTTCTTTTTCTCTATCTGCCTTCACAGATCTTCTTTCAGCGAGCAGATAATTATCCTGGGGCGGCGCGGCGGCCAGAGTTCCAATAGTGGCTCGAAACATTTACCGGCGGCGATTCCTTTCTATTGTCGAGTTTTGTGCTCCATTAAGGAGCGCTCGGTTCACTTGAGCTCGTTAAGAGGCGAATTATCAAGGTCGAAAATTAACGGCACCGAGTCGACGGTGAATGCGGTACCGCGATAACGAGGTCTCCCTTCCGGCGCTCGTCGATTCTATCGATCCCTCTGTCGCCCCGGGGGTTGTACGTTTCGTTTTCGAAGCAAAGGCACGGGCTAGGGTACAGTTCTCTCTCCCATGCGCAAGCGGAAAATTACGTGTTACACCTCTCATTGAGCTGGCTTGAAATTCCCGGCGCGACGGTGCGAGGCACGTTCAAATCGCACAACTATAGAATTACGCGCTCCATTCTCACGTGCTTGTTTCCAGGCTGATAACGGCGGACTGGTGATGGTCACGTTTTACAATTATTTCGTGAAATGCGGACCTCAAGCCAGCGTCTCGGACGTGGCCGAGCACATATATTACATTAGAAACCTGATTGGCGTGGACCATATCGGAGTCGGCGGAGATTTCGACGGCATCAACAAGTACGTTAGAGACGAGATAAGGTCGAATGTGGAATTAATTAATAATATCTTTGAAAATATGTGTAGAGAACTATGCCTTGATCCTCATGTAATTTGCATGCGCGATATTGCTTCAGTAATAACTTAAGCTGGAATTCAATTATCACAAACTCTACAACAGCAACTATCGCAGAAGAGCTGATCCTTTATTTTCGCAGATTAATTTTCAGTAAATCATTTCGTATAATTTTCTTCGCAAAAAAATACAAATAATAATAAATAGAAAATAAAAATCGCGTTTCTAATTACGTGCGGAACCTCTTCCTCTCTTCGTAGAACTCCTCGTGGTCTCGAAGATGTTTCGAAGTATCCCGAACTATTCGCCGAACTTCTCCGGAGTGGCAAGTGGAACGTGCTTGACCTAAAGAAAGTCGCCGGCTTGAATTTACTGCGAGTCCTCAAACAGGTTAGAGTCGATTAAGGTCCCAAAGTGCGGTTGTACGTACATAAACCTTACGGCGCTCCGGGTCTTAATGCCACCATATTTCTATCGTAGCAATACATATTGCTAGTCTCGCTATGTTAGTTAACTGCAGTGCGCATCTATATAGCTTCCCTCAATCACATTGATAAATCACCGTCCTTAAATATTTAACAGACGATGAAAAGTGATGATAACAAATTTTCATTACGCGATGATCATTATTATTATTTTGTTCACAATTCACAAGCTTATATGCAATCCATATAAGCATATAGTAATCTATCATAGAAAAAATGGGACAAAAGAATATTATTAAAACATTTTCCTAAGCTCATAAATAGCATAATAATTTTATAACGCAATATTAATATTTTCTACGATGACATTAATGTTATTACGATGGCATTAATATTAATAATATTGCATCAGGTAGAACGTGTGAGGGACGACCTGAGGACAGCTGGAATTACGCCGCTCGAGGATCTACCAGACTCGCCGGACACGATCGGCAATTGTGCTCTGGATATTAACTCCGTGCAAAGGGTCACGGAAGTCTGATCGATCGACTGTACGCACTGCCCCGACGACATGCGAATTAATCTTATCCCAGCACGACCGTTCCGCGCAGATGGGCATGGCCGGAAGATCACCAGTTATGCCGAGAACGCGGATTCAAGGCGAAAATTCGATTATCTCGTTCACTACGACTCGTACGCTCACGAGAGTTCTTCGAACCTCGTGTAAAAGCTCAATTAAACGTCGACATTTGCGAAGGCTCAAAATAAACCTACCTCGATACCTGTTTCACAAAGGCGACGGGCAGCGGATATCGATTATGTTTTATTTAAAGGAAGGTATATTCGCGCGTTATATTAAGAAGTAATCTGAAATTATGTATTGTCAATAATTAATCATGAAAATATCAAATATTTAACATAAACTATGGTTATCTTTTATATTTAAAAAAATTAAACATTAACAATAACAAAAAATTTATTTTAAAATAATTCTTTTCTAATACGATACTTCTCTGGCTTCTTTAGCCATATATAACGACTTTATTTAAAATTACAAATTACAAGTTATAACATTTAATTGCAGAATAATCTGTTCGTCGCCATTCATTACCCATAATACACAAACAGACTTTTCTACTTGATAAAATTCTAGCGAATCGTTAACAAGCTGGTCATTACTTTAAGATCTCTACTATTTTGCTGCAAATATCTTCACGATCATGTAAATATCTAAACGATAAGTGATGCGCCATCCAGTATTTGCGTGAAGATAAAACGTCGATGCACGAGATTGTTTCTAAACTTCGATGTCTTCCTCTCTTGGAAACGATCGTAATATGTGTGTGAAACTGTGAATCCCGGCTGTATACCTTTGAACGTCTTCCTTCCCCTCATTGCACCGACGAAAACACACGTGCTCTACAAAGCGGAAGTCTGTAAGAAGGAAAGAATCGTCGTTCCTACGAGCAACATACATGACGCTAATAATTAACAAAATTCTGAAATCTCTCCTACGTACATTTGTAGACATTTTTTAAATTTATTATAGCTTAAGTCCAAAACCTGATTCCAGTTGATAATTATAATGTTTTAAAAGATTTATATTTTTATACACGGAAAAAATTAAATGGTATCATCATTATGAAATGTTTCGTTGTTTAATTTTTATTTCTGAACTATGTACATATAATCCCATAATTGGATTTCCGAGTTAATACGTAAAAGCTATTTTTTACATTTAAAGATTTCTTATAATTGCTTTGTTACTTCAAAAACGTAATTTAAAACATATATGATGTATGTATAATCAATGAATATAATAACTTAAGATATCAACATACTAACATTAGTTTTTCAACAATTATCTGAAAATTATGAAGTTACCAAAAACTCTTAAACTTAATTCTATAAATAGTCAAAATTGCCGATAAACGAATTATCTATCTCCGGACTTTCCAGTGTCAAAACTCAAACTTACACATATCAAAGTGAAATGTTAAAATTACTCATATTTTATACAGCAAAAGCCATTCTAGTTTTGCACAAATTTCTCACGATAAAGCTCGGAGTTACGGAGTCCATGAGAATATTAAATCGAGAGTCGCGTACAGTCCGAATATGTTGCTCGCAGGTGTCGATGAGGACATAGTTGATGACGGACGTACGTGTTTTTCGACGCATTATATGCCGGGCTGCAATCTATCGTTAAAACGCACTCGGCAGTTTCCTTGATCAAAGCATCATCTAAAGTCTAAAGACGGGACATTTGAAATTGCCTGGAATAATCGGTCGAAATTGTAGACGGGATCACTTTTGCGACAGTTTATTCCTCTGGTAATTTTTATATATCGCCGTCCACCTATCTGTGTCTCGTGTGCACTTATTATATAATTCGCGCAGGATGAAACCCTCGATCAGAACACTGTGTGAGAATCGAGTCGACGACTCGGACAAGAAATTAATCAGTTTGCGCGAATTATGCCTCACTCCGCCGTTGGGAGTAGGTGATAAATTCTAGGATATCAAAAGTTTCGTTGTATCTCTCGAACGAATTCTATAAATAAATGTTTCTATTGTAACCTTGCTATATTTCTCCCTCTCCGATACATACATTAGTCTTTATTTAATAACGTATATTTAATGTAAAACATCTGCTTTTGATAATTTAATAATTTTCTACCTTGGGTAACTTGGCACTTACTTTTAACATTTAACGCACTGAAAAAAAATTTTTCTGCATTTTAGTAAATATTAGTCTGCATACAACTGCGACTCCATTTACTAAAATAAAGAAAAATTTTTTTTCTCAGTGAACACATATACTAATAAAAAGGAAAATTTTCTTTATTTTAATGGAATTGCAGTTGTATGCAAACTAATATTTACTAAAATGCAGAAAAGTTTTTTTTCAGTGCGTGATTTAAAAATCATGTTATTTATATACTTATACTTATTCGAAAAAGATACTATACATGGCTTATTATACCGGCAAGTTACACCAAAATCTAATGAAAGGTATGCAAGAACTATGCAAAATAAACTTAACTTTATTATCCAGTGCGATATTCTTATACAAACGATGTATCATACATAGCTTCTTAATCGTAACATGTAATAATTACATGAGGGAATGATCATCAGTGATAATGTAAAAGACAATGATATTATTTTACAACGTGTAAATAGATGAGCACTAATCGTTAATATGGCTAAAACTTACATCTAATATCGAAATGGAGAAAATGTTATTTACAGAAGATTCACAAGGTACATGATTTACGTTGACTGACATTTCAACACATCAGAGACGATCTCAGCCACTGTAAAAAAAATCCGCGATTTAATAGAATTTTTAATGACTTACGGTACGTAAAAGTAAAAGCAAATATCTTGATATAATTTTTACGTACCTCTGACAAGCTTAATTTTATCGTCCCATTTTGCAAAGGGTCCTTGCTCTCGAATATACCTAAGTAAATGTGAAACACTCAATTAATACAAAATATTTAAGAGCATATAAATCAGATTATACAAGATAATCGAGAATCTCAGAATAAACGCACCAAATGCATCGCTCAAATGTAGGATCGCCGAGACAAAGTCGCCGAATCGAAGAGTACCGTCTTTCCTCATGTATCGAAGAATTAAAATGGATAATACGTCCGTATTCAATTGGAAACCTAAGATAGAAGTTATGATTACTCGATGATGAGATAAAATGTTTGAGCACTATATTACATTTTCTTTTTACGTACCAACTTCCAGCAGAGCATCTCGCAGTCTTTCCGCCTTAAGTATACCCGTCTTTTCCTTCGTGTGATTCTTAAAAGCGGCTTGCCAGTACTTTAAACTGCACATAAGATCTTTGAAGTCATTGAACTTCAACCGGCCACTCCCAGAACTCTGTTTAGAGACGCAAGAAATGTAAGGAAAGTATTTTATCATTTATTCCATTATTCTACGAAAGAAAAACGATTTTATTAAATTATTTTATCATATACCCCATTATCCAAATAAAGAAAATAAAACGAACGATTTTATTTAAAATTCTAATTAAATATCGATGTGTATTGTTAATTAAATAAATTATTTACACATAAAGCTATGCAAACAGTTATCAAATAAAAGCCTATAGACAGACCACAAATTTATAGCGGTCGAAAAAATATTAGAAAATGATTTTTATTGAAAGGATACGTCCATAGTGAGCACTACTTGTCGGCAGACTTCCATGCAGGCACAGCTTTTGATGTAATCTAGAAATTAAAGAAAAAACATTTATTTAGATCAACATTACATAATATTTTAGTGCATTTAACTTTTAGCAAGATTTTCTGTATATTTTACGATGGAGAAGCACGTCGTACCATTCGGTAAACAGGCTTCTAAAAGCTCCTGCAACTCGAAGGCGTTTACGGTTCTGTGCTCGTCGGCGAGCTGCAGAAACACGGCTTCGTATTGAGAAAAGCCTTTTCCTTCGAGAGGAGGTGCTTTAACAATTGCTGATTTCATTAACGACGGCGGGGTATCTAACAATCTGAAACAAATGGTGGTATACATGTAGAAAACGGTTTTCTTATCCACTCCCTCTTTCATTCTAGAGCACAATATCTTAATGTGTAATAATCCGAAACCGTAAAATTTTACGTATTTTAAATTCCAGACAAAGCACTTTTAATAATAAAATAATATATTACAAACACGCGCAAAAAAGAACAAAAGATGGATCAACAAAGATACAAAGGTAGCAAATCATTTCGTCGAAAAACAACTTTCGACGTATTGCGTTTCCTTAACAAAAGAGTGTGTGCGCTCGGAAGAGGCAATTACTTGATGCATCCTTTGAAATATGGTCGAGTGAGGATTTTAAAACTATAGTTGAAGGCGGGTATACGACATATCCTCACATGAGTTAATGTATGCTGCACATTAAATGCACCGAGGCGGCCATACGATCCTTTATGCCGCCTCGTGCGAGCGTATATGACATCGGTAAATGCAATATACCTACTTGAGCTTTAGAGGCTTACTGCTGTAGACCCGTAATGTGAAACTCGTTTCTTGAGTCGGCTCGAAGGTCGTAGGTACCAGCAGGTAACCACCCTGCTCGAGCTGACACCTGTGGCTCACCTGCCGACTATTCGTGTACTGGGAATTAACTAAGGACTTGTTCTTCTTGAAAAACTGTTTGTTTATCGATTCGGTACTGTTCTTCGGCAGCGTGTACGCCGTGAAGCCGATCACCTTAGGACAGAGCGAAAGTTCGATAAGCCAATTTTGATAAGAGACACGTTGGACGCGCGATATTCTGGAAAGGCTTCTTTACCTTCGGCTCCATGATTGAATGCTGGTTCAATGAAACGATTACTTCTTCCATCTCACTTAGAATCAGATGTAACTGTGGATTTATATGAAAAGTTTCTGTACCGAGAAAAAAAATACAGTCGTTAGTTAATTATTTATATAACTTGGTTGGATTAAATAATATAAAATAGTTCGAATCAACTGTTTACTGTCGCTTTTTGATGACTACAATTAATAATGTTAGTTATAATAACGTAACATTAGTACTAGCGATAATATGCAAACTTGTGAGTGACGTAATCGAACCTTGGTTATTTCGACATCCTCCTGCAGTGACGCCTCTCCTCCAGCTGCCTTGGTATAACTTCATTTGCCAAGTGTGCTTACTGTGTAACGACGGTTCATCTCTCGAAGTTTCAGCATCCAGATGCACAACTTCCAGATGAGTAAACGTCTTAACGAAATCTGAGTATGATATCCTGCAAACAGTAACAATACATAGTTGGGGCATTACATAACTTCAGCGAAGTTTGGAAGTCTAACTTACATATTCATTGCGGAGACTATTCAACAACATCTAATCCAATATATTTGTAACTTAAATTATTCAGTGAATGAATAACACAAAATTTTTTTTTTCATTCTGGCTAGTTTAATAAATTTTCTGATGTTATGTCAGTTGTTGTTGCGATTCATTAGAAATTATTCTTTTCGTTGTCCTCTTTTGTGTACTTACCAAAATTCTCCTTCAGCCATATTTCTTACAGCTAGCCGTTCCCTTTCCATTGCTGGCACTTCATCCCACTCGAGCCCACCTCTCGCCCAGGCACCGACATATTCCCCGCCGGGCCCAAGAGGATTCCTTAATTTTACTAATTGCACTGCTTCCCCTCCAAAAGTTTCCACCTATAACACCCAGATCATATCATTCTTTCAAATATCTTTTATTATTACTCTCGTTGTTCTTATGATTTATACATATACGTGTAAAAATGTCGAATGCGACTGATATACTGACCCTCTCAATCGCATACAATCTATAATTGATTCCCATTTGTATGCCATTAGCAAGCTTTTCTGTACTGGCACGTATCTAAGGTAGAAAACACGCAAGTGAGCAAAGTGTTCTGAAGAATTTCAGCTCTAACGCTTTGAAATATTCTGTACCTGTTGCTGTTGATTATTATTTACTGTACAAGTAATAAGAGACGTCATGTCCAGAAGTTTCGACAACGCTCGTCCACAAGCTGTGGGGTCCTGACGAATCGCGATGCTTTCGGTAATACCACCCGTAAGATCAGACAAACCATCCAGCAATGTACCATATTTGAGTGCCTCGTAAGAACCATGAAGTCTGAAAATAACGACATTTATATTATTTTATATTTATATACGCATGAGATAATATTTTTTTTACTTAACAATTAGGACATATTATCCTTCCAATAATAATCAATAAAAATGTAATGTTAAGAGTCCAAGAAGCATCAAACACTTTGAGTAAAAATTTGCGTAAATATAGTTAAATATATATATATAAATATTACTTAATAAACTCTATATATAAATAAAAATGTCATAATAAAATGTCAATAAATAACGCAACATAATATTTAATGGCAACAATCCGTTATCAAAATTTCAGACTTGATTCTGTATCTTCACGCATGCTACTTAGACCACCTACGACATAGGTGGAGTAATAAATGACTGAGCATACAAATAAATACGTAGAAAAAAATAATTATGAATCTCGAAGTGACGAATGAGTTAATAAACGAATGAGTGCGTTAATCATAATAAAATTGCCATCGCTCATCAGCCACGATTTATCGTGACGGCAAAGATCGATCGGTGATTTCTCACACTATTGTATTGGTACCATGCGCGCGTGTAGTGGTATGGACTTTCTTAATCGCTGGGTACTTAGGCCGGATGAGGGAAAGCGGATGGTTCGGATTCTTTTCCCCTTACGACCTCTCAGCGCTGACATTATATTATATACTATACGCCATTATAAACTACGCAAGAACCGCTTTCATCGAATCAATCAGCGAAGAATCGATGTCTACATACGGCAAAATTGAATGTTTGTTATTACATATAAGGAAATTCTTAATATTTTCATGCCACTATTATAAGCATTTCTGTTCAAGTTAATATAATTTAATGTCTTATAAGTATATGACAGTATTTTATAATTAATGGCATCTGTGTCCGAGAATAGTAATAACTTGTACACACAATCAAACATAAAGAAAACTTTTATTAAAATCACTTGGCCATTATTTTCGATATTTATGGTAAACTTGAAATAAAATTTAATAATACATTTTGTTAGCTAAATTTTTTAATTTCGCACATATGATTATAAAATTGGAACTATATATTTTTTTCCTTTGTGGTAAATAGCCGAGAAATTTCGTTAAAAAAATCTCTCTAGAAATAAATACTGATATACAAACATATTGAAACCAAAGCCCGGGATAATCTTCCACGTGGAACCCAAAGAGGAAACGTAATTTTATTAACGTTCCATAGCCGCTGGTATCGCAACAATCTCGATGATAACGAAGCTTTCAATATTGAATCCGACGGAAAATATAATTGGTATTTTATGGCGGGACCGTTCCTGACCTATGCGACGCGCAAGTAAAGGAAAGGTGGAGAGAGAGAGAGAGAAGTAGAAGAAGAGGGTCACGAAGATGCTCGGTGAACCTGTCGGAACTCGGAGTAAGATCAAGGGAGTATATATATATATGTATATGTATGTGTAAACGATATTATCTTCCTTGCATGTGCCGTTCCTGCAGGAATTAACATTCCGTAGATAACGGAGCTTGCGCAGCTCTCGCTTCGTTTCAAACGCCTTTTCTTTGTTATCGCGCGTGCGGTTTGCGCGTGTGTTCGAGTCAATCTGGAAACCGTAACCATTCACACGCACGATCGCGGGTGTTACCTGGGTATTTTCTCAAGGAAAACGTGCGTAACACCCAGGGAAAAAGATTCCGAGCGTGCAAATGGATCGGTGTTGCAGTCACAACTCGCGCTTCTTCTTAGGTACTTCCCTTTTATCTCGCTTTTTCTTGTAAGACCATAAACCAATACGCGAAATTTGTTATCCATTGTGATTTAGAGGAAACAATTTTTTGAAAGAAAGAAATTGGAAGATGATGCATAATGAAGATATAAAACTGTTACATAATCTTTCTATATAATATTTAAATATTGTATGCAACATATTATTAATAAAATTTTTTATTAAATACATTCAACAAATAATGATAAAATAAATTAATAATAAACTTCATCTTTGATAAATGTCGGAAACAAACACGAAGAAGCCATACAAGAGTTCGAGTAAAAAGGTCACCGCACTTTCGACCGAAAGAGCAACCGCGGTGGCTTTGTCACTTTGTGACTCAACGGTTAGCAGCACGTTTGCCTGTTGATGCACTTCCGTTCCGCGTTTGTCTAACGGAGCGATGCAGTCGCACGCGTATATGCAACGTCATTGTCACGTTGCCTCGCTCTTATTACCAATCATCTACATCATCGTTGTCAATCGCCTTCCGCTATTACTACGTACTCGTTACATCCTACTCACAGTAGCATTCTTGAGATCATTGCGTGACTTAGATGACGTATAATCACAAAATTATTCTCCTTTCGTTCATAAAACAGTATGGCAGAGAGAGTATAGAGGATAATCTCCACTAGGCTTTATTTATTATATTTATTCAACATGTTAGTTAGTTATATTTTTTAAATAAAAAAGAGAGGGCACAGAGCCACAACAGGATGTTCGTAATCTTTAATTAAATTAATACTTGACATACGTTTCGGTCTGTCATCAGTGTGATAAATTAAGAAAATACATAAATGCCGGAAATCAAAAAATCAAAATAAAAAATAAAAACTGCAATACACGCATTAATCGTACTAGTTTTTTATTGCAATATAAATTCGAATCGAACGTACATACATCCTATTTCTTCGGTGTCGAAAAGTAAAGTATAATAAAAATCAAAAAGTAAAAAATAGGTATTGTAATAAGAAGACCTATGGTATTCTATGAAAAGAGTCATGTTGTAAAAAAGAGTCAAGTATTCATTTAATTAAAGATTATAATTAAAAATTTAGCGAAACGTTAAAAACATATATGCATAAATGATAAACAGGCAATCAGAAACTCACGGCATCTACTTATTAAAAATAACAGCGAAATATTCACCCAACCGGTCATAATCATATTTCCGCCCCGATGAATATCGCGAATAATAATAAGTTCTATAGCACGTCTTGCGACATCGACAGCACTTTTTACTCGCATTTCGTTTCTCGATCAACAACTTTTAATACGTGCGCACGTCACGCGATTCGGCCTGTCAGATCTCGTTCTATTTTCTCTTACGTAAGCTCGGCATATCTTTCTCTCGCGTGTATAGAAAGCGGCGGATCGAGAAGTAACTCGACCGCTTAGTGAATCTAGCGTGCACTCGCATGATTTTACGAACATACGAACAGCGAGATCTTTAATGATACCGAGAGCCGAACGGGCAAGATCGACTTGTAACTGTCCGCACCGGCGAGCATCCACCTTCAAGGGATTATCGGCATGCTTTCGCGGCCGTTTTGCGCTCGCGGATACGAGCGTGGACTGTGGTCACCGGTGCACTGACCTCCGATCCATTGCTGGCAACCAGCGATACCGACTACTTGCCGAGTGAAAGTATCGGGGCCCTGTGTGTACCCTCCACCAGGCACACTCTCGCGCCAGACGTGTGCGTGCTGCGTGCACGCGAGTCACGCAGCACGTTCAACATAACGATCGGGCCGACGAAGTACCTCGACGCTGCATGATTTCTTTTCGGGTCGAGTGTCTTCGATCAGAATTAAAATAATGGAAATATGTGTTGAAAACTGTTACGCGGATCCGCTGCTACGTGTATCGCATTTGCAAGCATATTAATACTGCGAGAAGTGTATATAAATTACTTCTTCTTACGTAAAAATATTTCTCAAAAGATAGCTTCACGAGAGAGTGAGTTTATACAAGACGAAAGATAAACTCTGAATTTACATAAGTTCATTCTCGACGAAATTTAATAACTGTTAACATTTTTAAACAAAGTACAAATTTTATGTATTAAATCAGGATTACTTCAATTGCTGATATAGCGTTCTACTTAATAAGACTATAATAAAACGCAGTTATACATGCTTTTAATATAATTAGAAGTTTAAAAATGCATATATTTTAATTTTTTACTTTTTATAGATCAAACAATCTGGCAAACTTGATAAAAATTTATTATTAATAATTTATTAATACAAATAGGATATACAGTATATAAATAAATTGCATAATAAATATATATACTTATATATATATTTACAACTGTATTTTATATTGTATGATTTGTGAAAATATAAATACTTTCTTCACTGCTCAACATTTTAATTTCCATACGCAATTACTTTCCATTCTACGGGCGTGTTCGCACAATTTGCGATATTTTTCAACGCAACGCACTTTCTACAAAACGAATGAAATATACGAACAACGATAGGGGTCTGTTCGGTCGAGCGAGATCCGAGGGGAGCCAAACGATGTTTTCTAATGGAAATCGACGGAGCATGTTGTGCATATTCTTCTTGCGCATATTAGCACGCGAAAGAGCGCACGGAGCTTTCTAACCGATTGTCGATGCCGCTACTGGTTTAATAAAGCTTGGCCGATCGTTCCGGATCGGCCAGATTTACAGCAGGGTCGCGGCGAAAGAGGAAAGGTCGGCGAACGCGAGCCGCCTTCTTTCTCTTTCTCCCTCGCGATTCTCATTCTTCGCGATTCTCCGACCGATACCCATGGATGTGTGTCATCGCGTTGAGATATTTTACCGGCTCACGTACACGACGTGACACTATTGCAGGATTAATTCATCGTATCGCCGCGATTCCATCGGGAAATATATGGCGTTGGTGCGAAAGTGTGTCGATGATACGTCTATTCGAACCGGCCTCGATGTCCGATGATATGATATTAATCGAGCAATCCATATTTGTATTGCACTAACAATCTGCCATACACCATCGCACTCGATATGACTGACGATATAGCATTCTAATATACGAATAATTACGCAAAAAATCAATTCAGCTTGAGAATATATCAAAAAGTGCTATATGTTACTAATGGATACATTTGGCATTAATATAATTTTCTCCTATGTTTAACACATAAATGACACAAAGTATAAGATTACATTATGATTGAATTATTCAACTTAATCGCTTGCACAATGCATCGCGCGATTATTCCATACTGTAATTACGTTTTACTAAAATTACGTTGTACAACTTTTTACCGTGAAAACTACCGGGCATATGCGTGATGCGGTATTTCCTGACACACACGGAAATATGATACGTTAACGCGCTAAACTTATTACATCTGCATAACTTGTGTAAGAATAAGTATTACAACACTTACATATGTGTGTAAGGGTCACTTATAATATTTCCATCATCGCGCAATCATTATCGTAATCGTAATTACGATCGACACTTGCAGCAGAAAATTATATTTCCGCGAGTAAAGTCGTTTTAGCGGCTTCAAATTGCGTTTTAAATCGAAGTTGCAGCCTCAATTAACCGCGCTGTATATTTTAACACTGACGGCCGGAAGTCGCCGTAGATCTGCAACGTGCGATTAATTATTAACAAGCTACGACCTCGATGTCTGTAGTCGATGTTTCATAGTCGGTCCAACATGTATTATGTTTGGATACATATTAGACGAATTGTTTAATTCATCTAATATGTAATTAAAAAATCAAACTTGAATTACACATCGTGGACGTGCTAGTAATACAACATAGAAATTTATAAAATTCTTATTATTATCTTGTAATATATTGAAAAAACTGTACTATTATTATTGATTAAAAACGTAACACTGTAAACATAACATAATAGTGAACTTTTAGATTCTATTTTTATATGAAATAACACATCGCGCGTTAATATTATCATGCCCATAAAAATAATTTTAAATAAAAAAGGTTTACTACAGTTAACGTGCATTACTGAATGCACACCTCTTGACAAGATATACGCAATTTTTCCCGCTTGAAACCCGTCATCATCCTGTTCTGCTTTCACCAAGAGAGCCAAGCGCAGCCACGATCTCTCATTACGCACGTGTATGCAGTATTGTGACGTAAAAGTGGTGCGTTTGATGATGAAATTATAGCAGAATATGTTCACGGTTGTTAACTGGGAAACATATCACTATTTGCCAACGTGGTGTTTTGTCAGATACCGAGGTTTATGCGTATTAATATTATTTAGAAAAACGATGCATCCTTAGCATACTTGTAAGAAAAATAACTAAGTCTTTTTTTAAGCACTTATGTACATGATCCTCCTCGAGCGTGACGGATGCACATATTCATGAAACTCATCATTATTTAAATAGATATAGTTAAACAGTGTGAAAATCCTGCAATTACCTAGCCTCATTCAAAACTTCTTAACAACTTCTTCTTAAGCTGTTTAATATTTAGTAGCAATAAATGTAAACTTCTAATACAATTTTTAAATATATTACATGTAAAATTTGAAAGAATGTTGTTTAGATTTTTCATTCTCCATACAGATTGTTACATACTTTGATTCTCAATACTGCTTCTTATAATTTCAAACGAGTATCATAACAAATATTTTATATCAAAGTTATTTAAAATTTAATTAAAAATTATTAGGTAGAAAATTTAATGATCAAGAAAATAATATCCGTAACGCAAGAATATCATTTTTGCAGGGTAAATTACATAATACTCTTAAACTCATTCCCACAATGGGAAAACTATCACTCCTTATTTCGAAATAGGTAATTTCCCCTCTATTGTCTGAAGATAATAGATAAGTAAAGATATGTGACGAAAGAATACATGCACAAAACAAAATTTTCTACGTTATTTTACGAAGAATCGCTAAATAATCGTTTCTCGATCGTCGTTTACTTTCTCGAATCCCTTTTGTCTGACGAGGGACGAGGTCGTCTTTCTTTTCGATGCCATCACCTTGCAAACAGTTTCGAGAGCAACGCCCAGGCGGGGGTTTACACTCACGATGGGGCAAGAAATCGAGAAGAAGAAGAAGAGAAAAAATAAAGGAAGAGAAAGACAGGAGATGTGCGAGACGAGGATAACGAGGGAAAGGAAATGGTAGAGAGGAGGAGGTACGTACGGTCATCAGAGGAAGATTAAGAAGAGGAGCAAGGACCTCCGACAGAACCGGTCATCGTCGTCCGTTCGTCCGCGTAAACTCATCTTCCATCTCATGACGAGAGATCGCGCGCCTCGATTACTCGCGCCACGAATCTCAACGGATCGCGGGATGAGAGTTCTGTCTGTCGCCCAAACTGGCTCAACATCATCATCCCTCTTCGCTCCGCTTGCCAAAATACATAACGAGCAAAGCTATAAACAGTACGTTCGCGCCGCAACAGACTGTGCATTAATTATAAGTTTGATGCATGGCAAAATTCCGTTTCTCAATACTAGATTATTTTGAATGAAACTATACGGACTCGTGTAAAAGTTGCAATCACTATTTATTTGATTTTTTCCGAGCTACACTTCTTGCAGATTATTTTCTATAATTTATTTAATTCTACATTTAATAGTAATTTTACAGAAACAGTAATTGCAGTGTAAAGGTATCTTGCTACTTTGAAAAAATATTTCTTGTTGTTAGTTCATTTAATTCTATATATAGTTCCATCTAACGCGTTTAAGGTTTGGCCAAATTTAGAATAACATCTGAGAGTCGATCGACAACCACTCGCACTCACGCATACTACATCCACAGCAATGGTGATCGAGGTTCATCGATCGAACGCACTCAGGTCGATCTTCGCGCGCGAGTTCACCTTGAACAGCCACCTGGTGAACGCCTACGCCGCCCACGGCAGCTCGCCGTTCATCTCAAACTGGCTCGAAAACTATATCTTCGTTGTTAAGAACACAACATTTCGTCTTTTTACTTCTATGATCTTATGCGAAGATCGAAGATTACGAATGAAACTGCTTGTTGGTTAAATTAAACAAATAGAAAATTCCTCATGTATAAATAAAAATCTACATCCTCGTTTGTTATCAAGCTGCGTCATAATTAAAAAATCATTCTACAAATATATTGTAATTTAACACTTTATTTTATTTATGATCTCTTTAGATAAATTATATTTTAGTTTATCTGAAGAATTCGTTGCTGCTTGCAATAGTTTCACCAATAAAAACAATTTAAATATATTTCTTGTTGGATAAGATATAAATTCAGGCATCAATAAAGATACAATATTTCTACATTAACCTGGAAAACAACGTTGGAAAATTGAGGTCAAAGCCACATAATCGCTTAACTCATCAATAAATAACTCTCCTCAGTTTTATCTGGGTCAACAAAGCGCTATATTTCTTGTAGATGCGATCTTTCTGGTTTATCTACCCGCGGATTCATTTGTCCGTGAAGATCTGACGTAAAAAAAAAACGATCGAAGAAAACTTACTTGGCGTACGCTTTCTCCAGCAACGCCGGCCAGAACTGATCGCTATGGCGACTTTGCACGAAAGCCAGTCTTCCATGAACCGCTGGTAATCTGTCGTCGACGAGAACCTCCACCCACGCGCCACACCACCACAGTCGAAACCTAAACACCCCGGCGTATTCTGCGGTCGGCGAGCTCGACGGTTCCCCACCGCTGCCGAAACCCTGGTCGGCTGGTACCACCCTGTAGAATAGACCCTTGCTAAGGTGCAACACTCCCAGACATGACACCAACCACTTGTCACCTGTCAATAAAACGGTGATATCTTACATAATGTCCTGTTTGTAAAATCTAAATGTTCTAAAATAAAATAAGAGCTAAAACATTTTGTCTTAAACAATTCTTAGTAAAAAGTTATCCAAATATATCTTTATAGTAAACTTCTTGCAGCTACATTTCTTCATTTGACTTTTGTTCAATAATTTTAACAAAGATTTAATATCTCGTAAAGAAAATGAGATAATTTACGCAAAAGTCTGAGAACTACATACGGTAATTAGAAAAGATTCAAAAAGTTTAAGAAATTATTTATATATATATATATATATATATATATATATATATGTACATTGTTGCTGTTATAACCATTTTTTACTTTACTTTAATTATTTTACTTTAAAGTACTCATTGATATTATCGCCCTAAATTCATCTAATATGCGATAAATTAAAATTCCATTTCAATTCCAATGTTCAATATTCTTCAAAAACTTAGCAAATTGCGTGATTAACAGAAATAAATTCTTTTTTTTTTAAGATTGTTAAAGATAATGAAAAATGAAACGGCTCGGTAATGATTGTCGAACGTGTCTTAATGTCGTGAGAAAACTAGGATCCAAGAGCGACACAACGCTCTATCTTGCTGCATTCACTCACTTTACTTTCGTTTTCGAAGGTCTAATCGCTGATCGAGCGTTCGCTTTTACCGGCTTTTTGTCATTCGACGGAAGGAAAAAAAGGAAAATCGAGAACAAATTGCTCGAACACGGATTTACATTGGCCACTTTCGATAATGGCTCTCATGTTACGTTAAGATTAGCCTTTGGGGGAACATTAAAGAAAATGTGAATAATAATAGTTGAATTTTACGCTTCTAAGTAATAATCCGAGATAATTTATTATCACTTTCTCTTGTTTTCATTTATTATCATTTTAATTAATCTTAATTACTTATTTTATTTTTTTATCGTTCAACTTATTTCATTTAGAACATACCATTTTTCTCTCGACATTAAAATAATAATTTTATTATGTAACTTTTTATGATTCTTTACTCCAAGTACTACATTCAAGTATATACTCGAAATATCTCTTTACTTCGAGCAAAGTTTATCGGGATCGATCGAAGGACAGACCATGTCGACACACCGGACCGCGAAGGTAGATCGCCGAATTTTGCGGTGCGGCTATGTAGGTCGGTACAAATTATTACATGTCGTCATCTTGCTCGGCTGTGCGTGCTGTTGCGTACATGTTAACGGGACACGTCCCGCGCGCTACAGCGAACGCAGTTATATCTTCAGGAATGCGCCCGCATGGCTTACTCGAGGGCGCTCGACTTCCGGCGGCTCGGTGCAACACTCGTGAATTATATCCGAATCGCGGAAGAGATTACGTCGCAGAACGTTCTATGGTGCATTAGCTCGCGTCCGAGGTAAAGTCGTATTCCGTTTTAATATCCTGAATCGGTTGTAGTCGTGAACATTCGAAGGCAGAGTAAAATCCGAAGGAAGCGCAAAACTATTGTTACCACGTATAATAAGCGCGCGCGGTAGGCATATTTCACTATGCACAATAAAACTTGAAACTAAATTAGTAAAAAACTGAAGTTTAGTAGAACATACATAATAACCATATAATTAAATAAATAAAATTAATTAATTGCACGATAAATTATATTTTATATATATTTTTATTTTTGTGATTAAATATTATAACTAAAAGTAAAAATAAGTCATAATTATAATGTAATGCACTCGGACCGGTATTTGTAGTCAGATCTTATATTTAAGACTGTCTTAAGCATAAATTCAAGATGTTATAAATCAATCACAAGAGCCGTATTAGCATCTTAAGACATTTACTCAAGACGGTTTTGAAACAAGAACGGGCTATAAATACGAATCTTAATAGCAGTTGAATTAATTTACAAGTTTATTATTTAAAAAGACATTAAAAACAGAATTTCCTCCTCAAGAATGTGGAAATAATTATACTAATCATAGCGTATAATAAAAAAGTGTCATGGTTATTATCTGTCAACCTGTACTAGTAACGACCTGAAAACTGGTTTGGCTTCCTCTCTTCTATTCGACTTCCTGTTCTAGGCAGAAATCGAGAATTTCAAGAGGGATAGTTTATCTGCTCAATCACCAACGTTATTATTAGCGAAATTATTTACCATTTTATTTGCTAATCTTGTCACAGCGTTTATATATATCGCGAGAAAATAATTCCAATATTTGATATAATATGTAATATTTAACAAGTGTTACTACCTTCCTGACTTAGTAATTAGCGGAATAAGTTCTCGAGTAAGTTGCATGTTAAGTACTCGGCGCAGATGCACAAATTCTAATTTAATTAATATATACCGAGCTTTGAATACATATACATATATCAAATGTTATGTTTGTCGGAAGATGATTACGAGCGTAAGCTCTGACTATAATTAAACTGTTGATGTCATCCTGGTTTATTTAATTGCGAATATTATCTACGTTAAATCATAATTACAATGTAACATCCTCTCGTTCAAAAAGTAGCGTCGACAGTATGTAACCACTTTCTTAATTACTTAATTGATATCACCTGCAAGACTTGTAACTATTTACGCACGTACATTTCATACGCAAAGGAGTGCCAACATAAAAGAGTGCCAACGTTTTTTATGTCACTACAATTAAAATTCAATTCTTGCTCCTTTGATTACAAAAACTACACTTACAACATCTAAAAGTAACAAAGAAGAGTATTTCTTGTAACACATATTGTTCAGTTACAGGAAAAGTACGTATCTTTAAAGGAATAAAATATCTATGACACTTTGTGCACGAATATATTAAACATAAACTACAAATTTTTCGAATAACATTTTTCTTAGTCATTGATGTATTATTAAATGGTTTCTTATGTAAACAATAAGTATAACAAATTATAAAGTGACAATTTGTCGAGATTTAAGCAATAAACGGTTGTGAAAGTTTAATATTCGATTATAGACTCGAGGTAATGAACTCGCGTAACCTTTGGTCGCGCAAGAAGAAAAGGAGTTAGGTAGAAGCCAAGGTTTTCAAACACTCGTGTAAGAACACAACATATCATTATGTCTATCGAGGGAATTCCGTACTGTCGGGATAAGCAGGAAAGGCAAAAGCGGAACGACCATGTTCTATCATATGCGCGGATGCCTTTCTTTCGTAGTTTATTTATGCACGTTTTACTTCGGTGACGTTTTTAGAACATATATTCTTCCACATTCTACTCTTCTGCGTTTTCTTTTAGGTTCTCTGTCAGCTAGAATACAATTAACTCTTATAAATAACACTCAATACTCACCCATCTTCCCAGGAATAACGTCGAACTGAGCCGGCGCATCGCTGACGAAAATAGGTCGATTGCACAATTCCTGTAACAAAGGAAATTCTCTTTTACTCTTCTTCTGGTTAGTTGACGTTGATAATTATTCAAATTTTAAATGGTTATACATAAGTATAAATTATTTAGGTAATACAAAAAAAGAAATTAGAAATACAAAACATCAGTAAAAATAAAATGTAATGGAAATAATAAATATAACAATAAAGGTTGAGTGCAAACATGCACGCATACAAGTTACACATACAAAATTATTATAATTTAAAAATAAATTCAAGTCTGATGAAAATCTTTTATAATGAAAATTTTAATGTTAATTATAAAGTTATGTTACATTATGTATTACTAAACTTATTGGAACGTACCTAACGCATTATTTGTCATTGCATAAGAATTCCGTTGCGCATTTTCATTTATCCGGCATAATAAATCAGCGCAATGTGAAGCGCAGGTTCTACATATTATGCGAGTTACGAAGAATAGTGATTCTCATTGCATATTTCTCTATTAATGTGTTCATGATTCACGATTTGAGCTATTAGTTCAAGATAAATATTCCTGGCAAGATTCCTTCAAACCAACCGAGGCAGTTTGCTTATAATTTATTAAATGTTAATTATGGTTAATTAACTAACTCTGAGTACCAAATTTAATACTTTTATTGTCGCGTTCATCTCACATTTGACACAATTGTTCTGTAATAATTGCACAATCTTTTATCGTTACTCGTGTTTAATGATTCTCGTTAAAGCAGAATTGCATTTATTTAAGACAATTTTATACATTTAGTAAAAATTCAGGAAACTGTAATTACTACAAATAGTAATTAAATATGTATAAAGTTTTAAATAAAATGAAAAAATGTTATATAATAAATGACCATTATAAAATTTAACATTCTATGTTTATATCAGACAACAAACATGTATGTAAAGTATAAATATAGCATAGACTATCTTATTAAACTAAAAGCAAAGTAAAACCAAATCTCATTTGCAAAGTGGCTCTTTATAGATACCCAATCCTTATAAGCTTATCGCAACTAATGAAACATTACAGGACGCTATAATTTACGCTATAATTTGCAAATGTAATTTTTATACGTCTTGTAAAAAAAAATTTATAAAGCATTTACATTTGATTAATTTTTACTGAAATGTATACCATAATTATACAGCCCAAAGAAATAATTGTCTATTAAAATAATCACGTACACGCCTCGATTATGTTACCTTGTGCCAAATGGAGAAATGCTAGATACTAACGCGAAGCACCGTATCGCAATAATCGGGGCCGTATTAAATAACTGTTCTCCAACTGTTGCATCCCGTGCTGGCGTAATACCATCCTCTTTCGGCGCGTATTTCCGGCCGGTGGCACGATCGTGACGGGAATCGCAATTCGCGATGACGATCTTTCAGTGACTGTGTTAAAAGCGCGACGCACACACCATGCATGCGCGTTCTTCACGCAATTGTTGACCTTGTCGTAGGAATGTATAGCTGTCAGTGACTTTTATTGCGATCATTATATCCGACGCGACACACGGCGTGCACGGCCACGCAATGTCTTGTTCGGTAAGCAGAAAAGACCCCGGTTACGCGTCGACGGCTTCACTTGCCGCCCGCTCGTTTCTCGTTTCATCGTACAGGTTGCATAACTAACGCAGCAGGATCGTTGATCCCGCCATCTGATCCTTGCTTCGATATTCTAGAATCACGACTGTTTCGTGGACCTCGAAAGATCTCATTCTACTCAAGAAGAATAAGATTCGATGAGTTTAAAACCGGAATTTTAATATATTAACAAATTTATATATATACGAATAAAAGAGCTGATCTAGAGAACAGTCATACGTTTCAGCTATCTTAAATATATTTATAAAATATAATTGTTTCTAAAAAGAAGTGCAGTAATATGTTAGTAAGATAATTGTGAAAATATCAAGATCTTGTGATGGAATGAATGATTCCGTTAGTTTTGCTCTGACTAAAAGACACATTGTTCCACGATTATAAGCACGCAGGCGACAGAGCTACGTGTCAAGGTTGCGAACTGTTTTCGTTACGGTTCCTAAGTTCCACGTTGCACGTCTTTCCGTTCTTTAGGAACTGGAGCGAGCCGGAGAAGCTAGTTTAATTCCGAATTGCTCCCGAAGGAACGACTTTGTTGCATCGACTAACAGAGGAATGAATCTTTTAATGTTCATGCCCTGATTACAAGAAAAAAGTATGTGTCATTCTTGACATGTTTTTGATCGATAAAACTTTTTAATATATGATAGAAAAAAACTTTGGACGTATAAAGATATGTCAAAGTTAATTTATCTGGATTATGAATAAAATTTATATTAAGCTGTACGCATATAAGTAATTATATAATTTTATATACTTAACTAATTAAAGAACTGTTAAGAGTTAACTAATTAAAGAAATTAAAGAAATTAAATAAATTAACTAATTGAAGAAATTCTTAAGAGCAATAAAAATAGCGTTATGTTAATTTAAAAAAAATATATATATAATAATAATTTTTACTCGATCCAACTGTGTGGCATATTTATTAAACATAATCACAATGTTTTATCCATTGTTTTTGGTCCTTTTCAAGTGTAAATCTATAAATATCATAAAATCAGTAGAAACATCTCTAGTCATGAAATTGTGCCAAAAGCCAAGTATATCTAAAACCTAAATATGTATAAGCTGATTAGACCAAATGATATAAGTAAGTAGATCACCGTTAATATAAATTCCAAGGCTTACATGTTTTGTATGTCATATAAACGGTAAAATAATCCGTGTAACAGTAACACTTTATTTCAAAATTATTAAGCAGATGAAAGAAATACAATCTTACCTTCGGCCTTTTCCATTGAAACTGGAATGGCGGTGTCTGGTGATAAAAGACTGATGCTTGTGTCGCTGGAAATTCTGGATCCTCCCAGAGCTCACCTCGTTTCAAGCACGAACGCTTGATTCGTTCGTACTCGCTCATTACGTCCTGAAAAATAACATGGGCAAGATAACAATTTTAATGAATTAGGAGCTAACATCATTATTAATTTAAACGATTAAATACCAATTATATATTACTGATGTTAAAATCACCATTTAATTAATAATGTAGAAGAAATGTAATTTAATATTTAGATCTTATATAAAATCAAGATTATAATTGTAATGTATTTTGATTTATCCTTAATTATATTGATCGAAACAAGTCACATACATACACATGCACATGATGATAGCTATTCCCTAATTAAAACTATCTGGAATTTTCATGAAAGTAATTTTAGCTGTTTGTAAGTGCGTACGAAGACAAAAACCTGATATCCTCTCGAC
Source organism: Temnothorax nylanderi (assembly GCF_030848795.1). Lineage (NCBI taxonomy): Eukaryota > Metazoa > Arthropoda > Insecta > Hymenoptera > Formicidae > Temnothorax > Temnothorax nylanderi. The sequence goes on along the minus strand of NW_027249064.1, from coordinate 1,027,263 downwards.
AGAGAACTTCCTACTTCAGTTAAATTAACAGATTACGCGATCTAATATTAATGGCTCGTTACTAATAGAGGGTGAGAATTTAACAGTACCTCTAACCGCATATATCGTATCCTCATTCTTCTCTCCATCTCATCTCGTAATTAAGGCACACACGGAGCAAGAGAAGCTCAAAACCTCTGAAATACTACAGTGCGGTTCTTGCGACGATTAATAATACGCATTAGCAAATGTCGACGTTTAAATTGCGCGAGGATATTATCAACTTCCTAAACATTCTCACGCAAAATAATACCGATACCATTTGAAAAGAAACTCGCAGGAGAATAAACGAACGTGATCCACGGATATCAAGAATTCACGATATCTTGCAAATCTTCATTCTAAAATATTTAAAAAAATGTTAGAAACTCTCTCACGTCCCAAAATGATCCTCTCAAAGAATCTTAAACACGCAGAATCTCAAAGAATATTAATCGTAGCGCTTTTAGAAAATATATCGCCGCGGCGCGTGCTGGTTTGGCATTTTTCGGAGGATCGTTTAAAATTCTTTTGCATATCCTTTCCCACGCCACAGGCGTACCTCGTTGACCTCCATAGATCCTTCGATAGCGATCTCAACGACCGACTCGCAAAATTTTGCCTCTCGCAAGGTAGATGCGTCATTGCTTCTAAAAATCCTCATAATAATATCTTGTCAGCCAAGCAAGGGCAACAAATCACTTTCGCAGGTACTTATTCGCGCATTCGTTAATCAACGGCGCATTTGTGACCTCGATGCGAGCGTCGATAAAGGTTTCAAGCTCATCGAACACATTATATCCAGGTCGACACTCTCTCCTCGTCGAGTTTTCACCAACCGTGGTTGCCGAACGATTCCTTTTCTCTACGCGGTATTTGGCAGGAAATAAAAGTCATTGACACCTCTTCACGAGTGAAGGCTTTCGGAATGTATTACAGCGATTAGCCTCGCCTGCCGCGCGTCCGTAACACGTGACTTTATGCACAGTTTTTTCAGCTGCCGGTCTAACCGGCAGCTCGTATCGACGATTCACACCAAGCTTAGCGACGATGTTCGCTCGTCTAATGGCCTTAAGTGATACGGCGTTAACGCCAACGCGAAATTAAGAAATATCCTGTCGGCGGCACACCGGATATTCGCGCGGAATACACATTCGCCTGGAAAAACACGCTCGCTACACGTAACCTGGGAATCTATTAATATTAATGCTCCCGCGATTGTTAACACGTTCGATACTTATTCTACTAATACCTCGTGCTTATGTGATAAATCAACATAGGAATGAGGAAATAAGAAAGGAAACGCTTTACAAATGGAATATTTGTTTCTTCACTTCTAAGTCATCGTGGAATGATAGTCACTCATTTCAAAATGTTATTATGTAAGAAATATTTTAATATAAAATATTCGCAAAATATTTTTTATATTCTATTATTAACAAAGTATAGAAAATTACGTCCATTCTTTAAGAAATAAAGATCTCAAAAACATATTATTTTATTAATTACTAAATTATATACATCGCAACTAATATAATTTTTAACTTAAAATTCTATTTAAACAAGTTTTATTCAAAATTTGTTAAATTAATTTCATTGTTTATATTCTTTTCTGAACCTTAGTTTACAAAATTCTCTTTTTGCAAATTCTTTACTCAATTGCCCGCTTCTGTAAAAATCGAATGCATATTAATTAAAATAATTTCGTTAGCGAAGCATCGACACGATATTATCACTTTGTACATTCGAAATATCAAGCAGTTGAAAACAAACGTCCACGCTCGTTCTGTCCTCACCTCTTCTCGTTGCGGGATAAATGTCGCCATCACAATGATTGGCCATTGAATCGTTTCTACGACGAGGGAGATGTCCTCCACGCCTCAGTGAGCCGTAACACCGTCATTATATTTTGCAACGGTCGTTGATAACATATTTTCACCGCGTAGGCGATAATGCGGGAGAAGGTGTGCGCGCGCGTGGTCGTGAAAGCGTCACGATTGCGAAATACTCAATTACTCGTCGGGGCGCCGCGTTCCGGTTTCGAGCATTGTTCCCGACGCCAGCTAATTCCACCAACGTGGTGCACCAATTAAGATCGTAATAAAACAGCAGCGGATAATTAGACCGGGGGCCAGAGGTCCTTCTGTCGCGCTCATTCAGCACGAAGTCGCCGCGTTTCTTTCCGTATTATTTCTTTCTCGGTGTCCCTCCTCCCTTTTGCAATATCGTTTGCAAGCAGCTGTTTTGTCGCGTTGGAATTGCCTTGGCATACCAGGTAGAGGCGTGCCATTTTGCATTGTCGTCGCTTGACAAAGAGCCGTACGTCTGAGCTACCTCTTTCGTAACAGATCGATCACGGGACAGTTTGATGTTTTTCGCTGCACCTGCACTGCGATAAATTATTTGCGGAAGTCAATGAGCGTGCCTCGCGCTTAAACGTTTTCACAATATTTTACGTTCACTTCTCGCAATTGGATATTAATACCGTTTTATTTAATGACCGGACAACTGTATAAAACCGGTAATAGATTATAATATTAGAAGGTTTCAACCAATCTCTCGGAGATTGTCAAAATCAGTATTTTTCCTGCTAAAATAAGAAACAAATGAAGTTACCATAAAGTAAACATTTTTGCACGAATCTCGAATAAGGAAGTGCTCACCGACGAAGTCTGGCTTTGCGCGTTGCTGTTTCGTAAATCTCGAAAATGGCCCTTAATCTACGTTTCCGAGCTCGAAGCCATTTTATCTGCCCAAGAGCAGCACGAGAGGTACGGTTATAATGACTGAAATTGCGGAAGGCCAAGGAGTACTATCGTGGATCCGCAGTCCACGTCGGGTGAGGTAAGCCATAAAGGCTTTCTCGACGACCACCGACACACCGCGTAGTGGTCCGTGCGCCTCAAGGCCGCGAGAGAGAACCAAGCATGAAACTAGTTCGACCGGTACGAGAGTATATGGTAGCTATTATATACCTAACGTGTATAGTAGATCGTTCAAGTATTCGCTTTAGCGGAAGGTGGTTGCTCAGGAATCCACCGCGTAAAACGCATCGGCTTCGGATACGTCTTCTAGAAATGCCATTCGAGAAATAAGACTAGACGTCTCGACATTCGTCTTTCCATTCATTTCCACACTATCGGCCATTAGTCGTTCAATTCTTCGACTATCAAAAACGTTTTAGAATTCTTTTACCAGAATGGTTCAATCGTGACCAAATCAATTTTAATTTAACGAACATAATCTTTTAAAACGACTCGTTCAGTCATACATATTATATATTTACTAATTGTTATTTAAAAAAAAGGGCTTCTTAAATATTTATATGTTTGTACCTATGAATGTATATAAAAACATATACATTCACACGACAAATAAAAATAATTTACCGTAAAAACAAATAGATATATCTACGCGCAAGCGAGCGCGATCGTTGATGACTAATCGTATACTTTCTACACTGGTCAGAGAATTTTTACACCAGGCTTGCATTGCATACATGGCCTTGAGACTCAGGCGCATCCGAGCGGAGTGCTCGCAGGGCGAAAAAGCGTGCTCCTTCGTCGTGACTCTGCGAAGTGGCGAATGATCGTGCGGAAATATGAGAGCTTTTGAGTTCTTCCTGTCGCAATTCTTGACACGTCACTCTTCGTAAGAATGTTTTAGATGCACGAGTCTCTCGAACGGAAGGATTTTACGTCGGTCACGTGTTCCAAAGGCGTACTATGTTCACTTTGCTACAAAACGAGCAAGGCCGACCGATTTGATCGGCGTACACGTTTGATCGCCAACGACTATGCTGATCGAGCGCGCAAATGCGAATTTTTTGCAAAATGTAATTTACAAGACGCTTGAATTCACAGAAATAAATTGTAGCGTATTAGGAACATTAGTTATTTTATATAATAAGAATTTCAAAAATTTCTTTTCTTGATATTTATTTTATGAAAAGAGAAATTTTAGAACAATAATATACGTAAACGTTGAGTTCTTTGCACTCTTAACGTTTGCATTTGTTTGATGTTAAAAACTTTTAATTAATCTTTGTCCAATTCTTATGTCACATTATGAAAACAAAACTTAGAATTAATAACAAATATTCAGCACTAAATACCATGAAAAATAGCCAAAGCACACTTTTAGAAAAGTATCTTTATATCAAGAGTTATTTTTAAATTATCTGATTCAGTGAAAGCAGCTGATTTTACGGAGAATCTTATCTCGGGCGTAAGAATGACTTCATCTTCGACAGTAAAAATATTTATTAGCTTTATCAACGTTATTCCCTTGATAATAGCGAGTAGGCCGAGATGCACGTCTATATTAACGGTACTCAACAGCGAGCATTCTCCGTAACCTCATGAACTGTGACCCTAATTTCCTCCTCTCTACTATAACTCGCTCTATTTTTTTTTCCCTTCACGATTATGCCGCCTCCGTAGATTCCGTTGCCTAGCTCATCAAAACATCAAAGAAGTTCTTGATTACTATTACGTGGCACAATCATGACGCAATAATAATCCGCCGTTAGAGATCATCGAACAATTTTACTCTCGATTTTTCATTAATACAATTTTATCTTTTTTGAGAGGTATGAGAATAGCTTTTTTTATTCTTAGTAAATATTCGAAAGTAGATACAGATATTGAATAAATATCAAACTCATTCAGACTGATATATATTTGTGTTTTAAGATTTTATCATATTATCTGCTTTAAAACTTATTTTTAAAAATTGTCTATATAATACACACACATAGAGATAGGTAGAAAAGGGGAAAAAAGTTTAAATAAAATATAAAATAAATAACTTTATACTTGAGTATGATAAATTATCCCGAGTTTCTCTGAGTATCTTTCGTTGAACCTTTATTGTTGCTTGTGCAGTGGTATTTCAAGGTGCGTTTTTACGACCGCAAATAAAACCGAGCACTCGTGATGGTTCCGTACCAACAGCACAAAGCGAAACAGGAAAATGACGGTAATTTCGATTACGCATAATTTGTCGGATCCTGCTGATTGCACTGTCTCTCGGCAAAAGCACTTTCTCTCCTCGATCCAAACACTTCTCGCTTTTAAACTGTTCACTGCAATTCGAAACGGTGTTCCGGCGCGGATTGCATTTTTTAACGTCTCAACTTGAAAGTCAAGCGTAATAACGTCTCGCTTTAGCGTCACCTTGGATAATCGTTTCGATCGATTTTCCTTCCGATAAGACGATCTCGCGAATGGTTTTGCATAATCGACAGGCGACAATTCACGCGCGCGATTTCCCTACCGGAAACCCGAGGCATGACACTTCCGCGACGCCGGATTCAGCATTTTCACTCGCGGTGCGAAACTAGAAACTTAGAAAGTTGCCACCTAACGTATTCAAATGCGTAATACAGAAAATCGGGCGAACGCGAGAGCGTTATTAATCTTTTTAAAAAGCGAGAGAACTTTGTAGACCTTGTAGAACCTGCAAGACGGAAATGAGTCATTTAAATTAGAAATTTCGCTGATAAACTTCTATCAAAAGAAAGTTTCTGAATAAATAATGTGATAGCAAATGACTTATTAAGAAGGGAATGTTAAAATATCTCTCCTATATTAACATGAGGATTTTTATCACATTTACCTTTCATTTGAAATAGATTTTTATTATTATTATATAAAATTGATATTAAAAAATATTGAAACTTATAAAACCTGCAGACCTAATAAATAATCTTCTTTTATTTCCAATAATATGTATGCAGACATATATATCTATAATTTATAATAATTTAAAAAACTGATCTAAAGAGAAAGTATATTAAATTATTATAGATTTATCGTATCATTGTGGCACTTTATTTGATTATAACTAGCATCAATGTTTATATAACACTTCGTTTAACCCATCAGCGTGTTTCTAACGGCAGAATTACACGTTGACATCGAAAGTGAATTTACTCGTAAGCACTCTCAATCAACGTAACGTGACAGCAAAGCACATAATGCACAGACGGTTTTAAATCTGCTTAGACTTTCATCCATACTTTCATGAATGATTTCTTTGCGACTAACGGGAAATAATTTGATCATAAAGACATTAAAGTAGCTATAATTTTGTTAATTATAAATGATTCAAGATTAAGGGTTTTGCAAACTAATTTTTGTTCTGTACATTCTCTGTAGTGTGCTCTAGTGTTAACAACGAGCGTTCAAGCCCTCCTGCTCGAAGTAGTTCATCCCGTAATTCTTTGCACGGGGTCTTTCATTTGCGATCCCTTCGCACGATAATCAGACAACCCGTAAGCAGCCGCTCGTACTCCCACTCCCTTGACAAATGCCGGAAATTTGTGCAAGCGCCTTAACGTTATCGCCTGGTCGATCGAGGAACGCGCGACTCTTGATTTTCCACGCGCGTCTACTACCTTGCCACGGTCTGCGGATCTTCGTATATGCACTTCCATGCCAAGTCTGGTGTACCAGTGACGAGGCTTTCCTCAACTTATCTCGCTTATGATAACCTCCATGTATCCATCATAGCCTTCGATAAGTTCAAGATTTTCTTAGCTTCAGAAAGCATAGACCGAATATCGCATGCAAATTATTATTCAATGTTATTATATTATATTCAATATTTCGCAATAAACACTATTAACTTATCTTGCTAATATTTTAAATTTTTAAATACGATTTTAATTTGAGAGACAAATGTATGAAAAATGCTTATAAAATTACGACTCGTATAATTTCGAATAAATATTCTAAATAAAGATGCATTAATATACTGTAATTCAATTTCATGACTAAATAAAAAATCTATGAAATATAAGTAATTATATTCTTAATAAGAAATTTCATTGAGGATTTATTTCCATATTGCAAAATTGGATTCAAATATTAAGAGACTTTCCAGCTTTATTTGATTTACCCGGAAGTAATAATTGGAATATCTCTTTTGATAAAAATTTCGTCGACACTCATAAAAAATTATGAAATATAAATTATAATGATACTCCTGCATTAGCTTCGTGATTTCACTTAACACTTCCGCAAATCAATCTTAAAGCTAAACTAGTTGCATTCTGGTTTTCTTTTTTTCAGGGCACTTCCAACTTCCATTTGAAATGGTTGGATGAATCAAATGCGAACGATAAAGCAGTTATTTATGAGAAACGAATTACATTGGTAATGCAAACGCGATACTCGCGAGAAGTCATAAATCGTTGTTTTCTTCGAAATGCATGCTGCTTAATTCCATTTCGCCAGCGCTCGCAACGTAACGTCCAAACGTACCCCGGCATCATAATATCCTTTAGCTGACACTAATTTCATCCCGAACGGATACTGATTTACGGGGACTCGCCCAACAAGTCGAGTTTCCTCGGCAAGGGATCACTTAGTCGTTTTTCTGATGTTCTTAGCGGGGTTGCCGCTCTCCTCACGATCACGCTCGAACTCTTCACCGCGGTTCCTGAATCGTAGAGCCTTACGCTCGAGTCTACAATTGACTCCTTCGACCCTGAACGATGTTCCTCATGTTCCAAGAAACACTTTCCTCAGACGGCTCGAGATCGATGACTAATAATTTCCGCAAGTTAACGGATCTATCGATATATCTAAATTGATTCGTCGTGTTTCAGTTATACATTTAAGATCCTATCGTTTCTCTAAGTCTTATCTATAATATCTCTCGTATATCTCATGTTAATTTCTCGTGTATCATCTGTGATAAGATGACTCAATAAGTTGTCATTGTGCAAAATTACTCAACATGATTAATTACATACGCCAGATTATCTCTTGTTAGAAAAAGAGAGCATTCCGTTTTATTAAACGGACATTTACATCAGAAAATTAAAATTAACTGCTCTTACTGTTTCCTGAAGTAAAAAGTATACGCTATACTAATTCTGACGCAAATAATTAATAGTAAAAATATTTAATGTGACGAACTGTTATTTCAAAAACTAGCTATTGGTTTTTTGATATTTTTTATTTTTATCGAATCGATGGGGCGAGAGGGAACGAATCGGAATCCTTCGATGTCCTTGAGTTCGCTTCGAGTTCATCGTATTCCTTTCTGCTTTATTCTTCGCTTCGAATTGCAATTCCTTCTTGTCTTGTTCCTCGCATCAAGCAATACTCACATCGAATTATTTTCACCGCCCGAGATAAGTTCACATAACTATAAACCCAGGATCTGAAGATCCAATGCATTATTCCTACGTAGTTTGAAATATCACTATCCACGTTTATTGTAAATGATAAGAAATGGTACGAATCCTATCGAATCCAGTCGTCTACAGAAATGTACAATAAATTTTCACAATATAAAGAGAGATAATTACTGTAAATACTATGACGACACGACCGACCAAGAGAATTGCAACGCCTACGCGAGAATGTAAAACTCGAGTCCCGTAACACGACATGTACAAGGGGCCGCATGCATTCCATTTTGCAATACACGGCTAATGTACAGCGGATTAATAAATCTGGAGGCGACGCAGGACGTTCTCTCGTATCTTGTACCTTAGTTTAGCTCACAGAGAACGAGGAAGGGCCGCATTTTGAGAATGCAGCTTTATCCGAAGGTATTTCAAATATAACTTCTCTTCAACTTCGTAGCTTCGTCGGCTAAACTACTTTGTGCACGAGTACGTGACACGTGCGCACATGTATACGTGTTAGTATACGTTAGTGTTGGACATCGGTCTCTCCCATCGATACTCCCGTATGTGCAACGTCTGCGCCGTTCGTAATTTGTGTGTTTCGAGGTCGCGGAGAGAAGAAGACCCGGTTTCGCAGGAGGCAGAGAATCTCGCAGCGGCGGTGAGGTAGAAACGCGCTGCGGCGCCGGTCGACTTCGAGGTTCCTCGACCATGTCGAGAACGCGAAGGAACAGGTGAACAGGTTGCCCCCCCTCCTCTCTTTCTCTCTCTTTCTCTCTCTCTCTTCGTTTCTTCGTTTAGCAGCTGTATTATCTTTTGGCGCGAATTTTGCTGCCGCGAAAGTGCAACGAGCGGTTAGTGCAAATTCGTGACGTCAATGTGCTGATTGCTGGGGTAGTGTGTAATTGATTCAGTCAGATGCCATAATTACATGAGGGAAATTCATCGAGTGAAACGCGAAAACATTACGAGTGAGAAACGTAAACATTATTTTAAGAACATAGCTATTACGTGTTTTCCCTCTTATGTTGTTTTCTTTTATTAAGATTCAATACTCGATAAAGATTCAGAAGTAACAACAAAAATAATCTCTTCGTTGCACGTTATAAAAGAAACAGATGTTTTAAATGTCTTCTCTTTTCTATACGATGACATTTTTGGACAGTAGAAATATTACCACTTACCACAGACTTCTGTAATATATAGAGGTCCGTGATTACGACCCACAGATTACACTACACGGATGTTCGCTTATAAGGGATGACTGACCTAAGCTAATGGACCTCAAAACGGAGTTTAAAGATGTAGGTAGGGATTTGCGGTTTATGGGTGACGCATTCGAAAGTAAAAATTCTTCAGAGCCGTATAGATTCTTTCACAATAGCGATGTCCTACGTTCACTGGCAACATTATAGTAATCTATGTTAAGTGCTAACAAAATTACCGAGTCGACTCATGTGCAATTACTTGGACAGGAAAGAGCTCGGAAGTATCGTTCACGCGACAGTTTGCTTTTCTAATAGTTACTTATTAAATAAATTAAAAAACACATTTTTCGTGGATGTCAATATACAAAAAAATATTAGACAATAAATATTATTAGCAATCTAACGTAAAAAAAGTGTAGATAAAATTTTAAAGCTTTTTAAAGCTAAAGTTGTTTTAATACACAATTTAAAATATTATTAAAAATTTATTAGTTTTAGAAACTCTCACTGGAAGAGACTTTTTATGAATAACATAGCAAATAACGTAAAGTTGAGAACTACTAGATTATGAAAGCAAAAATCGTGCGTCTTTTTCAAATACATATGTGTTACATATTTCAAAGAAATTATAATAAATGGAATAAACAGAGTGTGCGTGTTTAATGTTTAAAAAAATGCACGCCGCTACGAAGCGTAACGAGCTCATGAAAGCATTTCAATAGAAAATTTTCTATTACTCCTATAGTTACTCTTGTAGTTTAAATATACAAAAAAATCATATATTTTAATCTTTCATTCATTAATATCACAGGTAATTTGCCGTGAAAAATGATTCATGACGTCAATCTATCTTCATAAGGAAAATACGATACAATCTAATTTTGGAGCCACAATTCAGATGAATAATTTTGTTTCAATTAATAATCTTATATGAAGTATTTTCTCATGTATATTACGTATATTATATATATATATAAAGTATTAAATACGTAGATAGTAATAAAATTAAAATTAATTAAAAGGCACATTTTGTGTAATTTGACACCAAGATTTCAACAGTAAAGTGAAACCTACTAATGCTTCTCTATGTTAATATTTGTCTTCGCACTTGAATTACCATTCGTGTTTGCGTGCCACGTGGGTCCAATAATTTCCATTTCACTAGTTGGATTCGGTGCAAACAGAGCGGGATGACTTTCTCGCAAAGAAATCATTCTCGTCACATAGCGCGCCGCACCTTGCTAGAAATTCCGTAGTAAACTATCGGTAGAAACGGAGAGATGTGGGCAGATAAAGAAAACTTTCGTAAGAAATGCCTTGAAACTACCTTTATACACAGGCGAAAAGAAATTTGGGCCAGCATTTTCGAAATACAACCTAGATAAATCTCCAAATTTGTACATGACATAAAAGACAACATTTCTGACAATGAGCCATTAATATTTTACAATTTAAAAATTCTAAATTGTATCATTGCATGTGATATTGTATCAATTCGAATATAATATCAATTCATATCTTAATTGATTTATAAAAAATAATTGAAGCAAAATGTACCAAATTGTTTCATACAATTAATTTATAATTATTTTGAATAAAATATTGAAGATTATATAAAATGTATAATTGTTTTATAATTGAAACACATTAGTACAATTATGTACAATTTTATTTTTTATAATTGTACATTGCTATTTGTTATTTTTATAGTAATGTTAACAATGCCCTAGCAAAACAAAATTTAAAAAATAACAAAAGTTTATACTCCTTAAAGTTTATACGCACTTATCTGCTTAAAAGTCTACTTTAAATTAATAAGAATTAATTTAAGATTAGATGATGAAAAAATTAGAAGCTTAGATGGACATCAATAAGACTATTGCATTCTCGCACGTACTTTCGACTTAACACGATACTCACGTTAACCATCCGTAGTCAGGTTTCTGCAGCTTCTTCTAGAATATCGTTTCGCGCCAACAAGGCTCGAGTACCTTCTCTTGAACCCTTACTGCGTAGCCAGCACTTTATCACTTATATATCAGAGGAGAGCGTTTTTTCATCCGGCACTCGTTATCAAGACACTCCGCGCACTTACTGTTAAGTTCGCGCGCTACCAGCCACTCCGAGGTTTCCCTGAGTCGCACGGACGATCGCGTAAATCTCGTCGCGGAACGTGAGCGGAAGGTGCCGCGCCGTCGAGATTTCCCGGCAGACAAATGTAGAAAACAATCAGATCTGTTACGGAGAGCGTATACCGAGGCGCGAGAGAGCGCGGCCCCGCGAACGGAGCTGCTCTTCTGGTACCGACTGACTACGACCGACTGGCTGAATTGGTGACTGACTCTGCGCCGGCTACCCGCGCCATGGACTGCCACTCGTGGATCCGAAGCCGATCACCACCATCCTGGCCAGCCTTCCTCCTCCTTCTCTGACCGTCGAGCGACCGCCGGCGATCCTCTCTCTTTTTCTCTCCCTCTTCTAGACTCACGAACGACCGCGTCGCCGTCTCTTTCCTCGTGGCGAGGAAAGAGGCTGGAGTTATCGTTTAAATAACTAAAGCATGATACATTTATAGAGCGGATAATTATTTTGTCTATGCAATCAGCTGATGGAGATTTTGATGCAGCAATACATTGCGCAACCTCGTATAAAAGAGTTTGCGTGTTTTTCTTCCTGAGAGATGCATAAATCGTATCGAAATAAATATCTGTATGAAAACTAGGAGAATTGATAAGTAATTAAATATTATACACAAATGTTTATAACAAAGTACGTTTATATTTATATATACGTGTACTTCAAGGCTTTGTGAGAATTAGTGAGAATAATAAATATAATTAAAAGTCTAAAAATATTGTTCGTAACATATTTTCAATTAAAAATTTAATTCAATTTGACATAATCCAATAATAAAAAAAATATTATATTTTATATCTGTTACATACAGATATGTGTTTTAATCTTTGAAAAATTTGTAAATTTGTTCCTCTCTTTTATTTTTGTAATTTACATGCTGCAAAAAGTTAAATATCAAAATTACTCTTAGATTTTTACGATAACTGAAAACAGATATGTTGCCTGATTCTACTTTCCTCAACGTCTTATCTCACGTTTCACGAACGTGTAATTTCAAACGCTTTATAAACGGGTGTGCATAGGAGGAGGTCAAGGCGGAGATGACAGTGCGGATCGCAATCACGGGTGCCAAATGACAGGATTCGCGAAGGAGTTCTACGTGATCTACAGGAAACAATGACGCAGGCGATCAATGACGATACCAAATCATTCGCTATGACAACGTGATTTCCGTCTATCGATACCGTGGAAGCGGGTCGGTTTCGTTTCGGTCGCGAAGTGGAAAGTGTGCGAGAGAGGAGCGGGAGGAGAACGGTTGAAGAACACGAGAACCGATCTCGAGGAGAGCGACCGGAGAGACCCGATCATAGCTTGGAGGTATAGCCCGTTCTGGTGAAAGCTTGTGCACGTTGACTTTACTCGAAAGGTTCACTCCGGCGCCATGCCAGAAACTGTTCTCTTCATCGAGCGTAGTAACTGATTTAAAATTCTCTTTATGGAATCCGCACTGGATGTCTTCATATCTTTTCATCATTTTACAATACACGACATTAAAGTTAGAAACCTAGCAATATTTATCTCTTCTTCTATCCGTACTTATATTTATCTCTTCATATACGAGTAACTTTATATAGCTCTGTCTTTGTTCAATATTCTTCTTCTCTTTCATTACAATGCAAATAATATGTCTTTTCTTTTCTATAACATTTATTTTCTTCTGTATTTTCAATCTTAATAATATTTTCGGAATAGCTTCTCTAATTGAAAGAAATTCAATTCTAATTCAGTGTACCGTGTATGTGTGTATAATTCAACAATCAACTATGCAAGACTCATTTCTTTTACTTGCCTTAGATTGCATTGTTGTAATAACAAAGATGTAATTCTTAAAAATGCATACCAGATAAAAACACAATAAATATTTAAATTATTTGCCGTATTTCGTATCTAATATACATATAATAAATTCAGAACACTAAAAACTGTATTTTCAGAATGTGATAAGTTGGAGAATGCTAAGTAAGAATTATCAACTGGGATTAGCTTCAACAAGAAAGGTATATATTTTGTCGCCATCTAACGGGTGTGCCTGAACTAAAGACCGTTTCAACCGGGATGGCCTCTCTCAGACTTCTCTCTGCTTTTACTCTGGGATGTCACGTATACCGACAAAGCAATATTAAATAATACTGTTGATGCTCTTATGTTTAATAAATAATACAATAAATTTATATATCTGGAATTATTTTATACCCAAAAATTATATCGTCCAATATCTTTAATAGTATAATTTCTAAATTCATTTCTTTCATATTCAGAAAAATTAATACTTTCCGCATTCCTTATTTTTATATACAATTATCATAATTATTCCAACTTTAATATTACATGTTTTAAATCTGTATTTCACATATATATCTGATATTATTCTAAAGCCCCTTGCACAATAAGCGATAGCGACAGCGATAAAGTTGCCGACAAAGCTATACCTTTGTCGGCAACTTTGTCGCTATCGCTATATCGCTATCGCCTATTGTGCAAGGGGCTTTAGTCTGCGCTAATTCGTTCATCTTATTTTAATAATAATAATTTAATCATCAACAATTGATTATTTTAGCACTCTTCAGTTTTTGGGTCTACTAGTCCAAAAACTAGCAGTTAAATTGTAAGAAGTCTAATATCCATGACTATAGAGTCTTCAACGTTATTTCTCGTCGATAACCACGAGCACCATGCAGGTAGACCATGCAGGTTTCAAGCACGACTGAAAGATGGCAACTCCGTGTCAATTTAAAACAACAGATCCATAATAAAATTCCCAACAACGACAACATTCTAAAAAAATGACTTTAATTCTCATAATTACGAAAGCCCATTTCCTCTCGTTTATGATCGCTTCAAAATTTTTGGCTGTAAATACTTAATCATTGGAGGCTCGTAAAATCGCGCCGCATGGACGATCGCGGCGGCACTTCTGATGAATAACCAGCTCGAGAGCCGTCCAATTGTAATTTAAAACGACGGATGCTAACTCGACTAACGGTTCGAGAAACGGCGCTTTTGGCAACGCGCTCGCGCTGTGGAATTTCACGAGTATCCTACGCGAGATTCCCCGCGAGATTCGTAACGCGCTAACGCGCCATCCAGTCCGGACCTTTACGATCGGTAACGCGCTGCCTCTCATTAACGTGTAATTTATTCAAGAGGAATACAGAGAGAGGGAGAGAGGCGGCCGACGGCATTGCCACCCGCGGGCCTCGATGGCTCGCGGCTTCGCGCTCACTCGCGCCGAGAGCTTGCGCTTGTGGGAGAAACTCGTGGAGAAACAAAATTCATAAGATTCTGGAGATCGTCGGCGAGATAACAGGTCGTACTGACGGAAACCCACGGAATACGATAATCCGACTTGACATTCGTTATCCCGCTACTCTTCACGATTATTTGGACTCCCCGTTACAACTACCACTGAGCGGCTCTCTCTTTCTCTCTCTCTGAGAGTGCACACACACATTCAGTGCACATCACGTCCAATTAATAATCTTCTAATTCCTCGTCGAGCCTACTGAATGCTTCTGTCACCGGAGATTCAGTAAATTATCGTGTTATTTCGTTCTACAAGATACGCGAGGTATGTCAATAAATTCTAACGAACGCGAGAAAGTTATAAGTTAATTATGAACGCGCTTGTTTTCATGGATTCCTCGTCGTTTGTATATTATTTACATATAATAATATAACTTTTATATTATGATTATACAATATGTAAGATTATGCTTTACCTACTCAATGTAATACAATATGTCTTTCAAACTTAATTTTATTATATATATTAATTTGCTATATCTCTGTAAAGTTAAGATTTTAACAAGTCTCTCTTGTATTCAAAGACCCCTTTCAATTCTTGACTATAAATTTCCTATTTTCTCCCAAACTATCGTAATTCTAACAAATATATTTTCCGATGATAATGTCCAACAACATAATCTATAAACTGACCGACGTTATTGCAAATCTCAATGTGCGATCTACAAAACGCTATCATTACAGCATCCTTATGTAATGCTCCCTTTTCCCGATAACGATTTGCATAGATTATGACGTTACGATGAATGACAAAGCGATCTTTTTTACGCTCGTAAAATCGCACTCCGCTATAAACGATTTCGGAAGCGCAACTCACACGCATTTAACGTGCACTCTCGCGCATCGCGCACACCACGGGCGCGTCCCCATTATCTTCGGGCGTGCCCGAAGAAGATGCCTCCGGCGGTTCTCACCGGGCGACGAGGAAGACAAGACAACGGTAAGCGGGGTATATGATGGTATGTACACACTTCGGGAACAGTTATATTCGCGCACGTACCAACGACCCTTATTTATGTCGTCGCCGCAACCATCGTCGACGGAGACCCTACACCGGTCGTCCTCCTCGCCCTTTTCTCGCCCTTCTGCCTCCGCCTGATGTTCTCTTTCTCTCTCTTTCTCTCTCTCCGCGCATTATCGGGCGGCAGCGTGCTTTTACGGTCGGCGTATATCAATGGTCGGCCTAAAGGAAGATCCATGGAATGGCGATGCTGGCAGGTAGGGCCCCGCGCGAGATGGTATGGGGGGGCCCCGTGACAATGCCCGGGATATAAAAACTTGCGTAAAGCTGTCCCACTTACGTGGGACCCCGCGGGATTCACCGCCCGTGCTGAATGGGGCGCAATAACCTTTTATTTATCGACGGCTTAAACAGCGACCTTTCGCGTCGAAATTGAAGCCGCGCTAAAGCTCGAGAAGATGTCTTTCGCCGAGTACGAGAGACTGTAGAGCGAGTGGAAATCGTTTCCCTCTCGGTCGATTCAATTACACGATTTAATAGCGTGCTCGATCGCTTTGTGCGACTTCTGCTGTGCCACCATTATCGCGCCCTTTTTTAATTACATGCTCAATTACGATAGGTATTCGCCCGGACTCCAAGTGATTCCGCGGCGTTGTTCATGTCGAGGAACTTTGTGGAACGCGAAACGAACGCGACAGCTTCACCTGGCATCCCATTCATATTTGAAACCATTTTTGTTCCGATATCTTCAAAAGTCTAATGTATATTATTTTTCATCATTATAATAATAAATCAGCAGAACCGAAAATCGGGAAGCGAGAACTGCAATAGCTTTAACATTCTAAAGATTCTTGAAGAAAACCAAAATTTAAATATAACTTTTCTCTTTTATGATTCTTCTGCATTTTTCAAAAAAATAATTATAACAACTATAACCGAGAATTGCACACTGAGAAAAAGGATTTGCTGTATTAGCAAATATTTGTCATTATAGTGACAACAAACATTTTGATTTGCTGCGGGTAGCGAACTTTTTGCTATTGCAACAAAAGGTTGCTACCCGCAGCAAATCAAAATGTTTGTTGTCACTAATTTCTCTCAGTGCAGTCTATACATATCATCGCATGTTCATCTTTGAATTATTAACAACTGTAAGCCTTATTAATTTATCATCTTTTTTTTTCAGAAAAACTTTAGTATAGCAGCCGGAAGACACCTTCTTTTGACATTCTTTACACTTCTATGACGAAATACGTAGCTACTCCGATCTCTTGTCTTAATCACAATAATAACTGACGCACTGTACGCCAGTCGGTGCTCTACGCATTATTATAACGCGTAATCCCGCGTAATATTTATGATGCGCGCGACATGATCCGTATAATGTTGCGTTACACGATGTAGACCACGGCGCGGATTGATTCGCCGACATAGATCCGGTGCAGCTGATGAGCGGCTTCGGACCCCTCGCTTTAAAAGCAGATCCCGGGCTAAAGGGTGGGTGTGTACGTCATGGACGATCTTGGAGCGCACCGCGCCTATCTCGGAGGGCCCACCTTTTCCAAGAGGACCGCAGCCCTGGGCCCCAAATTCCTGCTCGACTATTACATGCTGAAGAAAAAGCAAAGAGAGAGAAAGAGAGAGAAAGAGAGGGTCGAACGGGTCCCGCCACACGAGCGCATTCTCTCCATTAGAATTACAAATATACGTGCCACACGGCACGCGCCCTGGGCGCTGAACTTCGTCGTAGCTTAATGTCAGGCATTTCGCGAGAAATTCATCACAGGCCCCGCGGCCTCGAGGCGAGAAGCGAAGGCTTCTCTTTACGGCCGTTCCACGACTCCGAGGAAGCGGACCGAGAGCGGTTGCGCCTCTCAGGGACGCGAGCCAAGTCGCAGACGCCAGATGGTGGAGACCGTTTTCGCGCTTTTTTATAAATTACAGAGAGCGTTCTGTCGGGTCGCGGTGCGGCCCGCTGCACGGATGCGCCGAATGCATCGAGAGAGAGCGCGGTTGATTTCTGAGCGCGCACGCTAGACTCCCGTACACGAGTTGGAGAACTGTGTGGCCACTCCACAAGGACTACCGTTCGTATATACGTATAAATGCACGTGATTGCTTCTATTAAAGATCTGAGAAGATTGCGCGATTAATTCCGATGAAATTACAGGGTTTGACAAGGATGGGTGTGCGCGAACTAAAATCGACGATTCATATATGCGGCAACCCGATAATTACGATAGCGAGGCACGCAGCGTCTATTAGCGGACTTTCAGAAAATGTATAACGGTATCCCCATACACGCAGAATGTTCTCTACCTGTTGCCACTTTCGAGATGCATTGAAACGTGTTGGGGCACGGAAGAAGATTTAGTCGCAGAAAAAATTAATTAATCAATGGATGATTTTGAGACACCGTTCTACTAAGATCTTTTCTAAAAGTAGAAATCTTTATCTTTACGATGTCTTATTTCCATCCTCGAGGGAACGCTATTTCGAAGACGAGACACCGAATATATCCCACGGAAACGGGATGCCGATCCCATCGATGAGAAATATACGTGTACACGCGTAATCGCGCGGCCAGTGTATCCAACCGCATTACACTTTCGAATTTGTGTACTTTCCCATGAGAGGGGTAGGAGCACGGCGGTGAAAGGAACAGGACAACACTCTTCATGCATGAACTCCTCTCTGTTCGAAGTATCGCGCGCCGAAATCAGCAAATAACGACGGTATCGGCGAAAAAAAAAACGGTAACAACGACGTCGCGTTGTCGATTTACGATGCGATAGATCTCTGCCGCTGGGTATATACCTCCATCTCATTCTTACAATTTAAAGGGGAGGGAAAACACAAAATTCCACCACGACTCGCAGACCGGTCGACTAGATGTTTCGCGCGATTCCCTTTGGGAGCTGCCAGCAGCGAAAAATCGTTATCACTCTTATACGTCGGCACGATAAGGCCCCTATTTGCGGTTCCCACGCCCGCTCATACACGGGCCCCGTGTACACACATGGATTTTTCGACGCTCTTTCGCGCTATCGCCCGCGCCACACTTATCGCGATAACCGACACGAGACGCCCGTCTGCGTCGACGAGGACGATCGCTAATTCCCCCTTCATCGTCTTACTTGGCTGACGCAGTGGTTCTCAGCGATGCATAGAAAAAAAAAGTAACAATTATTATTTATCGGAGAAAAACTCCTTCAGGAAAAACTCACAATTAGACAGAGAATGAAAAAAATTAAAGTATGATATAATAGAATTCTTAACCAGAAACACACAGAAGTCTATTATAAATATATATTATGAATTTAATCGATAAACACGAAAAATTGCTTGTTTATTAGTTTATTTCAACATTAGATATAAAATACGAAATAAGTCAATGTGTATTCGAAGCGCATTTAATTATCGCGCTTATTACCGAAGCTTATTCAACGTTTCTCTTACACTCGTTTCACCTTGTTCGTTCAATTTACGGAGTCTTCCTCACAACCGTCGATAACGTATCGAGTTTCCTCCGAAATACTTCAGCAAGTCCCAAAATATAAGAGAGCCGGGGGGGGGGGTCAGCGTAAAAGAAGGGGGTCGCACGGCGGAGTGCAATTAAGACGAGACACGCGCGGCGTCCCGATAAAGATGCGAATAAGATTTATGACTTTTTAATAATGTTTCTCGACGAACCTGACGAATGCGTCCCGGCGTCGTCGCCTCGTGTGAATCAACCTTGAAGACGGTGGCGTCCCGAGCCGGTTGCCTCACGGAGCGATCGTCAACAAGCAAAAGAAGCACGCGAATACGACTAAGACTTAATTAGCCGAGCAGAGGCCGGTCCAGGATATCCCACGTCGTTACGACAAAATCATTTGTGGACGTTGCTCTTCGGTTCTCTCTCTCTCTCGTCTATCGAGCGCGTACGATTGGGCCCGACGCGACGATTTAATTACCAGTGTCTTACGTTCCCTATCCCTCCGCGCCCGGCGCTCGCCTTCGATAATTAATCGGCCGCTTAATTGATTAATCGATTAATGGCCGGGCTTGATCGAGCGTACTTAGGTACCGCAGATAAATCGTGCGAGCAATCGGGCTGTCGTGAATCTCGGGCTTGTATTCTTTTTTTCGAATAACGACGCGACAGAAACGAACTTACCCGACGGAATTCAGTCGCAAATTACCTATAAACGAACACGTTAAAAGTTTATTTGCATTGCGACGAAAACAATTTACATTTTAATCATGGAATCTAGGTGAATCAATAAAATGCACAGTATAAAGTATTGGTTGAATAAAGTGGAACAATACCGTATTTATCTCGTATGTTCTAGAGCATGGTCTTATAAATAATAAAATAAAATACAAAATGATAAGAGAATATGCATAAAGACAAAATTTATATATTTAAAAAACTAGTAACATGACATGAAACACGATATATATCTCATAATTGACTGTATAAAATGACAAAAATAAAAGTGCTTTATCGAAAAACTACATATAGGAAAGCTACATTATGCAAATGGAAATGCGATAATAAAAAAGTCATAACAGTTAGTAAGTCAGGTAACAATTTCGCGATATTCACAAAAAAGAAATAGTAAATTAATATTATCTTGTACAAATAAGATGTCTTCACGAAGTCTTATTTTCAGATACATTAGCAGAGAGACTTATATTAGAGTACTTGCAGTAATATCAACTTTGTATTTGTACTCCATGAACCCATCGTATGACGAGCTGATGCCGGGCTGAGTGAGACGCATTACGTCGGGGATTTTTCACAGCGGCATCCCGCGTAATTACAACAGCAAACTTTCGGACGCCAGTAATTATCGGATTGTTCGCAGTCTGTCATCTGCACGCCCCTGTGTACCCGAGGACGGGACGTGCATTTCCCGCTGGTGCGATTTCGATCGGGAGAAATCCGACCTCGGTGGTTTATGCAGATTTCCCGATTCAAGAGTTTGATTACACCGCGGACCCTTCGGCTCTCGCGGCCGGAACTAGTTTAGCAGTTGGTTTATATCCACCGTAGGATGCGCCAAGTCGGTTACATCCGCGCCACGCCGAACCAGTTCCGAAGAGACGAAATGTGCGCGCGAGACGAGAGCGATAACGTAGTGCCTCCGATTTATCGCGCGCAGCGTACGGCGGCGACTCGCGAGCAAAAAATCAGGTTCGCTGTTAATCGTAACAGTAATTAAACGACGCGATATCGCGCGACGCGTTACGACGACGGAGGCATTCGCCGTGTATATATCACATGCGCAAGAATGCAAACGTTAGCGTCGCACAAATCAACGATCGCGTCCAGTAATGGTATTCATCCTGTATTTACTACTTGCACGTGACATCCGTTAACTAGAGCAATATTTCGTCATATTTATCAAGTAAAACGCATCACTATTAATCGCACATATTTATCAAGATATTGCATGCTACACTGTATTCTCTGTGATTCTTTAGTTATGATACATTTAATGAAGAATAAGATTTATTTATGTATTTACATGAAGTTAATTACAAAAATTATTAATTTTATTTACCTTTATCTTTAAAAGCTTATCCATATTTTGAAAAATTAAGGAAAAGTGAATTTCAAATATCATATACGGTATTTATTCCGAATGTGACATAAAATGTTCTACGTATCACCTATTTGTGCAGTTACAGTAATTTTTAAATTACTCATAAGCAATTTTGTGAAAACTGCAAATTTTGTTGGAGCAAAGTTACAATAATGAATTCGTGGTAATTTAAACTCTACCGCTGTGCTGTGGTGTGCGTGTGCGACTCTTTCCAATGGAAAAAATAATCGGAAATCTCCCCCATGTCAGGGCGAAATCCCCGGGTGAGTTCCACGAGCGTCGCGGTAACGAGGTGGAGGATGTAACGAACATCTGAACTAATCTCATTTCCGGGAAGGTTCTGGATACGACGGTGTTGACCATGATGGTACCTCCTTGTTCCGCGCGTAGGAATTAGTTTCCGAAACAATTCGGAAGCGAGGCACGTGCCTGACCGCTGCCTCGATAGCAAGTTTGCAATTTCGTGACGTTATATCTGACGATAGTCGCAGAAAAAAAGTTTCGATAGTTACATTTGCTCTTTTACATTGATTATGTAAAAATAAAGATATATTATAAACTGTATGTAGAGAAAGAATTTTGCAATAACATTTTCTATTATCACTTAATTACATATAACGTTACCTCCTCCAACCGAATAAATTACTGTTGCTTTTGTACCATGGCTGTATATATGGTTGGTTTGTTTAGAACCATCATAATAAATCCGAAACAGTCGGAGGTCAACTCTGAACTTTTGATCTAGATTCTAGATGAACCACGTGCGAGATTATGTCGCACATTTCCAGTTCCTTTCTCTATTCCTAGATTCTCGTTGGTACATTCCACATCGTGGACGTGACATAACGAGAATGTCAGATAAAAGAATTTTTTTTACGTACTGTGAGAAATAAACGGTGTGTCTCTTTATCATGCAATTTTTGAAAATCTTTATATGTAAGGATAAAATATATATTCGTAGAAATCAAATGCATTTGCTACTTGCGTGTACATACATTTTTATATACACAATGACTAAGAAAAAATTATAAGTATAAAGAGCTGCTCAGTAATCATCTTGCATTATCTTATTAAATATTTAAAAAATGACCATCTCTAATGAAAGGCGTCACACTTTTAATCATCGTGTAAATAAAATAATGGAAACTAAAATCTATTTCTCTACCAAGATAAATCAAGTTATTCTTGATCGTGGAATTACGTCCGATCTATAATCTATTTTTGATAACTTGAAGAAATTCGTTCATATAACGAATCATCGTACGCAAGCGCCGTATTAGGTATGTCGATAACTCGCTTCGTAATCAGCGTGCGATCGGACATCGTAAAAATATAACTTACCGAAGCGAGAAAAGAAAAATAGGCAGAGAGGAAGGAAGAAAAAAAGGGAAAAAACATACAGACATATTAGAGGCGTGAGTGAGAAAAGAATTCTTTATAGGATTCGATGAGCGCGCGATGGAAGGCGAGGAACGAAACCAACAACGGTGCGAGCGGAACGAGCGGCGCAACGATGGATGCGCGGAATTTATTACGACAGTTTAAGAATATAGGTAATTATTTACGTTTATTGTTCGATCCTGATGTTTATGGTTTATGTAAATTATACGCCGTAATGGGGTGCCTAACCGCCGCCTCTTCCTATACCTCCCCTTCGTCGCGAAAGCTCATCTTTCCGCTCGCCGGAGAGCTTAAGATCGTTCCGCGATATCGCCACGGATCCAATTCGTGCGTAACCAACAACGATCGATAGTATATCATCCATTAATCACGCAGGCACGACTTTCAATTCGCGGGTAACTCCGACGTTACGAAAGCGTACTCTTGTCTTAACGACATGATAATCCTTAATAGTATTCGTGGTGATTAGAACGGTGATTAACCCTTTGTGACTCCTAAGAATCTTGTGATATTTAAGAATATATTACACACACTATTTATGTGTATAAATTTATTATTATACATATATTATTGTAAATACATATAAATCTCTATTGACATAAATCAAGAATTATTTAAAAAATTTCGAAATAAGTAATCAAAGATTGGAACACAAATATGTTAATTTTCATATTTAACATAATTTGAAATTATTTTATAATTAATACACTGAAAAAATATCGGTTAAACTAACAAGAACTCTGAACTGCAATGGCGATTGTAATAAAAAATATGCCAAAATTAATTATCGATCTGGCATTTAATGTCAGAACAAGACAAAACTAGATTTAAAATCGATGTCCACTGATAATCTAATTTCCTATTCCGAGCTACCCAAATATTAATATTCGAACATGCGTACGCTGTTCAACGCAATATTATTTTCGGGATGACTGTTATATGATGTAGTCACTTTTATACTCGATTGGTCTACCGTATTCTCTCGTTGTGACTGATATCCAAGGGCAAGATCGGCAATCGACGACAACGACGACAACGTCGACGACGACGACGACGATGACGATGACGGCAGCGGTGGTTGCCGACATCCAGAGAGCTTTTAACGTCGCGTTTGCAAATTGGAACATAAAATCACGGTTGTAACGGGCATCGCTGATTGTTCGTTACCACCGTTGCCTACGCACCCGAGCGTGTGCATGTGCGCGCGCGCGCGTGTGACGATGCGTGTCGCGAGGAACACGTGCGTGTGAGTGCGCGTACAGCCAACCGACTGGCGGAGGTTAACTACCACGGAACATTGCATATAAAAGGCCGTTCCGATATTTCATCGGACGGTATGCGGTAGAGCCATCGGGAGCGTGTGTATCGAGGGCGAATCGATTTCTCGAGAGCGAGCCGATCGTTCGGCGAGAGCGCGCCCCGCTCGCGCTCGCATCGTCTCGATCTCCATTCTAGATCTTCATTCGCAATTTCGACTCGAGGTATTCCGGCTATTTATTATCTTACCGTCCGCATCTGCTGCCGGACCGCGAGGATCCACCGCCTATTGCATTTTTAATTAATTCATAGGCACATACGGTATCGCGCGTCGACGATCTCGCAACGTCGTCGAGGATTCGAAGTATTCAATTTCGTCGATCCTTCTCTTCTTTCATGAGCTATCGCTATATTACTATGTTAATCGTGGGAACAGTTTTATAAAAAATCTAATATTGAGGCAAATTAGTAAAT
Organism: Temnothorax nylanderi; assembly: GCF_030848795.1. Classification (NCBI taxonomy): domain Eukaryota; kingdom Metazoa; phylum Arthropoda; class Insecta; order Hymenoptera; family Formicidae; genus Temnothorax; species Temnothorax nylanderi. The sequence continues at coordinate 1,002,765 of NW_027249064.1, read as the reverse complement.
CATCGATATGGATTTATACGAATTTATACAAACCCAAAATTTGTAAAGAATTTTTAAGTAGCGATCATATGTAACATTTCATCTTTTACAAATGGCAAACAAATGTCAGAAATCGAACATTAATTAGATGAAGGTGCTCACTCATGCATTATATATGCATATATACTAATATAAATACTAATCTTAATTGTATAATATGTAAATTATAGTTTCAATAAGAAATTGATGAAAGCGAGATTATATATTCTCAAGCACAACATTTTTTGTTATAAGATCTCAGATCTATCAATCTACAGAATGTTGCACGATCCTAAAACCAGTTAAAATCTAAACACCAAGTCACTCTTTTCGCACGATTACGATTATTTCGCACATCGATGCAGCAATCCGAGAAGGGAGCCTCTCGTCGTTACGTGAACGATGCTGCACCACAAAGTCAGCGGCTGTCCGGGTAATTACGCGAAATAGATTCGGTATCTCGATGTCTCCCGGCGAGGTCCCGGCCGATCGGTTGTTTCTCTTAACAAATGTCCATTACGGTCATCCTCGGTGACTCCTTCGACTCTTCGTGCTCGTACGTAGCCGGTTGACGTGCTCGGGGGCGGTGAGGGCCGGAAAGAACGCTGCCCCTCGTTGCGGTATTAGTTGCCGAAGGATAGAAGGGGCCGGCGGGGGCTTGGAGGCTTTCCGAGGCACAGAGGGCCCCCGCCGGGTTACTAATTGCAATCACGGTCAACAATCTGGTGAGGCAAGAGGCCAACGGATGCATCGGCGAAAAGAGACTGTGTTGGAAAGCGCTCTTGTGTCATGCCGATCGGGAATTAAGCTGCGTGCACAGTGATTGTTAAAACTCTGACGTCTGTCCATGCAAAATTGAAGTTTTTTTTTTTTCGAACAATTTGTTAAGTGGAAAGAAACGAATTTTTTTCACGTAAAATGTAATAATGGAATTGTACTACACAATATCGAGATGTTTATATAGCAAAGTATTATTTTAATACTACTAATTGACACGTTCGTCCTATTGACGCAAAAATAACCATTATTAACAATGATTTTTTACGCGGCATTTTTTTCGTGCAATAGCTTTTCTGAGCAATTATAAATTTAAGCATTTACGTAAACTCAATCTGTACCAATAGATGCGCGTTTTAAAGATTAAGATAAAATGTAAAAATCACATTATTCAGTGGTATAATAATGCAACGAAGTGTGCTTTCGCTGACGAATGCACGGCAGTGAAATGTGCTTAGAACCGGCAGCAGATTGGCCGATAGTTCGTTCGGAGCTAATGGGTACTCGCGATGGTTACTAATTGGGTAGATCGTCGTTCGTCGATATTGCAACCGGCAGCGGGATCCAAGCCGGCAGAGGGCCCAATGGAATCTCTCTATCGGCGGAACTGACGTCGGCTTTTGTGGCCGCGGCTCCGCGTACCTTGGAAAAACATGCCGTTGAACGGCGGTTCCCTCTTTCGCCAAGTCAAGGGCAGCCCTTTGCTATCCCGCCGATTCGCCGGGGTACAAACTGCTCCCCAGAAATTCCACTGCGGGAAACATTCGGCTACCGCTGAAGCTCCCGATACAGGATTAATCCTAGCCTCCGATGATTACACATTTGCTTAACGCTTTTTGAGACGATTCGCAGCATGAATCCCCCTTTTAAAAGGGATTATTTATGATATTTTTAAATTTATTTATAAAATAAATGCATTTTAATCTAAAAACGTGAAAATACTATATAAATATTTGCCGATATAGATTTTGCTTTATTATGCATATTAGAATTTGATTATTTAAAAACATGATCGCAATAATATGTGGCTTTACAAGAATATATTTCTTTTATTCCTATTTGAAGTTTGAGTCTGTTTATCTTGATTAAAGGTATTGCTACGTTACTCAATATATAAGATTTAATCGGGATTGATGAAATCGATGCTCGTTTCAGTGATAAGATAGTATGTAAGTTAACATGCATTTATATGAGTATAATTGTTTAAATAACAATGATCTGAAGAGCATCAGTCCCGTAATTTTCTTAACTTAAAGACTATTCCGAAGCAAAATCATTTAGTGATTTTCGAATCACTCTTTTCGAATCTTTTAGAAATTCCTCCTCTCCAGATTTAACAACTAACATGTAAAATATATTTTGTCAAGTGGATATATTTTAAAGGTACCACACAACCGGACCGGCGGAAGAGTTGTCGGGCCCTTTTAGCTACACGAGTAAAATATTTACTGTAAAGCCGCGCCGAGCGATAACGCGTCTCCGATACCAATCTAGCATGACGCATGGTGTCCTTCCGAGGAATTATGTTACCTGCGAGTATTTATTGCCAACATGCGCACGCGGCATACGAGAGAGTGCGTCAAAAAGAAAAGACGATAAAAAAAGCATTTTTTATGTAAAACCAAATTTTATTAATTCAGCTACAATTAAGGATGATAGAATTTCCAATCGTGCTTTGAGAGCGTATCAACAATCTGATCCAATGCGGCATGAGACGGTACAGGAAGCCGATCCTTTACACAAACACTTACAACGCTAGGATAACCGCTAATCACGGCGATACCAGACGGACACTCTACTTCGCAGAGAATATATCCTCTCTTCGACGAGCGGCAACGTCCTTGCGAGTCTCGGCGAACGGCCTCGAGAGAACCTCTTGCCGGGTTTCCGGGCTGCAAGTGATGCACGACGATGTGTGCCAGACACTCTCGCACGCCTAGGAATTCCTGACCCTGCCCACCTTGACTGCCTGCCCACGAAGCCAGCACCCAGGCAGTTGCCTGGAAGCGCGAGCCTCCGCGCCGGGCTCCGCGCGCGGAAGATAATCGCGGGCGTGTGCAGCGCGCGCGCGCGTGCAACACGCTGCGCGCACACGCGAAAACTCGCGACCGGTCTTGCATGGGCACGGCTCTCCGGCTTCCTGGCATCCCTTTGTTGCACCTACTACCAGCCGACTATTTATAGTTCGCGACCTATCGCACGCGCGCATACGAATGCCTGTAATACTGATTCTTCTCAGAAGCGACTCGAAATTTGCGACAGCGTCAAGTCAGGACATAGCATATAATCCAGCAATAGACATAGCAAAATAATCCAATATAATACTACGTTATATTTTTGTTTAATTCTAAGGTCACATAAAGTAAAATATTTAGATAATTAAGAAAACGTGATATTACTTCACGATTTTTATATATGCAATTAGTTTTAGCTGAAGCTGTAAGCCTCAGTAACTGAAGCGATTGTTTACTAAAGTTATAATTTCTTAATTTTCATTTTTTTAAATAACTAATTTTAAATAGTGTATTTTTATGTGAAAAATCGATAGCATTCAAATATTAGTTGATATTTAATAAGCAAATATATATGAATAAAATGTAATAGGTAATGTGATTTAGAAAGAAGTTGAGCATGGCATTCAGAAATGTTTCTAAACCGGCCATTTACTGTGGTACATACATCATTAAGAAGGTAACGATTGAAAATTGAGAATAAAATATTAGTCTCTGGCACTCCTTTGACCAGCTTCGTTGCTATAAGCTGTGCTCGGTAGATTAATGTGAAAGAAAGAGTGGTAGTACCGTTCTATACGTCCGCGCACTGTTCACAAGTACATTTTTCGCGTCTGAATTATTGCAATCTTAACGTGTTGTAATTACGTCGCGATGCCATTATGTTAAAACGGCGCTCCTGAATGACACCGGTGTGTCGCAACGTTACAGCGCGATATGGGCTCGAAGAACGATTATTGAACGCGATCGCGAGGGGTATAAAATCCGCCATTACACTAGATAACTATAGCCGGTGATATAGTGGGGCATAAAATAGCAGGCACTATTACGGCATTATTACGATAACTATTATATATTGTTACGACTGCGCGCGCGGACCTGAGTAACGACGAGCGCCGCCCGCTCGTGCGGGGCATCGAATGGTTCGTTCGCTTCATCAGGAAGCGATTGTCGTCGTCCCGGCGCGGCACGACACGTGGGACGTGAATCGTCGTAGGAGCAATCGTCTGGATAGACTTTCACTGGCATTTTCCTGGCGCAGCTATACACCCACCCGCGTTGCGCGAACGCGCCGCGCGTTCACGCGGCGATCGGCGAGGAATTACGACTCTCGACCGTTCTCATCGGCGATATGCCCGGTCGCGATAAATAAACGCATAATGCAGGTTTCGCGTGGCCGTCCTAAATTCGTGCAAACTGTCATTGCGTCGACTAGTAACGTCGCGGCAACTGAAGCGCGTATCCAATAACCCGTTGGCAGCGATCGCCGATTTATCGTCAGTTTTTCACCTCGGGGTGCCTGCTGGCACTCGTACAATCCATGTCGCAGGCGATACGATTAATACGCGGATGTCGTTTTGATGGCACGCAGCTGACATTAAATATAGGCTTTAAACTTATGTGATATAATAGTCCTATGTGAAGAAACCATTTTTAGTGATGTAAATCAAGCACGACGAGAATTAGACATGTATACCAGAAAGAGTTTGGCTTTTAATGATTTATACAAGCTGTCTTGCAGCTACCAGAACTATTAAAGATATATATAGTTTATGATGAGTATGGCTATGAGATAATGCCATTCAGTGATGTTACGAATATAAGTGAACATAACAAATAGAGGATTTTTAAGATTTAATCGATTTGCAATTATATGAAGCATTGTGGTATTTAGAAATCGATCGATCAGGTTTAAATTCAGTTAAATTGTATTTTTGCTGCTCTAAGTCGCCTGCAATCTCTGAAAAATTTTCATCAAATAAATCAATTGCTTTGTTTACTGCTTTAAACTGCTTTATTAATAACGTTTACCACAGACAAAATACATAAAAAATTAAAAGATTTTTCTCTAATACACATAGCACAAAGTGAAAATTATTTTTATACGTTTCTTCCAACTGTTAAATGACATCCAACGCAGTCGCATTGAGATAATGACGTGACAGATTTTATTTCGTCGCACAAAAGTGTTGTTATGCGTTAACGCGTTTTGTTATCGCAACGGTTCCGTGGTTTATGATATTCCCGACACGGTGGTATATCAGTTCCCGAACGTATACCTGCAGGTGGTCAATAGGTATAAAACGTCGAAGGCAGGAGAGTATTGCGAACGACGACCTGGCAGGAAGTAGCGGTCTCTCGAAAGAGAGCCTCGTCGTTTATGAGGTTTCTACAAATGAATTTATAATACCAGTATAATTGGATAATTTATGAATTATTGAATTTCCCGGCAATTCGAAAATCAGCGCATGCATTGAGATGCAGGGATATTGTCGGTTATATGTCTTGAATATTTGATTTACGATAAGCCCCATAACGCTCGTAATTATTAAAGCGAAAGAATTTGGAATTTACACTATTCCTGCTTTATATCTAATTAGTATCGATTCTTACCCAATAACCTCATTCGTTCAACGACGACTCGTCCTAAATTAGCTTTGTCATTTAGAATTCTGCTCTGAATTGATTATAGAAGAATAGTTAATATAGTTATACAGTGCATTACATGTTTCTGCAGGAGACAGAAATGTCTGACGCGTATCAGCTTATAATTTAGATATAAAAAGTCTTAATATCATGTAAAAATAATATTTTAATACTGATATACAGAATGTATTTGTTAAATAGATTTTATTTTGGAATTTATTCTATATTTTTATCTTTATATGGATTTCAATCCGTTTCATCTAAATAAAAATTTACTTTATTATCATTGAAAAACTTAGTTTCATATATACAACTTATGATAACTCTACAATCCTAGCATGTAAATCTCAAACGTTCACTTGCTCTTCCTTCAATCGTGATAAGCTTTATCTCGATTATTACTATAGCGGAAGGCACGCGCAAGTGGCAGCTGGCTTTCCAAACGATATGACGACCAATCGAACCGACATCTGTCGCGCAACGTGTAATCGATCGACTAATTAATGCGGATGAATCGGCGATCTTTATTAGCACCCCGTGGTTTTTGTATTTGCAATTGATTGCATAATTTATAGCATTACAATATATTTCAAATCGCGCCCGGAATGGACTAATGGACGGTCGACGCACATAAGCGTATTCAGAATAAAAAGACGTTGACGCGAGGGTTCGTCCGGAAGTAGCAGCGCGATTGCGGCCACGTGCATAAGTCTCTGCGTTTACGAGGTCTCTTCGCATAGAGGAGTGGCGTTTAGCGAAATTCATTACTTCGTTCATTACTATCAGCTCTTCTTCCTTCTCTCGTCCTCCCCTCTTTCTTTGCTCTCGGTTACGTGGCTGCGCCTTCGTATCGTCGTAATTTACGAGGCTCTCTTCCCTCTACCTCGTCTTCCCATTCGTTTAGCATTCGCACTAGCATTACAGCGTGCGTTGCACGCACGATCGGTGTATACGCTCGCAGTTAGTATAAAGGCGAACAGAACCACACGCGGTATTAATGTATAAATTTATGTGGACGGAAAGGGAGAAGGAGAAGATGTTGAGGGAAGAATCAAATATGACTCAAATATCAAATATGACTCAAATCACTGCGAACTACAGACAATCCATATTTCTCTTTTCTCTCACTTTTTGAAAATAAATATTTATTCCTATCATTATTACCACATATTGGTAGATAATGTTACTAAACGTTAATAAGTAAAACTTATTGTTAGTGTGACGGTTAATTAAATCGTAAATAGTAACGATCAATGTCTAATTATCACAATAATAAAATCTTATATCATCACATGTAATAATATCATGTATAATTATTACATATTATCACTATATAATCATCATAAAATTAAAATCTTAAGACTTAATTCTTTTTCAAGAAATATTGTTAAAAACTTACATCTTTGGGAAACATATTATATATAAATTAAATTACGTAATATGTGTATTACACAACTGGAGCCCAATTCTACTTATAATGATCTATAACAAATACATAATACTGGCATCATGCTATTAATATTTATTTAAACGATTCCAGCGTGAAAGACGTGTCAAGTATACTCGCTACTGTCTTTTAAAATTCTCGAATCGAAGAATTACACCATAGTCGTTCTTGTGGCTATATTAACGATTTAATATTTATTTCTTACGTGTTGGCGTAATTCATCGGCCGATTACTGTTATCTCCACAGTTCCAATTATTAGCCACAGTGGTTCTGAGAGCGCGCTGGAACGAGCGAGGTTGTCGTTTTCAAAGACTCGTCGGTGGAACGTCGTCGTAAAGAAGAGCGGGAGACCGGTAAAAGGTGCGTCCTCGAAAAAAGGAGTCGCGAGCGTTGGAAAGATCGATCGGCGATCCTTTTCAACGATCCGCCCTTCGTGTCTCCGACGCGGCACTCCTGGCCACCTCGTACCTTGCAATTAGCGACTTACGGCGTACGGACGGCCGTTAATTAAATTGAAAGCGATAGCCGTAGGAACGGCTTATTACTCGCGCCTGAGACACCACCTTCTAGGAAAACGGCTTCCATTTGCCTCTGTCTTCCAAACCAGCTGCTATATCATAAAACTGCAGCGCATTCGTGAATCTTGTAAACGACAAGAACGCGGTAACACTATACTATTGCGTGGAATATTTCTTACAAATTATTTATTTGCGTAATTATCTCTTAGAGATAATTATGGAAAGTTCCAAATACGAAATAAAACAAATAAAATAAAATTATAATATTAAATAAGCATTATTTATGGTAACATTATTATAAATTGCATGTATGGCAAACAGCACGTATCTGTAACTATTGCAATAATGTATAATTCTATCCTGATATTGTAATAAATTGTTAAAATATATTGTATTAAATGGGATTAATGTCAATCACGGTAACTGAGGATTAATAAAAATATTATTTCAAGTTTTCATATATTATTTATGTCTTTAGATATTTTTATATATTATTTGAAAAATCGGAAAATGACAAATTCGTTCAAAATTATTATTATCTGCTAAATTCCCTGTCAATTCCGTAAGCTATGCGAACCAAGGAAGACTATGTAAATCATTATAGCTTCACAATTGTCAGTAATATCTCGGCGAGGGTAGAGCAGCTCTCGATTTATGACGTTTGAGAATTTTAGCAGCTTCGCGTCTGTAACTGCCGATATAATGATAAATCCCGGTACAAACAGTCTCGATTTCACCTTGTGCACCGCGAAAGCATCCACTCCCTTTTACATCGGTTAACTTCCCTATCGAAGCTCTATCGGACCCTATATATATGTTTAAGGCGCACATAACCGCGCAGAATGACTGCACACACGGCGCGATTAAACGAATTATAACTAGCTGATAAACATACGCACGAGAAATAACATCTAGCAGGCTTTCTGAGGATCTTTCCAAGATCGCGCAAGCGAGAGAGTCGCGATTGCATATTCATGCTAGGCAAATACATATCTGAACCCAACAGTTTTCGTTGGGACCAGACCCAACAAATATGTACATATAACCGAGACTGCGAACACACACACCATACTAGTATTTATCAATATCGATGCACGGGGTGGTGTCTTCCACGTGCTATGTATAATACATACCGCAAGTGCAAGGGTCGATCCGATAATGGAGATAACCATCGCCCCGTATTTTTTTTATATCTAATCGCGGAAACTCGGCTGGCCAACCGAAGGTGATGTTTAATACTTACTACCGATCCCGTGGTCTTGTAAACGAAGACTTACGAGACACTGGGCCCAGTCGGGGAATAGTTCCAAGTACCGGCTGCGAACGCCTGCATGAGTAAGCGATGTTCCAAGGATGCACTTGTCCGCCGAGTATTCTTACTGGCGTCGGGTGTCCTACAGCATATAATGGAGATTAACACGATGGTAAATTCGTATTTCGTATATGTGAATTTTGTAAAATTCCGAAATAAATATTATTAATATATAAATTCCCAACATTTACATTGTACATTTTAGATTTAATTATATATTATTTTAATGTAAGCAAATATGGGTACCGAGATTTCCTATTTCTCTAATAATTCATATTTTAATTTTTTTCAAAAGCACGATAAGTATTTTAAAAAAATTCCTTAACAATTTATTTAAAAAAGTAAGACTGTAAGAATATCTTTTTTTTTCGTTTTTGCTCTGCCTGTTAAATTTAAGTACATTCGTATCTTGCAGCCGCGAGCCTACAGTTCTGTCTTTCGCGAAACCGACAACGCCCGTTTTGCATACCGAAGCAATGAATGCCGGGGCTGGAGAGAGCTTCATAGGATCCCTTTTCTTTCCTTTCCTCTATTTGCGTCCTCGTCGCGTCCGTTCCCCTTCCTCGTTCTCTAGCTATCTTTCTCTCAAGATAGCTCGAGAGGCTTTTACCTTAGCGCGAGAAATGGCGTCGCGGCCCTACATGGCAGCAAGTCGTTAACGCGGTGTCGACGGTTTTCTCCTCTTGACAGTCTCTCGGCATTGTTGGCGCCTACCTGCCTGGATTGCAACGACACTCCACCTATCAGAAGCCTCACCCTCGCTTCTCACCCTAATAAGGCGCTCATGAACACGAGGAATGTCTTGTGTGAGGTATTTCCGTGAGCGCATACCGGTCACCTTAGCTACCAACCATTGAAAACATCTATTTTATGACTATAATTACAGTAAGAATGCATTTATAAAATGCAATTTTATTTCAAATCACAGCATAACTTTTAATATGGACATTTTTTTGTTTTAATAACGTACAATGTGAGGGATAAAGCAAATTCGCATGGAAATACTTCTGCCATTTTATGAGTAAACTACTTCTCTATTTTTAGATCTACATAAATTATATTTATGCGTTCATTTTTAATGTTTCCTATATGTTTTCAAATGCATCCTACATTTTACATTTTTTAATTCTCCTAGATTAAAGAATATTTACATATAGAAACTCAATTTGCATGATTTTACTTTGCGTAAGCAGACGTTACAGACATGCAACGGGAACTAAATTTATCATAACGGCGTGGGTGTTCCAATTTGGAACTGCGACGATCTCCAAACTCAAGAATGATATACGCTGATTGTAATTTCAATGGAGCTCGCCGACATAAATCCATTCATCCAGGATGGAATACGCCGCTCATCCATATTAACCTAAACGAAACGGTTCTTCTTCCGGATGTGTCCGTGGTAGATGTCAGTGGACCATCTTTTCGATATCAATCTTTTACTTAAGATACAGTTCAATCAGTATCTCAACCGTTTATTTAATATATGGATACACTTCCATTATTGTAAGCCGCGATTAATGACGCGGAGTGCCGCTTCCTCGCCGTTGCATTTTACTTAAAATACCCTCGTGGACGGAAATCATTAAAGTGATATTTTAAAACATTATCGTAATTATAGCGCAAGTATTTCATAAGTAATTTTGTGTAATTTTTTATTATTTTAATATATTTTCTCGATCTATATCGTTAATGGTACAAACCGATTTATCGTCTGCTCTATTAAGCCGATATACTTGCTCGTTTGCTTCACAAAGTTCTTAGATTGAAAGCTATTGCTTGTATATTTATAAACGTCTATCTCAAAATTTAAACATATGTAGCTTTGTATATTATGTATGATAATATAGAATTTGCAGAAAAAAACATCGATCGATGAGCAAAAATAGTAAAATAATAATTATTTACATTTAAACATTAAAACTATTAATTCAAAATATATATAAGAATATTCTCTGTAGCTGGCCAGTTACCAATTTTATTAAATTAAAAGTTCCTGCTGTCCGTAATAACCACAATAAGTATAGCTCCCGCCAATGCTGAAATACTTTCGTATAATTGAAAGATCGAACGCGTTAAAGTCCATTTAACGGTGACGTTTTCCAGTTATTTATAATACACTCGACGCAAAAATATCCGTGTCCCGATAAATCCATCGTCCGTTGATATTCAATTAATATAATTGCCCGTATGTACTTTCGGATACCTAAGATCGATCGTTTACGTCCAGGATCTCGCTCGGTGCCCCCGGATTTCGCCATAGAATCAGGTGTTTCACTCTCGGCTGCAGGACGGAACGATAATCGCGCGAACAGTTCAAAGGCAGTGGTTTAGTGCGTGCTCACCGATCTTTAAAGCCTTTAATAAGGGGCTTTGGCAAATAACAAGGTCTGTCGAAGTAAACGTGTCTATTTACGAGATACGCGGCTACGCAAATTCTGTTTCCTCGATCTCTCTCCTTTTTGGTAATCACTGCATCGGGTTTAGGAAACTACTGATTAATTTTTCGAACATGTTGCCAGTACACGTAAAGCAAAAATTTCAAGAAACGCATACTTAATTAATTCCGGACTCTCATGGCAATATAACAGTGGAATATACTTGATATTTTAGAAAATGCTATATTTCTGTATTACTCAATATATGAATAACATCATACTTTTTTACAATAATGCACATGATTTTAAAGAACTGAAATATTGAAAATATTAAGAAAAGAACACTATTTATATTAAGAAAATTATAGCCTAATTATTATTAATAAAAAATTATTTTAAAATGTTCCGTGAATTTCATTATTTTAATAAAAATTTCTTATTTGAGACATTGAATTCGAGAGTATTGAATTTATTGAAATGTATTTAAAAAAAGAATATATTTGTTTTTAGTCATGTCTTTTTTGTTACTCGTCGAGTCGCGAATAAAAGAGAGCAAACATGCGATTTTACGTAATGAAAAATGACGGCTTTCCGAGTCGCCGATTTATCATCGATATAACGAGCCAAACGGCTTCGACGTTGATAATAATTAACTCTCATTGATTGGCTCTATTGTGAATAAAATAAGGCCCTGGTCGTCCGTCTCTTCGGCGTATACTAATCGAGACGGCCGTGTCACGGACAAGTGTCCCCGAAGATGAGACCCATCCAGCAGGACGAACAGTGGGAACACAAGTGTTAGCTTAAAAGCACATTAATTTCTCAGCAAAGCAAAATTTTATATTTTTTAAATAAATGTTGACTGCATATTTTTATGACACATTTTATATATCTTGCACATCTAAAAACAGAATCCTAAATAAATTAAAATTAATATTACAAAATACTAATTTCGCCGTCAAAATTAATATTCTAGATAATCCCAAGTATAAGCTTTATTAAGATAAGATTGATAAGATAAACAAAAAGAGGCTCCTCTTAAAATATCATTAAGCTATACGATTATATTCAGAAATAAAGACATCGTTCGATAATAGGTTTTCCGATTTCCTCAGTAAATATAGCTGCGTTGGTACTTTACAAAAGTGCCGGAAGATCTGAAAGTGCACGTAAATACGTAAATTATAGTTTATCGATATCTCGGGACGATTTGTCACGATTTCGGCGTATTTTAAATATATACGGAATGGTAAAGCAATACAAACGAGACAAAAAATAGGAGAGAGAGAGAGAGAGCACGAAAGAGAGCGATAACACGCGATTTACTAATCGTGGTATCGCCTCTATCCCCAGGGGTCGTGGGGTTGGACGATGAGCAACGGCGGTGTACATTATTCGTAGAGAGACCCCGAATGCACGAAATCCCCCTTTCTCGTGTGAGATACGACCAGACGTTTCGACTTCTCGGAACCGGCGAGGTCGACGAGCCTGGTGAACCGCGGGGATCCTCGCCCACGCTTAAAGCGGTGCACAAAGCGGAGAAATCAAAACCAAATTCGATCCGGGATCCGACGTTCCATCGGACATGGGTAGATGAAACAGGTGGAGTTTGACCTCGGTGGGTCAGCGAAAATTAATACGACCATCTCGAGACACAATTTGATTCTTTTACGTCAACCTTTTCCAACGTATTCAAGAAACATATCTTTCTTTATCCGATGTATGTAAATAAAATTAACGTAATAAATTCTACGGAAAAGAAAGAAAAACTTTCCTAGCACACCTGTATATTTAAAATGCACTTCTAAAAATAAAATAAATTATCATAATTTACTCCATTAAGACGTAAAGAAACATAAATGCATAAATTTCTGAGTCTGTCACGTTTTTAACACAATTTAATGCAAGTATCTTTGACGGTCCGCAAGAAAGATAGCGGGAAGGAACTCGAGTAAGAAGGAACTGTAGTATAAATGCTTCGAAGTACAGCCATTCGTTAAAGTCCATCGCAGGACTTACCATAACTCACGGTTTATGGCAGTATTAGATCTACGGTACAGCAACATGATCAGCTTTCTCGACGAGGGCGCGTTGCTTTTTGCGCCAAAATCGGCACCCTTAATACGCCACCGCAGGGCGATGTAACATGTATATTATCGGCGCGGAAGAATGCCGGCCGGTCGCACAACTCGAGAGAATGCCACGTTTCCGTGCGTGGTCTTAGGTATTCGCACGAAGGAACCTTGTTTTTCCACGGCGAACCATAAATCCTGGTACAGCGGCTTGCTACCCGACCGGGCTGAGTTCGCCACACAGATCGTGCCTAACCACGGTAAGATAATTGGCGAAATGTGGTAATCCCTAATTATGGGAGGATACCACGTCTAATTCCGCGACAAACTCGCGACGAAACAAAGGTCAACGTATTTTTTTCTTTTTCTGGATTACTAGCTGAGCTGTCCGGCGTCTCGGTAATTTGTCCGTCAAATCTATGCCTTATTATCAATGGATAAATGAACGACCGTGTGTATTTTGTAATAATAGTCACTAATTATTTTACCTATATTTTGCTCGAAATCGTCTCAGTTCTGTAACTATTACAGTCACATATTAATTATAATCGCAACTTATCCAGAAATGAAATATAATATATATAGTAAAATGTATTTGAATTTTTTTTCTTAAATAAATAAAAATAAATGAAAAATTTAAAGTGTTTTATTATAAACAAAACTATTTTCAACCTTTCTCTTTGAATCATTCAATGTCTCCATTATCAGTGTGCAAGGGGAATGTATAATCACAATAGTCATTTCATACATATTAGAAATATGATATAAAATTATATAATATTCCACGTGATTTGACATTTAGCCTGAAGCCTGAAAGTCAAATTAATATGTCTACGATTTCTGCGAATATATCTTTCTAGCGAGAAAGGTGCCATTGATATTTAATTATCCCATTAATACGGTCATCAACCCTCGTTCGCGTCGTGATGTTACATCAGGCACATAATTTAAATTTCGAAAAAAGGTTTTACTGCTCGTCAATGCTCGTAATTCAAGGATCGTCACATCGTTAAAGCGCAAACGCGACTATCGAGGTATCGCGATGACCATCGAAATTTTACGCGGCCGACATTTATACGGGATTACGGATATCTTTAACTATCCTACAGAGCCCCTAATAAAGATGTCTCCACACGGTTTTATATGACTCTATTATTGCGTAGGCAGCGGATTTTACGACGATCTTTACGTATTATCGTCGTGAGAGCGTACGCCACGTCGATCTCGCTTCGCAGCTCAGTTCATAGATTCGCACTCGGTTTTAACACCTCGTAAAATTATGAGCGATCGCCGCCTAATGCTGCCAGGCTATCGCAAGTTATGTGTCACCCCATTGTATTTCAATGTCCCTTTGATGCCGTCGATTCAAGCAGGTGGAATTCATATATATGCACTATCATCGAATCTGCCGGCGTAATATCTTAGGTCTTAGGGTAATATCATTCCGGTGGAATTTAACGCCGCAAAATTATTCATTCAATCCGCAAACGGACTATTCAATGTTCTAATTAAATACTCTTACGGGAAAATCGAAGAAAAGTTATTTAGGTATACTAAAATATGCAAAAGATCATACCATGAAAATCGTGGAGAGAAAAAAATATAGCGATAGCAAGATCAATGCAAACCTTTTAGCGATTTAATTTAAATTTTAATATTATTTGCCAAAAACAAGAAATTGATCAGAACGAAATAACAAATCAATCACAAGGAGAGAAAGACCAGTGCTAATTGGAAGTGCATAGCATAATAAAACATAAAATTTTAAAAGAATTCGATTAAGTGAGCGGACACAGCAAACATAATGTGAAGGAAAAATATACTATGTGTATATGGTTTGTATGTGTGTGTATCTGATGCTTTAATAGCCGCATAAACCTTCGAAAAAGAGAATTCTGTTATCTCACAACTTGTTAACTTATTAATCTATTAAAGAATTATAGAGTAATTATAGAGCAAAATCATATGTACGTGCGTAGATTAAGTGTCGCCAAGGCACAAATAGTGTGTTCGACGAATGCAAACGGTCGTTTGACAAACTCGCGATAATCCTAAGCGACGGCTATTAACGCACTGTTAATACGAACGAGCGGGCAGGCGACGAACGACATCACGGGTGGTTCGTCCTCGACGAGCATCCCAGAGAGATTCTGCCAGTGTAGACGAATGGCATAAATCAGCGGTGCATTAAGTGTCTCCCGTATTAATTAAGATAGCGCGCCCCGACCGCAAACGAAGACAAACAACAACAGATGAATTCGCAAAGAGGAAGAGAGAAGAAACTGTTTTGTGGAAGGAAAGAGCTTAAGCTTCTTATTCGCTCAAGAGCAAGAAGAATAAGTGGCAAGGAGAAAGAGGGAAAGAGAAAGGGCAAAACGGAGTCGCGAGCGCGACGAAGGTGGACGGCCGGCTAGCGTGATCCTTTATAAGCGGGGGCCAAGGGTACAAGACGGGAAGGTAAGAAGGTAGGCATAATGGCGTAATTATCCGAGGACGAGACAAATTGCATACACGCCTGCTCGCGACACGCCACGGTCCACATGTTCAAGCGAACGCCGCGCCGCCGCCGCCGTCGCCGCCACCGAGTCCGTCGGCCGGCCTCCACGGCGCGTAGGAGTCGAACTTCGGCCCTAAGGGGATTC
Organism: Temnothorax nylanderi; assembly: GCF_030848795.1. Classification (NCBI taxonomy): domain Eukaryota; kingdom Metazoa; phylum Arthropoda; class Insecta; order Hymenoptera; family Formicidae; genus Temnothorax; species Temnothorax nylanderi. The sequence continues at coordinate 986,942 of NW_027249064.1, read as the reverse complement.
TTCCCTCCCATGCGTCGCAATTGTCTCGTTAAAGTCGCTGCGGGACGCCTCGGAAGAAAGATCCACCTGATCGCGTGGGGTGGCGAGCCGAAGGGGAGAAGGGGATGGAGATGGTCGCGTACAGCTCACCGTTGTCTTCACGGTGAATTATATCCGCGATGCGGCCTGAAGATTATGATGCGTTCCTCGTTTATTCTACATGTATCTTCACTTGTCTGACATACGCGGAATACCAACGGACATTTAAATACCTTCAGCGTTTTGACGGAACGATGGCTTTTCTTTATCGGTACGGACATGGTCGGACGGTTAATCATACTAATCCGCGCAGACGTACCATATTACATTGTTGTTGCATGACTGCAACCGCTGATTCTGAAACTGTTTAGTTTCTGACGTTACGTGACTTCATGGATGCGAAGAAATATGTGTCGTGAGACACGCTTCTTACTTCTCGCTTATCTCAGACGCGGTGAAAATTTTAGAAAGAGAATTTGAAAGTTTGGGAAACGGTTCTACTTCCTAGGCGTACACAAATGCGATGAAGATAATGTGTATATAACGGTTATGAAAGTTACATACTTAGAAATCCAGGTATCTTTTAGCGATTGAGATAACGTTCTTCGTTGCATAGTTGCGATACGACTTTTCGAGTTGAAGACAAGCGTGATACTTGCGAACTTCTCGTTTAGTCGAAAATTCCAGTAATTGTTCTTGACTTAAACTATAGATTTAATTAATGTAAAAAAATAACATACTATTTCCTCGATTACAATTATGAATAAAATCCTGATTAAGATTCTATACATATAAAGACTGTCAAAATATAAGCAAACACATTACACAGGTTCGTATACTCATTTTATCTTGTGAATACGATTCTTAATAAAGATAATACTGAATAAAGTTTTCACGCTATAAAAATAAATTTGTTGTACGACATAACGACGCCTGTCTTTCAGCAATGAGACAATATAGCGTACGAGTACATCGAACCTTTGCATCGCAGCTCGCTTTTGCTTATAATCTCGTCGGATACCGCTAAGAACCGTGTCTTACGATCGTTTCGCTTTGCATCATTACCGTCGCGATAGCGCTGAAAATACCTATCTTTTATTACCGGTCTCTTCTTTATCTACTTACTTACGTATCAATTTACTTATCTATAAATCACTCCATCGGCAAATCTACGTATCTCTATCGCGGCGATACAGAAGAGGCGATACCTTCCACGGCGACGTAACGACCACCTAATGGGAATAGTAGCCTGCGCGTGTATAATTCAACCCGACCCGACGGAAGGCAGCCCCGTTGTTTCTGGCGCTACACCCTGACAAAGTGTTCTCCGCGAGAGAGAAAGGCATATGTATAATATAATCATACACACACACACACACACACACACACACACAGTAACAGCGAGATTGCAAGCTCTCGTGCTATCTCCCGAAAATACATCGCTCAATTACCAGCGAGAAAACCTCGAGGCTATTGTTACGACTTGCTTCTTACGTCAGAATGAAATCGGTCGAATGTGATCGGTTTCAAATACTTTTGCAATTCCGCAATTCAGATCTGTTTGATTAAAACGCGTCACGTAACGTAGCTTACATTCTTGTGCTACTTGTGAAAAAAAATTTTAAATCAGGGGCTTGCTCTCGATTTGAGCATTAGATTGTTTTCTGGCGTTACAAGAATATTTCTAAACAGAGAGATCAAGTCGGAGTATTTCAACACGGCATAATATTTGCTGATAAATACAATCGTGGAATTATCAAAATATGAAACATGAAGTTAAATGTAAAACATCGCAGATCCTTCATATCGATATGATATTACAAGGCGGATGAGACGCGACGAGAGTTATCGCCGCTTCGGTGCGCGTGAGAACGCTCGTGTTAGGTCTTCGACACGTGCGGTGCGGTACCGTAGGTAGAAAGGTGGCTCTGAATCGTCGGTAGGCGCAATACCGCGTCTTCGAGAGGTAAAAGTGCGTTTTCCATCAAGCGGCGAACCGCAATGCGGCGTAGCGCACATGGTAGTCGCGCGCGTTGGCGAGCCGGGCCGGGGTCCTCGCGGTTCCGCGAGGTGTACGTACGGTGCATCGCAAATTGTATTATGCCGCATGTATGCAGATATGCCTTTCCCCTGCCGCAAAACGCAATTGTCCCCGGTCCCCCGGGGTACAGTGGGACGGGACGACGCATAGTGCACAGCAAACGTAGACGCATTAAATGCGCGCGACGCGTAACTGTAACCGCTTGCACGGTTTGTAAGAAGAAGAGTTCCCTTCCTGTGCAAGTTGCGTGCGCCAAACTGCGCACGACGGCGTGCGTGATTATTTTTCCCGCGACTTCCCTCGCTCCCGGCTGCGGCGGAGCATCGCGGCGATTTACGAGTTTATCCTTTTTTCTACACACTCTCTCTCTCTCGTCCGGAGATAACGACTGTGTTCCTCGTACCGGGAGCGATTCTTTCTCCCGTACATTTTTCGAGACGATGATGCTGTCGTATAGCTCCCTCCCGGCAATTTCCGCATTGTTCGCGACACTATTATGACGATCCGCGGTGTTGACTAAGAGCATCTTCAAATATCGCATAATAATGTGTGGAGCAATCGAAGCAGATTTGCAAGTTGTCGTCCGTGACCATAACAGTCGCAAACAATAGGTGCAACGAGATATTATTATGCGAAAATACTTAACGATTAAATAACTAAATGTGCAATGTCAAATATATCCGAGCGAAATTCTTACCTTGATTGCCAACAGCCTTCCATTCAACAAGTCTATATAAAAAATGGTCGAGATATATGCTTGCGAAAACTCGTAAGGGTTCTCCAAATTATTCAAAGCAGTCCGGAAAATGTATTAAGACGTTTTATGCCGAGTGGATACGCTGCTGAGCAGACAATAGCGCGATAACTCATAATAGCATCGGGCATTATACCATTGATAGGATACAGGGCTATGTGCTCCATGAATGCCAATGAGAGCGCAAACAATGGTCCACGTAGGTAATAATTCTGTGATCCGTATTCTTTCGTCGGTAGATTTAAGCCCGTCGCGAACCCGCGGGCCGTTAGGAAAGTGCAACCGCATTTATTAGCGCCAGCCGGCGCGGCAGTCGCGCATCCGCGACGCGTCAACGTCCGCATAAATATGAATATGAGGCTTGCACGACGATACAAAATAATTAATTCAGATTTTGATAGACGGAAATAGTTCTGCACTTTAAACGCTAATAATATACTTTTGCAATATTATTATTAATAAATAGTAAATTTTGTAATACATTAAATCATGCAAAATCATATCGTGAGAAAGTCAAAAGCTCATGAAATTACATTTTTTAATAATAAATAAATATAAATTCAAAAACTTACAAAAGTATCAAAATTTATTAATAATTTATGTCGACTCTGTTTTATTTATTCGCGCCCCTGTAAAATGCATTTTATTTGCCTTATAAAATTCTGAATAACTTCGCATAATTAACTCCAACTTTGTTGTTGTGCCAATCGTCGCAAAAACTTGGGAGGGAATGCTCGAGCGCATCGAGACCATTAACTCATGAGGGAAGAGAAAGAGATACAGCTCGATCACCGTCCGTTTATATTTAGTTGATCTTTCGATCCACTAAGCCAGTAAACAGTCCGTGGATGGGACCCGGCTCTCCTTTTCTTCCTCGGCATTCGCGCCTGTTATTTTCGCCCTCGCCACCGGCGCATCTTCACGCAAAAAGGCCATCGGGAGCTCTGATCGGAGACAAGGGGGCAAAAGGTGGGTAGAAAAATGAGTATAGTGGAACAGGGGCAACAAAGGCGTACCAAAGAAGCATCGACAAGAAAAAGAATCGAAGAGCAGCGCCTACGCCCCAACGGACAGACTCCCTCTATTGTAATAGTCTCTTCCTCGTCGTTGTCGTCGTCGTCGTCTTCTTCTTCTTCTTCTTCTTTTCGTTCTTCTTCGTCTTCGTCTGCTGCTTCTTCTTCTTCTCCTCTGTACATGCATGCCAGCCACTGACTAAGCCCTCGCTCCTTCTGACAATGAGTCAGTGCACTCGCCACGCACTCGACGAGGGAAGTGGGAAAACAAAAATAAGATGAGGCCGTTCTCGAAGAGCAGGAGGAAGAGAAGGAGAACAGCAAGAAGAAGAAAACTCACCCATGGAATACGGGCCAACGACAGGATGCGATGCATCACTGTCGAGGATCGAGCTTGGTTGCGGGTCAAAGTTTACGGAATCGGGAGGACAGTTCTTCCTCGCGTCTTGTCCCTTTTTTCTTTTATGTCTGGTTTCCGTTGGTAGCTCGTTGCGCGCGAGGCGCCGGGACATAATTGAATTTTGTGCAAAATGAAGAATACGTATGTATATGAATACACGGGTCTCTCGAATATTTGCATGTCATTTATACGCAATGTGTCATAAATAATGTATTAAAAAATTGCTTTCTCTTCAAACTGATTACTACGTAAATGGAACGTTTTTTTGGACAGCCTCAAGGATTGTTTACACCATGTAACATCATGATCTTTTCAATGGTAAGCGACTCAATTATAATCCTGTCTGTATTAAGGATGCGCCACTGTACGTGTAGGAGAAAGGCGGCGCAATAAGCATCACGTCAAAGACCTTATTTCTGCAGAACGGACATCCGGCTACTTATTACCACAACGAATAATTCAGTCCATAATTCCCAAGAAGGAACGTAGAAAGCGGAGGCGCGTAGGTTAAAGTTCGATACGACAGATGGACGGTTTCGATTTTTCCGTGGTTCGACAGCGGTGCTTACGTTTGCTTGCCTACGCACAGAGGAAAGTGGTACGTGAGTGGATATCGTGAATCAATTTATTTGATGAGAGAGAAACTATGATGACACAGTACGCATCAAATGAAACTGATGACTTTTTCCGAGGCTTTGCGACTAATCATTTTCATTGACATTATACAGCTAATATAGAATTGGAATAAAATAAATATAGCTTCTTTGAGAAACACGTTTTCTTAAAAAGGTTATACATTTTTATATTTATAAATAAAAACACAATATGTGTCACAAACATAGGATAATGACAATCTCTTATATTCTTCAAAGAAAGAATGTCCTCATCTGTTCTATACTTGCGTGTAATATATTTTACTGTAAAAAATTTCGATAAGTACTTCCGAATAAAATCATTTTGCGGAAAGGCTTAGTATTTGAGAGACCGAGGCTTAACTTTCATTAGCTCTCGCACATATTCGCCCTCGCTACGCACGTATGCACGTCCGCGTACACTCGCGGCGGATTTACTCGCGCTTACCAATTACCGTTAAGCATCCAAGTTGAGCTGAGTCGTTTCCACGGTAATCTCGGTTTCTATAATCCCGCGCGCGCCTTCTTCCCTCCTGGCGATTGTCCAGCTGTCAGCCAGCGCGAAACTATAAGCGCATCTCTACCGAGAGCCGCCATTCGCTTTTTGTCCGGCTAGGCAGCCGCTCGCGCCGTGTCAGCTTTCCTCTTCCTACCCCGAGATCGCGCCCGTAGATTCGGCTGATCTTGGAAGCCGAATGATGACGGCGATGCAGATAATCCGAGTGCCGTGGCCGCTCGAGGCCACCGAAGTTTCTCTCGCACAGAAAAAAATACGCCCTCGGCAATCGGAAATGGCGTAATGACAATGTAGTCATAATTTAAAAAATGTTTCGCACAGTTATTGAACATGTATTGTCGGCATGTATCTTATGACATGGTTCGCCCTTGAATTGCGAGCTTGCGTTCTAAGGAAGAAAATTATCTACAATACTTGTAAATGTGACTCTTTGCCACAATTAACACGATTATTACTTACAAAGATTTTACGTACTTACATTTTGTAAATCATAAAGATTTTTACATCGGCATAATTATGATTGATTCATTTTACTAATGCTATTATCGATATACATTGGGCAAATAACAACAAGTAGCTTTGTTATCGAAAGTGATTTCTTTCGAAGTGCTCCAAAATAAAGCATTCGAGTATAATTTTCGATAAAGTAATGCTATGGTAATGTTTCTCTTCAATTGATGAGCATCATCGTCGATTTCGTCATTGTAGACAAATATATTTGTAAACAAGGTCTAGATAAAACGCGTATCCGGCTGTCGCTTCTTCTCAGAGACTTCGGTATTGTATAATTTATTCTTCTAACGTAGCCTATTATGCGGTACAAGATGTCATCTGGCATACAGATCTGGAAGAGAGCGTGCGACGCGATGAAGAGGGACAGAAAGAAGGGAAGGAGAGCGGGCGGGTTGAAGAAGAGGGAGAGATTCGTATCGGTAACCAGTAACACTGGTAACACAGGTAACTGTTAGTGACGTGACGATTTCGGCAATGGAACCTACCGGACTTGGACAGCCGCTCCATCATGGTATAAAGTCCCATCGTCACCATCGGATCAACCCAGGCGGAAAGACGTGTGTTTTCCCTTCCGTTCGTCCGCAATGGACACCGGCGAAGAGCGATAACCGTGTTCGTGATCAATCGGATAAGGTGCGGACCACCGTCGGTCAAAATTTATCACCGATATTGCGATCATAGTCGATTTAACCGTTTTGCATCTAAACCGTTTTGCATGCGAATCAAAAATGCGTAATTTCTTAGATGCCGTTAATCGGAAGATGAAGAAATCAAGAATACAGAAACAATCTCGTCAAGATTCAAGTAGTTAAATTCGAGACTAATCCGTTGTTGAAATATCCCTTGATCTATAATAATATTTCACGTTATTATGTTATCCAATTGCATTTTCGAATATTGTATAAGCAGAATTGAAAAGCTTGAGTCAGATATGATTGAACAAAATATCTCAGTTAGTTAATTAATCTGAATGCATATTTTTCAATCACCGTTGATCGATCAGATTAAGCCTTTGTCTGTGTTCTTTAAAAATGTAGGAATTCAGAAGCAATCTTGTTAAGATCCAGTAAGGTTCGATTCTAAGGTCACAATCTTTCGCATGCGATAGTTGGTGCAACGGTGGTAATAGCTCGCGAAATCGAAAGGTCACGATCCCGGGAAAGCTCGGCGCGATCATCGAAACGAGGCAAATCGTCGCCGATACCGATCGGTTTCCCCGACAGCAACGCGAATGCGCTGTCGAGATCGGCAGCGAGAAATCTACGTGACGGCATTAAGCGGCGATTTCGCTCGATTCTTCGTAAATTGCCTTTGTAAATTCCCCCCGCGGTGCAGAAATATTCCCATAAGATGTCGATCGGATTACATCGATTTCTTCCCTCACTTTGTGGCGGCCATTTCTTCGTTCGCATCGTTTCTTTATCGTAGGATATACTTGCGATTTGTCTCGGTAAAATTGTGCCAGAAGGTGAATAGTAGGAGGAAATGGGATGAATCGGCGTTGATGAAACGTTTGTAATGGCTTTCAGCTAAACTGCCAGTAACCGCCAGTCAGATATTTCCGTGCAATCATTCCTTCATCTCCCATAAGTGGATTTAACATGTGCGTTTGTGTGTAATTCATAAATATAATATTTTTTAGAATACTATAATGTATACACTATATGCCTTACTCTAATCTTGTTTTAAATAATAAATAATGCATATTACATTTGCTATATATGAGAAATGAACAAAATAAAGATGTACCATTATTCTGAGAAACATTGCAACAAATAATATTATCTCAAGAATTTATTATAAAAGAAAATATCCTATTTAATTTCGAGTAACCAAGATGAGTTGCTCTCTACCAGCTCCTAATGATACGTTATCGATCATCTTGTTTTACTATCGATCATGACAGAATCGCTCAGCTGTACGCGCGGATGCGTGTGTCTTAGAAGATAAAAATGCTGCACGAAGTGTGTACTACATCGAACACATACCATAACTCCCGGGCTTGTTTAAAAGGAATTTCATTATCTCTAATCTTGAAACAATATTGCGCCAGTAGTAGCGACATAGGGGAGGAGAAAGGCACGAGGAAAATGTAAAGGCAGCATGCCAAAGGTAACTGATTGAGAGAAAGGGAAAGAAGCGCGTGTACCAGAAATAAGGGAACAAGAATGAAACGTGCGGATAGCCGTCGATAGGAAAGTACAAATGAGAAAAAACGGAGGAACAATTGCCGCGAAAGAAACGCATGAAAGTATACCGGTTACATGAAAAGGATAAGAGGAGATGAGAGAAGACTCCTACTAGAGGGGAAGAAGAAACCAGCGCGGATCGCTTAAAGAGATCCCAAACGGACGAACGGGCGGAAGAGACGAAAGGGTAAGAAAGCATCGAGGGAATCAAGGAGCGAGGAAGAAATCGAGCGTTGTATCGGTTCGGGTCCGCGCGCATCGCGGTCGAACAACCCATAGATTCAATGGGTACGCGAATGGACCATCAGTCAGCAGATAATCTGTAGCTCCTTGGAATATTGACAATGACAAAGGGGCGTCCGATAGACGCGCGCGGGCTGCTCGCCGGCACAAGCGGCTACTACCTGCTACCCATAAGGCCCCCGCGCAGTTCGCCTCGAGCGCAATCCTTTCGTGCGCGCCACTATACCACTCTTCTGCCTCGTCAGCGAGCCGACTCCGCTCGTCCTCGTTTCATCTCGGTTAATTTCCCTCTGTCGCTTTTTCCGGGTGCCCTTGTTCGTCACAGCCGCGCTCAGCTTATCAATCATTTTCTGCTTCTTCTTCTTCTTCTTCTTTCTACGTTACGGTCTTAGGCGTTTTATAGTCAGAAACAAGCGCGGTTGCAGAGGCTGCTAGTTAAAATTATTAGAAAGTCTTTTGAATCCGTGCATTTATATATCTAATGTATTATTATTAATTCTTAATTATTATAGTAAATTACATAAAATTGATAATATCTACTTATTATGAAGAAATATAAAAGATGGAAGATTCACTAATGTGATAATAAAGAAAGATATCGATTTCAAATAAGAGTTAAATTAACTTTACTAGAACAATGTTTAAATAATAGATATTCCAATATAATATTTATTATAATACTATTAATATTCATATTTATTGCATCAAAAAAATAATTATAATTCTTTTAGCGCATGAAAAAGAGCAGAAAATGATATGTATTAATTACACTTCGTGTAATAATAACTTTCAATTTGTAACTTTCTTGTATTCAAACAAATATGAATATAAATATTTAAGGCGCAAATTAAAATGCTTTAAATAGATGCTCTAAAGCAACGCGTCATCCTTAGAACACCGTCTCCTGTCGAGCAGTTTGCGGGGTAGGAGCGTCGCTCATCGGAAACTCATCTATCTCTTCCAATGGCTACCGGCACTGACGTTCTAATGTCTCGCGCGCACAACAGCCGGTCTATGACGTCTACCAGATATCCAGTTCGTATCTAGCCAGGTCAGACGTATCTTAACGTCGGATCGGCACGAAACCCCACTCGGCCATCACCAGAAGCCAGACGGATGCTGGATAACGGCCGTGGCTGACCGAACATTAATCGTACCGACGGTGGACGGCTCCTGTTTTGAAAAACATAAGAGACCAACGAGGGATGTCGGATAATCGGGATGTTTGGCGCGATGGAACCGCTCGCTTCACGAATCATTCTGATTGCAAGGGTTCAAAGTCCAGTCATTTTTCACGAGAAGACGTAGCAAACAGTTTCGGTTTCGCGACGTTCCTCGCTCGATGTTCAGTGACAATAACAAGTGCGCGAAGCGCGGTCGTTTCAATAAAGCAGGATTCAGTTAGTTGTTTATAGCCGCATAGGATACAGCTCGTAAAGACCGCGAAACAGTAAAAACATCCGAGAGCCACGACGATAAATGGGATAAGAAGGAAAAATGCCGTAAACGAAATTCGATAGCTGTACGGGCACATTAAGAATTTGAAAATAGCGATGATTATTACCATGCACAATAGGATCGTAATATGACAGGACATTATTTATCTTCTATGGTGCAATAAGAAATCTTGCTGCGAAATCGACTTACAAATATTTGATGCTATTAGCCATTTCTTATTTCATCAATACCACGACGTCTATGGATTCTATCGAGAAATAAGTTCTAATGAATCAGTTGAAGGACATTAAGATTTTCAAAAAACTACAGACAGAAATCTTATTAATAAAATAATGACATTGCAACATTAGCTTAAAATAATTTTCGTTCTTAATAATTTTATAATATTAATTTCATTATAAGGGAATTCATACGTCATTAAATTTACCTAGGAAATTCTTAGAAAGTTGCCGTCATCCTCGATGTAACAAGTTACACGCGAATGCTTCGATCATATTGGAAATTTCCGGTTCGCATGATTCTTCCTCAGATTGAACTGGACGAACGCGCGGCGCGGCGCGGCGCGGCGCGGCGAGCTAAGAAGTAAAAACGTCAAAGTTCTGCGGCGGCGTGGAATGTAACACGCGGAAGAGCGGCCGCGAGCGTATGCGTCGACGACGAACAGGACGAAGAGGGCGGACGCGCGATACACGATTCCCGGTGCGGATAGTACCGAGGAGGCTCGAAGTAAGACTTCTCGCGCCGGCCGATGAAGAGCCGTAACCGAGAGAGGAAGAACCCGTTCGAACGAGGGTTTATATACCGCGTATAGCTCAGGGCAAGGCTGTGGCAGGCCTTGCGATACCGTCTCACGTGAACAAGTTGAAAGACTTTCAGGAGTCCGCGATGCAGAACAAACGATTCCTTTTCTCGTGCCTCGGTGTACGACCGATTAAAGTACCGCGCGCGAGTGCTAATAATTGCTCGTGACGGCTGTTTCTAGCCTTCGAGGTGAGGAAAGGTTTATTAGAAAAGTGCTCGTTTTTCGTCGCGTTAACGTCAAGATTGATTCGCGCTCCTGATCTAGGATTAGAAAATAAATGGATATCATTTTATCGCCCTTAACTGTATTTTACACTCTATGATACATGACATCGTGAAGTTGCAGAAAATGAAAAAAAAAGAAGGTAATTTCAAAGTACTTAATTCAAAAATTGCAAAAGAATGGTTGAAGTTTTAAGAGTCTAAAGAAATTATAAGAAAAGTATATACATGTAATTCAAGTGCACTGTATATTTTAATTTATTTATTGTCATATTCTTTATTCGCCCGGATTCGTATACGCGCGCGTAAGAAAACAAAGACCAGAATCAAATCACACGATCGAATACTACTGATCGTGCGCGGTTGTCATCGAAAAGGCGAGCTTCCTTCGGGGAAAGAACGTCGGATGCCGCGAGGCAGGCGAGGGCTAAGTTACATGTTACACCGGTGGGGCCCCTGGGGCCCCATTACGCGCGCTACCTCGTCGTTGGCGATATTACCGCAAATTGCCACCCTCAAAAGAGGAACGGCCCCGGCTCCGGCGGTTGCTGGAGCCACAGAGTCGGGCCGATTGCTCGGTGCATCGCCTACGTCTCGCAACGTCGGTTTTACAACTGGAGCCCCCTCGAGCCTCCTTCGGCCAGCCCCCTCGCAAGGAGCCCGCGCGTCTTCTCTCCTCCCGCGTCTTCCACTCCCACCATCCGCCTGTCCGCGGCGTGTAATACTGTAATCGGGCAATTTCGGGGCTTCTCCTTCGAATAAATCCATGGTTAATGCCTCCATTGGCTCCCCTCGCCTCTTTTCGTCTCCTCTTATCTCCTCCGCAGGCCTCCTACCTCTCCCCCTTCGTATCTTTGCTGTTCAACACCACCAGCACCACCACCTACTTCCCTCCCGTTCTTTCACCCTCCGTATCTTTCTCTTGTGCACTCGGTACGCTAAAAATCGAGAATATATACATATATATATTCGAATATATATATAAAGGATAGAGAAAAGGAGAGAAAGAAAGAAAAGGACTTGGCTTCTATCCGAGCACTCGGAGGCTCGCGTGCGGCTAAGTGGGCCCCAAGAAAAGGGGCCCCGAAAGAAGAAGAAGAAGAAGAAGGAGGAGGAGGAGGAGGAGGAAGAGGAGACCGGAGGTAAGAGGGGCATACAACACCATCCACTACCTTTTACCTCAACCATCCTTTCGCCTCACCCACCTGTCTGCCGGCAATCTTCTAGTAGCCTTGGGCTACCACTCCGCGGCTACTACAGGGGCTACTCTTCGGCTACCAACGTCCGGTCCTGGTTTCATTCGCGGTGCAGTAACCCTTCTGCATGTCCGTCAAGGATACTTTAAGACGAGCCACGCAGTTCCCGCGTGAGCCTCTTTTTAAAAAGATTTTTGGCTACCGCGATTAGATCAGCTGGATTGTAAGGATTGTAAGGATTCTATTGTGTGTTTCAATTTCTCGGAACGTTTCTTAGCTCAAAATACTTCGCTACCATTAGATTATTATATATTTTTTCTATTGTCACACAAAGTTCAGTCTATAATATTTTGTAAATTTAATATCGGTAACTACATATATCTGCAGTCTTTTCTAAAGCGATTTGAATCCATATATAAGAAATACAAGAATATTTATGTGCAATATTATTTTGTATAAACTTAAAATAAATTTTATAAATTAAGATAATAAAAATAAAATGAAAATTTTTCTACAATAAAAGAGCGTTATAGCATATAATTTACTTGCTGTAAAGATAGTTTGCACGAAATGTAACAAGATAATAATAAAACCGCTTGTAAACATCATTCACTAAAGATGGAACAAAAGAAAGTAGTTTATAAAATTGCCCATTCCATAAGAGCGATTTAAATGTCTCAGATCAATTTATAAAAGTACCAATTCTTTGAAATATATCATTCCCTTCTCCGCCGAGAGACGAAATTTCTGGTGCAACTTTTTGTGATCTCGCATCAGCAAGAATTTCCTTCACGAATTTCTTTACGGCTGCCGGCAAAAGATCATCGGGCGGCCGCCGCGCAAGTGCCCACGCTTTTTCTTACCTTCTACCTCCTCACCGGCCTACCCTAATTTTCGCGTATGAGCTGCCGGATTCGCCTCGGCATCCGAGATGGTTGCAGGTGATCCACCTGCCTACGCAGAAGCTGGTTCGCCTTTTACGCCGCTTCGAAAAATATCACATTAAAAAAGTGATCCCCAAGAGACAGAGTAACTGTGGCTTTTCTGACATTGTTTTCGAGACTATTTTCTTTAACAATTTGTAAAAATATTTTTGTATCTGTATAACAAAAGCTCTGTGAATTTATCATCCAAAAGAAAGCGAAATAATTGAATCATAAAATTTTATCCATTTCAAATTGTACAACGTTACATTATAAAGTTTTAATTATTATTGAGTTATTATATTGTTTATTTTCATTATATCTTATCTGACAATTTATATATCTAGCCATATTAATTATTCATTAGTCATTACATCATAAAAGTATACGCGCGTGTGTGTGTTTTATAAATATAAAATGTTATCTGTCATAAAAAATGTAGTAAAAATATTTTCATATTAAAATATTTTCACATAATGATGCATGTTTCACAATATTATAAATATGCTCCAAGATTTTTCAATTTAATCATTGATATTAAAAATGTGAAATAACTTAACAAAGATATTTGACCTGTGATGTGTAAATACGATTGCATTAGCAACTACCTATGGCAATTTTCGTCATCGCGTCCAACGTGCTCGGTACCTTACACAGCGGTCGATTTGAATCCAATTAACACTCTGGAACGAGCATAACCTCGCCGGAGCGAGTCTAATTAAAGAAGACCAATTACATTCCGCGAGATCTCGCAATTAGTCGGTAACGAGAGAAAGAGAGGACAAACGGAGAGACGGATCTTGGATGCGACGTTCGGAAGAGCGACCCGGCATCTTCTGTCTCAGCGGGACGCGCGACGAGTCACAGCTTCATCTTGGCGCAATCTAATTGGCCGGAATGGTCGCTTACTAATTAAGCATTCGGCTAATTATTAATTACATCGACGCGACCGCTCGAATTAATTCGCCTGGCGGCGGGGTGCCGGTTGCACCGCGGGGCATATTAACCGCGCATAAGTATCGCATTTAATGCGCGCGTGCAGGTCGCGCGACAGCGTGGCATACACCGAGAGCATGAGCTACAAGGACGTAGGATCCTGAGAATCCCGTGTTGGTAGGCTTTACGTGTGCGCGTCCAAGAAGTATCGCCTGTTCATTCGTGCACGGCTTTCCGATTTATCTACTCTTTCCGGCTTGGTAGAGCCGAATGAAATAGCTATTTCAAATAGCGGATAATAAACGCTTTTGAGAAACACCACCACAGTCGACACGAGTTGCATTAAGACGGCATGTGCAATATATGTCGAGGTAGAAATGGGATTCCATTCTTTTTTTTTTCTTTTTTTTTTTTGTTCAAGTCAGGCCGTTATTTCGGAATAGCAATAATCATTAAAATCTTTTTAATCGACGTACATTAAATTTAATTATTCCATATATTGCATATTTCGAAGCGATTTCATTTCTCATTATTTTTCACAATATTACCATTTACTTTGGGTATATCTCTCTCGACTCTCTGTCTGTCATTGAGATTTGCTTTGATATGTCGTACGCTACATGCATGGATTTACATTTTGAACAGACGTGAATTTATTAGTTGCGAATATATTAACTGTTCGAACTATTTAATTACTATCTAATTTTATGATTAAAGTAGCATCGCTTATCTAACAAAGGTAGTAGCTATTGCGTGCCATGAATGATGAATAAGTTGCACACAGGTAACGATTTGCGCGCGATTTATATGGCGCCAAGAGTACGTACCCGGAGGCTGTCAAGGCACAACATTGTCATTTCGATCCGTCTGCGTGGCGAAGCGATAGCGATTTAACGTACATACGTATGTTTATAGCAGAAGCTTAGGCGTTCGAGTGATTTGCATGCGCTCTGATACTCGTGAAAGGATTTATCAAGTCATACCTGTGATTTATTTCATTGGCATTGAAGGGCGCTCTTAAAACCTCAGCATCCTAAGTAGCAACATTTCTTACTTCATTTCTTATACTTAATTTGCTTCGATATTGTCGAGCAAGACATTTTTCGTTATTACAATATCATAACAATAATAACATGCATTCTTGTAAAACAATCAAGAATATATTATTATTTATTTCACTTTATCATCAGAAAGAAAGAAGAAAATATAGAAAAGCAATATTTCCAATATAAGAAATAAACAATATAAATTTATTCGCTTATAATAAATTCAATTTTAAACTAAATTTGAAATAAAATAGTTTAAAATTTCGTAAAAAAAACAGACGGAAAGCACATTAAAAAGCTTAATTTCACATTTGGAATCTTACTTTTACAATCAAAAAATAATAGCGAGTAAACACATAAATTTTGCATAAATGCTTCGGTACCGTGTACGTCTAATTTTTATCGATTGGAGCCAGCATGGCTTTACACATTTCTACTAGTTATCGGAAATTGGTATCGCGAGCATCGATACGGTTTAAAAACATCGGCGGCAATCGCATGTGCTTGTTGCGAGAGAAATCTTCGTCTCTGAAAAGAGTCCGCAAAGGATGTGTAAGAGAGGAAATCCTATATCTCATTTCGATTTATCTACTTTGTTCGGCAAATACTCGGGTACTTGTGCCGAGGAGCGCGTCCAAGGTATCGCGCCGGGGCGTAGGTGCACAGGTGCGACGCGCACGAGTACACGCACGAGGACTCGCAATTTATTTCGACGCACGCGAACGGGTAACACACGCGCTCTTGTTCGTAGATATCATTTATGATTATGGATCGCCGCCGTTTATAAGTTCGGTGGTACCTTGACCGACTACAAGCACCGCCTGTCGCGGCAGTGAGTATATCATCAACAGTTTTATAACAGCGGTGGTTATTAATAGCGCGCGCGCGCGCGCGCTGGCCCCCCCCCCCCGTGCACAGGGGTTGCACGTGCATTATTAATTCCAGGCGGCTCCCCGAGTATACTTTACTCGGGAGGGTTTCCGGATCGACCAGGTATCCTAGGTATATCGATTTTAATCAAGCTCGTATTATTAACGGGGAATTTTTCGACGGAATTGTGCACAAACAAGAGTCTCCGTCGTTGGATTGGATTACACCTCCGCGAACAGATGATTGACTTTTCATTATAACGCCCGTGGATGCGCGCGTTGTGCATTAGCTTCAAATTATTACCTATCCGCCGCGAAGACTAAACATTGAACGATCATATCCGCCGAATGACGTGCGGGCGCGCCGATATCTGATTCTCGATTATCAGATCGTCGGATCGTGGCGATATAGCAAAGAGAAGTTTTTCATAACCGAAACCCCAATCGCTGTCGCGGATGTCTAGTCATTACGGCAAATCAAACCAATTAATCTTGACGTAGCATCTTTATCTTATCGAACATTTCTAACTTTATGCACCCCGATATTATCGCGCGTGTCAAATTCAGAGAGAGACAACTGCGAAGTTGATTTACTTATTTGCGATTTACTTATCTAATTTATATTGATGCAGTAGCATTTTTTAATTATACCAATTGTAATAACATCACATCTTGATATCAAGTGCGAATTGCAAAGCATCAGAATCGTTGCAAAAATTAATAGTTCAACCGAGTATCAATTACCTTCCCCTTTCAGGCAGCCGCCAAAACTGTCGTAGTACGAGCGAATTAAAAAAAAAGAGCCTGATCGCTGTTGCGACGCGGGACGCAGGAGTGGTAGGACTTTAGTAAACGAAAGAGAAAAAGTCGAGGGCAGAAGTGGTGGAGAAAGAAGAAGAACACGACGCGAATGGCGCGCGGGGAGGATGCGGGAACGGGGAGAAAGGAAGGGACGATGTGCGTGCATGCCGCTCACGTAGCGTGCCAGCCAGCCTGGCAGCCTGGTGGACTCCCTTCGGTCTCTTCCTCTTCTCTCGCAAGTAAAAGTGAGGCCCCCATCTCTCCCTCTTTCTCTCTCCGTCTCTCAGTCTCTCTCGCTCTTTCTCCCGCCTCTCTGTCCCTCGCCTTTTTTCCTCTCTTTCTGAGGAAGAGCAGTGCTACGAGAGAGAGAAAGGGTATCTTCCTTTTTATCAAACTGCAGCCTCTTACCTGGAGCACTCCCACCCACGGCCCACCTGCGGCTGGATGGGTATTACAACAGGTGAGCGACTACCGAGAACGCTCGCCGCGACCTTAAAGCCGTATCGCGCAACGAGATTTTCCTGCGTGACGTCCGAGGGATTGACAGACTAGTGAGTGACCAATTAAGGAACGTTGTCGAATAGTCCCGCTTCTTTGCTAAATAAAGATGCGTCAATTACTTTCGTCCCTTACCGCCAATGTGTGTGGTACTTATGTTCATCTCAAAGGCTCATAAAAAGAACCTCGATATTTTTGTATAAAAAGAAATGACGGAATACTTTTTCGTGATTGTCTCACGTTTCATCGTTGTTGAAGTATTTACGCTGCATTTATGCAAAAAAAAAAACGCTTTGACATTGATGATCGACAATCTCGGCATACAGAACGAAAATACTGCTCGGAATAACTTGTTCTTTATCGCAAATTACCATAATTCGAGTAATATAATGTTGCAAGAACTAAGAACACGGTATAACTTATTTCGTGGTCGTCACACGAAGGCGCCTGCCCAAGTGCCGAACGACATAAAGATTATTTCGCAACGACACTGAAATGTGTGTGTGTGTGTGTGTGTGTGTGTGTGAATGATCGGGCTCGTCAAAATTATAACGGTTCCAGCTATACGGTGTATAACGCGCGTGGTTTTCACCGGCGATGTGTTCGCAGAGAGAACAACCTGATAATCTTCGCAGTTATGACGTATCAGAAATTAAATTGCGATGAATTCTAATTCCTGATATCTCGAATTTCTTAATATCCATTATCAAAGGGAATTCTGTTCGCAATTAACTGGCAAAGTCCCGAAGTAAACTGAACCGGTACACCTTAGATAATTTGCCAAGATACTAGCGATCTCGTTACCCTATCGCACTACCGCGATAGTAATAATAATAAATTAGTTTCTAATTAGTATTTTTATCACAATAATTGTGTAATACTCTCGATGGTATCAGCCTTCTTTCACGAAGTCGGTCGAAGATTTTTCCTGTATACAAAACGTTTATTCAAAATGTATATTATACACAGTATTCCGATAAGCTTCCCGACATGCGGCGCATATAGAAAATTAAATTGTAACAGAACGCATTTCAAATTAAACTGCGATTTTATTAATCGTTATTAAAGTGTCCCTCTATGGATTCCCAAGTTCTTCCTCCTTTCTTCCTACATTCTCTTTCTTTCTTGTGGCATAATCATTAATTACATATTTACACGCAACAAGAAAAGTGACATAATTCTTATGTGTGATCCAAATTTTTTGTATATATTCTCATCCTCATTCAAATTTGCTGTCAGTCCTTTATATCTTCTTTGGGAACGGACATCTTTGTCTTTCGTGTTGCCCTCGCATGAATTTCGGGACCGTTTATGACACAACACAGAGATCTGTCAATACGTTTGATGTATAAATAATGATTATATGCAAGCGAACGGGAACGTCTTTCATTGAAGTTATCGAATGGGACGATTCCTTCGTAGAACGCGAGTTTTTACGGAGTGTTTTTTATTGCGTGCGACCGAGTGCGTGCGTGCGTGCACGCTCGCGTGCATGCGTGCGTGAGCGAAATACCGAAAAGTTCGGACTATCTTCTTCTCTTCCTCCATCCCTCCACCTTCTCCCATGCCTCGTCTTTTTCGCCCTCTTTTTCTTCCTCTCGCGAGCCGTTCGCCGGAAGCGAAAGAAGCTCGAGTCCTGCTGCGATTAACCTTTTCAGGGGATGAATTATCTCGCTCGTCAGGTCCCAGTCTCGGCCTCGCGATATTGCGATTTCGCGATTCGTCGAAGGAACACCCGCTGGGAGTACGCGCTAGGAGTCGGCGACAGAGGAATTGTCGCATTATCCAGCTGTAAGGGACGTTGGCAACGATAATCTGCTCTCAAACAGCTTTTAACTCGAGAATTAAAACTCGCGTAATTTCAATAAATTTCAATAAATGTAAAAAATATTCTACATATCTAAGTTGTAACAATTACTGTAATTACATTACAATTAACGTTGCGTTAATGACAGTAAGCGTTTCTTAAACGTTTTTAATAGCAATCTCGAATCCAAAGATATTTGTTATAAAATGTATGTACGTTTTTATTCTTATCTTGGGTTGGTGGCAATTTAGTTAAATTATCTACAACGAAACATCGGAAAATATACTTAATTAATTAGGACATATCTATAGATACTTCATTAGGACAAGTCTTAACTATAAGAACGATTCTCTCTTGGAGCGACATGTACTGTGTAATAATCAATACAGATAGCACGAATTAATTGAGAATGAGTGGACATTAATTGAAAGAGAAAAAGATGAAGCACGTGCAAGTTTCCTTAAGCAGACAAGCGCGTGACTACGACTTAAGGATCGTGTAGGCAACATAGTCAACTATACGAACGAGAATCGAAAAGAAAAAAATTAATTGAGAACTGAAAAATTAAATAAAATATAAACAATTATGGCAGTTCAAATTTTCATCACTCGAAATCTTAAACAAATCCTCTTTTCACTTACTTAGAACTTGTGATAATATTTTCTTAAGTAAAAAATATTTAGGACTACGTGTTTAACCGCGTGAATAACGATTGCATGTTGCAATCATGGTAACAAGAGATAGTAAGAAATTAGATAATAATTTCAATCCTGAAATAATCCTGAAGCCATATTCCGAGAAACTGCGCGAGAATTGCCGGCAGAAAATCGGTCGAAAGCGCACGGCCCATTGATGTGCATGCAAAACAGCTAGTACTGGCTGGGTGAGATGCATGAATGAGCTCTCGCGAACTACAGTCGCTCGAGAAACTATCCGTCCCTCGCGTGCAACGCAAGATGCAACCGTAATGCGGCTCTCTCTTTCACGGGATCGGGTGCCGGTGGGTGCGTTCGTGTTACATACTTGTAAGGGCGTAACCTGTGCTCACCGAGACCTTGTAACGGTCAATCACGGATTCAAGAACTTGGGTCAATAATATCCTGCAAGCTGTATGAACGAAAATTATCCGAAATAAATACTCAAGTACTTGCTCAGGGAATTCTCGGGAATAGATAAATACTGCCGTATCTATACTTACTTTGAGATTAATAAAAAATTCTTATACTCCTTACAGAAATAGTATTGTATATAAAGAATAAAATTGTAAAGCTGGAAAGAGATTGAGAGAGAGAAAGAGAGTATGTGTGTGTGTGCGTGTGTGTTCATCAATGATTTATGCTTTCCAAATTTACTCCGTGCAATTTAGTATGTTATTGATCTGAACCCTTCAATTACACACACCGATCGATCGAACCACAAAAATCGCTTTGAGGTCACATCTTGACCTTTCGGTGGATCCTTTCTGAGCATCGAACTTTTATGTGAGAAATTAGCGTGTTAATATTACGATACTACGAAAGATCACGCGACTGCAATATTCAATGAAATAATCAAGAAAGATTTTTAAAGAGAGCTACTGGGCAATCGCTATAGTTATTTTAATTTTATATATATTCATTTATAAATTATTATTTATATATAATATATATAGATATTGTATATATATATCATCATTTATTCGCAATGTATAATTTGCAACTTACTCTAATTATATAGTATTATATAAGAACATAATTATAATTTCAAAGTAACATTTCAGATTTATTGACTACTTAATGAAAAATGTTTCATAATGCCATAATGATGATAAATGAACATATTTGTGATATACATAGCGTTTCATGGCGGGATCACATTTTATCTAATTACGTTTGATACGCACGAGTTCCCAAAGCCTGTCCCCCGCTTGATAGATGATTTAATAACGTAACATTAATCTGATCGTATCTCGAGAAATAGATTTCTCATTTTTGACGTAGAGCGTATTGATGCCAAATCACACTGTAATTTGCATTCGAATTTCTCGCAGGATTTCCATCCTTTCATCGGCATTTCACAAGGCCCGAAGTCACATGGAAAATGATTTGAGGTAGTCTTGTACGGTAATTTAAGAACCACATGATTCTCCGGGAGAGCCACGGCGCATTCGATATCGGCTTTGCGGAGGTGGACGACGATCCTTCGTCGATACACGTTCTTCAAGTCGCGTAACCCTCTCGGTAATCCGGGAAGATCGGATTACACACCTGCCAATAATACACAAGTCAGTGATATGCCCGTGATATTCCGTTGTTTCGTTCTTCTCGATGTTTCGTGTCCTCATCAATCTTGAGAACCAGAAAATGGGATCTAGCCCAAGAAAGAAAAAAGATACCAATCTCCGATAAAATTACATCAAGTCCAAAAAGTTAAGTCTATCAAACTCTTTAGCTATTCTTATATAAGTGTATAACTTGTCGCGGAAGTTACTTAATTTTTTTAAGTAATTTGTACTATAAGTGTACCACAAAAAATTAAGTTTAAGTTCTTAAAATTAAGAAATCAGAATCTGATAATAAATCGTGAATTGATTTAATTAATTGCGCATTAATTGTCAAAATAAGAATCAAAACCTGCATAACTTCAATAAAATTTCTGTTAGAAATATACGAAAATTATCTCTCTATATTCAGTCTTAACAATTGACCCGAGAAACTTTCTCCATTTAAAAACTTATACTATTCTTTCTATAGAAAGTATTGAGAATAGATTTGAAAGAATTGATAAGTTGCTAATTATAGCAGTTTAAATATATTCAATTGCATGTTTTTTTTCCCGAAACGCCGGTCTCCAATTAGTTAAACGGAGTCGATCGTGATCCAAGGCTGCGGAACAAATATATTCGCCATGCAAACTGGGACGTGCGATTACGCGCACGATATAACCACGCCTCGAAGAACGTTTATGCGTTCTGGCAACGAATTTCACTTCCGATTGGCGGAAATTATTCAACCCACGATGCTATATCAGCACCGGCGTCGGTGCGGGAGCTCTCCAAGGACGTAAATGCGTCCGGAGCGAGAGCGGGCGCAGATGCAACCGCTCATTACCGAAACCGCCGCTTTTATTGGTTACGCGTGAAGTTGTACGCCATGGTGGAAGAAAACGAGCTGAAGAGACGAAGAGAGACGCGAAACGACGGCAAAGAAAGAGAAACAGCGAGCTATCATCCGGCACTGCATGGCAAAATATTCTGCTTGTACATGCCGAGGGCGGTTGAAAGAAGTTTCAGTTCTTTCGGTTATATCGAGATCATAATTCGCAATGAAACATACTTCAAAATCTTGTATATAATGTTTCAAAATCTGTATCTTGTTGCATAGTTAGCAACCAATTTATCTATTTTACATTAAAAATTGTACTACTGAACAATCTCCTTTTTAACAACATTTTTAACAACAGATCATGGATAATTATATGAATCGCTTTAATTCGAGATTCTTATAATAATAATCATTAAGAGAGAGTGCATTTATAGAACACGTGTATTCGTTTGAATATTTCACTGCAGTATTCATCCCTAGAAAGCTCATTTGTATCGTGCAATAGAATAGTCGGAGAAAAAAGATGTGAAATTTCATAGAGCCCTTATGCGCTTTTGCCACACATTGACGTCTTTGAGTTGATGCAGGTTCTTTAGCGTGAGATGATGCCCCTTAATGAGAAACGGAAACGCGCAAATCCTTGTGGAGAGCGAATGGCCGGCGAATGGGCGAGCGCCAACAAATGAACGTATTAATTATTTTTCTTGATAATAAGCCCGCCATGCCGCATCATTCGGCATCTTCGCAATTATAGTTTCGTTTCGACCCAACGTAACTGACAGCCTATCAACGTGCGCGTTAGTCGTGAACCTCGCGGCTGAACCGGAGAACCGACCGCGACAGAAGTGGCATTAAAGTCTCCCTCGTATTCGCGTTTTATAGCTTTGTACATCACTACTTTTAAATACTTCGTTATTAAGTATTCGATTTCATTGTTGTCCTATGTGAAGTAAAATGAATTACCGATAACACGTCTGGAATACGATACGATACATTTCTATTGCAGTTTACAATTAATGCCCTTTTTAAATATAAAGTATTATTAGTATTAAAGTATTATTCTATACAATTTTCAAATAATAGCTAAATTATTTAAAAAGAATTTTACGGGAAAAAATATTATCCCTTATCACCATTAACTTCAATGCTCGAAAAATCATATTTCGATCATTTCTAGTCCTATATTTTCTTAAGATTTTTTTATAAATTTATAATATCTATCTACATATGTACCTGCAAAAATTTTGCGTTTGAACGAATTCTCACGCGTATATATATAAAGGATATCGATCTCGACGTGAGATTCGTTTACGTCATAATAAGACGGGCACGGTCGTTACAATTCATCAAACGATGACTTAATTTTATTACTCGCAAGATTTACTGCCGCCATTGGATTAATAAAACGGTCTATCGCGAGACCGGCGATATTTTATCGAGACAGATCCGTACGCGCGATCGCGGCCGCGGTGGTTCTCCAGTGGTCCACACAGTTTCTAATTCTATCGGAACGGTGTGCGGTAGATCATGACGGATGGATCGTGACGGGCGGAACGTATTGGATAGATCATGATGGATATATCACATCGGAAATATATTCTCATTTCGTATGGCCACATATGGAATTAGATAGACCGGCGTTTTGCCCGGCGCGAGATTGCTGCTTCTGAGGTACATCGATTTCTTAACCACTCGCTCCTATTCATTCGGCGCAATCGATCCGTCTCGATTTCGCGCCACAACCTTATACGGACGAATCTAATCTGCGGACACTGAATGGAATAACAAGAAAATAACGAAATTACGAAATTATGGAACATTATATTAATGATATCATTAAATCACTCTCGCTAAATTACTAATAAAATAAATTCATGAGGACTAAATGTAATTGACGTGACTGAATCTATAAATTTCTGTCGATCTCGTTATCTGTGTAATCACTTTTCCTATTTTACAGTATGTTCTTTGCAACTAAATGAATTTTACTTCTTAATGAGGCGCGCGTCGTGTATTACTTAAATAAAGTATCAAAATAATAATTACAGGTTATTACACATGTATATACTTTTTCTTCATTATTATTCAAAAGATTAAGTTTCTCGTATAGCTCCTATGATTTGCGCCACGATTATGCACCGTTACGCAAGCTTGCTCGTGAAGCAGAACGCCTCCCTCATTTTCTGCAGGTGTCCCGATCGAGAAAATCGGCTTCGGGGAACAGAGTCGTCATGAAAGTGGCGTTGGCGTGGGCCGGGATACCGACGCGTCTTCGTCTCCCTGAAATGAAGAAGGGGGCCACGTCTCACGACGAGGAATCCGCGAGGGAACGATCGATCAGGAAGGAGGCCTGACACTAATTGCGGGGAACACTCGGGGAACACGCGTGGTTCCAGCGCGCGGAACGATCGTCGGAACGAAACCAGCGTGATTTATCGCTTATCGCCGGCTGCCTCGTCCCGTTGATTGGCTGACGAAGAGGACTCCGGTTCGGCGCGACACTCGTGTCCTCCCTTCGATTTACGATCGGCGGTGTCCGGCTAGCATGACGCCGAACATCGTCGACATCCCGACCGGCCGATATAGTCGAACCGCTTGTTGATTGGCAACGAAATCGAACAGGAATTGCTCGCCGACGGTCTATTAGCTCAGTGTCCGGAAGATACATGTCTCGCGATCACGTACGCATAAGAGTCGCCGGCAGCGGCCGCAAGTAATGAGGCCGGCTTTCAGAGAGTGCATCGTTGAATTCGATCCTTAAATACCGTCGTGTCTTTACAACGCATTAATGCTACGACCTATCTATCACGGCGCTAATACATCTGGGATAGTTTCGCGATAAAGTACTAATAGCATTTCAGTTTAGTCGCGACACGACGAGAATGCCCGAGGAAGATCTACTAGTGATTTGAAAGTAATTTCACATGTCACTTCTGCGTACAAAGATCATACATACATAACTACCTTTTTCTCAGACAAGTTAATTAATTTCGAATTTTTGGATCATGATATTAAATGCTACATGTGACTTCATATTATCGATATATTTATATATCTTTAATATTATATGCATAATGAGAATATCTTGAATCAAAGTTAAAGTTTTATTTGATTGGCTTGAAATTTACCAAAAAGAAGAATCTTGACACCTATATATCTTCTTATTTGCAATTTAAATTGCGAAACTTCCTTAAAAAAATAAAAAGAATAAGAATAGAAGAAATTTTTTTAAAAATTTACCGTACTTTTCTCTCCGAACTTCACAAATAAAAAATAGTAAAAAATGTGCTGCCTGGGTTTTAAAATGTCCTATACAAACTTTAGATTCTACCGAATCGTCGAAACATGAGATACGTCACGATAAATGGAAAGATACTATTACGTTCTCCACGCAGCATCGACATTCCTCTAGTCTTTGCCGGGTATTTCGAATAGTCCGAGAGATTCGACTGGAGAAATTAGAAACTCCCACGACATACCTACTTCTTTAGACGGCGTTAACGCGGAACGGCAGTCCAACAATTTGCGAGACATGCATTCCTAAAGGTGGAATGACCGGTCACAACAGTGTCCGTCAATTTTTCTAATGCGATGCTTACGGGCACAGCGTACCTTCCGGGAAGCAGCGGTATTGTGTCCCGGAGATTTTTCCTTCACCCGGATGCACCTGATGGAAAACACAGGAGATGCGGCGTCGCATATGCGTGCAATGTTTTTCATGAAAGTCACGCTCATCATTATATTCATAAAATCATATTTACGCGTGATAATTTTAGTCGTTTAAAGATTTATCGCACTTATAATTATTTATCAGCCCATTTTTTTTTAATAATATAACTTTTATGAACTATTATAAACCTCATTATTTGTGAAATTAGTTTAAATTACTATTAACACAGTTGCAAATAGTTACGATAATTTTTTCATTAAAATTATTGCAAGATTAAAATTCAGATTTGCGTTTTTTATATCGCGTCTTTTGTCAGTGTCGTTGACTTTTCAAGAACGAGATACGGAAGCTCATAAAATTCAGTGATATCCGTTACGATAATTTGCGAATTTCCGCTTGATCTTATTTCTCGCATCCGCCGCGATGCAATGCGATATAAAACTTAATGAAGAAAAAAAAAGAAAAGCAGAAAGAGACAAGTGCGACGCATACATTATCGCACATAAAACATTACCGGTGACATCGGCAAGTAACGCCGAATAAATCGTTTCGCGCGCGTATTCTCGAATCCCCCTGAGGACCTCCGATGATCCAGTTGGCGAAGAAAGAGAGGGACCGGAGACGGACCGAAAGTGCATGCATCGGGACCCAATTACCTCGACTCGCGGTGCCGCCACGGCACGTACCGTTAGGAAGTGCGTATATATATATATATATGTACGAATGAACGCGGCGGCCACCCCGAATCAAATTGAGCGTCGTTCCGAGCGAGCTGTGTCACGTCCGCAAGTGCGGAAGAGCGTGTACACGAGCCCCCGATATCGGGAGAGACTCGACGTGGATCTGCAAGATGAGGCGGGAGTAGGAGAAGAAGGAGGACGGCAGGGCGAGGTTTCGAGACAGCCTCGAGGATATATCGCACTTCCGGGCTGCCCCCGAGGCCTGACCTTCTCGTCTCTGCCCGCGAATTCCTGCACGCCGCTGCGGATGTGCAACCGAGGACTTACGCCACGCCGCGCCGGCCTCCCGTTTTCTTGCCGTATGTGTTCGCGCGCTCGCCTCTTTCCGGTTACAAGCGAGTTACAGGAAAAGCTCGTTTCTTTGGATTAGAATGCGAAAGTAGAGTCTTGTACGAGACATTTGTACTTATGTAAGATATATACAACATGCGGAGCTAAGAATAAAATTGTTTTGTAAAAGCATTGCGTGTATATGCTGAAATATTCTAAACCATGCATTATTCATTTAAAACAGCTCTATAAAAATAAAGTATGTACAAAGGATAAAACTCTTAAGAATATGTAAAATACAACAATATAAATAATAACTCTGAAAAATGTATTAAAAAATTAGATGCAGTATTAAATACTTTATTGAGAGTGCAAAGATAAAAATATTGATATTACTCTAAAAATATCTAAAATCAACTGTATTTAAGATGTTTTACATAATGTTCCGATCTTGTTAATATTTGTAAAATTTTTCTATATATGTATATATATTTCTGCATCATCGTATAATGCATCTTTTATGCCCCGTATATTTTCCGGCTCTCGATAAGTCACCGTTACATAGTACACAGAGCATTTTAATGATTCGCAAACTATACCGGGGATGCAATCGCGCTTCCGTTCTATCCTCGGGGGCCAATTCATTCCTCTGCATATATTCCTGCGCTCGACTATTCAGTATTAATCAAACTCTCGGCAATCGAAGTCGAGATATTCTTGTTCTTATATGCGAAAAGGAAACTTGTGGATTTCTCTATCTTGTTAATTTTTTATTTGGGATCTATATGCATCATTTATTCAAGTATTTTGTTAAATAAGTCATACGAGAGAAATTTTCTATTAAATGAGTATCCTAGCGGAAATCGTTTCCTTCTTTTTTTAGCTATACCTATGTATAAAACGTTGCGAATTGTGAGAAATAGAACGTGGTGTTTCGAGATACGTAGTTTTCCCGAGAAGTCAAATAGAGTAAAAAGGAAGGAAGGCTTTAGATTATAAACAATGACACATGCGAAAACAATTAAACGCATTAACACGTCTCAATACTGTCTGCCTGGGAAGGTTTACCGTGGAACCTCATCAACTTCCAGTGAGAGAATATATGTATATTAGCCCTAGTGAAAGAATATATGTATATTTATACACAAAGGCTCTTTCGCATGCGCAAGTGATCTGAATAATGTACATTAAGTCAAAAACACGAAAACAAACGAATGATTTTAAAAACGCAGTCTCACGAAAACCAACTCCGACGCAATAAGGAAGAATTATTGTTATCACGATTAACTTCAATTAAAAGTTTCAAACGGAACGGCGCGGCGCGACGAGAATGTTGAGATGCCGAGATAATACGCCGGATATATTTCACTTCCGGAACGTTTCCGGAACGTGGGCCGACCTCATTTCTGTGAATTTTTTAGCGATACAGAAAAGTGACACTGCATCATTTATCAAGGCTCATTACTTCTATTTTTGTAGTGTCTGCGTTGATAATGCTATTAATGTCTCGCTGAACGATAAATTTTATTTATATGCTAGATATTTATTAACCTTAAATTATATAAAGCTTTGTATATAATCAAAATTAATTAAAATACTTAAATTAAAAATAAGTCAAGCTAAATGTATACATTTTCATCGTACTTTTTAACTTCACTATTATTAGTTAAACAAGTAAAAATTGTTTTCGAAAAACAGTAGAAATATGTCTATAATGCGCACAGCTTCATTATTCCGAGAACGTTAATTTTGTTAGTTTATCGAATTTCTTTGAAGATATTTGATCATGTTTTATATAATAAAAGAGAGTTATGAAGCGGTGGTGTCCAAAAGTTAATTAATTTATGAGGCCGCTTAATCTGATATTACGCGAATCCTGTCTTCGTCGGTAACGTTATGATAGAAATAAATTGCTGCCGAATGTTGGTCACGGATAGCAGGAGGAAGGAGGGAAGAGCCGAGTGCCCTCCAGGCGAATAAATAATCGATACACGAGAACACCACCTGCGAGAGAGGATACCTAAATATATTTCGCACTCCGTATATTTTCGGACAGCGCTCCGGCGGCATCGTTGCTACTGCAAGAGAAAGAGAGAAAGAGAAAGAGAGAAAGAGAAAGAGAGAAAGAGAAAGAGAGAAAGAGAAGAGGTCTCTACGTTGCGACCTCTGACCTGGACCAAATTATCGCCAATATAAAAACTATGCTACTATAACCATTAACATTCGATTGACGTTATTTTATGAGGGATATGACCAGAGGCCAAATTTGATGTCGATTGATCATTCTTTTCTTTCTTGATCTTTGCACCGCAAATTTTATTCCGTCACGAAATATTACACCTCTTTGCCCAATTGATTTAATTCTCCTTTTTGCACATTCTAAAAATTAGTTTATTTGGAATTTATAGATTCAGGAATCACATGATTTGCTTAAATCTGTCTTGTTATTTTTCTCTTTAATGGTTTAAAATGAAGCGGGAAATACCTATACAACGAGGGATTAAAAATATAAAAATATCGATTATTCATTTGTAAACACGGCAAATTCTTAACCAAAAAACATATTTACATAAAATTTTAGATTTTTATTTTAATTTTCTTGCAATATATAAAATCAATCTAGTTTTAATTAAACTAATACTTCTGATTAATTTCGTTTTTCTGAAATTATAGCTTTTTGCATATATGTTGACCGAGATGAAAAATCGAAATAGAGAGTCTGTTGGAATGCTTACGTTCATTGAAGAACAAAATTTCGTTATCAATTTTACATGCAAGAAAGAACAAGGCAGAATTCTCCTTATGATTCTGTCTCCGATACAATCGGTCGATCGATCGATCGGTCGATCATCATCGACGACCCGCACGCACCCACAACTCGCAGCCGTGTAAATCCAACGAGTTGGCGAGGAGAGGTAAGGAGCGCTTTTTACGATGATGGATCGCCGGTCGAACCGGACGGGAACGTCGGTCAGGTTCGCCAGGTTCGCCAGGTTCGGTCCCACACGGTTACACGCCGTGGGTGGGGACGCGGGAGCCATACACGTCTCCCTGGGCGCACATAAATTCGCACGAACCACCATAAATCGCGGGCGGAGGCGCGAGCGCGGGATGCGGGACGTGTCCGCTTCGCGGTTTCGTATACTCGCAGCGCGCGGTACGGCGATGCGGTCTCGTTTGGGAATCACGTTGGGACCTGGCTC
This sequence comes from Temnothorax nylanderi, assembly GCF_030848795.1. NCBI lineage: Eukaryota > Metazoa > Arthropoda > Insecta > Hymenoptera > Formicidae > Temnothorax > Temnothorax nylanderi. Next base: position 957,099 of record NW_027249064.1, on the reverse strand, counting down.
TCGTCGGGCCCCGTAGTCACGAAGGCATCCGGTATAACCGAGACGGCCGTGCCGCGATCACCGAACCGTTCCTCCGACCGGTTCTTGTATCTCGCCGCGAATATGAATGAAAGCATTCTCCGGAGCGCGGCGCATTTACTACGGTAATTATTGATCGATGCGACAGAGACCGCATCCTGAATTTTTATCCCATGCGGAATAGTCCGCGATGAAAAAAGTAAGCATTGTCGTAATGACAGGGCTTTTTATTGTATTCAGATGCCTTCGTGCGATCGAAATAAATTCGATTAAATTAAACGGTCAACGGGTGCACACACGGAAACGCGAACCTGCAACATCCACGATTCGTTTGTTTTTATTTGCCGAGAAGAAGTGTATATTGATGTCTTAAATAAACGTTGCCATTAATTTAAATTTAATTAAAACTTATATTCAATTAAAGTAGCATTGAGCAATCACACACGCAATATAATCCTACTCGTTATATATATATATAATATACTTAAGCAATTTTTCATATAAAATTATTTATCTTACATTAAATAATATATGTTTATTCTTTATTTTAGACTATTCATTAAACTTATCCTTCTTCACAATATATAGATACATAATTTTATTTATTAAACAATTTATTAAACAATGACCAACATCGACTGATTTATACTGTCACCGATACCACCTGCAGATCCACGAGGCCAAAAATCGGCAGTGCATTCGTAAATCAAGGCATTCACGAGAAATGCGCGACGTCGGCAAAACCGTCCGCCGCTCTTCTGCTCGCAAGTAGAAATAACTCGTCGAACCATGAAAAGGAGTGAAGGAGGTGAGGCCCTGAGAAGGGTCCACAAGGAGAGCAACGGCCTTACATACTCGTTGGCCCACTACTTGTATCCCCGCGCGATACGCGTTCCGCATTGATATTATTTCATTAACTTTTTGCCAGTCGCCTCGCTTGTTGGTATAGTGGTTCCATCGATCGACCGCCTCCTCCTACAGACCTACTCCACCTCCCCCTACCCTCTTCTTGTCGATGCTCCCTCACTATAAAATCAGGATCGTCCTTCTCCTACCACATCCTCTGGATATCTTTTGGCAGATTGCACATGCACCTGCCATAGATGCAATGTGCACTTCACGGAGAAGAATATGATTTCAAATCAACGATTAATGTTTAATAATTCTTTGATCTACGCTGCTTCAATAATGTAGAATAAAAAATCAAAATAAAATACAAAAGTTCCTGAGTTATCCTGCATATTCGTTAAAATAAGAATTACCTATGTTTAAAATTAAACAGCTTTTATATATTACATTTTTAGTATATTATATATAATATACTTTAAAACCGAAGTATTATACTTTAAACCGATAATTCTAAAAACAATTGCGGCTGTTTTTTTTTATTAAATGGAACTAGTTGGTCCTGAATAAGCTTATGAGATTATGCCAAGGGTGCTTTTCTGGATTGTATATTGTATCACTCTGTATTTTAAGTGGAAAACACACGACTGATATATTATACATATAACTAGTTTTCACATGCGTGAGTGCAGTAGAACAACGTAATGCGATAGCCAGAACTAATCCCAAGCTCGGTCACCCGCTTCGCTTCCTGCTCCGCGTTACAAAGTACGGGCCGCGAGTCGCGCGGAGAAAAAGAGGATCGGCGCTTTATTAACGAGGCGTTCCGCAATAAAGCGGGACGCGCGAGCGTATTGCTCTCGTCTCGGGTCGAAAGAACCGCACGGGGGCCATGCTGTTATCGGGCCGATCTCCCGAACGGTTCCGCGCGAGTTCCTCCTCGCGAGAGAGGCGTGTTCGGAGGGCACGAAAGGGGTGTAGGTACGCGATACATTCGTTGCTCTTGCCCTCTCGCCCCCTCGCGTCCTCCTTCGTATCGATCGATTCTTCTTCTTACCCTCTTTTTTCGTATCGGACAATCCTGAATCTTTTTCGAGCCGTATAACTCGCGATCTTTTGTATATTTTCTGCCGGTTCCTAAAAATCTTGAAGAGAAACTTGGTGTTATCCGATTTACATTCTAAAGATTCGAGGATTCGATAATCCATAACTTGGTTATGCGAGTTTTTAGAGCTCATTCTTACAAAATCTCTTACATAATAAAATTGACTACTTTGTAACTTGACACATACCATTTAATTCTACTTCAAAATTTCTATAAAAACTCTCCAGAAAGCCACGTTTTGAAGCGATCAGTATATCATCTAACAATTCTATGGTATATAATTTATCTCTTATCTTCTACCGGAAAATTATAATCTCTCTCATGGGGGGTTTCATAAACTCACTCCACGCGCGCTCCTACGCATCTGAAAAGTGCGCTTAGAATGCGCGCACGTTCTCTCTCGGGTGTAGGTATGCGAGACCCGTGAACGTTAGGAAGGCGCAACGGGTGAGCTCTTTCGCGTATATACGTGTGCACCGCGCAATTGCAATGGGCTCTGCATTAAACATAAAGCCGAGCCCCCCGCAGGAGCTCGGGCAAGGCGGCGATCTCGATAAAAACCAGTCCCATTTTCCGCGCATACAACCGATCTGACGCTCCACTATGGTATCAGGCGTTCGTAACCGCGTTCCCGCTTTCGTATCCTTTGAGAATTTCTTTCTTATTCCTTCTTGACCGCCGCTGCCGCCACCGCCGCCTACCCCTCGTTGCTCCGCACGAGCTCGTTTTATAAACACAGCGGACGTAATAAATCCTGCCGCCGTTAATTCTAGCCCGAATCATCTTTCGTCCTTTCCCATCGTAATGGAACGCACATTCTCTAGTTAAGATCCCTGCTGCTCGTGTTTACTAAAGAAATAATCCAGCACGGGATTATCTAATTTGTGAAGCGTATCCTTAATGATGTACCATCAATATCTCTCAATATCTAAATACATATTAAATGATCATGAGAACCAGTGGTAATAATAATTAATAAGTATCCGCATCTAATTAACATAATTCAAAACGAGTAAGATATAGCGGTACTTCAGGAGGAATATTTCTGGCAAAGCTAGTCAATCATGCGCGAGAGACTCGCAATCAGAAGAAAGACGAAAAAAAGGAGAGACATGTACGTAAAAATTGCGCAGATATTGTCTCGATACCACATCTTTATACCGCGTCGCCACGCGTTTTCAGCACGCGGAATTCCGCGTAGCTCGCTTGACAATATCGGCGTAGGATCCTCCCAAGTGGGCATGACACACCGCGCGGAGGCGCATGTCGAACCGCACATGGACGACACGAGCCTTCAACCTTTTACGGGCTAAACGCACGTTCTTGATGCCAGTACCTTGATCAGAGCTGTGACAAAGCCGCGCCGAACGTTGCCCGCTTCTTATCGATGCTTACGTCGTAAAACGGCAGGTGGCATTCGTCTTCTGATAGACGACAACGAGGATGTCTTCAACGAGTTATTGGTGAACACAGGCTAGAGAAATGTTTATGGAAAACGTATGTTAAAGATGCGAGACGGACTTTATTTTATAATAATTAATGATGCCGATTCAATCCAGTCTGCTTTCCTCCAATCTTACAGAGAGAAAAAAATAACTTCGTAATAGAATCTTGAATATTTCATAGAATAATAAATAATCATCGTAAATAAATTATAAAGATTCGACAGCCCACTCATGTCGAATGAAACGCTTATATCGAGGCCATAAATATATTTCCGCGAATAGTCGTAGGAATGCTGTCGCGCTGACCGACGAGTCGCACAGTTCGAAGCTATATAGCTGGTTTTTATTAATTGCGAGAGGAGGTAATTCCGATGTCGCGCGATAGATCGTAATAGCTGAACACAGAGTCGTCTCGGCTACCGCGTTTCCAATGCGCTAATACCGATTAATCAACACACATTCGCGTCGTACGGCAAATACGTTCCGCACGTGGAATGGAATGTCGCAAGGATTCGCGAAAATCGCGTAGGCGATATAATGCCACTTCTCGCGGCGCGTAATGCGCGTGCGGTTGCGTCAGAAGGTAACGCATATGTAATTTATTAGCGTCGGGAAAAGGCGAATGATTCGATTTATTCCGCGCGGAGGCATTCGCGGAAAAGTTATGGCGTTTAGACCGCTCAATGCGCATTGCCCGCGGCGCGGATAGTCTAAAAGGGCTATTAGGACGGAGAGGACTTCCCGTTACGCGAACATCAACCCGAATGTTTTATTGTGCGAACGATCTATTACTAAAACGATTTGCAGAGGTATCCAATTTAAATGCAAAACACTCCGCGGTGCACAATTTTTCTCGCAAATGTGACACGTAATACAAATTACATCGAACTATCTAACAGACAAGAGATACAAAGTTTATTTCTCTGATAAGCACAGAAAAAACAATAAAATTGATATAAAAGAGATTGAAGAAAACACATAGAACGAATTTTATTATTACGTTACCTTACGGCTTCTTCTTCAACTGCAACTGTTCTTTTCAACAACTTGCCAGAGATACGCGATGCATTATCTCTCGTTACCCAAAACTGAAAATAAAAAAAAATAACGTTCAAAAATGTTAATAAAATAGTGTAAAAGTATTTAACGCGAAGTAGAAACGTGTGTGAATATAAAGAGAAGAACAAGCAGGAGAAAGAGACGAAGATTGAAGAGACGAACTCGCGCGATGCAGCCTCAGATGTTATTGTCATTTCACATTGCATAATAATAAGCCTTGATTAATTAACGGTTTGATAGATTGCGCCTGCAGTCGTACGGTATGGAAAATAATGAATCCGGTATACTAACTAGGAAGATGAAGATGAATTATTATAACTAGAAGAAAATGACGATAATGATGATGACGATGAAAATGAAAGACGATAGGCAGCTAGCAAGGCGAGGGAAAAAAACAATCGACATTGTATTCTTCTGCTTTTTTTTCCTCGTCCGCAGAAATTTAATCGCGAGACCGATTTACGCGCGCGGGATTCAATCTCTCGGCTTCACCGAGTCAATAAACACGTCACTTCCGTCATGTGCAACGTTATATAATATGGAAAACTCGACGTGGAGGCATTGATTCTCGCATCGCAAACAATACGATGCAAATTTATTAGCGGATTTTTCTTTTCAAAGCCTTATTATGCGCGGCCGACCGATCGCGCACCAACAAGGATTCCTTTGCCACTGTGCTGTAACGTATGCCGTCGTCGTATTATGCGGAGGCACCACCTGTGGATATGTCGATACGCATTATTTACAGGCACGCAACGACGCGACGTCCGCAATCTTCCCGCGACGCGACGAGACGGGCTTGCACCGCGGTTTGTTTTGCACCTCGACTAATTTTAAAACGGGTCAGCCGCGAGTGCGCACCGCCGCCGCGACGATACATGATTAATGACAGACATTAAGACAACGATAGCCACGCTTTAACATAAAAGACAATGGTGTCCACTAACAGCCTCGCACGTTTTCCCTAATGACCATTGACTGGCAGAGGTTTCTAAGGTGCCACCTTTGCACGCGAGACACGAGCGTCGGTTTCGAGCGCGCAAACTCGTTGCACCGGCCGGACTCTTGAGATCTCGGCCGGCAATCTGCTCGTGTACACAAATGACACGTTAGACGACGGAGTTAAAACAGCGAGTTCAACTATTTTACCCTCTCATTGCGCATCCTACTTCCAAGAATTGCCTTACGCCTACTTGTGAAGATTACACTAAAAGCAAGCCTTTGTAGAACGTCTGTTAAATGGATTATAACAAGAATAGATTATGAAAAGTAAGAGATTAAATTATTTATCAGAATTTAAATCACTATTTATTATTATAGTGTATATTTTTATTGTCAAAACAAAATTTCTACTTTACATCTGACGTTTAAACTGTAATCGCTAGAATGAAATTTAGAAAAGTAGAAGAAATTTAATTTTTCAGATATTAATTGAAATTAATATCTGAAAGTATAATAATTAATTACACTTCAATATAGGATACTCTTACTTATTAGATATTGGTTTATATCTAATATTGTATTAATGTATCATGTACAATTAATGTTAACATTTGTACATAAAATTTTACGAAAAAGCTCGTAAAAACTATAATCCTCAACTCATATATCTCATAAATTCATCGTGGTTTCACATTATATAAAGTTGACTCGCAACAATAAATTATGAAAATTTGAATGCATTTGTCTAAAGTTTCTCTTAAACGAATAATTATCTAATTCTCTTAAACGAATAATTTTTATTATATAAGGGTTCACCCTTATGTATAGTAAAAGAAGAAACCGCCGCCCCTTCTCCGTCTTCGGTGTACCCCGTGTAATTAGGTGGCCATTTAGAAGAAGGCGATCGCGCCGTAGAAACGCGGGTGCTCCGAGCGTTAATGGGAACCGTCCTGGTCTATCATTACGCGTAATACGGACGTGTAATACCGGCTGGTACCTCGCACATTCGTACACACGTGTATACATGTAACGTGCACTTAAAACGAACGCTCCTGCCGCGGACGGGAAAGATGCGCGCGGACAAGAATGGACAAGCTATCGCCGCCGCTGACATCAACAACATCACCGAGATGATGGGCACCACCATGTCGGTGTTGCAAACCCATATGAAATTGCATATCCAGGATCTAATAATCCATGCGATTAAACTATCTGTTACACTTGTGATGATGAGCGGGTATAGCTATATTTTGAATCAGACAAAAATAATGAAAAGTGAAGCGTGAAGAATGGATATTCGGAAAATTCGGAGACAAATATAACAGATGTTGATATTAGTTTTCTCTTTATCATAATTTTAAAATTAATAAACACAATAAAAAAAATTTTTTTTAATATAGACGATAAAAGTAAATATGGGAAAATAGTAAATATAATAAATAAAGAGACACCTTCCTTTCATAAATACAATATTTCATTCTGTATTCGTTGCTTCGATGCAAAATGACATAATATAATATATAGACGAAGAATCGATGAGAGAATACTTCTTCAGATTATAATATTTTAAATCGTAGAAGTAAACATACAGATTTATTATTTTAAGGAGGACAGGCGCGTGGAGAATTTACCGCTATCCCAGGAAAACAAAAAAGGAACGCGGAATCCGAGATAGTAATTTCCACGATTCCGAGAAGCGCAATGTTGTTACCATTAGCATTACTATTCGTACCAGGCGAGCACTTTCTCGCGCGAAGATGATCGTCCACCAACGACGAGAGCAAGAAGATCCGCGGAAACCGGCATTATGTAATTGGCTAAGGTTTTCATTAGAAACTATTATGAGCTACCGCTGCCGCGCGGCTGTCGGCCAGTAACGCGAAGAAACGGAATTATCGTGGAGCTTGAAGATACAAATAAGCCCGGCATCAGCCGGCATTGTGGCAGACACACGGTGGGGTTCCCTCGTCGACTACATTCAACCATCAAGGTCGCAATTTTCTGGTACCGTTAAGACGCTATAAATTAATTATCCACGTGCGTTTGCGCCAGGTCGGACTATGGAGATTATAGTTATCATGCGTTTTGTGTTATTGTGTTTTATCGTACGACGAGAACCTCTTCTAGAAGCACTCAAATCGGACTGTAGCCAATGTGACACGTGATTTGTTGACGCTGCTATGATTCACTCCGCTATGTTCCATCGGTCAATTACAAAAATTGAAATTTCTTTATTCTTAATTTATTGTCGATACAATTACTGTATGCTTAATTATTAGTTCATTGTTTCGTGGTTTTTAATTGTTTACATATCAAGCAAAAACGCTTCGCGTTTCTTCCATTATAAGTGACAAATTGACCAAACTCTGATTTGATCAATTAAGTACGACCTCTTTTTTTCAGTGACAATATGATGGATTACTTTAAAATGTTCATTACTTAAAAATTTCTTTATTTTATCGTTCATCGTACTTCATCTGGTTGTCTCATCGCACGTTTCGACTTTTTATAATCATCTATTATGTTCGAAAAATACCTCGTTTACGTTATACGATATCGACAATTCGTATCTTATTGTTGCGCGCAATATTGTACCGTCGGAACTCACTACAATCAAGACATTCCTATTGATGTTCCCGCGGCAGGGATCGAGATCTAAGACGACTCGAGAAGGAAACTGGTAGCCTTGAACGGCCTCCTATCGCAAACACAACGCCCGAGGCATCGAACGGCTCGCATTATCGAGGATAGAAGCTTGGCTCCCGCGTGTGGCTGTCTCGTATTATCTCTTTCTCTCTTATTCTCTCTCGTCGTCTCTCTCTCTCTTCTCTCTCTTCCTTCCTGACGTCGTACGCGTCGCCGGAGGTACGCGTACAGTTTATGGTTCTTGTCAATAGCTACGAACAGCCCACGAAATGCGGAAGCGTATTTACTGCTAGCCCTATGGCCCCTATTCGGATTTGCGATTGTGTTTTAACTCTACCCCGAAGACCTTTGCCTTTTTATTATATAAACCAAAGCCAATGGTCGAAGTGCATGTTCTACGATGATATTTATATTATTAATAGCGATCGAGTAGAGCTCTTATTGATTAAAAAATAACAGAGAATATCTAATAGAAAGAGAGCATATATAATTATATTAGAGTACATCAAAATTTATAAATTCTTTGTTTTAATTTAATAAAAGTGCTTGCAATTTTATTAAATTAAAAAAATTTAGTACATTAGATATTTAGTACATTCTCTATTATATAACAAGATGGAAGGTATTCCTTATTTTCTTGTCCTTAAATTATGCTTTGCTTCAATTTTTTTCTTAACTGTATTACGCTACCACTTACCAGAACACATAGGTATGTGAGATAAACATAAGTATCTACAGTATATTGAGTTTAGGTCCGTGAGCCTAAGCCTAAATGACTGCGCGGAACAGTCGTTCCTGCGGAATCGTGAGAGAATGCCGGATGGACGCTGTAATGAAAATAAACAATCGGCACGAACGAGTTGATATTTTTATCTTATGATGTTTCCATCTTATCTATAAACAGTTACTCTACTGTGCAACTACGCCGATTGCGCAATTGAAGAAATATCTTGCAGTCGTTTTACAAGTATATACGCGTAGAGAAGCAATTATTTCTACGCACCATTTACTCTAACAATAAGCTAAAAATTTGACGAACAACGGGCTTTTCAATCACCGTGCAACCGGCTTGAAAATTGCTTATCGGCTCTAACAACGTGCTTCTGTGTCTCGATTCAATAGATCGAAGATCGTAAATCATAGAGAATTCATCGATCCGAGTGCGTGTCGCGAGAAAGAAGCCGCTATTAGCTCGTATTGTGGGAATGTGAGACGGTAATCTGCGAAAACATGTATAATAATTCGTCGCGTCCTAATTAAATCCTTGCGAAGAGAGCACGGACCTAGGCTATGAAAAGCCACCATTGTATGCAAACGATGCGGTAAGAGCGTAGCCGCAGAATTTATCAAAGCGACCGATATGAAAAACGCAGAGAGAAGTGGCGCGGCTACGGCAGTCCCTTCCATCTAAACGTAACGCCCGAGGCTTCGAGAGAAACGAGTTCGCATTATCTATCCACATTCACGCGCACGTTCAGCCGAACGACTGTGCATTCGTGACGGGAGTGATCCGCGAAATTATGATCACCGATGGCAAATAACACCACAAAAATGCCAGCTGTCATTACACGACCTGAATTACTTACTCGGGTTAATACACTTCGCTTTTTCGTAAAACGGAATTTTTTAAATCGCGTGATTCTTTTGCTCGATACAACTGACAATTCATCGACGCTCGTTAAGCTCGGAAAATCCACTTTAATTAAAAATTTTACTTAAAAATTAATGTTCAATTATGCCATTTAGTGATGATAAATCAACAAGTTATTGTCTAGAAATTCCTATAGCGCGATGTTCATTACTTTCATAACCGAAAGGTTTGTACATCAGCCCTCTGGCCTCTTTCCCATCTTCTACAGAGAAATGCGTTCGCGACGCGTACGCGCTCAATTACGCGTCGGTATATACGCGCACGCAACATCCTCGGTGCATGGCGCATTATCCGCTGCTTACGATGGCTGATGGTCGCCTGATAAATTTACGGCCTTGCTCCCGGTATGCCCGGAACGAGTACAAGAGGGGAGCGGCCCTGCGTGTATTTACGGGTGCAAACGCTTTTTATTATCTGTACATGCGGTAGGTCACTTCCTCCCGTTCGCGTGCCCCGCGTGATTCCTGGAGGACGAGGCGGGAGCGTATCCTCTTGCCAACTGGACAATTACGCGATTAGCAGTTTAGCGCTTTTTGTTCCGAGACGGTAACGCGGTGTCTTAACGTCGTAATGTTAGGTTGTCATGAAAGATTTGTTGACTTTTCCAACGCGATCCTCGGGCTAATGACATAAAAATCCAGACTTTGTAAGATCCAAGAATGAAAATATGAAAAATTGAAAATATGATAAATATACAAAAAGTGATGATTATATATAACGAAAGTAAGTTAATTATTTTTGGTTTAAATACTAATTATTTAAGTCTAGATATCGAAAAGTGTGATATAGCTGTTCATCCGATATATCTTCAAAAACTTTAATATTGGGAAATTTTAAAAACTTAATTTTGTGTATTAGCTCTTTTTCAACAAAAAAGTTTTAGAACCCAAGTACCATGTAACGCACGAGCAAGATATAATTCACCGCAAAAAGATTTTAACAAGCTAATAGCTATCATCAAGATGCAAACCACGATAAATGTTTTACAATCACCAACGTTAATAGGAAGCGGCCTCGATGAGCGATCGCATCGACAAGCCCGATAACGCACCGATAAGCCGATAATTCAAAACGATACACGCTGGCGCGCGAGCTTTCCGCGCAGGATCGACCGGTATCATATTGTTCCAATGTTAAGCGGCAATTGATGCGTTACGATAAATTATAACGGCCGCGGTCGGCTTGTCAGTAATGATAAATAAATTACGTTGGCCAATATTTACGAGCTGCGGCGCGCGGGCCGCGCAGAAGGCGATCCTTCCCTCCCCGTATATAATACCGTATCGTGATAGCGTATCGGCCGATAATTCAAACCGGCCGGTCCCGCGGCCGACGACCCGGAACGACGCGTTTAACGCGCGTCGAAATTTTTCGCCGCTTATCGGTCGCGCGCGTGCTCGTGGCGAACGCGCAGCGCATCTCGTTGCCGCGCGCCAGCCAGGCTCTTACGGAAACCCGAGAGCCTGCGGATGCGCTTCGCTGAGCACCCGACCGCCGCGCACGCATTAAGCGCCGAGCAATAAAGTATCCTTAATACGCCCGTCGACCGAATACATTATCGCCTTAACGATTCGGAATGCGGACTGCCAGCGGTAATCGGACGCATGCCCGCAGCAGGAAAATTCTAGCGACATTGGCGCCATGAACAGCCATGCTCAATTCTCAATTCAATCGTGACGATTTCGATGCATAGGAAGAATGCACATCTATTAACTTGGACTAACTGATGAGAGCGTAGAACGTTCTTACACTTTTTCCAGCATATTTGTATGGCGACTAACGTTGGGCTTATCGTATATGTTACAATTGTCTTATTACAATTACTTTCGTATATCGATTATCTTTTAATCTAATTAAATATGTATCAAAAATCTCTTTATATACCTAATATATACATATAATATACCGCGCTAAAAAAAAAAGAAAAAGAGAGAAGAAAAGAAGACGAATAAGATGCTTATTTTTTGGAAAGGTGCAGTAGGTGCTGAAGACGGATGGTTCCTGGCCGGATATCATTTGACCCCTATTACCCTCTCATTCGTTTTCTTCTGGTCTCTTGATTTTTATTAATTTGTCTGCCGAACATTGAAATCCCCCTTCGACTTTGTTCGCAGAGAATGTCACACATTAAATATGTGATTTTTCTCATCACTGTTTATAATTTTTAAATTTTTTATTAATTCGTAAAACAATTGAGAAATAATTCATAAAATAATTGATTATTCTAGTCCAAAGGTATTAATTAATTTACATACAATCACACGACACTATCAGAACTTAATATTTATCTAGTTAATTCTAATTTATACGGAATAGCAACTATAGAAAATCCTTTAATCAATACCGTGAATTACATCGACCATTTCCCTCGAAAATATTGTCATTAATTTATATGCATTAAATAATTGTTTGGGAAATGCATGTTGTGCATAATAATGCAATGTAAAATGCATTCTCGATAAAATCAAATCATTATTCACACTAAAACGGGACAGACCCTGTTACAGATCGATTTTTAACCATTTGACCCCCATTATCCTTTCGTTCGTTCTTTCTCGCTTTTACGATCTCTCCGTTTCCCCGCCCCCGCTCGCTCCTTCGCCCCGCGCTGTTTCTCTTAATTTTTCTTCGCTGGCATCGAAACTCCACCGGTGGAAACGGGCCGGTCGGAAGAGCGGGAGAAAGAACGCGGGACGCATATTTATTCCCAGGAGCACACACCTAGGGTACACTGATATCTCGCCCCGAGGGCGGTTACGCAAGGATAATAATTATCGTCCCGGCGTACCTGGAGTCGAGTCGTGAGCGGCGGCGATCAAACGAGTCTGCCGAACGAGTCGCCGCCGCGAGGATGGTGGGGACGAGAAAGAAGCCTCGGGAGCCCGGAGAGAGGGATCGGGGGCCCGCCGCCAGCACCTGCCGGATAGGGGTCCTCACGGGCACCGAGGTCGCGACACGCGGATCGATCGAAGCGAGCCGATACCTCCGTCTTTTGTCTCTGATCTTCTCAGGAGTCGCTTTTGTGTCCAACCTGAATATTCTCATTAATCGTGATTCCGAACTCTCATTAATAATGACGTTATATAATCAATAGCAACCGTAAGTTATTTAGTCGGGACGGGATTGACCGTAATTAGTTAGCGGTAGTAGTCTGGCGAACAAAACATTTTTTCAAGTTAGGTAATTGGATCCTTTTTTTCTTAAATTCTGTTACAAAAAAAGATACCTCACGTTTTCTTTCTACTAAAAATTATTTTAAGCCCTTTAAAATAGCATTGCTCGATTTGTATTCCTACTCGTTAGAATAATAAATAAATATTATCTTTTAACGGTTTAAAAAAATTAATTTCTATCGTTCAAATTGCATGTGCACTTTAACACTTGCAACTCAATAAATTTAATTTGTAATCCTGTTTATCTAAAAAAATTAATGGCTCATGACTATTTGCTGGTTAATTTCTCCAACATATATAATAAACAATATCGTTGCTATTCTTATTTAAATTTAATAGAAACCATTGGAAAATGTATCCAATTTTTCGAAACAATATGCAACTACTATCGCCGATTATACAGTCCTGACAGAGACGCATTTGTATCGTGGTTCTGCGACTTATGTCCGAAGGACTCTCGAAAGAGTATGAGTCTAGTGACTCGGCTTGAGTGGGGCCCGTGGACCTCACGCTGCATACGCTGTGGTCAGTGGCCCCCGGAGGAATAATATTCCCACGCCCGCGCAGCATCTTTGGCCCCCTCCTTTACCGCTTTGCCACAGAGTCGAAGAACAAGACAGGTACAGAAAACCTATTCAGTTAAATGACATCTGTTCCAATATCCATTAAATTCAGGACAGACCACACCATTTTTCTACTTTGTTACAATGAAACATTAAATATTTCCTTACATATTTCTTTGGTCTGCAATGTTCAATCGTCATTTAACGAAGTACTATTTTCCTCTAAGACATTTTTAAGATCCTGATTGAATATTTCCGATTTCACTAAAAGTTAACACGCATTTATTTATCACCTCAAGAAGTATACATTCTCTTTTAAAATTAAGTAATGAAAATGTTCAAGAAATTGGACTGAAAAAACTTGATAGCAAATATAATAGCGACATGCAAATTATAGAAATAATGCGATGATAATTTGAAAATTACTAACGAGTGTTCCACGCAATGGTATGACAAATACAAGGTTTCGCGTGATAATGACGAAAATAAAGAGGCTGCACGATTAACGATAATGCCTCGAATGAAAAATTCGCGAGACCCTCTTGTACGCTGTGCGATTCTAATTAATATACTCCTCGCGCCAAAATTCCATGCCATCCGCGTATGCAGATAATTGTTAATAGGTAGCGGAACACACACGCACTGTGATGCGCTGTTTCTTTCTCGTGGGAACGTAATCCTCGTGTCACACTGCGTCCTTGGCCTTCGCGCTGTCTGACAGTGGCCACAAAGTCGGCACATAAGAGAGAGAGTTGCGCTTATCACTCGCCGGAATTGTAAACCGTGGTACAGCTTGACTCCCGATGTTCCTACGTCGCCGCGCGTTGCGATGGACATGCGATTAGAAACATCTTACATTAATGCTGGCAATTAATGTCAACTATACGAACATCAACGAGAATATGTCGATTCAATGCGAAATAAATATTTAGAAACATCATCGATATTTCTCTTTGTATTAGAAAGTCACAGTTGGTGTTAAATAATATGAGAATTTGATTTAAGCATTATTTGAATCATTAATGCAAAGATTTCACCGTTGCTCTCAAAATGTTTTAGGCTTAAAATTGTGATCTTTCCAGCTTTATATTAAATAAATTAGAGAATATTAATACAAAATTAATTAGTACAATTGACACAACATTTCGAAATAAATACGATATCTCATTATCAGTGTTTCTTTATGATACTATTGAATCTTTTACATAAAATCGCTATAGAGTATGAAACTATATCATTAATTACTATTTCAAAGAATTAATTAATTACAGAGATTAAAACATTTTTTATGATAATCATTATAAAATTCCTCAAGACAATAGAAAATGAAGCTTTCGCGTGTAGCAGAATTATAAATTATTATATCCGGTACCGTAGAAAATGAATCGTGGCGATCTTGTTGACGTATGTTTTGAACACACCATCGCAGGTAGCCGTTCTCATTAAAACACGTGACGAAGAATCGCCCCGGGTGACATCGTTTAGACGATGACTTTAATTGCCTGAAACACATTAAAATTCGATCCGCCTGGCAATCTAGTTTAAGCCTGTTACGTTCCTCACAATACACGTACCTATATAGAGCAACATCTGGCGTCTTTATCAATTAATAATTTCTTTAAGATATAGCTATTTAATCGCTTAAGCTTAATAACAGATCCAAAAATATAAATTGATTGAAAAAACTTTGATAATTGTGATCTATTAAGAAAGGCAAACACAAAGTCACACATATATGAAATTATGGCTATCTTTTTTATATTAACTTTTCTTTGAAAAAAATATAGAGCCAATAACTAAATTCTACTGTGTATAGATATCTAGGTTCAGTGATCAGGTTGAAATCTTTCAGCCAGTTTTGAGAAATGTGTAACGCAGAAAAACGCGTGCTCAGCATGAAACAGACCAGGATTCGACAGACATACATCGTGCGAACGCAAAAACGTAGTGACAACTTGCATCACCAATTCGTCGTCGGCTACGACAGCGAAACTCGCGGGACACGACAAACGGTACCGCCTATCGGTACCCCGGCTTTTAATTCTCGCCGTCCAACTTGCTCGATCGGGAGGGAGCTTGACCCACTTCTTCTTCTTCTTCTTCTTCTTCATCGTGTTACCATCGTGTGACGCGCGTCGTCACATCACCGGGACATCGATCGATCAGCTTAAGAAACACACCTGCGGTTTTGCGCACGAAAACATCACATTGCAAAACTATTCACATCCGCGTATTTGTATATATAATTTTTCTACATCTGTGCTTATTGTATTTTTAAAAATTCAATATCATGTACTTTAACTGTGGCTGCATTTCGAAATTTACTGTCAGCAACTGTCAGTACTGAAAATCTATGGTATACGTGTCATAAAATATAGATTTTCAGTATTGACAGTGAATATCGAAACGCAACCTGTACTGTAGAAGTACAATAAGGACATATTTTAAATAAATAAAAGAAAATTAAATTATTGCAAGACCATCATCCTTTCCCCTTTAATTAATATTTATACATTGACATTAGCAAAACCCCAATTTTTCAAATTAATTTATGAATATAATTTTTTCAATTTAATTTATGAATATATGTAGAGGATGCGACGTGTAGACCATTATCTTTTTGTTGAGTTTCTCACGCGGCCTCCATATCAATGAATAGCGAGTTTTGCGAACGTGAATTCGAGGTGCGGATAGACCTCGATATGAGAATATCTATAGGAGCTCCATAACAAGAGACCATGTAACGCCTACACGATTGCTCTGCTATCTTCGCTTCTACAGGCGAGTCATATGCGCTCGTCCCCCACCGTCGGCTTTTACGCTTGTACTCGGGAACGATGATGAAGAGGGCAACCTCCCGTGGATAGAAAAAGATCCGTTCTAACGAACGCTCCTCGTTGGATTTATGTCGCCGTTTATCAAACGCGGGATGAAAACGTAAGCGAAATACATATAATAAAACGAACTTCGAAGTGAGTATGTGGCTTTCAGCAACGCGCTCGCAAAATATGCGATCAGTTTTGGAATAACCGACTGGTAAAAAGTTTTTATGGATTTATCTGATTTAAACTTGAAGTTAATCCTGTCACTAAATTATTATAAGAAACGAGAATTCTCCATATTCCATAATGTAGAAGCGACGTTTTCACATTCCCGGGCTTTAGCTAAAGATTTTCCGAAATATATTATTATGATCGCTTAGGTAAATTCCAAACAAACGCTTAAAGGTGATAAGCAATAATTGATAGAGCCTAATCGAATTGCTTATTATCTCATTGAACGGCGAAACGTGATGAAGTTGATAGGATTTATACCGTCGCTTATAATCCACGGCGTGATTACATTAGCAATACATCTTTATTAACCCGCTATCTACAAACTGTCCTCGTGATCAAGTGTTGGTACTTGATTATACGGGCGTGATTCTCGATTGCTACGCGAATAAGATCCGATCTGGAGAAAACTTGTTCCCCGACACTCCACTTTCGATTATGATTAAACACTCTCCTCTCGCCGGTATTCACCTACTTATCATACCCGTGTCCTTTATCACCATGCAGATAGCTAGGAAGCAACCTCGAAAATTTATGCCGTTCAGGCTCGCCGCGACCGTCGCGCGTCGGGTGATATTAAGCCGATGGATCATCGCGATTACTGGCCGTCGTACCGGCGAAGTAGGCGAATCGTGCGACATCGACGTGCCAAATCTATAACAGTAATATCAGATCGTATCGACGATGATGTCTTCCTTCTATATACAGTGCAGGAAGAACGGTGACGAAGGAACGTCCCGCGGCAAGTAGAAACATCCGTTATGGGGAACGGCGAACCCGGGGCGACTCCATCGTTTATCAGACGCAGGAAGGAAGCTCAGCGCGATGAGAATAATGGAGCGTTTGATTTTTCACCTTGCACACACGTGATACAGCGACTTCTAGAAAGACGGGAGAGAAAACTCACGCATTTTCATGGAGGTCACGTAGCATCGATAAAACAAAGTCGTGTTCATGAGGCTTGTACCGGCCATCTACCGCGCGATTGATATCACAGATAATAAAGAAGTAACGGTATTGGTCTCTAACATAGAAAAGATCGCGTAAAAAGCACTGTATTATTAGGGAAGGGGCAAACATATCAATTTAACGACGATTTTATTTATAATAAAATAACGGATGGGGCGTAAGGCTCCAGAAAATTTTTTAGTTAAGAATGTAATTGCATATTATGCATCAAGAATCATCTATAATATCTGTCTATTTACATTAAATGGCTATCGTATTTTTACGCGTCTTTTTTCAATGTTATCGTTTTATCGAACAATCTCAAGCAGCACTTGCAGTAACTGACTCTTCTTTCTAGATGTCAGTTGCCAATTTCCGAATCGCGTGCTCAATCACAGAGATAAGCGTAAAACAGGTCCATGAGATCGTATATCGATCCAGCTTGTCGCAATCACTGGATACTATCGCGCTAATGAAAGCGATTATGACTTACGTAAGTTAAGATACAATGTATATGTGGCTCACGCAGCATCGAAACATTAAACCTATATCGGTGAGATATAAGAACGCATCTTCCTCCTTCGTGTACCGGCACGGGTGATGAAGAGAACACTCACCAGAGAACATACCTTTTCTCCAGAGTTTCCTGAAGCGGTGATGCTCCCGCTTATCAGATACGGCGCAAGAAGCAAAAACCTTTAGACTTGCATGTCGTACGGCAATTAAGAAAATTCGTGTAGCAATCGAAAATAATGCAACTTCTGAAAAGGTCAGACAACAACAATTACACAGTCTAAAAAAACTGATAAATTTTAAGATGAATATTGCGAGAAACTGGTACTTCTTTTTCTATAATTATAAAAATAATGGAGATCAGGATTATTATATTTATTAAAATATAAAATTCTTGTACACTTTCTTTTGATTAAAAAAAAAAAGTATTCCGCTGAAGTAGCATCTACCAAAAACGAAAGAGTAAAACGAGGTGAAGCTGTGAGTGAAGCATGATAACGCTTATCACGCAAAAAAAACTGCTACATAGCGTCTCGGATATCTCGCTTTAGAAATTGAGTTTTTCGACTGGTGCGTTTCATAATTCAAAGCTCAATGCGGTATTCGAGTCTTAATCTGGCTCTAATTCCACACGTCTTCCAGCAGCCGCGGATTAACGCGGTAGCTAAAGTACTAACCGCACGGATGGACGTGCGTTGCCTGCTTCTAGCAGATACCTGCTCGTCAAGCGAACTCGGCGGAAGCCGTCTCGCGAGTTTACATCGATTCACTCTGCCGCGGCGATCATATACCACCATCATGCTGATGTTGCGTAATTGCGGCTTACAACCGACTAAGCAAACTGATGAGCAATAAAATGGTATCCCCGAGCCGCTTGCAAACGCATATCAACGCACAATTCTTGAAACCGTTATCAAGAATCCATTGCTTTCACTTGATTATCCAAAAATACATTAAAAAACAATATTTTATGAATAACTCTAAGAAGTCGAATTGATCGAATTATATAACATTTCGACATTTATATTAATATAATCAGACTTCGAAAGATTTGTAATATAAAAAATTTTGTGAAATTAAAGTTTTTGTAAAATAGTACCATACGATCCGAATTTCACAATTAAACCATAATAATAAAAAAATAAAGGTATAGTTTCTTAAGCATATGTTGGAAATGCATCGCGTAAACAATACCAAGTATGTTAAAAATCGCGTTTTTCTAACGCGACGTGTAGGAAGTACTCGCGACCTTTTCTACCAGGAATCGATGTCTCCCGGTTTACGAAGAGACTTCAAGACGACCGGCACTAATCGAGACAAATGGTCATCGCGCGAAAAGGGAAGAGAAATCTCCCATTGGGAAGCGTGACAATGCAAAGAATGCGATTTGATTCCTTTACCATCTTGCACCGCTTTTACACCGGGAGATTTAATTTCTCGAAAACACAGTTCAACTCTTTTACCGTTAGAAAGGATATTCCGTAGAATTGATTGAGAAACAAAGAACATCAGCTTGCGATGAAAAAGAATCGCGGAGAGATTTACACAAAAAGAATTATTAAAAAAAATTTTTTTAAATTGAATGTAATTTAAATATTATATACACAGTAAAAAATTTTGTGTCAATGGAAGTCCACTCTCAATTTTGTGTTAAAATAACTCATTCATCGTGTTATTTTTGACATTTAGAAATGTTATATCGACATTTATAACATTTCTAAATGTCAAAAATAACACGATGAATGAGTTATTTTAACACAAAATTGAGAGTGGACTTCCATTGACACAAAATTTTTTACTGTGTATGTAATCAGTGTTATGAATCTATTTTTCATCCATATAAAGAATATACATTGTATTAAAAATTTATTAAAGCTTAATATTGCAATTGTAAGGAAATAGCGAAATGACTTCATGCGTGACATGATAATTTTATCCGTGGTATTATAAGGCAATAAAACGATGCGCTGATGATATGTTAAAATCGTAAAACGCTTTTGATGCGTTGCTAATATTTCCGCGTAATGTTTAAATATAACTCCCTTAATTTCTCAATCAATAACGCTTTAGAATCGTCCAGTTTTTTACTATTTACCATTGCACCGGAACAAATCTTTATCTTCGTGCGTACAATTAAATTGTCGAATTCAGGAACTCTGTTTCTGAAGTGGCGTTGAAAGAAAAAATTCGATAACTCGATACGCATGCCGCCGATCCGCAGGGATTTTGAGAGGCAAAATCAATTAGCCGTTAAATTTAATTCGACGTGGTCGCAACGTGTCGCAAGAAACACATTGCGTTACGCGCGAATTTGCCCGCGGCCATTAACAGCTCCGCTCGTCCGTTCCGCTCCGACCGTAATTAATTAAGCTGAGCTTACTGCCTGCTCACTTACCCGTCGGCGTCAACCGATCCCCGTACGTACCACCATGCGCGAATATCAGCAGGAAGTGTCCATGAGACATCTCGCTGACGAAAATATCGTTATAAGTTGCCCTCGGGCCAGCTGCTCGGGGCATCGCGACGAGGCCGCAAACAAATAAATATGACGGAGACGACGCGAGGCCTGACTCGTAAATCAGTCAGGCCTCGCTGTGGATTCTCTGTCGTCCAGCAAAAGCTTGGATTCTCATGCGCTGACCTGCAAGGATATTTTTCCAAGTGACGTGTACACTACAGTTCTCCCTTACGTAACGTCCAGAGCATGTCAAAACTACTACTTTTTTAGTTTGCAAATGTTTAATTAATTCAACAATGATTTTCTTTAATAAAGAAAATTTGGCTATGTATTATTTCGTGATTTTTTAATACTAACAATTTAACCTAAGATTAAGATTCTGTTAAAATAAAATTGAAGATGCACTCTCAACAACGTATCACAGTTCCATGAAGATACAAAAATGTAAATTCTGAAAGGATTTAAAGAATCGCAACCTTATACATAGATTAACAGACCTAAAGAATTATACGACTTCACTACATATAGCATATATATTATGATGATGATGTGACAGCCTAAAATAATAACTCATGGATCAAAGGCGTGGCCATTTTGCGACAATCAATCAAGATCTGCTCCGTAATATATTTAAGTAGTAACTTGGAAATGTGTTCAATTTATCTTCTATCAATCTATCAATCTTCAATGCCTTCAAAGATTCCTCCCATTTGAACGCGTAGAATTAACCGACGATTCTCATTGAGGCAAACGACCGGAACTAGAGTCATTAATGGCCCGCATGGACTTAATTATTACTTTCGGTAATTACACTTTTTGTAAGCGTTTCTACTTCGCGGCTGGAAAGGAGTGTTTCATTAGTGCCTCGTACGGTTCGTGACACGATACGTCATAGTTAACTACCACAGAAATTTTCAATATTCCCGACGCTATTAATTATGCAAAGATGTAATCTTACAATTCTACAATCGCCCATTGAAGCACTTAAATGCGGTTGATCATACACTCGGAATAATGGAAGAAGTGGTTTTGAATAATGAAAAGAGATACGAGTCATTAATCAGGATCATATATCAATCGATTCGCAAATCGCTCACCAATCGATTAGAATATAGATTCTTATTGACATTACTGCATAATAATCTTTCATACAATATCATGAACAGAAACTAATGTACTTCGTGTTTACAGCAGGTTTCATTATTAATGCTTAATGTATACTTATACCAATAGTGGTTCTTTTAGAATTTCAGTTTTCATAAAATACGCTAATTTTTAAGATAGACCACTAGTGAGGTAAAAGAAACAGGGACTAAAAGATAAAAAAAAAGCTAATATGCTAAAGAATATAAGAATCAAAACACACTTATATCCTTGGCCAAGTCTCAGAAGACGTATGGATCATAAGTCAAGGGTATTTCGTTCCCGCTGATTCGCGACGTTGACGTCGCGCAAATTGCTGTCCGGTAACGCACAATAAGGGCGTTTCGCGCGCGATCTATTGAGTTAAGCGGGGAAAATAATGCGCAGACGTGATGAAACGATGACATCAAAAGGGACGCCAGGTTTCTCTCTCATGAGGTCGCACAAGCTACGCGAGCCGCGGCGAGCCTCGTCGATCCGTACTCTCGCGAACAATTATCTTAATAGCGCGAGTGGCTCTAACGAATAGCGAAGTTTTTGCTTAGGCGAAATAAGGAGAGGGAAAGGCAGGACGCTGACGCTCCTGCTACTTCTCGTCCCTCTGCGGTATCGTCCGCTTGGCTCGCCGGTCCTGATGAACCGCGAGGCTACGTGAGGCTCGTTACCTCAACGAGAATACGAAAGAGCGCGTAAGAACAATCAAGAGAGAAAAGCTCGTTAAACCCGAAGTCGCGAGAATGTCTGCAGGATCGCATCAAAAAGGAAACCCCGCTATGAATTTGAGTTTCACCCGGACGCACTCCTCGTTAACGTCATTCGACGGTGTGATCTTATCTCGATTCACCTTGCTACGTGGTTTAGAAAGTTTTACCTGTTGCCTCCTCACTAAGCTCGGTAACACAAATTGCCAGGCTCCTGCTCTTATCTTTGTTTTAGCAATAAAAAATGGTCGCATTTCTCATACATATTTCAAATACGCTTTGTAATTAGGATTACGATTTAGGAGAGCGATTTCAAGGAGATTATTCTCCGTGATTTATATATTCGATCTATATCGCGCTTATGTAAGATGTAAGAAGTAAAAACGCTACAAAGGAACACTATTAAGATTAAAAAGTTAAATAAATCACTAGGCGCAGTCACATGGAATCACATAAAGTTAAACTACAAGTATGTGCTTTATACTTACATGCTACACTCATTGTCGTCGACTATACATTATGAAACAGTTACGAGATAGTACATTTCTCTAGATAGAAAATCTTAGAGTATATCATAGATTTAAAAAATTATATAAGAAAATTATTTTGACTTCAAGATATCGAATCACTTTCCCAAGTAACAAATTTTTTCTCCCATTATACTTTTTTCTTTAAAATTTTTAAAGCTACGTCATTAATCAACTTATAACTCGCCTTAATCTAATCTCAGAATTTTGTCTGAAAATCCCTATGAAACAATTTTCCAATCTTGGCAAGTTTATACCTTCTTCCGTGATAGAGAGGATCTATAGAAGCTAAACAATAACGCACAGATAAAAGAGAGAAGATAGCGATAAAGGGGCTATAGAATATGCCAAAGAAAATCTCCGAGACAGCCGATTATTAAACCTTCGCGGAAAAAGCGCCGGTAGATTCACGGTGATGGAGAAACGGTGTATAGACACTTTATCGGAGGCTACCGACACGACGGCTCGATTGGTTATCGAGAATCGATCACCAGGATTGCTGAACGTCGGTCAGCGTTCGGAGTCGTAGAAATCTCTTCTTGCCTCCTTGCGGCTCGTATTCGCTGAAAGATATGACGTTGATTGCTCGTCCGTGGAGGGGACCCGGTGATGCACCGCGCAAGTCGATGACCTTCGTGACGCCCGACCCTTCGAAGAGTGAAGAGAAAACGGCAAAAAGAAGGGAAAAGAGAGAAAGAGTGAGAGAGAAGAAAGGTTCGCGGCAAGAGGAACTTTGACTCCCTGAAACGTCAGTTTCTTCGTCATCGTCTTTGACGACGACGACAACGACAACACTCGCTTCGCGAACGTGCATAGCGGGCGGCTCGAATTCTTCGATGATTTCTCGAAGTTTTTCACACCTTGAGATTGCCGGTTATATCCCGTTAGCGAGCAAAAGGTTAAACGACGGCTAACGTTAACGCGAGTCAAACGGTGACGTTCACAAATCGATCGTAAATTCGTAACAATTGCAATCAATGATTATCCTCGCTTTTCAATCAACTATCAAAAAATTTCCAGCCTATTTCTTGCTCCGATCATCATAAACTGCAATGGTCCCTTCTATTTAGATAAAAAAAAATAAAATCTGATTAGTTTAATTTAATATAGACAAATCGGCAATATTGGATTGCAGTCAATAATGACATTAAAAATAAATTACAAAGAGAAACTTATGTATGTGTATGTGTACATGCATATTATAAATAGGATGGATATTGGTGGAATATTGAAGATGGAGTATTTTACGGAAACTTGTCTCGATTAGACTGAAGATACAATGTTAGTCCAACATATCGAAAACGATCGACCCTCGAATTAGCCGATAAAATTCCTCCTTTCATCCGCTCCCTTCCAAAAATATCTAGAGATAAAAGCGGGCTACTCGGACAACGTGAAACATCGTAAAAATTAGGATAACGCTTAAAGGTGCCGAACGCGGACGTACGAGACGTCTTCACGCTCTTATCTGTTTATGAGTTTCGGAGTCGTGGCGACTCCGCGCTGCGCGAGATGGATAAAAAAAATCGAACGGACACTGAATGACGCGGGTGGGGTCCAGCTAGCTCGTTTGAGACGACTGGACTTCTGCAGGGAGACGGAGAGAGAGAGAGGTACCGCGCGTTTCTCTCGTCCAGTGCCTTCGTTCAAGGCAAATTCGTCGATAACGTCCCACGCCTACCCGCCCGAATAATTAATCATCTGTTCTCGATGAACTGACGTACCGTTAGAGCAAGCCGCCTTCAGGGTACGTTGATCCTGCGTCGAGCAAAAACAATTTCAGTAACACAGCTTCAGTAAACACTATCTTGCGACATCAAAAACGCGACATGCATATTTTAATGAAACTATATTTAATTTAAAATAAGCGTAGAGCATTTATCGGATAAATATCGACGACAAAATGAACTAAAGGAGAAACTTTTTACAAAGAAAAAAGGCAATACAATATAAAAATTAAAGATTATTAATACAAATAAAGAGAAATATTATAATAAAACATAGCAATAATAAGATCAAAAGAAAATATAAATAAAAAAATTAATATTTATGTTTTTTAATGCTTTTAAAAAGTGAAAACGAGTCGTAAAAAAAGACTGACTAATACTGCTAATACCCAATTAACCATAAGTAAATTAGTGCCTCATTAGTAATTTAGAATGTTCCCTGATAAGATAATCATCCATTAACTATAAACGAGAATTCTTCTCGAGAGAGCAAACTTTCATCTAAATAATAATGTCGCAAAAAATATCGCAAAATATCAGCAGTGCGTTGATTTGTCTTTATCTCTGCAAACGAATGTGTTACAATGTACCTCGAGTACAAACATATTTGTCTCTTGCTAAGAAACAGGCTGCGTTCCTCTTAATGCAGAACACACTTGGCGAAGGATCAAACTACATGTGGCGCAATGTGGCGACTAAGATTTCGAAGAATCCCCTCGTTGAACTGCGAAGTTCCACCATAGTAATCCTGAAGCCGGTAAGAAGAGCCTTCTCGGTAACCCGATCTCGCCGAATTTTACCGAGAATTTTTATGGGGCTGCTTAATGGCGTTTTAATTGCGTGGCCTCGCCGCCTCGGTTGATTAAGCAGTAAATTCACGTATTCATAAAACACTGTGGTTTACGAATGTACAACGCGCGCACGTATATGTGTACATATGTATACATATACAACGTGCAACTTTTATCCCGCCGCTTCGCCTCTCGCGCATCACTCCTTTTATTATCCATCTTCCTCTTTTTTCGACTCACAGACCTCACGTCGAGAATTATACGCACCACGGCGTCATTTCGATCCTCAGCATGTCGCGCCTGATCGAGGAAAATCGCCTTCGCGCGTTTTACGACGCGTCGCGTGAATCACTCCGCGCATCAACCGACGTATCGTTCGCACGGTGCGATTAAAAATGATATAACACAGTAATTAATCGAAGATACGCTTTCATCGAAACGGACATTAACATCAGCGATCCGCGCGTCGGCCGAAAATTCTTTACGCCAGTCGGCGGAGACTAATGAAAAGTAGCAGCAGAGTTTAATCTTAATTTAACGCTCGTTAAATGAACGGCATGTAACTTCCTTATCCGTACGGTAAGATATCAAAAATAAAAAAGAGACGTATGTGGAAGTGGATTTCAAACTTATCTTTCGTACTCAAGAGTGTGTTACAACAGCAACAGCGTTGCGCGGTACAGATTAGTTACGTTTTGTCCCTTTCCAGAGTACACATAGCCCATAACTATAACGTAGATAGAGATGAAAAATATAGCTGACTGCGGTAGCGCTAAGCCGTCATCGATGCAACCGGCCCCCGAGATTGCTAGCTACTTTTAATGAGATGGATGCGGTTGCAGATACGCGATATCTGCGCGATAAATCACCAGTGATTCTATCTCGGCAGGGCATCAATACTGTACTCGCGATGTCGCCCGTCCGTCATTAACTCGATCGCGAGAGCATGCCGTCGCACGGATTTGAGAGAGAGAGAGAGAGAGAGAGAGAGAGAGAGAGAGAGAGAGAGAGAGAGAGAGAGAGAGAGAGAGAGCGAGAGAGAGAGAGCTAGAGAGATTCTTCTTTTAGAAGCTCGGCACGGTGCTCGAAAATGAAGGAGGCGTGTGAACGAGAGAACCAGCTTCGTAAAGCAGAAGAAGAAGAAGAACATGACGAAAAAGAAGAAGATGAAGAGTAAAACGGGGATGAGGGAGGTGTGTCCGTGCGCAGCGGCTACCTGCAAAACCACTCTCGGACGAGCTATATATCGCGGTCCCTCCCCCGCGCAGTATCGCTTTAATTTTAAATTAAAATTCATGAACGGGTTATTACCTTTTTGTCGGATCAGGTTACGCACTTTTTCGGGGCCAGGCCGTTGCGATTCTCCCCGGCCGCGACTCCGCGGCTGTTACCCTCGGTCGGCGTGCCTCTCGGTAGCCTCAAGGACGTTTATTTAATAAAACGTCATCGGAGCGACTAGATGCTCGTCGGCAATTATAAATCCTCGTTACGCCGCGAAAAATATCGAGCACCCCATAGATTATATCCACCGTCGAAGCTGTTGCTTCGCGTAGTGGAACATTGCTGTACATTACAAAACAGAAATTCTACATCATCTTCTTTTGGTTTCTCAGATAATTATAATTAGCAGGCATAATAATAGATGAACCGTCCGATAGAACAGCGATATGATGATTAATACCAGTTTTCGTATCAGAAAACAAAAAATTTCGCACGTAATTATTATTTATTTCATCGAAATATTTTTTAAATTTCATAAAATCATCTAAACCTTTATGTCACGCTAAAATAATTATGCGCGAAAAGTATGTACACATTTTCGCTCATAACTTATGTTATCACCAGCTAATTCTTCTCTGATTTGTAGATGTCAATGCGTTGTATCAAATATCTTTTTAATGATTACAGAATTCGTTCTCGGTATTGATATTTTCGCATAAATTATAAAGGAATGTCCAACACGAAGAAAAAAGTGAGTTGCACGAAAGAATAGCAACGCAACTGCGATTTCGACCGACCTCAAAATTATACTTACAGAGTCCTAAAGTTAAACGGGTCGGCATGTGCTCTAATAAAGCTAGGAAGAAATTGCCCTTTTTCGCGTAAAAACCACCTTCGATGATCGAAGGACGACACTTCGAGGTGGCCTTGGTCTTCCGACTAACCCGAAATTATTGTTCTCTCTCCGTGCCGGCGATGATTCTTCGAATGCCAAGGACGCTTTTAACGCGCGATCCTCTTACCCGACACTTACCGAACCTAACATTATTGTAAAGATTATTGGAGCGATCTTTTGAGTAACCGCAGTTTATGGCGCAACGTCTACGAGTTGCGAGTCAAATACATCTAGTAACTGATAAATGGTCCAATCTACACCACCTTTATTTACGCGAAACTATAGGTATGGTGTTAACTACGAACGATAATGTACCAGAAGCTCGATAAGAAATAACCATAACCACTTTCCCGATGTTTATAGACACAATAATATATATTTATATCCCAATTGCACGATTAGATAGATTTTATTCATCGCGCGAGAACTAAATCAACTCCTGAAATTACTTGTTCTTGCAATTAGTTCTAAGCCAAGGCTTATTGTAATTGTACCTTACCGTAATTGAAGAATTGAGTGTAAGTAGTATGCGACATTTGTAGCAGGATAAGAACATTATTTACCGATACTTCATATTATCTTTCTCCATTACTTTTAGATCAAATTTTTCGAATTTAAGCAATGATATACATGTGCGTTTGCAAAATTGAAACTTTCTTGAGTATTTCTCGTAGATTTGTAACTTAATTGTGGTAACATATTACCTCCAGCCTCTCTCGGCTCTTATTCCACTCATAAGATTAGATCATACTTTGTTTTTACGCGCGATAAGCATTAATGCTGGTGCTTCGTATTAAATAGCGCGTCGTAAAATGCGCTTTACCCCGTGGTTATTAATTTTTTTCATCCTGGTGAAATAATCTCCCTACACAAATCCCGTAGTCGACGAGTTACGAACAAGATCGTTGCCTCTCGCGAGGGTACCCGTGAACCGCGCGTTCAGCAGGACGTAGCGTACCACGTCATTAATTAGGAGCGCGCTCAACTCCCTGCGTCTCGAGGATTCATTTGGGCCCAGTAATGAAACTCGAGCAACACGCAACCTCAGCGTACCGAGCAACGGTAGTAAGCTCCGCTTCGTGTATAAATAAAGCGTATAAAACATCTCGTAAGGCCAGGAACACAAAGGGATGTATTTTTTTTACAGATTATCGTAACTTGTTTCATCGTAAATTATCATTATTCGGAATAAATCGATATTTTGGCATACTTTGTCATAAGGAGAACACCGAGAAGTCAAGTAACTTCTTGATGTCTTCTCTTCATGCATGTCAATCGCTTATCGTGTGTGTATATGTGTAAAAAATAAAAGATTTTTAAATTCTTCATATCAATTGTAGCTATATCTTATTAATATTAATTATACTATAAGATGTAATTTATGCCATTTACGCACAACTGAATTCTTGGAAAGAATAAAAAATAATATCAAGATTAAATTAATTCTGTGATATTTAAATTTAGAGACACACATTGTTTCTACATTAAGTTAATATATTATACTTTTTATATTAGCAAGAGACAAAAAGAAAGAATTAATGAATCGCAGATTTTAAATCTGCATATCACACTTCTTAACATAGTGATTTACAATCCTCCGCCGCTTATCTCGTTTTTTCTATTATTAGAAAAATACCTTCCACCTGGTCGTCATAAACTTATGTTCAACGGCAATGTGTTACTGTATTGCGAGACATAGCAAGGACGTTCAGCAAGGACTACACCCTAAGCCGTGACGGGCTTTGAACCGCCATCCGTCGCACTGAAAAACGTTTATTTGCATACCTATCGATTACGGTGCAATTTGAGAGAATATATGGCATACACGTTCGAGGTGTCCGCATAATACAGATGCCACAAAGTGAAACCCACGGCACGGCGAGCAAGATAGGCGGCATGTTCAGGGGCGGATTTAAATAAAATAATGTTCCAGGCTCATTATTCCCGCTATTGTTTTTTGTGGATCGACAATGTGTACATGCTTATTGTAGGTTGTAAAAGAAAATTATGTATGTTTGTGTAAAAGAGGGTAAATAAAGAAAGATATAAATAACTTTATCTCATGCTTCATTTAGTAGAAAATTTCCTTTAGGAAGATAAATTTCTAATAACAACTTCGACTAAATAAAGTTTAAAAGTTTTAATTAGAAAATACAAATATATACTAAAAATTTAGCTATTTAAGAAGACGTTAAAATATTCCATAATTAACTCTTATATTCCAAAAAAGATTAATGCAATTATTTTTTAATAAAACAAAATACATTTACCAACGTTACTGTCGTACTTTAATAAATAAATAATATTTATCGTATATGATATCAATTGTCTCATGTATTGAAGTGTGTATGCGAGAAAGATATAAAATAATTATAGAAATTGTTCACCAGATTAAAGCCTGAAACGATGGAAAAACTATTTTGGTTGAGAATTCAGGAATTCGCCTACAAGACACGTTTATCTTTCTTCGGAATGGTGTGCCCCCAACTCGGAACCTCGTGGTTCGGTACCTAAATCCAGCGCTGGCGGTGTGGAAACTCGTTTCCACGCAGCGCACTGCCCGGCTAGACATGCGTGGGCGTGCGTAACGTAGCGTAACGTAGCGCAGGCCGCTGCGAACGCAAGCGCGCGCGTATAAGAGGGAGGCGGAATGGCAGCCAGGCATTTCCAGATAATGAGCGGCACTTAGGCCCGCGTGGGTGGCTGAAAATAGCCCCGTACAGACGATACGAACCATCGTGTGGCCTGTAATTCGAGCCTTGGTCAGGTGCGCCGGGTCGATTACCTTAATTCTCGAAACTCGTTCCCTTCTCGATTTACAGGCGCTTCCACAGGAGGAAGCATTATATCCCGTCCAAGCGACTTCGGTAATACCACCTTCGCCGGACGCTAGTGCGAGATTGCTCACTTAACTTTCAGTTTTAAGTTATAAAGTTAAAATATTGCATTTAAACGCATAACTATACCTGCCATTTTATTTAAATCCGTCTGGACTTCTTGCCTGAAAGAGGTCTATCACCGCTAATAAAGCGGTCGTAAAGCCTGAGAAAAGGTTGTATATTGATTTAAACCTCAATTAACGCACGTAGTTATTATGATTTATATTTTCTTGAGGATATTAATTATTCGTACGACTTGCTTTTTTCGGAATTATTATCGTTTCCAAAAATTTGTATTTTTACGGATTATTTTTCAAGATTGTTACTTTCCTAGCCTGTACTAAAATTGTTCATGAAAGGATATTATATTCCATTTTTTAAGGATTAGCAATATTATCCAGAAAACTTACTAAATTATAAAAATAGCAATATTATCTACAAGACTTATTAAATTATATAATTTTTCAAGCAACCAAATTTCATATAAAAGCCCACTTGTTACATTTTATAAAATGGCAAAGGTAAGATTTGCAAAAATGCAAAATAATTTCCCGTTGACAGAATGCACCGTTAAGCTCGTCAACGGGTCACAGCAATCAATTTAAACAGAAGCGAACACACGCTAGACAACATAACGATGCGCTCCTCTCTTTCGCCCGTACCATTACCCGTACCGACCATTAAGTATCCTCGCCGCGACGTTCTCTAGGAATAATAACCGAACCCGCCGTCAGCGCGAGAGTCCTGCGAAGGGGGAGCTTGTTAAAGCTTTAGTTAATCACGGCTCGGACATCGGTCACACGTTGTCGTGCTTAATTCTCGAAGTACGCCGTTCCTCGCGCCTTGTCGCATCTCTCTTCATCCCGCGCGGTCCCACACCGTCTTCCATCCGTTCTCCATCACCGTCGGAACCTCATCCTGCCTTCTCTTTCCCCTCCTCTCATGAGCAAGGGGCCCATTGGACATCCCACATAGATGTATCTCGGTCTCCGTATCGCAGAGCTGAAAACTCAATTAATGCTTAATGAATTGGCACGAAGGCCTCTCCGGCACGAAGGAGGCCAACAGGCTTCGCTCGAATGAGGTTCCAACGCGGCCCACCAGTAACGAGCCGCACGGTAACCCGTGCAACCCGCACGTACATACATCGGGGAGGCCGAAGAGATACGGGGCCCGAGATACGGTGATCTTCCCGAGAATCGATCCTCCCTTAGTGGCGTACGCTCGTCTCTTAGCATAAACAGCTGATCGATCGGCACCGCGCGAGATTCAGCGCGATTCCGTAATCGGCGATTTCCCTGATCCGAGATCGGCACTAAGGGAAATACCGGTCGCGAACGCGCACGGCTTCAAATTTGATGAAAGATATTACATTGTACGTGATGGGCGGGATTGAAAAGTTCCGCGTGCACCGCTCGAGCGATAATCGCGAGTACGTGTGTAAGATTTAATGAATAAAACCTTCCCCGTATGCCTGCAAAGGGCCGTTAGCTCGAACTTCCGGTAATGGAACCGACCAAACGCCCGAAACTTGACCAAAGGTCAGACGTTCGTATTTCATGTAATATAACGTTCAAAATTCGGCAAATAAGAGACAGAAAAAATCTGACTACTTAAAAAAGTTTTAAAGGCTATGTATGTGACAAAATGTGATCAAGTTTTATTTAAATAAAGCTTAATTACATTTATATTTATAATATTCTTTAATTGATCACTCTTTAGTCATTTATTTTTCTTTTTTTACATTCGATCACGAAAGTCGAAGTGAGCATTCAAAACAAAAGTCTTGTAGAGAGATAACTTCATTAAGCACGAACGGTAGGAGGACCACGCGGAATAACATTTATCTTGCCACGAGAGGCAATGACTATAACGAACAAGCGAAGTTTTAATGAAAAACACGGCATGGATCATTAGCGCTGAACAATATTTACGAGCGGCGAGCGCGTGAACGGCTTAGATTCCGGCGTAAACCGGGGGTATAAAAATTTTTCTGAACCAGCTTTCGCGCGCACGCATCGCCTTCCCTGCGTGCTAATGGATCGTCAAGCTTTCCTCCTTTTCTCTTTTTTATTTTTTCGAACGCGTACGAGCCGAGGTAAAGGCCGAGGATTTCACGAGCGGCGTCGTGCATGTTCATTGGCCGATCCCGCGAAAGTAGGAGCGCAATTAAAAAGGGCCGCGTAGGAATCGTACGATACGCAATTTGGCGCTAAGTCCATGAAATACCGGCGACGTTAATCGCCCGCGCTACCTGGCGCACGATCATAAATGTAAGGCGTAAACGCGCCGGGAACGCTACGGTTATCCCACATGTTTTGACGAGGCTCATCTCGAGAGGGCGGCGGAAGGAGAAGGAAGCCGATGAAGTCGAAGTGGTCTCTCGGAGCCGCCTCGTTAGCTATCGTTAGTAACGTCGCGCTCGTCGAAAGAAAAGCTCTTGCTCTAGCTAAAAAATTAACCTTTGGGATAATACTAATACCGTATTGGAATTGTTGATACGTCACGTGCATGCAGTATGTTATATTCGAGATATTTTTTGCAGACACAACTGAGCGATTTCAATGCTCGGTGAAGCGATGTCGCGCCAAGAAAGTTCAACGTCTGCATACTCGATGCATATTTACGCAATGGTTCAAGAAAACAGTCTATTCCCGAATAAATGCACACTATATCGATAACTCTATCATTTTGCATGTTTGCAAATAATTAAACGCGCATGCCTTAATGGTAAATAAAGTAAAACACAAGATCGTACTTAAAAATTATAAAGTTCATATGTATATGATCGTTTGTATGCATCATGAACGTCATCGTAAACTGTTGTAATTAAACAAATTTCAAATATTTCTAAAATATATTGAGTAATGAATTTATCCAAATCTGATATGACCTCCACAAAATGAACTTTTTTGTATAGCTTTAACATTGCCAGTTTTTAATCGTAGGAAGAATTATCGACGGTGTACAAACTCGAACGTGAAAACAAATGCACCTGGTAACAATTATCATAACAATCCGCAAACGGTTATTCTTCGCAAACCTGGAAAAAATCCCAAGAAGAGAACCAAGCAGCTTTCTCGCAGCCGAGTATCGATAAGTTACCAAATCTCGACCGTCACGGATTACCAAATAATTCGTTAAATGTTTCGCGAATGTTCACGGAATTACCGGTAAGTAGATACGCCACGGAAGAACGGAGAGAAAAAAGGAAATGCCGGAAACAGGAACGGGTAACGCGTTGCGGCAAAAACGGGGCAGAGTTGGTTTCTTCCCCGCGAAGAAAAAGACGCGCGCTTCCTGTTACGCCGCGCGGCCGCGGATTTATTTTTCGGCGAAGTGAAATTAAATTTTATGTCCAGCGGCAATAATGAGACCGTTGGTAAACGCCAGAACGAAGGAGAGAGGAAACCACTACGAGATGATAATTTCACCGCGTAAAAAGGCGAATAGCACGAACTTGCATTTGAGCTCTTTTTCAGCAAGTGACTGTTCATCTCACGAGTCACTTAATTCCTATACTTACGAAAATAAAGAATGTAATATTTTCTAAATTCGTATGAAATAAAACAAGTAGAAAAGGCAGATGTACGATTGAATCTCTTAACGTATCGCTTATAAATTCGCGGATTGAAAAACAATGCTCGAAGAAGCGAAGAGGACAGGAGATATTGCTTTGTCAAGAAAGGTATATTAGGTATATTCCCCGTGAGAGCATGTCGAGGTGTTCGTGGCCATCGCGTGGGCGGGCACGCCGATAGAGCCTACATGCTCCTCGGCATGTGCAAGCCAGACTTCGTGGTTGCTCGACTTTTTCGATTACCTTTCTGCCTTTTTTATTTGCCGCCACATCGAGCCGCAGCGCGATGGGGCTCATCGCCAAGAAAAAAAGAGAAAGAGAGAGAGAGAGAGAGATGCGATGTTCGGCGCGTGGGAGGAACGCTTCGTTCGTTCGTTTCGTTGTGTTGGAGAATCGAATTTTAATAGCCTGGATGCCTTTGAAGATCCTGGTCGATCGCGTAACTCCCGCCGCAAAAGAAAGCGAGCGACGACGATGGCGGTGCACGGTTATCGATTTAAATATGCGGCAAACATCGAGTAACATACTTGTAAATATTGAAAAACGTCATTTTTATGCGAGAGCCTTACACTATTCTTTCGGCACGCGATAAGACGCAATAAAATACTGACTTGTATTAAAGTCGGTAAATTAAAGCTACGGTTTGTTCGATCTAAATTGTACCGTTCAATCTAAATTAATGAGAATTGTCACATATTGTTCTTGTAAGGACGGCGGAATTTTAATTAAGTTCCTTTAACCGATATGAAATTAGCACACGACGTTACGCGCGAATGCGGAGATTAATTCGAGCGAATAAATACGCGACTACGACCGATAATTACCGTCGACGTAACCGACATTGTTTTACCCTTTATTCCGCAACAAGATACGCTAATGGGCGCGCACCTGCTCGCGAATATTGGCTCTTCCACGAAGACTCCCGCTTCGACGAAATCGCATCGCGGAAGATTCAAGGCACTCCGCCCGTAGATTATGCATGCCTGTCCTCCTACTCCTCCCGAATGGCGAAGTGGAGCATCGACTGCACCCGCGGTATGAATATGCAACGCGCGTCCATCGCGCGCGTGAGCACAAGCGTGTTAAGCCTCGTCTACAGCTGAGAGCACGCGGGACAAGCTCACATAACATGCAAATCTACTTGTTCCCGCTTAAGTCATTCCTCAATGTATACTAAATAATAACGATTAAGTTAACAACATCAGTGACAATAATAACGCATAAAGTGAAAGAATTAAATACAGAGGGAAATTATAAGATAGTGCAAGAATAACATAATATTGTTATCATATGAATAAGATTTAAAAGTCATCAATAGAAATACATAAATTCATGAACGATACTAAAGTTCTGAGTCGATCGTAACGACATTCAGTACGATACGAAGTACAAGCAAATGTCTCTTTGAGCGTGTACCAGAAAGCGATTCGAATCTCACGTGCGTCGGGACTCGCCTCCAACATCCGCATTAAGTCCGGTCTACATAGGCCGCAATTCGCAAAACGCAAGACACACGCACAGAGATGTTAGATTGACATGTAGACTGTGCGTGTGTCTTGCGTTTTGCGAACTGCGGCCTATGTGGACCGGGCTTTAAACATCCTCTGCGAAAAATGCACGCGTGCTCGAATGTGGAAGCGGCTTGAAGGCGCGCTCACACGCGCGTACGGCGGCGCGGCGCGGCGGCGGCGCGGTGACGAATGCGTGCCGGGACTGCCGGGTACATCGGTAAGCATGCGTGTAAAATTGTACGTGCGACACACGTGCGTGTCGAGGGTGAGGCTCATGTGGGTGACTCTCTCCGTTCCACCCACACGCTACGTTCGCTCCTTGCTCACGCGCGACGACCGTACCTCGAATGGCAATAAATATCAATGAACTCTCTTTGTACCTGTCCCGCGTTAATTACCCGAGACCGTTTCTTACTCTCACGAGACCTAAAGAAACCCCAAGGAAAATAAAGGTCCTCTTAATTACACATAGCGGTCGTCCCATCCCGGCGCTTTCATTCAAGTCCCGACTCAGAGAAGGTATTAAAAGAGGGCTTTCGGGTTTTAATACCGTTAATGGCCATATAATAAACATCATATTAATAAGATATAGTGCGCTTTAACGGATGTATCTGCCATTCGAAATCTCGATAGCGGAAAAATCGCGTGATTTAATCCAGTAAATTAATTTTATTCCGGTGATTCGTTAACTCGGGATTCTCTAAGTGAAGACACTGGGAGTGCAGATTTAATTAAAATTCCTTAAAGTTGTAAAGAACGCTGTTAGAATCTTAGAAGCATTAGACGTAGACGGTTGGAATTCGCAGCAGGTAACGCCTAATCGCCTAATGTATTTTTAATTTATTGTTCATATAAAAACTAGATATAGGAATATATAATAAATATGTGCATACTATATAAATGTGTCCAATCCATAAATATGTTGACGTTAAATAAATATTTTATATGAAAAGGTATGTATTGTAATTTACCTTTTTCAAAGTCTTCATTGCAGGATAGAATCATCAGTGATTTTAATTTCAATAAAATTGTTCATTTTAATTTATTACTACATAATAATACGTCTTTATTTTAAAAAAAATATGATTAAATTACTATAGATATTATTTTTACAGACACTACAGATTTTTACAGATACTGCAGACACATGACAATACGCGTCTTTTATGCGTTGGCGATCCTCTTGTTCACATAAATTATGCTGCGCCAGATAGGCCCCCCAATGCCCGAACATTTGATTAAAATTATCTGTTGATACTTGTACACATTTAATCTTATGCAGGCTTTCTCCTTCGATACTTAATTTACGCGTGTTTATCGTTCACGTAACAAACGAAACTATTCTGCATGTTCAAAATCGTTTTCGCACTCAACAAATAAAGAAAAATGAGCATAGAAATTCGAGATAATAAAGAGTAATTTATACTTTTTTGGGAAAAATGTAACAATTTAGGAAACACGCTAATAAATCTTGATGTTGTTGGAACGTAAAAAATTCAGCACGTAGGTAGGTACGATCGACAGAAATTGATTCAAGATTGTATAAGTGATATATGATATCTCGTATTTCTGTTTTCTCATCAACAATATTTTTTGATACATTATTGTACTTGTATTGTCAAAGCTGATCACGTCTTTCGGGGGGGGGGGGGGGACTTACAGGTACTCCATATACGTCGCGTGTGGAATCGATATCCGTCTCGTAAAATCTCGTGATACGTCGGCTCACGCATTATGTCAACCGAGAGGATACCGGATTTATACACGAATCGTCGTCCGACCGGCGCCTTTATCGTCGCGCGTTCAGGTTTTCAGGGTTGTCGAATCGGTTTCGGTTATCTAAATTGCATCGGAATCGATGTCGGTGCCCACGGCTTTGCCGCGGCGTCATAAACCAGCACCTGTTGATACCGACGCGTGCACGGGGTGGTCCCGCACGTTGTCGATGGACGACGTGTAAAAAACACGGAGACTGCAAATACTTCCACTTGAAATATAATCGTTGAAAGAATTCATTTCTTTTTATCATTAACGAATGTGCCGAGCTCAGCAGACATATTTTACGTAAGATAATGATAAGAAAGATAAATGGAATACAAAGTATATTCGGAATAACCGAATATTTTAGAAGAATTCTTTTTCGTTGCAATTCCTTTCTCAATCTTTGCGATAAGTGAGCAAATAAATCTCAATTAAAGTTCCTATTGAAATAAAATCAAACTGAAATTAATTGAAAAATTGTGTTATTGCATCTTTCAATTAGAAATTTCTTTACTTTTATGTAGAACATTATTCTAATCAAATCATTTAAAAATATTCGTTCAATTCATGAGAAGATATTGTTCTCAATAATCTCAATATTTTCTCCAATATTGTTTCTAATTCATTACGTATAATGAATTAGATTATTGTTTTGGTATTTTTCAATAGTTTAAAAATATTATGTACAATGTATTATGCCCATTTTTATTAAAAATAATTATTCAGTCAATCAGTTGAATCGGTATGAACAGATCTTCATCTGTACGACAATATTATCCTATTTTTACGTTCCTCTACTTATGTCGCCATAAGCAGGCGAGCCACCAGAGAAATGGTGCAAAACTTGTTTGAGAGTTGGGATATTTTGAGTTTCCGTTGGCAGAAGGACCGCGGGAGAGGAATTCCTGGAACTGATCGACCACACGAACGTCCAACTCCTACCGCGTGCCCGCGTCCGCCAGAAGGTAAGCCAGCTCACTTCCTTTGTAGAATATTTCATCGTCTGATTAACGCACGGCCTCTAATCACTCACACGCGCGTTTCTCACCGACGCGTTTGCGGCCTTAAGCCACATACACACGAGCGACGAGCGCATATACTAGCCGCAGGACTTACACGAGTTCGTCGCGCAACACTTGTCACGGTACGATAATCTGACATTGAATAATGAACTGTGAATAATTACGCAAGGTGAAAGGCACGCCACCGGCTCTTCTGGCTCTTCGGAACGTTTTGACGTTCCGGAAGACTCGCCGTCTAACCATCGATCGTGGGTGAGCTCGTAAAGTCGAGGTCGATGTGCGACCTTCCAAGGTGACCAAGATGTGCGTTTAAACGTAAATCTATGCGCAAACTGTCCATAAATTTTACATCCGTTATTACATCGTATTATCATTGTACGAAAGTTTTTCCTTACGTATTATTGTAATCCATTATTAAAGACTGGAAACTTTTGCTTGCAAAATCTTTTCCTTCGCTTCTCACTTAAATATGTACAGTTATTCTTTTGCAAATCAATTTCGTAATTAACATTTTATACACTTACATCTCTCCATACACTTTCTATATTTTTATCAATATATCTCATTTTTTATGTTTTACATATTTTCTTTTATTATTTGGAATGCTTTTCACCATTCTATACTGGTTATTCAAATAATTGTTATGTATTATTGATTTATTCATTCTATATTTAATTTAAATAATTAATACATCATACTTTGACTTAATTACTATAAATAATGATTAATAGTACAGTCAGTAATCAATGTAATTATCAATAATACTATTATATTATATACCACGCATTTTATACTTTGAATCGATTCCTGACGCAGGATTAATTCTAGCAGGTAATAAATATTCATACTCTCTTTTCGTCCTTCTTCTTTTGTACACCTGGACAATTATAGAAATATTATTTTCTATTTTTATCTTTGGAGAAAGCGGAATAAGGAAGTTTAATGCTTTCAAATTATTTCCTATTCCTAGGCATCATTACGAAAGCAATTCGATTATGTTCCGTATCTATGGAAGAGATTATATTCTTATAAACTGCAATGATTTATTGGTGGATTGACGTTGCGCGCTTAGAAGAGAACCGTGTCGAAACACCGAGAGACAAAGACGGAACGAGTCGGCTCTACCGGCTCATTAATTTTCTCTATTAATGACTGCAATCAGCGGTACAAGTGTGCCCGGTGAGCGCTCAATTCTGTTCTCGATTACGAATGATCCTCGAGATACGATGCCGACGCCTAATCACCATCGGTAGGAGCGCCGGTAATCATTGAAGACTCGGCAAAGATCTCTCTATCAACCTTATAATATTGTCGATTCACGTTCAGTATTCCAATGGAAATAAATTATGGCAATCTATACCACAAGAACCAACTACCGGTGATATCTGTAGTACATTTGAAGTGAAAAGGAAACATTAGCAGATATAGATGAAATTCGGAAACAAAATCATTCAGAATAAAATTATTCCTAAGAAATGATATCTCATGAGAATAATTTATCAGATTTTAGAGCAGACTTGTATTGTTTTAAAATGATTGTGATCGTTGATTTTTATACGTTAACAAATGCGTATAAAAATTAAAAGATCTGAGGTCTTAAGAACTTTCCAAAAGAAATAAATGTAAAAAAAATAAATTTTGAAAATCTATAAACTTTAAAGAATCTGAGGATATGAAATTTCAGGGATGAAGATCTCCAATATTTCAAACGTATTAAATTTCATAATTTACAAACTTAAGGACGCAAGGTATTAATCGAGAAGGAAATTAAGTTCTCCAAAGATTGACCAAGATGCAAATTAATCCACACTACTTAACATAAATAACAAGTATACGATAAGTGGTCGCAGGCGACTTGGGTTGTCAGTTCTTCGCTAGTTGAACGGAAAGATAATCCTTCGCTGAAGGGCTATGAAAGGAGCTACTTCATGGCACTCCTCTAGTCTACCGCAAAAGAGAGAGCGGACACATATCCTCCTTCCATTCCTCAGCTGTCCGAGTTTCCCACAGTTCTCCGAAGGGGTGACCTTTGTTTCGGATAAGAAGGTCTAGCCAACTATCACCCTCCTTCTCACTATGCCCTATCTTAGGTCGGTTTTCACTACCAGCGATTTATCGACGGCGAATTGTGAAAGTTTATGTACCGAAAGTTTATGCGTTGCGCCGTGTTTGCGCCGAGCTCTCTTAACGACCGGTTTCTCTCCGAGGGATGATCGAGGAAAGCACCCCCCTTCTTGTACCCCCGTGAAAACGTGATGCGTATCGATTCATCATTCTAAGGGGAACTTTGTGCCCACCAACACCAACGAATTACGTGACAGCTACGGCTAGTGTTATTTCTTTGAAAGCGCGTAGAAAAGGCGAGAGGTACAAGGCATTTCAAAATCGCCGTTGCACATTTTAATGACAGGTGTTAGAAAAATCACTAGCGATTTATTCAATATCGAAGTACTGATAGTTTCTGAAATATAGCTTGCTTTGAATATAAGTGTCAAAAAAATCTTGTAAAGTATTTTATCATTACAGAAAAGTTACTATTATTTTATGTTAAATATATACAAATTTGAAAAAGATGAATACAGAACAAAATTCATAAACTCATTGTCAGTTTATAAAAAAATGTATATGGCCTTAATATTATTATATTATTATTAAAATAGGTATCGATAGCATTGTCAAACAGTGATTTGTGCATTGTGATAACAATTTGTGTTTAAAGTAACAATAACATATAAAACGTATTAAAATGATAATTAACATCATCATTCAACTTGATCTATCGAGAAATACACTTGCTACACTCATCGAACGGCTTTCATAGCACTCAGCCATCATTTGAATAATGCACGAGTCAAAAACTGAATATAGATGGACCTGGGGTAGCGGCGTGTTGATCTTACGAAAGGACAATAGCGTACAGACAAAGGTAAGACAGAAAAGAAGTCGATTTGGAGATAAATAAAAAAGAAAGATCGATTCCATTCGGAATGGATATCTGTGATATGGCGGGGGTGGGAAAGACGACTGAGAGAGAACATGACTGTGTGGTGGGCGTTTAGGACCGGTTGTATACGTGTACATGTGTCTGCACGTGTGTGGCTTTCCTCTGTGCGTTATGAACCGGGAGCTCGTTAATGCGCGTGCATGCCGTAACATAATGCGCCATCGAGCAACGCTAATAGTTGTTTCGTACCGACGACAATCTCGTGAAATAGGCCCCCTCGTGCTGGCCCATGTATCGTACGCCGGTACTTGTACGATTCAGCCGCCCACGCGGATCGCGGATGATTCACGCGACGCCTCCTTCGACGAGCCGACGCTCCTAAAGGACTGTAAATTTGTCTTCTTTACTTTCTTTATCCGAACCGTTCTGTAATATAATGCGCCTTCTCCTTCACGATGCTCAATGAAAACTGACGACCACGCGTTAAATTTTCAGCCTAACTTCTTTGATGTCTGCGTAGCGATTTGCACAATTTAGCTTAACGAGTAACGATCTATAATAAAATTATGACAATGATGTGTTAATATTGTACGTTAAGCTACTTTATGAAGATAACGAGATGTAACCTTTGTTAAAAATATACTAATAAATAATAAAGCTTTATCTTTCAAATAATTTTTAACAGTTTTTAACTTCATCTTAAATTTCAATACCGATATAATTTATTTCGCAGTTTAAAAAAGTAAACTGAGAATATAGCATCTAATCAAATTTTGATAAGGAACGATTTAATGTTAAAAGAGAGATTTGTTTTTATCGATGTACTCAAAAATTCACAGACAAATAAATTGTCTATATTGTAGGAAATTTTCAAAAAAATTCTACTAATTTGTATAAAAATAAAAAAACACTACCTTTGTCACTACCTAAAACTTCGGTTAGAGCAAAATATTTTATTACAGGAAAACGCCCGTCAATTTGTGCCGGCTCGACAGTAACTCTCGTTATAACAAGCGGCGTTATTACGTCGTAATGTCAGAATAATGGCAACTTTTACTAGAACAATGGTGTTGGCGACACAACGACGTACCGCCGCCCCGGACACCTTCGTTCGTGGGCAAACACGATGTTTCTTTTTCCCCTCTCGCAAAGAAAGGCACCGTGTGGTGCAGCACAGACGCGTTATATTATGTATCGCGGTCTTCGCCACCTACGTGAAAATTTTAGAGAGACACGACAACGGGATGCGGCGTCTCTCTACTTTGCATACGCGGATCTTGTTTCACTAAAGCACGTGTTAGATCTTAATGTATGCAATAACATATTTTGCTGAAAGCAGCATAAGGTGTAAAAAATAAACTTTCCGTAT
Organism: Temnothorax nylanderi; assembly: GCF_030848795.1. Lineage (NCBI taxonomy): Eukaryota > Metazoa > Arthropoda > Insecta > Hymenoptera > Formicidae > Temnothorax > Temnothorax nylanderi. Next base: position 914,608 of record NW_027249064.1, on the reverse strand, counting down.
TACATCACTAATCCGAAATAAAAATTGAAATACTCTATGTGGTATTTTTCGCTTGTTATACAATTTTGTTTTTAATATTTAAAGAAATTATGTATTTATATAAAAATTTCTTTTGTATATTTTAATCAACAAAAAGATATTTTAAGCGGCAAAATTATATTTATGTCAAAACTAATCAATAATAACTGATGATCAAAGCTTATACGTTTCTCGTTCTGCTCAAGACATTTTAAAGGACGATTTCGGTGGTGTCATCGACCTTTGGAAAATAGCATCCAGGTGTATGCCGAGACTTGTTTTCCGAAATCTCTCGGCACGCATGAAAACGCAATCGGATGATACCGATGGAGGGTACCGATGGAACGCTTGGAAGGCGAGTCTCTTAGCTTTCCCAGCTCTAAACGGTAAATGTTCCCCTTCGCATCTTGCGCGGTCAAGAGGGTGACGTGTTCACGTAACGAGAGTGTGCTATGTAAAAAGGGGGAAGAAGTAAGGAGGGGTAAAGGAGGGGAACGCAGCCCTGCAGTTCTTCAAAAATATGCACCGGCAGAACGGGCGGTGTGCGTAAGAACACGTGTGCTTGCATCCGTCGAGAAAACGTGGGGGGTAGAGAGTAGCGACGAATATCCCCACGTGGGAGTGGACGCTTGAAAAATTCCTTCACAATACTCGTTCCCCCACAAGTCCGATCCAGAGAAATGTCATCGTTCTTCGCGTAATGCGCATTACTCCACCACAGGTCGGATTCTCACAGTCGAAAAAAACTTTCGCGAGTTGTGACATAAAATATTACTGCGATATTTCTATACCTTTAATTTCGAGAATATTTAAATCGTTTTGCTTTAACTAGAATTCGTGGAACTGGATTTACCTTTTTATCATTTCTCAATAATTAATTTGGTCAAAAACGCAATTGTACATTAATTGATAAATTCCTTCTGTCGTTTCTTTACTATATCTTTTACTTCTAATTTGTTTAATATATAAAATTCAGAAGGGAGGAGAGAGAAAACATAACTTCTAAAATTACAATTTTACGCATACGCGTTAAAAATTGAAAATTTAACATCAAATTTCAAAAATAAATATTTCTAACACCGATTGTTAAAATTTCTTTAAACTTAAGAACTCTGCGATTCCGATTCTTACAAGTTAGTACAAGCATCTGTCCTTCGTCGATTTTACAGTTCATTGATTTTATAATGAATGTTAAGTCACCTGCCGGAACTTTAGCGGGAAAATTTCGACGATGCCAAACTCGCAGCCCTGCGCCCTCAGTGCGTTAAATCCGCGGATCCCTCGCATGACGTGTCGGCTGCACGTATGGGTCGAACGTGACATTAAAGGTTCTCCGACGGTGTTTTGGCGGGAAGCAATAAGATGTCTTGCTTTTGAGGCGCGCCTGCGTGCCTTGCGCAATTCCCACACGAAGACTGTATACGCACCGAAATTTCCCCCTCGTCATCCCCTCGTTAATAACTCCCTCGACAATAGAGGGACCGTTCCTTTAGGTTCCTCGAACAGCGGGAGGAGGGGGATGCTGACTGGATAAAGGCCGCCAGTTACCACCTGGAGGCACCGTGCGCCTGGAGGCAACGTGGGAGCTGCTGGTTCGTGATATACTAGAGTTATATTTTTTTATATTCGCAAATTTCACATGCAAAAATAAGGAGATGAAATCCGGACGCTAAGAATAAACTGCATGAAAGTTACGTGAATTTGTGCTTGTCTCAAATCGTTACTTGAAATTTACAAACTTTCGAATAAAGAAATTTGAAGGAAACAGTAAAAATATAAGAGGTGTATTATATTAAGAAGTTTTGCGAGATGATAGTTTTCCCGAGAATTCTGTTTTGCAACTGAAACTAACAAATAGCGACATAATATAGAGTATTAGTTTGCAAGATACAATATAAGGCACATTATCATCGCTCCAGCAATTTGCGATTCACGATCAGCATGAATCGTGAGGCATGAATCAGAAAAATGAGAACATGTACAAAAAGATTTCTTGAAAAACTCAAGGATGCCGAACAGATATTAGAATTCGGCAACTCGTCGATCGTTAAGCTCAGTAGATACAGTGTAAGGCATATTACGATCGGCATTCGAGCAATTTGCGATCTGCAACCGACGAGGACCGAGAATCGCGTACCTGTCGCGTCGACAGCCCGAGCTCGCCATCCGCTGATCCGCCCTGTGTCGCGTTCCTCGTACGCGCGGCGCGCGGATACGCACGGTCTATTCGGAGTTGCATTGTGGAGCGACGGGCCGAGGTCAGGAGGTTCTGAATCATCACGATCCTTATCGGTCCTGTCGACTCTCCCGAGTTGCACGGGCAAAGGTATCCGAGACAGGTAACCCTCGGTTGCCCGAAGATAAGTCACTGCATGTCTAAGCGCCGTAGCCGATTATCGTCCTCGTCGATCGTGCTCGATTATCTGCAATTCAAAATGCCACCAAAACGACAACGAGGATGACGATGACAACGACGACGACGACAACGACAACGACGTGGAGAATGACGACGAAGTATACGCGGCATTATCTTTATGCGGGAGTGCTTCTGCCTCTCGCGAGCACTGATTTGCTCTCGCTCGCAATCAGCAACGTTGGTTACGTCGCTCGCATTCGCATACGCGTCACGTAGAAAGCCGTGCAATTTGTGACACGACAAATTGAAAGACTTTGCATTGGCGACCCGAGTCGCGAATGAAGTCGGCAATGAAACAAGAGCGATTGAAAAGAAATATTATTTCTATTGTAAACCCTAGTAAATTTTTCTCGCATGAAACTTGATCACTATTATTGTAAATTAAGCTTCAAAAGAAACAAAATTCAATAAACGCGAAAATGAAACGTTATCAATTAGTGTAACAAATGAGCATGGTGAATGTAATAAAGATTGTTTACGTACATAACAAAAAATTTTATTACTTCCAATCACAGCGCCCTTATTCCTTTGACACAATTACATTTGGCCTAAACGGAAGCAAAACATAATCGTACACATAACGTACAACCAGCCTCTGGACGAGCAGATCACAATCACATTGTTACCAAAACACTACTTGGAGCAGCAACAACGGTGGACCTAATTAAAATGCCGGTGCGAGTAGTGGAGGGCGGTCGTGGGAAAGGCACAGAAATAAAGCACGGCGAGATTTTCGAAAGACGATATCGAGAAACTCCCTGTTTCCTCGCAGAGGAGGCCTAGCCAGTATTTCGGCGACCCTCGAACCCTTAATCTAACCCCTTCGAGACGCGAACGTCTCTAATTTGCATGCGCGCGGTGCATTACATCTCCCCCTTCCTCCCTCTCTCTCTCTCCTTCATCCGCATATGTTTTCGTTCTCCTCGTTTGACCAAGTAAGAGCGACAAGTAAAAACGTGACGTGACGTCACCGTTACTGCGAGGAGCAAGCAACCCCCGGCGAAACAGCTGCTCGCAAATTTCTCACGCGTCCAAAAGCCACCGCGAGACAATTGAACTTGATTCCGGTTCGCCTGGGGTGGCTTCCTCGAGGTGTAAGAGACGAGGGCGAAGAAACGAGGGAGAGATCCGGTCCACCCATATGGGCACGCACCTTCCGCCGCGAGGAGCCCGCTCCGATGACGCTTCCGGAAAAATCGATAGACAGGTGGAGCAGATGCAATCAGGATATACCGCGCGCTTAGATGACACGGAAATCACCGCTGAACGTTTAAGCGAATCGCTTAACGTTTCATTGGAAATATTTCGAGATCAAATATTACCCGTTATTAACATTTGTTCATTATAAATTTTTAATATAGCTATTGAAAAATATTGAGTTAGTGATTTTTAGAAATATCTTCTATGGACTTATTCTATGGAAGTTATGTCGTATAAAAAAATAAAAATCTGCAACAAACTTAGAACGGTATATGCTATTTAAAATAAAGCATGCAGATAAATAAATCTCAATAAAATCCTTAAATTCTGTAAGAGTAGACCAATGATTCTTCAGGTTATCGTTTCACTATGACATGATTTTATAGTCAAGCAGCAGTCCTTGTTTACGATATATTCTTCTTTTGGGGACACGCACACGTAGCCGATCCTGTTAAATCCTGGATTTGGATCCTCTCGTCGAGACGCCGCGCCGCAACGATCAACAGCGGTTATCGATGTCGAACTATCTCCAGACGATTCGGCAATTCGACCTCATATTCAGAACTGAGGTCCTTGCGTCCTGATCCCGCTGTTCGACTCGGCTAGATATCCTGAGGTAATATGCATTCGCCGGCCAGCCGAATGAATTATGCAAACTCCCAGGGACCCGATCCGCACAGTCTTTATGCATCGATTCCTTCTGCCTTATTTTCGTTTCCTTTCTACGACGCGTTACCCGCTCCTGCTGACCTAGAACTTACAAACGTCTAGGAAAAAAATGTAAGGATATTCCAGACGAACCGTATTAGGCCTTATTCTTATTTTTGCCTGGTTTAATAACTAATAAAATAATTAATAACTCCATCAAATCACTCCAGACTGCCTCGAATAATTGTTACTTGACTACATTAACGTTACTATTACTATTAGATGCAGTTATAGTGACAATTTAATATCTAAAATGCAACAGTTATTAATCGGAAATCAACAACTTTCAGTTGTTGATTATGATTATGTAAGTTTGATAATATAAAGTTCTGTGTAAAAACTCTTACAATATATAACAGATTAATAAAATCATAATAGAAATGTAATAAAGTATACATAATACTTAACGGAAACCTCTTAACATCTAATTCGTAATAGATAAAAGTGATGTAAAAAAATAGGACAGGGAGTGATGCCAAGCGATTGTTTGTTATTCGCAACGGCACTAGCCGAAATATGAAATGCGCGCGTGTTGCTAAGCGAATTCAGGTCCGATCTAGCAATGGAAACTGCACTCGGCAAACTTACGGATCTAAATTCATTTATTCGACCGCGCGCGATCGACGCAGTCTGGTTTCCGCAAGCGATGCAAATACCAAACAACGAGGCGTAGGTCTGTTTGCAATTGCCTCCCACTGCCACTCCGTAGTATCATCGCCGTTAGATCTAAACATAACCAGCTAGAACACTTATATTTATATCGTATAACATTGTGTCTCTGAGAAAATTGAGCATCATCGATATTCGGATAGTTGATGTTATTTACTACGAAAGTCAGAAGTTTAAGAAAATATATCTGTCAAAGTTGATAAGTCTTTGTACTTTATAAGAATACAGTTAATTTTAAAAAATGATTAAAATCAGATATTTTTTGAAGCTATTGTTAAAATGTACTTAGCATCGATTATTATTTGTCGTACATAAAGGAACAAAAACGTAGAGATATCTTCGTGTATCGACATCGACATCAATTTTTTTAGTTTCAATCATTGTTACATCGATATATAGTACTGATTTCGATCACTGTAGTGAATAATTAATGGCAGGTACATTAATTTTTTTTCAAACCCTTGCAGGAACGTTCTGGGAAGTTGTCATTGGCGCGACTAAAAGAGGTGGAGTTCGATACGCTTGAACGACCGCTGTGATCGATAGAACGATTCCTCGCGCAACTCGTATTATATATTGCCGACGTGAAAAAAATACAAGTTGCTTAGTATTGGAGCATAGAGTTGCAACGTGACTATTGCCGGATTGCAGTAATGTGAAAACGTTTAATCGACGCAGCATCGACGACACTTCGTGTGCGATTAATTATTCACGACGTCGACAACTATGTTGCGCGTCCGCCTGTTAATCATTTGTTATATCGGAGCGCACGAGCTCTGCGTGCCCTCGTTCGCACTTGGCAAATGACTTGATTTACTAAGATCGGAGTTAAGATTAAGTAACGATAAATTAATATTTAGATCGCTTTTTCTACCAAGACTCGCTTTTCTATACGTATGTGTCTACGTAAAAGGTATTCCATTAAAATTGTGTATCATAAGATTGTAAATACTTATATGATTGTACGTTAGTATATACGTTTTTCTCTATTCATTAATGATATATAAATTTAATACATATGAAATTAAATAGAGATTCATAATTCCGTGCCAGTATAAAATTTTATCTATCGTTTGTCTAATTATATAAACTTACTGATAACGTAAAAGATTTTACAAAAATATTTTCCTATATGTAATATTAATTATTTAGATTCCCAAAATTATTACTAGAGTAGAAAAATATGAGAATATATTATTTTCTCTCTCCTCTTAAACATTGACGTTTCCCTATCCGAGATACCGTTAGACAATCGTTGTTATGGCCGGTTATCATAAGAAAATAGTCCATTTATTTCATCGGTTGGATGAAATTAATAACCACACCGCACCGGAAGTGGTACGTATCACGAATATTCTTTCACGCGCATTGTACCCACTTTCGTATTGTACCCACTTGGTAATTATCAAGTTACTTTCGCACGTTTGTTCTCACCGCGAAATTCCTCAAGTAAACCATTTGAAACAAAGAATGCAAAATTTTAATGAGATATGTAATCGGGAATGAATTATTCAATATAATCTAGTGCAATTTTAATGATTATTTGTGTCATACTGTATTAAAACTGTGATAAAATAATTATCAATAAGTATTGAAATAATTGACGGAGGATTGATTCGCAATTCAAATTGCAAGAAATTTATTTTGACAAAAAGAAGATCGTGTAAATTTATTTTTATCTTTGCAAAAGAGAAGGAAGAGAAAGGAGAGAGCGGCCATCGTGTGTCGCGGTTCATGACATACACGACAGAAGATGAATGCTCTGCGCTTTTGTGAGCGAGCCGCAACTCCTTGGGCGGGATGCGTGTTTTCTTCATCCCGCTCCGACACCGTATGTGTACTCTTATGATGAATGTCGACATTAACTGAAACAATAATTCAATTAAGACTACCGTTATTCGCGGCTCGCTGGCGTCGCGAGGTCGACAGGTACGTTGCTCGTGCGCGCGTGCCCATTGTGTATACCTACTGCCTGTAATATTGATGTCGATCGAACGATATACAACTGAAAGTCATTCGTAATTGATACCCGATTTAACGTTGTTATGAAACAGAATACGTCGTGGTTTTAAAAGTATATCTTATAAGACCTACACACACGATATAAATACATAATTAGTGTAATTTATCGGGTATTTATTGATCTTCCATGAAGAGTTTATAACTGCACAATTTGTAGATAAATGCGCAAAATTCTTTATTTATCTCCGCTGTCTTTACTTAATGTCTAAACTTAATGCTTTTTCCTTCTAATAAAATATAATATGTTATCAAATATAAATGCTGTTTACTAAATACGATAATACCATCAGAACGGAATGTCATTTTGCTTTTCTTTTGCAATTCTTCTTTCAATCTAAAGAAAAATAAAATTCAAACTACAACTACTACTTTCTCGTTTCAACGCAAGAAGGAAACTCGCGTTTATTTTACGACACTGATTCGATCAAACGAGTTTCCGTACTCTCGGGATTGATGAGTGCACGGGACCATTGTTTCTACGTTTCGTCTGCGGCTTTCGGTTTCCACTCTCGCTCTCGGCGAGAGATAACGGCGTAGGAGAGAGACGAGGGTCCCTCACCGAGTATAATTATTAGTCACGCTGTGGTCAGGGAATGTATACCTGGACGCGGTCTGACCGAGACCAGCGTAGATTCCATGTTATTTCCACTGATTACATTCATTATCGGATTTAAAGTTAGTAGACCCTTAGTTAAGAGCGTCCCGAGCGTCTCGTTGGCCTGCCGAATGCTACGAATCCGACTGGGACTTCTGATGCACGAACACGGCGAGGAGCCGCCGAGAACCGTATATTAATTTTATTAAGCCGCACCGATTATTTTGATTTGTGTTGTTCTCCACTGCCCTACTTCACTATTTCTTGTTTTGTTATTGCGAAAAAAGTAGACGTTTCCGCCGTTATTCCAAGCAACCAGACGAAATCAAATGCAAGTTTCATTATTATTAATGATTATGTTTGTACGTTTATGTGCGTGATTAATAGTTTGATTATGAAGCTACAATACAAAGTACTTATCAGTAGTAGTAGCAGAAGTGCTACGCCCACGTAAGATAATGCGAAAGACACGTACGTGTATAAAACACGTGTATCAAAAATATTCCGAAAATAAACGCTTGAGAGTACACGCGTTCTAAAACGTTCCGTATTTCTCTCGCACGGCGGGATATCACAGGCTATAAGAAAAGTCTCAATCGAGTGATCAGGTCGACGTTAGGTCATCGCTTGAATTCAAAATATTTTGTCGAATATTCACTGATTTTTTAGCGCAATTAACGATTAAGTCATTCTTGCGGTTATAAAGATAAAGTGGTTGACATATTTTTTTCTTAATACTAAAACAAAACAAACGCACATTTTGATTATGTTTTAATCATGTTTTGATCGCGAGTTTACTACGACGTTTTTAGTAAATTGTAATTACATCTGAATCTTTATAATCTAATATTAATTTCAATTTAATGTACCTAATCTTTAATTTTCATTCTTATACCCAAATTATAAAAGTAATTTTTTATTTAGAATAAATAATGTTTCTAATCATAGCTGCGTATGATATATATTATGTTTTACAAGATAAATTTGACCTTCTCATATTGCAGATGCATCAAAGCATGAAATGGATCAATGAAATCCATGACAGATTTTTCCGTCGGGCAATGAAATTGCTGATCGAACGATGTCATATTGGCCCCGATCAATACAATTGCGGCCAATTGTCGATGTTCCCGTTCCCGATCGATTGAATTTGCGGTGGGTGCTCGACACAGAAAATAATTCCGCCGTATCAATGCCGATGCGAATGGTACGATCAATGAGTGGTGTTCGAAACGCCCACACTGAACATTACGCAAACACCGATAATACGGTTTTATCAAGTTTTATTCATAAATTGTCCGCGTGATTCGTACAGTATATTTCCTCCAGCCTTCAGTGTGTCTCGTGATTTTATGTATCTCAGCTTTTATTTTCGAATTAGTCACGATAAACGAATACAAAAATGTTGTCGAGTAAAATAATTATGATAGATAATTTGCTTCTTTAGACATACGATTATAAATTGATGCATAATTAAAAGAAATAACATTGATAATAACACTAATATCAAATATTTAGAATCAATAAAATCGATGTAATGGGTAATACCAATTGTTGTAAACATATTACGATAATATTATTAACATATATAATAACTATTTTATTCTTTATACTATATTTTATATTTATTTCATATATCATCCTTGATCTATCAATCGTGTAAATAACATTAGCTATTACATATTCCGAATCGTGGCAATTGAAAGAAAGATATCAGATTAAACGCGACGATGTTTAATTTATGTATAACTTTATATAAATAGATAACTTTATCGTTTATTTGAATGCTCCTAATAAGCCTTCAAATTGTTAGTTCTTTTCTGAATAATAATTTAATAATTAATAAAATATTTAATGTTAAATATTGAAAAATACTTCAGTATAATAAATAAATTAAAATTAAAACTATTAAATTAGTCTTCTGACAGATGTATACGATTATTCGTTATATTCGTGAAGATATTAATTAATCATAAGAGTTAACTTATTCTGTGCTAAAATTAATTGCACAATTTAATTGTACGTAAATTGAAACAAAATATCACATCGTGCACGAAAAATTCGTGATATTGTTAAAATCTACAACTTAATTATTATCCGCGAAGCTTCTACGTAATATATTTTGAGAGAGCTGGTCTCGATACGTCAAACGAGATGATGCCGAATAAACTCGTGTCTGGCTCCACTATCGATACATTAATTAAAACATCAATGCTCGGCCGTGACTGGCAGCGAACTCACGCCCAGATTCAATGATTCGAATTTAATATAACGTAGTACTTTTATTTTGCTCCTCTTCTCTCACTTGACGTATCTCATTCTTCCTTTACGACGCCTGTTTTTAGTCTTGTTCTACAAGTCCGTTTTCTTTCATTCCGTTTACTCTTGCAAAATTTCCCACATACAAATTAATTAAAAAATGTATCAAGAGAGTGATTAATTTACTCAAATAATCAAAATTTTTTTAGATTTGGATTATCTTATTAAATATTCATAATATATCACGCTGTTGCTATACCAATAAAATAAACTTTAAAGAATTTTATATAAATTAAGATATATAATAAAATAAATATATTTATGTAATTTCTGGTGGTTCTATTGCTTAAAATTTAGCATTATATAATATATTATATGCTATATTATCAATGTTTTATTGTCATTAAAACGATATTTGCAATATATTCGAAATTTAGTTTACAATTTATGTATTTCATAATAAAGCATGGAGATATTTTCAGCAAAGAACCCTGTATAAACCTCGCCACCAGTTGCTTCGAAATTACATCACTTCGTGTACAGCTACGCGCAGCGTGGGACACGACGAATAAATCTCAACCCCCGGTGGACGCACCGGGGGCGGTAGCGGACGACTTCCGAGAGGAGCGGAGAATAGAGTAGTACGTGCTCTACCCCTGGAGAAGGGCGCGTCTCTAAGGGAGGAGCCGGGCAGCGAGGATGCCGTCGAGGAGGCGGTGGAGGAGAAGGGACGAAGAGAGGTATCGGAACGTGGCGTGGGAACGGAGGGAGAGAATGCTCGCCACCCCTCTCATCGCCGACTCGCACATCGGAAGGGGAACAACGGGGAAAGCGGGGGAAGGTGAGTTTTGCAACCCCAAGAGATGGTCGACAACGAAAATCGTCGTCGACACTTAGTCGTTTCTCGTTCATTGACACGCGTGGGTTTGTTTTTCAGTCTCGACGTGAGACACGCGAATTCGTTATGTGCGATTCATAATAGAAGAAAAAAAAATTCTAGCTGAAAATTCTTTCTTCCGGTATAAATACATATTAGCCAATTTACGCTTTTACTATTTACCAATTTAGGAAATTTTATTGTTAACTTGTTCTTTATCGACGCGTGCTGTCGTAGCCTTAAAGAAGAGTGCAGAAAATATCGTGAAAGGATATCGTGTACTCTTAGTTCTGAAATAATTCTAGAAATTATCGATTGTTATCATCATTTATCGATTTTTGATATGTTATGAAATGAATGCCGTCTCCCAGAGAAATTGTCAGCTTGCTACTTACATGAAAATCTCTTACGATGGTGGAGGTAATACATCCGTCGTACGTAAATGAGGAGCGAAGTTTTAAAGCGGTGAGTACAATAGATTATATAAAATAGTTCATAAACGATCATATTATTATGTTGCATCATATTATCGAAACATTCGATTAGTTTCGCTAATGAGAATGCTACCACTATAATCCGTGTAGGTAGTCTCGTGTGTGAGACGTTCCATTACATTAATCAATATTACACGTGTATGAAAGTCAAATTCATTGCGCATACCATTTTAATAGACATTTCTTTCAAAAGCCGACTATACAAATGTCCTATTTATGTCTATTCTACAATTGATTTGTTATTCTTGATAGAAGCGTTTTTATACTAAAAAAGATCATGCAATAACATTGATTTTATAAATAATGAATTAAACTGATGTAATCTCAAATTATTCACGTCGGTCAAGTGTTGGCCGTAGTATATAATTAACAATAAGTTGTTGATCTGTATAAAACGTATGCTTGTGTACCGTGAGGCATATTGAGAGGTTTCAAAGGTAAATGTACATGTCAAGAGAAAGAGAAGCCAAAGTAGAGTTTTCTTGCGAACCAAACGACACTCTACGGATACGTATGAGAAACCAAGGTAACGCGCGTAATCGAAGGAGATGGAGGAGCATACGAATCGCGAACGAGAGGCTGAGATCGGTGGAGAGAATGAAGTGGAAAAAGAGAGAACGCGCGCAAGAGAGTCTGACGCGGAGAGAAGAGAGGGTGCCCCATGAAGGGGGAACCCGGAGGAACGAGGGGAGACCGTGCGTGCCCCACTCCCACTGACCCTCTCTCTCCCTACCAAGGCTCGTGTCGCGTGTCCCATCTCCCACTTCTCTCCTACCAACACGTACAACACCGACACCGCCGCCGCCGCTGCCGCGAATCCGGTGTACCCACACGCGCGATCGCGCGCGCCCATGTGTGCATCTGCAAATGGTTTTGCTGTAGTTGGCCGCGCCGGTATCCACGCATTCGTTCCGATGAAAAATGTAGTAGGTATCCTATCGACGTGAAAGAAAGAAAGAAAGAGAGAGAGAGAGAGATAGGGTGGCCCGCGCGGGCTAGGGAAATTGGAGGGGGAGGCACAGGAGGGTACGTCGTACGTGTCGGAGATGCACGCGCGCGCACGACGGTGTGACGGCGGCCACGCGTGTGGTGGAAAGAGAGACCCCGTCGGAAGAGAGGAACGAGAGGACGAGAGAAGAGACGAAGGAGAGAGAGGTGAGACTTCTCCTCGGGGGCCTTAGTCGCCGACTGTCCGCTACTACGCGCGGTGTTAACACCACTATCATCGTCATCGTCCGGTCCTCTCTTTCTCTCCTTCATTGCTCTACCTATCCCTCCCACTCTGCCCTCTCCTCCTTTTCCCTCTCACCTGTTGCGGCGCACCCCTTTGATCCAGTCGTTTTCGTGCGCCCCGCTTGAAGATCGCACTTCGCAGCGACGCGACGCGCGCTACCTCGTTCAGTATCCTTGGAGATTAACTACCACGTGTCCTAGAAACAGCCAGGGTACGACTGGATCAGCGAGATCTTCGAAGGAAATCTCAAATAAAGGACGTCGAGATATCGATTGCTTCGCTTCTGGATAGCAGATCGAATCGAATCGTGGGTATTGATCGAAAAGAAGTTTTAACCGTTAGCTCGCATCACAATGGAAAATTATTGCTTGTGAAAGAGTAGTCTCTCTCGAGAAAGAACTTCCATCTGCAAGAAGTCGTAGTCACTTGTGAATTTCCAAAACGTATGATGTCTGGTCGACGGTTATAATCATTCGAAATTTCGTCGAAATTGGTCTATTTACGGATTATTCACCGAACTAAGATCAATAAATCCATGACACGACGACCATGGACGTGGAAAGTGTCGAACGGAGTATAAACAAGATTGTTATACTCTGCTACGTTCAAGATCTCCGAGTGTACTTCAAATATATGTGTTTCACTCGATATCGTTGAAAGTATCTCTGTAACTGTTTTCACGCAAGCTATGAAAGAGCGACCGCGGCGCAAACTGATGGAACAATTTGTGAGAGATAAGGTTGTCGAAAGCTTGACAACAAAAGAAGTGGAACACTACCGATGAACTTGTGGCCGTGTCAGTTCCCTTTTCATCCTAGTAGAAGTTGACTTGTTTAGAAAGTGAATTTTCAAAAGTGTCAGACAAATGCATATGAGTCCCAAGTGAAGTGGAGTGTTGGCTACGAAGTGTACTGGCATTGAAAGGTGCTCTCCATCTCGTCGTCACCATTGAACGACCGTCGATAAACGGATTCACGCTGCCATCTGCACGAGAGGTGAGATCGTCGCGAAACGTGATTCCTTATCAGAAACTTTATCGAATTTACATACCATTAATTTTATCTTAAACCGGACTCTGCTTACATGAACAAAAAAAGCCATGGAAGAATTAGCAAGTCATTCAGACTGAAATATTCGATTATTTTTTATATTCTAGGGTTAAATGTATTTCTCTAATATATTTTAATTAAAAAGACGAAAGAATTAAAAGACTGTCTTAATAATAGATCGTTGATATGCTGTATTAAACAAAGGTTCGCGACTTCTCATATTTATCAGGAGGGACAAGACTGAATTAGTGATGGAGAAATGTGGCGCTAATTTATTTAACAAACCCAATGCCCGCAGAGTTATGAATATTCTGTTATAATTGTCTATCATGTTTACATTCGGTTAACCTCATTTTACTAAATTGCAAAGCATATCAATATTATTGGCGTAATTTTTGTGTAAGATTATTTAATTGTCTCATATTCTTTCACTTATAAACTATTTATCAAATCTAAGATGCTTGTACAAATTTCATGATGTATTAAAAGAAAAGGAAATTCCTATTAACATTATGAAGCGCTTAAACGTTACTCATGTCGCCAGAGATTATCGGCGGGAGATATCACAAAAGTTCGTCTACTAATTGCTTTGGGACAACGGTGGACGGGGGTGACGTATGCTGCAACGAATGTCATTAAAAATAAATGGCCGTTTGCCTTATCAGAGATCGTCAGTATCGGCGTCTCTGTCTGTCTGCATCTATCGCTCCGAAATATTTATTAACGGTTCCTCCGCCACGTTGACAATTAAATCGGTTCCTTTTGTCCGTTTCGTATACACGTGAACTCAGGCGTCATCCCCGGCTCAAGAACAACGGGGCCCGATTGTAAAGCTGTCAGCGAGAACGATAAGCGAGCGTTAACTTTATGAGCGTTAACCCCTCAACAAAACGTGCGTTTGGTAAAAATAAACTTTCAAATGATATCATTTGCGGAGAATGTGTACCGAGAGCAAGTCTCTCGTACGCGCTCGCGTGCACGCTTTTAACGAGCGGTAATAAAAATATCTAATAAGCTACCGCCACAATAATTAATTCCGGCAATAGCATTAATCGTGGCCATCGAGGCGGCAATTATTTTTAAACGTACTGCCGTTACGCGTTTCATCGTAAAATTCGCTATACTGCCAGTGCTTTTTCTACCCAATATCCCGTAGCGGTGTAAAACGCTGGTTCTCTCAAAAAGCAAGACGCGCATTTACCGCGCATAAACGGAGCCTATCTTTGGAACATTTGGGCCCAGATAAAAATATTATCCGAGATCCTTTATATGTAATACACATATATAATTTTTTTAATTAAGGAAATAAATGCACCGTATTGGACTATATACAGAATATCCATTTCTATAACTTAAAATTAAGATAAGAGGATTGTGGATTTGCTGATATTGATTTTATTTAGCCTCATTATCACTTTCTCAGAGCTCCTAATCCGTAAAATAGATATTACGAACATTCGCGAAAAGTCTCTCGATATTCTGCTCCGAGACTTTCCGCCGTAAGTTATGGCAGACACGCAGGGTATCACATAAATCAAGCATGAGTATGCGGAATAAAAGGAAAAAAAAAGTGAGAGGTGAGGTACGGTAGACACCATAGGTATATCGTCTAACGCAGATACACTATCGCACAATAATAGCGGTGCGTACACGCTCGCGTTGGCACACGCGGGCGATTCGGTACTTACATAATTCGCGCATGTTACAAGTAGTAACGCGGGTAGCCGACATGCAATCCACTCATTCTTTCGCGGTTGGAACTGATTGCATCTGAGATACGGGCAAGGCGGGTAGCTCATAAGAATACGTTAGCACACAGACAGCTCCAGACAAAATAGACCACTCCTTCGCTCCGCAGCGCGCGAAAATCACCTTTTAACCTCGGATGTAATATCTACTTCAGATATCTATATATCTTCATATTGCCTTAATATAAATAGAACTGATGGAAACAGGCTCGTTTATATGTTTCTATTACTTGTTGTAATGCACGTTTAATTTTCATACATCTCATCATGCCTCCTTTAATCTTTCTGCAGAGGGATAAAATTATTCCAAGGAATTCTTTTTATCTTCTAAGTTTATTTTAAATGTAGGTAATTAGTATTCGATAGTCTGACACAAACATGGCTCTTTCATAGTTTTACAAAGTTTCAATCAGGCTGGATTATTTTTTGCTGATTTTTTGAACAAAAATGTTGTCTCCTTTATTTTGCAATACAGAAAAACATCTTAAATTAATTTACACATTTAGCTTTGTCGGGAGTAGTGCACGTCTTACTCGTGCGATCAAAGTGAAGACCGCCATAGCAATACTTTAGAACATAGTTACCATTACTACATTCATGATACATATTGCAGTGACATTCGTGAGGGAGTTTAACGCCATTCGAGCATAATTCCAGATTTCCACAATTTCCACCCGCACGATTTCCAACGCAATCTTGGCATGTGCGACTGAAGCACTTATCCGCAGGACAATATTCCAAACGCTTTTCACCGTTTTCGCACACGTAGAACATCCTACAATTGTCTGTTTCGTGAGGTATTTTGGACCGCGGCCAATTGCCATTTTTGTCCTTTCCAGGACACTGAGCGCAACCGGCTTGCCATGGCCAATCGCAGACCTGTTCGCGCCTATTGTAGTGCAACCTTTTATTCGGGTCTCCCGCGGTCATCAGAGGACAGTCTTGTAAGACTCCTTTACCCAGGAAGCACTTGTAAAACTTCGTACAATCGGTTTCATGTGGAAGATTAGTCGTGATGTTTGTCTCTGGGAATGGGCATTTTATCGGAATGTCCTGGTAAACTCCTTCCTTCTGAATCGATTCTTCAGGTTGATATTCCTTCGCAGTAACCTCAGTCCAAGATGCCAGGAAGGCGATAGCAATTACGTATATTCCTGTACCGAACGAAGTTATTGCTAAGATGTCAATCGTAGTACAATCAGATTGTCGACTTTTATTACAATCAGCAAAATGTCAATTATTTATTAAATTAATAAATTTGAATTAATAAAACTCTCGGCATGTACGATGTAAATGTATATCTCTATCGTTTTATTTTAATAATCTTATTACGGAGATACGTTAAGCGCTTACCCTTCATCGCCTATTGTCCAGTCAGTCCAAGATTTGGAAAAAGAAAAGATGTAACGTTCGTTGTAACACCTTTCTCATCGGTTCAAATACCGTGACTGGTTAAAGTCAAACGGACCGGCTTTTATAAATGTACATTATCGCGAACAAGGATTATCATATCTATCGATCTCTATCAAAGATACATATTTCCTGTTTATGTGAAAAAATATTATCCGTATCATTTAGCAGAAAAATCTTTATGCAACGTCAAATTTTAGTCATGAGTAATAGCAGTTTTTGTACGTCATCCGTAAAACAATAGTTATGACATGAAAATTTGATTAATAATGAAACCCTTTATCGTGCAATTTTTATCGTTAAATTTGATTTGGTCAAACGTGATTTATAAATACTAATGATAAAAGATACGTAATAATTTAAAGAGGCGCAAAGATAACTCTATTGATTTTTCAGATGTTAGATAAAAATCGAATATTATCGATCAAAGATACGTAATAATTTAAAAAAGCACAAAGACACCTCTTATGATTTTCAGATGTCAGATAATAATCGAAACTCAAAAAACCTTTCATCACAAATTCCTAACGTATTACTGTACTTCCCAGTTGTTCCATTGTGATTTAAGGATATACATGAATCATTGAATTCAATATAATCTTCTGTCACCAAAGTCTTGGACTTTTACGTCATATCTCAATTAACCTTTGCTTATAACGTTATAACGTTATCAAAGCACAATCTGCATTACTATCAAATATCATATAAAAGAAAGAAAAAACGAATAAGAATTTCTCACATAAGTTTAAATGAGTAATCGGTTAATCTTGCGGATACACCGAAATATCTCCGTGCCAATGAAGAGACAGTTGCAATGACATTAAAATACGACGAAATACGGTCAATCCATCGCCGTTGTCGAGAAATTTTGACTCCGACATCGTTGCGCGGTGTATTGTAACATTGTAACTCCAATCCAATATTTCGGTAGCATAATAATAATCAACAGTTGACCGTTCTGCAGGCGATTCATTGTTATGCTAGGTATAACATATAAAATCGTTATTATCGTATTTTACATATCCGAATCAATATACACGCATGAGTTTATTATTCTATATGTAATTATATCGCTTTATAATTACATCTTTCTTGAATCTGCACAACATTAAAAAGATTGTAAATATGTCTGTGTATCATCTCTCTCTCTATCAACTATCATCTATTGTTAAATTTGAATGGTATAACTACTGTGGTATAGTCAGTCTGTTTAAGTTTAGCATAAATGAATTAGATGTAATAATTAAAGTGCAATAAATTAATTAAGCTTCCAACAATGTTAAAAAACAATAAGCTAATTCTACTTTTAATTTTTGTAATATTATGTGAAAAGAAAAATAAAAATACGAAATTACGAGAATATTAGATATCTAAAATTAAGCCAAGTATGTGAATGCCTATTGCTTAATTCTAAGTAGCATCAAACTATCATTGTTCATTAAGTACTGTGACAATCACGACAAATTATTTTCGTTCACAATTATGTTTATATTATAAAAATTGAATTTTGTTAGGAGAAAAGAGGCTAGAGTTATAATCAATAATATATTCTTCAACATCACATTCTCTATGAAGGGATTTCGACATCGATTGATTGATTTTATTCGCGGTTTATCATCACGTAGCGGTACATGAACAAAACTGCAATGTGAAATACAATGAAGTGAAAGTAGTTTCGAAAGAATGAACTTGTTTCACCGGATCTATTATTCCTGATTTATTGGCGATGTTATGACGGTGGTGGCGTTCGATACGAAGTTTGTTTGCGATATGTCAACGCTGTAAAAAAATTCCAATATTGCCGTTTGCGGGGTAATGTAACGGCAATGCTTCAGTTAACGTTTGAACGCGTTACGATAATATATTCAATGCTTTAGAAATATCTAATACGTCCGTCGCGCGCATCCGTCATTTTATGTTGCGCCTAAAATTTAATATTTGCACAATTAGAATTTTTAATAGTTATTTATATTAACGCAAAATCGATTCTGCATTCTGTATATAATTTAAAGTAATTTAAGTTACAAATTTGTAAAAAATTAAATACTATTTCGTGTCAATTTCGTTTTATCATGTTATTATGTTTCGATATTAATACTTTCTTGATAAAATACTTTCTTTTTAACCTTTACATAATTTATAACGTTATAACAATATTATTATTTATAATTTAACAAAATCTAACAAGACGGATCTACGTTCGAAATTCCAAGGACAACGGAATCGTAAGTTTCGATATGGCCTAGCTATACAGATACCATTCGATCATAAATCCCCACGCAATTCCGGTTATCGCATCGAAGTAGACTGCCACTCGGCGGCAATTTGTTATCGGCCGATTTATTGCATTTCAGCG
Organism: Temnothorax nylanderi; assembly: GCF_030848795.1. Classification (NCBI taxonomy): domain Eukaryota; kingdom Metazoa; phylum Arthropoda; class Insecta; order Hymenoptera; family Formicidae; genus Temnothorax; species Temnothorax nylanderi. The sequence goes on along the minus strand of NW_027249064.1, from coordinate 895,553 downwards.
GCTGTCGCGGCACGTCGTGGTAAACGAAAGTATCTATTCAGGATTGCGATTTCTGTCGACAGAGTATGTCAGTGTACTGTGAAGAAATGCCAATGCACTACGCCATAACCCTTTGATCGCCATACGTACCTACCAGTAGCATAGCAACTGGGGGCTGGATGTACCGACCTTATTGTATATGTGCACCATATATCACTAGCTCTTGCATGCTCGAACTCGCACGCACGCACGTACGCACGCATGCACGGATGTACGGATGCCTAGGGGCTGGATTACGTGCACGCGTCATACGTATAAATACGTTCCGCGTAGCGATCATATGCGCGCAAGCATCGTGTGTGCGTGTATGCGCCTGCCCTAAAGGTGACAGATGCGTAGCGCGCACGCATTTGCGTCCCGGCACGCGAGCACCCTCGCACGACTCTTTTCTCTCGTACTGCAGACTTGCCGAGCGATTCCGCCATCGTTCAATGAGACGGTGCGTCTTGCGATGCATATAAACTGCATCCTGTGCAAAAGATCTGTGAAAAAGATCTGTATAGTTCTTCAAAATTTATTATTAATAAAGAATAGATTTCATAAAGCACACTAAAACAATATAACTATGCTCATGCTCTATGCTTTTGCATCTAAACGTATATTTTAGACACGTGATAAGAGAATAAATTATTATAAATAAAGTCAAAGTTAATGTAAGATAAAATAAATCACTGACGATGAAACACAAAATACTTTTCACAAACAATCTTTAAATATTTTGACTTAAATATTCTTTAATTAATTATTTTACCTAAAAAATATAAAAGCAAAGAAAAATGTTCATTATAATTGTAAAAAATTGTATGCTCATTGCTTAGTCTTTTCTGTAATACTCAAATTAATTTGTTTTCTTGATTTTACATTTCAATTTCCATCGAATAATAATGTTAATTGTACCGCAATTACCAATTTCTTGTGCATCTCAAGATGCGTAAGATACCGAATCAGATCGTGTAATCAAAAAGCGAAATCGCTACGCTACGTATCCGTCATGGTCATCGTTGCCGCGAGGATGGCCCGAGGTTTGTACATAAAAAGATCCGTACACGCGAGAGAGACACGTGCCGCAGGAATCGCAACTTTGGCGGAGCAGCTGGCGAGGCGAGCCAAAAGAAACATCGAGGAGTTTCCTAGTCTAGACCTAGATCCGTCTCTAGACGATCACATGGACGGGCAAGCAAACGGACAAACGGAAGGGAGGGAGAGAGAGAGAGACAGATCGCCAGACGTAGGGCCCAAAAGATCACGACGACGGTAGCACGTGCCCCATTCAAGACGCCGTCTTGCTGCTAGGGGCCCCTCCACCCTCGTAACTTAGCCTCACCTAATCCAACCTCCTTCTAGCCGGAACTATTCAACCGGTGACGAGGCGAGCTCTTTGTGACCTGAGTTCGATCAAAGTAGCGCTAGTACTGATTCAGCCGCCGCCGTCTCGTTTTCTTTCACGCTTTTTTTTATCGCGCCACACATCAGGAAGTTATAACGTCCGTTGCCTTTCGACGGGGCCTGCGAGGCCCCCCGAACTTAAGACGGCTAATCAGCGCGAAATAATAGAACGGGGAACGGTAATAAAGATTGGGTAGTGTGATGTTTCTGCTTTCAGCGCGTAACTAGTCCAATACCTCTCGAAACTCTGATGTTCTTCAATATCGTGGCTCGCGAAAGGAAAGGGGCATAAATTTTTTGCCGAGACATGTGAAATACATATATACAGATAAATTTAGTTTTATAGCTGCAACCATATAATTACAGAATATGTAGGTACTTATAAAATGCAGGGAGTTGATTAACAATTCTTTTAAGTAATTCATTTATCGATTCTTTGATCATGTTGAAATCACAATCTGCTTAACAAAATAAAAATTTATTTTTATCTGATCTAATTTTAAATATCAAGTATTTTAATAACCATATATCAAATTTACATTTCTTACATAAAGATGTAATAAAGAAATTATATATATAATTTCAACATATTAAATTCAATATCAAAGATAATGAGAAGTGAATAGAAAAACAATCAAGAGAGTATGGCACATCGTTTGTCAAATCTGGCATAGAAACCGCAAGTTGACATACATCCTGCCGCTTTACTCCGAACGTTCACCCGTGTCTCCATTTTCCCTTTTCTTCAAAGAAAATCCGACTTTCCAATAGTAAGTGCCAATTTGTCAGAGGTTCGCAGATAAATGGACATTTAGCACGCGTAACCGCCCCCGCACATAAATCAGAAAAAAAATATTAGCTTTTAGAAACGTTTACACGCCCTTCAGAAGCCTACAAGGGATTGCTTTCACTGCCTCTTGTAAACTCGGTGGCCATAAAGATTCGGAAGCTTTTTGACAGCTTTGACTTTTCTTTCGGGATAGCGAAGAGGGGGTAGAAAGGCAATGGGTCAACGAAGCTGGACCGCCCGTTGTTCCTGTTTGCACCATTTAAGGACAATGGTACGCGAGCTACGCGCCTTGAAATTGTAGTGGACATCGCCGTCCCGTTCAAAGAACCGTAAAGATCGCGGGATGTTCACTCGCAATAGAAAAAGAGAGAAAAGAAGAACGACGAAAACCAACTAAAGGAGCATAAACCTTCCTAACACCAGGTCAGGGTTCTTTCCTCAAGAGGCGTGTCATCGCCATGGTCATAAATTTATAATTCCCCAATTTAGCCAATACAAGAAACTCCTTCTTATCTTTTATTGTATTGTAGATATTCTCTTTTTTTCGCATTTTGTGCAGTAATCCGTAAAATTTAGAAATTATAAGTATCAAGATTCAAACATTTATATTTGCGCTTTTTCTTTGCAAGATTCGATATATACATGTATGTACTTCTTATATTATTCATATTTGCTACAACTATTGTAAATTGAAATAAAATAATTATTTATTTTTTCTTATGAATTACACACTCCACATTATTCTTTTCTTGTTTAGAAATATATGATTAAAATTAAAATTGATTTAATTAACAAGTATATCTAAATTAGCAAACATAAGAGCACAAATTCTATCTTTTTAAAATATTTAATCATTCCTAATATTATTTCTCTATAATTCTGTTTATTAAAACTTTACTTTAATATCCACGCTAATTGAAAAACAAAGCGACAGGCTAGTAACTTGATCAATAATGCGTTTTAAGCATCATAATTTTTGTTACATATCGTTCAGCCTCTCACGCAGTAGTCCAGGAATAATGGTGATGGCCTCTCATTAGTTCTCGGAACACTAAATCCGTCCGTCTAATTACATAGCGGCCAAGGCAAGTCTCGTATGAAAACGACCGCGCGAAGCAATGATGCCATAAGAATTTCTCTCTGAAATCCCAGAGAGTGTAGGTATTTTTATTTGATTCTCCATCAATCAATACCGTTACACAATTATTTTACATAAAACATTTATGATATTTTAATATATTTTGCGTATCAATTGAAGAAATCTACGAGAAATCGTGAGGAACTCATGACGATAATTTTTAACGTTTTGTGAAAACATGCCATCTGAAAGTCACGACATATATATATTTATCTTGTAACATTTGCTCAAAAAACTTCAATTTTGGCATAATCATCATCAATAACGAGATATGTTGTCCAAAAAAATCCTCTATTATATGAAACGTATTTTCAATATCTATATTATACTAATACGTGTATATGGAGAATTATAAGATGCAAAAATATGAAATAAGAAATAATTCTTTTTAAATTTTTCGCATTGCGATAATTTATGCTAAACGTTCATTCTGCGTCATAATATCACCGTGCTCGCATGACGCGTCGCTACTGGACGTTACCGCGGTTAGTAATATAGCGGCGGTGAACCAATTCAGGTTTCTTTGGGGCCCGACTTCTCTTTTCACGTCGCCTCGAAAGGAGAGCTCGATATTCTTTCAGAAGAGCGATAAAGGTTTCGCGCGCCCGGGCGCACGTTGAAAGGAGGACTCTCGCAGCGTGTGAAACCATCGGCGCGATCTGCCGCGGGCGATCGTTAATAATAAGGCTTCATTATGGCCCGCGGAGCAACAGTACATAGCGTACAATTACGCGTCAATTCTGTCAACGTGTATCGTCACATCGCGGGATACCTATGCTATTCCTGAAAAGAATTATAGACATTCATGCGGTACACACATACGCCGGCCGGGCCGTGGTATGCAAGTTTCTTACAATTAGAAAATATTTCTTTTCGATCTACAACACATGTATGTACAATCATAAGCATATCGAGATTTTTCCTGATCACGCAGATTATTTTAACATTGGCAAAAGACATCGTCTTTCATTTAAAAAAATTGTACAGTCTAAATCACTTACGATATTAGTATCTAAGATCTTATGGCTGCTTACAATATTTTAATTACATCATTTTAGTATTTTTGCACATTAGGTTTACTAAAAATTTTAAATATGTTTACAATTTTTAAATATTTGTATCTTTTTATGATTATATCTTTAGATTCTTGGGCAGTTAAACAAAATTTGAAATCTCTTAAGCTTTAACAATTTGCAAAAGAGGGAAAGAAGGAACAATTTCCCTTTCTTTTCCAGATTACTCTGATCAAAAGATTTTCTCAGAGCATTGATATAGCGGTGAGGCCCCCCACAAGATCATAATTATCTTCGCAGATCCTTCGATGCCTAGAAGTAGACGTAACGCAACATGACGGGCAACTCGGCGTTGCGCACCTCTCGCGAAAGATACAAATTGAGATAGCTGCATCACACAGAGGGCTACATCGCACCCCTGCGGCTTCGTTGTTCCTGTGCCATTGTCTCGTGAATACGTGTACGGTGAGGGGGCGGAGGGGGCCCTAAAAGGCACGTACACGCGTGGTTTACACGCGGAGTACAAGGCAAGCTGCAACAGCGAGCGCCTCATCATAACGGTCGCCGACGAGGTCACGGGGAATACGGGCGACAGGACAGGCAGCCAGCCCGAGGGCCATTATTGTGTGCGGACGACGATCTTTATGTGAGATCTTACACGGGGTCCTGTGGGGCCCCCTTTTCCGTCCTGCGTCGCACGCCCAGTACGGAGGGTGCTGCGGTTTCGCTATTTTTCTCTCCCTCATCAATCCCTCCCGTTCTTCCGTGCACTGAAGCCCTCTGTAATCTCTCTCTCTCTCTTCGTACTTGGGCACCCTCTCTTCAACGTCCTGTAAATCTCTTTAGGCGTTGAAAAACACTATACATAAACGTGAAGAAGGAAGGATTTTATGACCGGGAAAAAAGTCACCGATTGATAACCCATGACTTCACTAACAATAAGTTAATATAAAATAGGTTTTTAACACTCTTGTCTGGCTTCAATTGTTTATCCTGGGTGTATAACAGTCCTAAAGCCTTTATCAAAGTATATAATAGTTCTCTTTTTTTTTTAGAAAAATTATTCTCATTTTTTTAAAAAGAGAAAAGAAGATCGGTACAAAAGAATTTTACAAAATCTATTTTTATTATACCTTCTTATATCTTATTTCTCTTCTCATTTAATGTAATGTCTAACGTTACTCTAACGGGGATTCACTATCTTTGAATTAAATTATCCAACAAAGTAATTATCCTGGGGTACAACGAATATCTTTACTCATCTCTATCTTTTCGTTATCCGTTCACTCTTTAAAATTCCATTCTCGCAATTAATCTTCGCAACGACGGGAGTGTTCTTCATACAAAAAACCATCTATATGATTTCTTACTCACCATTATTTATCTTATATAACTGATGCTACAATCCTGTAAATACGTATTCGCATTTAGATTCTATCAAGAATGTATCTCCCCAAGAATAAATCGTGGTCTCTTTTTCTCTCTCTTCCTCTCTATCCTCAATGTCGCGATAGGAACACACTCAAGCGGCGGCAGTGGCGATAGCATGGTAGGGGCAAAATCCTAATGAGGATTCCCTCTCTACACCGGTTACAGCCGACCGGCGCAAAGTAAATGAGCAGGTGCCTCTGGTATGCGCCCCGCCTACGCTTTCCACTCCGCTCCTCGTTCTCCACACACGTTTCTCCGTGCCTTTGCTTTTTTTCTCACTCTCTTCTCGCGCGCTCGTGATGGGAGATTGCGTGGAAAAATGGTCGCCGCACCCGACAAATTATTCGTTTTCCTTCGCAGTCTTTCCCTGCCGACCTATCCCCTTTCCTACAGTCGCGACCAGTCACGACCGTATTAGGGTGCATTAGGAAAGCCAACGTCATAATTTACGCTCGAATTCTCGGTGTTCCGCTTCGCCACATTTGGGAACCTGTTGCGCTACGCGTTGTTGTGTCGTAGGTGGATCGTGTAAATTACTTCGGTATTCCATGTGCCACTTTCATGATGCAGGCATTACTTAAATTTCCTCTGTCCTCTTTACGTTACTTCTATGGCCCGTGTACTAATCCGTATATTTATGATTCTCAAGCGGCGCCCGACCTTCCTATTATATTACTTTACAAGTTTATTCCATAGATATCTTAAAGATTAAATTATATTTAGATGGACATGCTGCATTTCCAATAAAAAGGGAAGAACTTCACGACTGTAAAATCGCCATTCTAAATTAATTGGATTAGTAATTATAGAATATCTCCAATAAGATTCGAATTTCTAAGTGAATAAATTAATATTAACTATATATAATTATACGTTACAGAATAATAATTGTCTAACTAAAATTATGTTCTAATTAGCCTAAAAAAGGTTAATTTTTAATTAATTTTTTCTCTTGGACGATATTAAAATACGAAAAACATCAAAATTTTCTTCTGTAATAAGCACTTCTTTAAGTATTCTGATTATTTTTAAATTTTCTGTGGCTTGTTACATAATCGTATATCAAAATGCGAGTACATTAAGTTCGGGTCTATTTTCTTCCGACGAAAGCAATCGACGAAAGCAGGAATTTAGATGAATCGACATGTAATCCCCTTATCTGTTCGATCACGGATGACGAATCGACGGGACGGTCGTTAGACTTTCAGCCTTGAAGAGAGACCTTCCGAAGGTGAGCAGAGACGGTGACACGGCTGGCTAAATCGGGAGGAGAGTTCTCGGAGCAAGACTCCTCTCTTCTAGTCGTACGTGCCCGCGAAGAGGTCTTCGAGACAGAGCAAACGCGCGCGCTTTTTTAATACCCGTAGTCGTGCATGCTCAGTTGCGTGCTCGCGCATGAACGCGCGCTCGCGCGCGCGTACCTGCACGTGTTTGCTTAAAATCTTGACGCATGACCGACCGTTTGATTTGTTTTTCCTTCCTCAGGGCCGGTATAGATGCTTGCACAAAACTAAGATGTCGGCCACGAAATTGTTACCCTTCAATAATACCAAAATTTTTTCTCGAAACAGGGATATAGTAATTACTATTTGATGAAATTATTTTCGTTTCTTCTTGTGCAATTTAAAAAAAATAAAATTGTGCTTTTCATATCCAAAAATTAATCCACAAAGTTCCGCAATTCCATTTCTAATTAATTCTAATTAATGTAAAATTACTTAATTGACACTACTGAATGCAGTAATTTAAATGATAACGCGAAAGTGTTATTTGACCTCGAGATGGGCGAATCCGATCCTGATTTCTGGAAGAGAAGTCACCGTCCGTCCTTCGTCGATCGTACATTACTGGCGACCTTAACGACGTGTACGTCTCACTCTATTCGTCTTCCAAAGTTATCGTATCTTCTCTCGCCTCTCGGAAAAGGACGAATACCTCCCTATGGGACCTTCCTTCGCCGCGGTATGTAAATACGAGAAACGAGAAGGCTCCTCATCTCGGACGACCGACCGCGGTGCATCGTATCGTATTCCGCAGCCATTTGTCTTCGCGATCCGGGATTACGTTACCACGATGATACACGATGACATTTATTTCGGGATTTGTTCGGCTCGGGCCGTGGTCCTTTCTCTCCTACCCGGGAATCCTTCATGGGATACTCCTTTCGTCGCGAGCCACGCGCATTTGTGCACAGCCGGAATCATGCGAAATGAATGCCCGAAAAAGACATTTTCTTAAAAATTATTCTTACACATATTATCATACATAAAAATAAGACAAAATTTATCTATTTGAGAAGCTTAGTAAAATATAAAGATAAATAATAGCACTAATTTAAATTTTTGCAAAATGTCAAAATTTCATAAATAATAGAAATTATTTCTTGAATGTTACATAGCCAAGTTCATTATACCTAAAATTTAGAAAATTTTGTTTTTTTAAGTGTTATGTGTGATGTACCGTATATAAAATTATGGCGGTTCAGATTTGTTACCGGTACCGGGGTGTTCTCTCGTCATGCAGGGTATTAGCAAAATCTGATATAACGCGACATTACGAGCACGGAGATTCTGTAAACGCAGATGCCGTTACGAAATCCCAACGTAACGCGCACGAGCTCCCTAAAAAGGGAGCGCATGGCGGAGATCAAACAGCTGGATCATCTCGTGCGTGCCTTTAGGTAAGGATCTCTTTCTTGCGGGAAAGGTGGGTATACACCCAGGTGCAAAGCTCGAAAGGCGTGCGTCACAATGCGCGTACGTACGCACGCGTGGTTTGTGCGACGTGACGTGAAAGTCGCGCGTAAAAAAAAAAAAAAAGGAAGTGCAGTCTTTACGTTAATACGAGTCAATGACCGTTTTTTGCCTTCTAGGAAAGTGCATTCAAAAATACGCGGGAAATCTATCTTTATCAGTGTTCATCATTGAATTGTTAAAATATATATAATCATAAATAGATATATTTTTAATTATAAATTAATTTGTAATTATTAATTATTTTATCAGTATAGATGTGATTGATGTAAGTATAAACATGATAACGTACAAGAATAAAAATTAAAAATAAATTTGTATTTTAATGTATTTAGCAAATCAGCAATTGCGGAACTATTGAATAACACTTGTTTATAATTAATATATATTTCTATAGATCTCTCAATTAGATCTATCTTTTAGAACTCTATTAATAGAAATAAATATAAATTTGATATGATTATGGTTTCCTAGTATATAAACAGTCATTTACCGGTGCATCTATTTTACTGCATTTTCATAATCGACAAACATGTGAGCATCGATTCGAGGAAGTGGTAATCAGAATAACGCAAATTGCATCAGTTGTTTCGCACTTGACAAAGAGATCAGAGAACAACGAGATACATTACGATCTATATATGTTGTACGCGCGTTGTGTCGCACGCTCCAACCTGCAATTACGTTAGATTTTACGGACCGACCGGCGCGGCGACGAGGTGCGTGGGCACACGCACTGTGGAGAAAATGCCGCGCCGTATGGATCGTTTCGAAAGTGCAACGGTTTCTAAGAGGCGTTAGATCCGACCTGAGCTCATTAAGGCTAATGACGTGGATTGCGCAATTATTCCAATAAGCGATGGTCCGGCCCGAGCTTCTAACCTATCAATTTGTTATAATTACAAGGAGAGTGAGAGTAGAAGAATATATATATGGCTTCGTATTAGTCTACGCACTTACCAAAAATTACGCCTCTCGATTATAGGAATATTACTTATTATTAAGATGGGATAGATCGCGATTTCTGGTTCCGAACATACGTCGTCACGATTCACACGAAATTATATTGACCTCGTCTTTGTGGAGCTTATTAATGTCGACAAATCATCATCATGATGGTTCATAAATCATCTAAAGGCGATTAAAAATTATGTAATCGTGATTTCCTACGAAAGTCTGTAACGACAAATCATATTTGACTGCTCGCCAATAGCGAGTGATAAACTATACTGAGCGAGCTCGTTGCTCGTTGTTAGGTATTTTATTTTACGTGGTAATAATTCCGCGCATTATACGCGAGAAGAGGAAATGGATGACGTTAAATTTGTATTCGTGGCACGCGAGAGTTCCTAAAATAAATCAACTTCGACTATTCCGCGCTTTACGGTTCTCCATCTGGCATTAGGTCGCCGCCGCGCCGCGGCGGCTTCTTCGGTAGAAAAAAAGAAAAAATGGAAAGAGGAAAAAGGCAAATACGAACGTCTAGAAAAAATTCAAACGGTCGAGCAGCCACTTAGCGAGTACTCTCGACATGGTGGACACGTGTCTAAAGTGTGGCCGGAGCCTCAACCACGTGTCAATATCTCAAGGGGCATTTGTTTACAAAAGTCGTACAAAGAGAGGACGACGCGTCAGGTATTTTTATCAGAAACTTTCCAAAAGGCTATATTTGAGTTTCTGCGTTCACGGAACGGAGTGGATGTTCCAAATTTGTCAGGCAACTTGTTTGCGATTATTCTTGAAAAAATGTTGCTAAATAAGATATACTTATTGCTGATTAAATAAAATATTTCTTAATAAACGACAAATTAATGAAAATCAATAATTAAGCGACATCGACAAAATATTGGCACCTGAAACGTCGTCAGACATAGAATATATTGAATTTCGCTTAGGAAAAATTATGACTGCGATGGTCCGATGGTGCTTCAGCAGAATCATTTGATAAAAAGATAACTTTTCCAATGTTATCTATTGGAAACCGTAGAGTCATCCGTGATAGTTTAAGAGCTATGCAGCGCGTGCAACGCCGCGCCGCGCCGCGCCAGCTTTCTTATCAAAATGCCTGTGCGTACGTGTGTACGCACCCTTGGACGCGTGGGCAGTCCCGGCGAGACGCCAGTAAGATCGCTCTTTCTCTTTTTCCTCCTCTCTCCTTCTCTCTCTCTTCCTCCTCATTCTACACGTCGCGTGCAACCCTATTCCCTCTCTCGTCCCTGTATGTCGTTCTCGCTCTCGGTCACCCTTGGCTATTTCGCCAGTAAAAACAGCGTGAACTGGTCGGTCGCGTGCACGAGGTAGGGAGATAGGCGTGGTTCGACGTTCGTACGTGCACCCACGCGCGATGGTGTGCGTGCGCGTACCTCGCGCCTATTGCTCTCGGTTAGGCTGACGCGACGACTAAGAGAGGGAACCGGTCTCCGGAGCCGGAGTCGTCGGAGAGGGTACCCAAGTCGATGGTGGGGCCAGCTGGCACGGGTTAAACATTGACGGCGGAGGGGACCTAAGGTCCGTGAGACACGAAAGTCAGTGGGGGATGCCGAGCACGTGGAGAGAGGGACGGAGGGTGGCGAACGCGGCCGAAGGTGAAACTTCCGAGCCGCCGCAGCCTCGTACTCCTCGCAGTCGGCGCGAGACCGCGCTACTGAAAGGATTGCCGTGTTGTCGGCTGTGCGAACGTGCGCCACGTCTTTCTCCTTCTCCGAGGTGTCCAACAACGCGTTCTCTCCCTCTCCCCTCATTCTTTCACTCTCGTGCGACAGCGAGAGAGCCGGACCACGTACGAGGAGTCATCGGAGCGCGAAAGGGGAAGTCCCACGAGGGGTTGTTCTCGAGAGGGATGCCGTTGCTCCCGTAAAAAAAAAAAAAGAAGCGCGCGCGATCGTCCGTCGTGGCGAAGGATCGTCGCGGAACAACTCAAGTCCGCTTATTGAGTTCGTCAATAGTAGCTGTCACGTGATACTTGGACGGTGACATCCCGACGGACCAGAGAATTCTGTGATCTCGATGTGCCTGATTGATCTCGCTAGCCGGCCGCTCGTATTAGTGTCCCGCGCGAATCTCTAACTGTTAATGATAGCGGAATATCGGGGGAGAGAGAGAGAGGGGGGGAGAGAGAAAGAGAGAGAAAGCCTACGATCGTTAAACGCGTGGGAGAGAGCATCGTCATTGCACATCGTCATCGAGTAGTGCCATTCCCGATCTCGACAGGAGCGTTCGTTCACACGTGAGCGAGAGGCGGAGGCTGTGAAGTGCCGCCGTTGAAGGGATCGGCGAAATTTCTGTGTGTATGTGCTAATGCAATGTGATCAAGAGTCGCTTCGTCGAGCGATCCCGCAGTCGTTGTTGTTCATTGTTGTTTCCGTTGTATATCGACTGGAGTATTGTCCGAGGGTATTAACGCCGCGAACTGTGCGCCCGCACGACGACGACGGCCCGAACATTCGATTGTTACTGTGATAAAGGAAGGAAAGGATGGTCCCTGTATAAGCTAAGTTCAGTGCCTGCTGTATTGTGATTTGTGACTATAAGGAGATAGATAAGGAGGGGTGTCCGGTACGATTAAAGTGTCCCAAGGTGGAGGAGGTTGAATCTCCGGAGGATCGGATGCGCGGCAGCCCCTAACTGTTACCCGGTAAGCGACGATCCGATCTTGCCACCCTTTATTGGTGAAAGCGCGCCGCGATGTCCGTCGATCCATCCTAATTATCGATACCTATTTATCGCGAAGTCTCGCTCCGATCGGATAGGGAAATCGCGAATATTGCTGGTATAAAAGCAATGTTTCGTTAATAATGAATATCCCATAACGTTATTTTCATTATGTGTCATAATATGCTGGTCTCTCCGACTTCATTTTTGGTGAGCGTATATTTTTTTTAATAGTGGTTATGCCCGTCATGTATAACGTGAAAATTAGTGCGGAATTTGTGAGCAAAAAATATTATGTTTTATAAACTAATTTTATATGGAAAGAGAGAAAAAAAATTAATTAAAGTATTGGAAAGTGGAAGTGTAAGATATTATACAATATGTTTTACAATGCTAAAAGATTATCGTGCAATTTTCCCTTGCGGGAATATACTGCCTATGTTATAAAAATGTCACGTTAATCGAGGGTTACCATAGTATCACAGGCGCGCGCTATATCGAAACTCGGTTAACGGAATAATATTTCGTCGTAGTTTTATTCGCTGCAACTTTGTTGCTTGCTCTATTAATGTCACAACTTTAATCGCTGCTCCCATTGCACGTTAAAAGAGAGAGAGATAGACAAAAAAAACAAAGAGGATTAAACAAAAACTCGAAGAGTTGTACATTTTATCGGATGGCCCATAAATTGGGGTAGCAATGTGCTGCAAGTAATCGCTTAGTCTTAGCGCATTGAACGAGAGCGAAAGAAGCATCCGCGGAGGAGTCTCGTCGGAGGAATCGAGAGAGATAATAATCGTGCAACGAACTGCCATTTAATATCAAAGCCGCTTCTTCCACCCTCGTTGACACTAGAATGCGTTTATAATCGATCTCACAGAAGCGAGTTTTCCTTCGTTGTCACGTGCGAGGGCGGTTTTAACATCGTTACGCCGCGCTCGTCGAAGCGTCGCGGCGCTAAGCGTCGGAAGTGGAGCGGACACGCGTGGTAAAGTAAATACGTACGAGGCGTACGTTCTCGACTACTCTTTTTCACGCTCGACCTTTTCCGCCTCGCGGTTGAAATTTTCAACACAGATCGATGCAGAAGTTCGAAAACGAGTAGAAAATATTTATTTATTATTCCTCGATCGTTGCCGTAGAAATACATTGTTCCAAGTTGTACGCAACAAGGAAATTTAAAAAAGAAGTATTGCGGATTTTAAATAAGCACCTTTAAACAATAGTGCAAATGCGTGTGTTATATTTTAAATTAATGAATTCTCCAAGGCTTTGTTTTTGTGCATTCATTAGCTGTAATCTCATGTATAAATTGACAGTCAAAGTCAACTGCGACAGTGACGAGTAGTAGTTTAATATTGAAATTGGCAATATTTCCTAATTTTCTAATTAAAGTTTACCGATTTAATCTACGTGATATGTATACATGCATAATGTAGGATTATTCTTTCTCTCACTATTTTAAAATATACTGTACTGTAATCCGGATACGTGCATACGTGGATATGTATATGCTATCGGAGATTTCGCACTTTCGATAGTGTGATCGTACGGGATTTGCGCGCTGCAAAGACTCGCGAGTTTTGAAAATATCTCCCAGCGACGTTACGCTGAATACGGGTTACCATCTTACGCGCGAGGGTGGCTTAATGTCGGAAGTGGAGCGGACACGCGCGTTAACCCAGCCACGTAGAACGATCTGCTGCGACCAATCTCGTTTACGCGCTTCGTCCCTTCACGCCTCGTGACTTTGACGCGTGCTAAGCGTGGACACGTACGCGTTAAATCTCTAACGTCGTTACCGTCGCGCACGCGCCGATCTACCGCATATTACTACGCGGAAATCGGCCACGCCGAAAGTGCGTGCCAATATACGCAAAACAAACTATCGGATGATACAAATTAAGAAACGTTTAATTTAAATAAGAATAGAAATTTCAGAATATCTCAGTTTCCTCACCCCATCTATTAGGGCTATAGTTTCGTTTTTAGATTGATATATATGAATTATAATTTTGTACACTGCTTTTAACTTATAGTATTTTAATAATTATATTTATTTTTATAAATATATCCCAGAATATTAAAGAAAACATAGAAGTAATTTTTTGCCATTTCCATGATATTAAAAATTCTCTACATAATATATCTTAAAATTAACAAATCTTATATCAATAATATATCTTACATACCTACGTTAAATATTTTCTTTATTGTCATAATGTCGTTATTAATTTGGTTAAAGGTATACTGATTTTTGACATTGGATATAATCAGTTCATAGATTTAATCATATCACATTACTCAAGATAAATCGTCAATAACAGTTTTAATTTCTCTTGCATTTTGGGTTTTAACGAATGTTTATTGAAGGAAGTAAGATATTCGTGTGAAACTTACTTCCATTGTTTCAATAAGTTCTTAATACGACGGAGCAATCCCAGAAGTCAGCGTCCTTCTTGACGTGCGTGGTAAAGAGAGTGGCCGGACACAGAGCACACAAAGTGTCAGATGTCACGGCTGTCCTGCCTCATTTGCAAACAACGTACTGAGCGACGAAAACGTTCTTCAATCCCACGAGCGATTCCCCTTTTAGCGTCAGCGCCTCATTTCACATGCTTCTTTGATACATGATAATCGTGTTAATGTAAAAAGTGTTATATAAAGATAAATTATTCCTATTTTGTTTACTATTTCAAAAAACCAAATTTTGTGGTTATTCGTGCCTGTCCTTACGAAGGGAATTATTAAATCGTAATTATTTGATGTACACTTACACGATAGATTTAATAAAGCTCTAAATTATAGGCGCGATTTGGATATGACTAATATTTTACTCACGCATTTGGGTTTTAATCTATTTACACAATTTTAATATTTCAATCAGTCTTATATTAATTCCAGCAATATGCTTATTAAGTGTCACTACACAAAAAGGAACACGAATCATCGAAACTAGACATAGTTTTTCTCAATTATCACCGTTCGGTGACTGTCATCCGTCGATCGATATCTATTGGCGGGCACGATTTATCGTGCTTTATGCACATATTCGCGCCCGCCGCCCGCCGCCAGTCGCCGATGCGCTGCAGCGGCAGCTGCATCAGCGGAGCCCTGGGTCCGCGCGCATAATGATACATTGCGCCGGACATGAAAGTTATAAGCTTTAATTCGAGGCTCGCGCGATTCACCGTGCGTCGGTGACCGTATATCGATCGCCAATTTGCTATGCAGATCGAAGGCCTTTCGGTACGCTCGCTCCCTGACGCAGCCCCTGCAATCTTCCTCCACCTCCTCTGCCCCGACTCTTTATAACCCTCCTCCCCTCGTCGTTCTTTCTTTCTTCCTGTACGCATCTTTCGCGCTCCCACGTAAAGACGGCGGCCGTGCAGAAATAGAATAAGCGAGGATTAAGGTAGTCGCTATCTCGGCGATAAGATTACACGCGACTCCTCCGTTAGGAGAGACAACTACCAGCGCACGAGCGTTTTGTTGCTCTCCTGCAGCGACCACAGCGCGAAACAGTGTACGCGTGCTTCTCAGGTTGTTCTTTATTCTCTGAAACGATTATCAATGGTAGGAGGGTTTATCATGTTTAGTGAAGTTCCTCGAAAAATATCGCACATTCAATTTTTCCTAGCATTTAGAAAGATTTAATGTTCTTAAAATTCAAGAAATATGTATTAATTTAACAATAATCAAGTTTTCACGGTAATAACTGGAAATAAATTTGATTTTATGTGTTCCAAAATAAACTTGATTTTCGAAAAGAGACCAATTCTCTCTTTTATTTTGCCAATCAGAAATATTCATTATCGAAACATTTGAAAATGCTCAGATTCATTCGTATATCAATCAATTTCGTGTTTCATGAATTCTGCGTGCCAGCGCATATCTTTCTGTTTCATAGATAAATGTATCGCGGAATCGATCTTGTCAGATCGATTCCGGCGGCAGATATATTTCTCACGACGGCACACGAGAGTACGACGGCTCGATATCGCGATTTTTACTGATTCAACGGACGCGGGACGATCGAACGTGAGTAATCTCTTCGTGGCACGGCGCCGCAATTAGGAAATCCATTTGGCGTAATTGCGCCAACGATCACTCTCGGTACTAGCTACCGCGCTTAATCAAACGGCCGCCGCCATCCACTTCGCCATTTACCTGTACAGAACATTTCATGAGCCTTCGAGGGCTACAAGTGCGTATTTCTTAATGTATTCGTAATCGACTTCTTCTTTCTAAAGATTGAAAACTGAGCGTAAGTACGAAACTACTTAATATCGGGAAATTACGAAATTTTACCGAATTAAACTTCAAAGTAAAGTTTCGAGTAAAACTTGAGCCAAGACGCGGATGTGATAAAATCGTATTCTTCAGTCAATGCGGTCTTTTAAGTATATCTCAATTTAAGATCTCACAAACTTCAAGATGTGTTCCAAGATGCATTTAAAGCTGGGTATACACTTAGCGAACAAAAAGCGAACGCAAACATTCGTTGTCATTATTCAACAGATATAATCAGAAATCTCAAATTGCTACATGCAGCAAACACCGAATCTGTCGAATTGTGTTTGGTGCAACCAAACAAAAAAAAAGAACAACCAACCTAGGAACATAAACGCGAATGTCCAAACGTTCGCGTTCGCTGTTCGTTCGCTAAGTGTATACCCAGCTTAAGATGTCTTTAGAAATTAATATATTTATTTTATCTTATTGATTCGAATCATCTCATCTCTAAAATTTAATAAGAAAATTCTGCGGAATATCGTGTATCAGCAACGAAAGGCGGTCTCCGACGCGGGCGCAATCGCATATTTCGATTAGATGCATATTTGCAATCTTGTCAATCGATATTGGTTGAGTAGGGGCAACGATGATAACAAGAGACAGTGGCGATCGTTAACGATTGTAACGACAGCCGATTACCGACTTAACGAGCATAGATCGGTAGCCTCGCAGTTCGCTAAGTTCAAAGAGCATGTGACTAAATGACGTACATATACGTATTGTTCTTTTTACCCAGAAAGACACTTTTAAGTAAGAGAAGCAGATATAAAGAAGACTTTGATAAAATTTCACAATTCCATAAATGCTTATCACTGGTTGGTTTCTCTAATACAAGTTATACATCCGAGTGAACCGAATAATTCATAAGAGATAGCAAACTGAACCATAGTATTGAACAGATCTTGTTTGTAATGAAAAAAATATTAAAGGAGATCGTGTATGTTGTACACGCAAGCAACGGAGTGAAAGAAATTTTAGAATATATTCTGAAAATATACAAGGCATTATGAATCCACACACATTCATGTTAAATTTTTACAATTCAATAATTTTTAATGTAAAATAAATTATTTTATTCTGTTATTTCTTTATTGTTAATATTGGGTAACGCAGTGCTCGATTTCGTTCGTTTTAGAAATGATCAAATAATATATTCTTTATTAGTTGTAATTATTCATTGTTTCAAAGTATATATATCGGAACCGTCGCAAAGGATTAAAAATGTATTCTTTCGTGTTTTGTACGTTTGCATTTCGTTATTTCATTATTTTATTATCTGAAGAACATTCATTCGCACGTGATTTCGAATGTACGCCCACGAAAATCTGATGATGTCGGCATAATGATCGGTGATTATGCTAATCGCGGAGTCTGCGAAGGCAAATCTCCCGCTACGATACGCGTTGCGAATTGTCACCTGCACAACGCAAAGAACGCACTGCAAATCGTACTCGCGAGGAGGCACGACATGCAAATCACGCCTTCAAGGCGGTCCGTAATTGACGATGTCGATTTTTAGAGACGCACGTTCAATAGGCGGTCGAAAACGTCGCGAACGTAGACATCGCGAAAGCCTATATTTTGTATTGTCAGTCTAATGATTCAATGGATCATAGCTACGTGTACAATATCATCAATAGAAACCGTTCAACGAAACGTATTTAATCTTTGAGGCTCGATGAATGGCGAAAATTCGAAGTTTTCTAGGAATTCTAAGGAATTTAATCGTTCCGATTCATATCTGATAAATTATATTAGGTATAATATAGAGCTTGAAAAAATTGCGTTTAATTTCCCGCGTTCATATAATAATTCTTTCATCGTTCAAATAAATTATATATACTTAGTTATTATAAATTTCGTATTTAACGCACAATTGTAATTATTATGATTTTCTTTCATTTGAAAAAAATTAGTGTTATTTAGAAACAACATACGGGCCAGAGAGAACATCGTTTTAGGACGGTATGAAAATGTCAGTGAGACTTACGCACGCGTAATTGTATGCACCGACGACGAGCGGACGTACGGAGGCGTGTGAATTCTCCTCTAATTAATTCTTCGAGCGAACTGATAATACGGTTCTGAACGCGTCGAGCGAGCGAGCGAGCGAGCGAGCGAACGAAGCAGTGGAGTGCCGCCGCGTAGGTGGGCTCGAACGCGGCGCGGCGGAGTTTCCTCATCGCGTGGCACCGTGCGCAGGTGTAGCCTTCGCGTAACGAACGAACGAACGCCCGATAGCTTTCGACGATATTTTATACCGTTGTCTGTCCTCCGTCGATTCCCGCCGCACGCCAAGAGATCTGTGGAAAGTAAACGCTTGCGTAAAACCGTCGTCCGTCCCGGTGGCCCCTCTCGCTGGCTCTCCCCCCGTGTCCCAAGGCGACTTCGTGCCAACGATTCTAAAATGTTCACCTCAGCGGGCGAGTAGGGTAGCCAACCTGTGCACAGAGGCAAATTTCGCTCCGGCTTCGTTTTAGCGTCCTACGCGAAATTCTTCCAGCTGCATGGACAACGGCGAATACACTTGATTTACGCAAAGGCGCCGTTTATTACTTAAAAATATAAAATGTTAACTACTATAATGATTTACGAATATAATAGATGTATATAAGAATACTTTTAAATGATCTCAATTTAATATAATAGAGCAAAGAAGTTAGTCATGCAAAATATATATTTTAAAATTTGCATTATAAAATTGGTATTTCTTTCAAGAACTTGGCTTCACATTAATCTGTGAATTGTGGAAAATTGTTATGTGTGCTTTGTGTACTCATTGTCGGACACAGGATATTAATGCTCTAAATAAACCTATTAACGAACTTTGTATCACATCTCAGCTACAGGATGACGTTGATCGTTCTAGCCGCGAGATATAGATACACGAGCGCGGAGGTTGAAGTCGTTAATCACAACACCGTAAAGCTTAACCGGGCGCGCGTGCCGGGTGGGTGAGAGCGAGGGTCGCACGAGGATAACACGGAGGGTTGGTTTCACCGGCCTTGACCGTGAATCCACCCCCCCCTCCCTCCCAACACGGCACGGAGTTGCACAGGTCGGTTGGGTTCGTTCCACGGCACAATGCACACGGGCGCGCTGTGTGCGGTATGTCGTCTCGTCTCGCTCTTCCTCCACTCCCGCTGGAAATCAATATCGCTCTCCGCTCGTGCACCAGCAGAAGCTGCGTCGCGCCTACGGACCGATCCACTCCAGCCAGGCGACTCGGATGTATAGTGTTCTGGCTCGCATTGAAAAATATATCACGGTTTATCGCAATTACGTATTACTTTGTTTATGCATTACGGATATGTCAAATAAATTTACGCGAAAGATGGATCAAAGATCGGCTGTTGGCGCGCTAATATGACGCTAGGATACGAATTTTAAGTAATTCCAAATTATTTCAAACAAATGTATTCAAATTCTGTATTTAAAAAATGTCAATTTTAATTCGTCGTTGCGTGACATTTGGGTTTACGAGTCACGAAATTGGGATACAAAATTCCACTCGATTATAGTTTCTCGCGATAAATGAAAGTCAGTGGCCATAAGATGCAAAGGGCTTATTCAAACTGTAACAAACGAATATTGCAGCGAAAGCTACATCACAAGCTTCAAATTGGAGCGAAGCTCATCCGTGCGGATGAACCATGAAGTACACCCGCATTAATAAATTGCATCATTTGCTGCGACAAGCAATATCTAACTCGAATGTATTATTAGCGAATGTTATTGCGACTGGTACAATATTTCTGTTAATGGATCCCTCGAATCTTCCGCAGGACTTTAGATTGCTTACAAGTAAAATGATATACGACAATCTGTCTTTCGAGGCCGAAAGGTGCCAAACATAGATATTCTCTCTGTTATAATCTAAAGCCGTTAATCTTGGAGATTATTCGCCATAATCGTAGCGCGACACGAAGCTCCTACATTTATCTTATTATGTTTGCAAGCGTCAATATTTTGCTTTAACATTACTTATACGATTCCACCGATTTAGAAACTTCTTTTTAATTATCCTCATAATAAATGTAATAAATATTAAATTGATAATTCATTCATTTCTTACAGTATAATTTAACTTGTCGCAGTTTAATTATAAGTCTCAGTTCAATCAAGTATAATATTAATTGACAACAATACGGACTGTTAGTTTTTTTTATGATAAAAACTGAAAAGCACAAAGGAAAACACAATTAAAATTAACCAATGTTAATGAGACCGGCTCTGATAGGCAACCAGAGTCTATCTACCGTTGGGCGTATAATATTGCGATGTGCCTGGGACAGGCAGCAGCCGGGTATATCTATCAATATTTTATATGCCGGTATCACGATGTCTAATACTCCCACTAACGTTGCGACGCGGCGGATTTAACGGAGTAATTAACGCCCACGCACATCTTCATATCGCCAAGTGTCGCAATTGCCTTTCGCCGCAATTCGCCACTTTAATGTAAGCAGATCGTACCGGCACTACCGGCAATCCGATGGCGAAGGTACGCAACGGACGTGATGTAGCGATTCACGATTTCCGGCGACGAATTTTTCGCCTTTTCCTCGCCAACGAGGATCGTTAATTGCCTATCGGCACGAGATCGCGCTTTGTCGCGACTCGTACATACGGCTAAAACAAAAATCGACGTCCACGCGAGACAAGCTGCATGTTTACTGTTAATTGGACGATGGTGAATTTGCATTTTAATCGATCGCCAGTTCGAAGCCGCTAGCGCGCGTTTTATTTACCCGTGAATCACGTTTTTTGAAATTTCCAATGTGGTAGGAGACTCGTTGTGCGGGTGCTTATACGAAAACAGTCAATGTCCGGCAATTTGAAAACTAATAAGTGGTAATCGATTATCCCCGCTACTCCCAATAACATCCTTTAGCCTTTCGTTAACACGGTTTTGGCACACGGCATAACATGTTCACGGTGTGATGCGATAACCCGCCTCTAATTTAAAATCGTTGCGCAATATGTTTATAGACGGATTTACGTAGATGTTGCAGTTTATCATACAGCTTACAGTGTTAAAATTTGTTTCTATATACTGTCTAGAGCAAAATTCGATAACGCGTATCGAAGTGCAAAGATCCCAGACATTTTTATACTTTGTTTGTTATTTACATGGAGAAAGTTCGCAAGGTGCTTCGCACTCGCCGCCGCTCGCGCTCCCTCGCCCGGAATTTCCGATGTTTATATAGGTCAGGATGAGATGCGCGTGGCGCCTATCGATCGACCCTGGAATGAGTTCAAGGTCGCGCATCTCGCGTTTCAGAGGCTGCACTGCTCTCTCGTGTTAGTATAAACTACTACCACATTCGCATGCTGAATATACGAGCGATAAACGTAAAGCTTGTCAGACTTTTCAAAGTGATCCCGAACATCCGGAGTGTTTGCATCGACATATTTCATTGGCGCAAAAAAAAAGTAGCTCGTATAATATAACGCGTGATGCTACTGTTTTAATATACCCATTATAGAAAAGAAGTAAAGATATTTTTATGCTTATAATCTTTCTTATAGTATTTTGTACATGAAACAAATTATGTGTGCCATATATATACTTGTCGATTAAAATTAAAGTTACATATGGAGGGGTAAGTCAATATTTAAAAAAATTTGACTTACACCACTATGGCTCTTAACCTTCCATATGTATAATGACACGATCCGAATACAAAGATATTAAAATGTATAAAATACTAAAATCAAATGCAAAATTGGAAATCGAACATTATTCGGTACGTCAAGATTGAATATTAAATTATGTATATGTGTGTACACACAATATTGATATCATATTATAAAAGCTGTTTTATCCTCGATAACAAATCTTCTTTCGTATGCGCGTACTAACATCGCGTCGTATTTAACGCGTTTCATAATTCATAAGATTTTTTTATACAACATAATATATGCTAGTAATTCTTATATAATATCTCCATAAATGTACATAACTGGTTTCTCTGATTGTAAAATATGGCCGCGAAGATCACCTTCCAAAGTATTACGACGATAAATTACTTACACAAATATATAATAAATTACACTTTGGCATTGTTATAGGCGCTTATGTGTCTTCACAACGTTTTGTATAGAATATAAAAATATTCAACTAAGATGTATGTGTCAAAGATTTTCCAAAGTAATACTATGAAATATAATAATTTAGAATATATATATATATATATATAGAAAATATAATACAAATTAAATAAAAACGAATTTATTATCCTAGACTCTTGGCTCTTGTTCATTTTTTACAAAATGAAAGATGTGTATTGTTACGTGGCAATATTCCTTTCCTTTACCTATTGTATAATGGAAAGTGCAAGATTAATAAAACTTTGACAGAATAAAATACGTTATATTTATTTAGATTATTGCTTGAAGTTAATACGACGCGATAAAGGCTTAAAGATGTATCTCAACCACACTACGCGAACGCACTGATTTCAGTCATTTAGCACGATAACATTCGACTCTCGCGCTCGAAGCGTTAATCTCCGGACCGATTCTCATCGTTCTCGTTTTCCCTCGCCTATCGTCATCCCTCTTCTTCATCCTTCTCCTTTCATCTTGCGGTTTGCTCGTTTCCGCAACCGTTGCTACCGATGAACGATCGCCGGCGCTAGGAAAACGATCATTCTCTATGGTCGAACAGGTAGCTGGGTTGGGCTTGGGTCGTTAAGTAGGTGTATGTACCTGCCGCGCGCGATCGCAAAGTTGCCGAAGTGCTATTCAGCTACCGGAGTTAACAAGTTGAATCAAGCTTCTCTCGTCCGACTCTCGCGGTCATCCACCCTTCCTCTCGCTTCTCTAGGCACGAAAGTATCGAAGAGAAAATCGATTTGGAAATTATCGAGTTGAAGAAACATGTTACAATTGATCTTTTTTCGAAACACGTCGGGACTAATATGTCAGTTTTTTTTTTTTACGATTGATTAATGGACCGATTCTTAATTTATTCGTGGAACCATTGAAAAGTATATATTTACTTATGCTGATTAACAGTTAATCGTTATCATAATAATTGCGGCAGAATAAGAGCAATGTAAGTTTTGTAGACAGACCGGAAAATGGTTATCTTGCGTGTAATATTCTTGAAAAGTCCAGTCAACAAATCTATTTTAAATTTATATTCAATTATTTATATTTCAATATTTCTCGGTATTTTGAGACACTGAACTATAAAACGTCAATTTCCTTATGAACTAAGATTTGAATAGCCATTTTTAAAAATGTATTGAAACTAAGGAAAGGGGTATTACTTTGATTAATCAATCAAGCGTCGTTTATCTCTAGTCTCTAGTCTCCGCTTCTTCGTAAGACGCCGATCGATATGTATCCGTGCGGGAGAAAACGCATCGTGAGAGATATCGATATCTAACCACGCGCCTCGAACCGAAGATGAGGTGCATGAGGTCCCTTTACCTCTTCCCGCGCTCTTGTATTCACCGCTCGTATACATACAGAAGCGATTCTTATCGGAGATCGGATCGCCATCCTCTTCCTCTTACGGCAGCCTTACGTTTGACGTCCCGAGGCTCTCGGTCAGTGGTTCCCAAAGGATCGATGTTTCTCACATAGTATATGTGACGAAAAGCAATACTCCGCGAAATAGAATATACGTAAACAAATTGACATATCTTCAATGACTAAAGGAGAAATTAATTTTAAAATTTGTGCATTTATAAAATTTTGGATTCTTTGAACACCTGAATATTTTAAACTCCTGAAGAATTTAATAGTTTGTTAGATTTTTAAAATTCCCAATAAATCCTATTTCCATTAGTTTAAATAGGCTTTAAAAATTAACGATCATAGAACCTTTGGTACTTTTACGATTTTAAATTATTAAATTTTGGACTATTATTTTCTTGGCACTTTGGTTTTTATAAGCATTTAGATTTAGAGCGTACAGCGTGAATACATAAGTCTGTACATTTTTAATTCGATGAATATCAGAATACACAACGCATAGAGAACTTTTAGAGGCTGATAAGCAAAACAATATTTTTTTACGAATTTTATAATTTCTTCAATTTCAGTATTCAATCTCACAATTTCTCAATAATATGAGAAATAATATGAAGTTGATGCCTCAATGGAAATGTTCGTTCAGGATATCCGCTGTTGAACTACCCGAGATTAATTTCTTATCTGCGTCGATTGAACAGAAAAAATGATGTCATTAAATGTCAATGTTAAACAGTCGAGTCGCGAGTGGCTCAGATGCGCGCAAAATTTCGTTGCGTTCAAGGTTCACCCATTACACCTGTTACATGGTGGGCTTTTCAGATTCTTCTTCTCTCCTACCTCTCATTTGTAAGCATTTCGTCCCTCCTCTCGCCTCGAACTTCTTATTTGTTGGCGCGGCTGCCTCTAAACGTTCCTACCTACTTCTCGTCGGTCTTTCGGACCGCACGGCAATAAATTCTCCGTGTTGCTACTTCTTCCTTGTTGCTCTCCAAGTTTTTTTCCTCTCGTTTCTCCATCCTTTTGACCACTAATCTATTGTCTTTTCATCGACATTATAAACTGGAGGTACAAAAGATATACAAAGGTTTGAAAAAATGCCTCAAAATTCGAAAAATTAGACTCGAAAAAATATAGTTCAGTAATATTTCATTAATATTAAATTTTTTAATAATTGAATATAAATATAAAATAAATTTATTGAATATGTGATCAAGAATTTATGTGCAAGATAACTATTTTTTTATAATACTTATTAATACTTACAATATTTCAAGCAATAAGATTTTTCTAAATTATTTGAGTTTTTCAAAGATATCAACAAATTTTCATAGAGATTGTATACATCGTCTTTCTTTACTAATTTCAGCGGTCTAATTTTTCAAATTTTTGTTTTAATTTTATAGCATTTTCCCGTACTTATGCGAAGGGGATAATTAAATAGCGAATCTGCGAATGTAGAATTGTAGTCGAGATTATTGAAAGCCGTCCGTACTAACGCGCGTTAACGATATAAATTGTAATGGTAATTGTATAAACATTGCATTTGGCTGGATTTTCGAATGTTTGATGCCGTTAGATCTCAAACTACAGCTGTTCTATGAAACTGAGATGCGTTGGCTCGTGCGCGCGATTCGGAGCGTATAATTTAAAGCCCGATCACTACGGAAACATTCAATATTGACTCGAGTATGTAAACACCAAAAAATATTTAGGCTTTCGAGTACACTAGCGTCCCGAAAATCCTGGTCTCCAAATATTCGACTAGTCAAACATCCAGATGTTCAAACAAACCGCCGAATTAGTCACCTATCAATCGAATATCGAAAGATCAGATATAGTATGTAAGTAATCCTTAAAAATATAGCCTTTAAAACTTTTGGTATTTGTGTGTGTGTATATCATGAAATAAATATATGTTTTTTGATATCATAAAACTTTATATCAGATTTTAATATCCATTTTGTATTTTACGAGTTTTACTCCTATACTAAAACGTTACAAATTTTTCATTTTTACCATCATTAACAACCTAAAATGGCGAATATTTTCAAACTTTTCCAAAGAATAAATGTACCACCTAATACAAAATTAATAAAAAATTAATAGAAATATTATGTATTAAAGCAGAAATAAAACAAACAGAAATAAAAATTATTACGACCAATTCTACAACTAAATTTGTCTCTATCTTCTGTTTTCGACAATATTGTTATTGTCCATTACCATTTGTTTTATTCTCTGTTCGTTAAAATTACGAGCCACCTGTTACTTGTTCTTATTCTCGCAGCTTAATTCGTTATTTAATTTCTTTATTCTTGATATGTAATATTTTAAATATAATTGAATTTAATATAATTGAAGTATTATACTTCGAAAAGGGGGGGGGAGAAAGAAAGAGAGAAAAATTTACCTAGTTTAGTATTTTTTCCTCAAGGCTATTTTATTTAATAGCTATTTTGAATGGTACATTAAAATAAAATACCCTGTACATCTACCTTGCAGGTACCACCATTTTACACCATCGCGCCATCATCACTTTTTGTCGTCGTATGCTATTATTATTTCAGTTTATACCCGGTTAGCCATGTAGAAGAATTGAGTGCAAGTATGAGGCGCCAGGTGTCTTCTTCGAAAAAGTAGCTACGGGCTCGATACTGGTCGCGCGAATTCAGACACATCGAGCTGTAGTGATTAATTTTAATTGGCCCATCTGTCCTGCCAAACCGCGCGTATACCTCCCTTTTTCAATATCTGCCTTAAAAGGATGACTTTATCGATCGTGATTTATATATATGGTGTGATTTATGTATGGCGATTCTTTTTGAGCGAATTCGCATAAAGATTCGTACACTACTGATAAAGATCATCAGCTTGATAAAGTATTTTCTGTCGTCTATTTTGTTGACAGCTGCAACAACGTTATAAATCCCATCGAGATCTCATTCGGATTAACTAACTTTTTCTACATTTATATTCATTGTAGATGAATGAATATTAATTTTATTACATTAATTACACGTAATAAAGTGTCATTCTGTTTAATATTTTTAGGAAAATGTGTGTGTTAGAAATAATATCTTGACTAGATTCTGGTTTACTTGGACTCTTTGCTGATACTAATTAGCTCTAGTTACTATTTTAGTTACCTGGTTACTACCAATAAAGAGAATGCTCCACTTTGAAATTTGTTCGACGGATGGAAACGAATTCCATCGAACTGGGTCATTTACTTAAAGTTTTATCGATCACTGCGAAAACACTGCTTGAAAATTCTTTATTTACATTGTTGGTGATTAATTTTCAAGAATTTCAAGTCATTATGCACGATTAACTTTGTCACGCTCGATCAGATAGAACATTTTTTCTAAAAACGGAATGTTTCTGTCGAATTAAACAAGTATATAACATGCTTTCTTTCTGTTTTTTTATATTAATTTACATATGTATAAATAATATTAATTTATTATCGCGGATTGAATTACTTTTATTTACTACGTAATATATAATATTGCAAAATCCAAACGATACTGCGAGAGTTATTTTCAATTAATAATTATAATTTTCACACATTTAGTATGTGTTACTGCTTATTAGATATTGAAAGCGTGTATCTGCTATTATAATAGTAAAACTCATATGGATATTTAATAACAGATACATAGACAACAAGTAGAAACCTTTGGCCGCTTCCTCCGTCCGTATCTCCATAGAGATTTATCATTTTTTAGTCAGAAAAATGGACGAAAAACCGTCTTCTGCGCTTCCGGACGTCTTCTGTAGACCGCGCACTTCCTTGATAAGATCGCTCCTTCTTGCGTGGTATTAAACTCTAATCTCCGAAGGGAAGCGGCTAACCA
Organism: Temnothorax nylanderi; assembly: GCF_030848795.1. Taxonomy (NCBI): domain Eukaryota; kingdom Metazoa; phylum Arthropoda; class Insecta; order Hymenoptera; family Formicidae; genus Temnothorax; species Temnothorax nylanderi. Next base: position 867,708 of record NW_027249064.1, on the reverse strand, counting down.
ATGCGGAAGGCGATTGCTGTACCGCGCTTTCAAAATTGTATTACGAAAAGTATGCAGAGAAATTAATATGTATCATATTCTACAATCCATTATGTTATCAGATCGTTCCAAATTGATCAATTTAAATTAATTGTTATTTGGTTAAAAACAAAATTAATTTTAATAGTGTTTGCGGGATTTTCCGTTATTATAATTATGATTTCCGTAGTACGATTCAAGAGTTGTTCGTTATCTTTTCCTCACATAATTCGTAGACTACAAATTACGCGGTTCCTATCGGTATAAATTACAAGTTACTATCAATTTTTTTATTTTGAATAGTTTGGCTTTTCAGGCATTCTATCTTTGTCCCTTTAATGACAATATCTTATTTTCGAATTACTGAATTTCTCACATCGGAATTTACAAGACCTAGAAGAATCTTCTGGTTCGCTGTGGACAAATAAAGATAAGACAGTCATTTCGATAAAAAAATATTACTTGTTTTATCTTTTTTTCCACGCAATATTGTACAATGCACACGATGATATTGAACGGAATTATTTGCGGAATTATCGTGCTTGTTTATCTACAATATTATATGTTTGTATATATCTTGTTTAATATTGAACATTTATATTTTCCGCTCATTTCGAAATAATGTAAAGTGTGCATCGTAATTATGAAAATATATATATTTATGCAAGCTATGTATTAAAATAAGTATAATTATTGTTGCGTCGCAATAACATCTATTTTTAAAATTATGGTATCTCTTATAATCAATAAATAATTATTATTACTCGAAACTGTTCGATGAATTTACATTATTTAATATATTTTCATTATATTTACCGATTCTTCCACGTATAGAAACTGTAATTCGAAGTTTAGTTTAATTATAGAAAAAGGACAAAGTTGATTCTTCACGTGTTAGATAATTTTCTGCTGCGTGATGAGTTTTCTTATCTTTGCTTGAGGCGTTGAAGTGCGAAGTACGAATTGGAAAATATTATAGATACGCGGCGAAACAGATATTTATCGATTACTTTCGCCATCGTTGACAAACAAATACAACAGCCGCATTGCAATAATTACAAAACAAATTTCAGATTTTAGAAAATTAGAATTGATATTTGTTAAACTTATAATATGATAGTTAATTGTTTCACTATCTTGAGACATGATATTAATTTACATTTTTCTCTCTCTCTTTTTTCTCCCGATTTGATATTGAATGAAAGCATTATATCTTTACACATATATCTTTATTTACAAGCCTATCTAAACCGACATATTTGTTTTATATATTTAGCTGGATAATGTCAAATTGCTCAAAGCAATAATTTATGCAAACAATTGTGTAATTTAGATTTTGGCATTCAATTTATGTAATTGGCACGTAAAATTCTCGTTCATAGGATATTTTATCAGGAAATTCGGCGCAAGAGAAGTTCTTCGTACGCTCAAAACCGTTCATAGTTAGGGCGAGACATTTACTGTACCGCAACGAAGTTAAAGTTACAAGGAGCCTATTCTAGGTTTAATGCACCTGCGACTACAGTTTTACGACTGGCTCTGGGAGATCGACGTCTCCTTGCGAAAATAGAACGTCATTTGGGACATTGTCGCAGTTCTCCATGCGTGTGAGCAATGAGGATGCGAAACGGGATGAACGAAGATAGCCGCAGGAAAAAGAGAGAAAGCCTTCGGTGCCGACAGTGACAGCAATGATTTAGAAAACGGTGTCCGCCAACGCGCAAAAGCGCGTACGCAATTTCAGAGCTGAAGCTCGCCCCACACACTATATCTCGCGCCGAATAGAATGAACCCTAGTTCATGAAAATAAATCATATAGAAATAACTTATAATTAATATTCCTTTAGTAATCTGATGCTTTTATGCGCTCCTATTTATTTAGTATTTCGATTACTATGCTTTTATATATATGTATAATTAGGAATATATAATTAAGAATAATACTTATTCATGGGAATTACTAAGTTAATATTAGCGGTTACCGTGGGATTAATGTAAAAATTTTTAATTAGCTATTCCTAACATACTATAGTGTCCCGTTAAGACTTACGCGTCGGTACGACGTGGAGGCGGTGACTTCTAAAACATGAAGAAATCGAGGGTTAATGCCTTTTGTTTGTCTTGGCGGAATCTCGACGAAGTGAGTAGCTCATTTGCAATTTCGTTCGCTCGAGAACAGTCTCGTAAGAGATCTCGAGAATGCCACGAAAACTCTCCAGGCATTTGCGTCGCACACATATCACTAACGTTTCTTCATCATCATCCTACGTCTTTTTGCATTGTCGGAAAATAGACACCGACAGAAATTATCTATAGGAATCCCGGAGAGAGAAAATTTCTAGAAAAAAGCTCGAATATCGAGAGTATAATAAAACGCCGCGATTATATACATGTACCGAAAGAAAAGAATCACGTGATATTCTTAGGCGATTTATCGTCTTGGAAAAGCTAGAAGAGAAATCTGCCGCTCTCGCGGCTCTTCTTCTCTCGGCGCTTATTTCCATTAATTCTGAAGCGATGGGTCCGAAGAAGGAGTCCTTCCGGAGGACGATGTCGACGGCGCGGCGTCGCGTGGGGCCGCCATTATGTGGGCAAGTGGAATAGCCATAATATCTCGCGGGGCCTCCGCGGAAGGCCGTAACGCAATAATGTGTCGACTTTATGCGACAATTATCGCAAAGGCTCATGGCGCGGAAAGACGACGAAACCGCCGGCGAGATCGCATTAACCGGCGTATGGTGAGCGTCTCAGCGTGTGGCACCTGTCCGGTCTTTCCTCTCTTTTTCTTCCACCCTCCTGCACGCTTTACCTTCGTCCTTGTGCAGACACATCGCCATTAGGACTTCTTTTCTCTCGAGATCCTTCTCCGAAGAGTCTTCGGAGTGTCCGTTGCGACATAAGAAAGGCCTCCCACTGACGTGCGATCATTGTGCTCTGGTTCCCTAGCCTTTTGTGATTATACCGCATATCTTTGGCCTTCCGGTTAGAGCAAATATCTGTATCATTGTTGAAAAAAAACTTTCGAAACCATTAGGACTAAATTTTGTATTATTTTAATCTTCCTGAATTTAAATAACAGAAGAAAAATTTTATAATATACTTGAAATTAGAATGTTTTAAAGATTTTGGATTTAAAAACTGTAAAACTTCTCAAAAAGCTTGAATTTCCTCGTAATATTGCATCTTTAATGACAAAAAACGTCGAAATTAATACGTCTCTTTTCTACAGAAGCACGAATAGATAGCACGAGATATTGGCATGATAAATTATCACGTTACATAAAATAGAACGATATTACGAGAACGGTGAAAATCGGTCAGATTATCTTTAACACGATTTGCACAAAACAAATCGGCCGTTAATTGAGTCAGTAATCAAACGGTACGTATTAGTCATCATCTTTTACGCGGATGAAAGTATCACCGCGTAAAATCAGGCGTACCGACGTAATAGCCGTGACTACCGCACAAGTTATTCGATCCCGTGTTTGTGCGACAGACCATATCAAACCGATAATTATCAACCTCGATTGCAGACCGGAGATAGCGGGTGCTGTTCGCAAAACCGCGCAAAATCTCAGTAGGTTTAATGGCGTTACTGCGACTTCGTGAAGTTCTTCTCACAACGAGTTCTTGCGTGCACGAGCTCTTCTTTCTTGGAAAGTCGATTCTTCGAGAGCTCACGTTAAGGCGACGGAGATACAGAATAAAGTAATATAGTGACTAAAGCTGGCGCAATATCGCTGTTGTAAAATAAACGAGCTCAGACCGTGATAATTTTTCTATAATGCATCTTATCGTGAGAGTAACTTTATCTGCAATAATAATTGCGCTTTAGAACACAAGAGTACCGTTGGAGTAATATTTTTTACTTCAGCGATCAGAACTATAGCTATAATTTTATTATAACACTTGAGTATAATGTTGTAATAGTTTTCTTAACGTATGAATTAGCTTTATAATAATGATTTGATATTAGCGCGCAAGAAATATCACAATAATTCCGCTACTGTGCAGAAATACTGTACAAAAATCACACGTGCTACTATAATTTTCTTTCATACAAATGATAAAGCATATCAAAGTGATAATTATCTCGATTCATCGAGTCGGAGATAATCAGCTGTTGTTCGCGTAACGATGAGCATTTGACGCGTAAAACGACAACAAAGTCGTCGTTTTCATATATTAAATTTTTTCATATATTAAATTATTGTAATCATACATGGCGATAATTTAATATCGTAATATTTGGTTCAACTCACGACAGAGATACGAACACGTCTGTGTGCGTAAAATTTCACGAAATGCTTCGAGCTTAATTCCTCACAGCGAGTGATACCTTCACCTTATTCTTTAGTGTAGATTCTACGCTGATCAATAACTAGCAAGTACCAACAAATTAAGTAATAATCTGTGCAGATGAAATAAGCTGAACCAAACATATCCCTAAACTCTTATGAGAAACGAAATGTTTAAAATGAAAAAATTGCCTAAATCCAGTTATACTATTATTTACAATGTATGTACGCAGCGGCATTTTAATGCTTACGTCTGTAAGATCACTGCTTAAGCCAGAATTTACAAGAGACCAAACTTTAGAAAGCCAAACTCGCGCGAAAGTGGAACGAACGTTAAGTTAAATAGTTAAAAGATACAATTCTTTTATTATTGAGTGCACACAATTAGGATCCATATAGGAATAAAAAGCACTGTTATAAGTAAGATCGTAAAATAAATATGGTTTAATAAAAGTTTCGTGACAAATCTTTAACGCGATGCTCCTGGAATGAATGCAATAAACTCTGTTCGTTGATGATTTCGAGAAAGTTAGCAATTCCGTATGCTGGAACCACGTGGCATTAGACCTTGTAACAAGTTCTCCCGCGCAAGTTCCGTTGGAATTCCCGACGATTGCACCGGAGATGAAAGTGGTGCGTTTTACTTCGTAATAAATCGTTGGTATTAATGAGTCGCGGGCGAGATGAAAGTCGGTGTATTCAGACAGTTAATCGATCGGCTCATTTTAGCAAAGTGTATCACGTGCAGCGGCGAGAAGCGCGGAAAGAAGCGTGTTTGTCGCCCCACCGGTGCATTCGTCAAAATCTTCGTAATTATTTTTGATAAATGAACGAGGGGCACACGGCGCACGGTCGTTCGAGACGGCTCGAGGTATGCAGTCAATTCAGTGATTTTCGCCGGCGATGTGGGCTGAATGCAATTAAAAATGTGTCATTGTTATTAACGACTTCTTGATTTTTTCTTCGAGTCGAGGTAACAGGAAAGTCGTCCGAATGGGGAGGGGGAAAGCCAGCGATTAAAACAAGTTAATAAGCGTTAATTAAATCGGCGGGCTGTAAAATCGCGATCGAGAGGCGCATTTTCTTAATTGCATCCGCAGGCGTGTTCCTTTTTTGTTTTTTGTTTCTTTTTTGGCTTACATTTTATGTATTCCGGCTTCGATAAAAAATTCATTTGTGATAATTACCCGTCGTGGATTTAAGGAAAGTCAACGGTATTCCAAATATAGGATAAAAGATCGCGATGTTTAATTTCGAACAAAATTACCAACGTTGAATCGCACACTAATGTGCATCAATTAACGAACTCGACGTTTCGATCGACGGTCCTCTTTTGAAGAGATAATTTCCAATTTCCTATTAATTCGTAACATACTGATCTCCTTTTCATTCGATCTCACGTCAATTTCCAAAATCAACTATTTACGCTAACGAATCATTCTTCTTTAATTAAAAGAAGATATAAATAAAAAGTAAACTTTAACTTTCGCTATGTTTCAAATGTTCCATCTATATCGAATACATCTATAGGGTAAATTCAGGTAAGATGACTATAGAGGAAAAATGGTCAATCTAGCTCGCCATGAAACATCGAATGAACGTGGGTTGGCCACCTTTCCTCTATGGCCATCTTACCCGAGTTTACCCTATCAATCTAGTAATCTAGTTCTTATTTTTACTTTTTTTACACTCTTAAATTGAGTTGTATCTTACTTTCATGTTTCTTCAAATATTTATTGCACTATCACTCATAAAAACGAATGTACGTTATGTGTAAATGATATATGAGCGGTCGCAGCATATTGTCAATGAGTCCGTGGATTCGCTAAGCCCAAATAACTGTAAGTACAGACCAATTACCCCTGCGGGATCCAACGGATCAGAATGAGACAGTGTCGCAGCAACACGCTTTGAAGCGTTTATTCGCCGAACCAGCAGTATTTTTCTTTCCACATTGCTAAGTCGTAGACACAGGTCGGAATTCCGTACGACGTCTGGCAGGTTAAGCGATTACTGACGTGCAATCGCGACTGTTTTATAACTTTTTTCTCTTTACTTCCATTTTTTTCCCTATCCCGCTCGTCTACATCGATCTCGGCGAAGCGCGAAAGGAAATCGCTGCGAAACATCTTTATAGCGGCAATCAAACCGTGTTTCCTCGCGGAGAAACTCACGCCCGAACGGAGGGATCGGTTAATCCGTTGCCACCGATGAAGCCATAAAACGAAAAGTTCGTGAAAACGAGGAATGCGACCGGCTGCCCGGTAGGCTTAGCGGAAAAACGGATGACACGGTAGCATAAATCAGTTTCTATCATACGTCTACTAGTCAGAAATATGAAAGAGTGGATAAATGCAATTAGTAAGGAAAAGTAAGACTAAAGGAATGTACGTTCGAATCTTTTTGGGAATTAAGATTATTATTATAAGACAATCTTATATGCATTTATTTGTTTAATTATTTACCTACTTACTTATTTATTTTATATATTGATATTAATGTATTTAAAAACGGCATTTAAAAACTGTTGTGAATATACAGTCAACAAAATAAAACTAGAAAAGCGACATTGTATTTTCGCGCAAATAATACTGTGTTGGCGAAGATCTAGTGAATAAATCACTAATGAATAAATAAACAATATACGTAAGAGCGTCAAATCCGCTTCTCGACTAGGGACCGCGGAAGCCCATAATAATGCCGGATTATTAGACGTATCGTATTATTGAAGTGCCGGATTAGCGAGAGCGTATATAAAATCTCGAAACGATATAAATTATATAATTAATGATGAAAAAGAATTAACTTAAATACCGAAGTTTGTAGCATGCTCAATATATTTTTTCTCTTTTATCAAAATTGAAGTTTATCACAATTATAAAAAATAAGTTAAAGCCCATAAAGATATAAAAAATGCAACTTTTTTAACGTTAGAAACAAAATAAACTATTATAATTTCTGCACCGTCATTTTTTTCCAAATCTGAAAAGTATATCGCATTTACCCGCGTAATACTGCACGAGATGCGAAATAACGATTTATGCGAGTGCGATAAATTTTATTCAAACTCGTCATTAATTATCCATTATATTGCGTATTTCTTTTTCGTTTCCAGCATGCGCATTATTTCCTTATTAACTTTGTTTTCACATAATCCCACCCGACATACCTGTTCTGAGCGCATATTACAACATTTATCAGCATGTTTCGCAGTGGATAAAACCATCAATTAAAAACAAACTCGTGATTAAAATATTTGGAATTAATATTTTATCTGCGCCATGGCATATATCGTTTATACGCTGCAGCGAATGTTATTTTGCCAGATAGCGACAATTCTATTTACAGATTTACTTTGCTCTCGGTAACTTTACTTTTAAAGAAAGCTTTACGTGTGGACTTTTATTCGTTCTAAGAACGGCTGCGGAAACGTAATAGTGATACCCGCGAAAAATCGAGGCTGTTCGTAACGAGCTGTGGTGACGTGGTGCAAAGTCCGGTCGGTCATGCGAGGATCACTTAGGGCGGTAATGACGATCGGTCGGCCAGATGGTGGCCGCGATAAAAACTCGCCTTCACCACGGCCATAGTCACCATATAATACCGTCCGTCCATCCATCGTAACGCGTCTTCCCCCTTCTCTTTCCTTCCTCGTGGATCATTTACCTTTCCGTTCTATCTGTCGAGCTATTTTCCAGTGCCGCCGATCTCTCGCATCTGCTAGTCTGCTAGTTAGTTTTAAAAACACTTTCTTCGCAATATTTCACATTATTTTTATCGTATATTTCCTTACCGTAAGAAATTCACATTTATTAATTAGTGATAGTAATTTAAAATCTCTTTATTATTTAACTGTAAGTGAATATATTAAAGCTTTTAAATACAATGGACGTTAGAGAAGAAGTGTGTATTTTTCTAAAAAATGTAATATAATGAAATTATATAAAAGTAACAACGGTATTCGTTACTTTCTTACGTAAAAGATATATGACATTGGCATATTTATATGATGTAGATTATATTATACTAGATCAGAACACTTGGCTAAAATTGTTAAAAATAAAAATTCATTACATTACTAAGAAATAAAAATCCAAGAAACAAAAATGCATGGAGTGAAATTATTTACAATAGTGGTTAAAGCGAACATTTTTTTCTGACTTTTTGGAAGAAGCGTATCGATACCATAATCGGGAATGAAACCGCATGAGAACCACTGCGATACGGTTAATCGACACTTCATTCGACGAGATCGTTTTTGTCGCGTCCGCGAAACGGGACCGTTAATTTCTCGCTCCGCGCCGTGAGATTTAATTTCGTAATTTTACGAGCGGCACGTAAGAGATCGGCGCCTTCATCCTCTGACGAGAGAGATCGTGCCGATCCACATCGAAATAGGCATATCTCGATGAATCGAGGATACTGCAGCCGACTGACTAGCGCCCACGCTGGGTGGATCGGGTGTCGAACCGAGATCATCTGCGTAACACCCAATCTTTTTTTCTTTATACGGATAGAGCCGTCAGATCTTGCAATTGGTTCTCTTTTCTGATCGCGTTTGCGAACCAAGTGATTGCACGAGTGATGGCAACGCTGCTCGGGCGGGCGATTCGTTGAATGACAGAGAGGCAATGCGTGGAGAAGAGATCGGCCGGTCGATACATCAACGATAGGAGAGGAGCGCACCTCGCCCGCGCGTTCGATGACTCGGCCCGATCTGCCATCTAGATACCGTGCGCGATATCGCTGCGAGGAACTCTGAAAATCCGCGGGCGGATTCTCGTCGTGGCCGAGCTATATAATTTCAAAAGGCTCTCTCCCGGCGTCTACGGCGGGTGATTTATGTAGGACGCGTCGCGCCCGTTGCGGCATATAGAAACTGCCGTGGAGATGGCGAGGTGGAGCCGCCGCGCTGCGCAAGATCGTACTCCGGATAATCCTGTAAACTGCAGTATATTTCGCCTTTACAATCCACCGGCGCGCGGCGTTTCTCTCACGCCTGACACCGCGTCGCATTTTAATACTGTCTCGACAAAATCGCGCGAAATTTCTCACCGCGCAGTTTACTAACGGACCGCGGGTTCCTTACACCAATCGTGAAAATATGATCGTGAATCTGACGAATAACGAATAACGAATAACGAAGATTTACATGAAAATATGCTTAAAAATATTTTACGCAAATTATATATATGATTTCGTATATAAATGTTAGCTTTTATTAGAAAAAACATATATAAGTTTCTATAAAATCTTTCCATTATTACACGGAATAAAATTAACTACCGTGGCAAATCTGGTCGTAAAATATGAACATCTAACATTTTTTTGCTGCGAGAGCTATATTTTTAGCAATAGTAGCAAAACCTTTTTTAGCCATAGTTGCTAAAAATATAGCTCTCGCAGCAAAAAAATGTTAGTTGTCCATATTTTACGACTCCTTTTTCTCCGTGTATAATTGGAGATTATATAAAACATTAACATTTTAGAAACAATAACATGAGAAAAAATTCCATCTTCCCTTTAGCTTTAATTGTGTTTCATATCAATCAAGGATAAAATTTTAAACTAATTATCAAGGTACTTGATATCAAAAATATGAAATTTACTCGATAAAAACAATGTTTTGAGAAAATGTTCGTCACTGAAGCGATTTTCCGATAATGACCAGGCGTATATTTTGTTCATGCAGACACGTTTTCTGCTCAGCATCTGTAATTTCACCGTCTCGCTACGACGCGCATGCGAATGTGGAACCTGTGAAAACAACCCGCTCTGCATTCTCATTTTTCCTCGCCCGCCGCGTTATCAGTCTTGCTCGCGCACCGCACGGATCTCGTTCTTGCATAATATACGTGGCCTGCGTGGCCATTCGCGATTTTATGCCTTTGTCGTAGGAAACATTAGTAAACGCTCGATAAGGCGTTTGAATAAAGTATGGGCCATTCGTTTCGATATAGCGATATCAGATTTCTGTAAAGCATTTCGACGTCTATTCCGCCGATCGATTCGTGTCACGCGCAAAATCCGATCGTAATTTATCATTTCCGCACGTACTTAAAGCGATTGGAATGTTAAATAATGTTATTTGTTACACGTTCCTTTTTTCTTATCCAGTAATGCTTCCAACAATTTTAACTTTTAATATGAAAATGTTTTTTTATATATGTGTTTATAAATACATCATTATTATTATATCAGAGAGAATATTGAAAAATGAAAATGCTTATTATTTTTCGCGCTTCTTATTTTTACAAATATTCCATCAGATTTGTTATCCAACTTCTATTCCTGTTCTGCGATAGAAGAGAATTATGATTTACATGTAAAAAATAACGTCCTCGAGTCGAAGACGTTTCAACGCGGCCACTCGCTTGCAGGAATGCGGCGATCAAACACGGGAAGTGCGTACGCGGCGTGTGCGTGATGTTTCGACGAAAGAAAAAACCGCGCCGTCGCGAATTCGTATAATAAGCAAACCTCGCGTTTACGTACGTAATGACCGAGTAGCCAGTCGGCAGGCGCGCCTTCTCGCAGGAAGGAAAACCCATAAACACGCGCGATCGGCATGCAATGCCTCGATCGGCGTGTCCGGCCGGATTTTTTCCAATTTTTGTGCCACTGCCACCGCCACCGCCACCGCCACCGTCACCGCCACCGCCACCGATCGCGTTCCCGAATGGCGATTGTGACTATAGTCGTTAGATTGGCACCTACTCGCGAGACGGCCGCTTCTAATTATAATGATCGCCAAATGCGGTTACTGTTTGCATGGCCGCAGAGACGGTAGCGAAAAAAAGAGGCGGCGGCGGGCGGTTCGCATGCCGAGCGGCTCGTGAGCGGCTCTAATTTCTATCTTGGGCTTACGAGCGCGCACCCGTTTCTCTGTTTCCGTCGGCCGCGAGGTCGCTCGATATCATTAGAGCCACGGCATCGGCTGTCGACACGTTAATTAATTGCACCCGCCGCCCGTTCAGGCAGTTTTAATTGGTGACTCGGATCTTGCACGGCGCGTGCACTTGACTCTGCCTTCGCAACGTCGACGGAATACTCTCGCGAGCACGGAGAGAAGGATCTTTAAACTAGAAAGCGATAGACCAGCGGTTAAGTTTATTGGAAAGATACAGACGCCTCTAGACGTCAGAAGAACGATCGCGTGAAATGTTATACGTATAGAATTCTTGGATTTAATGAGATTGCATTTGGCACAACATTATAGACGATAGAAGCATAAGTTGCAATAATTTCCTCTTAAACATGATTTAAAAAATTTATACAAGATTCATTGAATAGTTGATATTTGAATTTATATACTTGTGGTTTGACTCTGTGATGTGATAATTCAAAATTATATTGTAGAGTACTGCCTGAGAATTTTAATACATAAATTCATTGCGATTTAAATGATCATAAGTTGGATCTTTTGCATGCGCTCGTATCAAGAACTCTGTTTCGTGCAAATAATATATTGAGAAAGTAAAAATAAATGATAATCGATAACTGGTTTTTGTAAAAAAAAATAATATTATTTCAAGTAAAAAAGCGATGTTAAATCTAATTTAATATCTTGCTTTAATATTAAAAAATCTTTCGTGATCATTATATCTATTATAACTATAATATACTTTAATATTTATATACGTTTTAGTAATCAATTCTCACACACACATACATGTACTTCAAACACACATATACATATTTTAATGCTTATAATTAATGTTTGAAGCGTTTGAAAAAAATAACTGAAATTGCCAGTAAATCTTGTTGGGTCCCCTTTAACATAAAACGGTAAAGAATTAAAGTTTATATCACGGCAGTCCGTTTAAAGCTGAAGTAAATTCTTTATGTGCCGTCCGATGCTTGGCAAATAGTCAGTATTTATTTGTAGACGCTACACAAATAATTCATATTATTGTACTAACGATAGACCATTAATATGAGGACCACGGATAACGTTCGAGAAAGCGAGAGCAAGGTAAGAGCACTCTCGCGCTCGGCACGCGACGTTCATTAAAGGCCTCAGGGTCGGTTGCTGCCGAGCGGGCCCTTTTTTTACCGGATACCTCGAACCTGCAGTGTCTCGGGCCGGTGCGATATCGCGCCTGGCCCCCCTTGTCTGAGCCGTTATTCGTCGGCGTCTCGTCGGGGGTGGTTAATTTACGTGTCGGCTAATTTACGCCGGCCACTCATCATCATGCGCCGGCTTATTACTACTCTCCTTCTCCTCGTTCATCTTTCTTCCGCTCCTATCTCTCCTCTATATCTCTTTCTCTATCTTGCATTCACGTGAATCCCTCGCGATCGCGCCTATGGCGCGGGTGGAAATACTCTCTGACGGTTAAGACGAAGTACACATGTCCCTCTCTTCATCATCTCTGACTACGCGCTCGTGTACCGTGACGATTGCATGCCACATGCGACCAAATTGTACTGCCGCGATTTCTCGCCTCACAGCACAACACGACTTTGTAAAATAAACGTATTTCAAGAGATTGTTAAATCCGAGATGAATGTTCAGAATCAAAATTCAAACGTTAAAGACTCCTTTGCATATAAAGATAAAGATAGCTTCTAGTTTACGTTTTACTTTTTTCCTGAAAATATTATGCCAGAACTTGATCGATTATAACATCAAAAACACTTATATTTTATCATTTTTTTATAATTTTATAATCTTACATGTATTTCTATTTTATGTGATCAATACTTGATAAACAAAAGATTTACAAAAACTTCTGAAATATATTTTAATATATATTTCGAAATAATTAAATTCCGACAAGCATGAGAAGATTGAGAAGTGTTATAATGTAAACAATATTAAATGTTATATTCATAAAGCACGTCTTAGCACTTCTCGATTTGGATCTTGTACGCGGGAAGTTCACGCGTATAATAAGAATTATAGCGGAAACCCATTTGCCAGCGACCACATATCCGGTAGTCCGTAATTCAACTCTCCACGAAAATGAGTCATCTTAGGTCCTTCGTACATTGGTCACTTCTTTCTTCCGCAATTTTTTATACTTTATAATTCGGTCCTATACGACTACGTGTGCACCTTTTTGGATACTGTAACATTCATCTATAACGTTTTTTAATTAATCTATAACGTTTTTTAATTAATACGGATAAGTATAGAAAATAGAAATTGAATTTGATATTTCTGTGATGAATAGAAAATCGTTAAACTTCAAAGTTATATAATTGAAACCAAATTATTGTAGATATACTAATTTGATAATAAGTTTCAAACTAGAACGCTTGTTATAAACTTTTCTTTAATTTTTCTTAATCTACGATTTCTTCGAGTGAGCATTATTCTGGATTTATAAATAATGGATTTATAAAAAATTTATAAATGATATGATAAATAACTCCGAATAGAAAAAAAATCACAGCGATCATAGAGTAATGACAACATCAAGGATCGAGATACGGAAATTGCGCGCGATCGAAAAAGAGCAAGCACCTTTAGGTCCGACGCAGACTGCCGGTTTACGTGATCGCGTGCAAACTGCAGTACGGGACAGGACGGCAAGTAGAAGGGAACGAGGGAGGTCGATGATATTTGCATACGGGAGATCGCGAGTCCGCCGCGAATGTTTACGATATCCGCATAATGAGAGCGTGGGTGTTTCTATTAAGGCATACGGCCTATACCTGCCAGCTAAAGAGACCCGACCTATCCGAGGCTGATCTCTCTCTGAGAGAACTCACATTCACGCACGTGCGAGCGTGTGTACACGCGTATATAACGACCACAGCTCGAAGGAGACCTTATGCTTGACACCGAGAACTTAGAATCTGCTTGTGCATCTGAGTGCATCGCTCTGTGGAACTTTCTTCCAAGTGCCACTCGTTCCTCTGATTCCTTCTTTTCCTCCGCATCTAATCTCGTCGAAACGATTCCTTTTTAACCGAATAAACGAACAAACACCCACGCGCCACGAATAAATAATTGAGCTGCGTTCGACGTTGAGATATCTCGACTTCGTTGAGATCGACATTGTCGGTCTCAAGAATTTTCCTCGCTCCGTAGAATTTATCTAGAATTCTGCATTGCGGATTCTGCGATGCCTCGAAAAGAATATGGATTACTCCATAGATTTTCGTTTCTCTTTAACAAGAAAACAATTTTATCAAAATATGTTATTTACAGCTGTTTCATACGAAGTCCACTATGTAGATAATCTAAACAATTACAGATTAATTGTAAAATCCATAATAGTTTTCTAATAAAAGTTTTCAAAAATTCAAACAACAGAACAATGATTTTTATAAATTTAAATTGAGTATTGTCGAAAAAATATTTTCTATAAATAATTTTTATACTTTTCATATGTCTGATGAATGACTCTTATCTATCTTCACTTTCTTTGAGTCCAAGCTCTGTGTAAATGAGTCTCTAGATTTCGCGTGCCTGATTTCCATGTAAATTATTGCACGGACAATCGTCGGTTTCGCGCGACGAAGCGTAAAATATGTTCAACGAGCGTTGGACGAAGAGCCCAAGAGACTACTAGGAGATGTCTCTGTCGTTTGGCGAATGCGATTGCGTGCAGCTACGCGAAACGACAAAACGAGACAGGCCTAAGGAATCGCCCACGCCTTGTACGCTGTCGTCTGCCAGCCTCGAATTAACCCGCAATTACACGATAACGTCCGCCATACGAATGCCGTGGTTGGGATAGATTGTAACAGCCGTTACGACCGAATGCATTTACGCGTGTATACGCGCCGCACTACAGGGCTGGCTTATTATCAATTTTAGAGGATCTGTTAACTTACGACGTCGGAAAATTATATTTAAAATTTTTGAAAGATATTATAATTCTAATGTCAGATCATAAAAGATCATTAATTTCATTACTTTATAAAACCAAATTTTAATGAATTACTATTTCATATCCCGAGATTAAATTACTGTATTAAGTAAAGGTTATGTACAAATTATATTACTATATTATATTTCAGAAATGTGTGAAGTAAAATCGATTATTTTAATATCCTTTTGTCCTTTCTAATTTTATATATATGCGTTTTATAAATTCCTCACAAAATCATCCTCGCGCAAATCAACGAGAAATGCTATCTCATGAAATGCATACAATTTTAATTATAACGTCTTTTTTTAATTAGTCGATTATTTTCACGTCTGATCACACATCGCCTATCTTATCGATAATCGTCGTGCTAATGATCGCAATTTACTATACACGAAACCATCTCGTGAACGACGTTGTAATTCTCAGCGTATCATCAAAAATGTAGAATCGACCGTTGGCTCGTAAACTTTTCCTTCTTATCGCTTTTATCAGATATTATCGTTAAAGCTAAAGTGTAATTACTACGATAAACGCCAGTTCGTTCATACACGTGTGGTTAAACTTTGTCAGTTCGACATAATAATTGCATCCCGCTCGCGGAAAGTATTACAGCTGTGTAATAACGTCTACCTCTCTTGTCAAATTCCTGGCAAATTTTCTACTCGTTATTATTGCATTTTTCCGGTTTGAGGGGCCTCCGTGACCGTATATGAACGAATACTGCGCTACATTTTGGAACCTGCTGCAGTTCTGCTGCACTGCAGTGCTATGACACTTTCGATGCGGCATCGGGACAGCGCGCATACCACACCGTACCTTGCATCTGAACTGTTTCGGATCGAAATACGCGTGCCGAGAAGAACCCATTTGAAGCGGGTTATTATCAAAAGATGAAAGTTTTCAGTCATTACCTTATTTTAAAGTTTAACTATTTGTAGGTTACATAATTTATTTTCTTATACGTCTATATAAACATGATACATTATATTGCAGTTGTTAATAATAGACATATCTTAAAAAATCAGCGCACCGTACCGTTTATATCACCTGAAGTTTAATTGCAACTACATATATTTAATATTTCGAATTATAATATACATTATTGATAAATATAATTATCTACTAAAGTATTCCTTTATGTTATTAAATATTATTATATTAGAATGAAGCATTTTCTATGAAAATGAAGCTTTAGATTCTTTTTAGGTCTATGTAATTATATACAATTTATTAGACTTATTTTTTAACAGAAGAAAAATTAAAAAGACCCATTTTATAACTTATTTCGTCATGCGTTTGTTTTCAATCCCATCATCAAATATTCACGATAGTTAGGATTTATGTCTGTGTAATCAGACAGTGAGATACTTTCCCCTGATTGTTATAAGGATATTCAAGTGCCGCTCTCGGAGCGGGTTATGTGTGTTTTTATGCGCGTGCTCGTAAAGAATCAATGTTACTCGATTTTACGCGTAGCTGATATTAAATTTTTATTATTTTCCACTCGCATTGCGTTCTATTCGCGGATCATTTTATGTAATTCGGTAGCAAGTTGCGCTTTTGATATTTACGGCCCGCGGTGCGTACCATAATGACATGCGATAAATCGCGCGCACTATTATAAACGGTGCTGTTCATATTGCGTTGTCAATGATATGAGTTCGCGGAATACTTTAGCGCCGTGACGCAAGGGAATCGATTGCGGACAATACGGATAGCGAACAGGAGCAAATGTTAAACGAATTGACTATTTATTTGTCGATTCGGACGTCACCGCATCGTATTGCCATCATCACGGATGTGTATTCTAAATTATCGCAATGTATGCCCACACAGGCTCGGCCATTTTCACTTCGTTATACGTTCAAATCGTCGCAATAATCTAAGTACATGCATCTATTCATGCAAAGTTTAATTTGATAAATTATAATTTGCATCCTCTTGGCTCGATCGCAATTCATCTCATTCAACAAACTGCCGCACTTCGCGATAACCAAGTTAAATATGTACTGCGATTTACCATGGCACTCTATTTTCAAAAACGAAAATTGCTCTGCTTTAGAATAAGAAGATTCAATTTTACTTCTTCGAAATTTTACTTTTCCGAAATATATTTTACACATATTAAATATTATAAATGTTAAAAATCATATAATAGTTTCTTCGATATTCTCTTTGGAAAAATCCGTTATTCAAAATAAGGTCGAGTGTTCTGAAATATTCTGTATGCACATGTAAGCTTTTTCAGGTGCGATGCGGCTCTCTTTGGTTTTCGTCGAGAGAGCGCTAGGTCGTTAATGATTACCGCCCAGTTTTACGCTGGCCCGTAAGGCGCCGACATACGCGTCACGTCTCTCTTTCTCTCTCTCTCTCTCTCGTGTATGTGGCGTGGCGTGCAAGGTGCAAACCGTAAAAAGCCAACGACGTCGACCGACGAACGACGGCAAGCAAAGTCGCGCGAGAGTTTAATTACCAGTGCGCGCCTCTCTTTCTCCCTCTTTCTCTCGGCACTTGGAGAGGGTCTCGGGACCGCGGGACCGACTGACTAACGACTCGACGATCTTCGCGGCCGCGGAGATCCCTCGGCGGATAACGATAATTTCAGGAGCGTATTTTCAAACTGCCTCGTTTGACTCTCCTCTCTCCTCTCTTCGATCGCTGTCGCCGTCTCCCTTTCGCAAACGGATCGGCTCGGCAATCGGAACGAAGAGAAATAATATCGTTTCGCGGGAATGGGTTGGCATTTGCAGCGGCATTTAAATATATCTAGAATCTGCACCCTCAGGAAGTGAAATGAAAGAATATCGAGCGTTTACGTACCGTAATGGGATGCGCGGGTTTTGCGGCGGCGGCCAGGTGCATGGAGACGCATGCCGTGGAATAAAATGCGAGCGGCGCCGGGAAAACGCGACCGAATGAGAAGCCGGGATAATCGGATTATGCGCCCGTCGAAATGAACTCGCCTTAATGTCGACAGAACAGCGTGACATCGCAATACGTTTCGGTTGACTGAAAGATCGCAGAGTGTAATGGAGAGTTTGATGGGGGCATTTCGGAACTATGACAAGTAAATAACGGAAGTATATCGTATTTTTGATACCTTTCTCAAGCTTCATAAAAATATCGTTATTTGGAATGACTGGAATGGTAAAAATAAAGAGTTGTTAATACAATTATATTAGAGATCAAATATATATCTACTTTTTAAAAATTTGATTTATCTTGAAGTCTACTAGTCTTCAGGGCAAATTTCCAAAAATCTACAGATGCTAAAAAGTAATTTATCTATGCATGGCGATGAAATAACTTTTACAAAAATGCGGTATTTTCAACCTATACTGAATTATAATGCATTTACACGTGGCGTAAAAAGAAACAATTGAACTAGAAATCCTTATAGTAAAAAATGATTATGTGCGCGAGAATAAAATGCAGATAGATATCTATATATATACCTGTTTTTCCTTTTTCATTTGCTTAACATATCTATATATGGCACAATCCATTAAAATGAAGAATACGGAATTAATGTCTTATTCAATAATGCATGATGCTGGATATCGCCATTTCAGCGTAAACAAGTGGAATCAGAGGAAACGGGGCGTTATCACATCGGCAAATTGTCCCGAAGGCGGTGTGATTCAGCGAATTCTAGCCCGTCCCCTTATATAGAGACGAGGGCGATCGATTACACGCCAATCGGATCGATGGATCGCGCTAACTAGATCGTAAGAGTCGAGGACGACGATGCTCTATACCTGCCTATGAGCGCCAAGTCCCGCCTCGCCATCGCAGACGCAAAAACCGCGTCTCAGGCTGACATCTTTTCGTGGAAGTTATCTAATGGAGGAGACTCTTGGCGACTCTCCGGTATCGCGATGCTCTCTATAAAGCGAAACCACGGAGGTTACTTTTATAATAAATGCATGCCGAATCTCTTGAAAAAGCTACATTGAGACTTTACGTGATCTTTCTATCTATCTGCATGCAAATTATATATGTATAAAATTATAAACATACAATAAGATATATCGTTGAACGTTTTAAAGATCTTTCTCTACAAATTATGTACCTATATCTTTTTACGTCGCCAAATTGCTTTTTTTCGAACAAGGATCAGAATATGTATGACGAGCCTACCTCGTTTCCGTCAAAAAGTAGAATCAAAGCCTCCGCAAAGTCGAGCGCAATCTTGCTACACTTTATATGCGTCGCGTCGTATATATACACGAAACAAAAAAAGAGACATGCCATAGCGGCGTGTTAGCATCTTCGTTAGGAAAAAAGATGAGCCGACAAGGATCGAGGAAGACGCAGAGAAAGATAAACGATCGCGCGCGCGCCTCGTTCGTCTCGTAAAACTTTAAATCAGTCTAGTTGGCCTGTCAGTCGTGCCATGAATACGCACACACTATATCTGCGCGGTGCACAAATTGCCACGCATTTAATTACTGTCCAATATCCAGCGGGGGGCCATTAATCACCCTCTCGATAACCCGTAATTTTCCGCCGACGATAAAATCTGTCGCGCGACGGACGCTCACTCGAGCTAGCGACTTCTTTGCATCGTAGAGAGACCGCATCAGGGGAAATGCTCTGCGGAGGGAAGAAAGACGGAGAAAGGAAGAGATAGATGGAGAGAGAGAAAGAGGCGGAGAAAAAAGAAACAGAATGAGGAAAGACGCATTGCTTCTGCAACTCGTTCCGCGGAAAAGTGTGTGCTTGGCGGAACGAGTCCTCCGCTGCTCGTAGGCTTGATATACGTTGTCAATCTCCTAGACGAGCCACCGGCTGGTGTGCTTCAGATAGGCCTAATGGTTAACGAACGTTCATTCGTCGAGACAGATCGTCGACCTTCGATCGCCGGCCGTCTCGATTCCTCTAATTCTTTTTGCGGGCCTCGCCCTCGCGGGAAGATACGCTCGGATGGTCGCAGCTTCACTACCTCGTAGCCTATATAGATACCAACCACCGGCTTCCCTTCGGTAGCCCGTCTGGTTTTTTGGTAGCAGTTCGCCAGAGTCCTACCGCCACCGCGGCGAGCCTGTCTGCCTTAAGGCCGCTCTTCCTTTCCGAAGCAGGAACGCCGGATGGACAGCCAATAGCGAAAGGCGCGAGTCACGTTCACATTTATATAACACACACGCGTAACTACATTTGTTTTTATATATTTTTTTACAAAGACGACATTGTTTTTAATAACACCTTATGCTATTTCTTTTTTAGATCGTATCTATCTAATTACATCTTAATTAATCGTTTAGGTAAATGAAAATGATGATTAATAATGCATCAAATCGTATTAAAAGACGCTATATCAATTGCGATTATCGAATGCAACTTGTAACTACAAACGTTTGGAATGTTGATACGATTAAAACACAAAACTTTTATAAAATTCTAAGATAAAAATTCATTTTTAAATGTCACATTTTTTTATGTTGCGTCTATTAGAGTGTAAAACGCCAAAGAGCATTCTGACAAAGAAAATTATTTTTTAAGGAAATGAAAATGTTTTTTGTATGTATCTATGTCTTCAAGAAATAGTGAGCATAAACTCGCGCGCTAATCGTACCCATCACTGCCGTGGCGCAGTGGCCAGTATATGGGCAGATCGTGCAGGAGAGAAAGATCAAGCGCTCCACCCACGCCCACGTCTCAACCTGTTCTGTTTCTCCCGTCGAGCCACGGTTACAGGTGCCTGCTCGAGGGCATTCCTGCTGGAATTCTTCACCGATGATCGTCCGCTCCGTTTTCTTGCAAACTCATATCCTCGAATCATCACATGTGTATCAAATCGTAGATAGCAACATCTTTACTACTTCTCTTTCTCGATACGAATATTTTGCTTATATCGAACTGAATGCAATTTATATTTTTCTTTTCGCAAAGAAAATTATTATTAATTTTTATGAATATTTTGTTGTATACTTTTAAAAAATCAATACTGTCATATTTTTCATATATCTTAAAATTTTTGTATCGTTAGATTAGCACTTGAGAGCCTTAATCTAAATTTTTTAATCATCAAGGGAACACTTCTTAAATATCATATGGAATAAAATTATTTTTGATGTGCATTTTGTTAGCTTAAGATAATTTCATTAAACGGAAAAGAATAAGAGAAATAAAGAGAGTAATGAAATATCGCAGCAAACTCTCTAGAAGGGTACTCCTCGATCCTGAGCGAAGGCAAAAAGGAAAAAATCAAGGTGGTGGGAAGGTAGCGAGTAAGTACGCCCACACCGTCCTCTTTAGGGGACCTGTTCTCGACATTTACGTTCTGATATCTTTTCACTTCGTTTACGAGTCCCCTTTACGTTTTACGACCGATCATCGAGACCCTTTCTCTCCGCGAATGAAGGCGGAGAAGGGTAGGACAAGTGGCGGCGCCGAGAAGAATAAAAGAATAACCACTGTAGTAAAGAAGAAAGGACCGAAGCGCCTCGAGCACCGTCAAACAAGATTCATTACGGATCTTCTCTAATCGAAGCGCTATTCTATGACATGAATGTTCAGATCTATTATCTATCCTCTTTTGATTGATGCGGTTTTGTAATCAAGCCATGCAAGTATCAATCTATGAATTGACAGCATAAATATAACTTTTGTTAAGAAGACATCTAACCAAACACTTTATTCAAGAACAACCTCCCGCTAGGAACGCGCGTTCTTTTCTGTGACGCCACTACATGTCCTGCAAAAGTGTCATCTAGCTAATAAAAACAATCACTAGCCAACATGTTAATATTCATCCTGTCTCTTTAAGAGAACAGCATAACAAGACTTTCGAATGCGCATAAAGCAGTTTTTTTTGTGCGACAAAGGCGCGACAGCGACGAGTCCTTATTCTAGAATCCCGAGAATGCCCCGGTGGTGCAAAGTTGAAGGACGCACGTGGATTGAAATAAATCGCAGATTCAGCCGCATTAAGTCACTTAAGCGACGTCATTTAAGCGACTATCGAAGTCCGCCTCTCGCTGCCGCGATGGGACTGTGGCCAGGAATTCGCATGTTTCTCCATGAACGGATTTCTCGGTATTCATCGGAGGTAAGCGGGGCTGGCCGCGAAGATCGGTCTCGAAACGGCGCACTACGCACGTACGCGTCGGTATGCAGCACGCTGGAGCCGCTGGAAAACCGTTGGACAATTCTCCACATCCGCGTCCGCGACGCGACATACCGCGTTTTTCCAGGAAGCTGAGTAGAATCTTTATTCTACGATCGTGACGTGCTATCGAGACCGACGGCAGACTTGCAATTGAGATTATGCACGCACACGTGGCGCCAAGATACCGTCACATCGGGTGCCATCGTATGTATTGGTTTTAAAAAGATACCTTGTAGTTTGATTTCTCATATTCAATTATGTATTTAGTCTGCAAAACTGGAAGATCCTAAAAATCTGATTTTAATTTATTTTGCTCTCCTCTTAGTTTCATTTAATATGTATAAACACTTACAGAAAATTAATCGATTATTTTAATCTAATATGTCTCTCTTTTAACGCCGTTGGTTAACGAAAACGAAATCCTAAAGTTCATCATAAATTTTACCGAGATTGGATAACGTCGCATCATAAGTAGTTATTTACATCATGTTTGATTTTTAGAATTTTATAAGCTTTTTATCTGTAAAAGAGCCGCAAGTAAGAAGAACCGCCGGTAATGGAGTCCCCAGAGTTAATTTTTTTAAAGTGCTGCACACATGAACAATAGAAATTCGCCCACGCCGTCAAAAAATCGCGGTGTTAAATGCCAGTCATCGGTAGTCTGTTCGTTGATTCACGTGCTCGTGCTCGCGCGATTT
This sequence comes from Temnothorax nylanderi, assembly GCF_030848795.1. Classification (NCBI taxonomy): domain Eukaryota; kingdom Metazoa; phylum Arthropoda; class Insecta; order Hymenoptera; family Formicidae; genus Temnothorax; species Temnothorax nylanderi. The sequence continues at coordinate 844,751 of NW_027249064.1, read as the reverse complement.
AAATTTCAAATATTCAGCAGATACGTCTCTCAAGTTACATCGCGCGGTCTTATGACAAAGTGACGTTGTCACATCGAACAAGACGAACAGTGTGGTCCACACACATACATTTACATGGTGGATTAAAATAAATATTTTAAAAATCCCACACGACTCTTCGTCTATATTCGTTTCGTGGGAATTGGGTCCCCGTCGAAAATTCTGTATTCTACCAAGAGAACGCAGCGTATCATTATTCATCAGTCACTTCGTGAATCGTCAAAAATACGCAATTTTCTACACTTTCAGAAACGCGCAATAATGTTTTAATAGATATTCAATTAATTATTAACCCATGACAAATCTCTTCCGTTTCTAATTAATTTCCTTAGTAACGACCGTGTTTCAATAAATGATGATGCCGCTTGTTTACAAAGTGGGCAAGATTCTTTTATCGAGAACGTTAAAAAAAGTTCCGTTAGTCGTGGAGTGGTCGAAACGGGGCTGTATCGCGATAATCGGTACGGGATCGAGCGCGATCTCGTCGAGAGGCGATCGTCTCTCGGCTTTTAATGGCGGCCACGGCACTAATGACAAATGATCGGTCGATATCGCGGCGCAAAAACGTGACGAATATTCTAATCGCGTCTTGTTACGACGACTTGGCGCTTTTTCGTCGTCTCCCCCATTCTCCAGAAGACCTCCGTTACCTAGATTGCCATTCGTTCTAAGACGAGTCACGCGCAGTCCACACCTGTTGGTCTTGCACGTCAATACCTGTTCTTTTGGGATTGGTAAGATGGCAAGATTATATGCAAACGGTCATTCACACTGATATTTCATTGTTCTCGCGATTAATATAATAATTATATTTAACGTTTTGTAAAAGAATTAATTTTCGACACTTTTTATTTTTGATGTTGCTCACGTTAACCTATTTGCTTTTAACATAAATCGCATTTCATGACAGAGAACCGATGCACAAGACCGATGTCTTATTTTATAATATTTATGTGTTAAACTCTGTATGGTACTATGAACAAATTTTTCAAAAGTCATATAATAAAGTCTATTCTTGCTGGTCTATTTTAATAGACATACTAAGTTTTGTACTTTTGTAATATTTCTTTTTAATTTATTAAATTTTGCGCTTAAAATAGCAAAAATATATGAACGCCTATAAATTTTGAATTATTTGTTATAATTAATAATATTATTTGCATTACGTGATCATATTAAACATGAATTGATCGAAGTTTATGTCTCTCGGAATATTATCATTAACCACGTTTCATTTACAAGTAGCGCTATCATAAATTCATATATTATTACGAAGTCATAGTTTATTAGCACCTGCGAATCTAAACCTCGCCCGTATAAATGTCACCACGATATGTCAATTACTATCATTAGCAAGCTAGCGTTGTTAACAACAACGTTGCGCCAGCAAAATACCATCTAATTCAATGGCGCTCAAATCTCAAAGTATAATAACATATAATTGGAAGTTATTTCTCTGAAAATTAATTTGCGTTCAAGTGAAATTATATATCTTGTGAAACTCAAGCCCGAGTCACATACTCTGAATAATTTCTAACATAAATTGGAAAAAAGATCACGACCGAAGCAAGTAAAGTAATATATCTATATAAACCTTAGCGTAGACATATATCAACATAACAAGGCATAATTCAACGATTAAACAGATTATCGAAATAATAATTAAGCAAATGCACATGTGCGATAATTTAATCTATAAACGTCACCGCACACTTGTTCATTATTGGTTCAGTGCTATTCAAGTACTGTTTAAAAGCTAAATTAAAAAATTTATTTAAACTCGTGTAGATAACATGAGCATCTTCGAATAACATCATTATCTTTTAATTGTTTCAGGACGAGGTGGGTGGTAGTACGGTGGTAGCCGAGGGTGTCGTAGGTGGCATAAGGGGCCCAGGCGGCGGGTGCCGCGCATCCTCGATGACGATGGCCGAGAGCGCCGTGGAGGACGCCGCAGCCGCGCCCCCGGGCCCGGCCAAGCCGCCACCACCCTCCTGTACAAACAACAACACCCTCGCGGCGACGGCCAACCGCAACCACCGGAACCCCCGCAAGAAACGAAGACGGTTGGAACAAGTAGTGGACACATTGCAGGCCCATCGCAGTTCACCATCCGAAGGCGAGGTGTTGAAGTTCGAAGGCAGCGGTCCCGTGTCCGAGGAGGAAGATGTCTTCGGCTCGCCCAGATCGTCGTCCTCGCGATCCGCTGTGGATACCACCGCCGTGATTGGCCAACTACCATTGAGGTTAAAAGATGCGGAAGCAGTGATGTCAACCGAAGAGGAGTTCAACGAGATCAGTCAGCAGTATCACCATCATCCCCACCGACCATACCGCTATTCGTATCATCAACATCACCATCATCGACATCGTTACTCGCCCTATCAGAACAACCACCGATTGTCGGCGACCAAGTACTCGGACTGTATGTGCAGCCAGTGCTCGCAGTCGCTGGCTGCGTCGGCAGCGATGATGTCGGCGACCTCTCTGCAGACACCGCTGTCGCGAACCAGCTTCACGTACAGCAGTATATGCGGCACGTATAGCATATTCGAGCAGTACATGCATACCAAGTACCTGTCGTCGTCAGGCGACACCTTCCGCGGACGCAGTCACTCCGATTCAGATGTTGTACCCAAGTGGGACGAAACGCGGGTACCAGCCGCGACCACTTCCTTTTCCTCTGTCGTCAATCATCCTCCGCGAAGTAGCTCTCTCGAGAGTGATGGTACAAGTCCTCAAGAATCGCCGTTGGATCTCTCTATGAAGAATCTGATGCTACAGTCCACCGCGGCTGCTTCGGCAGCCTCCAGCAGGTCACCGTCTCTTCAGCTGCTACCGTCTGGCATCGTAACGCGGGGTTCCGTCAGCGTGCCCGTAGTCAGGGGCGATGTCGCATCACCCACGACAAAAGAAAGCGTTGCAGTACGGTATAATTTGGAGGTTCTACCCGTCGTTGAGGAAATGGCGCCGGGCGCGGACGTGGCTTACGTCTGTCCAGAGTGCGGACAGATGTTCAGTCTGCATGATCGTCTGGCAAAGCACATGGCATCCAGACATCGTCGACAAGGTCTCCATGATGCCTCGGCGAAAGCATACCTCTGCGACGTGTGTCAAAGGAGTTTTGCGAGGTCAGACATGTTAACTAGGCATATGAGACTGCACACCGGCGTCAAACCGTACACATGCCGGACTTGCCGACAGGTGTTCAGCAGATCTGATCACCTCAGCACCCACCAACGAACCCATACCGGCGAGAAGCCGTATAAGTGCCCGCAGTGTGCCTATGCAGCCTGTCGCAGGGATATGATCACCAGGCATCTGAAAACCCACAATCGGTGCGCGGACGGTCCTATCCCCAAGACCGAACCCGGTCTACTCGCTGGTGAGGAATGTCCCACTTTCGACCAAAACGTGACAGGGACGCCATCGACGGTTATTAAAGCTGAATGACAACGATCGGTCGGATGACCCTGGCTGCACTCTAGCTCCAGGTCTCAGCGAGGACATCGCGATAGGATCGATCGAGGATCCTCAGGAACCTTCGCGGGTCGATCAGGACTTCGTGGGAACATGTTGAGAGAGCGAAATCACCGCTCGACAACCTTCATGAAAATATCCAAGCGTTAGAAAAAAATCGATACTTGAAGAGATCGCGATCTTGATGGAATAAGAGAATCGGCGAGAGGCAAGATTTGTTTTGTTGTCGTAATTCGATTTCGCAAGAATTCCGACGGACACTAATCAGAGTCTGTGATCGAGCTTGAACTTCTGAGACGACTATTTTGGAAGAGATTGCAGCTAGACGCGTTAATTTCATTCTTTCGCTGCACTTTGAAGTTCCTACAGAAAAGTTTATAATATAACCACATCAATAGATTTAAAGAATTTGTTAATAGATTTATGCAAATCTAACGATTATTTCTTCTCTTTTCTTTTTCATTTATGATATTAAAAAAATTGGAAAATACATTAACAGTGTGCATGTAACTTTTTCTACAAATTAATTTTTTTTTGCTTCAAAATTATTGCAACGTTTTGCAATCTTTTACTATATTTGCAAACTTGAAATCTCCCTTATGCACTCTGCTCAGCGAAAGAGTTAAATTCGCAGTCGAAAGCAGCATGGAGAGCTGAATGATAAAAATGAACTTCGCTCCCGTGAGTATTATATTGTATTTATCAAAAAATAAATTATTTTTTGTTTAACGATTTTTTTTACGGATTGCCTAAAAATTATCATCTTTCACGCGTCACACGCGATCGCGCGCGTTAACAGCGAACAATGCCGAACAGTATTATCGTACTTCTTCGCCCTCCGCATCTGATTCTGTTTCCGCGATTCGAGTTTTATTCTTCCTAATGTTTCATCGCGACACACAATATCGTGACTACAACTTCGGCCAAGGAACAGTCCGAGAGTAATCTATTTGCATGCGTAATAAATTATTAATTTATCAATAAACTTATTCCTCGTCTCATTTGCAATTATTATTTGCATTACATATATCTTTATGTATATTCTAATAATGTTTTCAAAATTTAGAAATTTTCTTAAAGCTTAATCTTATTTTTTTTTTAAGATCTTATTTGGTTATCAACTGTATCGATTGCTGTTCTCGGAGATTTCTTGATTGTCATGGGAAAGATACAGCACCTAACCAATTGCTCTCTTTGTACATCTTTCGCTTTTTCGTTCTCGAGTATAAAATTGAGACACACACAAGCTGAAAATAAAGCATTCCTGCTCGGCCGCACAAGTGCACGGAGGTACATGAAAGCGGTGCTTAAAGGCTCAGCGTTAGAATCGAATCGTGTTTTTATCGTGCTCGTAAAACGACCACGTGTCCAATAATACTGTATGTACATAATCAATCACATCGCGCGTCATTTCTTCGCGAAAGACTTTCCTAATCTTTAACATTAACTGTAGAGAAATCTGGAACGTAGCCAGTCGGCGACGCGAACATACGTGCCAAATTTTAGATGAATATTTCGGACACGCGATTAACACACGCATCAACCCCAGTAAATTGTATGTCGAGGTTTAATGAAATCTTTCTTATTTTTTATATAAATTCTTTAACTAAAAGATAAATCGAAACGTAAATCGTTGTCCAGAATTTAATATGATTTAAAATCATATTAAATTAATCGAAGATACAACAAAAGATTATATAAAAGATTATAAAAAAGATTCATTAGACCTCAGTGAGCAGTTAGAGTTATCCTGTTTAGAACATATCTGTCGGTCGAGCGCGATTTGCGGAACGGAGAAAAACTATTGGTGACGAGAGAACAATCTCGTCAACAATCTCAAAAGAAGGCGAGACAGAATCAAATCAATCAACGAGATAATTTCTCTGATTGAAAGTTTATTTACCGCCAATATTTTTCTCATGTGTCCATATCTATAAATAGCGAGTCGCCATTGGTAACCTCGTCGATTCGCCCGAAACCTGCTCAAGTTGTTGTTACTTGAAAACTTGTTAAGTCGACTTTCTATAGAAGTCGAAAAAAGCAAAAACAGTGATGTATTGATAGTTATAAATGTAATCGTGATCATTGTTTTGCGATGGACATTTTGTTAATGCGGAGTCGGGAAATCACGCGATCGCAAGAATAAGGACAATGTGAAAAAGAAATAAACATATTCGTACCTGCAGAAAGAGAGAGAGAGAGAGAGAGAGAGAGAGAGAGGAGAGAGAGAGAAAAAAATAATGTTAAAGCATAATAAAGCGTATAGAAATAACGTTAATTAGTGAGTAATATTATTGACACTATTATTGCGTTTTATTATTGTAACTATTACGATTATTAATTATTCGCGCCGCCGCACACCGGTAAGGAGATAAAATATTTTTTTATACAATGCACTTGAAGTATGTGACTTCGCGAAAGGCTTCGAATACGTGAACGCGCGAAGTTCAGTTTGAAAGTTGTTCTCACCTCGAAATTAATGCTAATTAAGTAATGTCGAACGTCACGAGAAATGATAACGTCGGCGTCAGTTCGTTACGTTATCGAGGAACGAACATTCAAATTGACAAGATCGATACGGTCTCTTCGAATTTTTTTAACGTTTTCTTGTAGAAGCTAAGTAAATAAGTATGCGCGGAACAGCGGTCGTTGCGGCGCGATTAATCGAAACTGGTTGTGGTGCTTAAGCGAAAAAGGGCGAATCCGACAGGTATCTTTGCGCTGTGAATCGACGAAGACAATCTAAAAGTATACTCAAGAAATGATCTCCGTACGGATAAGGTAGCCAGGCCGAGTAAATGGCGGATTGAATCTGGTAATGTTGCTCTAATAGATCTACAGATTTTTAAAAAAGTACTTTATGCATTATTTACCAATATTTCTCTCACATATCGTAAAAATGTATAAGATCTAGAGAAAAATTACAGAGAAAACAAAAGTAAATATGATAAAACGTCGAAAATAAAGATTTAAATAAGTGCATAGTAGATATTATGCACTTATTCTACAAGAGTATCCTAAGAGATACTCTTATGTTGAAATACATTAAACGAAATTTCGTCTCGCTGTTTGCTCGGTACCGCGAATAAGTTCGTCTCTCGTTTCGGAAACGTCAATTCCATATAGTTTTACGATAGTCATATGGTGACTCGTTGAGCAGCACGCGCCGACATAATACTCGAGCTTACTCAGCCTCGATCGTTTTGTCCTTAATCCTTATCCTATACGTATGTATATTTGTGTACTTCCGATGTATCTCCTATTCCTCGTCGAAAGAAAAGTAAAAGTATCAATACGCGCTGATATACGCGTGGCACGCGCAATGCGTGATACGCGCATAGGTATATCTCTGTATTTTTGTATATCGAGATTTTTTCTAATTACCTATCTACCGATTAAGCGTTTTCAGAGGACGAGTAAGTAGCTATTGAGGAGAAAGTATTGTTGCTCTCTGCTTGCCATTTTACTTGCCCCCTTGATCGAACAATTGCTTGCGGTGTTTATCGTATGGTGCGACGCGCGCGAGGGAGGATCGTCGAGTCGAAGGACACTCGTTTCGTTTTTTAATCGATAATAGTTGAAATACATGTGCGGCCATGCGACCGGCTACCGTTCTAAAATAAAATCAAACGTATTTTTTGCTAATTGCTTCCTTTTAACTTATAAATTAATTAATTACGAAACTAAAAATACTTCAGGATTATAAACAAAAAAATATACATCTCAATATGTGATGTGCGATTAATTTTCAAGTGCAATCGAGTCTTTGACGCGTTCCAACGTTCTTTTTTTGTTTCTTTTGTCATATTTCCTTTGCGTGATTATTAAAACGAGAGCATCGAGACCTCTTGACGTTATCCCTCGCACCAATTCAGCCTTAAACTGACAGAATCTCTTGCGTAATAAGTCTGTAGTAACTTAAGTAAGAAAAGACGTGAGAAAAGAACAAAACACGTTCGCGTCTTCGGGCAGTTAAGCGATCGCCGTGCCAGACCTGTTCTTGTAATTATTAACAAGTATATATAGCCATTCGTATGATTATTATTATTTCTATTATTAATATTATTAATTATTATTAATATTATTATTATCTCTAGTTACGTTGTTAAGTGATTAATCATGTTTATGCTTCTATTATTTATTTTGTTATCCCGTTCATGAGTCAAGCTTTCTATTCTCCTCTCTTGTCTTTCCTCATTATCTCCATTCTTTTCTTCCCCATCCTATTATATAATTTTCCGTTTTACTTATCTCCATTTGATTCATTTATCCTTTACCGTCATCGAATCGGAAGAAGGGAGAGAGAGTTCAACTTAAACGAAAAAAATTTATGGCAATGTCTTATAATTTATAATAAATATTTAACACATTTTCAACTTGAATAAGACAAAACATATTTTGAATCTCAAACTCACCTCCCTTTTCTCCGACTTACATGGCACAAAAGAGCTTGTCTCCGAAGAGATTTTGATCTCCAATTCCCAAACAAAAGCATATCTTTTGTAACGATAAAATGCTGATGAAAATTTGTATAAATGATTGATGATGATTGTGTACGTTAATTTATAAATTATGTTGTGTTTACGATTCGTGCCAGAATGGAAAAAATATAATTTTTCAACGAATCATCTCCGTACTTCGTCATTTTCACCCATATGTTTCCCATTATATTTTGTTATTCTATACATTTCTATATTTTTTCCTTTTTTTTTAATGTGTGACTTATATTTTAATATAAACTATTAAATATTAAGTAAATGAACTGTGTGATATATTTATTGAAAGATATTTTGGTAATATTAGTAATATAATGATTTTAATCCGGACTACACAGAAGATTAAAGACTTGCAATAGACTTAATTTGCTTTCGATTATAATTTAGAGCGATAAAATTTTGTTTAAATCCTTTCTAAATGTTAATTTGATAATTATGTCGGAAAGTATGCGGTGCCTTGCAATGTTCGAGAGTTCGTATTTAGGATAAATAGATAAATCAATATGAACAGATGCGAATATATCTATCGTATCATTTTAAGGCTGAAACAAAAATAAATTATGTAGGAGCAGGATTCAAGCGAATTATTTTTTCATGCGACTTTTGGATAAGAGAGTTAGAACTTTCCGATATATACACGTGATTAAGAATTCGTAATCTATATCTATACACCGGCAGTCAGTGTTGTGCAAGACAATCGTGATTATTACCCAAATGAGAAAGTGTATCAAATATATAGATGTAACTAACGTGCTGTTGCTATTTAGATCGTACGATTTATCACATATCTTATACAGAACAACTTTTAGAAACATTTGATCAATCGATAAAACTATTCCTATTTATATCGTAAACAGATTTGATTAAAGAAATTCTTATTTGATGAATATTTGCATTTATTTGTATAATGCACAACACTACTCGCGATACCTACTGCAATACTGTAAATATTTCAAGGCCTTTAACAACAAGGGCTTACATTCGTTTTGTCACGATGTCATCTTTGTATCCTTTTCTACTGCCATGAATTTATAATCTGCATATCTGTACATCGAAATAAGAACAAGAACCTGTATGTTGCTGCACTTCTATGATGGAAATATAATATATACACGTTACTTGTTTCTTACTAAAGGATCTCCATAATTTTTCGTTGTACATTTATTTCAAACCTATCATGACAAAATTTTATTTTTCTTATCGTTTTAAATCTAGCTAAATAAAAAAGCACATTTTTCTATATTAGCTCTTAATTCAAATTTAAATTATGTGAGATTATTAGAAAAATTACTTGAGAAAAAATTAAGCAGAGAGAGTGAGTATCTTATCAAAGTAATATCATATATAAATAGCTTTGCATTTCCTAATATACATTTATTAATAGCCAGAAATATCTATGAATGTGTAGCGGATACCAAATGCTCGACCGAAGATGTAGCACGAAAAAGGGAAGTAAATACGTCCCGATTGAGACGACACTGATAACCCGGCCTGAGGCCTGAGTGGCCTGTGACCCAATTGCCAACAAATTCACAAATAGTCGATATGCATGCTTCTTCCGCTTCGTAGGCGTAAAAACAACGAAAGCAGTCAATGTCGTCTATTTTCTCACATTTGAAATTTTTATGACAATTTATCCACATTTATTAAAACCATATTTATGTCCAATTATCCAGTAATTGGATTTAAAACACGTTATACTATTTATAGAAGTTTCTTATCTAAGCTATTAGAACTATCAAAAATAGAATTCTACCGTTAGAAATTGTATAATTTGTACCATGTAACTTCTAGAAAAAATAGTATATAATATTTTAACGATGAATTGTAATTATTATTGAAGAAAAAAGGGCTATCAGGGTCGAACGCGGATCTTAGTGCGTGATGTCAATCATTAGATTTATTCTTCAAAATACAGTACTGTATTTTGAAGAATAAATCTAATGATTGACATCACGCACTAAGATCCGCGTTCGACCCTGATAGCCCTTTTTTCTTCAATTTTTGAATTTCGAGGGTCTACTAGTAATTTATGTAATTATTATGTCCAGTATTTATTATAAGACCCAAGATAAGTATCGTATGATTATGGTCATCAATTCCTTTCGATTTCGCTTGACGTAGCCCAAAAATGAAAGCGGGAGAAAGGTGATGGGTATGAAGTACCAATATTAATTAATTATACTTCATGCCATAATTAATATATTTGTCAAAAATATTTTTTATATGGAAGCGGATTATTTGATCAATGTCTCATGCAACCGCGTGACAAAGCTTTAATCTAGTTAATAACGATTGATTTTTTAACCACAAGATTTGATTGAAAAAATTGAATTTGAAATTCGGTGGATACGAATCTATCTTTGTCACAATATATGCAATACGTATTGTATCACACGGAAAGAACAGTTTTGCTAAAGTATCTAAAAATTTAGCAGATCTGAAAATAATTTTATTGGATCACCAAAATAATTATATGAAACGCTGAAGCAATGATAATAAAAAATTTTGAATATTCTAACAACTAGCTTGAGTGCCCTATAATCTACATAATTATTTTAATGATCTAACAAAATTTTTAGATTTGTATCTAGTTAAATTTTTGGATACAACAGCAAAACCGTTCTTTCGGCATAATAAGGGATAATAAATACGCTAGATTATATAACACGCAATAACATATTTGGATATTCTATTATAGAAAATTGATAATCAACATAAACTAATAAATTAATACAAAGAAATAAGTCGAAAGCCTAACGCAGCATCCAAAATGTACTGTAAATCGTGTTAAGTCTTTATCCAGAGAATGCATATTGATGATCGGCTTGATGTTTACATCACGCGCCTGAATGAAATTTCAGCTCTACACCTTATTATACGCGCATTATGCGTTCGCTGGACGTACATCGCATCGTATCCTTTTTGGCGCGATCGATATCCCGGATAAGCGGTAATGGAATAATCGACGTTTCGTGTAAGGGATATTCGGATAATCGGCTTGCCGATGCACTATCTCCATAACAATATCTGCTGACAATTTTTCAAATACACAAGCTCGCCCTACCAGCTGCGGCGAGCGTGCCGTAATGGATACAGTCGCTGTAACACGGACGAAAATGCGTCAATAATGAAATTAATCCGTTTTCGGATCCTTAAGCATTCGGACCACGCCGAAATTCCGGGCGTTCTCTCCATCCGAATGCGAATATCAGCCCTATCGACCGGAATAGTTCGGTCTATTTGCTATGCGCTCGAAGACTAATTAATATGATACTATACCAGATGATTAATAATCCGATTTGCACGAGGTCTGTTGTTTCACGTATACTGTGCTTATTTTAGAGATTTTATTTCCAATATATTTCCATAGATTGTATATAGAAATATAGTATTGTTATTAGATTAACATATAAGTTATTATCCTATTTTTAATAAAGATTTGATAAACATATTCATTTTTTAAATAAAAATATTATTACAAGAAGAGATCGCATATATGCGACATAATATATATGCTATCAAAATTATGCTCATTATCGTACGACACGGTTTCAAAATTATAACTAAAATAGAAGAATCCGCTGATATATACGAGTTTCTTATTTTTGCAGCCTTCATATCATTCTTAGAGGTAACTCTTACCTCTCGTTATCTTTGTGCGAGAACGTGATGATGCTATGATACTCTAAGAGGTACCAAGCATACAGCCTTGAAAAAACGCCGACGAGGCAAATCGTGCTTCTTTCGCCCATTCCTTTTCGTTATAATTCTACTCCATGAATATCAGCTGTCAAACAATCTTACTTTTGCGAAATTTGTATACCTACCTAATCTCTTTTATATTTTACTTATGAATGCAATTAAAAGCACACAAATTCTATTTTTTTTACGAGCTACTAATATCTAAATTAATTTTCTTTCATCTACCTATAAACAATCAGCTATAAAAAATTTTTTGTTTTCTTCTGTTATCAAATGCATGCACTATTCTAAAATTGTGTGTGTGATATGTCCATTATTTATACTCACTAACTTTAAACAATATTGAATAATATGTATTTCTAATTTTAATTATTTAATTTGTTTTAAGTCTCTTTTTCTCTCTCTCTCTACCAAAAGCATCGAAGAAATCAAGGCAGCGTTAACTCAGAGTATCACATCGTCGTGTGAAATCGAGTTGTGGAAGAAAATCGAAGGAATATCGAATTGGCAACAGTCTTTTGTGACGATTTATGGATTTCCTCCCATCATCGTCGCGACGTGTCGGCACTGCCTTTCCTTTCCGCGAATGGCCGCGCGCGCCGCGCCGCGATGTAGCATGGCACCACGTGACGCGATTCCTGTGTCCGTTTTCTCGCTTTTTCAACGCATACACACGCGCAATCGCCAATGCGAACATAAATTATTGCGGACGATGGTTGGAAAACAGTTCCGAGACGCAGACAAAAAAAGCTCGCACGATGCATTAGAAATTATAAGTGCCGCATCCCGCGCCACGCCGTTCGCTGATCGGTTCTCCGCTGACTCCCACTGATCTTTTTTCTCATAATACTTCTTTCCTTCCCGGCCACTTTTTCCTCCTCTTCCTCCGTCAATTCCACGTGAACCGGCCGCGATCGTACTTGTCACCGCTCCCCGCTCCACCCACGCCGCCGCCATGCTCTCAGCTTTCTACGGTTCTCGGACCGGTCCCATTTTTTTGCCGCGACAGCCTCCTTTACCCTCCCCCCTCCCCACTTCTGAGGGAGTCCACCGCTGTCCTTTTCCTGATCTATATGTTCGTGTTCGTCGTCCGTTCGCATCTCCGCTCGGTCGCCGCTCCTCTCTCCCTCTTTCTATCTCTCTTAATCTTTTATGTAGTGGAACGACTTGTCTATCTCACAGAAAAATATTGATCGTTCACCGAGATACTGCTCGGACTGAAATGAGTTGTCGTCGTTGCCGCGAATTGGCACCGTCATTCGATCGTTATACTAGGTAATAATAATAACTATCGTTACAACCTCGCTCTCGCCAAACGTTATTATATAGGACCGGAAATAATTTCATTGGGTTGCGTTTGTCCAGAATTATGTTTGCAGTTTAGATTTTTTTCAAAATGATGACGGACGCGCGAGTTCTATCTTGTACGAGATTCAATTTTATTCAATAATCATAATGCCATAAGAAACATATAACTTTTATAATTTGTCGAGAAATTATAAGGAGAGTTTAAAAACATGAATCTTTTATAATTTGTCGAGAAAAATTAGTGAACAGATAAAGCTACTCACGATACTACGTTCAATACTCAATGTTGAGGTAATAATCGATCGATTAAGGATCAATATCCTTGTGAGCGAGCAACGGAAACGCATAATCGTCACTGATGATGGGTGCGAGGCATCCGGCGAGTGGCTCGATTGCTTTGATTCATGAGCGCATTCGCGGCACAGCGCTAATTGAAACATATACAGGCGTCGAACCGTTACAATTATCGGCGCTTCCAGCGGTAACATTTAATTTCTAGTAATGAACGCCAAGCCGCGGTGCAAATCCGCAGATTCACGCGGATCGCGCGAGCGCGAAGATTAACGAGCGCGATGTGCTCGTAAATTACGACTGCGAGCGGACGATGAGACACGGTGCGACGAACTTTGCACACCATTGCCAAGCAGTCGCTTAATATGCACGACATTTAGTGAAAAAAAGCTAAGTCGACAATTTTTGAGAACGGCAGATTGAAATATATCGGAATTATACATCACTTATTGTGCAAACATCATAATGTATTTTTTAAGTTTTCGTATCATTTAACTGATACATATTATTTAATTTCTCATAATTTAACAATATTAATTATTTTATTAACTAATAGTTTGATAAATGTAATTTACTATTTTTTCTGTATATATCTTAAAATGTGTATATGTGTGTGTGTGTGTTCTGTGTTTGACGCTCTTACTAAACCGATAATATCGCTTATTTGTGATTTCTAATTTCTTTCAACATAGCAATATATTATATCGTATTAGTCGTGGCTACTCCCGATAACTCGCAATCCTTAATTATATTCTTTATAACTTTTTCAACCTAAATATCACTCGTGTCATTAAAGGCGTTATTTTACATTATTGTGGACACTTTCATAAAACAAAAACCAGACAGATTGCGAATTAAAGAACATGTAAGCTGTTCATTATTATACGGTAAATACGGACCGAACGCCGATCGAGACCGTGCGTTTGTCTCGTAACATGGCATTAGAGATCGCGACAAAAACCAGTTTACGAGAGAAGCTGGAGACCGGAAACCAACAATAGACAAGTTCGAGCGTGAAAGAGGATACGGGAGAAAAATGTGGCGCGTTTGCGCGAGTTAGCGAAAAAGAAACACGCGCGAGTGCAGAGGGAAGCGCACCAACGCAACGCGTGTGCGCAACTTTTCTTGCAACGACGACCTCGAGGCATCCGGTCTTTCGCACGCATGCTGAGCACTTCTCCATTTATTAGGTCCTTGCGGCGTCGCACGGAAAAACTCCACGGAATGTCAAAGACTTTGAACCGTTTGATATAACTAAACGTCGCGCGTCAATCAATAATGATATTTATATTGTACAGCTTGATCCGTGCCTTGAAGCGGCGACTTTATTAAGCTAATTGTAAGTTTAGCGATGTGTTTAACCGTCGTGTAATCAACTTAATGTTTAATCTAATTTAAAACTTTTACTTCTCTATTTTATCGAGATTTTTCTTTAAAAAGATTATTAGTTTAAATGCTGAAGAAAAAAAAAATATATATATATATGTCTCCTAAGGATTATTTAAACCAAGTATCAAGTTAATATAATTAAAGATGTGTGTATATATATATATATATATATATATCCTTAATTACATTAACTTACGCTTATCATTAAATAAACTGTTTGCTCACAGATAGTAAATTATGTCATTTCATGTGTCATCAGGTGACATGGCAATTCTGCAAAGTGACACGACATCGAGGAAGATCGCGCGTCGCGATATTGTAATCGATTAATAGCCATCGCGAGGCCAAATTTACCGCGTCCGTTAAATAAACGATCCTATCGGCAGGTGCTGCGTACGACGCGAAGAGAAATACGCGGCGCTGCGTGACGTACCCGAAAAAAGAAAAACGAAAGAAAACCATCTCCACCGACGCGATATGACGATGCAGGAACGCCGGAACGTTTTACGCGTAGGCGGTCGCGATAGTATCGGATCGGTGGTACTTACGCCCAGATATATCTCTGTACACATGTGTATACGTACGTACAACAAGCTCTATCTCTATTACCCGGCTAATTTTGCACGGCACGGCACAGCACGGCACAGCACGGCACAGCACGTCACGCCACGCGAACGCGATCGGCCTCGGATATGAAGTCTCCGGGCTACGGGACGAGCCGCGCTTACAAAATGTTCGCGCCGAGAAAACGAGGTAGCCGTGAAGCGAGAAACGAGTTCCCGGCGTGAAAAATATTAATTGTAAAGGAGAGCTAAGTGTTCGATAACTTTGGATACCGCGCGCGACGAATGCGACCACGAGCGTGGTAGCCAACTTATGCCTATGTCTTCTTACGAGCCTGTTATCTGTCGGATGAAATCATTTCGAGCAATCTCCCCGCGAGAGTTTTCTTACAATCACATTTCCTACCCCAGATTGGCTATATTTCGACTATATCCTTATTGAAGCTGTTCTAATCTTGTTGCCAATCGTTTTAAACAAGTCTATCGAACTACTTTTAAATTCTGCAACGGTATGTTTTACTGTCAATATATTCTTATATAATCCTTTATTTTTAGAATAATAAGCTTAACACACACACGCGCTAAACATTTTTAATAATATGTATCACATATTCTTCTTTTTTTATTCTTTCTTTATTAGTCTAATAAAATTTTTTAAATACTTCCTAATAATATTGTGATATTTTTTCTATTTTTCTATATGATATTTTTAAACTTCTATAACTATTTTACAACAATATAACGATAAATTTTTATATACAAATTTTGGTTAGCAATATAATTTTTAAAAAAATTTAATTTCGTTTTCTTTCGATTTATATCTTTCCTTTATAATTTCTATTTTGATCACACAATTAATCTATTAATTTATTCGCTACATATTTGTACAAAAAATAAATTAGTTTACGTTTTTAAATATTTGTATAATAGTGTCTTTCTCTCCGCTTCCTCTCTATATAGCTTCTCGTAATCGGCGGCATTACGGAACATCGAGTTCGATACAGGATCATTGAGTACTTGTAAAAGTATTGAGGTATAACGAATCGCCACAGTGGATAATCCACCTTCGTCGTCGCGTTTTTGCGTTACTTTTGTTGCGTTTACGCTTACCGCCGTTTAAAGTCAGGAAGGCGAATGCGAGACTCGGAGTACCTGACAAGAAAGTCCCGAAGATCGCGCAAGACTCGCGGCGCGATAATGCGCTTATTCATAGCGAATAATCCGCTTAATATGCCGCGACACTCAGTTATTAACACGCGCGCGCCGGTCAATTAGCACGGTTTTTCGACCCACGCCCGAGATTAAAATGCTCGGGATTAGTACCGGTAATTATACTGTATCGGGCATTAATTATTCCTCATCTTCGTTCGCGCGATCTGTGCGTTATAATTCTTCGGGAATAGTCGAGAGACGCAATTAAGCGGGCGGATGTTGCCGTCTAGGATGCAAAATTGCGTTGCATCTGGTTGAAGCATCTTATAACGATTTATTCAGTTTAATGTGAAAATTATTATTATTTTACTTGAAATTGTTATGTTTTATTAAAATATCCACTCTTGTCCAGATAATAATAGACATAAATTTATAATAGAAATATCGTCACAAGTAAAAAATATATATATTATAATGTTTTCTGACGAAGATAGATGTGAAGAAAATCGTACTAAATCGTCACGCAACAACAATAAATAATTAACACTTGCTCGATAATACTAAGATAGTAATAAGTGTATCATATTATATATAGTAATATCGATATATTTCTCGCGTAGAAATTATATCTGGTGATAACGAAGCAAGTAACATTTGACACGATTGCTATTAAACGCGATATCGTATTTCTCTGGCGTGATTATGGCTGATTAAATCGTATCAAAGTATCTTGGCGTCGCCGCGGCGGAATTAATGCTAACGCATAATCGTTATTTCTCGTAATGACTTTTTACCGAATCGCAGCCGGGGCCACGCGGAGAAAACGGCTCTCAACTTCGTTTGCTTCTTGCGAAGGGAAAGCCAGCGGGACGTCTCGAAGAGCGCACACGTACATCAACGCGTACAGATATATACTCTTTTATATCTTTTATATCGTTTCGCGATTCGCGCGATCGTCGACCAACGCGCGAGACATTTATCTGGCGTAATGGGCGCGATCAGACGCGATCGAGCCGATCGAGAATTACGGCAGCACGGGGAGAGCTATCAGCCGGCGCGGCGGTACGGCGTCGCGTCGATCCCGAACGCAAGCGAAATCGTTGGCCGACGGGATCGTAATTATCTCTCACAGTCATTAGTCGGAAATATATCAGCCGGGTGACACGCGAAAACGCGCACTGACGTGCGTCTACCGACCAATGGACGAATGAAGAAGGGCACGGAAGATACTGATCTCGGAATATCGTATGCACCTTTCCTCGTATGCACCGTGTGGTGCTGCCGCAGGTGACTGCCAATCCGTCGTGGCCGTTCGAGCAATCGGCACTCTTCAACGTGGAGATACTTATTTGCTAGCGTGAGCTTTAATCACTCTCCTTGCAGTTAGCTACCATTGCGAACAAGAATATTATTCCAATAGTTAGATATATACGCCCGCATTAACCAATATCATCACGTTGTATTAATAGTAATGTTTTAGTAGTAACGATGTTACAAGAAAAACAATAAGAAGTATGTGAAGTGAAGTAAATTATAATTTTTCATAATTCGCAGATGTATTCCCTAAAATAATCCGTAGTTCTACTTTTCTCCTTTGAGAACACTTTGAGAACATCAAAAAGAAAAATAAATTTTCGTGGACCTTACGTTGTGTACGTGTGTATGTGTGTATGATTTGCACAGAGCGTGGGCGTAAGGATCGTTTTATTGATCGTTACTGTCGCACGACTGAGCATAGATCGACCTTCATCCTTTAAGATTCGATTACGTCTTTAAAGTCATCTCGAATGCCATCCATCGCGTCTCGCGAGACCACACAAGGTGACCGACCAAATCAGGTGGGCTTAATTAATCAGTGTTCATTCTTTCCGATTCCTCGACGGAGAATTTCGCCGATCGTCACCCGATTGAAGATATTCTTCGGAAATGTCACGGTTAAGGAAGAGAAGATACGAAACGCGACGAGAGATTGGCCACGAGATCTTCACGAGAGATGAAGAAAGATAGAGAAAAGAGACGACGTAAGACGCGAAGAGAAGAGGCCCCGCAGGCCGACGAAGAAGGAGAGGAGGACAAGGGAGAACCGTAAATTTCCGTTATGGGACTCCTCGTAAAGCCGGCTCCGGTCGGCGCGATAAAAAGGCCAGTCCGCAGGTTGCTGCTCCCGAGGATGACTCCTTCCTCTTGCCTTCCTCCTGCCCCCACGCCCCCTCTCTCTTTACGCCTTCCTTTTGGGCAAGAACGACCGGGAAAACTGTGTGAGGAGAGACGGCGGCTGTCGTCTCCTACAAAGGTGTCCCTTAAAATTCGCGAGACACTACGATCGGCAACGCTAAAGAGAAAGAGGGTACTCGGCTCGAAGAGCCCCCCCTCCGCTCGTTAAGGCGGCGGTGGCGACTTTGCTCATCGGCTCCTCGCATCGTAATTGCTGACGCTCGCCCACGCGAAATCTTGCCAGGCGTAAATACGGCTTAATGTCCTCCTCCCCTTCTTTCGTCTGCTTCTTTTTTCTTTTCCCATGCAACGTTCGTGTTCTTCCATTACTTGGATGCAATTGACAATCGAATGCCTTCTTATTTTTCTATTTCACAGCACGATACTGTCTTACAGAACGAAGTCTGATTTTGAGGCAAATTATAAAAGAATTCATAACAAATCGCTACAATTGAGACATAAGGCTTGAATTAATCATTCTTGCATCGTCACAAAGTCACAATGCAATATTATTATGTTACTTATAATAATTAGCTATCAGTTTAATTTATATTAAGAATTAAACGGATTAAAAAAACTGCAAATATTTTCTATCTCTCTTTTACGGACATCATCTCGTATATTACAAAAAGTCTTTTATATGATATAATGAAACTTTAACCACTTAATATCAAGAAACAAAATATCTGTAATATATATTAATGTTTAAAAAAAAGTGCTTTTAAACGACTTTTAGAACTATACGCTTGCGGATAAATCTGGAGCTGCATGCTCGCTTTATTCATTATGAAACGGTATAAACCGGGTCGCCAACCGAGATCAAATATTATTTTACCTTATCCGGAAATACCTTCGTGTGAATTTCATACGTAAACGGGCATAATTTGGACTACAGTCTGTGTGCACGGCGCGGCGTCCACATTCAATAATATATCCGGCGTGTTCAATTTGATTAACGTGGATTGACATCCGCGAGGGGTGAGTGCACCTGAGCCCAAAATCTAGAAATTTCGGCTAATAAATAACTGAATCGTTGGGAGAGGTCAGATGCGATATAGATTTGCTTCGTATCATTCCATCGTCTATTTGAAAATTCGAGCTCATCACCCGGATGCAATATGTCAGTTATATACGGGATTTAGGTCAGCTTTAAAAGTGGCGTAAATCCTCCGCGTATTTTAAAAGCGATCCGTTAAGCGTATTTCGCTTAATAATATCGGAATTCGTTTACATGTGCCAAATAATTTATTAAAATTTAATAATTTTTCAATGGAAAGTATTATCGATTCATTCTTTAAACCCTTTTTACAAATGTAAATATATTCACGATATTTCACTGAATTGTAATTAATTCTTTAATTCTTTAGCCTTCTTCTCTTATTCTGTGGCTTATTAACTTTTGTTAAGTTTACGATAAGATATTATTTTTCAACACGTGACACGTGGGGAAAAAATTCGTAAAAATAATTTGCACGGCCCCCTTCCGTCCGGTTTCCATCTTTTCTAATTATCTAATTAATGTAAATGTACGTCAATAACTTACAAGCGTTATTGACGTACATTTACATTACAAGAGGCTCATTGACGTCGGGCCGTATGTAGAGAACAAGAAGATGCGTTCGTAAATAGTACATCCTGGCGATCAATAAACTGCAATTCTATCCGCCGTGGCAGAGTCATTCCGACGTAGTACGAGTAATAAAACAATCGTTTCGTTTTCCCGATTCGTAGTGGCAACTCAAGGTGGATTGCCGGCGAGATATAAATAATGTAGAGCCATCGGTCGTTAGCTCTAAAAGAGCTGCCTGCTTCTCCGCATTTCTACCATCCGCCGTTGCTCTTCATCCAGAGACAGATTGTCGAGGATCGCAATGGCGAAATCGATAGACGGTGGTCTGTTTCAAATTATTATAACCGTTTTTGTCAATTCGCGAAAATAAGATTGCTTGTACATAATCCCTTTAGATAAAAAAATATCAGCGTCTTATCTCAGAATTCAATTTACGCTAAGCTCAATGTGGTCTATTAACATGTATATCATTTTTTAATACCCTCTCGCTATTATTTGCTATTATCTCACTATGAGTGTGTCAAACTCCGCGACATTTATTGAGCACCAACAGAATGCCCTCGGTTTGCACGCATGGTCGTTGCTGATTTTGTCCAAACACGGATAGCATGTTCGTGGCGAGAGAAACGCGAATGCCTGAAATGGTTGGGACTTGGTCAATCTGTAAAACATCGGCTCTATCAATGACTCTAAATACTTTCGCGTTCGATCATGCCCAACTTTTTGTAAATGATTTCTCCTAAGTCGTCAACGAGGGGAAAGAAAGAAAAAAACTGCGACGGTTTTACTACCCACGGCCACGTAGTGAACACGCGAAAGGAGACTCGCGCATGTGATAGCCGTTTCATGAAAAGTTGCATCCGATTGTTCGATTATAAAGCTGAATTTATAAATATGTTTCTGTCATAAAAATGTAAGTGCAAGAGTGACTGGAATAAGGGATAATCATAATGTTCGCGGTAATTCAAGCCCTTATTATACATGTGTGAAGAACAATCAGTAATTCAATTATTACATTAAATATTTATATCTGTCCTACAAGATAGAAAAAATTCAATGCTAAAAAGTTTGTGATAAATAATTAAAATTTTTAGTAAAGTTTTATCTGTGTGCTCGAGACTTCCATATTAGATTATTTTAAAAGTTATCTAAATGGCTAAATAATGGACAGGCTATAAAAATATAAAATGATATGATGAGGTAATATATGTATCATTTCTTGCAATAAAATACTTTTATAACAAGGCGAATGCTGCTTTCGACGCAAGTGGAACAATCGCAGTGACAATTGTAACAGAGTGCACAATAATGCCCGAGCGAGAGAGCAGTGCTCTAACACCGCCGTGGATCTTCTCACGGATGAAAAGAGCTCGCGCGTCTCGGTTGACCATTAACTTCTAAATCTTCGATTTACGGTCGGTTTCTCACGCGTTTCAACTTTATGCGTGCGAACAATGGCCGCCCACGCCGTAGTATTATATTTATTCGTCGATTTACCTGGTGAATGCGTGTACGCACCCTTCCTGCGCGCGTATATGTATGCACAACGTCGCAAGTCCCCGCGCGCGTTCACAGCGTGGCGTGTATATATCTCCTTCACTTCCTTTCCGCAGCCATAAACTTTCGGAGTATCTTCTCCCTACTCGACACGCCGCGAAAGAACGAAGAGAAAGAGCCATGGCATATACATTGTCAGCCACACTGCGGCTTCACGCATTCTTCCCCAAAAATGAAAACGCGTTCCTCTGCTCGTTAATCCAAGAAATATTTTTGAGCTCATACCTTACGATTATCTATTGATTCGATGTAAGATTGGATATCCTATTTTTACATCTTAGTTTTATTTAGTTAATTTAATTTCATTTTCATCAATCAAATTATGCGCCTTAGACATGCATATAGAAAAGCAGATTAATATAATTATAATATTATACTTGTCTATTCCAGATAATTTGAAATCTAATTCATATCCCCAATTAAAAATATGTCTAATTTTTTATTCATGATATTATTCCTAAAATTAATAATATAATTTTGTCCCATATTATAGATAACATAAATGGAGCTATGTCTATAAACTCTCTCTTTCATGATTCAGAATGATTCAGATTCGAAAGAATCTGAATTATTAAATTATCGAGCAAGTATTACATAGTAAGAGTGATTTCAGTCTGTTTGCTAATTAACAGATTAATTTTTATTACCATTAAAATCAAATCGTTAATTCTTATGTCGATATTTAATATAATGCAGTATTTTATTTAATTAAATGAGTTGTATTTTGCAAGCGCTTTGAAATTTAATCGCAGAGACAATTCTGATTCGAGAGAGACGAATGGTATTGACCAGGTCGACGAATTTATTTATATCTGCTGTACGAGAAACTATAATCGTCGTATTATAATACTTGATCGAAGCATGCGAAAACTATTCAGTCTCACTCGAGAAAAACAAAATTAACGCTAACGGAAAGCACCGTTCTGATCTTCATCAATATGAGCAGCAAGGGAACGAATGTTTTTGCAGAACGTACAATGAAATCTAAAATGGACGAAGTTTTGAGGAGAAAAAAGGCAGGGGAACAATGAAAAATCGATTAGACGCCTATTTAGTGGACTTCGAGATAGCAAATGTACCGCGAAGCAAATGTCGAGCGATTAAAGTTAATTTCGTCAGATCAAAGAGATCGGGCTGTCGATATCGAATTTTTTGTCGGAAACTCGTTCTCCAGTTGCGAAGTCCTCTGTTCTCCTCGAGGAAGGCGGATGGCTTGACGTCACCTTTCTTTCCCCGTTCCGCCCGCGGAATCCACGACCGCAGATTCGTTTCGAATTTTTTTGTAGGTGCATGCGGGCACACCTACGTCAAATCGTAAATACATTTATTCATGTTAGGCAGTGGCCAAGTATTGTATTCCATTCGAACGACCCGGTAGACAATGAAACGGGGGCGTTTTCGTCGGTCTCTTGTCGGGCCCGTCGAGAAAGAGAAGGGAGAGGAATTGTGGATACTGGTAGCGAGATAGCGATGAAACTGTTCCGAAATTTATTTTGTTGTCAAAGACGTCAATTATACGTCGGCGAACTCTTACGTTCTCTAACGATGCATATGTACAAAGAAAATCGTCGGAATTATTGCAATATCGATTCTATGATGCATTTGAAAAGTTTCTATACGATTCTATATTAATTCTGTACGAATTCAAATTAATCCAACCAGCGGTACGATTTTAATTTTAATGTCGTTTGTATAAAAGTATATATAGTCAGTTTTTCATCGTAATATTCGATCGTCACGATCATTATTCATGATTTAATTATTACACTAATTATTTGCTAATGCTTCTTTTTCGTGTTAAAAATTTATGTTATTTATGGTATATTTTATTATACGCGCGCATTAAAAATAAAACGGCTTTTTAAAATTATTATTTAATCATTATATAACATAGTGCTGATGGTTGTACACTTAAAAGATTATAATCAATATAAAGAAGAAAAAATAAAAAATCTAAATAACAAAAATATGCTCGAGAATATCGTGTTTCGTATTCACGCGCGAATATCCACCGATGGGGTGTACTAAAGACTAACAACAAAAAAAAAAAAGATAGAAATCGGCGGTCCCTTGATAGAAGGATATCCACTATT
The DNA here is from genome assembly GCF_030848795.1 of Temnothorax nylanderi. Classification (NCBI taxonomy): domain Eukaryota; kingdom Metazoa; phylum Arthropoda; class Insecta; order Hymenoptera; family Formicidae; genus Temnothorax; species Temnothorax nylanderi. Next base: position 820,894 of record NW_027249064.1, on the reverse strand, counting down.
TTCTCGCAATTGGCAACAAGGACGATCGATGCGCGGGACGTTTAATTGGCAATTATTTGTTGAGGCAGCGAGACCGACACCATAAAGCATTGTAAATCGACGAAGGATAAATCCTCTCTTCGTCGAGAGGACGATCACCGGCGATCCTCCCTTCTCTGTTTACGACGAGAAATACATCCGGCTACGTGAACGCAATCGCGAGACAGTCTTCTCCCGCCCTTCCTTTCCATCCTTGCGATTTCCTTTTTTATGTACGCGCTCGCACACGCGGATGGGAGCGATATATGCATAGAGAGGCACAAAGAACGCGGTTTCGTGCATTCGGGAACTGATCAACCAAGGAAAACTTACGAGAAAGCAGGTATCATCGCGCAACATAACCAATCAATCTTCGATGCTTGAAAAAATTTTAGTGAGAGTTGATGATTTATGAGCTAATGTCCATACCATTCGGAGAGAGAGAGAGAGAGAGAGAGAGAGAGAGAACCATAATATAGTTAATAACTTCACTTTAATTTAATTCTTTTCTCACCCTTAAAATAAAAACTTTATTGCAGTTGTTTCAGTATGCGTTATACGATTGCATTGTCGCAGTAATACCTATTGCAAAACGTATTCTTTTATTTTCGCTATTTATTTCAGAAAATATAAGTAACGGCTCGAAGGTATGCAACGGTGAACGTGTGAAAATAATTTCTAAGAAAATATATTTTTTCCGCGAATAATTTGTGGCTTGCACGTTCCACGAGATGGAATTTCTCCAACTATACGGACGTACAATTTCTCCATACACGAGTCCGAAAATCGTAGAGAGAATGTAGCTGTAACGTCGCGAAAGTAACGGAAGGGAGAGAAAGAGAGAGAGAGAGAGAGAGAGAGAGAGAGAGAGAGAGAGAAGCATCGATCGGCTCGTTAACCGCCTGCACCTGCATAGGAGGTGCACATATCGTTTGCGCGCGGCCGTGGCGTACGTGTGGGCCGATCTCGGCGGCGACCTCGGGGGCTGTTCGTAGCACTGTGTGTGGAACCCCCCCGGGACCGCAGGGAGCCGCTTATTACCGATGCGGAATCAATTTCAATTTCGCGCGGGTTCACCACCTGCGATGCCGGCCGGTCGCGAAGGCCGCGCGCCTCGCCCTGAGATTACCTGGCAAAACGAACAAGCCTCGCAGCGCGCTACCTCGCACACGTGCTTTTCCTGTGCCTCGCGTTCATTCAATCCGAGCAACGTATACGGCACGCACAAGCACGGTATTCGACTCGTACTTATAATCGTTACTCTCGCATCTCCTCGACTCATTACCGAAAATAAAGGATAATTTGACTCACCGGTACGACGCGCAGCAGCGGAGTTGCGGCATCTCTCGCTCTCTCGACGCTCTCATCTGCAAAATAAAGATACATATCCGAATTAGTGTCGTCCAAAATAATTATCTGAATAATAATCTGAAAAAGTAATTAATGCGCGCGTCTTTCATCCGACTGTCAAATAGATACGTAGTAAAACGATTATATATATTGTCCAAAAGAATTATTTTCTCAAATATAAATTTTCATAAAATTTTATAAGACAAGTAAAAATTTCTTTCTCCCTCATTCTCGTAAATGTAACATATAAAATTCTATTATGTGTAATTCGCAATTCGCGATTTGCAGTGAAATTCGTCGTTCGCTGTTAGCAATTCGTAGTTGATTCGTTTGGTACAGCTCTATACGCGAATCAACGCGAATTAACTGATTCTTTGATAGGTATTCGCGATCTTTCATCGAAAAATCACTCTGCTGGAGAATTGGCACGAATTTAACGAATCTGTCCCCATGCTATTCGCGAATCTCACGCAAATGGCAAAATCACGAATCGCACATAATCTGACATTCTAGCATAATGTATAATAGAATAACGTAATAAATACATAATATAAATGACAAATGAGACTCACCTACGGTTGCTCCGCCGTCGCCTGATGCCTCCCGGGCCTCCTCCTCCTCCCCTCAGATCCCATCGTTGCACTGGCACTCGCGGAAAACCCTCACTCGCGGAAACACTGAAATTAGCTCGCCTATTAATGCTCGCGCGTCACTTTAAACGGCACTCCCGGCGTTGAACGCACACGACGCCGTATGTCGCTCCGTTTTGCAACGAACAATGCGGAAAGAGCGATAACTTACGAGACTACGAGCCCGGAGCCACTCGACACCGCGACGTGTCGCAAACGCAACGGACGCATCTAAGATGGCGGAGAAACTTCGCGTTCGCAAATCGCGCTACCAACTTCACGCGTCAGGGGCAATTACCAGGACGCCGCCGCGACGACGCGACGCTACACCTGTCGCTCGTAGCTACGCTTTCTTATACTTTCTATACATTGAATATTAAAATAATACACGCTCCCGTTTTCGCGTAATTGCCATCTCGTCTAATAACGCGGACAAATATGCGAGTTGAGAAATAGACGAGTCAGAAATAAACGTTCGCGGGACACGAGACTCAAAAATATAATCGTCACTTTGTCGTTTGCCCGTATAGCAGATTTCGATCGAGCAAGCTCACGAAACGCACGTTTCAATGATTTACGAACGCCGAACGATTTGGCCACGCTGCAATGATTGTCAGACATTGATAGGAGGGTGACGAATCAAATTTTAATCAAATACGTCGCGATGTTACCTGACTTGTAGCTGATCCGTTCTGTATCTGTGACGTTTCGTTTATTCGTTTTCGACGACGAAAGATTGGACGACGAAGGTGACGCCGGCAACTTCATACTGACGCGACGCGCAATACGACGCTAATCAAGTTGATTGGGCCGGACTCCGGAGTCGGATGTCGGAACGCACCCGATAGGCCAATGAGAGAATTTCTTTCATTCTATCGGCTGCGTTCCGACACTCATCTCTAACAAACGACTAATTGTAGAACCGGCCTTAGCTAACAAAAATGCGATCGATTATTTGAAATCGAAATTCAATATTATCCATGTATCCCCATGTATCATTGTAAAAATTCCGCGAAACACACTTTATTTATGAACGCTCGATATATCACAGCTTTCTTAGTTATTAATTACACTTAAATCGTCGAAGATTTAAAAGTGCGATGCGCGAGATTTAGCCAGATCGAAACGTTATTAAAGAAACACGTTATGCATGCGAACTCATTGTGAGTAAATATCGTGATGACACAACCGCTTGTAGTTCACATCTTTTGTTACTTTCTTAACTTCGAACGAGTGAATTAAGGAACGAAAGCGAAATACGTGTCTCTCAGTGAAGAGATCCTCGATGTGCGTACAGCTTGTTAATCGCGGGAGCCAATCACGCGGATCGATACTCGTTATAAATATTCGTAGTGAACGATCGTGTTCGACGTAAGGTACGATATTATTTATTCTCATAAATTTCCATCCCCCGTTTCGATTCTTATTTCGAATAAGTAAAGAAAAATGAAAACGAAGTACTTTCTCGACAAGGAGAAGGAGCTATCGTCTCGATGTGCTTCCGATTACTAATCGTGGGAGTCAATCACACGGATCGATATTTCAATATTTGATAAGTATTCGTGAGGAACGATCGCTTTTGGCGTCTCCCAATACTCGCCGTTATCGGTTATCATATCACGAAGAATAATGCGACGATATCCGAAACAGCTCGCGCCGCTAACCGTTCGAGTCTTGGTCCTGTGTGTACGCAATGCTGAGATTGCTGAGTAAATGCTAGAACACGTTAGAACGCGTCGCGGCGCATGATTGGTAGGGCGGGGAGTGGGAGTAAGCTGACTAGCCACGGTGCGCGCTCTCGGCGCGCCTAGTTCCTTACCCCCGCTGCCCCTACTACTCATGTTTACGTCGTTTACGAGGTCGCGCGATCATCGTGTATTCGTATGGCGTCTACGGCGACGGTTGAACGTACGACGACTACGACGCATAGCACGGATTCGGCAACCGTAATTGGCTATTGTTGAATCACGTATGTGCTTCACGGAGATTTACGCGATCGAGATACGTAGCCCGAACAATCGATAAAGCGACGATCGTATTAGATATCGTGTTTTGACGATTAAATTCATTATAGCTTTGTTCGCGTCGCATGCCCCACCATGCTCCTAATCACTCCAACGCACTCCAAAAACTCATCTGCTCCAATCGCCACCTTTTATCCGTGATCCAAGTGCTCTTGGTGTTTATTGGAGTATGCGACGCGAACAAACCTGCGATCGAGATATGTAGCCCGAACAATCGATAAAGCGACGATCGTATTAGATATCGCGTTTTGACGATTAAATTCATTATATCGTGGACATTTATGTTACAATCGCGAGATAGCAGTCGTCATAAAACAGTGAGTGAATACTGCACGATTAGTGGCTTGGTAAAACAGACGTATAGTGTCGGTGCGTTTGGTGCGTTGCGTGAAAATGTCCCCTTCGCGATTTACGCGAGTTTTTTTGCCATTTTAATCTCGCGTTTGTTACGTGTGCTCGCGGAACGTCGCGTCGGGTAGCGAGTGGATCGCAGCTTCGTTCTTCGTTCTAAATTGCCTTCTTATACGCGTTATTCTTTCATTTTAAGTAAAATGCTCGGTGCTTGTGATTGTGATTAACGTCGATTAATTGTGATTAGTGTCGCTCGAAGGATCGCACGAGCATCGTATTCCGACGGTTAAATATACGACGCGTGGCACGGATTCGGTAACCGTTAATTGACTGTTGTGGAAAATCACTTGTGTGCTTCACGGAGATTCACGCGATCGAAATCTGTAGCCCGAGCAATCGATAAAGCGTATTGAAAATGCGTCAAGTGCGCGATTAGTAGTTTGATAAAACAGGGGTAGTGTCGCCGCGACTCTGGTGCGTGAAGTTGGCTCCTTCGCGATTTACGCAAGTATCTTCGCCATTTTAATTTCGCGTCCGTTACATTTGCTCGCGGAACGTCGCGGGTAGTGAATCGAAGCTCCGTGATATTACCTTCTTCGTGTTATATTCTTTCATCGTGAGTAAAGTGCGCGTTGCTCGTGATTAACGTCGTTCGAACATCTTATGCCGACGGATAGATGTACGACGCCTGACACGGATTCGGCAACCGTACATTAGCTATTGTTGAATCACGTATGTATTTCGTGGAGATTTACGCGGTCGAAATCTGTCGCCCAAGTAATCGATAAAGCGGTGATCGTATTAGATACCGCGTTTTGAGCACATAAATTATATCGCGAACGCGCTTATGTTACAATCGAGAGATAGCAATCGTCGTAAAACAGCGAGCGAATAAGTACACGATTGTTCAAAATGCGAAAAGTGTACGATTAGTAGCTTGATAAAACAGGCGTAGGCACTGTTGCTGTAATCGCTTTTGGAGTGTGAAGTTGGTCCTCCGCGATTTACGTGAGATTCCTCGCCATTTTAGTCTCGCGAGTCTCGCGTCTCGCGACCGTTGGGTAGCAAGCGGGTCGCAGCGACGCAGCTTCGTTCTACGTGTTATTCTTTCGTCGCGAGTAAAGTGTGTCGCGTTGTCGCTCCAAGTATCGCGCGAGAGCCTTCGACAGTATTCCGACGGTTAGATATACGACGATCGCGAGGCACGAATTCGGGAATCGTACATTGGCGATTGTCGAAACGCGTACTTGGCGGAGATTCACGCGATGGAAGTATGTCGCCCGAGCATCGATAAAGCGACGATCGTATTAGATAATGCGGATATTCATCCTCGCGACGCGAGACAGCAATTCACAGTCATAAACCAGTACATCGTAGTACTGAGAGAACGATTAGCGTCGCCGCGAATCAGGCGTCGGTACTTTGACGCGTGAAGTTAGCCTCCCGCGATTTACCGCCAAGTCCCGTCGCTATTTTAAGTAGTTACTCGTTTCTCTCGTACGCTTGCTTACGGTCCTCACAGATAAACGGAGCGGATATTGTTTTCGGAGTCTCGTGATATTACTTTCTTCGCGTTATTCTTTCGCTGTAAGCGCGTTGCGTCGGGAACTGTGCATTAAGTGTGCGTTTACTGTGCGAAATGTCGCGTGATCGTCATATTCTAATTAGTGCGGGCGCGATCGTAATTAACCGAACGTTTTCGCGAATGTTGTGCTACATGTATATGCGTGTGTGCATCTGTGCGGGAGGAAGCAATCTGATAGAAGCTGAGAGGAGGAGGAGGCCTGGGAGGCATCAGGCGACGGCGGAGCAACCATTGGTGAGTATATAATTTATTTTTTGACACATTACATACGATATTTAGAAATAATTATTTAATCTTTGTTTCGATTGTTTTTTTGAAGAAAGAAAAAGGTACGTGTTGCGAGAGGAAGGCAATCTGATGGAAGTTGAGAGGAGCAAGAGGCCTGTGTGTGGGAGGCATTAGGCGACGACGGAGCAACCATTGGTGAGTATATATAATTTATTATTTGACACACTATATATACAGGATATTTGGAATCAATTATTTAATCTTTGTTTCGATTGTTTTTTTGAAGAAAGAAAAAGGTACGTGTTGCGAGAGGAAGGCAATCTGATGGAAGTTGAGAGGAGCAAGAGGCCTGTGTGTGGGAGGCATTAGGCGACGACGGAGCAACCATTGGTGAGTATATAATTTATTATTTGATACACATTACAGGATATTTAGAATCAATTATTTAATCTTTGTTTTGATTGTTTTTTTGAAGAAAGAAAAAGGAACGTATTGCGAGAGGAAGGCAATCTGATGGAAGTTGAGAGGAGGAAGAGGCCTGTGTGTGGGAGGCATTAGGCAACGACGGAGCAACCATTGGTGAGTATATAATTTATTATTTGACACATTACAGGATATTTAGAATCAATTATTTAATCTTTGTTTCGATTGTTTTTTTGAAGAAAGAAAAAGGTACGTGTTGCGAGAGGAAGGCAATCTGATGGAAGTTGAGAGGAGCAAGAGGCCTGTGTGTGGGAGGCATTAGGCGACGACGGAGCAACTATTGGTTAGTATATAATTTATTATTTGACACATTACAGGATATTTAGAATCAATTATTTAATCTTTGTTTCGATTGTTTTTTTGAAGAAAGAAAAAGGTACGTGTTGCGAGAGGACGCAATCTGATGGAAGCTGAGAGGAGGAGGAGGCCTGGGAGGCATCAGGCGACGGCGGAGCAACCGTTTGGTGAGTATATAATTTATTATTCGACACACATTACACGATATTTAGAATTAATTATTTAATCTTTATTTCGAGTGTTTTTTAAAGAGAGAAAAATATTTTTATTTATAAGAAGTTATTAAAGTAATCGTCTTATTAAATCTACTTACTTGTCAAATAAAAAATTCAATATCTATAATATTTATTATTCAATATATTAACTATTATGTATAGCGTGTGTGTATGTGAACGCTAGTATAATTTGAATGTTTTTTTTTTGCAGATTGCAGATATTAACTCCGCTGCTGCGCATCGTAACGGTGAGTCAAATTAGCTCTTATCTTAATCTGAAATGGATCTGATTTAGCGGAACGTCTTACTCCTTCCACTCTTAAACGTTTTTCTCTTTCTCTTAAATAATCTTTTCGCTATTAAACTTTCTGCTAATGTGATCCCTTTCGGCCTTCCTATAATAATATAAAGAATATAAAAGAATTCGGATTACGCGATGCGTCGCGCACCGAGGCTCACAACAGTCTCTTCTGTTCTCTCGTCGGTAAAAGACAAAAACGATCACTAGCGCTTTCGCGATACCGACATCTATTATGTTACGCATCAAACGCAAATGATCTTACCAATAGATCGGTTTTTAATGTGTGTATGACTGTCGATTTTGCGTGTAAGAAGGCACACAAACAATATACATTAGATCTAAAACGTTCAATTCATATTTCTTCTATAATTGTATTTTATTTCGTTGTGTACATATGCATTTTTTAATCTGAAAAAGGAATATAGAAACTACTTTCATAGATTTTGAAATTACAAAGCTCCAATTCGACGATCTCTATCTTTGTTATTTCTTAATATACCGAAAGATAATTGAACAGTCTAATCTTGATAGCTATAAAGTATCAAGCAAGGCGCGTTTTAAGCGCAACTCGTATGTGCCAAGGAGAAATATGATATTTGTTTGTGCCGTGCGAGGAGTCACTCAAAATTTATTACCACTGACGTATTCTTTCGATTCCTTGCCAACTATATATTAGCTCTTATCGTATCTCTAGTATACATTTTAGTATATATCTTTCTTTTCGATGCTATTATATTTAATTAATTACCGCCGCGGCACGCTACGCCATTTATTATAATCTTTACGCCACTCGATATCGGCGCAATCCCCGCGCGATGCAACGTGCAATTTATTTGTCTCGAAATTACTCGTGTAAATAAAGTCTTATGGTTACCTTGCAAGGTGCAAGATGCTAAAGTCATCTAAGGAGTAAACCGAAAACGTGCTACCGCGGTGATGTTATAGATAGATATTGATCTATTTTATTATTATGGGTCCCGATTTATTTTGCGCGACTTCGTTTATCCCGTATCGTCCCCGATCAGCGAACGTACGTGTTCCGCAATAAAGAGGTAGTTACACGCAATGAAAATTGTTGCAGCTGTGCATCTATTTCTCGCCCAATGGCAGGACTTACCTCCTCTAGATCTTACATGTGAGATTATGTTATTCAGCTTCCAACATTCACAACAGAGATACGTTAAAGTCGCGATATAACCGTTTAGCACAACTTTTTTTTTATATTATGCTCTTTCGAAAAGATAAGTACAATGGCATTCACGCCGATATCTATTAATTCGTGACTCTTCGATTCTCACGGCTTCCTCTCGTTCCTTTATCCGTCTCGCTAAAGTATGATCGCGCGCATAAACGTTTGTGCACGTGTTTACCGATAGGATTTTATATTAAGCTGTAAATATGCTCGGCTATGCGAAGGCACAAGGTACGAGCGTAAGTCGCGCAGGTGTAAAAGTCGGCGAACGCGTATACGATCGTGCGATTTAAAATATTGCCGATAAAGTTTGCTGTTTCATCGAGATTGGAATCGCGAGGTTAGAGCTATATCGGTAGATACGGCCTCACTAAAGCGATCGCATCAGCCATTTCAGCGTCGTTTCCAGCGGGGAGTTAAGGACTGCCGAAAGAGAGTAGCCCCTTACCGTCGGAAAGCGTCAATATTCATGGTCTTTAGTGGCTTTTATCGCGATGCAATTATCTTTTTAAACGTATTCGTAACCTACAAATAAAAACATAATGTGATTGTTTAAATATGTACAACTATCTGTTTCTCAAATGTCAAATTCTAAGATGTCATGGATTTACTTTTTTAAGATTAATTAATTGGATTTTCTCGAGATATCAGACTTCTATTCATTTATACTATATTACCCGGGGCTTCGCCCGGGCGTCTTTTTTTTAAACAACTTTATTTGTGTTATTACAATTCGAATCCCCATTTTTTATTGTAAATTCTTATAGCTTACTTTGTAAGCTTTTTAAATTTTTTTAAATTGGGTTGTAGCACAATGGCATATAGCCTATGTTACTCAGGAAGATATAAGCTATCCACCAGTGTAAAAATTTTTTTAATCGATTCAATGGTTTCTAAGATTACCCTGAACATTGGAACAAACAAACTTTTCCCCTTTATATAATAGTAAAGATGTATGTATTAAATTCATAAAACTTCTGCTAAAAGATGAAGGACCTAAATGAGAACGAATCGATAAGTGGAACAATATCGTCTTGGTTAATTAACTTTCTAACTACTTTATATTTGACATATTCTTGTTGACACATGCAAATTTTTTCAATAAATTTATAAAATTTAGCTCGAAATCGATTACTTTTGAACTCTCGGAGTATAATTATCGTTCGGGAAACAAAAGATAGAGTAAATCCGGGTTTCACTTTCGCGGCGGGAACAAGAGAGTTGAGAGGTACGCTCAGTGCATCAAAGTACGAACCGTGCAGTATCTGTACGCACCGTTGTTGAAGTGGGTTCGGCTCACTTTCGTTCCGTTCGCCGTTCGGAGGATGAGCGGCGACGGGTTGTGGCGGCCAGGGCGGTTATAGAGCCGTAGCAATCGCCGTGGAAGAGGGGTACCGAGAGAGATGCCTCGCTCTCTCTGAGCGGAAAAGGACGAAGAGATGGTCGGTGCTCTCGCTCTCGAGAGGTTGATTGAGGTTGGTGGGTGGCCCCGCGCTCTCTCTTTCTCGACGCTACCCGGTAATGCCCTCTAATCACGGCCAGCCATTGACCATTACGGTTAAATACGATTTTGAGCGATCCCATCCGCGGCGGAGTCTCGGCGGAACCGGGCGCGGTGGTGTCGGTATACGCACTACTTGCTCAATGTAGCGTGCGATACGGTACATCCAACGTTATTACGTCATATTTTACCGTTAATTAGCGTATAATGTTTCATAAAGATGCCGGTCCAATGATATAAATGATCCATGCGCGCATACAGATTTAATTGTGACATATAAATGATGCTGTGTAATATTATCTTGTGAAACCGCACGCTACGTTTTTATACGAAACGCATGTCTGATGGCATAAATCTGCGATAACGCAGATAAAATTTCTATTAAGATAGCTATAGGAGAGAGATTGTTAAAATATCGTGGAGCTATGACACCAAGTCACACATAAAATATTTATCTTTGATATCTAAGATCTCGGTCTTCTAGATTTTATATATAGGATCTGTTCTAACGAGAGATATTTATCATAGAGATATTTATCATAGAGATCAATAAAATGACAATTCATGCTAATGTAAATATTGTAAATCAACAAAGTCGCCTAATTACCTGGACAATTTCTCTCGCATTGCACGATCATATAATTTAACGATGAATGCAATCAGGATGGAAAATTTCGATCTACTTGCAGTAGTAGGTCTGCAGTAGTCGATCGCGCATTGCTAATCCTCAACTTCCGACGATTATTTTTCCATTTTACGCGCTCGCGTTTCTCCGGATATATTTCTCGCTTCGGAATGTTTCGTTCGAAGAAAAACTCGGTTGCTTCCGGTAGTATGATCGAAGTCGTGCCTTTCCACCTTCCCTCTCGATTCTTTCTTTCGTTTCTACGACAAGGCACTCCTCCTGCAGGTACCGACGATGGAATGTAAATACGTCGTGACCAATAGGTTTTATGGTTATTGCCATTGCAACTCGATAGGCGAGGGCACAGTCTTCTCCGCTGTCGCGTACGTCTCGTTTCTTCTGTGGCGAGCCGCTCGCGAAACTTCTGCGACTTTCACCGCGTAGAGGAACCACGAGGCCTCGGACAGTCCCATCGACAGTACGCATCGGTATTTCCCAATCGAGTCGATTAAGTGCGTTTCCGGCACACATACTGTTGCCGCTTTGACAAGTACGTTATTCCTTGACCTCTTTCATATGGAATATAATGGCTATATAATCGTTATACGCCCATCGAGTAATTTTTCATTTACTTACGTGTTGCGAGTCTCAAAGCTATATTCATACTAAATACTGGAATAGGCGTTTTAATTATGCGTTAATTTTTAAGTAGCATTGTCAATCTTCTTGCAAAGATAAATGATTAAATAGGATATAAACAGTTTGAATTACGGTGAGAACTTTGAGTGTAATGCTTTTAGGATGAAATGTAATAATAGATATTAGTTAGTTCAATATGATTGCATAAACTGTATTTTATTGGGTGAAAACTTTATTGCCTCGTGCAAGTTGGGCGTTTACAATTTTTTCTAGATGAATAATGTCCAAATACTTGTCAGATTTATCTACTTGGTTATCAACTAATGGTCCTTTTTCCGTTTTTTTTCTATCTCAACCATTTCATTTTCTTCTCAATAAGGCGTGGACTCCGCCTTAAAACCCGTTTAGCATTTTGCTTCTCTCCTTGATTTTGCATTTTGGGTGTAATAGTGAAATCCTCGTCCTGTAGTTTAACATGACTTTGAGGCTTAAAAAATTTAATAGGACGTGCCACTGTATCCGATATGTTTAAATAACTTTATTTGTGTTATTACAATTTAAATCTCCATTTTTTATTGTAAATTCTTATAGCTTACCTTTTTTTTTAATTGGGTTGTAGCACAATGGCACATAGCCCATGTTACTCAGGAAGATATAAGCTATCCACCAGTTTAAACATTTTTGAAATCGATTCAATAGTTTCTAAGATTATACCCTGAACAATGGAACAAACAGACTTTTCGCCTTTATATGATAGTATACAGGATATCTTTATTCATTTTTTTAAATGTTACCTCGTTTCCTAATTATAGCCACTTTTTGGCACTAAAATTCTTGGAACTTTATTGCGAGATAAAAGTATAGATAAACGTAAGAGGCCAAATAAATATTAGACATATTGTGACATTTATTTGGTGTTCTACAATCATGTTCCGGATATCGCGATACATTAGTTAGCTCGCAAAATTCCGTCGCAAATCCAAGAGTCGGATCAGCCCATAAATCGTACGCGCTAATTAAGCGATAGTAAACACCAATTCACACCATTCGAGACGCGCGCGCGCGCGCACACGGTACCGTTAGGTTTTATCGTTCCACGATGATTCCGATGTAGATACTGATGCGAGCTTTATCGTCTCAAAAAAGCGACCATCAACGATATTTACAAGGGATATGATCGTGGGAGGCAGGTAGAGAAAATAACGCGCTTCGCGATTTAGAGAGGCCGACCACCGTCCCCCTAACTGGGCCGTAAACATCGTCGGTGAATTTATCAGGCCCAGGTAGCAGGTACCGCGCATACATGACGCACATTTGCCGACGTTCGACCTGTTCCGCAACGCGGATTATCGCGGAAATTGCGAAACTGCTTACCGCGCGCGACGATCAGCGTCGCCGGTGAGGCGTATACCGCGCGCGGCAGTGTGGCGTCTCGGCGCAAAATCGCTCCTCTCGGGCGAATTCTGTGGTCGCGGCGGCGGAAACGAGCCGCGAAGATTACGGCAAAAACTGCTCCCGCAGTCTCTTTTACACGTGCTGCGGACCGCGCAAGCGGGAACGTAGAAGCGAGTCGAGCGAGCGAAGAAGGAACGAGTCATCGTTCGACTTTTCCGGAAAAATTCTCGTGCCGCACGTGTTTCCTCTTCCTGCTGTCCGTTACTGATCACTCGTGCTTTTTGTGATCATTTCTACATTCCTTTGTGACCGTACTGAAGTACTTATCACTTACACTTACACTATCATATTAAAGTATTTATCATAAAGATAAAACTAATTAAATTTTTCTGAAACTGATATAACTAAACATAATAGTTTTAACTGGCACAAGGAGATATGGATAGATAAGCTATTTATTTATTTATTCACTCTGAAAGCAATATTATAAATTTTATAAATTTTTCCCAAATTAATAAAATACATGAAGATATTCTTTGATCAAATAAAATATGAACGTTGGTAAAAAAAGATATCTGTATTATATTAAAAACGGAAATATTATCGCAAGAGGTTAATTGCAAATAATAAAATTCAATCATGAAATTTCTCTGTATTTTTCATTTCTTTTTATAATATCTGATATTACGAACACGCCCATGCTTCTCCGAACGTGATGGTGGGCGGAAATTCGCATTTATTACGATGGAAGTATTCTTGAAATCATTAAATATTCGATTCATCGTAATCGTGGCGTTGCAGTGCGGAATTCGTTTTAATTATATAAATCGCTTCCTCTTCCGCGTACTTCTATGCGTGCCGTAATTTTTGCCTTTATATGATTCTTCCTTGAGTACTCTCACTATACGCGGATTACTCTTGTTCTCTTCTTTCCTTTTCTGCCTCGCACTCTCACCAAAATAAAATTTTAAGTACGGGTCTTGTGTACCGTGGCTGAAGTTACCTACCGCATAAAACGCGTCCGCCCGCTCGACGATTTTACGGTGTACGGTCCGTGGTTTGGAGCGCATCTCGGGCCAGAGCACGGTTTAAGTACCAATTAAAGTACATTTAAAGAGAAAAGACTTCATTATTTGACCGGGGATTGCACGTCGTGCCCTATTTATTCGTAAACGAACATTCGTTTGATTTATTAATCAGGCGCCATCTAATTTCGTTAAAACTTTCTTCGGCGTTATCATCATATGTATCGCAATAAAGCATATTATTGCTTCGTGACAAGTACGCAACTATGTTAACCACTCCGCGAACTTCAAGTGTTGTTTTTTGCTGTTTAATGCTTGAATAAGCAATTATTTTTTAAACTTTATAATTATGAAGCTTATATTTATAGATATTTAATCAATTTAGTTATTATTTGATGTGTTGATTTTGGTACTAAATTGATTATATAATTTATTGTTCTTAAAATATAAAGTCTGAAATTTATTACTCCTTGGTTAACTTAACAAACTCCACCAAGAGTGTGGCGGTGCTCTATACGTGTTTTTCAGGAGTGGGGGTGCTAGCGTAACATGAATGCAGCACCTCCACTTTTGATATTAATTTCCTGCAAATGGGGAGAGATTGACTCTCGATATACGACAACGAAGGATCGAGCGAAGGGCTTTCATCCCACGCGCACAAGTATTTGCTATTGTGCTAATTTCAAATTATTCAATTCTTGCAAAAAAATTGAATTTTTATGATATATTTAGAATCAGAAGATACATAGGATCTGTTTTCTGTTGCTGAACTGACTGCACTAGTTCAAAGTTTACCTTTTTCCTTCCAATGTGGAGTAAAAAAGATAAACTCTCAACTAGTGCAGCCAGTTCAGCAATAGAAAACAGACCCATAGATTGTTATGTACATAAACTTTTCTTCTTATCGATGACACCAATATCTCGAATATCTAATACAATTTAGGTTGACGATAAAACAAAAATATTGTAACTGCATTTTCCAACATTTTCTCAATTTTAGTCAAAGCGAAAAAAAAACTTTGTCATTAAAATGTTCGAGTATCTGTTTAAATGTTTTCGATACCTAAATGCTCATAACATGAATCAAAAGAATCAACTACTTCAAATCACGTCATCTTCTTATTAACATTTAATCCTTATAGTTTAAAAAATCCTCACAAATAATATTAAATTTGAAGAAATCTCTACATGAAATATCTCTGAATATTTTAAAGATCGATCGCGAGGAGCAACCGTGGTGTTCTTTTCGGGCCGAATCTAATTCGCTTCCGCTCGCCGCTTCCGCTCGATGCGTGTCTGAGAGGCCGATTCGAGCTGCTCGTTAAATTATCTCATTATAATCGGCGAGCTTTCGATCGATCTCTGAACTATCTCCCTCCTTCTCTCTCAGCTGGATGCGGCACGACGGTTAGAGAAATCACGGCTGTTGAACAGACGTCCCTCGCGGAACAACCGCGAGAAAATTAGCATAGGAAATTGCGCGGCGCGCGGCGATGAGAATCTTAAAGCGTGATTTGTCTTCGCCGGTCATCCACGCGCCAGGCGCGGTAATCAATATACGAGGTGCCGCGATACAAAATTATGCAATTAAGCTCGCAGCGACTCTTGAGAATTGCAAGCGACGCACTTGACAAACAAGCTTCATGCTACAACTTCCGGTATCGTGACGTTATAAATTAATCTTGTCTACCGCTTTTTCCTTTTGCTTCTACATACTACTAGACATACCTATCCAAAATACATCTCTCAAAAAACATTTCTCAACCTAGTGCAAATCTTTTTAGAATCTAATGCATTTCTCTTTTAAATTGATGAAATACTCTCAAGAAAGTCTTTCTCTTTCTCCTTTTTATCTCTATCTCTATCAATCTATTTGCCATTTTCAAATATATGATTATTAAATTCTGATAATAAAATGATAATATAATTCATATTATTACTGTAATAACTTGTATATTTTACATTGTCGATAAATTCGCAATACACGTCAAGAGTCATCGCTGTCAAGAGTCGATGCGCAATGAAAATGTTCGTAACATTTTGTTACCACATACTCGGCACGCACTAATCTTTAACAGACTTTGTCCTCGGGTAGGAGTCGATTCATCGCGAACGATCGAGCAACGATAACACCACCTATTACGACAATACCGGTCGTTACGAATCGGTCGAAGTCGACGGCAGAGGTTTTTTGCTTAAGGCGAGCTCTCTCGCGCGCAATTTCTTGCTCCCGCACGCACGACCTCTTCCACGTCCGTCTGTTCCTTCGGAATCGATTTACGAGCAAACGCCATTGCGTCAGTGCTCGGTGGCCACCACCACGCGTTGGCGCGTGTACGCACACGCCACGTTTCTCGTCCACACTAGTAAGGCGAGGCGATATACTATGGTACGCGCGCGAACGCGTACCCGGTGGGCAAGTGGCCTTACAAGGACGTGCTGCACGACACGGCGGCTGCGAGAGTATCGCGCCGTAGTCCTGAATGTGCTGCACGGCGGCGGTAGCCGCCTCACATAGAGCAAGGATTTACATGCGCGCGTACGCACATGCGTGCAGGTTACACTGATGCTGGCGCGCACATGTACGCGCGCACTGGTAGGTCGGACTTGCATATCACGGAACGACTCGAGAGGCTATCCGCCGCGACGGCACGTGCTTAGAGCGTCGGTAAATTTAACCAGTTTTCCCTTAAAGTGCCAAAGATAGTGACACTTCTGGGGAAACAAATAATTATTTATCATAAAGTTTTTAATTTAAGTATTCGCTTTGATTTGATAAATTTGACATGAGCGAGTCTTCTTTTGAATATTTTATTTTTTAAGCAATTTTAAGGTACGTCTAGCAGGACACTTAGCAAAAATGTGTCGTGCTGACGATTTTTGGCAGTTCTAAAGGTATAATAGTTCTCGGCAGTTCTACAAGAGTTCTGTGTTTTAGTATTGGTTCTAAAAAGAGTTCCGGTGATTAACTACTTTTAATTATTTAAAAATAATTAAAAAGAGTTCCGGTGATTAACTATTTTTAATTGTTTAAAAGTCAGTCAGTGTTCAGCAACAGAAAACAGACCCTATGTATCCTCTGACTCTAAATATATCATAGAAATTAAATTTTTTTTACAAGAATTGGATGATTTGAAATCAGCATAATAGCAAATACGTGTGCGCGTGGGATGAAAGCCCTTCGCTTGATCCGTCGTTGTCGTGTATCGAGAGTCGATCTCTCCCGTGTTCGGCGATATCTTCGGCCGCGGGCGAAACCGAAGAGATTGTCGAAAGTGAAAGGAGGCGAAGAAATCAAGATGGATCGTGCGTTCGTTATAACGCAGGTTTTCTCGCTGCGTGCAGCACGCACCTTCCACCTTTTTCCACGTGTCCCAAGGACTCTCGTGGTGAGTGCGCGGCAATCGATAGCACCGACCGATAGCATGCGTTTCGTGTTGGAGATGACGAAGAAGACGAAAAGGCAAACGGCTACGAAATGTCATCTTAAAACATTTTAACAAAAGATTTGAGTCGAAAAAAGTAAATTATTACAATCGATAAAAAAATGGTTGTTATTTTCTACAATATATTTTCTTTTTTTGTCGATTATACTAAAAAAATACGTATTTATGTATTAAAATATTTATATGGGACTTATACGTATTTATATATTAAAATGTATCAGGCCTTAAAAAATATTTTAGACTACTCAGACACGCATTAATCGTTTATTCATTCATAATAAGTTAGTATCTTATTATGACAATTGTATTTTTTCATAAATTTGTTGTCTTTTCCTCAAGTTCTTTAGTGAAAAGATAGTATATAATCTTAATCTTCTTATTCAGTTTGTAATCTTATTATTTTTACATACCATAAGAAATTACATAATTGTACGAAAAATATAACTCCACGATGTGGCAATGCGTTTTGTTGCCACATTGTTCTCATAAACAGCAAAGGTAATTCCGAGTCTTCGAAGTCGTAGGAACCAATACTTATGCTCATGCCCCGATACTCAAAGTTGCCTTGGGACGAATTCCGTTATGTTTTCGTCCATAAAGTCTAACCGCTGTCCGTTACGTTCCAGCGAAAAAGAAGTCTTAACGGCGCTCGTTATAACAATTTCGGTGCATCGCCGCACACCCTTTCGAACAATAAAGAGGACCCCCCCGAAATCCAGCGAAGCGCATTGCAGATCTTTCCAGATTCTTTCAGATGTTACAAATAATATAACATAACATGTAAAATAATTATTTGAACATTGTAAATTCTGTCTCTATATAACGGAGCAATGACTATTATATCGCTAATGTATATTAATGTCGAAACGCTCGAATAATTTATAAATATTGAAATTAAACACTCGAATGCTAAATTGCCAATCAAATATCCGTATACACGCGAACATCCAACATTTGCATATTTAAGAAATCTCAACTGTCCAAATATTTTTCAAATTCTCAAGTGTATGCGGCACTGAAAGGACACACAAACCTTCAAATACCGCAGTGATGGCTTCGTTGAAACGTACAAAACGAGAAGGCACTATCGGGGCAGCAATTTTATCGCGCGTATTCAGTCAAGATTCGTATTCGTACCTTCGAGTACCATCGAGTTTCGTTCAACTCAGCGGGATTCTCTCGTGATAGATTCTCTCTTCGGAGAGTGAGAAAGAGACAGAGGTGCTCCAGATTGCCGTCCAAAAGAGACATGCGAGTGCACGTCACGTAATCGCAGAGTTCTCCGGGGGCGAGAAGAAAGAGAGAAGGCCCTCTTTCACCGCTCTCTTGGTAATTTCGTGCGCTCATACGAAGGATAACAGCGTGAGGGATCGGTCAGTATATAGGAAGAGGAAGGGACAGGGGAGGGTGAGGGAGAGCGGCGAGCAAGCGGTACCACGAATTTAACGATTCCGTCGACTTTACGACGGCGATCGCGCCGCCCTTATTATAACGCGGCTCAGGCCGGTTTCGGATCGCCCTTGGGAGACACTCGCGCATCTCTTCTCGCGTCTTCCACAAGAGGCACCCGCGCTATTACGTCATTAAGGCGTCCAATAAACTTCTTTTACTACTTCCTCGACCGCCGCTTCTCACCGCGTGGTCGTTCAGCTCGTCCGCGTTGCGTCGCCGCGATTTCGTCCGTGACATCGCGCGGGTCTTTCACCTCCTGTGAGTGCAAGTCGTCGCCCTTTTTCGAAGTATGAAACATGAAGCATGAAGACCCTTTTAAGACTTATAGTATAGAAAAGGAATTAAATAGTTTAAATAAAAAAGGTACATACAAGTTATTATTTACGAAAACATCTAAAAAATACAGATTTTCGCGTACCTTAACTTTAATATTGCTTGATCAATAAAGATGATATAAAAGGGAAATTAATTTTATTGGTCAATAAAAAAGATCGAAATATTAATATCAATCAAGTTATTGTAATAGAATTTATACTTAAACTTTTTTACATCATACTCTCTGATTAACAGAGATAATTTAAGAGAATTTTCGATGAAATCTTGTGCTGTTATTTTGATAAATTTATATCATTTTGATTGGACTTAATTACGTATACAAATCTTTTATATTTTCTATAGAGATAGTGTTTTTGAAGTAAATTTAAATGGAAATGTGTGTTTTTATTGAAATGTGAAGAATTCTAGATATATTGTGATACCTTGTTGATTGTTATCCTTAGCCAAGATTGGAAATGAGTACCATATCATATCTCGAAATACGAAGTATTTTGTTCCCGATCACCTCGGGCTAATGAAGCCTCGCCTCGAGTAGCACTAAACGATGATATGCGACTTTATATGTATGTAAAGACTTAGTTATCCTAGGAACTGCAGTTTAATTTAAATTCCGTCGGA
Source organism: Temnothorax nylanderi (assembly GCF_030848795.1). Lineage (NCBI taxonomy): Eukaryota > Metazoa > Arthropoda > Insecta > Hymenoptera > Formicidae > Temnothorax > Temnothorax nylanderi. The sequence continues at coordinate 801,184 of NW_027249064.1, read as the reverse complement.
AGACGAGCGTCTGGAATTTAAAAATGAACGGTGGATTCGATATTTACGACGATTCAATGACGGGAACATCCCGTCTCGTGAACACGAGATTTAATTTTATACAGTGTCGGTCTGATATTACGTAATTCATGAATATCGTTATACGAACATTGGAGATTTCAACTGTTTCTCACAGTTTCGTGGAGACGAATTATCGTAGCGTGTTTATCTCGGTAAACCTTTTTTTCTTTATTCGAAAATCATGAAAGGATAACGTCGCGCCGACACACAAGGTGCGAGTGAATAGGCACGCACCACCGCTATTCATAATGCGACAAGAAAAACGAAGGAGCCATTTCCCGATTGGATCTTTTTTTTTTATTATTTCTCTACACGATCTCCGATGCCCAAAGTTCTGGCCGGCTGCTGGAAAAAGTGTTGTCGACCGACATTTCTCCGGCGCGACGAACTTTCGGCACAGCATCCCGGTCCAGACTTTCGCGGTACATGTTCTCTCGGTGTGTGCTATTGACCCTTTTTCACTACAGGTGAGTTGGGAGGGGCCTCGGACAGGTAGATACACCTAACCCACGTACCGTAAGATACCAAGACTAACATCTAACGGGTGTCCATGCACGAAAACGCTTTTTTCTCTTTTCTCACTGTGTGACACTTTGATTTGCATCCTGTCTCAATCAATCTGCAAAATCGTTTAATTAGATATACGTAGAGAAATATATATTACATTACGACAATTAAATGCAACATTGAGCATTTCTAATATTACAGTTACTTTATTTTTATCAATGCTTGGATTAAACATTTAAAAAAGGAAATCTATTTTTTATCTAAGAAATAATACTCCGAAGATCGTAAAAGCATAAACGGCACCGATAATCGCTTAAGCCAGCTACGAACAATTAGAAAGACGATGACTATCGGATGGTGTTATCTTTAAAAGTTATTCACCCAGTATGTGGCGTGGCGCGATGCTGTGTAGATATGCGGCGAGAGTGAGCATAAGGTGCACAAACCATCATACATGCCCTTGCATGGCATTCGTGTGTTACGACACGCGTATGCACACATGCGGAGCAAGCTGAGCGACGTGTGTGTGCAGACCTGGTTACATCGCTATCGTTGTGGCCATTAAGTACATTGTGCTGGAAGGTGTTTTCTATAATGGATTCCTGTTGTTTATTAAAACGGAAGGCTCTTTACAAAGTGCTGCCGTTTGCTCCTTAACGACGCGCGTCTACCTTGAATTATGCCGGTCTATCCTCTCTGCGATATTGCTTACCAATAGAATGCACGCAATTAAAAGAATCCAAAAAGCGAGTGATTTATGCACGTCTTGCGGTATATATCAAGCGACGAGAAGAAACTTTCTTACTGATGAAAAGTGCAATTTGTAATTTAAATAATTCGAGTAAGCTGTTCAATATAATAAAATAAGGGACAATTTTTTGGGATTTATTTCTATATCAAATATATTGGGTGACATATATATTTATTTTATATATTATTATCTTTTGGTTAAACTAAATTAATACGTTGATATTATAATTATATCTATAATGAAGTGTATATACAATAATTTTGTACTTTGTTACGCACGAAATCGGAATACTTAGATTGGTTTCATTAATCATTCGCCGACGCAATAAGCAACAAAAACGATTCAGAGAAAGAAATGAATTAGCTCAATGTTGATTGTTACTTTCTTGCGAAATGATACAAACAGGAAGCACGTTTAAGCGTGCCGGGATATTCTCGCCACGCGACAAAACCCGTAGGGCCGCGTGCGGACGCGACGCAATCACCCGTTACTACAAAAATGAGAGTATTTATCTCGATAAACTGCGATTCGCGGGTATAGAAAATTACCTCAATTTAGCTGCAAGATCGTTGAAACTTTTTTCCTTCTTTCTCTCTCTCTCTCTCTCTCTTTTTGTTGCGCGCGCGATATTAGTATCCCGCGCTGTCTATATTACGGTCGTCATTGTGCGTCGTATTACGGCATCGCACGTGCGTGACACGACGCCCCGAGAAAGGCTCGTGCGTATTGCGAAATATCGAATTTAACGAAGCTGGGGAGAGATAGAGAGAACAGGTGTACGCGCGCGATATTGGAAACTCAGCGCGCATATTTCAACTCTTTTTCTTTTGCCGGCCTTCTGCCTCCCGGCAGTATGATAATCAGAAGCGGTAAGAATAGAGTGGCGCGGATTATAGAGTTAACTGAATTAATGTACCTTGTCGTTCTTTAGTTTTCTTCGAAAAATATAAATCACTTTAGAATACAACAGAGTATAGGATTTCCAAAGAGATTTGTTTGTAGAGAACTTGATAAAAACATTTTTAAATATGAAAAATGGAATTCGGTATATAAAAATTGAAATTGTAAAGTAAAATATATATAAGCGTTTTTTAACGTTCAGGAATATAAATTATTATGTGCCAGGTTCAATGTCAGACAGAATTTCTAATAGATATTTTTGGACTAAGGCAGGAATGTTTAAGTATCATGACGTTGTCATATAATTGGCTCGAATTGTGCAAAAGCCACGCTATTTCTAAGACAATTTCATGCTTCTAGTTGAGCTACTTACTAACTGGAACTTTAAAGACCCGTTAGAAAACTAGGGATTAAAGTGCCCGAGGAAATCGAAACTCTTTGGCGATAATAATCGCAGTGCACAAATATTGTGATTATTGTGCGCTGTAGCCCGGCTGCTTCGTTCAAACGCGATCATTTCTCGTTGTATAATCTGACGATATACAATCGGCTGTTTCTCGTTGTGTAATCTCGTACGTTATATTTAGTACGTATACCATGAATTATTATTAATAACAGCGTAAAAATTTTCAACAATAATTTAGAAGTATCTTATCTACTATAATTTTATTACACAAATAATTATCCGTTTTTCGATGTCTGACATTTAATTCAATTACTGAGAAAGATATATTTGATATAACGAGGTAATGAAAAGGCACTGCAAGAAAATATATCAGAACTGAAATAATAATACATTTACTAACATTTTCTAACATCTAATTTTCTTATATGTATGTTTATTCTAAATCGACTTAAATCGATAATAAAAATCTTTTTTCCTTCACTTCTAACTCTCCAAGTTGCTGCATTGCGGCACAATGGCGAAGTGTTCGAAAGCGACAGCGTGACCGAGAAAGTAGCTCGCTCCAAGGCAGAGCTCTCTGAGCCTGATTGATAATCGCGTTCTGCAAATATCGCGATTATCCGGTGTAATCTGAACACGAGCGCGAGCCCATGGTATATGCGATCGTTACTCTAGCGAGAACAAATAGAGCAAATAGAACTCCACAACTGTCCGTGATCCTCGCGGGCACGTGATAGCTAATGTTGCGCACAAGATTCCGTCTCGCGAGCCAAGTTCGAGCGGGTTCGCGCGCGATTGAATTTTACTTCCGGCATAGTACGAATATACCTAATCGAAGATTCAATGGCACGCTAATTTGATCGGTCAATCCGGTATCACGCTTGGGTGCGGATCATCCCTTTTCCGCGAGCGTTTCTTGCTGCGCAGCACTTTGCTAATAGCCATCACAAGTCTCTGAATCCCGAGTGTGCATCTTCAGTAGGAGGAATCCGATCCATTCACTGACTTTTTTTCGCCGCATCCTCGTTCTCGCATACGTCGATCCAATCAGCCGACCGAGGGTTAGCCTCTCGTCCCGGTTATATCGACTTCTCGACGTTGCCGTCGACGTTGCTTCTTTTCTCTTTCCTCCTACTCGTTCGCCTCATCATCGCTACTATTCACAGATCTTAAGATCAATATTTGCTTAGCTTGCCTGCTTCCGTTTGACAATCGTTTGTATCAACAATTCTTCGCGCGATAAAACGGCTAAACCCGAATGCTCGTGTGTGTGTGTGTGTGTGTGTGTATGTGTGTTTGCGTATCGAGAATCGAAAGAGCGAAAGAAAGAGAACATTCTGAGAGAGAGTCCGGCCAATTTGCCGAGTTCAATTTGAAGCGAAGGGGACTGGGAAGTGAAAGCAAAACTTCGGGTTCTCCTATTTCGAGATTTTCAGGACATACGCTATCATAAATACGCATGTAAGTTGCAATATGCGTAATTGCATCGTTCGATCTGCGATTTGCATTTACGTTTTTTTAAAATGGAGAGAGATTTAATCTTTTTTCACTCTTTTCAGGTAGAAAAATTTTTGCAATTTGCATATCTTTGCATAAAAACCACTTTTTAGACAGCAATTTTTATTGATGAATTATTTAGCACATATATCTATATATATTTTTTTTAATGCTATAAGTTAAAAACTATTTGCTAATTAATTTTATGCTTATTTTTATTATATACTACAATGCGCACCTATCGTTCATTATCGCGAGTTAAATAAACAATTAAGAGAACAAATAAATAGGTTCGCGCGAAAGTTACTGCGTTGCTGTTACCTGTAATCACGCAGGTTCGTTTGTCGACGCTGACTGCGTCGTAAAGTCGGACAGAATCTGCCACGCTCGTTTCCGTCGTCCGCGAGTATCCCTTTGAGATTAATGGCCGTCGTAAATATACCGCGTTTCCTCGTATCGGCCGGATCCTGTGCCGCAAACGGTGCGCATTCTGCCGCACCGAATGCGTATGCAAACCGGCATTGCTGCACGCGTATCGCGGCGAAGTCACGTTTGCGCGACGCGGTGCACCTGTGTAAACGTAAACCGGCCACCGGAGTTATTACGGCAGCGTTAACTCGTTCATTCGCGAGACGTTACCTGCGTTACGCGAAATTAATCCCGCGACGCGCAGCAGGTAGTTTGCGACGTACCCGGCGTACATCTCATAAAATAATAATACGTTGTAACGAGGCGTCACCCTCGTTATTACTCAAAATGGATATTCAGATCGCCAAGTTTAGTTGACAACTTCTCGTTAATTACCATTGATTACTCACCATTGATTACTCACTGAAACGGATGTTGAATATCTAAATTTAAATTCGGCAAAGGTGTAAAAAAGCGAAGTTAAAGTTAAAGAAAATATTACAGAAATATATGGTCTGCTTTACAAGGGGATTTTAAAACATATAATTGTCCGAATTTCTAATAAACGTGTATTTTCGTTAGTTTTATCATTATAATACTATTGAAAAAAGGAAATTTTTATTATATTCTATATAAAATTATCTCAGTTTAAAAGAAAACTATTTATCATTTATTTCACATTATCTGCTTTTTTGAAATTTTAATAAAGAAAAGAATTTACATTATATCGCGGAAATAAGTTTTTAAAAATAAAATTAAATTGATGTAACTTCCCATTTTTGCAATGTGAAAAGATCTTTTGAAAAGAGTTATAAGAGTCGACGAACTTATTAGTGATATTGTAACACAAAAAAGAGTGAAAGGTTCGACCGGCGCCGCGTAAAAGGTCCGCGCGTGATAATTAGTGCGAGCTAGTGGATAATAGACCTCTGCGGAAGAAAGACACGAGCGAACGGCGCGCAACAGTCGGGCATTAATTAGGGGAATAAAAAATAATAGCGTACGTTTATGCCAAGTGCGCAAAATCATAATTCACTGACTGCGCATAGTCGAGTATCTCATGAAAAACCACAGACTCGTAATTGTAATTGATTTCATGCGGCCGCTTCTCTCTGCTTGCGTTCTTTACTGCGAAAGATAAATTAATCCGGACCACTGTTGTATTGTCACACTTGTATTATCTCCTTTCTCACGTTACACCTTGCTAGCGCACCACGGGTACCATGTGCTTATCCGCTTATTTATAACGAAACTCAGGCAGCGCCTCGAGGAAATGGCGATGCGATTCACGTGACCCGCCAATGCAATTGAGAAAAGTCCACTGTATTGCGCGGAGAAGCACGTGACGAATTAATGTTTGTTTGTCGTTTCCGCGCTTGTCATCGACGCAATGGATATGTATATATGTGAAAAAATAAATAACAAAATAATAATAAAGAGCATTGCAAAAGAAATAACGAGCAACCTGGATAGCTGCTATAATAATAAAGGTTTTGTGTAACTTTAAAGTGACTCAGACAGAAGAGAAAGCATGCTGATATGTATATATACGACAGAAAAAATTATATTCACGCAGGGATTAGATTTTACTTGTATTCCACAGTATTTAATATCGTGATTGCAACCATAAATAATCGTCTGCAATAGTTTCGCGGCAACTGCTATTCGAAACCGTTTCAGCTTCCATTTCGATGGTAGGTAGAGAGAGAACGGATCAGCGGAGCAGGTATCGAGAGTAAACGCGCATGTTCAAAAATATCGTGGACGCGTAGCGGCAAGAAGATAGCACCACCGTTTGCAATTAAAAAGCGATTTAAATGCTAATGGTCGTGCGTAATTAATGCGCGTCACACGCGAGCCTACGCACTGACGCCCCGCGCCGCCCTCTCCACTCCTTCCCCCCCTTCTTCGCATGTCAATTATTATTTCACCGAGAGATCCGGGGTGGAAACCTGCAGGGCGGACCCGAGGGAGGCAGACGTATCGATTTTACGAGACACACGTCCAAGCTGTCGATGGATTTATAATGGATTACTTGGCGGAGAAGAGTATCCATTTTGTGCACCGTGAAGATCGTTAATACTACTCGGCGCAGTCGACAGCTCAGAATATCATTTTCACTTTACCGGAGAGCCTCGTGAAAGGTGTGCCAGTAGGAGGTACGCTAGCATTGTATTAAAGTTGCTTCAACACTTTGAACTCGGCGGACTTTTGCAATCACGGCGCGTCAACTCTTTTTGTGTCAACTGTCAAACTCGAAAAATTATAAAGTAATCATTCCTTTATATTTCATCTTGTCGTGAATATTTAGTGGTTGTTCAATAAGGAAATAATAATAATTTGTGTCGGGCAATTGAATAAATAATGAATTAACATGCAATAATCAATATGTAATAAAATAGGTGTACAAAAATTAACGCTATATTTCTATATATAATTGCCTCTATACATTCGACCTTGTAGATACTGAATAGATACTGAGAGACCGTGAATATTTTCTCGTGTCGAGCGACAAATTCTCGCTTAGTTATCATGCGGGATAATTTATCTGTGGCCTGCCAAGTAATTGGATTCCTTCGAAAAGTCGATATTTGTCTTCGTGTTGTAATTGGGATACGCCATTGGGCTCGTCGCCGATCCAGTACGATCGTAAATAGATTTTTAATCGGGCAATTTATCTTCCCGAAACGTCGCGGTGCACTCTCTTCGGCGTGGCGCGCGACTCGATCCCGAGGGAAAGTATCGGAAAATTGACTTCAGGGAGGCCCATTAGCCCATTACCGCCTCGAGAACAGGTCGACGATTTCTCGGGCTAAGTGGCCCGCACGATCCATACACGAGCTATCGCGCGATATCATACCCGCGACATGTAGCACCCGTTCGTGTAAGAATCGTAATAACAGTTATCGCCGTCTGTCAATTGTCGATGAAATAGGAACTCATTAATTCAATAATGTGACTGCGGAGAGATAAGCGTGTTCGAAAAGAGCCCGTTCCCCAAAAACAAGCCGCCAAACGCAACTTCCGCTCTTGTCTGATAAGACACATAGTACAGTTACGTTGAATTAAACGAGGCGCAGCTTTGTATATCGACTTTGTATATCGAAAGGCAAGGAAAAGGATATTTTCAAATAAGAAAGAGCTTATTCACTATTCTTAATAATTGAAGAGCTTATTTCCAAACCGTCTTAAGACTCTTAAGCCGCTTACAATATCTTATAAATATTACAGTCAATCCCCGATTTTTTAACAGCTGACACGTGATTGCCATCGTCATGATTTATTTTATTTGACGCAATCCGAGGTGTGAGGAACACAATTATTCGCGAGGATAATCTTATTGAAATACTTTCAAGCGAGCGGTTCTCTCCTCCGCACGGTTAAAACGATTTAATCCACTTCACATGCACGGCCGAGAACGCAGCCGTGAACGATCCGCGATTGGCAATCGATTAATCGGCATTATCCGACAATACTGACAATTCGTCGCGCCAATCTCCCAGTTCCCGTTTACCACTCGCCGTGCAAAATTCTACGTCAGTTTCTTTCGCTGAGGTCGAGTCGCCACGTTCCGTTGTCGGCAATCATATCGTGTATTCGCGCTTTTTGTCAATTGCAGTCGCTTTATTTTTATTGCAATCGCGCTCCTGACAAACTACTTTTTCGTAGAGGCAAATTCAAAACTCTTTTCTGGACATCATTCTTGAAGAAACACTTTTACGATAGTAATTATTATTAACTTACTAATTACAGATTTAAATTTAGTCGTTTACCCGTTAAAGATACTTTATTCTTTCATATACTTAATGTAGCAGAACGTATATACGGTTTTAATATATTTTCGGCCCTGCAGTTAATTTTAGAATATATAATTAAAAGTTGCTTTCATCAAATTAAAACAACAGAAAAATTTATTTTAGGTAGGTATACGAAAAATGTTGATAAAATATTTTTGATTGAAAAATATCGAGGCAATAATCTATATATTATAGCAAGATTATATCATCAATACATTTAAATGAAGTCGCTACATTTAATATTGTAATGAACATAGACAACCAACGAACTGACAAACGGTCTGAGAGAATTAAGAAGAATCGCGAAAGGGAAATTGATTTATCTCTATCTCAGCTCTCTCTCTTTCTGGGATAGTAATTAATCGACACGAGACCGCAGCTTCTCCATGGTTGCCAATATTTTCCTCTTTCAAGTTAATAACCGACCTCGTCAATTAAAGAGCTCCTCTAATCGAGGCTACGAGTAAGTTTTACATTATTACGCGTCAGCTGATCGCGAGTATGAGACGGGCTCGTGCCCTTTGGCCCTCCTTTAGTTCTCAAACGTTTTCTCCGAGCTTGTTCTTTTACATTTCTCTTTCCCCCACCGCTCCGTGTATCGATCCCGCATGGGCGATTCGGTTACGTTGATGGTCGACCCCCAACCGCGGCTGTCGAAGAAACGGAGTGCTCGTCGTCGATTAAGACGTGACCGATGAAGAGAGGCCTATCGAAACTTCTTCGAGGTAATTCCGTTTCCTCGCGGGGGTTGCGAGACTAAGCGTGCGTAGGTCGATGGTTCTCGCTCTGTACTCCTTTCTGCTCTCTTCGGGAACGGAATGATCTATGAGGGCAAGGTGGAATCGCGCGCTCCAACGGTTTGCGTTCTTCAAAAATGGTTTCATTAGAATCCAGGCGCAGTGACGCTTGACTCTAGAACTTTTCGAAAGGAATCAAATGAGCTATTTAGAACTATTCTGACTTCAAATCAAAATTTTTCATTTTTTTTTAAAATAAATTTTTCTTTTATCAGGAACTCTAGTACTTGTCAAAATGCTTTAGATGAGCTATTCAGAACTATTCGGTCTTAAAGTTGGGTGTGAAGTTAGCATTTAAAAGGCATTTTTTAATTGCCTTTTTCAGAGTGTTAATTGCCGGAACTCTTTTTATAAACATAAAAATACTTTTATACTCTTCGAAAAAAAGCTGAAACTCTATAATCAGAACTATCGAATTTAAAGTAGGGGTGCGAACTTTACACACCCGTTCCGCGGACGGTTAGGAAATTATTCGATTTACATGAAAGCGAACGGCGTTTAGTATCCTGCCGTCGCGGTTGTTTATGCGTTCATTCGAAGCGCGTCGCGGTGTTTTTCAGCTCTTCGACAAATCCGCCGAGTCATGTCCTATCTTTAGCCCGGCCGCGAAGGTCGAGCCGCCAAGAAGATCCTTGCTTTACGATATCGCGCACCTTCCGCGCGCGCGAAACAAATACATCGCCCGGGTGGATGTACCGTGAGAATGACGCCTACGTGAACCAGTACTCGCGCGGGCATTCGGGATATTTGAACGTCGGGGCACGGGCGAGCCTGCGAGATCTGAAACGACGATCTATAACGTGGATCGTGAATCCCACCGGTCGTTGAACTCACTCACGGCCATTCGCGGCGTGCCATAACGAGAATTTTAACACCCTCGCTCGGCTTGGTCGGCCCCTTTGCTCCGTGCCGAAGGGTATCGCTTCCATGTGATGGCGCGTATACCGACAACGTATGTCCGTTACTCTCTCACCGTCATTGCGGCATCCTTAATTCCTCAGATAAGGAACATCGAGTAACTTGTCTGGCCCGGGTCGCAGCTCCAATTCTTAAAAGTCAGCCTACAGAGATTATCGCGGATAAGGTAATGTCGTTGCTCGAGGTACGAGGCAAACTCGAGGATACCCAGCCGCGATGTTATTCATGGTAGATGAACTGTGACGCGGGACTAACATATAGTATAACTTATATAAAATGTAATTTTCTTTATAATATATTGAATAGGAAGTTAGATAAGCGCTAGATCAACACTCGAATCACGAGAATTCAATAGATAACTCCTCGCCAATTATTCACGTTCGTATATTGCACGAATCGAAATTGTTATTATATAAACGAATACAATTCTGCGAGAAACCTCAACTATCAAACGTTAAGCTCTTTCTGTCGAGTCTTTGTGTTGACGCATGTAAAGTCCTGTGTAAGCCGCTTTTACCTGGAAGGGAACTGGTTAACGAGACGGTTGTCTATATGCGTTTTAAAAAACTGGCTTTCTTTTTCTCTCCTCATAAAACTGAATCATATTTCATTTCTTTTATCTGATTCGAAACAACGACGCAGAAAGTTAAACAATTATGATGTGCGCGAACATAACGACATCGTGAAGATTATCGTCCTTTTACTCAATGTCATTGCGTATTAACAGGGGTTTTAAAATAATCCGGTTTTATCAAATCTCTCTCGTTTCTTTTTATTTGCATGTCGCATAAAGTTGTGATTACAATGAGTATATTTTTAAGTATATGTGTACAATACAATTATATGTGTAATTTTTAGCTATTTCTATTTCGTTTGTATATCTATAGAAATATTTCTTTTAAACATACATGTCTGAATTTATTTTTTTCAAATGCTCGTACATCTGTATTACATTTCTCGACAGTTTAGGCAGATTTGACATTATCGAAACCGTTTGCGTCTTTATTGAGCACGTTGAAAAATACGGCTGCGTGTTAATCAGCGATAAGAATCGGACATGCGTAGGTCAAGTGTGCGGATCGTGCGATTCTCGTATTTGTTCGTCTGTAAGTTGCACGCCCGTTGCTTTACTCACGCGATGCGTGACTCGCCGGAAACAAAGGGAAGTCCAAGAAATAAAGCAACGTGGATCTCCTCGCGCAGTTAGACGTTTCTATCATTTTTACGCGTATTTACGACTTGATTACAAGGCTCTTGGCCGCACAACGAACGCCGGATACAGCTAACAGGCATTAATTACTACATCATACAACCGAACCTAACTGACAACCTGTTGCGTTCTTTCTAGTGCCTACCGGTGTCGCCGCTGCCGCACGAAAAGTGCGTTCACACTACGAATTTCCCATTCGCGAATTATTATGACAATCTTTCGACAAATATATACCAATCTATCGAACGCTACGCTACATTTCCAGTCTTTTTCAAAAAATAATAATTATTAAGATATATAAATGAATTAAAGAAATATAAAAACAATTATTAAATTAATTTATTAATACAAATGTAATTTTAAGCAGACGGCACTTTTTTTATTTCGTATTCTCGCATCTGTTATTAGAATAGCGCCGTATATTAGATAATTTCAACGCATCCCGTATATATTGTAATATGTTTCTAGTGCGAGATAAATTCTTATCAAGGTTTCTTAAAAAAATAAAAGGTTTTGATAACATAATTTTGGTAAGGATAATGCAACAAGGACGGCTCTAAGTTTGCGAAATGAGATGAGAATACGGAGAACTGGAGATATCATATCATGAGCGGTAGAACGGCATACGATCTGCCGCGCTGTCGCCAGTGAGGATATACGAGCGATCGCGCGCTGATGAATCGCTCCGAAACTTCAGGACGCCCCGGGATGGTCCGATATCGTCGCCACCGTTACCGCCGGTGTAAACGGAATCGTAAATCGTTGAGACGATAAATGACAATTGCGGTTGACACGATTGGCTGCCGTACGTGATGCCGGGCCGGTGCGAAGCCGCGCGGGCGTCCGAAAGGGAGGAGGGAGAGAGGTAGCTCGAAAGCGTGGGTGGATGCAAGATAACGCGTTGCATTACGCGCGTGGGACGTTAATAAATTATTATTGCGCCCCGCGCGAGATCCCCTGCCGCGGAATGATATCTCCATTGTCCTTGCGAATTAATAGCCTGTGGGCAACGCGTAACGCGATGGTTAACTTGCGTACAGCGAGTAACAATCGCCTGAGTATCTTATAGTCCGTAAAGGATCAACGCGATGATCGACGACATTGCTGCTCGAGCGCTCACAAAATTTATGGTACTTGCGGATGCAAATGTTACATAATGAGAATTGACAGATATATCTCATCGCAGGACAATATTCTCGGGAGAGTTATTACGAAGGTAATGAGATAATTCGAAAAATGTAAAAAAAATTATGTATCATATATCAAATTAATGCATAAAATCGCACGTATTAATTTTTTTAGCTTTATTGAAGTAGTAATATTTGTAGTAGTACTTGAAAGTGAGCGTGAGACGAATAGAGCATTCACCAAAATCGTTGCGCGTGACGACGACCAAGCATGAAAACTTGGGAGATTTTTATCGAATATGACAGGTCAGCTGTACCTAATTTATTTCGTTTTATTTCTTATCTGGCGAGGGACACGCATTTATATTATGGAGACGCGTCGCGCGCGGGACAAAGATCTCTGTCGCGCGTTCTTTCCCGGCGATCCATCATCGTAACAATTAGTGTTGGCCACGTTTCTTTATCGGCTCGCACGTGGGAGGTGTAGGTGGAGGACGAGCCTTCGTGCTTGAGGATGATTCAACGTCCGATTGCATTAATGGCACCGTGGAATGTCTTTGTCTCGATTTGGTAGCGGAAGCCGCGCATTCTGACTCATTGCACACGAGCTCTTTTACTTTCATTCGCCTTTCATTTAATATTATCAATTTAACATTATCAGTTTTTTGCATTAAACTTATGCAACTAAAAATTAAAATTACTTAGATAACTCTTTCGCCGCTGAGTTATCGATTTTTATAATGCATTTGAAACATTGCGATTATATAGCCTCACAAACGAGAAGATTGAATTTTAATAAGGATCGAGTATCGCTTTGCGTGAAACTAGTGAAGTGGAATATGAAAATGGATTTAAGAGTTAACGGTTGCAAGTGTTACAAGGTATGATTTAGATACGGACTACTTTTAACGTATGATTGTACAAAATACAGTTACTAGCAGCGATGATGGTAATAACATTAATATAGCTTCTTACTCGCATTACACCATCGCATAACGATAAAGGCTGCCTCCGTATTGACGTACCCGTTAGTCATGCGTCAAAGAATATACTGTGCGGGCTACTTACTGTCGGATCAATCATCTAAATATATTGGCGTCATTACGAATGCGTGTAATGCCGATAAATCTATTCCCGTCGCCTTTACGTTCACCGTTCTTCTTTGTACGTCTCCCTGTCGCCAAGAAGTATCTTTTGCGCGTGCAGTGCGACGAATGACGTTGACGTTTGCTTGGCAGTGTGACAATTATTAATGAACATATCCACAACACTTTGCTCGCGATAAATTCTTTACGATCTGTTTATGTTCCATGGTTTGTAAAATATGTGTTAAAAGCATGTATACTTTCCGGTAGTAGATAATGCAAAAGGGATTTCTCTGGTAAATTCATGTTATACAATTATGATAAGCGTGTTTTTTATGGTATTTGGTTAAAATAAGCAACTCAATTATGTATATAATAGTATTAGTATACTGTTAAGTTGTTTTTCTTGAAATTTTTTCTCTAAATGCAGAAGAGTCGGTATTTAGGATTTAGCAATTATTTATTAAAACTGAATTAAAAAGAATTTGGACTTTGAGAGTCTTAATTTTGCAAAACTTTTTTTATTTGTATAAAACCGTAGCATCTATCTTTATTATATATCTTACAAAAAAATCGAGCGAGATCACAATACAAGGAGCTAATTTAACCAGCTGTAATAATATATTTAAAATTGAATGAAAGAACGCTGTTAGATTAATTTGGATAGATTATTACTTTATGCATATTATTTTGCGATAGTTTTTTAAATGTTGTTTACAAGAAACATTATTGCATTTCCAATGTTTATCTCAATAACATAATTATATATTTATAATTATGCACATATGTTAAACTAGGAAATTATGTCTTGAGAAAGAGGGTATCGTATTGTGGCTACTCACCATTAGGCTAATGAACCGCTGTTACGTTATAGAGAGCTTGTTACGTTCGCGATTAGAAATGTTTCATCATTGATAAGGCAAAATTATTAGCTCTTCGTTCGATCTATTCTAGAAACTTGCCGAGAGCGATAAAGACTCTGTTAATGGCTCGGCGTTACACCTGGATGGTTTAAATTTCCCACCGGTGTGTTGTCCACCAGACCAGGCGACCAGAAAGGCCGGTCTTGACACAGTAGATTTATTGCCGTTAATATCGACACGATATTAAAATGCGCGCCTTAATTAGGAGTTCGCGTCCCTTAGTGCCTCAAGCGCATTTTGTCGAATTCTCTGATACGCGCGTAAAATACATTATGCTTTACCCCGTTTCGAAATAGCTACCAAGATTGTCGGTTAACCGGGCCGTGTCTTACAAATTCATGCCTTTTACTTGTCAAATTTCGTCCCACAGCTGCCTCGAGAAGCGGTGGCGTTACCAACGTAATTAATTTCCCGATAAACTGTGACGAAAATACCGCTTCAATATATAGGTACTTATGTACCTTTATCGGCGATCTTTATTTGTTTTTCAAATTTATTTTTCTAGTTCATAATCGTGAACACTAAAGAATTTGTTTTCAATCATCTGTTAATTGATAAAAATATTAGCGTTTTAGTTGTCAAAATTCTATTATTGCGATTAAATAAATAAAAAGCTGATAATTGACAGCAATGAAAATTAAAATGTTTTATACATGTCGAGAATAAAAGACTGAATTTTGATATAATTAAAGAGAGAAATAGGGCACCAAGTAAAACCATTTCCAAGACCGAATGATTGAATTACGTGACACTGAACTCATCTCTCTTTCATAAAATAATGGAAATTAACTAGTTATTTTACAATAGAAAGTCAAATGTAATAGATTTTTATGATTTTACTGATATACTCGGAAAAAATGATATCTTGAAAACAAATTCTGTTTTTGGTTTAATATTTCAAGTTTTAAATTTTATTTTTGTCAAAATTTAATGATTTTTTACTTACCCATTTTTTGTTCTTAATATCTTATTTAAGAGACAAAATTGACACAAGATAAATTTTATCGTATCCACAATATAAAAATTTGTGATTTTATCTTTATACATACATATCATAATTATATTGCTTTCGATTCCCATTTTCCGTCAAGCGCGAATCACAGGTTAGTAAGAATAGATATTCTCTCGTTAAATGAATAATACCCATTTTCCAACGCTCAATCTTACTGGGAAACGCGAGATCACTTTGCAACTCATCTCATCTCAACTCACCTGATGCGGTCAGCGATGTTAGTAGCACCTGCCGAATGAATCGGTTAACTCGTCTCGCTCAGTGGTGGGTATAACTCCACCGAAATAGCGTATAAGCCATGTGGAAACGTCGGTCGTTATATTTATGTACGCATATACGTTACATGTTCAATGTACTAGCACTTACATCTCAAATATCAATATGGATTTTTCAGATATTCTAATTTTTTTCATAGATCTTTTTTTTTCTTTTTGAACGGTAATAATTTTGTTGTGACAATTAGCTCAGTTCGTTTATTGTTAAAATGTTAATAAGCGATTAACATATACGTAATATTTAATCCAAGCATCAAGCCTTAAAATTCGCTTCTTAAAAGAATGAACTCGTGTTGTCAGATTTATTATCTTGCTGCTGAGCTAAGTACCTATTCTTTTGTCAGTGCGATCCAACGCATGTCATACGACATCAAGTGAAATACTTAGCTTTTAGCTTACTCACTCCGCAATGTGACACTGCATTTCGAGATGAAAGTGTTGACGCGAGATCGTACAATTGTTTTGTCTTAAGATTGTCCTTCCTCGATGACTACTGAGCGTTTTACTGCCTCTCTTTCGTTTTCTTTTTCATCCTCCAATCCCGTCATTAGATACTCTTCTCTGAGAGAAGACCCCAAGCATTTGTGAATAATTTCGTCTTCTCTTGCTCCACTTGTTAATTCGACGATGGCTCCGCACAATGAACGAAGAAGAAACGTCTCTCAGAGGCTAAGTTCTACCACATCGTCCACATCGGACAGTATTATGACTACATAGTTAATTAATGTCCCGGATTATGTTCCACCGAGGCACTTCTTCTTCCAGTCCGTTCCTTCTGATTTAACCGCAAATTATAATCCTCCCGCGCTTTTGTACGAGAGACAAATCTGTCGGCTATTTCATTTCTTATTGCGTGTGCTCAATATGTCTTTGCGGAGCAAAGTTATTATGGCATGATTCCATCTCTAAGAACCGAGAGAAACAGCGTGGACAATTCTTCTTACTCACTCTAACCACGCGAGTTATACAAAATATTAATATTATGAATTGTGGAAATTGTGCGTTATAACGATTGCAAAACGAGAAATGCAGCGGTTCTACATGGCGCATCAATTTACGTGACTTTACACCGCCAACATTTGTTTTCGTAGTGCTATTCTATACAGTATATACACTTTGTGGAACTAAATTATCATAGAATGAAGAGGTGGAAAACAACAGATGAAAATACAGCGATGTTTAGATAAAAAGTAGGTAAATTGTACTTATACTGGCACAGAGAGAGATCGATATTTCTAAAATCGTGATAAAAAAAAGAAACTATACAAAAAAAGAATATGGAACAATTGCCAATTTAAAATATCATCCATTATCTCAATAACCACAAAACGTTATAATAAGTGAGATGTGTATATTCTTTTTCATTATATAAAATACTAGCTGGTTACCCGGGGCCTCGCCCGGGCGTCTGTTTTTTAAACAACTTTATTTGTGTTATTACAATTAAAATCCCCATTTTTTGTAAATTCTTATAGCTTACTTTGTAAGCTTTTAAATTTTTTAAATTGGGTTGTAGCACAATAGCACATAGCCTATAAGTATAATATGGTACTCAGGAAGATATAAGCTATCCACCAGTGTAAAAATTTTTGAAATCGATTCAATAGTTTCTAAGATTACCCTGAACAATGGGACAAACAAACTGTTCTTCTTTATATAATAGTAAAGATTAATCATGCATGGATATCTTTTGGAGTTCTTCAGAATATCTCTTAAAGTTTCACGCTCATATATTACTTAATTTAATTTGGTCTAGCCATAATCGAGACTCTATCGATAATAAAGATCTGTTATTCCAGTAATAATTTAGTCTCGTCTTTGAAGCTAATGCCCATGTAAATCATAACGGACCGTCAAGCCGCGCTCACAAAGTCTCGGTCGTCGTGCGAGTATAAAACAGATATTGCCATCGCGGTCGGCGTAAATTGTGTTCCTCAGCCGCCACCGACTTCAGACACAAAGGCAGCCTACGGTAAAACGTACATTAATCAAATCCAAGCGCAGGCGTACATCCAGCACAAAGAGCTAATTGAGATTTCTGACCATTACGGTACGAACCAGTGACCTTGCGCTTGTTGTTTAGTACTGATTTACGATTATTTTCAATGAATATACTTCATGCGCATAATACCCGCGAAAATCAAGAATATTCTTCATCTTCGATCATTCTTAATCTTCTTGGAGAGTGAGAAATCGTCTGATATTCAAAACTTTTTCTATGCTATATTAACTTTGCTAACATTCTAGCATCCCTAAATTCTAATATAAGCCTTTTAACGAAAGAATGATTTTTCCTATATTTTATAATTTCCACTTAATTTGTTCAACTTTTAGAATATCAAACTCACATATATTTAAAAAATCATTTAAATTTTTTAATAGTTTAGTTCTTATACAAATAAAATCAACATATTGAATTTTTTAATTATGACAAGATATAGCAAGAGATGTTCACTTTTTCCCCCGATACTCATGATTTCCTGTTATCGACCTCGACTCGACTTTCGCACCTCATTTGCACGAATTAAGACTGACCGACGCCCTTCCTCACGTGAATGCGTTGTCTACGACACGTTCGACGCGCATCAGGGCGATACAGCGCGCGTAGACGGTCGCTGTTGTCGGTATCGCACGCCCAATGCGAAGCAGCCCGAGCGTGCATAATGCGTTAGTGCTAAATTTACGTTCTGGCGACGCGAATCTAGACGTACGTAGGAGGAGTCCGCCTCTTGCTATCTCCTTCTCCATGTTTCTCTACCTCTTTCTCACACTACGATTTCCCTTCGCGGCCCGCCATTATCACCGTGTCTCCTCTCTCTCCAATCTCCTTCAAACTTGTCTTCTCTCGTGTATGTTCTCTTTATCCCTCTTCTGCTAACCCTCCCCCTCTCTCTTTCTCTCGCACACACTTGCCTTGCGCAAGCTGCCGACGGTGTTGCCACTTGACTGGCGATTTGTTACTCGCAACCATACGCGATGAATAATTGCGACGTCACGCCGCCAAGGCGTAAGACGCGGTTTCCACGTCGGCGACGGAATCGTTTCCTACACGGGGACGACGACAACGAAGAAGACGACGACGATGACGCCGATGAGAGCGTCCCTCATACGCGAGAATTACGGTCGGCGGCTGCTGACGTCTGCTCCGATCTTAATCCCGTATCGTTCCATCGATTTGTTTCGTGTATGTCCTGTTTCAAGAGCAAAATCTGCGTTGCTCACGACGGCCTTTAACGCTTGCAAATTCTACTATGGGCAATTTTCTAGTTTTCCGAAACCATAACTTAGTATCGATATCGCGTGATATTCTAAATATCCTTAATATTATATTTCTTACAAATTAGCGCCCAAGGGTTCTCTCCAGTGCTACTGTGTCTGTTATATTATGCAAGTATCTTTAGATATCGGATCTAAGATTCATATCACAATCATTTTTGTGTGCTCCTGATAGCGGTAATACATATATATAACACGTCATTAACCTGCCCACACGTGAACAAGATCAGAAATTGCTCATTTGCTATGGACTACGGTGGTTAATTTGTCAAAATTATATCGATGTGAAATTATCTGAAGAATTATGTAGCTCTTATATTGCAATTTATCCATCATGCAACCTGTACATTTTAACTTTAACAGTAAGGTGGGGGGCTCAAAATTCGTTCCCGCGCCTAATTTCGTCCTTTTCAATTTCTCGGTCCTGTCGCTAAAAGCGCTATCGGCGCCAGCACATATGTAGAAAGAAAGGCAAACAGAGCCACTTGTGAAAGTTAGGTGATCCAGGAAGCTTCCGTACTGGTTTTATGAAGATTTATCGTTTTCTTGATAACGTGAGTTCTTAAATTGCAATGTCATTATTAATAGTCCTATACGCCTAATGTAAGCGTTGTTTTTATATTCTCTGCATGTCATTGGCTTAGGTACGTTGTCAATAGAAGGGTGTGTGAGTTGTGTGCCGTCAGGTTAACTTGGTGAGAAGGTATATAGGAACCTCGATGTTAGTTTGAGGGTTTTTTCTAATTTCGTCCCCCTTCATGTTCCTAAATTCGTCCCCTGGGTGAGTGAAATTTATTTGTGATACTTGCTTGGAGAGAGAGAGAGAGAGAGAAGGCTAAATGCTCATTTTAAAAAATAATAATAAGTTTATTAATGTTTTTTTTTCCAAGTAAAGTTATATTTTTTCTGAGTTTTGGTAAATTCATGTTTTTAATTTTCTATACGTATAATTTGTATTAATCCACTACAATCGATTAATTATGTTCACTTTTGTAATGACTTTTAGTAAATAATATGAATAAAGTTGAACATTAAAAAAACATTGTAATTACCTCATTTTTTTCGGAATTTAGTAGGTATGGGGACGAAATTAGGAACACTTTTTTTGGTTTCGTCGAAAGCAGACACTTTCGAAATTAATTTTGTTGGGTACTAACAATTGATTATACAGGAAATTTGGCTTGGTTTCTAGGTAAATATTTAACGAAGGTAATGTCAAATTTTTGAGCTCTTACATCATTTATACGGTCTCCAGGTACGAAAAAGTAACTAGGGGACGAAATTTGGGCCCCCTACCTTATAATCTTTGCTCTCTTTCACTGGTATGAGAATAAAAGATCAGTAGATTGCAAAGCTTCTCCATGTATTGTTTTAATGTACTTACTCATTTCACTCTGAGTAAAATGCAAAAATTCTTTGTAATGGAGCGGATGTTGTTCTCGTAAAAAAAGTTATTTCAAATTTTCTTATCTATATCCATTAAAATACTATCAAATTAAAGAAAATTATCCAGAATTTATTATTTTTTTATAATATACGTATACTAATATAAATCTAGAAAATTTTATCACACATAAAGAATCGAAATACAATCGCGTCACAATGCCAAGCAACAAAGAAATACGCAAATAATACTCGCTAACTTAGCTGTCGAGTGTCGTGATCGACCTGCCGCAACTATAGATAATATTAAACGCGCGCGAGTTACAAAGTCTCGCCCGGCGACACTTTCCCCTCGAATAGAGCCGTCTTAAAGCCGCGCGTGGATACGCGAGGGGAGAAAAGGGGGTTCGAACCTCGGTAACCCTAAGTGCCAACGAGTCATTAGCCGGGCAAATGGCGTTACGGTGCCTGGAACACGTGGTATGGAGTGTGTATTCGATGCTCGCTCGCTCGCTCGCTTGCAGACGCGACCAACATGTCATAATCAGCTGGCTGTGAAAGCAGACGGAGAAATGCGCAGCCCATTAGGCGAACAACGATGACCGGTGTTCCGAGACGGTGCCGGCCGTTTGTCGTCATATCGCGCCGCGGTGAGATTCAACCACGCCGCAATGATTACGACGCTGACAGAGGCGCGATTCGCGAGCGAGCGGATGAACAGCCGAAACGACGCGCCACCCGCCAGCCCATTATCCGCTTCCGCGAAACCTATTCAGTCGTTTTCTCGAGATTTCAATGGACTGGAGACACGGACCTCTCCCTGTCTGTCATTCCAACGTCTATCCACGTAATTCGGGATATCAACGGGATCGAGGATATATAATTAGGTGTCATACGTGACGGACGTCTCGAGCGTTTAAACCGCGGCTAATGACGATATAATGTTGCCTTGTTACACGATTATTACTGGCCGACTTTGTATAAAGCGATATATTTGGGATAATCCGATCAGTTTCATCGTTATATTATAAATAATTGACAAATATATCGTTAAAAAGAATCTCCAAGTATAAAAGTTAATGTCAATTTTATTATTAGCAATTTCTGAAAAGATATTACTTCTCTAATTACCAACTTTAAGATTACTACAGAAAGATAAGCCGCCGATTAAATATTTGTACATAATAATTATTTAATATCTAAATATCAAATAACAAAATACTTTATAAAATGACGTTATACTACTAATTTACTAACAATAATTGTCCTAATTTTTTAATATTATTACGATTAATTCTTTAAATCTGATAAAAGATATATCTTTAAAAGTTCAAAGCGTGTGAATCATTGAAAAATTAATAAATATTATTTAATTAAAATCTAGTAGAATAACTAAATAATGGTCTACTCTAATTATACGTTTGCTACTCTAAATCTACGTTTATTAATTTCTGCTAATATTTCACAATTACAGATAGCTACTGACCATTGATATCTTGATATCTTAAATTGAAAATATTGGAGTTCTCATTGTATTTAATTAACGATGATTCCAGAAGATTTAACTTACAATAATTCACTATTACGCATGTGCGTATCTAGCAAGGCTATAAATCTTAGGATACGCGCTCTCTCTTCCTCTCTTTCGAAGTTGTTAAAAAACAGTTCCTCCCGGTTTTGATTAGAATGTATGAAACACATCGATCGGTGCTACCCGGTTAACGCACTCTGCTCCGTACGGAAAACTAGACGGTTAATTCCCTCGATAATAGAAGAGATTGAAACGGGAGGTGAGAGCAAAATTGACGAGAGATACACGAGAAACAGGTGGCGTTTTCTCCGGTGTCGAATCTTTTGCCTTCGTCACGGTGAGGCAAGGATTTTCGCGTGCGGACGCAAACCTGGTCATCTCATCTCTCCGTTTTTTTTTTGTCCGTACGACACCGCGACACCGATCGCTGACAGGTTTGTGGTTGTCCCCTTATAATAGCGCCACACGGCGTGCCACCGTATAGCTATCTCGCGAGTACCGTATAACTCGCCACACTGACTTCTATTTATATTCACGAACGTGTGCGACTCATACAACATACGAGATGTTACGTTAATATACGCAAGTACCATGAGATAAAGTTACCTTTACATTAAAAAATAATACTTAATATTATTCTAATTTATATATGTATATAAATATGGAAATAACAAGCTTTTCGTGGGTATTATAAATGTATATACAGATATATATTATTTTTTTAAATTAAAAAAGAAGTCTTTTTCGATTCTCGTCAGATAAAAATATGTAACAAAAGGATTTATTTCAATATCCGTATAAACGTGCTGTTTAAATTGCATCTTAAAAAGAACATTTGTACGATTAATGTAACAATTTTAGCTACAAGCAAAAAATAAAATCTCTTATTGTTCCGAGATATTAAAATTATAATAATTTGACACATAGTCAAATAACATCCTGTATGTGAGTTTGTTGATTTCGAGATTTTTAAGTGTGCACTTACGTTGGTTGATTTACGGAAAGATGATCGTGTTACAAGTTACGACGTATACTTAGTTTCGCTTTCGATCGAACATCGTCTCATGTGCAGGACGGGATTTCAGTTATAGAACGAACGGAGAACACAGAAGCCGTATGCACGCCTTCGTGCGAATCGCGCTCGCCGATCTCGCGCCCACTTGAGATAATTGCGTCGAAGACGAGGTGATTAACTGACCAGGGTGACTGCGTGGATTGTGGGTCGGCGATCTATTTCGATCTAGGTACTATTTTCCCTCGCAAAAGTGCTCCGATGTCTTCTTAGCTACATTATCTTCTGTTTTTTTTTGTATGTGAGGTATATGGAGAAATTAGGAGTTTACATTCTTGACTTTTATACATATCATTTATTATAGTAAATATATAAATAATATCGTAATTGTCTCTTTCTCTTTCTCTCTTATTATATGCTAAATAATAATTTAACAGTAATTATAATTAATAGTAATACTGAAATTTTGAATACTTATATTAATACAATTTAATTTAAACAGTGTAGTTCTCGCGAGACAGAATATATGTATTATCTTCTTTTTATGCATGCATTATTATTCCAGGTATTATTATTTTTACATAGAATGTATTATTTTCATTCCATTGTATGTTAATAATTTACACGAGACTTTAACGAGTTCTGTCTTTCCTTTCCTTTTGTCGATTACCATTATTCTTCCTAATTTTACACGACTGCTGACTTAAAATAAGTTATCTCGTAATACACGTTAGTCGTAAAAGGGGGTGGCGAGAAGGAGGGGATTGTCACAATGCGCGTCGACTCGTCGCAAAAGGAGAACACGCTGAGCTTTCGCACGTTGTACGTATGTTACCGCCTTCTGATCTCTTTTATCTCCTCTACGTATTCCTTCTCTCGTCGCGCCTCATCCAGTCATCCTTTTTCCTTTCCCATCGGCGGCGCTTCGCTCCCTTCATTTACTGCAAGCACGCAAACCCACGAGCAGACCTGACCCTCTCTTCTTGAAGAACAAAAGCCGGTCTGCCTTCCTTTCGGATGCGACCGCGCGGGGTGAAGTCTTTAACTTCTTTTCTTTTTCATTCCGGACGGGAGATTCCATCTCTGTGGTACTTGCATTGTTTTATGTGGCGAGTGTTTAATTAGAGCATCCCAAATGCGTAGAACATTTCACGCGCCACCAAGGACATGACAAAAGCTTATATAAATTTATATGCCTTAATTTATTTATCATCTTATATTAATTTTTCATGGTTCGAGTTTGTATATTATTTTTGTTTTCTGTATATATTCTGGACATATATTTGCAAAGATAACTATTTGTTTATATGAATGATAACGTGGTCTCGAAAACTTAGTGATACAAGGATTTAGATTTAATTGATTTGAATGTACGCGCGAACGGAAAGACACACACGAGCGTTCGTCTACCCTCGCGAGTCTCACGGCTTCTCCTTTCAATGAGATCTGTGACAACGCGACTTCTACTCAATAGCGTTCGTTGCCTTCGTGATGCACCACGATGTACATACGTAGTGCAATAAGGAAACTTGGTGCGCGGTCGACGACGGTCGCGCGAGCAGTTCGCTCTCTCCACGCCGCCAACTCGAATAATTCACATTGTCCGTCGGGAATGGTAGGCAGTTCAGGGTTTTCTTTTGTTAATTATTTCGGGACACGTTGGTGCGAGGAAAGAAAGCCCCGCGAGGCAGAATAGATCGCGCGATTTTCTCCGGACTAATTTAGCCGCGCTCTTATTTAACGTATTCTCTCTTTCTCTCTTTCTCTCTTTCCCCGCGTCCGTGTCTCTTTCTCGCATTTTCTTTCTCTTCGTCTACGCCTCGCTGCATCTACCGGTGTGTGCCTTCCTGCTTGGAACTCAACTCGATTATTCTCCTCATTAACACCATCTGTATAAGTACAGCGAACGATATTTTACGATTGACATTGTCGCAACTCGCAACCAATCGGCCGACCGGTTGGTATCTTGTCTATTGGCACACAGGACAGATCTCTATCACTGGCCATTTCTATTGATAACGACAATCGAATTCATTAGTGAATCGTCGATAAATAAAACGGTCCCAGCTGTATCTACTTAATTCACATTTCCGAACTATTAACCTCAGCGCAGTTACGTTAATACACGCGTCCGCGTCTAATTTTAACGGATCGACTGGCTCGACTCGCCACCGCGTCGTTCCGAAGACGCACACTCATTTGCGGAAATTTCTATCGGCGCCGATCTATCTGCTGGATAACGGCAGATTAATGAGTAGGGGATTGGTAGTCGTTCGCGAACAACCCGACGAAACCTCGAGATTGTTTTCTTTTTTTGAGCTTCCGTTGTTTTCTAGTTCGTTATTTAGTTTTAACCCTTCGGATATTTTTTAATCTCTCTTACGTTATTGATGAAATGAGTTAGTCTTATAATTTTAAACATTGAGATTACTAAAATAGTAATCTCTATCGATTTAAAATATTTACTATTTTTCTCTTTTTTAAGTCTCATTTAACTTCGAAATTTATCTTTAGAATTATATACAACGGACTTTTTATTTTACAGCATCCTCTTTGGCAATATTAATTTTTAGCCACATTTTATCTCTCTTTAAAGAAATTTCTATATTATTATTTTGCATTACCTTTTGTCAATGTTACATTAATTTTTAGCTACGTTAAAATGCAAACTAAATTCGTTTATGGTTTCGAGATCGAAATCGTCTCACTATAGCGAATTCGTGTGCATTCCAATCAAAGTTCCTCGCGCTCGTGTACCCGTCGGGATTTCCTCTTCTCCCTGCTGAGCGTCCCCGCCCTCATCGTCGCCGCTTGCAATTTTCGACGCGCCTTCCTTCGCCCAGCGAATTAATGCTCGCGGTGTTTCAGGGATCGCGCGCGCCATTCATAACGCGAATGTTATTAGTGCAGATCGGAGCAGATATACCGCCCGGCCCGCGTCGTGTGGTTAAAATAAAGATGATGAATGCCCGGCCGTCCCTCGCCGCGGCACTGGATGTAGATTAATATCGGCCCTCGCTCGCTTACTACTCCGCAGTCCGCGCGCGCCTCCTACTAATATCTGCCGCCCGTAGTAGGTAGTAGGTACACGAGGATCCTGGATCGTCCCCCTCGTATTCGATCGTTTGCACTGGTAGCATCTTCTTGACGAAAAATCCTTAAAAAACACGCATTCTCTAATTCAGAGATAAAATCTATCAAAATGAGAATTATTATTTCTTTTATCCATCGATTCTTGGGGAGTCATGCGAAAATAATCTTTTGCTGGCAAGAACGTCTATTGGACTTACTATTCGCAGTAACAATTTTAGAAGTGTAAAAGCTCGTAATTATAAAGCATTGATAAATGTAAACATTACAGTTAATTTATGGGAATTGCTTAAGGAAGGATTGTTAATTACTATTTCATTAATTATTTTTTCTTTATATATTAGCTCTGAAAGATCTTTATAAAGTTTAATCTTGAAACGAGCTGAAAGCAAAGTATATTTATTTGTTATACGTCCTGTTCACAACAACAATTCTATTTCTAAATAATGTGTTAAATGAGTATAACGATGTGCTCTCTCGTAATTTTGTTCTCGATATTGCGTGCTTGATCTTGTACGATTCCGTGCCAGTGACTTCGATTCTCTTCCGATGTGCGAGATGAGAGAGTCGTTGAGAAAGAGCATGGCGTTTCTCCCGTGATAACATATCTTACATTATTGCGAACGACTATCTGTAATTTTTACGAGGCCCCTCTGCAGCCAG
Source organism: Temnothorax nylanderi (assembly GCF_030848795.1). Lineage (NCBI taxonomy): Eukaryota > Metazoa > Arthropoda > Insecta > Hymenoptera > Formicidae > Temnothorax > Temnothorax nylanderi. The sequence goes on along the minus strand of NW_027249064.1, from coordinate 774,556 downwards.
GCAGCTGCTTCTGCATTACACGAGCTCGAATTTCGAATTTGAATTATTATTATAATAACGGCTTTCAGCGCAGTCTATACGTTCCGCGCGCGTTAAGTATAAATATTCAGATGCTCTCGCATCGTGAGTACGATTTACCGGTGCGGGACGTTAATGAAATCGCGCACGCCACGCATACCTCGATAAATTTGCATAGTAGTTGCGTGCATATTTAGTCGGCCGGCGATTTCAGTTTAAGCCGGGGATCAAGGAGTTCGATCAACGATGTTGCAAACAAGCCTGCATCTCGGAGTTTGCTTTCTTCGTTGAAAAACGGTCCAATACACTCGACGATTTGTGTTTGTGTTTTCGTAAGGTATAATATATATACTCATACACGTTTACTTCGTGTACAGTTTTTACTTTTTAATGACAGGGACGAGTGACATAATAATTGTATGTGATTATGCGTTAATTGTAGAACTTTATTTATAAGTCTAAGCTTTATATGTAAAACATTAAAAGTGATACTTTAGCTGATTCTATTTCTCTAAATGTCATAGTCTTCTATACTTAACTAAGATTAATCTTTTTTCATCTTTTGTGGCTACGTATAAGCATTAAAAAGTTAAAATGAGTGTAACTTAATTACATTAATTATATAACACTAACGTAAAACAATCGTAGTTAAAAATAAACCTTCATGTTTATTTTTAACTACGATAGTTCTGATCTTTAATAAATATTTTACATTGATATTACTCATTACAAATAAATTCCACGACACTAATTTTATCGATGAGGATGTACAGATTTATTCAATGACTATGCTTTAAACGTAGCTTCTCGTAACACACTTTATCTTTATATAAGTGTGCCCTTGTCCATTTAAATGGCAAAGCTTACACTCGGATCCGCTTTTAATTGGATTATACAATTGTAAAGCGGAAGCGATCGAGCGAACCAGTGCCAATGTATGCTCGGCGTTACGATCTCGACGAAACTCATCGACGCTTTAAAGTTTGCTGGAGAGCCGTTCGTAAGCCACCTTCGACACTAACGATCGCGTGAATATCCGCGACATCGACGCACGTCTGTATAATCCGTCGTAACGCGTCGCGAGCGGGTTTTCCTTCGCATATGAAAACGCCTTCTAACGAGACAAGGGCGTATCGCATCCAGGTAAAAAGAGAAATATCGCGACTTAAATCTATCGCTTCCACTATTAAAGCGGATGGTCATCCGATCGAGACGAGTCGCGTAGGCCGTGGCAGGGGCGGAATAAGATCTTTCAGAGATTATATCCACACTGAAATTTTAACTAAATCATTATTCTTTATCTTGCAACAAGATTTAGTAGCCTGAAGCAATCTATGCAAATTGTATAAAGCTAATCATTAAAATAAAAATTGTTATATATATATATATATATATATATATATGTATGTATGTATATTATATTAAATTACAAATGTTATGTCAAACAAACAAAAACAACCTTTAATAAGGTTTGAGTTTATATAATTTTAATTTTATATTTTATATTTTATGAAATCTTAAAGAAATTTATATTTATATTAGATCAGATTTTTTATTTTTTATGATTAATTTTAAAATGGTATCTTTTTATTTTTATATGTTAATTTCATAGTTGATATTAAATATCTTCGTACCTTCGAGCCTTTTATGGTTTTTTCGATAAGTCCGCCCCTGGGTCATAGTTGCGAGCAAGCGAAGGACGAACGATAATGTCTTGGCGACATACTCCGGACGCGTTTCAGATCCTGTTCGCGTTATCCGGGCTCGCGCGAATGGATGTACCTTTCGGTCTGACAGAAGACGCCTTCGAGCAGTGCTGTTATGTCGCAAACCCGATCAACTCATATGCTCAGAATTATGGCTTATAATATAACTGCCAGTTATTAGATTACTACTAGATCAGATTTCAAAGTTAATAATTAATCATTAAAACTTGTATTTAAAAAAAGATCAATATTTGTAATCATAATTTGCACGTGACTAATAAAATTTGCAATTAGTAATTTATCTATTCATCGATTGACTCGCGGCATTTATCGAATCAGTATTTAAACGATAAGATTCTGTTATAGATAATGCATCAACAGAATAAAGTACAACATATGCAATAATAACATTAACTGAAATTGATTAGAAATACAAACAGTATTTATTTACATATTTCATAGTACATTAAATGAGCTTTCTTAGCGGTAACGAATTTGTTAATACACAAAGCTCGATGCTTCGGCGCTTGTTTGGTAACATACGCACTGTGTTGTGCGGTTATCTTGAGCCACTCGTACGCCGAGACTCGAGCAAAGCAGGTAGTGGCGCGAGTTGTTCCGCATGTCGTCGTCACATTACTCTTCATGATACGATAGCAACGAGTAGTTATAGGAGATGCCAAACGCGATTGTCCCTTACGAATAGTTATCAAGTATCGATCCGTGTGATTAACTCCCACGATTAATAATCGTAAACACATCGAGACAACAGCTTTTTATCGCAAGTATTTTTATTTTTCTTTACTTATTCAAAATAAGAATCGAAACGACAGGGGATGGGAGTTTATCTTATTGTATTTTATAATAATTATATTTCACGGAATCATGGGCAAAAATGTACATTTGACAGAACTGTAAGACTTTGTCATAATGATTTATTTATCTGACGTATGCCGTTTTTATATTTTCATTAGAATTATAATTTTGCAATAATAAATAAAATTGTTCCAACCTATGAAATCTTCTTGTAGCAATGCCGTTAACAAGTTATGAAAAGGGGAAGCTAATAATTGTACTTTATTATATCATTTGAAAGGAATATTTCTTCGTATATCTCTAATTTAATCGACGATCTAACTGCTCGTTTAGAGACGACAAGGCGCGATACGGCGAGATATAAATCACGAATGTAAAGTCAACTTGTCACTCTTTCGAGAATAGCAGGGGCCTCCAGGGAGACTAAACGCGGGCGCTGTTATTCGTTTTCGGATGACAGTGGGTCGGCCGCGCGGCGTTCGATACGATCGGGTCAAGATCGGCCAGCAGCCAAGCAGCAAAGAGCCGCTTGGCTGCCAAGAGCAGAAGAACCGAGGGCGCAGCTGCAGCTGATCGGGGCCGCCACCACTCCCTTGCCGGTTAAGTTGGCGCGTGCCATCCCCATGCTACCTATCTTTCTTTTTTTTTTTCCCTTCTTCTGAAAGGTTTCAGGTAGTGGTCTTGGATACGTTACCGGGACTCTTGCGTAACGTACATTCTATATGTACCTGCCGCGAAAAAAGTGAGGAGGGTGATGGATTCGAAACGAACGAATCGAGACTTGCACATTGCGTGCTGTTCTCATCAAAGTAGCCATCATTGATCATGTTAGATCATGCTGCGAAATATTTTTATATTCATAAAAAAGTAAAGTTGCAACTTTGCTTTAGCGTTTGCAATCGTTATCTCAACGATAGTATCTATAACTGCAATCATAGCTGAACTAATTTATAATATAAATATATATTTAATTTTATTTAAACTAAATTTTAATTTAGTTAAACTAAATTTTAATTTAATTTAAACTCTGGTTTTTGTTATATGTATACTTTTCGCAAGCTGATGAATTCTGAAGAATTTCGTTAATTCTCTAAATTGAGATTCACAGCAGTGTCACCGACCGCAAAATCTGTTCTATTTCTATCTCTATATTTTACTCAATTTTAATTCAATATAAAATAAGCAATTTATTTTAACAATTATTCTCTATCCTAAAATTAAAACAATCTCGAAAATTGCTTAATGTCAGTTCAAGAGAAAAAGTAAAATATATTAGTTAATTTCAGAAGCTATCATTTTTCATATTTTATTTTTCTCTATCGCGGATAAAAAGTAAGATTTCACGCGCGCACGTTCTCGTCAATCAATACCGTAATCAAATTATAGTCTCATCACGCGAAACGCAACGTCTCTGGTGCTGAAGATAAATCTAACGGCTCCAACGTTTTTTGTTGTCAAAAGACGCGTGCCAAAATTGAAAGTTTAGTCGCCCGAGGCAAGATGGGTAGTAAAAAAAGAAGCCGGAGCTCAGCGGAGGGGCAAACAGCTGAGTCGCATTGAATCGCGTCGCGTGTGTGCTCAAGGTGTTCGCCAACGGCTCAGATTCGAATTCAACGTGCAAGAGGATCTTGTCCCGTGCCTTCCTTTCATAACGCTTCTTATTATGCTCCCCACTAAGCCTGTCCAGGAGCCGGAATTTCGGTTAGACTATCTCCTATCGCCACCCTAGGGCGGGTGTCTTCCTTCGGGATGACTCGAGGATCCACGTGTCGCGCGCTTAATATACCGTGACTTCTGAATAACGTACCGATCTGGTACGTTAACCCTAGCAGAGAGAGAGAGAGATAAGAGATGATATATTTACGTCTTACAACTCTTAAACGGCATTTGTGTAATTTGTACTGTCATAAAAGCTTAACATCAGCGTTAAGTTATAGTTAAGCATATCTTCTGATAAAATCAGGAATAGTATCCAGGGAGTTAATTGATTCAACTTTTTTTATATTTATTTGGCAATTTTTAAATACTCAATATATTCGTATAGCAATATTAGGGAGCGCAGTGTCTAGTTGTAAGGTGCCAGACTCATAATCCTGAGGAATCGTCGTATAGCAATATTAGAACTTATCATAGTTCGATTTTTATTATTTTATCGATTAAATTCCTATTGCTTCCTTCTTCCTGAATTTCTTCTCTTTGACTGAAAATTTGAATATTTTTTTCTGTCATTCTTTTCACATCGTCTGTAACTCAGACGACTTCCAAAAATATTCCTGTCCAAATTTATTTCTTCGTCTGCGTGGGAACGTGCCTACGCGTTCTCGTGCTCGTCTAGTCTACATCGTCGTAACTTTGTGTTCAATTAATAGGAATGTCACTGTCCCAAATATCCGTGCAGATATAATCGAAATAGCTGCGTTCCCTGGTTGCCGAATCACATATATCTAGTGTAAGCTCGTGCCAATCAAATTTATAGCCGTGCGCCATTGCTCGCTAACGAGAAAGAGGTACATGCATGATGAGTGAGAGAACGAGTAGACGAGATAGAGCCTAGGCATGTTCGAAATACGCGACATGTAACAGGATAAGGTAGCCTAAGAGGACGCCTAAGAATCGGATTAATTTTCAACGAACGGCGATCGGGGTACACCTTTTACAACATTGTCTCGTGAATGGTAATCGCTGAAACAACGTCACAGATATTGATTCGTAGAAAGAATATTCGCTACAGAACTAGAATTACCGGTCGATCGGTGAACGGTTATCGATGTCGCTAATGCTAACTATCACTCTTACGCCTCGTTTTATTACGCGCGCGTTCTGGATATATTTCACTAGTTACGCGTCGTGGATTATCTACGACGAGCGCTCTGATTAATTGTCTGAAACGACTAGCATCGAAGGTATCGATCCACGTACGCCAAGTGTGGCGTGGTGCGCCCGAGATCCCGCGTTTAAACTGGATCTCTCGATCTCTCGCGTCTCAGACGCTTCCGAGATGCAGATAGTCATCGGTAATTATCGTTGGACCTTCGATAACCCGCGGATAAGCGGAAACGCTGAGGCGATAAGGAAACGTCCAGGCGCTATTCGAAAATAATTTCGAATAACGGATCGTAAACAGTATAGGTACGTGTCGCGGTTTTAGCTCGCGTCAGTTTATACCGGGAGGGGTTTATCTCCGGTTTTGTATTTCGTTCGATTGTACGGGTTGCAATAAAGTATCTGAGATGTAGAGAAGAGAGCGTACCTGTTACTAATCGCAATAACTCGCATCTCAGATGCCCCCGATAGTGCAACGGTAAGTAGGCAGGCATTCCGGCATATGTGAACGATAATAAAATAGTAATAGGCACGCTTTCCATTATTGCGTCGAGCTCCGGGCGGATCTGGAAGCCCGCTTTCCGTTCCGGGGAGAGAGAGAGAGAGAGAGAGAGATTCATTATTATGCGCGGGCAGGGCAACCTGCGTCGATGCTCCCGTTTCAAGGAACAAACCGATCTCTTCCTTTTCACTCTCGATTCGTCCTTTGTACCTCGTCGGCCTATTTCGCGAGGTAAATGCACTCGCGGGTCGAAAATCGATAGCGCAGGTATGCGGCAGATGCGGGGCTTCAACCCTCGAGGACGATGAAAATGGAACGAAAGGGAACGTCTTCATTCTATACGTTCTGGAATCGAGCTCTTAGCATATTTATTCAGCGTAAACGTCGTCGAACGAATATAATCGTCATGAAAAATTGAATACATTTCTGCATGGTGCGCAGGTGGTCGCGAAGGTGCTTTCCGGTTTGTCTGATGTGTCCGATGTTACCGGATTTCCTCCGGAAATGATATCAAATCTTCTTTAAATTCAGTTTCTTCTTGTTGCAAATAGAAAGACAAATTAATGTTTTATGTAGTAATCTGGATTTTACACATAAGATTTCAAATCTTTGGAAATATATATTCGTAAGAAGAATATTATGAAATAAATTTTATTTGTTTTTGAAGAAAACGCATTATTGCATTATTTCTAATGGCTTAGAAAGATTTATACGGAGAAATTACAAGATAAGTAAATTTTAATCAAGAGATTTTCTCAAATATTTTTAATTAAATTTTCGATAATAAAGTTAATCCTGCGTTATCATCAAGCCCCGTCGTTTTTCTTCAAAACCGAACGCGACGGCGCAATCGTTTTATCTCGTTCTTATGAAAGTCCATGTCGTATATTGTCCCGACACGTCGAAAAGCTATCGACTACGCGCGGCGTCACGGCGTTAAAACCTGCACGCGGCGGCAATACTCCGCTTTATAACCGTCCAATCAGATCGGGATATTATCTCGGCAATATACAGCGACGTGGCCGCCGATTGGAGCAAACCCACGCACCGTCGTCTCATATGCATATCTGCGCGTTTAATAGTTAATGGTCCGCCTCGCCGTTACGTCGCGCTTCCCCACTTTCCTCAGCTTGCGGCTGCCCCCCTCTGCCAACACGAGTACGCGACGACGATCGAGATCGATACAATCGGATCGGTGAGTTACCGGTGGACCACCGCACCGTGTTGCCGTCATTAACTTTATTTTGCGAGATTCTGTCGCGATTCCGCATCGCGAAGATAACGCACACAGTCGCTCTTCCTTTAAACTATTCCTTTAATTGTTTATCAAACGTCTGCGCCCGCAGCATCAGATTCATAGCCATTTGATAATAACAATTTAATTCAAGAAAACTTTTGTGCGCGATTAGAGAAATCAGTTTAAAAAAAAATTCGCATTGATAAATAACGATTAATAATAATAATAATAATAAATTAATATATTGAAGAAAGGTGGAAAGCAAGAAATGCATTTTAAATTTATGATAGATGACAGCTATGGTGAAAGCGGCAATATATAAGTCCCATCCTAACTTCGCAACTGAGATTCTGATTTAAAAGGCTAATCCGGCTTCCAAGCTGCTCGCTCAATCAACGCTTAAGCTACCTTAACCCTGTTGAGAGCTCAATCCAGAAATACTAGCGATGGTAAAGCGGACAAAGCAAATGCATTAAGAGAAAGAATACACGAGATATGCGAAGATTGGTGTAAATTTAAAATTTAACTTAAATTTCGTTTATCTCTAACGTGTACTAACATTTCAGGAATCATATTTTTATATTAGTAATTTATTTATATCACTTACAAAAATTAATAAAATGTTTCTTCGCAAAAATGAACGAAATTAGTAGGTATCTATTTAATATTTGTGTATCAATTTTAAGAAATTGACAGCTATCGTTGCTTGTTATCTAAGTAGAATATTTAAATTCGTGTTAAATGTCGCATTGATCGACGAGTCCCGTTATAAGGTACAATGCGTTAAAGAGCCAAAAGATCGAGCACCCGTTTCCGTTGATTTCTCGCGCGTGATTCGCGGCCTAAACTTAGCCCGATTCTCGACTTAGGAAAATGTTTCCGAACACAATCGCTCGTCTCGGTAGCATTGCTCAATGTCCGACGTTACAAGGCCTGATGGCTAGAACGTTTGTCATGAAAGAAACCAGATCGTAGTGTGCGTAGATTGCGTAATTGGGATACTTCCCAAGTCAAATCGAACAAACGACCAATCGTAGTCGGAATTTCGTTAAGATAATCAGATAAATACTAGCGATTATTCTGAATGTATGAATATTTCGTATATCGATGGTATATATTTATGAATAAATACCTCAGATAAGAATTCTTAGAATAGAGCTTGGACATTTGAAGAAAGTACAGTTAATCTTATAAAAATCATAAGAAGTAAATACTGACGGCTTTGAACATCGATAATGATTTCCAAAAGAAAGTGAGCCTTTCACGCAAAGTTTTTAGAACAGCAGTATTGCTTTGACTAATTTTGTTATAAAGAAGTCTTTCTCAAGCATAACCAGTATGCTGTACGTCATAAAATTGTATTCAACATATATATTGCAGAGACGGTTAACATGTCTACAAATGATGAAAAAGGTAGAAAGGTTTTCTTTCTTAGGTTTCGAGAATACGATCGGAAAAGAGATCCGTCTCTGCGTGACGTCTCCTGGGGTGCGTTCGGATTCCCCACTTGAGTGCTGAAGATCTATAGTGCATGTAACATATGCTATAGGATTTTTAGCACTCGGGTGGGAGATCCGAACGCAGCCCTGTATAAATTTGTTATAATTGCTTAGTTTGTAAAACCATAATCTCTAACGATGTTTATACTGTTAAAATAGACAAGTATATAATTAAAGAAATGTTCATCAAAATTGACTTGAGATTTTTTAAAATAAATTATAATAAAGCACATAAGACTAAGCAGTACAATAAACAACTATAAATCCATTTCTGAATAAAATTCTTGTGCTAATTAGTAGAAATTAGCAATTTATTAAGATGTTTTTCAATAAAAAATTTCTTTCATGATTTTTGTAATCATTGTAAAGAAACAAATTATATCTAACAATAGAATGCCTCAAATTCGAATTCTTAATGTTTATTTCATATATTTGCATTACTGTCGCGTAGAACTTGAAAGGGCGACGGGAGTAATTAACTTTTTTGACAGAAAACACAATGTGGCGCGTCGCGCACACAAGGGTAGATTAAATTTATTAGAAATATCTTTAGCGCAGACTGCGGTCGTTCTGCATATAATTTCTAGAGGATATTCTTATTATTCCGAGGGCAATTATAATCTCCGATGCACCGTGCCGTCGAGGCTATATTAATTCGCGGCGACGCCGTCTGAGAATGTCTTGCGTATTAACAGGGGCCACTGGACTCGCACAAGTTTTAACCGATGAAAGTGTCGGTGTGTGGGAGCTTCTACCAGTAGGAGCTTTAATTTAGATACGGGATATGAGTAATCCTTATTCTCAAATCAATCTTTCTTTACGGAAAATTTACGAAATTAAAGTGGAATAATCGAGAATTTTGAGCTATAATCCATGGAAAAATTGTTAGAACGTCAGTACACTAACTAACTAAAGATATTATAAACTGAATTTTAAACGCTCGGATTCGAAGATTAATTGACAAACAGCAGTTGTGTTAAAAACACATGATTTAGATGCTTGTTAAGACTAATTTAACAAACGATAGCCCCTTTTTTATAGTACGGCTATATAACAATTCTGTCCATCGGCGATCGGTATTTTACGGATGGACAGAAGGACGCCCACTTTCCGATCAGGAGTAATAAAAACGCTGTGCCCCATTCTCGCATACTAATAAAACCATTTCGTTGTGATAATATTATGATATAGCTTTCTTCTCGCATGAGATGACACCGAATTATAATAATGCAAAAAGCTTGTCACGAGAAGCGTGACATAATAAAGTATCAAATTATTTAATAAAGACAAATTTAGTCAAGCTATTGATAAAAATCGTAATAATGAAATAAAGAAAAATAAATGACTATTGGAGAAAAAATTTTAATTATGTGATATCGATTAATTCTGCGATATATATAATCTATATAAAAAGTTCTTCTATTTTACAACCAAGTATTTTTTGAATTTCCACATACATAACACCGTTTTACTTCAAATGATATAAATTTAAGTAAGTATTAAACATACGAAATTTGATATTAAATTGGCAATATTTTAATCACAACATATTTTAATTACAAATTTTGCAAAACGCCCATGTTATCAATAAATTATTAATATATCTGTTACGTTAAATTATTCGATTCGACAAATTACATCTGAATGAATCGACGAAAATGTAAAATATGATGTGTAAGGTACAAAATTTGTTGTACGTTTTGCGTCTGTAGTTTCAGCATTAAAGTTTACTGTTGCCACGTGCATCTGGTAGAAGTTCGTCGTTAGCACCTATCTCGTCAAGCGTATAGGAAAAGCGCCTAAGGCCACCCTCGCGCCATGTTTAGACACGGTCGCTATTCGTTTGATAAACGACCGGTGGGCGGCTGGTCAAGCGGTCAGTATACAACGTGTTGTCAGTATTGTCGTTGCATTGTGCTAACTGCGCGGAAACACGACGTGTACACGATTAGCCACCCTCGTAAACCCTGGTTAAGAGGGGTGCCGCTTCGGCCACCTTCAAGGCTGCGTGTCCTCACATGCGTATATATCACGAGGGGGACGACGACGACGACGACTACCAGCTGGCGCTATAAGGAAGCGCCCTTCTCGCGGGATTTTCGTCTCCATTGTCCTCGTAAATGCCTCGCGTGAACGTCCGATCGTCACATGCTGCGTTCTAGACGGATGTGGACGCTTAACTTCGATTTTTTATCAATGCCGCATCACCCTCCGTCATTTTTCCTTCTCACTTCAAGACAATAGTAATGGCCCTCGGCACTTAAAGAAAGAAATAATATAGCATGTGGCGTTATCTATGTTTATCATGAAGATAATGAAATTTTATTGCAAGTCAAATGTCATAACTAGGATTAAGTAAATGAAATGGTACAATTATTTTTTGATGAACATAATTTTAGTATAAAATCATTAAAACATAAATCTATAAAAATATCTTTGAAATTCAATAGGAATTAGAATGGCGATTATTAAATGTCTACTATTATTTTAGAATATTATTTTAGAATAATAAATTGTATTGTCGCATTTACCTAAGGATCTCGATTACAATATTTAATTTTTCATCGTATGTTACTATTATAATTGAATTTTAGCTTAGCATACAGTTTTGACTGGTAGTTCAATTTTAAGAAAGTTTTGAGTGGGAATAGAAGCCTTATTTCAGATCGTACGCAAAATGATCTCGGTCTCGTTTCCTTCGTAGTTACGTCTCTGAATATACGTTCACTTTTTCAATTATGTCGGACGCTATCATCGACGCTACAACCGTAATCACTGTCGGTGTACGTTTATCGGTTGCACAATTAAATTATCATAGCCCTTTCAGGAAAGAGGGCTTTCGCGTTGATCCAGGAAGGAATAAGCCTCAGGCCAATATCCGAGAAACCGGGCTCAACCCGCCGTACATGCGAGATAATTTATAGAAATATCCATCGTTGTACGACTGGTTAATGCCGCGACAGGAATGCATTCGGTATTTCTACATGTTGCGCTCGGCATAATGCATCTCGTTTTCTCCGACCGACGCTTTTGAAGTAACCGACCACGTAAAGATGTTTCGCAAAGATTTTCTATAGATATGGAGCATTCTCAGAGTCTAATATATTTAAAACCTCTAGAATCTTAGGGACTTAGGAGTATTCTGACTAAAATAGAACTAAAGTATAGAAAATATGTATTTTGCATTAAAATATTTTATGACAGCAAGAAAGTAATACACGACTCGCATACTCCGAATACTAAATTTGATTAACAAAGTTTTACAGCATCTATGAAATATTTGAACGACTTCTTTACTTAATTAGAACGTGAATAGTTTATTATCCTCTTAAAATTTCCATGAATCTCGACAAAACGAGTACGGATTTCATAATTGACAATTTTAAATTAGGAACGACATCTAATTTCTCAAATACACAGTGCTCGTACTTACACGTGTAATGCTTGTGTGTACGGCTTTACATCGACATTTCTTACGCGTGACAAGTACGCGCTTACAGGTGTAACGACGGAAAATATAGCTCCCTGGACGCACGCGATTCACATTTTGTCCGCGTATCGAGAACGTATAGATTCTTCGAGGTCCCGCGATACTCGTTAATTAAAATAGCGAGCTGTTAGTCCCGTATTAACGCCGGGTTTACTGCCGTACGGAATTCATTGAAACGTGCGTACGACCGTCACTCAATGTAATTACCCGTACCGTTCCCAGCCGGCGGTGATCGCGAGCGATTCTCGTTAATGTCCAATGCTCCGTAGTTCTCATAGAGGCTAAGCGCGCGTGTTTTTCACTCCCGTCATGTATGTACATAAAAGGATTTATATATCACCACCGGCACAATCGCGCTTGATTCCGTTAAGCCTCTTTTATGATAGATTTTATTTTCTATCGCCGGTGCATAAAGCCGATGATACAACAGACGCGCCTCGCAAATATTCGCGATATCATATACCTTCCACGATACGTTATTTCGGCTTCGGACAGACAATAACCCTAACCAGAGAGGATCAAAAAAGGCTTATAATATTTCCGACTAATTCTATTTCTCGTTGAACTACGTACTATGATTTTGGCTTATACAAAGTTGATTGTAGTTTTCTTTAATTTGAAGTAAAGTTCTCTGATATTAAAATAAAGTTTTTCCTAATTGTTACTTGTTAATTTCAATATCGAGAATCTTTAAGTAATTATCTATTTATTTAAAATAAAGTTATTAGATCTAGAAATATATAAATATTGGATTGTAGGTTATGTATTTTTATTAAATCACGCTTAATGTGTTTTTTATTTAATTAGAGTTGAAGCACCAACAGAAATATACTATTAACATGACTGGCACTAATAAAATTGTTTAATTACCCTGATATTAATATAATTATCTTCGATTGATCATTAGACTGATAGTTCTTCAGTCAAGAGATAGCGAATTAATAATGAGATCCTCAGAGAAGCGTTACACCGTTGTATCTCACATTCGTTTTCATTGAATTTATTTAATAGTCCGGAAATAACTTTCCTATACTAAATGCAATTTTCATTAAGAGTGTTCGGTCGCGTGACACCGTCTTAATTCGTAATGGAACGGCTGAACGAGTAGCTGGTTTCATATAACGCGCTGATTTACAGGCGTTAATTAAATATCCAGTTTGCATGATTCCAATTTGATGCGGCATAAATGTGCAGTGAATGTTTCTTGCGCGATGATACATGTCGCTTATATCTCGTTATACGCGGACAATTCTCGTCGTATCAGTTTTCTTCGAATATACAAAATGCAATTCACAATTTTAGAGCAATGTGTGCATTTTTCTACGCGATTGTACAATATTGTTTTTAACTAACTTTCACCATATTTTAATTTCTAATTTTTAATCAATATAATTAGAAGTATAAACATTATTTAAAAAATATCAGATAGGATATTTCAGAACTACATTCTTTCTGACTGGAAGTCATAAATTATATACATCACTTCGTCTTTTTATTTTTCAAAGTAACTGTTTCGTTATTGATAATATCCTATATTTTTCGTGTCACTTTAAAATATCGTTGTTGCAAAAATATCTAGTTATGCATATCTGACAAGTGTGCTATTTTAAATTAGTCCAGTATTATTTCGTCGCATTGAACGATGGGTGTGATAAATGTTTTCTACATCTCGTTGTCTACAAATAAATTTTCGATTTTCTCGCGCATCGTGCTTGCTTCGAAACAGCAGGTGGCGTTTGGATCCAATTTTAAGGGCGTTCGCGCGATGAATCTCTCAGATTTATATGGCCTTTTTAATTGCGTGCGCGCAGGATCCGTAGGCGGCACGAATCACCGCGAAGGGAACTTTATTCGAGTCGCACTCAGAAGATCTGAATCTTCGACAGAAATCACCTAATAAAGAACACGCATTCGTACATTTACGTTTCTATACGTATATACGTGACTTCGGTGAAATATGTCACGTAATAAATAGATCTAATTACCCTTTAATTCACCGGCTGCGTACGTTTCTGAGTAATTTTGGGGCATAACAATATTATTTCGGAGATAAGGTCGAAATCATTTGCGCTCAGTAAAAAAACAACGCAGTGGTATATGAACCATACCTGCCTGCGTGTTTCACCGCGACCGTTTATTTCTTTTTCTCTCCCCTCTCTTCTCTCTCTCTCTCTCTTTTCCCCTCTTTCTTTTTCTCTCTCCTTCCTCACGTTGGAAGCGTGTTCAAGCCACAATTTGCCGGCAGGTGCTCCAAATTGAAAACCCTTCGTCTACTCCGCCCCTGAAGTGCGTCGCCTACGCGCCTTCTCGGTACGAAAATCGCCGGTTATCGCGCGGCTTTCCATTGTGCGCCTGTTAAATTCTCGCCGCTCGGCCGATCGGTCGATCTTATCGCGCCGAATAAAGTAACGGACGGGCCGGTAATTGAGCAACCGCCCGCCGCCAGTCGCGGTTGTAATCTACGGCCGGATTGTCCGATTCGTGCGCGTAAGCAACACGCGAAAAGCCTCCTTACGTCCCGGCGTCGCGAATAATTAATCTCCGCGGGGAATTATTACCATTTACGCGCGACATAAATCTCGCGGACCGCGCGCCTTTAGAAATCGGATGGATACGGGATCTATGAGCGCGCACCGAAAAGCGTACCGAGTTGATCGGCAAATTACGTGATTGGATTGGAAATGGGCAGAGAGATCGATCGGTGTCGCTTTCCATTCGCACATTGCACGGCCGCGGTGGTAAAATAATGAACGGACAGCTTATTGCTTTGACGTTTAATAATCTCTCTTGAAAGTTCACCAAGAGTATGTCTAGAAAGCACTGTTATTTAATATCCTAACAGAAAGGATATGTTATTTTATATTTAATATCCTGAAAAGATTAATCTTCTGAGATGCTTTTTTAAAATCAAACCTAATACTTTGTCTATGTTTCTTATTCTATAAGTTTATTTTACTTTATACTTATTAAAATACGTACCATACATTAATAGTATATAAAGATTTAGTTTCTCTCTAGTTTGAATTATTTCGTATAAAAAGTATATTTTTTTACGTACGCTGATGATTACATTTTTCCAAAAAATTAAAATCAGCTTTTTTCATAAAGCATCAAATATTTTCTTTTAACAGAATTTAATTGACATCTTTATATTTAATTATTTGACAATTCTACATCAATACAACGATATATATGCCTAGTCCTTAAGACACAATCTATATAACGTTAGAGGAATATAATTTCAAGTTTAAAAATATTGAGCAGCGTTAAAAATTATATACCCCAGCGGCGACGATCACATAAAGACTCATAGCTCCTGCGTCTTGTCTGGTTAGCATTTTCAAACGATATTCTCGGCAGTCTCGGGATACCAGTCTCTATAAACGATGGGGACATCGTTCCCGCGCTCGGGTAGACTATGTAAAGCGTAAGTCTCGCTTCGGGTGGTGCCTCGTTAAAAGAGAGCAACGCTACGGCGCTCATATCTCCCCGCGTTGTAACATGAAACCACCGATACAAGAAACGGGCATTTCCGGAAACGTACGAGAGAAAGAGGCTATCTCTTATCGCGTCGGTAAAAGGTACGCCACGATTCCTCGAGATACCAGCCTCGCTTCAGGTGCCAATAGCACTCGTTTAACAACGAGTCGTCGCTATAGTTATTATTCTCAGTTTGTAACAGGAAATCTGTCATTAATTTCAGAAGTTACGGGTACAACCGCACTGAATTCCGAGTTACGAGACAACGCGAGACAGCGTCGCGCCTTCCGGACAGGTCATCTTGCATTAGCTGCAAACAGTACAAAATATTTTACGCGGATAGCAGGTTGTCCATATATACGCTGTGACAATAACTTAATATTCTCTTACGAGACATACCTTCGCTTTGCTACAGACATAGTCTCGTAAAGCTACATTGGAGTACTAAATTATTTATTCTATATCAGGAGTTTTGTTAAGAAAGCTGATAGCAAAACTCTCCGAGGTATAATCTACAATGTCTTATATTATATCATGATGTCTTAATATCACCCAATATTATGTCGCATTAATTCATGAATTCACAGAAACTTATTTCTTTTCGTGCGTAGTGATATTGTATGTTACTTAAGAAAAATCTTTTATAGATAACATATTTTTATCTCTAATTTATCTCTAATATTATCTCTAACGTATTTTTATTTCTGATGATATCTAAAATATATGGTTGCATATTTCAGAGCATAAACGTTAATTATATGCATTCACTTTTAGTTATTTAATTGAAACTCATGACTTAATTATATCAATTTAAAGCGAAGCCTTTTTCTAACGCAATCACTCACGGGTTGAGATAAATTCAGAACGGATTAACTTCATTAGCAGGTTAATGATTTTACCACAGCTCAGTCGTTCGTATCTCTTGGAACGCAGATTGGTTTACTGTCAGTTTTAACGCGCAGTTGACATATCGCCAGTCATATTTCCCGGTCGCAGGAGCGAGAGCTGTCGGGCGACGAGAACACAATTTCGCCGGGTAGCGGTATAAATTTGCGAAAAGCTATCTAATATTAGCCGACGTTTAGCGGCAGTGCACCGGGCAGTGCCGCATGAAGTACGAGTCTCGCACTAGGTGGTAGTGTTGGTGGTGATGATGGTGGTGGACGATGGCTAAGAGGAGAAATGGCGCTGCCGAGTGCGGCGCTTATGTCTTCCTCTGGTAATCAGCTGGTACCTCCTGCCGGTCGAGGCCTCGTCAAGTTATGACGCGATGCACCTGCCATATGAAAACCATCGCCGCTCGCCTTGGCGTCAGCTTGATGGTGCCGCTTCTTGCGATGCAATGACGCCATCTTACGATCGGTCATCGGCAATTTATTTATTAATGAGTTCGGGGCTCCGCGCGACGTGGGCAGTACACGACACTGAAGAGTCCACTTTCTCCTTCTCTCGCTTCCTCCATCTTCCTCTAAGACCCTCCTTCATTGTCTTCCTCGTCGCTCAAACTAATTAAACGTCCTGCGGCCGAGAGAGCGAATCGGACGAGTCATGATGCGAGTCATGTGCAGTCATGGCGCCGTGTTTGTTCTTGCGACAATACGATGCTACGCGATAATGGCAGCGATTTTTTGCGGTCGATCGTCGCTTTGTCATGCCCGAGTCGCGGCGACTCCAAACTGTTATTCACGTTATTCATGCAGCACAAGCGAGAGCTTCTTTCGATTTCGCTCTCGTTAATGATTTCCCGATCTTCAATGGCTAGTATAGATCACAGGGGAAATCACTTGATCATTCAATTATCTGCGCTGCTAACATTCTCATCGGGCGTTTAAGAGAATAAACTTATAACTACGATCTGTTCTTTCTTCCGCGTTTTGTTTCTCCGAACATAAAGATCGTCGATGATCTCGCCGAGCGATTGGTAGCCGATTGGCGTTTTCCTTCTCGCACTGCTTTCTGGAAAGGATCGAGTGGGATCGATTATCCAATTATCCGCGAGCCTCCGCTTATATTCTCGGTGTATGTACGTTTATGCGGACGCTTTTTCGCCGAAGGCTGCGCATGCACGGCGCCGGCGTAGCGCGCCGTGCGCGCTGCCATGCGCCGCGGCCGGCCGCGTCGTGCCACACCGTTGCGCTGCATGCGTGTAAGTCACCGTGTAATTTATTACCACGCCCAGCGAGATCTTAATACGAATCACTTATCGGTTACCGCGGATACGGTGCGCACCGCGCGCGGTATCGAATGTATACGCTATAACACACGTCCGAGGACTAATAACCGGGAGAGGCAATTAAGGCGAAGCCAATGGACGCCGAGGGAACTCGCGGTTGCGTTTGTTCCCTTTTTCTCTCACTCTCCGCCCCGCACCTCCCATCAACGCGCCCGTATCTCGACGCCTACACTATTTCCTGGAAGACGTGCCGTCCTTCATCCGCCATCTAACGCGACGCGAGAAATCGGAGCGTCGGTTAAGAATTAATAAGGTGTACAGTAATTTAGAAAACCATCGATAGAGAAACCACCACGGGTTATGTTAATGCGGTGCTACCGCGCCGCGCTGTAACGAGGTATGCATCGGCCGTTATCACTGGATAATACCATATTTTCCGGATTATAGATCTGCATACGTGAAAAAGACCGCAGTGGTCTTTTTTTCTGTCTTTTTATGGGTGGCGCAAATTACTGACCATCTTAATCGAACGTTTATTAGACGTCGTTTGCGGTGTCATAAATCTGCTACGTCGCTTTTTTTTACCGGCTTTCCACGAATTAATTTCATTAGATTGTAATTATCATGTCATTGATTCCTTTTTGCCACGTTTATCGCGCGTAGAAATTTGATATTTAATAGATATTATTTTATTGATCTAAGAATAACAAGTTTTAGATTAATTCAGAACATACTGATAAGTTATTTTGACATGACAATATGTTATAATGATTGCTCTTGTGACTGAAAAATGATCTAAAGTCTAAGAAAGCCACTACCACTGCAAGCCAAATAATAGCGATATCATTTTTAACTCGTTATTTGCGTAGTTTAACAGAATTTAATTTTTTTTGTAATTATAATCTCTAGAGATATTATCTCCCCTAATAGAAACTTCTTTTGATCGCAGGCGTAATACGATGTAACAATACAATATTCTCCTCTCTTTTTCTCTTTTTCTCAAAGAAATTTATACGCCAGACGCGAATAAATTAATGTACTTGAATTATACTTAGATATTGAATACTAACTTAAATACCGACTCGTACTTACGAGTGTGAGAGAATACGGTACCGCGTTGTTACTTTTCTTCCCGCGCGATCTTATTATTCGTATCATCTTACCGAGCGGCGATACAAACGTATATAAGCGCGCGTATACAAACGTATGCATACAGTCGCGATAACTGTACCGAGACAATAAGCCGGCGGGGAGTCAGGATATGGTCTTATACGTCTTAATGCGCTCTCATTGTTAGCCGTTACATATCGTCGCTACGTATACGGCGGCCGGCGTGGTCGAGATGCAGCGGGAACTAAAATCAGATCGACAGGAGTACCAAAGGTTCTCCATGGTTGGTTTTCTGTACCCCGCGGAGGTTACGGATCAGTGATTTAACTGGGAAACACAGATGGAATCTGAAGCACATTGTCTCTTCTTTCATAGATCGCGCGATACCGCAAGCGCGGTCGTCGCTGCGTCAGTTTTCTCCTCTCGAGCGTATAAGCGTACTAGTAGGATCGCCCTTCGGCTGTCTTTGTATTATACAGAGTGCAATTCTGCGTAACATAATTTCTATCATGCTGTATTCTACATTTAACAGAAGAGTTACGTAATCTAGGAGTACACGAAATAATGATTAAATTTTGATACTGCATAGAATTAATCGATAAAGCGTAACAGAAAACAAGAATTAATGTAATACAGAAATGATATCTGTATTTGCAACTGCAACGACGATGATAAAGTTATAAAGATTCAAGTATGATGTAATTACTATATCTCCTTCTATTAATATGCATCCTATTAATTATAAATTGTAATATGACAGGTAAAAAAGACTATACTTATATGGAAATTGACGCTAAGCTATTAATATCCTAAATCTCTTACAAATGTGCGTAGCAATTTGCGAGATCCCGTTCCGCCGATTAGCAGCGGCACTCCTATATTACTCAGATCGGCGCATTTAAAGTCGTGCACGAAGAACGATCGCGCGTACGCGTCGGGAGCATGTACCGGTAATGCGCCGGTACCAAAGGAGATCGGTAGCCGCGGACGCATAATGCGGCACAATATTTCCACGGACGTATGGGAGCACCCATGTACGGGGGACCACACACTGGTAGCGTTCAATTTATATTTTGGGCGGAGTTACGTTATTTATTGCTGCCGGCCTTCGTGCCTTCGACTGCCATTCCGCGTGCCGCCTTCGATGTAAATGGGACGAACCGCCCTCTCCTCCTCTGAGCGGCGAGCCAGCACGAGCATGCACCTTAAAACGCATATCGATGCAGGTCCATCTGTCGGTCTCTCGCGCGCTATATTCCCCTACCCACTCTTCCCCCTTCTCGTTTTTGTTCTCTCATGCTCTCGCGCCGGGGCTTCTTCCACGTGCGCTCTCAGCCGCACTTTTGACCCCGCAAGATACGCGTTTTAACGAGCCACAGTGCATAATCGCGGAGACGTAAATTTTCAGTTTTGCGAGCGGCCGCTTCCGCGAAATGCTCGTATCAAGTAATTCACAAGGATCTCCCACGTTCAGATCCGTTAGATCTCTCGTCAGCCTTTTACCGCTTTCGTAAATAAGTCGCAAATAGGCTTTATACGGCTTCATAACTGTAGCGATCAGCTGATTCAATTAATGTGTACATTTTTGCGATTGTTTTTAATGGGCTGATATCGGTTGTGTTGACTTTACGAAGATTATTGCTTATGTTGCCAACGCGATACTAAAACGTTAAATGGTATTACAATATATTAATAACTAGATAATCTCACGCTAATAGTTTTTATTACTTGTGTCGACTTTAACAATGATGTTAATGCTAATGTATGCTCTTATTGAATTTCAAGATTTCTTTTCTCTTTCGTCAAGAAAAGGGGGAAAATTGTTTTTAAAAATCCTTTTGCAATAAATCGCGTGAGTGACTAAAACATTGCTTATATCTTGGTGAAAGCGCATTTTTAGTACTGATATAATCGATTTGTCTCGAATGTTGAAATTCGAAGGGAAAAGTTTCGTTTCTAGTGATATTTCACCAAAACGTTCGTTCGTGAAATTAAGTATTCACACCGTTTTCGATTCCCCGCTTTTTTGGAGTGTGAAACATTAATGACGCTTTAACTTTTTAATTCTGAACGTGAAATAAATTGTATGAAATAAATATTAGTTCGAAAGTGAGGTAGTAAAGTTTTCAGTCACTTGATGAGTGAATATTTGAATACCTAATTGTCAGAAGTTCCATTTAGTGCATGTTTATTGGGTTATAAGTGTATTAAGTGAAGTGGTAAACATTTTGTATTTTTAATAATACATTGTTTAACACTTTACATTGCATAATATGAATCAAAGATTCAGTCAAGATATACAACAAATAGTCTTTTGGCTTTTCACTCGGTAATAATTGATTCTCGTGAAGAGGACCTTTTCGATATATGATTCGATCATCTCAGAATAACAATAGTTAACTTTATTCAGGAATGACAAAGTGCATTGTTATTCAGCGGTCCACGTGCAAGACGATCGCAAACACGTCACTTGCACACACATTGTACGCGATCTTTTTCACTTACAATTAGACATCATTGATTATAAAAATCCGCGGGCTTGGATGCATACAGATGTCCAAAAGATGAAGATGGAGAAAGCAATAAAGTGCTGAATAAA
Organism: Temnothorax nylanderi; assembly: GCF_030848795.1. NCBI lineage: Eukaryota > Metazoa > Arthropoda > Insecta > Hymenoptera > Formicidae > Temnothorax > Temnothorax nylanderi. Next base: position 753,103 of record NW_027249064.1, on the reverse strand, counting down.
CGTTGCAAACATATGAGCGCGAAGAGGCAAGTTTTGCGAAAAGTCGGAAATTCGATTCCGTCTAGCGTGCGTTATGTTGTGTGATTTCACCGAAGAGTCTAAGGTCTATACAGATGTACAAGATCCACGTGAATGACACACAGCAGCGACAGGAACGCATAAGAAGAAAAAAGAACAGGACGATAAGGAAGACGAAGAGAGAAGAAGGAGAAGAAGAAGAAGACGAGGAACGGAGCTGCCACTCAGCGGCCTATAAACTGTATGAAATATTAATAATGGCGCCGCTCGTTGGCCGTGGGCTTCGGCATACTCTGGACTGGAACGACTGCGAAAGAGACAGGTCCCGCGGGATCGTCGTCGGTTCGTTAACCCGGGCCCCCGCGCCTGTCGATTGAGGGGCCTTCCGAGCGAATTTCCTGCGATTTTTTGCTAACGACTTTCCTAACGAATCTGCGGCGCATCGTTAAATGATGATCGGCAATGATGATCTTTGGACGTCTTCTGATCGTTTAATCAATTTAGCTGATCTGCCACGCGTCATTCGATCGCATGCATTTCACGCTTGATTACGTTCAAAAAATGCACGATGACGCGGCATTTAAAGAAACTTAACTTTGAAATGTATTATTGTGAATATTTTTTTACTTAAGTAGTATAATTTTTATATGAGTTCAGCAACGATTATTTTTAATTTAAATCATATTTGTCATCTCTCTGAATTATATACGAAAAGTATAACATTTTTATTTAACAAAATAGTTAAATTTTCTAACATTATTTATTTTAACTGGCGCATCTACATTTCTCATTCCAAGTCAGCGCCGAAATAATTTAAAATTATAATCGTAGTTATATATTCTAACAAAAGATCTAAAGACGCATACAATTTTAATAGATCGGACGAAAAGATGAATATAATTTTGAATGCGTAAATAAAGGTGGTTTGGTTATTACTATACTGAAGATTTATAGTTGGATAGGCTTTTAAATATCATTCGTAGGCAGCAGGTGCTCTCGAACTTACCAAGGTTCGACCACTGACCACGTCACAGTGAAAGACAATAGACCGTATTACATTGTGACAGCTCTCAACCGCTCTCAACGTTCATAGTTCGATCGTGGTGGGTTTGACGTCTGTAAGATCGCGGAACACCTGCCGTGTACACGGTTATCGAGCGATCGTTCGTCGTTCACCTTGACAATTATAAAAAGAAACGACAGTGATTCTCTCTCTCCCGTTGTATATATGTATATTAGCGGAAGATAACAAGACAGCATTAGGTACTAAAAAGATCTAACGACACGAGAACGTGTCACTAGAGGAATTACTACGTCAATATACGTAACATAAAGGAAAACGCAAAATGTGCGCATCGAGTTTAATCTAAGTGCTCAATGTCGATTCCGTAAAATGTATATTCGATCGACGGCGACTTCTATTTTCAGAGCAGAATATCTCGTATGTTTATCCGTCGACATATCATCACCGCCGCCGCGATGGCAAAACGATTCTTATCGGCCTTATCGCGGTGGACTGAACACCGAGTGATATTCGAGCGACTTCGATCATTAAAGAAGCATGTCTCGAGCGGTTGATTACTCATTACGAGAGAGAAAGAGGGAGGATAAGGCTCGATTAATCCTGATAATTAGCGTCTCAAGCGTTCCCCAACTACGTTAGGTCGGCTTCTTCTTTTTTCCACGCAGGTACTTTAAATGGGTATTTACGCTTACATTGTCATAATTATTTCATAAGGACCACTGTAAAGTCGGTTACGTTATTACACCGCTGCGCGCTGTGTACTCTCTTCTTCGTTTGCCTCCGTTCTAAGTCTTTCTTCGCGTAGGGGAACTCATCGTCGCTCGTACGCGCGCCCAACCGATTTTGCCGCGGGCAGGTAATTATTATGCAAAATGAATCGTCTACTTTAGCTCTGTTACCCGGAAACTCGGGACGTATCGTCGTTCTGATATCGGTAAAGGAGAGGAAGTCTGCTGACGGACGGATCGATATCGGAACGTCGACTCGCCGTCTCGGTCATATTTCGATCGTCTGGATACTCCGGAGATCGTTACGACGATGTTAATAATTGCTATCGGCGCGTTGTACAAACCGCATTCGAGTTCGCTAAGCTGTCACTTGCCATGTCATATCCGAAGAGGCAAAGAGAATCGATGGGTTAACGAGCGCGCGTCAGTGGGAATTAATCAGCAATGGCGCAGGTGGCAAGGACACACGGCTGTTGCCGTCTTGTATCTTGATCTATCATACATCTCGCATTCCATCATTCGTCGAGCGCGCCACGTCACCACGAAAGTCAACATTGTTGACCGGCGAGTCAGATCGGCGCCATGGCGGTGATATTTTACGCGGTAATTTCACAAAATTAACGGCGTCACTCGGTCGTGCTGTAAACATCGGCGGCGTGTACATTTCAGTAAATCTATGCCGGGAAAAAAATGACCGCGATTCGCAGTCCGTATTTAGTCCGATGTTTGATATCGGCCGAAACATCGCGCGGGTAGGCGCGTCATCCGAACGCATGGAAGGCATCCGGTTATATCGTTTGCTGGGATGCGACGCGTTATCCCGATCTGTTATCGCGGAGCGTGAAAGAGCGTGATGCGCCGCGCGGTAACGGGCTGATAAGGGATAAATTTTGCGCGATCGGATCGGCCGATAAGACGCGAGAACTCGCCGCTACGCGGAAATACGATCCCCGGTTGGTTTACGAAACGATCAATCGGCGGCGATCGCCGGTCGAGTGTTACGCACATACTTCTGAAGACTTAACGAGAAAGTTAGTAGGAATGCGTCGACGGGCGGTAAAAATTGGCCCGTGACTTTTTAATTGCCTCGATACAGGGTGTGTCGACGGGAGAAAGATAAAGAGAAGCAGAGAGAGAAGCGTTCAAGAGATCTGTACCGACTGATTATAGAAAATTAAACACGGCCGCGGAAGCGACGCTAATACATAATTATTTTGGCGTCTGCTACGATGAAATCTGTTTATCGTAGTTTATTACGCAGAAATCGTTCAATAAAATTGTGCGTTTAATTTGAACGTTGATAGTGTGATACGCGAAATTAAATAAAAAATAACGATGTGCAATATTTAGGACGGTGAGCTCAATAGCTGCCAGGTTTTATTTAAAATAGAATTGCGTTGCCTTTTTCATTCTTTATTGATAAATGCCAAGAAGTTGGGAGATAATTATATACGGGACATAAATATGGAAATTGTAACTTTTGCCGAGTTTCAGCAAATTTATAACTTTTTGTTTGATGCAGGTCATATGCAATAATGCATGTATGCATACAAAGTATTATATGTATATGCAGGAACATCGAATGTTCTCTCTTTCTCTTTCTCTCCGGAGGCAGAACAAATTTTTCATTAGCAGACGTCGTAAAAACAAGGATTCATCTTTTTTTTTGCGCCGAAAGATACTTCCTGGAGTCGTCGGCTCGCGAGTCTTGCCTTGCACGCCGGTTGGCGCAGAATTTCTGATGTTTTGCGGGTTTCTTCGTGCAACGATTTACGCTCTCCTGTCGGGCGTAAATAATAATCAACCCTCTCCCTTCTGCTTGAGGAAGGCACTAAATCCCATCACTGATATTTCCCTCCCACCCTCTCCTCCTGCGCCTGACGTTATCCTCAATTACAAGTGGCCGCTTCGTTTCGGTAACGAGCGCTCCGTGTGCTACCGACCACCGATTCCTTTCCTTGCCCGTGCAATTTTTTTGCTAGCCTGTCCCGCGTTTTTGTTTAATCCTCCTGTTGGCGCGTTGGCAGCACTCGGCTGCTGCAATGTCCCAACCGGCATGCACATAAATCTTGCGCACTTCGGTTGGATTAATGTCGTGGTATCAACGGTGAATAAATCAACTTCAGATAAATTGCCAAGAAGCAGATTCCATTTCGGGGAAATCAGTCGCGAGCGTAGCAATAGTGAATGATTTGTTTATTATTAAAACATACATATAACATGATAATTCGGCAATATTCAGAAAGTTCTGTTAATTATGATCAATTAAATACAAATATTAAGAAATGGAATTTAACCGAGTTTAACTCATTATTAATCACAAATATCTTTTATAAAGTCAATGAAATTATTTTGTAAAATTTTTTTATAATTTAAATATGAATAACTTTTTAACATAGGAATACATTGAATATGTATGAATCTACTGTTTTGATAAAAATTAATAAAAAAGGAGAGTAGCGGAAATTTATATTAGGGGGGAAACATTATATATATATATATATTTATATATATATATATATATATATCTGGTGCATTCATTATGGAAGACTGAGAACTGCAACATCTATTGTAATTCATGCAAATTCCGCGTGGCCAATTCGCGATTAAAGTTTTATTCTGGCTGAACTAAGTATCGACGCCGCATTCTTGCTGCCACATTTTGTAGTGAAATATATCTAATTCTGTATGGCTTGTAATGAGCATGCCCAGTTTGTGTGACTATAGAGATTTCAAATCTGTTAAAGAGATTGCGCAACTCTGTCGGTATCTCACAGTATTGCAGAACGTACTTTCCTAAGATCATGCCTTTTACTCCCTGATTTTTTATAGGCAAAGAGCGTTACATATATTTTACTGTATTACAGTGATAAAAGATTTTTTTTACGTTCAGTTTTTAAACTCGAATGCAATATTGACTCGACGGTGATTTTATTGCAAGATTGACAAAACTTTTAAAGTCGTCATGATCGCGCATTGCATTAAGGTCAATCCGTGACTGACCCTGGCAGTTCATCACTTCGGGCGTGCGACGTCTTGTGGGAGGTATAGAGCTTCCATAGTAAATGGCCTTACCACCAGCAGTGATTTCTACAAAGTACATGCCGGTTACACACTTCGCTACCGTATACCGCGTGCATACGCTCGAGGCTATCAGCGTTTCCTAATAAATCGCGAATTTATTCTCGCGGCACACATAAATCCCTATCCGGTCGGCGCGAAGAAACTCATCGGGTATTAAGTCCTAATTAGCGCGTGGAGCGGACTCTGTACGCACGTCGTCGCAGTAAACTATGATGAAGTTGTGAATATATAAGTTGCTAATTATACGGATGGCTTGGTAGAAACGCGTGTTTTGCGAACAGACGCACCGCAGAATTAATAGAGCCGAGATTATAACGAAAGAACCGTTAATAAAGTTGATCGGGAACGCTATATCCTCGTAAATTAGGATTCCATTTCTCTTGTAATTTATCTTAAACGCGTTTTTTTAGTTGTCATAATTAATCTCGTATTATATTGTATGCATTTTGCGTATGCATTATGCTGTTAATTTGTCACATGCAATTAATTTTTATTTCTTTAGATATTGAGTCGTTGAATATGAGACATCGTTTTTACAGTAGTAAGTTTTAATAATGTTTAAGGAGAGCAAAATACGCTTAATAGAAAAAATTTAGCTCATTTTTAATGCAAAGTTCTAATTTTTGTAAAACGTAACTTTCTGTTTCCCTTCTTTCTGTACAGATCAGAGTACTTCGGACCAGCCTAGCCAGTTTCGCCTCGTGTAATTCGCGCGGTATTCTAAAATAAACCTATCGATAAATAACTCTCTTCTTGCACGACTGTCGTTTTACGAACGCGCGCACGCGGTTCGGTATCAGGTGCGTACGCAGTGCGTCATCTCGATAGGATCTCGAGTCTGATATATGCGATTCGATACGACGACTGAACATTCCGCCCACTTACCTCTTGTACGGTCTGCTCGAGCTCGCGAAGCGCTCGTCGAATTTTGTCTCGTAGTCTGCTCCCGCTCTTCGAGATCCGTTCTCGCGATTACCGTATGTACAAAAACACTTCAATTCCCGGCACTTCAATTCCTGACAGACTGTTTTTAATGAGGATCATGGGAGACAGTGTTAAAAACTCTGCACAACGTCCCTTATATGTTTACATTTCACGAAACTCTTCGGGATGTAGCGATAACTAATTTCGATTGAACTCGTTTCGATAGGTATATGATTTGATTGAGTAGGGTCCATTTCTATTGCGTCACATATATGGCATTAGATATGTAATGCGGTCTTTAATATAAAGGAAAATATGTCAACGCAATAATGCGCGTAAATCCAGCTCGAGCCAATAATACATTCAGATTGGATTGAAGATTGAATCGAGCAGCCATCCATCATACGAACTGATAGGTGTCACAACTCCAAAGTTTGAGGTCTAAAAGAATCTCATCTTTGGGGAACTCTTTGCGCATAGAAAGCTTTGGACAGTAGTTTTTTGTAACGGGAAATGTTGTATTTTGTAACAAAAATTTTAATTTTTAGCGAGATATAATATGACACTTTGACATGTATATATGTATGTTTCTATTTGCCTAATTATGTTAATCTCGAAAACGATTATACTCGTAAATCTCTAGATTACAAGAAATAAATCTTAATAGCGATTTATATAGACATCATAAGTCATTGATACCGATAGTAAATTATCACATATTCCGTTTAAAAAAAAAGAAGGTGAATAACTCATCTCTTCACATTCAAAATAGTGAACTGAATAATCTCTTAATCGATGGAGTATCGTAAGATATAAAATAATAATAATAATTTTCCTTGATTACTTTTTTAAACAAAATAAATTTTTTTGAAAACGAAATAACAATAAGCTAAATTTCAAGCTCAATTTCTTCATTTTTATATTGAAATGTGACAATAAACAGTAATAATAGATTATTCGTAATAGATGACATTGTACTTGATGAACAGACACACTTTTAATGACTTATTTGACAGCATGACTCTATTATTATCACACCTTTATTATTGTAGCATAAGGGAATGATGTCTCTATCGAATGCAAAATATTGTCGCGCGTGTAATCGATTATTCCACAGAGTCAGCTGAGAATTTTTTCTCGACGCGAGAGATGAGAGATAGAGGGTCGATCGAGTCGAACAACGTTTAATGTCCATTCGCGCGTAGTCGTCACGAAATAAGCGATCAAAAACCGTCCGTGGCAGGCCGCGCGCGAGACGGTTTTCGTCTTATCTTACATTCCATTACGCGGACAAGCTCGGGGACGACGGGTGGAAAGCCGCTTTAATGGCGGTTATCAGATTCAAAACCAATATCCTACGCAAGGATAAGCCGGGCTGTGGGCCCCGGTTGAATGATGTGGGCAGATAATCATGCGAAGCGGAGGTATCTCGACGCCACATGTCTCTCAATCGCCACATACGTCTCCTTCTCCCGCATGATGGATATATCTTTTCTGTGTACGTATATATTATATATATATATATATATATATATATATATATATATATATATATCGGACGCGCAAGAGACCGAAGCCGCGCATTGGTTGCTCTCGCGATCTTCCCAGCTGCCGAGCCGATCAAAACTTTCGATATCGATTGGATATAATGACGCGCTCGTATATAACTATTGGATACTGCGGCGAACCGCAGGGTATATCGCTGCTCCAGACCTAAAAGGTAAGAAGAAACGCGTACACAGTTGCATGAAAGTAGCAACCGCGATGAGTGGAAAGGAACGATCGGCAGCGCTCATTGTCAGTAGACCACTCTATCGTCGAACCATCGATAGCCGATCGATCGCCATTTATGTTGAGCTTTCGCGCCAATTATTTTTCTACACGTTGGTTGGCCCGATTGCAAGTTATCGATCTGTTTGCCACATACATAGATTGAAAGATAAATACTTTGCAATTTACTTTATTATGTCGTTCCCAAAAAAATTATTTTAATTAAAGAGGCAGAATTAAGGAAAAAATAAAAAGATAAGCACAAAATAATTAACATAAATATTTCAATGCTATCAAATTATCATATTAATACTCTACGTGTGTTGGAAGTAATTTCAATTTTCTTATCTCTTCTTATTAAAAAAAAAAAAAATTATTTTACTCTTTATTATTATTTGTTACACGTTAACAATATATTCTGTCAATCGATACTTCGGGAGTGGAGAGAAAAAAATATTCACTTCTGCCTTTTTTGTCTTGCTTTTTCTTCTTTTACCAATTTATCCTTTTACATCTTATTTTGTTCTTACTCGGCGTGAATGGCATGATGCGCTCGTTAGCTTCGTATACTATCGCGTGTACACGCACACGCGTTTTTTCCGTCTTCAGCAACATATATGCGGTGTGAGTATCGCTTGATCGAAGTATCGTCCGTGATGATCAGGATTGTAAGACAAAAACATAATTTCTGTAATGTAATCTTGATTTTATCAACATATTTTTATTAAGAAAATTACATGATGAAGAATCTACACGTACAATATAATATACTAATTTTTATTATACAATTAAAGATATTATCGTTGAATCTTATAAAGTTAGAAAAATACATTTCAGACAATTTTTGGAAATTTAAATTTTATACGCTATAAAGATATGTAAAATTATGTTGTCCTGTGAATCTAATATTGATGTGTAATTGTTATTCTTATATTATTATTATTATAGACTTATATATGAAATAATCCCTCATATGATGTTTAAGAAAATGAAATTTATTTTGCTTAAAGGAGAAATTGTCTGAAATGCGGATCAAAAGAGAAGTGATATTGTCGCGACGCATATATTATACAGTCTGCTTCTTACGACCACAGAATGCCTGACAATGAAAAGTGAACACTGAGCACTGACACGTATCATGCCTCGAGAGATCCGCGCTTTAAACTCATCCGCGCATATCGCGTCGCGTCTCGCCTCGAAATCCAAGTTTCTTGGTAAAAGTTGGTCCCGTTGCGCGAGGAGGTCCCCTCGTATATCACCGGGGATTACGAGCCGACGCGACGCGACGGCGAGTTAACTCGCACAGGGCGTTTCACCGATGGACAAGAAAACTTCTTCGCCGTCGCCGCCGCCTTCGTCGTCGCCGCCTTCGCCGCCGTCGCCTTCGCCTTCGCCGCCGCGTGAGTCTGTCACCGAGAAAAATGTGGGTTATTCTTCTCCGACTGTGATAAATGCGCGCCGCCACACGGATATACCTGGGCCGACGCGGGCACACGCGTGGACGTCTCCATTTCCTGGTTAACGAACGATCGGCGTCCCTCTTCTTACACCGTGACGCTGCAGCATGCGGCCACCGTTGGTCAGCCGGTCGACAAATTAATGTCAAAGGCCAATTGGAGAGACGCGTCGCGGGCCGAAGAACGTCGCGTGTCTCTGAGGCGGAAGCTCATCTTAGGATTCTTGATAATGATTCGACGTGAGATCTAATCTACTCTCTAAGCTCGCGCGCGCGCGCACGCTCTCTTCTATCGTCGTGAAAAAAAAGCGTATCGCCACCCGTCTTTCCCGTCCTTCCATCTTTCTGGATTTCTAGGAACGTTAGCCGCTAATATCTCAATCAAACGGTTTATCCGTAGGATCTCTCTTCTACCCACGGCTTATGTGACTTTCACGTATTAATTAGCGGCTTACTCGCGCATCCGTCTGACGTGGTTAGCAGTGACGTTTATAGCGTAGGCAGCCAGTTTATTTGTGCCGTTGTTTTGTATTATTGCCAGGACGATTCCGCATCCTACGTGAGCAAGCAATCGTCTTAATCATTTGGGTACCAATATATGCGTATATATTTTTACATGTTCTAATTATATTCTAAATTCTAAAACTTTATCTCAGAATTACATCTTAAACGATATTTATATGAATATGCAAATAATTATCAATCAACGTTATATTAAACTTTTTATTATATAATCTTCTTATGAGAGAAAGAAGATTGAGAATATCTGCATTATCGGCGGGATGATAATAGATTATAAACGAGCGAAAATATAACATGTTAATGAGATATCCCGACGAGGCTGTGATAATTAAGGAGCCTAGGACAAGCTTGAATGGATCTGCCAATTATCAATCCCCGATAAATGATCCTTTTGACAAGTGGTATTTATTTTGCAGCATCATCGATAACTGAGCCGCGGCATTAAGCATTGTTATTGCTACCCGTAGCAATTCATTTTCTTTCAGGGCGACGTAATTAATTATCGCGGGTCCGATCGTCAACGCGCGCCGATGCCGAGGCGCGCTTGTAAATATGGTTTCTCGCGTACGTAAGATCCATCGATCCGCGGATCGATCGATCAAACGGAATGCACACGACGTCGCGTCGTGTGCGTGCGTGAGCGCAGCGCTTGCTTGCTTCTTTCGCTGCACGAGGATGGCAGCTGTCTTGTCGTTCTCAACGAGAGTGGAGGGAAAAAAGCCATTTGTATTATCAGCACTGCGTAATTATCCCGGCGCGGTTTCCGTACAAATTGCACGATGTTTAGCATTTTTTATGCTTTATCGCGTGTTTGCTTCGGGGCATGAAAGGAAATAGTCGTCATAACGAACCGGTGTGTCCTGTGCGCGAGCTTTCGCATTACCCGTTTAATGAGAAAATCGAGTTGAGAGCGAGAGACGGCGCGCGTCGAAGCTCGACTGTATAGCGTTACAAAATTTGCCACGGTAAGTAGTTAATACCACCGTGCAGCTGGTACCGTTGGTCGTCCTGCGCATCACGATGACGTAAGTTGCCGATTATCGAAAAGATCGCACAGCTGATCGTGCCGCTGGTTATTTGAGTAAATGAAGTCGATAAGCATACATGGTACAAAATTGAAAGTTAAAGGTACCCAATACGTGTCGACGTTAAGGGGAGATCATTTGACGATGCGCGGTTTCGAAGAAACTTTTACGCCACTTTTGCTTATCATTGCGCTTAATCGCGTTGCTAACCATATTCTTAACAACATCTTTCATTAGCATTTTTCTCGTTGGTGTCTTTAAATGAAATCATTACAATGTTAATATTTATGCAGATAGTGATAAGAAAGCGTCTCGCGCATACATGCACCTAGAACGCTATTACCGAGAACGAAACGAGATTTATTGGCGAACAGACTGTCAAATAACAGAATGTATAATGGACGGTCGGCCAGCATTTCTTCGGAAGAAAGCGGAGCATTTTTTCGAAGGGTTTTACCTTGAGGGCTTGGTTAAATCTGCGAGATCGGCAAGCTGGAAGTCCGATCACGCTGACTCGCTGCATGCGTGACTCTTACGCCTAAAGAAAAACGATGCGTGTGCCAACATATGCGAGGGCTGACATAAATGAGGCTGCGAACATATGGTTGATTCATATACATATCATTATAGATCGCAGATCTGAGCTTCTACGAAACGACGTGAGTTTGAACTTGTTCGCGGTTTATTCGTGGCGTCTCAATGACGAAGACGGTCATTAAATCGAGCTTGAACGGAATTTCGAATCATCCTCTACATTCTCATCATATTCTACATTACATTACAACTTCTAATACGCCATTATGTAACATATAAATATTTCTAAGATTAGTGGTTATTTAAGATGTCTTTTTTAAGTAGAAAAAGAGAGAAAGAATAATTAGCTTTTCTCAAAGACCTAAAACGATACAGAATAATAGCGATAATCGCGTTATTGATCCTTACAAAACCTTCGATCTCTGTCAACTCCGAGCAAGGAAGTTTCGAAGAAAATCGAAAACGAAGTTAAACTGCGCGGTTCGCGTGCGTTTGATTACCCCCTCGAGCTTCGAGTCAGGTGGTTGTCTACCCGAACCTTGAAAACTTGAGATTCAAACGCCGAAGAGAGCGAGAATTCCTGGTGTAGTAGAGTGCCTTCGGGGCCATCGGTTTCTGGCTCTGGAACCGGAGACTTGTCCAGAGAGACTTTACTTAGAATTCTCTCTGCGAATGTCTCTATTCAAGGTCGGCTGTGCGCGACCAATTAAACATAATTACTATTTTTAACAGTTTTTTCATGTAAAAGCTAAACCGTTAAAATTGTTAATTCTGTTTCTTCGCCAAAGTAAGATAAAGTTGTTTAATGCAAACCGCGATTTATCGAGATACAATAATATAATTTATGTGGTTTCCTGAATAATTATTATTATCGCCACGCATCACAATTATCGATCCGATAATAATACATTGTCAGTTATTTCTCGGTATTATTATCGGCCTTGTTTTCTCTTGACGTATCACTCGTTCGAACGAATACTCGCGCTATATGTCTCATACACTTAAAAATATATCTCATGCACAGAAATATATGTATATAATAATGAGAACTGTTCTAGAGAACTACTTCCCCTTCTTTCATAATCGATGTCATATTCGACTTTTGGGTTCTCTTTGCATGTTTATAATATCAATGTACCGAGTCTATCATTTGTTTATCACCTGTCAAGACATGATTTCCGAAGTGATCGATATTCGCACGAATGTTACGTAACGTTTCCATTGTAACATAAAGAGAGATATGTCTTAAAATATAGTGATACTAAGGAGAAATATATAAAACATTTCTTCAGGAATAAAACAATTTTTTTATTATCAAACATTTATTAATAGCACTTAAGTAAACGATTAGGAAAGCAGGGCAATTTAAATATTATTTACAATATTTCGTTTTTTTTTAATTCTTTAAATTTCCGAGTTTTTGACGCAAAATGGCATAGTCATCATTCATTAAACGCGAAACTTCCAATTATCTAGAATATTGTTTGATTTATGTAAGGATTATACATAGATAGAATGATTACGAAAAGTTTGCAATATTTCGATGAGTATTAGAACTCCATCGAGAGAGTCTTTCGCGAAGAAGAAGGCAGCCCTCGTTCCGGTGGAACGACTCGGCGGACAATCCTCCTCTCGTCGGAAGATCCCGCCGCACGATGATGGATGCGCGTTAGCGCGGGAGTGCGCGAAGACAAAGATCCTACGGACTCCCTCCCGGCGTGCGCAACGTGCATTAGTTTGCGTCGCTCCCGCTGTGCGCAAATTAGAGCCGAGAGTGTAGCAGCGCGCACTGCCGCGCGCGTCTCGCGGCGCGGAACGAAGAGATTCTGGTGGAGAATGGCCGCGGACGGATGAGGACGGACGAGAGAGAGCTGGAGGGAGGCGGGGGGTAGGAGGATAGCAGGCGGGTGGAAGAAGTGGCGGTAAGGACGGGAGTGAGTGAAGAAGATGGTACGGAGGCGAACTTGCGATGAACGACCGCAATCAACGCAACACCGCCCCGCGAAAATTGCCCCCTTCTTCTCTCGGAATACACCCGGAATATATTATCCACACACGGGTGTTCCACGGCACGGCGCGTCCTCCTCGCTGGGTCAAGGGGTCGCGCACTCCGGAACGGACATGGCCCCGAAGGAAGAGAAGCGTGCCCGTGAAGAGCCGCACGATCGACCCTGCAGCACACCGTGTTGCATCACGAGAAGAGACCCGCGAGTTACGATTGCATTTCTCGAGACCACCACAAGATCTTTCTTCTAGTTGTTCAATTCCGTTGATGTGATTATTCGATTCATCCTTTCACATTATGTGATGAACTCCGCATGTCCGTGTCGCTTTATATTTTTGGTACAAAAAATATCGCAGAAAAATCTTTGTAGTTGAAGTTTGGAGTGTTCTTGGAGCGAAAATTAAAAATTTGTTCTAATCAAAAAGGATTATACAAAGAAACATATGTAGATAAAGACATAATAAATATAACAAAAAACGGATACATCGAGTTAAATGGAGCACTTTCGGGCCTCGACTGTTAACAAACTATTTTATTACAGTCAAGAATTTTAGAGAATATTTTTACACTTGTATATTTTACAAGTCACAGGAATCAGCGTTTTTGTGAAGATTTTATATATATTTTTTATAATTTTTTTAAATTAAGGCAATTTTTTAATTTTTTTTTATAAACGCTCCAAACTTTATTTACATAAAAATCTTAACATTATTTTCTTATGTAAATTGAGTGAGGTTTATAGAATTTTTAATGGAAAAATATATTTGTGATAATCAAATATGTTCGTTATGTTTCAAATACGTAACGAAAAAAGTGAACAGATATTTCTCGTTAAAACGTAAAACTTATCTGTAGCTCAATTTATCGTATAGATATCATAAGTATGGCGTATGGAGTTTAAATAAGATTTTAATAGTCAAAATCGAATTAGATTCTTATGTGACCGACGTCGAACAAATGCAACGCCGCGATGTAATGCAGCTTCCTCCAGAAAAGCACGAGTTATTCTTTTTAAGGTAATCCTCTCTCGATATTGGTTTTGACGGTGCCCGCGGGACAGGGACGCGTAAATCATTACGCCACTCGTGGCAGCAGGCCTCGACCGCATATCCGCCCTAGGTGGAGTAACGTGTGGAAGTCGGTTCCACTGTCAGTATCACTGAGATATGTTAGCTCATTACCGTGACGTATAGCTGCCGCCGGTAACGCATGCCCGATATATTCATAATTGTTGCGGTGCCGGTCGCGGACTACGTAAGATCCTCGAAGAAGATTCCTGCGCGGTTCTAGCGGAATCCGTTTATTGGCTCGGTAATTCCGGGCACAACAAAGTTTCGAGATATGTACTGCCGATTCGCGCCGGCCGATAGTACCCTCTGCAAATAAACTGCCGCAGAAATATGAGCTCGCTTCGCAACCGCGCTCTCGCGCCCCTCCACATCTCGGGACAACTTTATTTAATGCGCATTCAATATATCCCACGTGCGCTATCGGCCCGCCAACGATGCTGCCTTGTTGCGATTAACTGGCTATTACACCGTAATGCATACTACGATTTTTTTCGACTTCGCTCTCGCGACGGGATACGGGAATAGGATAATTCCGGTGCACGCATAATAGAAGCATAACATTGGTCTCATGCTAATTTTTCGAGTACACGAATCGATAAGTTAAGACTCAAGGGTCTTGCATACCTAGACAATTTATTGCGTGATAAGTTGCACAACAAGTTACATAGGAAAATATAGTGGACTGCGGAAACAACCGCACTTCCAATTTAAACCAATTCATTATGCTATCTATTGACCATTAACGCATTAATTTACCATGTATTTTTTTATTTAGTAATGGCTACGTTATTCATTGGAATATAAAGGGAGCTTTCCAGCAAGCGACACAAACATCGTTCTATCTTTCTTTTTTGGTAATGAGTAACAAAGATAAAACGATACTTGTGTCGACTTGTGTCGCTTGCTGGGAAGCTCCCAAAGTTGCGTATACAGTGCTTTGTCCTAATTTATTTTACATTTTTATTAAACGCAACACTACTATTAGTTAAATTTATCGTATTTGCAATTTTAGTCTAAATCGTAGTCAAGATTATACACAACATAATTGCAAAGTATCATGCAAAGACATGCCACGGTTACGCGCTGATAAGATATCGTTCTTATAACAACGTAATTTCACATTACATTATTGTAATTTCGAGTTTAAGTTCTCCTAGCCGCCTACACATCGTCCAATTAATGTATGATAAGGGGAAAGCAAAAAATGATTTTTTTTTTCTTTCCTACGCTACCAACATAGATAATTACGGATAGCCAGGATAGTTAATCACGTCCGAACGGTTGTCCGTTGACGGTTTCTGCGCCTGGTACCCAATTTTACCGTGAGAAACCATCTTCGACAAACTGTTATATCGCCCGGTACTTTAATCGACCTAGAACCTAGAACCTAGAACCTAGAACCGGCCCTATGCGTAGGTGTTCGGGAGACTTTTCGGGGCCGCTTTGAAAATATGCGTCCACCCGACGGGCGCCGATAGACATTCTTTCACAGGTGTGGAACGATCTCGAGTGTCCGGTCGAGTTTATAGGATGCTTGAAAGATGCCTGAGAAAAGGGCGGAAGCCTGCCGCTATAAAAGGATACTTTCTTAACGATCTCACCTGCGTATATTATCATCCAACATCCGCGCATCGTGCTTTAAACTTGCCTATAAAAGCAGCTTTACAAGTAAAACGCGTATAGAATAAATTTTTTAACAAATCTTCGTCTAGTCGAGAGAGAAAGAAAGAGAGCGTATGTGTGTGTGTGTGCGCGTCTGCCAATGATATATGAACGTAGAGACAAAAACAATTTGAAGCCGATTTACATAGGACTGTTACAGCATAAGGAAATTACTAATTTACCTTGTTGACGCTGTCGCTTTTTTTAAATCGTCGACGTGTGGTTAGCAAAAGACCGACGTGCACGCAGATGGAATTCATAAAGTTCCATCGAGGAATTTGATTAATTGATCTGGAGGTTATAGGTTCGATACGCTCTTGAGAATCCCGCGATCGGTTTTCGTCCGGCTTTTATGCATACGAGCCTGTCCGGTGTAACGAGATTGAAAAAAAGAAAATTTTGTATGCTAATGTACGATCGACGCTCGCGTCTACAAATGGCTATATTAATAGCGTAAAACAGGCGGCAACACCATCGTCGGACTAACGCCGAGCAACGGACAGTGAGCAAAAATGTTACGCAACGTACATACTTTTTAACTCACGGCCGAAGCTAATCGATTTAGTTTTTGTACTTGTTGTTAATGCCTAGGTTACGACGTTGAGATATAGTCCGCGACAGAGAGAAAGAAAATTTATTATTGCTTGGAGCTCGCTGCTGTCTTGAATATCATTATCTACGTCACATATCATTGTCATATATAGGTCTATTACGTCATTTACATGTCATGTTTCTAGCGACGTGGTAATTTAATTATTCGACAAAACGGAAACGAGGATAATTAGGCAATGAAGGAAAGAAAAGATTAATATACGAAAATATATAGCATGTAATTAAGCTTTTTAAGCTTTAATTAATGATGATTAGTCGATCGCTTTGGGGAAATTTAGTTCGAATATGGCTATGTTCGCAAAATTGAACAATTGCCAAGTGCGTGATAAATGGGACGATAGGTACGAAATGTATGCAACAGGTATTCGCGCAACTTCGAGGTGTATTCCATGACAAGTAGAAGAGGTTCCTTGTTACAAGTAATCGTGAAAGAAGCGAGGAATGGCGGAGGGGCAGGCACGTTCAAGTAATACCTTCTTAACTTTATGTATACTACGTAATGGTTGGTCGTTTATCACCCTCGCTCTACACGCGAGATATAAATGCGTTTTCGATTAATTCCTTCCGCCGCGCTCACCGGCACGCTGGCGTCCGCGACCTTATGCATTCAGAAATACGGTGCGAGGATGCAACCGGGTCACGCGAGTCCGCGTGACGATAAACTGAACGGATGTTATATTCGCGCCTATTTGCTCGGGATCGTTTCGCAATCGATCTTTTGTGAGCGCTGTTGCTCTCTCTCTCTCTCTCTCTCTCTCTCTCTCTCTCTCTCTCTCTCTCTCTCTCTCTCTCTCTCTCTCTCTTTCTCGCAATGTAGCGATGTATTATCGGGGCTTAACGCACGGATAAACCGGCATGCATCGCGTCGCCCGATTTATATCTCTATCAGTGCGTAAGATGTTCCGCTCTTTTGACGCTCTGTTTACCCTTCGAAAGCAATTAATATATACGAAGAGTTAAAATTCACGCTATACGCGCGCTAAGCCGGATGGACATCCATACAGGTCGATGAAAGTAAAAATAATAATCCTATACTAACCCTGCATATGCAAACGACTTCGCATTTTTTTAATTTAAAAGTGGCGAGTGTATTGTAAAATTTCATAATTTAAGTATAATCTAATTTAATCTCTAAAATATAAAACTATACATAGAACAAAACTAATATTCTAACAAAAAAAGTCGAATTGTTTAATTCTGATATTTATCTTACAATTATTTATCTATTTGCAAAGTTTATTTATATATAGAACGTCGCGCGGTGCATACTTCGTTTACTTCATTAAAACCAGACGCGATAATCGCACGGTGCAACTTTATATCCTCCGTTCTTATCCCAGCACTTTATCACTCGCGTTGCTAGAAGCGGAGCGGAGCAAGGCCCGATTAATTCACAGGCCGCGCGCGGTGGCGGTGGCGAAGGAGGCCAGTACCTAAGTCATTAACGTCAGGGCCATCGATGGGACTAATTAGCCCCGCACCGCCGTACTTCGGAAGTGCGCACGGAATGGTAGCAGCTGTTTCGTCGGGAGCAGGTGAATCTCGCTACCGTTCACCGAAGCCATGGCACTACAGCTCGGCGACGTCGTCCTAATCGCCATCGCGCCCCTAATGACGTCCAAACCCTTTCCCGCGCGGCCACACGTTCCATTCGAAGTTCGCTTAATTGGCTGTACTGACCAGTTATTTATTGCGCCCCAATATATATACTTATGTATATACTTGGCGCTGTCTTTTAACGCCATAATAGCCTGTTGACGGGGCTATTTAGACCTTTTAGATCAGTTAAGAAGAGTTTGTGGAGCAATCGTTGAAAGCGAAGTGTCTGTTTTGAAATGCCGCTATTGTACGTGATTGCGTAGCTTTATGCATCGATGCCCGTTCCATGTTAAAAACTTTATTATTCTGTTGGATATAAAGACTCGTTGATGTTGAACAACAGGCTCTTATGCGAAATGAAAACGCAGTGCATACATATAATTACTTTTCATAAATATTAAATAATTTAAATATTATTAATTATCTCAGAAAAACATTGTTTACAAATTTTACTTTAGTCATTGCTATAATTAGTAATGCTAAACATTAGCATGACTTACATTCAGCATTGCCGTAATTTAGCTTCGGCAAATCGAGATGGTATCGTTTGGACTACAAATAAGCTTTTAAATTGTGTAAGTATATCTTGAAGAAAAATCGTCCCATTGCTGTTTTTTCTTTCTGTTGATGTCGCAGCGACAAGCGTGTAATGCGTACGCACATGGCGCTACGTAAATACGCGTCGGCATCTCGTTATCAGCTTATTGGCGATCGCGTTTACACACTCGCAACGATACCAGAATCCGTAACATCAGTGAACAGGCAAGGAAAACGGAATAAAGAAAGGAGGGAATATAACAGAGTTAAGGTAGATCAAAGAACGCCGACAATAATTAAAAAAATATGCGTTGATGCATACTCTCTTGTCAAGCAATTCCCGAAAGATCTTATGCTGCTGCTATATCACCACCAGATGTTATCGCTTCCTCCTTCTTATTTCGATAATACAGTTACTCATTCATCATCTTGTCTATAATCTATAAACACGCTGTATCTCTAAACTACCTTCTCTATGTTCTCTATAACTCAATTCTTGATCTTATGTTTCGACCAGTGTACATGTAGTAAAAGGGAGGAAGGAGGTGATTAAGGGGAAAGTTTCAACATCGAAATTTAATACTTATAAGTGTTAATTTTAACGTTTTAATTTAATGGGAATAAGCTTACTTTTTAAATAAGTTTGTTTATTTGAAAATAAATTGCATGTATGTATATCAGTACAAAAAACATTGTACATTCGTACGAACAGCCGGATATGTGAACATTCTGACGTCTTAACGGAAAGCATATTATCTCGATCCCATTCCGGTACGTAACCCGCGCAAAACTCGCTGCGCGACGATTCGGCCGATTCGCTTTTAAGGTCTGGATTAAGATTCTTGAAATTATCGTTTTTGTGCGGCTCCGAATACCGACGTACGCGAGTAACACGTCGCATTCGCATTGCTCGCCGATTCCGCAACATAAATTAACTTTATCAGTGGGGTAATCGAGGATCTCCGCGTTTCCACAACGAAAATCGCGGGCGAGCCGGCAAACTTATTACAGATCTATTAGATCGGCCGACCGGGATAAGGAAATATCTTCAGGAAAAGCCCGCGCTTTGGCCATACGCACTCCTAATGAACGCTGTTTACGAATTACGAACGCTTCGTTAACTCGCGCGCACGCGGTCGCGCCGGGTATTCGCGGATATTCAACGAGGAATGGTTATCGTAACCGTTTTTGCGAGCTGCGCTATAAAACCAGGCATCCATAATCGTAAAACCTTTCTCCCGTGCGAATTTGCCGTGATCAATAACCCAGTTATGTACAATATTGTGCACCGAACAACGGCGCGCTGTTGAAACAATCAAAATTTTAGAAGAAAATATAGCACTGATACAAATATTTTTATTTTTAAATTTAAACTAAAAAATTATTATCGAAAAATTGCCTTTTAAAATTATCGTTGGACGCTAAAAAATAACAATATCAATTTTCCAAAGAAATGTTTACACAAATGAATCCTATACATTGCTTCTTTATCATTTATGGAAACTGAAACTTCTTGGAACACCAAGGACTTTTTTCTTCTACCTTTGCGATACGAATATTATGACGATCTCCGAGAGAAAATTTAAGCACGATGTTCGGACGCTGGTAAATGTGAACATTCAGTTTACGAGGTAACATGGTTGCAGTACCGGAAACCGCGCCCGATGCTACGGGCTATCGTCAAAAAGCCATCCATGCGGCAAGTAGGTACCGAAAGCTCGGACTGCTGCACGGACAATGTAGAATTTCGTTGCCCTGCACTGCCTTGCCAGGTCCCAAGATCGTGACGTTCATCACATTGTGTCCGTCGGGCGCGTCGGGTTGCCAAGAATTTCGCCCGGAAGCGACAAGCGCGAGACCTCGCGTTCGCACAACCGCGTTCGGCTTTAACGGATATCGTGAGAGATCGTGGGCGGAGATTATTGTGATCGCGGCGAGATCGCTCGGACAGTAACAATGTTGCAGAACCAGGAAGCGAGTCCCTAAAGCGACAATGTAATGAGGAGCGATGCAAGAAAGTGGCAAAAGGATCGGGCATGATATATGCTCTGGATGTTGCCGGTGAAGATGGCGGAACGGTTGGATTGGCGCGCGGTATCTACCGTATTCCATTTTGTATAAATATACCTTTCTGCATCGCGAGAGATAAAATCTATACAGGCAATACCGGAGATCGTCTCGGAGAGAGCGAAATAGACAGTAAAAAGATATTCGAGCAGGTTGTCCGAAATACAAAGCGACCGATGCGTAATTTCCTTAATGGCGTTTAAAAATTATGACGAAGAATCCCGGAGGCGTGCAACAGCAACCCGGAGTTCTCGTGTTGTACAGAAGCACGGAAAGTAATGAAATTTCAGCTTCAGGCTCCCAACTGTCAAGGAAGAATAATTTTCAGTAATATTCATATTTTACATTGCAACGAATGTCATTTTTGTTCAGAAGAAAGCGACTTGTATAGAGAAACTTCTCATAAAATCTATCTCTAAAATAAGTATAAGATATAAGTTTAGAATAAAAGGGAACGTAACTTCGCTTTAAATCGCTTGCTTGCGGCTTTTGCTAAGAATTACAAAAATTATTAGATCCTGTGCAACATACGTCGTATAAATGTTGTCAGAAAATCCTCCAAAGACGACGAATTGACAAACGTGTTACTTACGCTTCGTATTAATTTTTTCGCATTACATAATTATCCATTAGTTTATTCTTTAAAGCTGTCACGTCTTCAGGAAGTGTCTTTGATATCCGCAGTTTTACGCTCGAAAACCTTATACCATTGTTTTTAGCGGAATACATTCTTTAATTCGTCGGAATTTTTGCTTGGCAGAAGGGTGACCGTGAGCCACAAATGCACCTTGCATCTATCACTTTCTCATTCGCGAGAAAATGCGATCACCGTCCGTGTCTCTCCAAGACTTATTACAGGATACATCTGTTTCTGCACCGGTGGTAGCAGCAGCGTGCAATCACGCACGTAATTCGAAAGCAGAAAGAGGGAAATTGCCGATTAGCCAGGCGCGTTTCTTAATTGCGTAAGGCATTATACTTCAAGTGCAATCGACAGCCTTCGCAGTTATTCTTATACTGTTGCCAGTCATTCATACTGTCTAGAGATAAATGAGAAAAACCAGGTCATCTAATATTTAAGTGTATAACGAAAAAAGACAAAAATTGATTTTGACATGTGAAAATAATTTGCCATAACAAATAATGAATCTTTGAATATCGTGCTAGATCTCATATATTTGAAACGACACTTTGAGTGATTGATTAAAAAGAATTAAATATATATTTTTTATATTATTATAATATAATTGTATTATTTTACATAATGTAATTATGTTATAAATTTTTAATAACGTATTTATTTTGAATAAAAAGTCAATAATCAAAGATTTAATTAATAATGGATCTATTAGGGTGTAAACTCGGGTAAGATGGCCATACAGGAAAGATGGCCAACTCATGTTCATTCGATGTTTCATGGCGAGCTAGATTGAAAGAACATAGGTTGGCCATCTTTCCTCTATGGCCATCTTACCCGAGTTTACCCTATATTTGCATAAGGAAATTAATATTTTTTTCTCTTTGTTAGAAATTTTAATTATTTTAATTATAGTATACGCACTATCCGAGAGATCATTTACCGATATATATATTCCTAGTCGTACGTTCCAACTTAAACAAGATATCACATGTTACACGAAGGCGTGTCTAACATGTCATGCGTCGCTGCGATTTCGCATCCGTTATTTCACACAATGTGTATTTTATGCGTCATAATCAAGAATTACGGGCGCATGGCGCACGCGGCGTAACTTAGACTTTCGCTTGACGAACGCCGCGGACCTTCGCGGAGGCGCGAGGGGGAGCTTCCGAGTTCTTCTCTCATGTAGGCGACAGTACGGTCGGCTCTAGGAAAATGTAATATAACTCGTCGCGCTGTGGGATGAAAACACCGTGGTTTTACTACTCGCGATGCGCCAAGACGTACAACGGGTGGCACCTTAAATAATGTGACCTGCCGACTCGTTGAGCGACAATCGTGTGTCTTCTCGCTCGGCGGAGGTGCTCGTCCTTCGCGAGCACGACAGTCACGCGTGTTGCGTTGAAACATGCGGGGATTACGTTTCGTAAACTGCACTAAATCATTGTGACTGCAGTGCGCCGACATGCGCGTCTATCGCGGCTCGAAATTCTGCGGGATCCTCTGTTACATCAATATCATAAATATTCTTTAATTCTTTAATTTTTTTTCGTTTTGCATGTATCAGTTTATGGGAATATTTCGTTAGCACAATTACTACTATATAAAAAAGAATTGCAACAGGAAAGAGCTTTTAATAAGAAACTATTAATATTAATTATTTATTGTAATAGTTAAGGATTTAAACAAAGAGATCTATGTAAAGTTAAAATAATATTAAAACTGAATGACGTAAAAAATATTATTTCTATGATACTTTTGTCTGCCGTTATTTAAATAAGCATTGCTATTACAATAATATCGTTTGATATTTACCGTTTAGTTAGTCTGTTGCCTAATAGTCGTCTATTATATTTAAAACCACCAAGAATTATGGGTTTTACGATTTTTCCTAATATTGACCGCTTATAAATTTGTGTGACGTCCGATTTACATAAATCGAATATGAATTCGATTTGTAAGTAAGAAAAGAGGATTTTCCAACAGGATGTCAAGCACTAATAACTTATATTCAGCGACATACTGCGAATTTTCTAAACCTACTATTATCCCCTGTTGCAATATCGTACAGGTGCGGAGAACGTTTCGACCGGAAAGAAAAGTCTCGCATATACGTCACGACTATTTATAAAAACTAATGGCGGCTAAACACTATAACTCATGAACTCATTATACCTAATAGCCCCTGGCGTATTTATGTCGAACGAGTTCGTACCGCTTCTCGGTTTTGCGGCTTACAAATTACACACAAACCAGAATTATCTTGCCGGGGTGTGTATAAAAACGTGCTAAGATTACATGACAGAAACGCAATTCTGATCGATTAGCAAATTTTGGTAGACCAAATTTTGTAGATACGTAGTCACAGCGTTGCTAAAGGCCTATATTTTACGCAGATGACAGCTATCCGCGTCGTCTGAAATGAGAGTTATACGTAGTATGATTTTGTGTCATAAATTTAAGATTTTCTTCTTGAATCAGTTTTTCACTCAAAGACGTGCAAGTCAAGGTAGTAATGTTCTCGTTGCAATATTTATATTTAATAAATAAGTGAAAACACGACTGATATGGTATACAATCAATTAAAGAAATACACAAAACATTTTATGGTCCGGACTGGATCTTGATAGCCTAATAATATTATTCGTGTGAATTTTATGTGCATTTCTTCGCCTGAAATAAAATACACACGAATAATGTTATTAAGCTACCCAAACCCAGTCCTGACGATAAAATGGCGTTTTTTCCTAATTAAAATTATAAATCGACATCGATAAATTCTTTTCAACAAATATCAACGCCATATCGATCATTCACGATATACTGGACGTCTGATCTTGACCGCTCGAGTCGCCTGCACGCGCTCCGCCGGAAACGCGACTTTTAATCCGCTCACATAGCGTGAGGAAAGATCCTTCGTGCACGCGAAGTCATTCAAGCGTGAACGACGAGAGGAACGGACCATCCCCCTCGGGCATGCATTAGAAGTGTCCATTGAGTCGTCTAATTTTATACGTTGTAAATCTCCTCCTACACCCGATGACGCGTCGCGTGCACAAGAACCCGTGTTTATGTATATCAAGATGCCTACACATGCGACTACGTGAATCCGCACCATACCGCACCGCAGGGAGCGTGGTGCATACCACGGTTGCATTAGGTCTGTTCTTTGCAGCTGAACTGGCTGCACTAGTTCAGAGTTTATCTTTTTTACACCACATTGGAAGGAAAAGGATGAACTCTGAACTAGTGCAGCCAGTTCAGCTGTAAAGAACAGACCAATTATTACGTTAGCGAAGTGTACCGTGGAGATCTCCGCTATAAACTATTTCGTAGCGTCTCTCTCGATAGTTTTCTTATCAGAGTTTGTCACATGGCAATCAAGAGAAACGACGGTGGCGAAGCCTCACTGACGAATATACAAATCGATTGCAACGACCGAGTATCGTACGAAACAGCCGTTCTTCGTCGCATTCAGGTCATCAAACTTACGCGGATTACGTAAAACCGTCTTAGCATCCTGTTGCCCAGACACGAGAGGGGGATGATATATAGTCGTTACGTCGATAGCGCGCGAAGAGCTTGGGTACCGATCATCGATCATTGTCGCTCGAATATGGAACGCAAGAACGATAACTCGATGTCCACCAACGTCGCCGCGCAATCGTTATATTTAATATTAGCGCTAGTCGGATATCGCTCGTTATGAGCGATTTAATAAGAGTCAGCTCGTAATAGAGAACGGCCGTTAACAGCGAGTTTCTTAACGCAGATAAGAGCGAATTGTACGTTTTACCGTACGTGAATTAAGTTTTCTTCGAGCGAAGATTTCATCCGACTGCGCAAAACCGTAGGATGAACGTTTACAAAATTACCGTGACCATCTTTCATCTTGTCCGATTGTTACGTCAGCCGTTATTCGTATCAACCGTTGAAGCATCGTCCGAGTTCATAGGGCATCGACGTTGCGGCCGGGCAAGAAGAAGGAAATTCTAATAACATTCGGAGAGGAAGATAAGAGTTTAATTATTCACGCAAAGCGGGGTTCCCCGGTGCCTGGGCCGCGCGGAGGGTCTATCTATCGGGCCCCAGCGCGTGTGTGCACACGCGCTCGGGTTCGCATGGTGGTGTTTGTGTAGTACAGCGGTACGTATAGGGAGGTATATACCTTATATCTACCTATCGTGAGCGCGATAAATCTCGCGGAGTCAGGTGGACGATGGTCATCAGCTAGTTGCCGCGTGTAAGAGGCCCAACGGCTCTCCTCTCCGAGAGGGGCCGCGATGTGCCTGGGTTTAAGTCTGTTCTCATGATGCCGGACGGCCTAGCGACGACCCACGACCCTGTTGGCCACAACTTACCGCGCGGTACACCCGCAGTATGCTTTCTCGGCTACGATCCACCACGGCATTCCTGACCCTAACCGTGACGGCGGACCGGGCCGGAATACGCAATTCCGTGGCGCGACGCGGAAAAACGCTGGATGCAGGAAATGCCGCATCGATCGTGACGTCGCGTCGCTCGTACTAATACGTTGGATGTTCGCTTGATTTCCTTAGTTAGGTGATTGAAGCTCTCTTTGGTCCACACAGCGCGATACTGCGCGACATAACGTGCAATCATAAATTAATAATATTTCGACATTTCGAAGAAGTTTGTAATTAAGAAACATTTACTATGTTTAGGACAATAATCTGAATTTTTTTGGTAGTTATTTTTTTTACAAAGAGAGAGTTAAATATTAAAAAAATATTTTTTAGATCGTTTGGGAAAAGATTTCTCCAGCAAAAATGTCTAGCGACGCTTGGATATTTATGAGCAGGGAAAAGAATTCTTAAGGGTTATAAAAAATAGATTCTGCTGAGGTCAACTGCTCCTGGAGCGCAGTCCCGAGGCGTTCTGCGCGTCGCTGAACTACCGATTTAGCAGACCGGAATACAAAACGCGCGCAGAGAGGGCGGAACGTCAAAGTGATTCAACTGCTCGACGCGAAATCTCTACAAATCATGAGAGGAATGAGGAAGGGAGAGGGGGAGGGATAGCACCGTAAGAGACCACGGGACCTCCTTACAGTTAGAACAGTACGAACTAAGGGGGCTTGGCTCTCATTAATCTCGGGATCTAATCTCGTCAAAGGGGACACTGCGAGATACGCGAGGACAAAGGGCTTCCTCCGGCGCGGTATCGCCGCGCAATCTCGTCACATCGGACGCTCGCGAGGCGGTGATCGCGAAACATCGAGAAGCGGGCGGGAACCTGCGGCGCGAGATAGAATCTCGACGAGCGACCACACAATGCCAAACATATTAATTAATGTGCATCGCCTCGGGAGCCGCGCGCAATGACGTGGGACCGTAGGTGGTACATTTCGAATACCAAGTGTCCTCGCAATATCGTAGTACCTTGTACTTAGTAGTCACAATAACGACAGTGATAGTTTGGTGATAATATAACAATACGCATAACTATATATTTATTTATTTATTTCCTTACTTTTACATTGTTCTTGTAGTTTTCTCTTACGAGCTCGCGTGTTTAGTAAATATTACTTAAATTATATTTTTAACGCATATTCGCAATTTAAGCGAATATGCGTTAAAAATACAGACATTATTCTTAGGAGATTTAAATGATTCGCGCGTGCTTCGTACATAGCATCGTACGTGCACGTCGAACTTGAAGCACTATACGCTCGAAAAATGGGCGTCCGCCGAACGGACAAGTTCGCGCGCGCGCGAATATAATTGCGCGCACGAATATTATCTGCCCGTTTCGTCGGGGAGTAAATCGCGACTACGTCAAATGGGCCGACTAACTTCAGGGTGCGAACGCTTACGCGCATCCTCATTACGGTTTTTACTGCCGCAGTTTCTCCGAACCATTACATCGTTACACGGCCGGGAGAAGAGAAAGAGAGAGCTCGCGGCGGCGGCGTCTCGCAAAACGCGCTCTCTCGGTCGAGCGAACGCGACCGTAAACGCGAGACAAAAATATTGATAAACCGGACGCAAGCTCGCGGGATCGCTGCATTACATACTTTGTGCGCATCCTACTTTCGAAGCGGTTTACGAGTGCTCGACCGTTTGAAGGAACGGCGCGAGGCGGACCCGCGCGCACGAAGTCTTATCGGACGATAATTTGTCGCTTAATCAACGGGCGCGATTAAGAAAGAGTCAGGAAAAGAGAGAGAAAGAGAGGTAGCGAAAAAAAAGAGGGGATCTTGATATTTATTATATTTAATTTGCGCTCTGGCGAAGCGCGGGTAATTTGCCGCTAAATAAGAGCAGATGAAATGTTAGAGTCATTTTACGAGCGCACTTAGGCGGCATGCGGAGGCGATCTTGGTCCGCCTTCCCCCTCATTCTCCTTCTCGTCTTACCCTGTCCCTTCTTCGCCTCGCATCCCGTCTTTTTGCATCCCATGCGAAATCATTTTCCTAGGTCCTTTAACGAAGATGACGGTGTACTCCTGTCACAAAACAGGGATCTCGCTCGCGGACATTAAATTAAAGGGCCCTCTCCCACCTTTCTTTCTCTATCGTTTTCTCGTCGCCGTGAGACGTACCGCCGGGATCGTTTTCTTGCGTATAATATCCTGTCATTAGTCGCCAACCGAGAAGAAACAAAGCGCGCGCACGGCTTAGCGCGTTCGGCTTTTATCGCGGCAGCGTTATCTGGCTGCTTCTACGTCTTCTTCTTCGTTACTCTGTCTTCCCTTCCTTCCTCGTTTTTCTCCGTATTTCGTCGCATGATAGCGCGACCAGACGCGTTTTACGGCGCTTTAACGCCCCGATGCCGCCGCCGGCAGTGGTGCTACGTGCGCTCGACGCCACGGAAATCTGGAAGTACGGATGCACGGTTGTATGCACCGTGACGACGTTCCGTGGAGAGGAGATGATTCTGTGCTTCGGCGTCTTTCATGGCAGACGGTGGTCGTAGCAAATATGTTAACAAATACAATACTGTTACTCACTTGGCCTTCAAACCTTAATCCGGCGCACTTTTCAAATTCCAACATTAGATATCTCGAGGTGGCCTTAGATTCTTAGACATACTGAAGAATCTCGCTCACAGGCTGCTTTAAAGTCGGCAGTTATCGCATAATCGATTTAACTAATAAATTCTATCGAAATTTACTATCGTGCCTGCCAGATCGTAAATTCTTTCGAGCAGAATTACTTTTCCGATCATATTAGCAATAGTTCGCGTGCGTTTTAAACTTTCAATGACGCTTTATTAGGTAAATACCACGCCGGTATAATTAATTCGGCCGATTTTATTTTCGCTAAACCGGTCGATTGATTTTTCGCGCGCCTTCCGACCAAATGGAGAAACTAATTATCGACGCTGCCGATAATACGCATTGTCGTCCGCCTCATTGTTCTCCGGATCTATTGTAGCGACGTGGCAAAACACATCGTCGTGCCAGTCTCGCCTCTCGCTCATTCAAATCGGCGAGCGGGGCGCGTTGCGTTTCGTCGCGCGTTTCCATTTTGCACGTGCATAGCGTGAGAGAGACGCATGTGGGTGTTGCGTGATTTAAGCGTCTCGGCGGCACGGCCGCGGGCGATTTTCTTGATCCGATCCGTTCGCAAGTCGCCCCCGCCATTGTGCAATCGTCGCGTATTACATATACCGTATCGTGCATTATCAGTTCGTCGATTACTCCGCCTAATGGCGGGTCATCACGCCAATCTCCGTCAAGCGTGTTTACCGACTTGTCGATTTATATACCGATTCTGCAATCCGAAACGAAACTAAGGGAAATCTGCGAAACCTCGTCAAGATATCTTTCGCCATTGCAGTATTTTTAAGAAATCCCACGCGAGAGGTAAAGAGATCACGGGATATCCGGAAAAATACTTCTATAATCTCGTTATATGTACAATATATTCATATTTATTATAGCGTTCAAGATATTTTTAGAATATTATTTAGATTTTTATTATAATTTCTATATATCTTTTTACTGAATACAAAATGTACTGAATATCTTAGAGAGCACATATGCAATAGTCAGGTATTATTCTAATTCTAGTTAAACAGCAATTCAATTATACATTTGGGAAAATCGATCTTACGTCATTCAGGATGATTTCAATATATCCATTGCCGTACGAGATTCTGGGTCAGAAGTTCACGAAGTGCCTGGACCCGGGTAATTCTATTCGCCGCGGAATCCCGGCGAGCGCGCCGGATATTTTTGTCAGAGGAGTATCGTAGCGTGTTTGCGGCGTGCGGAGAGAATGGAGAAAGAAGACTCATTTAATTGCGATACTCCGATATGGCGGAGAAGACGCGGCCTCGCTGCGCGACGCGCGATGAAACGTTTTGGAATGAATAGAACGCACGGCAACGGCGATAACTAACTACGCGGCTAAGCGTGCGTGAAATTATAAGTTATTGCAAATGCGCCCGTAACTCGCAGAACACATCGTTTATGTCGCTACTAATTATCGAGTTTATGGATTCCGGCTTGCGATTATTCGTCGATTTCGAACGATTAACGTAATTTGCTCTACAGCGAAATTGTGATAAACGAATTTATTGCATACTTCTAAAACCCGTTTGTTTATCACTGCAATTAGACATTTTTTTTCAATGAATAGAAGAAAATTTTATTTTTAGGATAGTTTCGCGAGATCCGATGTAACATGTGCACTTGGAATATTGCACTGTTAAATTCGTAGTGTCAAATTATACTAAATTTGAGTCATTTTTAACCATTCCTGTAGTCAAGAAAATGATCGCCACTGCTCTTACTCAATATGTTGTTAATTTAACTAAAATAAATCAATGGAGTTAAACAGTACTGTTTGTGTTAAAATAATAAATTATTTCGACACACATGGTAGTTGAAAATGTTATTTAATTCAAGATATATAAATTTTATTCTTTAATATATTTAACAGTGCGGAGAAGCGATTTTAATAAATCATTATAAGCATGAGATTTTAAATATAATTATCAGATTGAATTTAAATAGGCTTCATCGATAGATAGCACCTACACGATCTTTGCGATGAAACACAGCTAAATATCACTATCACGCGAATGGAACCTTTCACGTTTTCCGTGCACAATTTGAACGGATCCTCTTTGTGACTCGTGGGCGAGATAGGGCGAGATACGTAGTCGATGAGTAAAGGCAAACATTAAATCGCGCTACATTACGAACAATGCAATGTGCCCACACGATCTGAAATCTTCTGTCTGTCGCCCGCCCCGAGAATTCCTCGCGGCCGCGGCGCGCACCAACCCACCATGCCGTGGCCCGCATTCTCGACGCCACCCGCGGTCTCTAGCCTTCGTAAATATCATCGCGCGCGCACCATTGTTACTACCTTAACACCGGTGATTTGACGTAATTAAAGTGCAAAGTCCGTTCCACCGTCGCGATGACATTTGATCTCGAGTAAATTCAATTTGTGCATTCAGCGGCTTAACACACCGTCCCGTCCGTACTGGACGATCGCTAATTTATGCCCTGGTACGACGTCGAGATCGGCTAATTGTTTTTTCTATAGCGCTTCTCCGAAGAGCCGTACGTCTTGTTGCGTGTCGACTCGCGATCACCCGTAGATCACTCGGCGGCTCACGCCCTGCGATCGGCCGATCTATCCGACGCGTAAAAACCATTCGGCCGGACAATTTGCGTGCCGCTCCCGGACGAGAACGGATTCTCGTAGGATCCTTCGCACCTGGCATTCCGGTTCCCGTCGCGCAAGCGAACGGCTGCCGAGATCGCAGCGATCGGAGATGTCGCGGGCGATTCGCGTGGGCGGCGAGTCCTCGAGTGAGGCTTCTTGCGGTGTCATTAAGATACGGTTAATTTACGGCAGTCGTAATACGAATGTAGAACATTGTTCAGATTATCAGCGGCTAAATTGTCGCTTCTTCGGACTTCGGACGTCTCATTACACCGCGCACAGCAATAAATCAGGACCTGGCAGCTCTCAGCCGCTTTTCTTGCTGCTCCCTCGCTTTAACTGCTCGAATAATGTAGAGATATAAAATATTTTTTCAACGCCGCCGTTAAAATATAAATATGTAAACACACGATACTGTTGTCTTTGTTTAACAAATTTTAGTCTTTTAGTATATACGCAATGAAGTTAAATGAATATTTATCGGGACATTTCTGCAAATTTTGCTAGAAGTTGGTACCATCTTTACAGATAAGCAAGGAAGAGAGAAGATATTTCGAAAGCACGATCGCATGACGATCAATGATTACTCAAATCCTCCCCTCGCGTCAGCCTTAGCGTTCAGAGTTCTCCCTTCTCCATCTTCTTTCCGGTCTCGGTTGGCATTCTGCGGAAAACCCGCGGCGCGAATTTCATATACACGATAAAATATACCGGTCGAGCATCGAGTCCAATTAATCACTGTTAATTACGGACGCGGGGGTCGGTCCGGCGAACGAGGGCGATTAATGAGTAATTGATTTCGATCACGCCACTCGCCGATTGGGAAAAGAGCTACATCGCGGTCACCGAAGATAGTCGATCGTAAATTTTCTTTTCCACACTGGATTCACGTATGTTTAAAAACAATGAGTGTTACGATCGTTCGTGACTATCACAAGATTAGGAATTTATACAGATGTGCGCAGGATAGATAAATCTTTCTGGGTTTGTTAATTTCTGCTATAAATTTTTAGCAAAGTAGAAAGAAAATCTTAGAAAGGAAATTAGATTTTCCCCGGATATTAGAAATATCGATTACAATTTTAGACTTTTATTAATAGTATTTATATTGCTTCACATTATTATATTTTACGCAACTCTTTTAAAAGATGACATGTATATCGTTTACTTTATGAAATTTCTGAACAGATACTTATTATGAATTATGAAAGCAGATGTTCGAAAGTAGAAACTTATCGTGTTTAGGATTAAGTTAACTCATTCGTCGCTGCTTGATTGCGCTCTGACAAGCGTGTAATTAGTGAGCCTTAATTTCTTGATCAAATCGAGCTTCGTTGGTATCTCACTTCTTCCGCGGTATTGACGATGCCAGCTGCGATTAAACGTATCCGGTATGCCTCCTGTGGTCCTACGTCGGGTCCTTCTGTCAGATAGACTAATCTGCGATTGATCAAGTCCCAAACTCACGCGTACTATCTGCTCGATTAACGATCGCTGGACTCAGCTGACTCGCCAGTATAATTCAAATTCGAAGGCAGCCAAGAAGTGCCGTGTATAAATGTGTGTTGTGTTGCGTGCCGAGTTATTATTCATAAACACGAAAGTATATAAATTCTTCACTCCTTTCCTCGTCCCGCCGTTCGAGCGGGACCATACCTGGACAGACCATATCTCTGCAAGGTGGAACGGAACGCGTGCAACGACCCTTTACAAAATCTTCCTTAATTTCATTCCAAAATCGCGTGGACGAGTTCGCCGATTAAGCCCCTGATCACTCGTACAAGAATGGATTTTTATAAGACGATGGCAATTCAGATAAGCTTTCTGCAACGGACTTTAAATTGCATTTGCTTTGAAGCAATTTTCAAACTGTGATTTAGGAGACTTGATTAAATTACAGTGCGTTTCGATTTCAGTAAATCTAGTTTTGAATAATGCATGTGGAAAAATATAAAAATATTTTAGGATAATATTAATAATGTGTTATTAAAAATACTTTATTTAAAAAGAAGCTGAACGGTA
Source organism: Temnothorax nylanderi (assembly GCF_030848795.1). Lineage (NCBI taxonomy): Eukaryota > Metazoa > Arthropoda > Insecta > Hymenoptera > Formicidae > Temnothorax > Temnothorax nylanderi. The sequence continues at coordinate 720,155 of NW_027249064.1, read as the reverse complement.
AATTTGCTTTGAAATATTGTATAAACGTAATTGCACAGATATAATTACAACGTTAAAATCACATCATATATAAAGAAAATTCCCAATAAAATTGCGCACAAATTCGTGAGACAGTAGAAGATGCAGCATAACGTCGGATTCTATTTTTGCCAGTATAATAATCGCAGTTCCTACGCCTGAATCGATCGTAGTCACTGGGATCCACAACGAAACGATGAACAGGTCTTTAATTAATTAACGCCGAGTTTCATCTTGAGACGTTGAGTTTAAACGAGGATGCGTTGATCGACGGTCGATTTCGCCGATCGATAAGGGAGCGTCGCGGACGTCGCGGAAAACGCTGAGTTGTGATTACATTGTTTGGAGCTGAATAGAGCCGTCCGTGCACGGATACGCAACACCATTGTAGGCACTCAGAGAACCTGCCGGTTCCGTGGTTTCATACCTCTCTCTTTCTCTTTTCCTTTCTCTCTCTTCTCTCTTTCTCTCTCTCCTCTCTCTTCTCTCTTTCTTTCTCTCTCTATACGTGTGTTGGGTTTATATAAATACAAGACCGGTAACCCAATGGTTACCGGTTTCACGTACCGGAAGGTGCTCTCTTCGAGGTAGCTCTTCTCTCAACTGCGTTTCGATTAAAAATTATGTCATTGAATTACCACGACCCGCGCATTAACTATATAAAACGGAGATTCTACGCGGCGACGTGTGATTATTTACAGTTAGCCACGCTAAGAGATGGCTGTTTCACAGTGATGGCCTCTGCTGTAAAAGAAACGTACGTTTCGGCCGGGATTTGCAGCCTCTCTCGCGTCTCTGTCATAATTACGATTTATTTTAAAATCAATTAAATGGCGGCGCGAGCACCGGCAAAAAAATTACCGGTTGTCACCGATGCGTTCACGTCACGTTAATCTCTTCGCTAAGCCCGAGTATAGCGCATCGCTTGCATATCCAACTCGTTACAATCGAAAAAGAGCGATCAAGAGCCGATCGAAAAAGAGCGTAACGATCGATCGGAACGTCCGTCGATTAAACTGACGTTCTTGACAACTCTCCGAAATTATATAGCGCGAACGCGAGAGTATGAAGAGCCCGGAAGACTGAAAAGGACCTTTGTTTCGCATCGCGATGCCGGCTTTAATGTCTGTGCGAAGCTGATCTCGCGAGGATTCATAAGCGCATGCAATACCGTCACATTTGCGAAAGTTCAATCTTCTTCTAAAAGAGAAAATAAAACGTTGTGTTAAATTTAGATTATAAACAATCCTGTACCTCAAAACACACTTTACCAGAATTACAGATTCCTGTTGATAATATGAATAATAATGGAAATAATCTATAAGAGCAACGTTTCGTGCATCATTAGAACAAAATTTATGAATACGAATAGTGATTAATAAATAGAATGAGATTTAAATAATTGCAAAATTTTATGTAATTATATTTGACGCAGGAGACAACTAATGTTTTTGGTCGTACACTTCAGAGAGATAGTGGCGAGGATATTTTAAATAAACTCATCTTTATTTATACGCACAGAGATCCTCTGACAAAATATCCGAAGAGATATCTAAACGTTCTGCCATAATGCCGTCCTGCTACGCGTATGGTTACTCATAATGCGTATAGATTATCGCGACAGGATTAATCGGAGACACTAATACGAGCGATCGACGGACGAAAGGGATAATTAAAATTCTTGGTGCGATTCCGACGAAAAACAGAGCGGTTAATGCTATCAACGTCGATATCGACCGCGCGGAACCCCGCTAATTAGCGATGCAAATGCGAGTTGCAGGGTTGCAACAGGCGATAGGACCGGTGTGGATACAACCAGCTTGCTTTTAAGATGCCACAAAAACCGTATCCGTATAGCGTGTCTATTAAACGCACGTCGCAGGTGTAACGTCAAAGCTCTTCCGCTAACCCACAGTATTTATGGCTCGTCACGCTTTTGCGGGGCTTGCATTCTACCCGCATTTCAACCTTATCTCAAGGTTAATTAAAGCAGAGTTAATTAAAAGACCGTAGATAAATAATTATCGATATCATTGGAAGGTCTTATTTGACAAAATAAGGTGCTTTTAGAAATAATTTTCTCACCATTTAGTAGAAATTGTAGTTTAGAAAAATAAGTTTGAATAATAATATATGCTACTAATAATTAATATACTATTTTTATAATGCTATATTGCGATATCTTATTATTTTAAATTACAAGTAACTCTTTTACAATTCTATAATTAATAAACATAACTCGTGAAAAATTTCGTGATAATATATCGCGCCTCCAATGTCGTATGTGTTGAAATTAGTATAGTAATTGCAATCAAAAGAAAACAGAAATCCTTTAAATTACGCAAATGACTCAATGGAAAAGTAATACTACCGCTTTCTAGCCCGCAGCAATAACATTATTTCCAGATCCGCGTTTCCAGTCGAAATATCAATCATCGGAAACATTCACGACACCACGAATTCAAAACCTGCGGCTTTGCCGGTTATGACTTTTTCCAACAGAGGTGTGACATGATGGACGAGGAATGAATTTCACAATGGATAATTATACGACGTAAAAGCGGTCAATAAACTCGCTCTCGCGCTAACGACGACTATAAGCTGACCGACGCGGACGTGCCGAACTGGAACCAGAGCTATTCACGTTCCATTTTCGCGATCGCGTCGTCCTCGACGGTTCTCTCGCTCTCGGATTTTCATCCGGATCGAAAAGCAGACCGGTTTGCTCGCCGCACCTACGACTTCCGGCCGGATTCGCGGGGCCGCCCGAGTGGTAAGAGGCGCTCGTAAATTACGTTGAACTTACGCACCCGATATTTTCTTCGTGCGACTATCGTACCATCGAGATCATTATCGTAAACACACTATTAACACCACCGTTGCTCGGGTCTGGACAAGCTGGCCGGGGGTAAAAGAGCCATGTACCAATCTAGACTTATAAAACTGGCCGAGTGTCCAGTAATAATGTGCGAACGCGCTATCCATCAGCTGGGACAAAACAGTTAAGCGACTATACAGCGCTGCTCTAAAGCGGCTGTGGTAATGAACGCCGATCGGACGAGGCGAGGCGAAAAGAAATCCGGCAGACCACGCGCTGAATCTTCCGTATCAAAGAGGAGCGGTGATAGTATATAATTCACGTTTACGTTTTGTATAGTTGATCGTCCGCCACTGCCATTCTTATTACAATTGTAATAGATCTAGTATTTCCGGTCCTTTTTTTATCGTGCTACTCGAAGGTAATATCTCAAGCGAGAAAGCCAACATGAAGTTTAAGTCTTGGTGAATTTAATGATTTAAATATATTAGAACTCTATATGGAATTTATTTATATATTTCTTCGCAATAATGAAGGCACGATAATTGATATAACACGTATCATTTCATATCTGTAGCATTGAAAGTTGATCGATTTTAACATCGGAATAATTTTTAAAGAGAGAATTTTAAAAAATTGTCAAGTTTCTTAAGTTAAGGAGATGAAACGGGATATCGAAGTTGAAATTGTATGATTAGGTGGCGTATACATCCATCACGTAATGTCAGTACCGTCTCGCACAATGTAAGACAGTCGATTAGGAGAGTGCTGGTAGATGATGCGGCATACTTGCCCGCTAGTTAAGCACAGGAGCCGTATTGCGATCGATCGTTAATAACACTTCGGATTATAATCGGATGCCAAGATCGCCACCTGCTGTTTCCATATCGTCGATGTAGCCTAATTCGAGTACCCGGTAGTTATCAACGATGCGGATCGCACGAATTAAAATCTCTCTCGTGTGGTCCGGATATATTAGCTGCGAAGATGGCGGCGCAATTAAATTCCTCGAGCGGTAACACGAACTGGAGAAATAATCCTGAGCAATGATTCATTCCTCTCAGTTTCTTATTGTATCTTCTCAGATTTTTCTTTTTTCTTGCTTCCGTAAATGCGAGCAAACATAAAACACCATAATCTTTTTTTGTAAATGACAGCTCGTCCAAAAACTGAGATTATCAAATTAATAAAGTCAATAATTAAATCATGTAATTATAATGATTGATATTTCATATTTAATATTTTAAATTCAAAAATTTAATCTTAATTCTACGCTTTTCTAAATCCGGAAGACTTAAAAAATTCGACTGATAATAATTATGCAAAAATGCATTTCTGCATGTTTTCAGCAGAGTTTCAATAAAATTCCTTTAATAATATTTTATTAATAGGAGGATTAATTAGAATCATTTTTTAAACCTTACAAATTTGTTAAAGAAACAAATGTGTTAAAATAAATTTTACATATAAATTTGAAATAAAAATTATTAGCTTTTGCTTTCAAACGTAAGAATAAGTTAACAAAATATAAAGCAAGAAAGATTACGTTCATGTTACAAAAAAAAATTATTTCCGACTTCCGGGATAAAATCACTTGCGGTAATCGACTTCATATTTTTTTTGTTTTGCTAATAGAGCGTTAAGTGCTCGGCGAGCACCACGTTGCGTGTACGTTCGGACACACTTCTTGCACACACCGATGTAAGTTACGATATAAGTTAAGTCAAGAAATGTCCGCGGGCGTAGCCTCTATGGGCTAACTCCTAATCTAGCCCCGGAGAGTCAACGCTGCCGCCGGTGGTAGCATAAATCTACCTTAATGATATCACCGCGTAATGCCGGGATGACGCTATCTCGGCCAAGTCGGTGCATGTGAGAACCCACTGACACCTCGGCATCCGGAGTTTCACGAGCAATAGCGCGCAAAGAGAAGATGGTATCGCCGAGGTTTTCTCTCTGGACCTCTTCCTGTCCGTCCTGTCCGGCACGTCATTTAGGTGGAACCACGCAGCGACGAGCGGCGTGAAACGCTGTTCGGGACACGATGGTTACGCCTGCCAACGACCGCGAGTAACTTCTATTCTCCGTGCAGTTTCGTTATTTTTTGACCAAGTAAGAAAGATTACCAGAAAAAGCTACTATGAATTCATTAGTACTCTTATTTTTTCGCGCGACATTATCTCATAAAATAATGCATTCTTGTCGTTTGCGCAATTTTGTGAATTTATTAATCGAGAAGATGCATTATAATTGTAATGCTTCATTATTCCATCAATTAATAATAAACAAAATTTTATTCAGAGTTACTCTGTACGTTCGTATGACATCATTGCGTGCAAGTCTCGTCGGAAGCTGATATCGCATTAGGAAGACAACGGAGACAAATCAACTAACATTTTTAGATTTAATATGCTTTTTTGTATCAAAATTAATACCTTGGATGGAGCACTAAAGAGAATTTCGCTTTTGAACGGAAAAACGGCGAACGGTTCTCCGACTATAGGATCTTAGGTGTTAGAAAGAGTCACCGTTAGAATCGCATTAGTATCGCTTGATAGATCCTCGGTATTAGCGTCGCGTCGGCCTCCGGGGAAGAGTCCTGTCGAAGAATAGGGAGCAGTTAGATCACGGCATTGTGACCGGCGCGGCGGACCCGCAGGACATTTAAACGGGAATCGGCAGATGTCTTTCTCTCTCGCTCCGTGTCTCTCTCGCTTTCTCACTCGAGACCGGTAAATACCACTAATCACTTCTCGATCCTTTCTAACGTGCCTTGACCCCGTCGCGACAAGAGTTATAGCAGTCGGCTTTATTTGAACTACCGCCATCAGGACCTCGAGCCACGTTCGCACCTGAAAGTCGTGCCAATGCACCCATGAATATCGTGATTTCACTTTTCGAAGAACACGGCAGGAAACATTAATCGGCGTCTCTCGATATCATTTAAATCCAAGAATAGCTAATAAGAAGGAAATAAGAGGGTTAATTGAAATAAGAACAAAAGTAATTGATGGTACAACAGTGTATAATTAGTCAGTGTAAAGGAAACATATAAAATTTGTAAAAAGTCGAAGACTACAAAACAAGGCTCACTGTCGACGTACATTTCGGACCACTGTAATTTATCGCAAAAATAAAACAAGATCTAGATTCATGAGAGTTATCCCCGCGTCACTGATCGATAACCACCGTGTCGAACAATTATTAATCCTTTGCAGTCTCGATTAAAAGGTTATAAAATTTGCTTTCTCTTCCAAACCAAATCGAATTTTACGAAATAATGTACAATAATACATTTCTTGATGTATCCAATAAAAATGTTCAATTTTGTATAAAATTTTGATCTCAATTTTACATGGACGATATACGACTGCGAAGGATTAAGATCCGCAGTATCTTTTCGTGGGTAGATGTTCACGGCTGATCGCGATTTCGGTCGTCAATCATCTCCTTGTCACTGCTACTCGATCGGCTGCGCGTCTGACTTCGATCTCGACTACGGCTCTGGTGTCTGGACGGCGTCTGGTTGTTGGTACTGTTCTTGTATAAATAAGTCATGTCCTTTCGGAGGTTCTCCACCGGGGAATTTTGCAAGGTGTCCTCTGTGCGTTTCCTGGACGAGCATTTGTTGCACCTGGCTGCAAGAGACCTCGTCCTAGGAAGCGGTGGACTTCCTCTCCCTCCGCTTCTTGTGCTTCTGCTTCTCCTCCTCCTCCTCCTTCCTCTGCCTCGGCCTCTGCCTCGGCCTCTGCCTCTGCCTCTGCCTCTGCCCCTGGCCCCGGCCGCGCCCCTGCCCCTGCCTCTGCCCCTCCTGCGACCTCGGCGACTTCGTCTTCGCCTTCGCGATACTCCGCGGCCACGTCGTCGCCTCCTTCGCCTCCTCCTGCCTTGCTCCAAGGGCGCTACGGTATGCGCTTTGTACATCATGTCAGGATCCGTATTCAGGCTGTAATAACCACGGTCCCTCTTCAGGATACCGTAGTCCAAGCCGCGTTTCAAGGCAGCATATATCTGCGAAAAGAGCACCCCTTTTATTATTACTAACGAACTTCTTGTACGATTAATAAACGCTCTTTTTTACTGCGTTTATTAATCTACAATTTCTAGTAAAAATTTTTCAAGTAATATAATAAAATCAGAAAATTTTAAGATATCTTTCGAAATTTAAGAAAATAAAATTATCAAATTTTAAACATTAGCGTATTAACAATAATTATTATATAATAATTACTTCTTTCTGATGAGAATAGGAAATTAATATTGATAGGAGAAGTATCATAAAATAATATCCGTAAAAACATGCTTTTTGCACAAAAAATGAATAATATTGATAAAATATTTTTGGTAAACTGGTAATTATTAAGTACCTGCTTTTGTATGTTGGCGTCCGACCCCGTATATTGGGATTTAATATAACTCATGATTTCCTTCGACGTGGAACCACGAATTTCCCGCAGATTGCGAATGGCGGAGGCCACCAAGGCTGACATTTTTGGCTTCGTCATATTTCACCTTTTCTCGCCTCTTCTATCCTTCGAAAATATTCCGAGATGGCAATGCCGTTATGTGTCGTCTCATGAGCAGCTCTCGTCAGATATTTAGAGGCCGGATGCGAGGAGCTCGGAGAGATCGAAGGCAAGGAGATCGTCGTCGACGTTAATTTCAGCGATCCACTTATCATCTGGCACAATCCGTGATGTTCCGGACGATTTCTAAATATTTGCGATGGCTCCTTTGCGACTTCCCGAAATGTGCGACGACGCTAAGATAACTCGGACTCGGTGAACGCTTACACTTGGAGACGGCACATTTAAGCTGGTGCGCTTAAATAATCACTAAGAAGATTTAATAACCGATAAAAATCGGTCGTATCGTGGTGCCGAATATGATTTTGGGAAGAGAGGATGGAATGTGTTGCTCGTCAATGGCCTGTCCGGAGATAACTGAGCTGTTGTTATTGATGCGCTATTTTGTCCGACGCGCGTTGCTAGGAAGAAGCCACGGAATCTAGATTCAGATCGCTCAAAAAGTGAAGATCTGTAGGCGATTCCGAAATTTTATTCAAATCGTAATCGAATATATGAAACGTTATGGAAATAATTCGTAGCATAAATTCCATGTTTAGAGAGATTAATATTAGCATAAGAAAAGTGGATATTATGCATGAAAACGCATTTTTATTTTTACTTCTTTTCGTAAATTTTATCTATTTTATTGATATGAGATTATGATAATATGTTAATTCTTACTTTACATAATCCAGTTAGATTAATAATTACAAGATGTATTAATAATATGAGCGTATCATAAGAGTTAAAAATAAATTCAAGCAATAATTTAAAAGAATTAACATATCGATCGTAATAATAAGAGATAAGAAGTCTCGCACGATAAGTTATATGCGACTGTCGATGTTGATCGTTGAATAGCCTCGTTTCTTGCTCTTCGTCGCTCATTTCATATTCCTCGGGCGCGCGGTATCCTTTTTTACATTTCCCGCATAATTAGCGTCGTCGCCGCGCGTGCATTGCGATACAGGTAACACGTATAAGTACTACCGGCCGAGTGAATATCGTGTCACGTAACCGAGATGCACCACTCCCATTGAAAGCGCCTTAATTAATAAGCTCGTTTTAACACTCATAACATCCCGGCGCGCATAATTAAGAAAAATAAGCGGCACGATCGGTTATCGGCGGTGTGTCGACCGATGATCCGCACGCGACTCCGTCCGATCGATAGTAGCCGCTCATAATCCCTACCCGAGCATTCATCATCGTGATGAATGTAATATAAGTAATATTAATGACAACAAAACGTTTGCTGTTGCCGAAAATAAAAAGCGCGGAATCGTGCCTCGCTCGTGGCCGCGTCTCTCGTTCCGTTGAATGCAAATGTGCCTCTCGGTGTATCTTGGAATCGCGGCGGTGAGCGGCGATGCAACATTGTGACTATATAAATCTAATGGAGGTTCGGGGTCATCACGTCGGGGTTTACTCGAGCTTTGTATATGAAATTGCGCTACCGTGTATATACTGTACGGTAGCCGGCGGTAATACGACGACGCGCGCTTGCAAGGGGTTTCTCTCTTTCTCCGCCCCGACTCGCGACTCGTCTCATTATCCGTCCTTAACGGTGCCGTCGCCGGCAGAAAAGAAACCGCGATTTCAAGTCGCCGCGCGCGCGCGCGCGCGGAACGCGTGTATCCCCGGACGGAGACGACTTGCCACCTCGGTAATTGGACAGTCGTGGGGATAGCCGCGGTTTACAGGAATAACGCGGCAATTTAGCCGGCCGCTTAAGTCGCTACGCGCTCGCTCGCGCCGACGATTTCGTTCGTTAATCAGCACCAGGTGTCGCGAAATACCGCTTCTCCTCGAATGCGCACCTGCTTGCAAATGCCTACGTCTATACTCCAATAATTATTTATCAACGTCGCACTGAGAGCGGGGGGCACGACAAGTCGGCGGCGTTCCGAGTTCCGACCGCTCCGCGCTCCGGCATGCGGCATTCGGGCGTTTTATTATTCATCGATCGAGCAGCGACGACGGCGCGCTTAGATCTCCTTATTTCTATCCGCAGTATTTCTTCCTCGCGACGACGCGCGCGCGGCGTTAGAACGATCACGAGTGCCGATGTATTTCCGTAATTAAATTCAATCGACGTGCCGCGCGAGCGTAATCCGCGATATATCATTCGCGACGGCAAAGGCGGTGGCTTTGCTCCGTCGTTAATTGCGTTGTTACCCGCATGTCGTAGATTGAATTTGCTTTGCATCGGTCGCTCTTGGAAGCCAAACTTTGGTTCTGTGATAACATCAGTTCCAATTTTAATTTCGGAGTAGCGCATCTCGATGCAACAACTCGGATCTCGCGGCGCGTTACACGTATATACCGATGTTACCGATGTCGCGCGAGAAATTGCTTCACCGACTTCTCGTATCGTGAAGGGAGCACCGGCAAAACCGATCCTCCAGGAACTCGAGGACCGAACGTGACTTCGTAACATCGCTCGGCGGCACGACGAGCGAACAAACCCGCGCGCTCCGTTCCGAGACTTTGTTATCCGCCCCGTCGGGAGTGTCGGGACTCCGACCGGGCGACAGGACCCTAACAAATGTCGCGCGTCAGGATAATTGCGCGCGGAATTCGCCGCTCCCACGAACGTGTTGTTCCTAACGCCGCGGGAGGACGACGGGCGACGCAACTCGGGCAAGGTTTCTCGTGCCACACGCTCCTGATGCCGACGGAACCGCAGCGGTTCCATGTTTCATGCGTCTATCGTACGAGCGTGTGTGCATGCGTGTGTATGTAAGTACATGTATGTGTGCGGAGGAGCCATCACCTCCCTCGCCGCGGGATGTCCGGCCGGACAGAATGTGGCGAACCGAGCGTGACGATTGCCCACCGAGGCATTTTTACACCTACGCTCGCTCTTTCCAGGAATCCATCGATCCCGATCCTTCACACCTCGCGGCGTCTAATCACCGTGACTTCGCCGGCGTACTTTCTTTCTCTAATTGTAAGACAATGCCGGGGCTTCCCGGAGCGCGTATGCGCGTCCGCGATTTTACTCGACGTAGTCCGCTTCTTGTTGCTCGGAAAGTCGTTAGGATGTTGCGAAAGGAACGCGGGACCGTTCGCAAGAAAGCTAAGTTCGTCACAGATCTTGCGCCTTTTACGATCGCAACGGTTTATTATATACGAGGCATACTTCGATGAATCCGTACCGAATTGCAGAATGTCCAATTTCCGTTAATTATAATTCTAATCATCTTATCTATTTATCTACATTAAATTATGTCAAGTAGGTCAAATAGTAAGTAATAAAATTTTATTTCTATAAATTATCTAACTGTTTGCGACAATTTCTTGTTTTCTCAATCGTCTATAACTCGAGAAATATCAGTACATTGACGTTTCAATTAAGGAAAAATCGAGACTGCTTATCTATCCTGTATCTGTCGTTAAAATGAAAGACACTTTTAATACATCCTGTGTAGAAATTCTAAGATTTTTTTAGCTTAACCGTAGGGTTAATTGCTACTTGTAGAGATCAAAAGACCTAAGGCTGCGACAACGATCTTAGAGGTGTCACGGTTCGAGGACACAGCGCTCGATTGCGCTTCGAAATATACCCGGAGGACGCTTATTAAATGACAGTAGAGTCCGCATGTGGAAAGACACAACCCTCGTGACACCGGTGTCGTTCGGCCGACCAATCGACGTGTCGATCGGCACATTGTGCACCGTACACCGCGATGATTGCGATTGGCCGGTTCGGGCACCTTTCTGCCTTCCGCAACCGACAGTCGCGCATAAGTCGAACGTATTATTCGCTTTGCATACTTGACTGGCGGCGCCCGACGCGGTTCATTATCCATCGTAAACGCGTTTTTTTTTCCACCGCAAATCGCCATTTTGGATTAATTATCGACCGACTGGGTGCGCGTCACATTAGCGTTTTCCCCCGTGGCGCAATATACAAATTATTTGATCGACCAATCATCGAATGCTCGCTCGCAGCGGTAAGTACGATCGCGCGCATGAATATTACGAGCGTAATAAATAATTGGTGTTCTCGGAACGGAGAGATCAAGACGCGTTGACAATTTTATTATCATAATTTGTCTCGCTCGCGAGCATCTATCAGCACGACGGTGTGGCAACCAGATTTTAATTATTGCCACGCGGAGATATAATCTTACGCCGCTTATGACGCTCGTGTCGCTTACGCTTTAGAAAGTGTTATCCACAGATAGGTACTCATTAGCGACGTAATTTTTCGTACTTGTCGGAAATTGTGGCCATTTCTGTAATAATATAATTCAATGAGAGCATCGCTTTCACAGAGAGAGTGAGATATTAACTTAATTACAATGATCAGTTCACATTTTTAATCGTATGTTATGCATTTTCTGCATATCTTGGATGATGAAGTATCCTAAATGCCGGAATAGCAAAAAATTGCAAGAATTATAATGTTTATAATTGCCGCGAAAGCGTCGCGTAGAAATAGTTTTACAATAATAACAATGAATCTGATTCGTCGTCTTTCATCAAATTATATCTATTCTTTCATCATCGGACTTTTGACGCTCTGGTGTGCTGCATTAGGTTTAGGTTTGCATCGCATTGCACGCGAAGAGACGGCGGGTCCGGCAAAATAATCTCTCTTTCTTTATCTTCTTTTTCTACTTCTTCCGTTCACTCGCTCATTCTCGCGTGCCGGATTTTCGGTTCTCAATGGGTTCACGGCGGAGGGGTGAATTAACGGTCCAATGAGAACGGGCGCAGTTAATAAACCGGACATATTAAACGATTATATTAACGCAACCGTCGCCGGAGATTAATGCACTCGCGGCTCTCGAACGTCTCACTCCTTTTCGCACACGAGCACCGAGGAAAGGTAGAAGCCGACAAGAAATATGATCTACACGCAGTGTGGGCACCATTGCACCGCGGTAGCCTTAAGATAATTACGACCGTATGATTTTTGCGTATCGAAAGGCTATAGTTCGAGCGACAAGTCGGTCGATTCGAAAGCGGCGCGTATTAAAATGAACTTTTTTTAATATCGTTTTAATCAGGGTGTAACGCATCGCAAAGACAGCTGTGATAAACGTCGTCGAGCTTATGAAATTGTTCGAGTCACTATCATAGTAGTGATTATACCGTTAAATGTGTAGATTAATTTAAAAAAAATAGACTGTATTCAATAATGTAGGATAGTGAACCATTTGAATCAATTAATGATAAACCTTTTAATTAATGATAAAGCTTTTTTAGAATAATTTATTTAAATTTCTTTCTATAATGCATATAGATATTATATTATGCATATAGATATTTCCAAATTATTATTATGCTATGTATTAATTATTATTTAACATTCAGCACCATCTACTGTTTATGGAATAATTCTAATTACAATATTTCCTCTTAAACATAATTTTTATTCTGTGGGGTCAAATTCTTCTATTCAAGTCTTGAGTTTTTATTTTTTTTTGCGCAAGTAGTTTATATTGTTTGATTAAAAAGTTGTTTGTAATTCGAAAATGTGACAGTATAGTTTTTCGCGGAAGAAGATATTAAAAGCGATCGAAGAATCTTCTTGTGGAGGAATTTAATGTGAAACCAAGTGTGTACGGAGTAGATATGAGAAGGAGAAAGAGGGGAAGGAAGGAGGTTGCAAGAGGGAACGTTTGATTACACGAGAGCAGGTGGACTAGAAGAGGCGAGAACACGAAGCTACTCGACTGTGGTAGCGACGTAGGTTTTCTTGGCCCACCCGCACCTACCATCTCGTCTCGATGTCACGTGTTTATAAATAGTGCATCAACGTAATTCCTGGCGGCTGTAACCACGGCGAAAGATTTACGAACACCGTGCTTCGAGTAGACGAGACGTTCCCTGAATGCGGAAAGGAATTCGGCGAGAGATGTAATAACGAGGTTGAGCGACTCGCGCCTGGTTAGGCGTTACCGATGATTCCTGAAATGTTCCGTCTGGCTAGAGATTGTCGGGAATATTATCTGGAGCTGTCACGTTCACGCATTATTACCTGTAGGAAACATGATAGAGGATTTCGTTACGTGTTGGCGCTGAGCTTTGTCAAAATCAGATTACAATGTTTTATTCTATTTTCTCTTTTTGAAAGCTTATTGTAGGTATTTGTAAAAATTACTTCAAGTAAAACAAAGATTTAAATTAATAAAACATTTTGATGATTTGTTCAACAAAATTTTAATATTTTTACGAATAGCAATCCAACTTGTTGAAGAATTTGATAAAGTATGTTAAAACTTGTACAATACAAGACGATAATTTAAAAATGTGACGCACTCAAATACCTATATCGCACTTGCGTTATAGATCCCAGCGGCATTACCGTAAAAGTGGCTTAACTGGATCCGACACGAACGACATTAGAATTCCGAAAGCCTCGAAAGTCGTAAAGGTATCTTCGACAACGTAACGACACATATTTCACGGATCATGACTTTCTCGGATGCGTGCTAGCTATTTCGGCTATTTGCAACGCTCGCTTGTGTCGGACATGCATGCTCCCTCGTGTCTAACGTCGCGCTATTCCGCAATGCGAGCAAAGCGTTCGTGATTTCAGTCGAAATCCACGTCCGTGGTCTAGTCATCATCGTTGGAATTCGTAGCTCGACGGCGCCGATCGTCTCCAATTAGTCGCGCGCTTACAAATCGCGCGGTCCGAACATAATTAATAATACGGGAAAACATCGTTGTCGTTGCCGACAATGCAGAACGAATTGCGTACCAACGAGCGATCTAAATTTAGTGTATTTGCATGCTCTCGGTGACGTACGGAGTCGAAGAGTATCGACCGTGGTCGAGAATACCGTCGGAATTTGAAGGCAGAGCTAATTTCCTTAGGGCTATTCGTGTGTACGAAATGAATAAAATATATACTGAATAACGTATGAAAAGGTGTATATTATTGTATATAACCAATTTAAAGGAAGTGATTTTGCAATCTTTCTATAAAAATAGCATAGTTGTTAATTTATTTTCACACGATATTAAAATTAGACAAACGAGAATTAGAATATTTATTCTATAATATAAGGAATCATCTTGAGACACATAACGATCGATTTTATAATATATCAAAGTGTACAAAGATGCGTTTATTTCGAGTATATGTTACATTCATAATATAATATTTATTCATATTATGCTACATTGCGTTTGTCACATTTGTATCTCGCAGCGACATTAGTCGAAGTTAATTTGAGAGGAAACTCGTATATTCCTCTTGCAACGCGATTAATCACCTATTTTAACGACTCCCGGGATATTACTCGGTACGACATGAACAAGCACTTAAATTTGACATATGGTGAATGCAAAAGATCTGTATCGTGTAAAATCGCGCGCAGAGACAAAACAATCGGGCGATGCACATTGAACTTAGAGGAACGGGGCTGAGAAATGTGGCACGAAGTGCACGTTAACGCACGCGATTCCCTCTTGGCGGATTATATACGCAGACATTTGTTACGTTAATGGAATTTCTGCGACTAGCAATACACAATGCACGAAGAAATAATGGAAGTCGTAAGTTGAAACACACCTCAACAAGATCCAATTCCGGGCGAGCTCAACACACGTCATCGAATATTAATTTCTGATTATTTTAAAATTTGTTGTTATCAAGATTAAGATCATGTAAGATTTCCTATTAATCATAAATTCCACTATGAACTTTAAAGCAATTTTCCCTAAATAAAATTGTTATATCTTAATAATAATTATATATAATGATTGCAATGTATATATTTTTTTTCTTGTTTTTTTCATACATTTTATTTAATATTTGAACATTAAATGAAATGTATCAACAAAACAAGAAAAAATATACATGTACATTACGATTATCATATGTATAATCTGATCATTATGATATATCCTACACAGATTTAAAAGTAGAATGTATGAATTTAATAGTACATACATATACGCACACGCACACACACACACACACGTACGCTTGTGGATATGCGTTTAACAATAATAGATAATACATTGGAGTAAAATATACATTTTATTATAATACTGCATAACATTAGTTATTATACATATTAATATTCATTAAGAAATGCACATAAAAGTAAAAAAAAACTAAATTGCACAATGTCTTGCTTCAATAAAATAATGAACATATCTAAACGTTTTATTAAATTTATGTATATATAAGTATATATATTTGGATTACCCGTATGGATGTATACGGGTGATTTAGATCGTCCAGAAGTAGGTGTTGCCGCCGTATCGGCGTATTGGTAAGCTTTCGGTGTCATTTCAGAGTAAAAAGGAATTTGTAATGTCTTGTGCTGGCTTGGCTCTGCCGTGCTGATCATGTTCATATTTGTTATTTAATTCCTGTAACATACATAATGCGTTTTATTAAAATTTGTAAAAAAATGTTCCGTTCTTTTTCTCTTTTTCTAAAAATACCATATAAGATATTTTGTATCATAGACCGTACGAATATTTATATATATTTTACATTGCAAAAAAGAATATTTTTTAAACTTTATGAAACACATTTATAATGTTCGAAAAATGTTTTATTTTCAATATTAAAGTTGTGCACATAGTGCATTTCATTAATCAGATTTAAATTGAGAAATTTAATTAAATTTTTAAATTTTAATTGAAAAATATTTGAGCAAGAAATCCATATCGTTTCGGTCGTAATAATCAATTAAATTTCAATAAATTGGACAAAAATAAACATTTTTAAGCACATAAAATGAATTATATTAAAGCTAGAATCTTTACCTGCAAAGATTTCTTTTCGGGTTCGTGGTGTGCAGCCCGTGGATCCGATCTTTTCCTTCGGTTGTGTACCATCTGGAGAAATATGATTCTTATGAAATATTCAGTAACTTACATGATCAATTCGTGTACAAAAACACGATAAATATCAGCGTTATATAATTAACAAAAAAAGCTGTCAATAATACAGTGATGTACATATTTGTCGCATAAGGCAAATTGTTAGGTGTTACATATAGGTGTTTCGAATTAAATATTACATTTAAAAATATCAAATAAAATAAAATTTGAACTTTCAATAAAATGATAGTAATATAAATAAAATATTGCGAATGTTAAGTTAATGAAACATTATACTTATACCATTTTCTCAGATCAAGTAATAGGATAATGAGCATTTACCAAAGATTGAGGATGGCCGACATACACCGAGGGCCGTACATATCCATGACCTCCTATTCTTGCGAAATGCACATGGTGTGGCCTCTGTAAATAATGGTAATAGTTCGGTAAATAATTCATAAGGATACACCATCCCTATGAATCGAACCAAGCCGCGATGCTCGTTCACATGTGTTAAGCTATCCACATCGTCCACCGTACCACCATTATTTACCGAACAATTACCGCACCAGGTATCGACGCGATATCTT
Organism: Temnothorax nylanderi; assembly: GCF_030848795.1. NCBI lineage: Eukaryota > Metazoa > Arthropoda > Insecta > Hymenoptera > Formicidae > Temnothorax > Temnothorax nylanderi. The sequence goes on along the minus strand of NW_027249064.1, from coordinate 703,353 downwards.
CCGGGAGTTCAGACGGTGTGTCTCAAGTGAAACTGTAAAAGCAACACGATGTTTCCGCACCGAGGATTAGTGAATAAACTTTTCTGATATCAATCAATCAAAGTCGGTCCCTTATTACTCATCGTGAGCACATGAATCGTGGACCATCCGTCGCCATGATTCCCTGTCCTCAGCTCTGCGCATCGCCTCGTGGATGGGTCCCTGCGTGGCCCCTCTGACGGCATCGCCCCACCTGGTCGGGGATCGGCCTCTGCTTCTCTTCCCCTCGACCTGACCAACGATCATGAGCCTTTCCAAGCTGTCCGGCTCGCGTCTGGAGATGTGTCCGAAGAACTGCAGAATACGCCTTAGGCAGATCGTAGACAGGCGAGTTTGAATCCCAAGCTCTTGCAAGATTGACGCGTTTGTGCGACGGGCCGTCCAAGGCACACCCAGCAATCTTCGCCAGCACCACATTTCGAGCGCATTCTATCCTGCTCCTCAATCTTGCCTTCAGTGTCCACGTTTCGGCGGCATATAGGAATACCGAGAAAACCAGGGACTGTACTAGTCGGACCTTGGTCCTCCTGCTCATGCCACGATTCCTCCAGATCTTGCCGAGCCGCCTCATAGCATCTTTTGCCATTTGGGTGCGTCGGCTTACTTCCCTGTCGCAACTTTCATCGTTACTGATCAGGGAGCCCAAGTACACGAAGTCCGAAACCACCTCCAAGTCACGGAGGTGCGCTGTAGGGTCCCGGCACGATCAATGAACATCAACTTGGTCTTGCTTCTGTTTATGTGGAGTCCCAGTTGCACACTCTCGACCTCCACCCTACGAAGCAGCTCTGCCAACTCGCTTTCTGTTGTACCCAGAATCGTGGTGTCGTCCGCGAACCTGAGATTGCTGATCTTTTTCCCGACTATTCGGACGCCCCCTGTCCAGCCCTCCAGCACCCTGCGCATGATGTACTCGTCGTAGAGGTTGAAAAGCTTTGGCGATAGGATGCAGTTCTATCGCACTCCCCTCCTTGCGCTGAAGGGCTCTGAAGTGGCATCCTCCAGAAAATTTTCTGATATATATTTTATATTTATTTAATATTTTTATCACTAATCCTTGATGTGAAAACATCGTGTAGCTCTTCACAGTTTCACTTGAGACACACCGCCTGAACTCCCGGAAGAATACGCGTCGATTCCTGGTCCGGTAATTGTTCGGTAAATAATGGTGGTACGGTGGACGATGTGAATAGCTTAACACATGTGAACGAGCATCGGCTTGGTTCGATTCATAGGAATAGTGTATCCTTATGAATTTTTTTCTATGAATTTTTTCCATTATTTACCTGGTCCGGTGTGTCTGAACTCCCGGAAGATACCGCGTCGATTCCTGGTCTGGTAATTGTTCCGTGCGATATTGTTCAGTCGGAGACTGTGTCCAGTACTGCGGAGCAGACTGATCTTGCAAATAGCGTGGTTTGCTATCGTATTGATGTTCATAGCCGGGTTGAACGAGGACGCCGGCAAGTGCGATACTTGCTAATGAGATTGTCACTGCTAAGAACTGAAATAATTAAGGAAACTTTAAGCAGATTTTTCTCGAATAGATGTTCGATATGGCAGAAATTTGTTCCCTAAATAATTTATTTAACAATTTCAAATTATTGAAAGGTTGTATATTTATGGAGTTACTATGGAATATTATTTTGTTAATGTAAAAATCGATTTAGAGGAAAAATACAAAAGAGAAATAAATATTTTATTGTATTAATTTCTACAAAGATTCTGTCTAACGCTGATGATATATGGTTTAATTATTATTGAAAAGTTCTAGTTCCAGAAGTTAAAGACTCATAAAAATATTAAATAAACATATGTCAGAAAAGTTTACTCACTAATCCTCGATGCGAAAACATCGTGTAGCTCTTACAGTTTCACTTGATACTAACGCGATTCCTCAGTGTCACTAACTTAAATAACCCACTAACTTATAACCCACTTAAATGACCCAAAAAGAATCGCTGACGTTAGCTTGAATTTTGCGTATTCCATGATTTCATTAGTTTGCACATTGTGAAACCGCCTTGGACAAAAAGTACAGACGTCATTAAAATTTTAAAAAAGTATGTTATGTATATATGTATTCTAAAAATATTTTTAAAATACATATATACATAACATACTTTTTTAAATTTTTAATGACGTCTGTACTTTTTGTCCAAGGACGGTTTCACAATGTTAAAATTTTAAAAAAGTATGTTATGTATATATGTATTGTTAAATAAATTATTTAGGGAACAAATTTCTGCCATATCGAACATCTATTCGAGAAAAATCTGCTTAAAGTTTCCTTAATTATTTCAGTTCTTAGGAGTGACAATCTCATTAGCAAGTATCGCACTTGCCGGCGTCCTCGTTCAACCCGGCTATGAACATCAATACGATAGCAAACCACGCTATTTGCAAGATCAGTCTGCTCCGCAGTACTGGACACAGTCTCCGACTGAACAATATCACGCGGAACAATTACCGGACCAGGAATCGACGCGATATCTTCCGGGAGTTCAGACACACCTGACCAGGTAAATAATGGAAAAAATTCATAGGAAAAAATTCATAGGGATACACCATCCCTATGAATCGAACCAAGCCGATGCTCGTTCACATGTGTTAAGCTATCCACATCGTCCACCGTACCACCATTATTTACCGAACAATTACCATTATTTACCGAGGCTACACCATGTGCATTTCGCAAGAATAGGAGGTCATGGATATGTACGGCCCTCGGTGTATGTCGGCTATCCTCAATCTTTGGTAAATGCTCATTATCCTATTACTTGATCTGAGAAAATGGTATAAGTATAATGTTTCATTAACTTAACATTCGCAATATTTTATTTATATTACTATCATTTTATTGAAAGTTCAAATTTTATTTAAATTGATATTTTTAAATGTAATATTTAATTTGAAACACCTATATGTAACACCTAACAATTTGTCTTATGCGATAAATATGTACATCACTATTATTGACAGCTTTTCTTGTTAATTATATAACGCTGATATTTATCGTGTTTTTGTACACGAATTGATCATGTAAATTACTGAATATTTCATAAAAATCATATTTCTCCAGATGGTACACAATCGAAGGAAAAGATCGGATTCACGGGCTGCATACCACGAATCCGAAAAGAAATCTTTGCAGGTAAAGATTCTAGCTTTAATATAATTCATTTTATGTGCTTAAAAATGTTTATTTTTGTCCGATTTATTGAAATTTAATTGATTATTACGACCGAAACGATATGGATTTCTTGCTCAAATATTTTTCAATTAAAATTTAAAAATTTAATTAAATTTCTCAATTTAAATCTGATTAATGAAATGCACTATGTGCACAACTTTAATATTGAAAATGGAACATTTTTCGAACATTATGAATGTGTTTCATAAAGTTTAAAAAATATTCTTTTTTGCAATGTAAAATATATATAAATATTCGTACGGTCTATGATACAAAATATCTTATATAGTATTTTTAGAAAAAGAGAAAAAGAACGAAACATTTTTAAATAAAATTTTAATAAAACGCATTATGTATGTTACAGGAAATCACAAATATGAATATGATCAGCACGGCAGAGCCAAGCCAGGACAAGACATTACAAATTCCTTTTTACTCTGAAATAACACCGAAAGCTTACCAATACGCCGATACGGCGGCAACACCTACTTCTGGACGATCTCAATCATCTTTCGTTACTTATACGCAAAATCCAAATCCATATATGGATCGGTTGAAGTTGTGTACTTGAACATCTTCGCGATGTTCTTCTTGAGCTGGTAAACGTAGTTTCCTATTCTCCCTGCATTGGCCTCGATTTGCGAATCATTGGTTGTCGATAAGTCTTCGTTACTTCCGTTAGAAGTACTTCCGTTAGAAGTACTTCCATTAGAAGTAACGAGGAATTATCGACAACCAATGATTCGCAAATCGATGCCAATGCAGGGGGAATAGGGAACTACTTTTTGCAGCTCATGACGAACATCGCGAAGATGTTCAACGCAACAACTTACACCGATCCAAGCTGGTTGAATCGAGACTTTAAATTAAATTGTCTATTTGGGATATGTACGATTAGTAATGCTAGTAATAACATAATAGGGTAAAGTGCCTATTTCGGATCAGATCCTAATTCGGATCAAAAAATTTGAAATGCGCAATTTATAAGTAGGTATGTTTATAAGTAGATATAAGTAGGTTGAAGATAGAAAAGATAAAAGACGATCGATAATTCTGAGATATTTTGCATAATATTCAATGCAAATGTAATTTCGTGTTTTTCAGCGAAATTACATTTCAATCACTTTCCATCAGAGATAGAGCACTTGTAAAAGTTTTAATAAGTCTCGAGATTAAATCACGGAGAAGGTTAAAAGTATTACTTGACTGCCTGTCCGATAATCTCACAATCCCTTTTACTTATGATCGATGGGACGCTTTAACTCGGCGAAACGCCATTTCTCGCAAACGAGGGCGACTGAAGAGCCGCTTAAAGCGGACGCGACGATCTCCTTCCGTAGTCACTAAATCATGCGATTCTAAGCTCACAGATGCGAGTTTATAAATGTATCTCCCACGCCCTCCACTGTCTGGCTGGGATTTCTCTTTTTGTACTCTTTTCAACACCCGCTCGCGACTAGCGATGTCTTTCGCTCTCTCGATTCTCTGTATTACGTGCGAATGTTTTGGAAGGGAAGATTAATCTGCCTTTTCCTGGACGTGTGATATTAACACCACTGGAGAAATCACGTGTGGAAAAAATATTTTTAAACTGAAAATCTGGAAACATATTTAGTACAGGAAAAAAATATATATCTTGTTAAACTTTACAGAAGAGACATAAAATTGGAATTAAAATTTTATTATTTTGAATATTGCAAAGAACATTCCGGAGCTTTTATTTCTTATAAATATTAAAAAATCTATTTCTATAAATTTTTAATTTTTTAATATATTATTTTTATTATGTCAAATATTTTAAATACGATTTGATATTGCCATCAGTTCCAACGATGAAATATATTACTTTGAAATCAGTTGTAAATTTTATTTACAATATAATTAAACGTTAAATATTAATATAAATAGTGCAAAAATAATAAAGATAAAACTTAAATAAAATACAAATAAATCGGGCACAATACATTTCATTTATGGATCTACCATCTATAAAACTTCACACATTTTTGCAATCCATATGGAATAAATTGAGCAACGTCAAATTTAAGATGTAATAAAGATTTAAAGTCATTTTAATTTGACGTGCCATTTCTCCGCCCCGAAAAAAATTAGAATACGCGATCAAGTGGCGGTGTCAGTTAATGAAATGATAATCGATGTGCTTAAGGGGAATAATTACCAGCGGTGTGGTTATCGTAGCGGCGCGCACTTTGCCATCGGCGGAGAAGATCCGCCACGTTAAGAGATGACAACCGGCTCTCAAGCCCGTAAACGCCGACGATCAATTAATGACATTTATGACAGCCGACTCTACTCTTAAGGGGTACCGGAGAAGCGCGTCCTCTTCGTCGCGTCGAGAGCGTCAAAGTGGCTCGTGGAAAACATCCTCCGAGAGCTCGTAACGAATTAACGATACGTGAGAAAGAGAAAGAGAGCCCAGTCTCTGTCTGCAGTTTTTATTAATTATCATTTTATTAATTTTAATTGCGCACACGGGTGGGGGCGAGAGTTGCGAAGCCAGTATCCTGAATTTCTCGGTCTTATGTTAGCTGCACGATCCTTTTGCGGAAAGCACTTTTGAGTGAGCGTAATTCAAGCTGTGTGAAATAGGATCTCCTCGATTTCCGTAAAGTTCTGCATAATTACAATCATTCGCGTTTCTTACGCAATACCAATTTTACATGAAACGTATTCCTTGGCTAAATAATTGCTATTTGAGATTCAAATACGGTGGCAAATTCCATCATTTTTTCGGTAGACCTAATTGTAAGCAATTTCCTTTTTTTTTTATCATTCGTTTTTCAACTCTGCATTAACGATTGACTTCATTCCAAGCGCGCCGCCGTTCCAGCGCGAAATCTTTCCGGCTCGTCGACTTTAATTGACCAGGGGGTGGTCCACACTGCTGGACATTCACTCGGAATCATGCAACAAGGAGCGAGGCTGTTTGCGACGCGCGGCGCGCGTGAAAATAGACGCTCAATGCCTCACAGTCGGTGCAGACGGTAGACGGCGGCTGCCAACGCGACTGCCGGCGTTGCCTGCGCGATGCTTGACTGTTATGAGCAGCTATAATAACAGTGGCCAGTTGCCGCAAGGAGGAACTCTCATTAATGGTACACCCGCGAGACTATGAATCGTGGCCCATGGTGGAAACGCGCCCGTTCTGAACGGGCTGAGGCCCGCATGGCGGTTGCGAACACGGATGAATGTACTCGCGCGTGTCTCTCCCGCGCGAGAACTCGTCGTCGCCCTCGTATCGTGACGCCCGTGACAATAATAGCCGGTGCGAATGGTCGACTCGCGGCTTGCGCGCGTCCACGAGGAACGATCTTACCAAATTGTCTCGAAAATCGCGATAAATCAACACGAAGTATCCTACGGCTAACAAAGGCGATATCATTAATACTGATGTCGCGTGCGCTTACATAAATATTCGCAGAGATGAGATGGAGATAATAACTTTTGTTGAAGAATTGCGGTGTTAAGTATAATGAATATGGATTAAATGGTGCATCACAGCATCACGCATAACATATTATAATAGATACATACATAAAAATTTACATCTCGCGGAACATATATACCTTTTAAAACATACAATAATTTTATAATATGTATTAATTTCAGTATATTTTATACATTAAACGAAATCTTGGGAACCAATATCTCAGATCTTTTATCAGTTATTGATGATAACGTCGTATCATGATAAAAGATGTGAGATATCGGTTTCCAAAATTCCGCATTATTCGTTTTAGCCCGCGGGACATTAAATAATGCAACGTTTTGATTAAAAGCATTAAAGACAGTCAGCACGAAGCGGTAAGCGAGTTCGGAGATTCCGTCAGAGTTACGAACAACATAGGAGATCACTAATAGCGCGGGATGGCACTCGCAACAGCTTCTTTATCGATGTAAACAACCGCTAGAATCACTGTGGACGCAGTACACTGTGCCAAAGTGCCGTCGTATTTTTGGAACGCACTCAGCGTCATGGCGTCTCACGTCAGCACGCCCTCGCTTGAGCCACCAGTGTCTAGGTGCTAGCAAAAAGTGCCATCAGACAGAGTCTGTCCTCATCTAAACTCCGTATGAGGATGAGGATATAAAAGAAGCAAATAAGCGTCCCGTCTACCGCTTAATCCACGTACGGTCAGAGTTTCGCCGCGCAAATAAAAAAAATCGAGGGTTCTGTTTTTATACAACTTTCAGTTTAGAGATTTGCAGCAGTTATCCAAACGATCAGCTGAAGTCATATTCATTAAGTTTATTAAAAAAAATTATTCGGTTTTCCTTGTATTTTATTTCAGTTGCAAACAGGCACAGATAACGGAAAGATTAAAAAGATTCTTTAATCCCGGCATACGTTTTGTCGCGCATCGTTTGCACTTCTTTTTTAACGGCGTATCTGATGTGGCGTTAATTCGTTCCCGAAGTCGCAAACGCGGTTCCGCGCTACCGCGGGAAACCAATATAACGTTTACGAGTACACATAAGAGACGGTCATAAATCAAACGCTTGAAAACGAATGAAAGGATAGGGATCGGGCCGGTTTGCAACATGTGATACATCAAGGCGCGGCATGCCGCATAAATCGTGTTTATATCGTGCCAAAAATCAATGTTTGACAAGCGATATTTTTTCAACTTCTTTATAGCGGTGCTACCATGAGCGCGAAACTTGGTTGACAAAACGAATATGCAACATCGAAATAAAATGAGAGCAATTAAGAAGTGAAATTTGTCATCAATGTTGCGCGAAGTCAGGCCACTTAATACATACAGAAGTGATTTATTGCGGTTAGAGAGGGTCGCTTCGTCATTCTGTCACTATCTACTCTTAAAACTGAAAAAAAAAAATTATATAAAACTCAAAATGACTGAATAGTGATTTAAGATTTTGAAAAATAATAATAAAAATAGATAATAAAGTAGCTCACACGAATAGCGGACGGGTTGTTACGTTTTAGTGATAATAAAAACGGCAACAATTTCAAATTTACTATCCAATAAATTAATTCTTTGCAATTAGCGTTTAACTATCTAATCTACTTAAACAGGAACATTATCGGAAGAATTTCAGAGGAAGATAACTTATAAATGCTTGTGTTTTATTATATTTTTAGTTCTTGATTTTATGACAGGGAGATAATTTTCAGTTGCAAGAAATGTTACATTTTACGGGTAGAAATACATTCTAGAACGAGAAGATATTCTTTATACTCTTTAATACTTTGATGGTGCTATATAAAGATATAATTAGGGTCATAAAAATTACCGTAAAATTAATTGGGCTTACCCAATTAATAATACGATAATATAAAGATAGATAAAAACCTTTTTAATTTTCTTTTCAATTTTATGTCCTTAGTGACAGTTTTCACTAATTAAACCAAATGATGCCCAACCTGTTTTACTTTTACGCATTTTATACGGTAATTTATCGTCGAACACATTAATGTCATCGTTCTTGCGCGACGTAAATCCCGCGGAAAAAGAGCAGAGATTGAAGAAGTATTTAAAAGATGTCTATTATTGGGAAGGAAAAGCGCGCCATGCGGGATAACGGCACGCTCGCTTGTTCGCTCATGTTGGACGTCGACCAACTTAATAACATAAATGTATCTAACACATATCCAGCGTGACAACTGTTTCTTCTTCAACAATTCTCTAACGTGGTTGGCATCTAAACGATGTCCGGACTAATGTGTATCATTGAGCGCGACGGAACCTCTATTTAACCCATCGATGCCGGGGTCGAAAATCCACGCTAAAAGCGATTATAATCCCATTTCGGACGGCCGTTTCGTGAGTTTCTTTATATCTCGTAATTACTACGTATTTGATCGGTGTTTTAACGCGCATTTGTCAACTTCTAGCGGCCGTCGCTTTGCAGCGTGTCGCGATTGTGTGTCGCTAGGACATTTTCCGATTAAACCGTGTAGCCCCGCTTAAAACAGGTTCCGTGATTGATTTTTTTATATATGTAGAACCCGATACGCTTCGTACATGACAGCATTGCTTCATCGTGACGATCGTAGATGACCCGTGACTATTTAAGAGCATAAATTCTATTCCATTTAGCATTATTTGTTTCTGTCGACGATTAACCCGAATTGCTATGACGAAAATTGTCGGGAATATTTAGGAACTATAAACGACGCGTGACTTCCAAGTTAATATACCCGAGCTTATTTTTTGCTCGGCAAATCGGATTTTAAATGCCGCTCGCAATACATCCGCGCGGATCTGACAAAGTGGTAACGCTAAAGAAAAGAAAGGTAGAACGGAGAACACATCAAATTTGCAAGTGTTATTCTTATCTATAATTTTGCAGCCTAAACTTAACCGCGGCATAACGATCCGCCGATTAAACGAGACATTCTGATTCTGCATAATTTACTGTTTCACTTAAGCGCTCACGTTCTGTCTTTTTTAAGCCACGTCGCTTAACGGACACTTTTGTACCGCATAGCGTTAACTACAACGAGCTGATGTATTATTGAGCCAGTAATTACGTCAAAAATCTCGCCATTGTTACAATGCTAATCTTTGATATTACCTTTACGACACATCTCTAACTCTTCCCTCGCTAAGCAGATAATACGTTCATATCTTGCGGCAGTAGATAATTTTATTGAGTTTTATATTACATTTTTGCCATATAAAATATGTACTTTTGTAAATATGTAATTAAAATCTAGTAATATGATATAGAAGTACTCAGCGATATAAATTCTTACATGACATACGACATAGTAACATATTTAATAAGTAAATAATATACATATAATTATAATTAAATTTTTGATGCCAATTCTAGCAAAATGCTGATTGTATTTGTGTGCATGTTCCGATTTTTCATCGATTTACATCGATTTACGGTTGCTGCCATCGAACACGATCAGTGCGAATCGTTTCAGGGACTCCAGCGACACCGGGTTAATTGACTTCGCGTTTTCATTGTCCAAACGGTCACGATCCATTTAACGTGGTTTATTTCGGGGCGACGCGGCGCGCTCCGCGCGGTTGAGCGCGTCTGCCATGTGGGTGTTGCGCGCTGGTAAATTCCCCGCTATTTACTAATTTTGACGATTCCCTGCGTTGCATTGCGTTGTCATGTAATGCCACGCGTTAATTGCATTGCGTTCTCGGTCTCATTGTGTCCACGAATCGGCTACGATGCGATGCAATACGACGTTCTTCGTGGTTGAGCGACGAGTTACACTATGGGTACAGTTACAAGGGTACGCTCATTTGATTATCGAGTTTCTTTCCTACTATATGTTTATACGCAAGCGATATTTCTGTAGTAACTTACGATAATTCACTCGTTTACGCGGAGTGAATTATCGTAAGTTACTACGGAAGTAACGCTCGCGTAAACATAGTATGCGTCTCTGGAATATTGCTTTCTTATTATCAGTTATGGGCACACATTCACTGGATACAACATATTTACAACAGGATATTAATTGTCACATTACGGTTTCTGTAATCATTGAGTGCTGACGACTGTATATTGCCGCGATTATGTTAGATTATCATTAAAACTGGATTCTATATTGCAATCAACAATCAAACACAACTTTATTAATACAAAGTTTTAAAGTTTTTATATTTAAAGATGTTCCAGATTTGACCAACTTTTACAATTCTAAATCTGTCAAGTATATGAGTTGATCTCTGCTTAGAAATTCTATATTAGAGATACGAATAACTTACGATAAAAAAATTCTGTCAGAGAAATAGGCATAAATTTATATCTCGCAATTTTCTATCTTTGTGTATATAGCATCCGAGATCTGTCATTTCCTCCTTCGTTTTTTGTTTAAATTTTACGACAATCCAATCGCGAACAGGAAATGCGACTCGCGACCATCCTCTAACAATTGTATCATATAACCCTATCTGCCGTGTGGGTGTCGGCCGGTAAATCTTATGTGCGTAATATGTCGCACGCCTGTGTCACGCGTGCGTCCCGTTGACAATGGAAGTGACGTGCGTGCTCTGAGTCGTGCATGTACAACGTGGGTATAACGCGTCGCGGCGTTGCGACAGCCACGCATCGGCGACATCATCGGGCGCACCCTGAAATCGAGAAGAAACAGCCCAGCTTCGCGCAACGACGACAGTGTGCTTCTCTTCGTGAATTTGTCGGCACGACTATAACCTATGACCGCCGGCTGAAGCAGTCCCCCCCCCCCGTTTGTGATATACGCGCGAAAATTGTCACGCGAGACGTTATGGCTCTGCTTGCTATCTGCGATACTCAAACGCCTCGCGGACGCATAATATTGAATTATATAATACGTAAGGCCGCTACATAGTCCGCCACATAATGCAGCCTAGTAGGCTAATATTTTCCGCGATACTCGTCACGTTCTTAGGTGACGTAATAGAGACTTTATGCAGTGAGTTCTCTATCTTAAGACAAGTTAGATCTTAATAATCAAAGTACATTTAATATACCTTCATTAATCGCGTTGGTTCTTCAATATACTTGCTATTTCTGTTTTACTCCACTCACTTTGCATTTTATAAATTAGATTTTGTCATACTTAATACCGCAACAAACGTTAAAAAGAGACGAAGATCTGATATTTATTCTGAGTTAAGTTTTATTTCCGAGGTGAAATATTTATCATTATCTTCATCGTGGCGTGAATAGAAGTAATTTCGGCTAAGCGACAATGCGTTCATTCCTACTCTGTTTTCTTTTTTCTGTATCTTTTTTTTTCTTTAAATTCCATAATGTTCCACGAATCCACTGTCAGACTAAACATCTTATTCCAGTCGCAGAAAAAGAACGACGAACGTATGTCCCGTGCGAACAATATCGGATGGTGCGAGCCGGAAGAACGAAAAAGTACCAAAACGAGAAAGATGATGTATGAGAGAGAAGAGTCAGGTCTGGAACGCTCGGGACTTTTTGAGAGCGACAGATGCTCGTTCTTTTTCTTCGGGTTTCTCTAGACGCGAAAAAATTCTTCCTCTGTCCGGGCTTTTGCCAAAATCGTCTGAGAAAAGACTTATTCATTGGTGTCTCGTTTTCTTTGATATGCCTGGCGATCGTAATTCTACGCATCTATCTAAATGGAAATTTTGATCTAATTAATAAAAGATTTCTTATCAACTTTGCAATAATAGAATCGGAATGAAAGGAAATCAAGATATGAAATATATTATCACCCTGACAATTATGAGTAATCAATGTTTATTGTATTAATATAAATGTTTTACATTCGCAATGTCATTCCTCCATTCTTTCATCGATTTTTTCAAATTTGTTCATCACGCTGCGCTTCCGAAAAGCTCGATTTTCTGATATATTATCAATTCACTCAAAAATATAAAAATATAAATATAGAATACAAGTATATGTTCATAAGTTATAGCTTACACAACGCAACCAGTTGCCGAACTGTCAAACTTTTCTCTAATCGGATGTGTCTCCATCGTCTGCCGAGAACTGAAACGCTGAGAGAGAAAGAGAAAGAGAGAGAGTGAGCGGGAGAACGTTTGGCTCGAGACGCGCGGTCTAAGTTTGCCACAAACGCCGGACAACTCTGATATATTAGTTTCATGCGCGGTTACATAACCGAGCACGAGAGTTCTTCGGCTCCTCGCGCGCGCGCGCGCGCGAGAGCGCGCATATTCGACGTCAGGCGCTGTCGCCGCGAACGAGGCGTCGACGTGGTCCTCGTCGTCGTCTACCGCCTCGTCGTCGTCGTCGTCGTCGTCGTTGTCTTCGTCGTCGTCTTCGTCTTTGTGGTCGTCGTCGTCGTCTTCGTCGTCTAAGGTCTGCTGCATTTGCATTCTGCTGGCGTCGTCGTGTCTCACAGGAATACATATGCGACACCATGCGATGACCTTAGTACTGCTGCCTTCACTTTGACGGAACTTTGATAGATGTCATAGATGTGTAAATTCCGTTCTGCAGCCGATGATGGGAGTTTTGATTGCGGCACGTTCGTTAGCACCGAAACGCAATATCGTTAATCGGTGACCCCGAAGGTCCGTCTAATCGAAACGCTGATTGTCGGCGTTTACGACGAGATAGGCATGATAAGTCTACCGCGTTGATGCGTCTTTGCGAAACGCGTCGTAACGGAAATTGATGGTAAAAAATGTGAACGGTGATTTCCAGAATTATCAAAGTGAACGGACAATGTGCGCGAGATCTTCCGCGATAGAACAATCTGCAGTTTATGCTTTCCAAATTAATACTCGGGAAGATCTTGCGCACTTAGCCCACAATTCATTTTTGTGTCATGAAGCTTCGATCGCGATGCACGCTTGTAAAATTGCTAAAGGCGATGATTACAATCAATTCAGGCACATTAGTGTCATGAAAAATCATTAGTTCTCATCAATTGCAGCTTTCACGCTGTCTTTGAACATAAATCAAGCTAGAGATAAACGGTATAAAAAATGAAATAATTTAAAAAGATATCTGAAAAAAAGTTTATTAATTTTAAAGAAAAGTAAATTTGTAGATAACATATTACATAAAAATAAGAATAGAATGTCCGAAGCCAAATTTCTACCTAGGGAACAAATACGAATTAGAGAGAAACATGCGCGTGAGAACGGGCTCTGTTGTTTCCTCAAATGTGACATGACAATCTGACTTGTCTCATGCAGAACATTGTGTATTCGTGTGGTTTTATGGTGAACGCAACAAGAGATGAGAAACATGATGAAAAGCGAATATGATTTCAGTACACTCTCTAAATTCATAGTTCTTTCGCATAACGGTGTAACTCTTTGAAAAATAACAAGAAAATGACATTTTTTCGCCAATAATTGGATGATATTAAGCATTCAGTAATTCGCAATACTCTTTGATTAGATTAATTGCGAATAATGATCTTCCGATACAACGAATAGGAGGTAGTGGGAGGTGTCGGGCCGCATTTCGCTGTTTTGTTCGAGGCAACACGACAGTTTGGTGTAATAGCTACACGTGTACTATTGTTCGTTCAATCTGAGACCACCTACCTCAGACGCCGCGTGTTATACACGCAAGAGCGAGTTGAAAGACGAAACAGACAGAGAAGGAAGGACGCAAAGAAGGAAGATTTGGAGGGAGAGGGGGAAAGAGAGAGAGAGAGAGAGAGAGAGAGAGAGAGAGAGAGAGAGAGAGAGAGAGAGAGAGAGAGAGAGAGAGAGAGAGAGAGAGAGAGAGAGAGAGAGAGAGAGAGATGTTGAAAGAGAAGAAGGAAGTTAATAGTGATCCGCTTGTTGTTCGGCGATCCCGTGCATCCAAAGTCAAGCCATGTATAATCGTCACTATTAAGGCTCCTGGTCCCTGAGCCGAGAACTCCGAAGCGACGGTGGCGACGTACCGTCGCGGTAGAAATAAGAACTCTCTCCTCTCACTCTCTCCAATGGAGAATTCTGTCCTTTCAGTCCTTTGTGACATGTTGACAACCTATTTTGTTGTGCGTGCTATTTCTTTATTATTCGCTCTGTGCTTGTGCTCTAACGTTTAACGTATTCGTGAAAGTCGTAAAATTGGCCGAAAAGTAAGATTTGCACGCGGAAGGAACGTTTTCACCTCCTTTCGATAGTCGTTAAACGGCTGTTTTTCCCGTATGTTTAGGCTTCGTTTTATGGTTGTTTGTTTATTGTCGAGGGAAAAGGGTAGTTTTCGGCCATTTTCGGAAGTGTTCTGAAACAATCTATAGTGATGTTTTATTGAAATGTCTTTTTATTTGAAAATGGCACGCACAACAAAATTGGGTGTTTTCCTCGCCTCGATAGTAAGAATCCAATATGGCCGCGGTGACTACCCAGGAGCCTTAAATTACTTCCTCGCCACCCCCGACCTTTTTGATAGACAATATGACAGAAAGTTCTCTCTCTCTCTCTCTCTCTCTCTCTCTCTCTCTCTCTCTCTCTCTCTCTCTCTCTCTCTCTCTCTCTCTCTCTCTCTCTCTCTCTCTCTCTCTCTCTCTCTCTCTCGCTCTCTCTCTCCTTCGTTTCGTCTCCCTTTTGCTACTTTACTGCTTTGCGAGTACCAATAAAAGCATAGTGCTTCCGCAATTATTAGAATATGCGATCGATGGATTATAACGCAAATCAGATTAAACTGAATGATTAGAAAGGTTCGAACATGCACTCCATGCGTTTCCATCTGTCAAAACATGGTAGCGGAATGTCTGTGTGTACTAGATTATAAATACATCAGTAAAAGTATCGGATATACTGTTAGATAATTTAACGTTATTAAATTATTCTTTAAATTTATGGACTGTTGATTTTATGCAGGAAATAATAGTTACCATACTAAATTAATTATATGTCAAAATAGCAGATTCATCAACAAATTGTCATAAAGCTGTATTCACAATCATTCCTTCTTAATTTATAATTATATAAATTTGAAAACTGGTATTCTTTCTATGTAAAATGTCTACTTTTTAAATGTGCTATTTTATTTTAAAAATTAAATTACTATTTTATATATTCGTAATCAGAGAGAAATAAAATAAATATATTAATTTATTGATCGCTTGCTTCCTAGTATACTATGGAAATACCACCGTTTGCTAATATACTAGTATAGTCGGGTATAGTTCCCGAATCATATAATACGTAGTTAGTTACACTCGAGAAGAAGAACGCGCGCGTTGTTTCAAGAAATATCAAGCTCATTGTACGACTCGTTAGTTCAGATTTCCTACTCCGTAATTCAGAAGATGCTAAGATGTTGTCACGAGTTTATTCTCTTGCAATTAGTGCCAGCATGTACGGCGACATTGCACAAGTTGATACGAAAACGTTATTTGTCGGGCACGAGTCTCAACGTATCTGCAGACACGTGCATACTGACGCACACACGGTGCCGTAAACATCGCGGATGTTTTATCGTACCGTCGCGGTGGACAATTATATTGCCAGATGCGTCGACATTGCTGACGATATCACCGTCGTCAGTGGCATCGTCGGGAACAACCGCCGCCCGTTGAGAATTCCTCGTGACTATACCTCGAAATTCTCGGTGGATTTGCATTACGATGTTTCGCGTGCTGTTTCGTGCTTCGTGCATCTCGCACGCAGGCATGCACGCACACGACAGAATTACGGGTTACTTGACACTTTGTTGTCGGACAACGTAGCTCCGCGTGTATGACTCACTCATCATCCAACTTGTCACAATTTTGGCGATCCAGTTGCGTGCTGCTTATTAGCCGCTCTCGCTAACGCGACTTGTCGCGGGACAATGTACGACACGAAACTCGTTTCATTTGACTACTTTATTTAGGCGAACAAGCGCGGGAAGATGAGTTAACGCGCTCGCGAGAGAAACGTCATAACTCATAAGTTATACTCCACTTGAACGCAACAATGCAAGTGTTGTAAGGATTATGTTCGAGACACCTCTCTCTCTCTCTCTCTCTCTCTCTCTCTCTCTTTCTCTTCCCCTCGGTTAGCCTGTTCGCTGAATATAAGCAAACACCTCTTCCCTTTACCCTGCTATCTTAAGTACTTTCCCTTTCAGTTCTAGGTTCTGGCTCGTTATGTTCTCGTTTCATCCTAGAATCCGCATTCTCCGCGCATTCCGCGACGCCGCACTGACGTAATTTCGCATAATACGCCTGCATTGGATTCCTCTGGCAAGGCAGCGCGCGTAATTTCCACGATGCCGCTGCCTTTAACGCGCAATTCGAGCTGCCACGTCGATGACAGTGATATTGCCGTCCTGCGAGCGGCGCCCAGTTAACAGCGATCGCTGACTGAGACGTGCCACCGTCATTTGAGAATGGGTATCCCGTTCGTGGCGTCGAAAGCAAAGTTGTCACTAACTTGAACATGCGATTCGGATTTCACGATCGCAAAACGTTGCCGGGTAAATCTTACATGGACACGTTGAAAATGAGATATAAATGATCATCGGGTAAAGGACCTAATAGGATTACGATTTTGCATTTCTGATTCAATAGTCATTATTGTCATTAATCGTCAAAAAGGTGATAATTATTTATCTTATCATAAAGAATTTGTAACAAGTTCCGTTAATCATAAAAAGAATCTCGATAATTATATACTTTATTCTAAAAATTCTAAAAATTACAGAACTCCACAATCAAATGAATAATGTATTACATTATTTTTTTTTATAGAAAACTCAACGTTACAAAATTGCTATTATGTTTGTAGAGATATCATATTTAATGTAGACTTGATCTTCGATGCTCTAAAGATTTTCCTATTATATAAACTGGATGAAAACAATTAGATAGAGCTATCGATAATAGTATCTCAGCTAGACACTAGAGAGCAGTAATCTCTTGGTCAGTCCTATGATCTTATTTTTCATCAATTTTCTTCCTAATTATAATTTATAAAAAATGAACTCTAAATGCAACTTCGATAAGCGCAATACGACGGAAAGATTATTCTTTATATTGCTTTTATATTATTTTTCGTAGTTTTTACAATTATTTTTCTTCTCTCTCTCTCTCTCTCTCTCTCTCTCTCTCTCTCTCTCTCTCTCTCTCTCTCTCTCTCTCTCTCTCTCTCTCTCTCTCTCTCTCTTTGATCGAAATCGATATCCGCTCGACAATGCGCATCAAAGATCACTTGGGATTTGGGTCGGTCAAGAGAAGGGAAGAGAAGCGGTGAGAGAGACATATTTATAATCATCGTACAAAAGGCGTGATGGAAAAAGTCCCGATGCACTTTGTGCAGCTCGATTGCGACTTACGTAAGCATGTGTGAGAGAGGGACAATATTTCTGCGCGTGTCACGCGACGAGACGACCGCTCAGACGGACGATGCGACGCGACGGACTTACCACCCACGCGAGCGGCGGCCAACAGTGGCGTTCTCCATTTGTCTATCCGCCCTGTCGTCCGTCTTGCCAATCGCGGAACAGCGTGACCGACGCGCACATCGCGACGTGTGTCCCCCTCGTCGTCGATGACGTATATGTCGTTTCGCGGCGACAGCGCGCACGGTCCATGCGAAATGTTACAATCATCGCTCATTCCGCGGAGAGATTTGCCCTGTGGCCGGTCGCGTTTGCCCTCCTTCCGCGCCTCTCGCGCTCGTCGTCCGTCGTCGTCTCGCTCGCGTTAGACACACGCACCACGGCCACGTACGCGGCTGACGATTCTTCGCTACTATTTCAAGCGAGCCGCGGAAGCGGGTCCGCGGTCGAGTCTACGAGCATGTCGCGTTGGACCTTGTCCAGGGCGATCGTCCAATCGCCCGCGGAGATTATTAGCGCGAGCGCGCGGTTAACTGATTGTCGCTGAACATCCCGCGATTTTGCGAGTGAGCATTAAACAATAAGCATTAAAAAAGCATTAAGTAAATTAAACAAGGCGTTTATTATTAGTTTGAACGTCGAGTTTGAACATCATTATCGTTATGAAATTATTAGCATGCCACTTTAATATTTGATGGTATCACTGAGGAAATGATATCCTACGAGCATAAACCTCAATAAATTTAAATAATCTAAATTTTAAAAAATAATCAATTTGCATTGCTGGATATTTTGTTGTTAAAGATATTCAGATTCAATGACTTGGAAGTAAAAAAGAACAATCAAATGTGTTCTCTCTTATCAGAGTAGAATATGTCGGGATACTTATTATATTTTTCTGAGCTTGAATCGACGTTTTACACCTCCGTTGAGTCAAATCGCACAATAGCAGGTTCAAAAGTGATGAATAGTATTTGTAATGTTCAAGTTTCTTTCATGTCAACAAGAGACAAAACCTTTATCCGTCGGATATTGTTATCCACGATATGCAGAATGGATTTTCTATAAGGCTGCCTTCATTCCGAAAGATTAGGCATTCTTGTCGGATTTCGATGAGATTGTCGCGAAACGGTGTGGAACGTGCTGAATACTAGGACGCGCGCATCTCGGATGCGTACCAAAGCATGGAGAGAGTCGTACGAACAGAGAGTGAAGGTACGACGAGGCTTGGAAAGAGCCAGACGTCGCCTGCAATAACTTGTTGCACCCAACCACTTGTTGCACGCCTCTCAAAATTCTTCACGCCTCGCCGAGCAATTTTACCGTAAATTGCCTCTTCGGGAAAAAATCTCTCTCTCTTTCTCTCCCTTTTCCTCTCCCCCCTCTCTTTCTTTCCTGTCTTTCTCTCTCTTGTGACGTATCTCATCGGGTGCGAGGCCAAGACCGATGCAGGAAGACTGGTCGAGCTACGAGCTACGAGCGTGGCTCGTGGTATCGCGAACAGGAAGAGCCGAGAGGAAGTTAATAGACAAACGTAAAATAATAAATTGAGATTTTGCCACGAGAACCGCGGACGGTTCGCGGACGAGAGTCGCGGTTATTATTCCATTTGCTATCCTTACAAGATTTCCTTGCGCATTATAATTTATCGTGCATCATAATTTTATCACGGTAATTTGATTTTAGAAAAAAAAAATGATACGAGAGCAAGGGGAATAACGAAAGAAATGAAATTTATTTTAAGCAAACTTGTTTTATTTGTTAGTTAAAATTTTTAACAGAATTAGCTTGTCACTCTTTTCGTCCTATTTAGTCATGTGTACACGTATTCCAAAAGAGAAACAACTATTTCTTTTATGACAAATTTAGTATGGAAAACCTATTTATTAGATTAATTTTATTTCATAATGAGGATATTTCGATAAATTAGTCCAGTGCAGTGGTTTGGAAGTTCGCTGACATCGGTATTCGTGGTAAAAAGTACGATCATTTACATCGTCGTGCCTTCGTTCGTCGCATGAATATAACAAGCGTCTCCGGACGTATCAGCGAAGCTCGTATCAGAAGACATATTTTTTCTTTTTTCTTTTCGTGAAAGGATACCTGCTTATCGCTTGCAGTCATCCGTCATCGTTGTATCGCCTTTACGATTACAAAATCACGCCCGCATGCCAAGGCTTAAAGGCAATTAAGGCTCCGGCGATCAAATTATTCGGACATGCCGGTCCTTTGACGCTGCGCCGCCTCCGTAGTTACATGATTTTTCATGTCGCGATAGTGTGCGTGATCTCATAACACCACGTCAACCGGAGCTGAATACGAACTTGGCGGATATTTAGCACTTAAGAATTTAGCAGGAGAAGGTATTACCATGCAAACTGCTGCATTTAAAAATATGCATTTACAGATAATAATAACAATAAAATTATAATGATATTAAAACGTAGCATTATATTGAGCTTTGATATCAATTGATGTATATCGACTAGAGTGCAACATTTTTGCGTAAAATGGACTTTCCAACAATAAGTATTATGAAACACAACTATTATTTATATTTTTTTTATTTCCTGTACATAAAAGTGTAATTTACAAATTATATAATTGAAAAATTACTTTAACATTTCGTTAAAGCATTTCTTTCATAAATAGTTACATTATTTAATCTATTTAAGGGATCTGTTTAATCGATGATTATTTAAACACGTTCTATTGATCTGACATTTCATCGTAAAATCTCTTCAAACATAATGCCTTTAAAACTTTTGAAGCCTGCTCCGGACGGAGCGTCAACAAAACCACACGGCGAAAGAACGAGTCGTCTCGGTTTCAGACCAAGTCGCTTTGAAAGGGGAGCGGCTACATGTGGATTTATTAAATGCTGAACGATGCGTAGTACATCAAAGTAAGTATTATTAGACGGTGACACGTTGCGACGAAAATAGGAACACCCCCGCTTGTGCGTTCCAAATATTGTTGGAACCTCGACCTTGCTTCAGCGTAGCCATACATCATCGTCCACTGAACGTCTCTCTTCTGTTTCCATCTTTGTGCTAGCGGACAGTTCGCGTTGATGCCGTTTCATTAACGTCAGCAAACGTAACAAGCATGTCACTGTGTTTCGTAAACGTATGATAAATATTTAATCGTGATTGTGTCACTGTAATGTACGCGTTGTGATATCGATATTCAAATTTTTATTACGCTCTACATTGCTTTAGAAAATTATTAATTACCGCATCCGAGAGAAAAGGGAATGTAAATAAAACATTGAATGTAATTAATCAATTCTTCATATAAGCGTATGGTCACCGCTGTAAGGGCGATATTCAATTCTCTGGCTATTAGACGCTTAACTGCTTGTAATATAAGTCGTCGCGCGAACCAAGACATCTGACGTCTTTTAACGAAGATTAATTAAATGCGTTACGATGACAGTGATAAATCGCGCATCGATATAATGTCGCGGTGATATTGCACGTTTTAAGATTCCTGTACACCGGCGATTAACTTCTACCAATTAAATTGCCTTCGCTAGCTTGGCCGCGTCCATCTACCGATTGGATGATCGCTCGACGATCGCGAGGAAGCTCTGAAATCTAAGTCATCGATACCACGATCTCGTATCGGATCTCGAAAGTAGGTATCGTTCGCTCAATCCTAACGCGATCAACGTTCACGCTCCACATGTCGCGACGAACGATCGAGGAAATCGGCCTATTGATCGGCACCGATTGATGCGACGGATATTACGATGTTGGCGATGCGTTATGATTCGCCGCCGAGTCGTGGAGATCCTCTCGCCGTGTGTCACCCTCTTTTTCTCGGCCGATTAATACACTCGTAGCGCGCGCAATTAATATCGGCGCGTTACAAGCGTACGCGTGCGGCAAAAATCGTTTCCAATGCATGCAAATGAGCGACTCGGCATTAATTAGCGTCAACGTCGAAGCGGACCGCCTTGTGTTGCGCGAACGTATAAAAGACCGTATAATGCAAAAACGATCCATACATTGCGCATTATAAGCGCATATATATGTGTATGCGTCGCGTGTCTCCACCGATAAATGTCCGCGGTCGATAGCGCGCGTCAAACGACACCAAGTTTTATTTTTCGCCGAGCGGAAGGATACTCGGAGCATCAGTATGAATAGTCGATCGTAAAGTATTTGCGCTCCGTCCAATTAATCGCATGTCTGTAAATAAGAGTTCATTTCTTTCCGGAGCGTGTTAAATTCTGTGTTACTTTGTACACCGATATTATTCGTTAGCGCCAGAGTGTCTTAACCCGATTATAAGGGATTAATTCTAGGTAATTGTATGCAATAGATTTGTATGATTTATTTTGTTAATGCAACAGATATATCGGTGTCATTTGACAAGAGTATTTGAGAGGAAAGCTAGCGATTGATTTAATGGAGAGCGACATCGGTTTCTGCAAAATTTACGATTGGAAGAATAAAATTATCTTGTATATCACGTACGCTTTCCTATACAATTAATATGGTATATTATCGCGTACAAATCAACACGTCCAACATCGTCTGACAACATATTTCGCATGTCGCACCGTCTATAATTACGATATTTCAAAGTCTACAATAAGGTAGTACTAACATAGTATAAAACTCTTTGGCACTTGTCCTGTTGATTTAAAAGTTGCTATTATTTCTTACACGATTATTACCTCATAAACACTTTTGAATGCTAACATCTATATCTGCATTGAGCAGAAAACGAGCAAAGCGAGCCGACCAGGAAGTATTGCTGTTTTTCTCGTTTTCGCGTTAATTTATATGTCCAATATAAATGTCGTGACTTGTAACACGCAAAATTTCTGAGGTCATAGAAATTCATGAACATAATATGATGTATTACTATAGGAAAGGCGTGAAAATTACCATTATATTAATATACTAAATGGCAGTAAATTTACTTCATAAAGATTTCAAAAAGATTTTCTAATTCTATTATTTTTCAAGTACATCAAAACTTCTACAAAATATACATTGTACAATAAGCTAGTACACTGCAAAGCCAAGTGTGTGATTTTTACACACTTTTCAAAAAAATAACACGCGTACAAATGCGTAAAAAGTGACTACACGATTTTACACACTTAAATGTGTAAAAATAACACACTTATGGATTTGCAGTGTACTTGTAACATACATTATTTCTAATGAAAATGAGGATAAAGGTTCAATTAACAATTATTCGCACTCGTGACTCTCGCATCATTCCTTCGAACGAAGAATAGAATCGCGTCGGCAACGAATCGTCCGCGAAGATGTTCGCCCGATGCCAAAGAGAGAAAAAAAGTCTCGATTCACAGCTCGACTTATTAATGGCCGTTGCTCGAGCCGTCGTTCGAGCGCGCTAAAGGAGGCGTACGTCTTGTTTGCCTTTCCACCTAATTCAACTGGCACACACGCGCCCGGGCCTCGAATACTGCACACGCATACTATACGCACACGCACATACGCACGCATCGCGCCTCTGTCACGGAAATCGCACCTGTCCGAGACTCGTTCGTGCCGCGAGCCTTAAGCCTGTCAGCGAGATTCATACGGACTCGGATTGATATATCTCCGCTGAGCGCGAATCCGCTCGGCCTCTCTCCTTTCGGTGCTTCTTTCACCCTCTTTCGCGTCTTGCCGATCCAACTGCGACGAGGAGTCGCGCGGTCATTCGCGCGTTTTACGCTTAGCATTCGGACGTGTACGAAGAGACCGAGATGATAAAGATACAGAAGAGCGGAGTTCGCGCTTTACGTCACAAGCAATGCAATTATTTCGTATAGCAGCTGTAATAGAGGATATAGAACCTTGCGAGAAATAGCAAAGGTATTCTCGCATCTCATTACAAACGCAAAGGTTATCAAATCGTGATTTGGAAAGAAGAATGGAACAAAGAAAGTTATATAATAAGATCATAAGTTTAAAAGAAGTAAAATTTTATGAAAATATACATTTTATTAGACGATTTTATTAGAATTTTTTTAAGATACCACAGAATTTTTTTCTTGAAAAAATAAAAGCTTTTAACTTTACAAGGAAAATCTTCACTAAATCTTGTACTTACATATATATATATATATATAATACGAAATTTAGTATAAAATTAAAAATCAATTAACAGTAACTAACAGTAAAATAAGTCTTTTCGTCATTTTTTTTTTTTAATAATTCAATTGTATGTATCAAATGCTTCGTACTTGTCACTACCAAATCAAATCATTCTATGACAATTAAAAAAATTACATTTATCAACAAATTGTGTTATAAAATTATCACGAGTTTTAATAATTATATCCGATTCAAGATATGCTCCGCGATTAAAAGAACTACGTACGAGGAAGTAGCGCGATATAAAACCGACATGTAAGGAGGGGGTATTCGCGTGCATCGCGATGACGTACGATAAAAAATCTCATTTTCGTTGCACCTTGCGCGCGGTGCTTGCCACGCCCGCTAAATTATGTTTTCCCCAAATTGCTTCGCGCCACGCCCGCTCATACGTTTTCGACATCGAGAGGGGTTGACGGTCGTTAAGAGACGGCCGATTTTTCTTGCGCCGGTCTTCCGCTCGCGTTTCAACGTTTAAACCCCCATCAACCGACGGCAAAAACTAAAAGAACAAGACTAACGTTCCGGAGATAACATTTGGAAGCGCTTTACAAGATGTGTACCCTTACGAATTCAGAGATAGTATGTTTTATGTTTGTTTTGATCTGCGAAAATATCACAACTCAGAAACATAGACATAACACAGAAAATATATGTAAAATATACTTGAACCAGTTTTAATGATCTTTTTATAAAATGTGTTTATAAATATATGCAATTATAATATGTTTAAATTGTAGATTATTACAAATCCATATAGTGAGATATATTTTATAGGATATAACATCAAATTTGTAATTTTTAAAAGAAAGACTTAGTTCGTGATTCTTACGCTTCTGAAATGCTATAAAATTACAAGGTAACAACTTGTATGTCCGCGATCAGAACTACGTAGTATCCAGTTTCTCGAGATTTCTTGGCGCACGAGTAGACCTCTCGCCGGATGAATGGAAATCGCGTGAATGACCGAGGATCGCCCTCGGGTGATCGGGAGAGGCAGAATGAGCGGCGGCGATCCGGTATGCGTGATCGAGAATGATCGAGCGAGTCTTTCAACCGAGCTCCTCGTGATTCCTGCAGATCGTTCGCTGTAGGGGGATCGGTGATGAGGAATAATCCTCTCTTCGTGGTGCATACGTACACACGGTTCGGGGAAAGGTGGGGAAGCGGGAAGAAGGAAGGCGGGAGCCACCGAGAGAGGGACGAGCGAGGAGAAAGAAATAGCCAAGTGGAAAGTGGCAGGCCACCGTTACCGGCGCGGCCAAAAACGCGCCGCCTCGAGGCGTACAATATGCAAACGATGCTTTAAAACGGGATATCTGCTTCTTCGTGCCGTCGTCGGTATTATCTCGGTTTTACTGTTCTCGCAATGCGCCACGGCGCGGCGGCACGCCTGACGCCGTCGGCCCGACCGGACGGGCGGCACATTAGGTCCACACACATCTGGACCTAGCTGGACGCCAGTAACAAAATTTTATAGGGCCCGTGTATTGAAAAAAGAATTGATAAGAGATCGACGAGAAATCTTTGATGTCTTGTTAACGCATATAGTATAAAGTCTTGTATCTCTAATAATTATATTATTACAGATACATGCGAAGGCAGTTCTAGATCCTCTTTGTTTGTCAGAAAAAAAAATTACGTGTCTGATTACTTATTGTAAAATGAAAGAAAATAGGTGTAAATGATAAAAAACGAATAACACAGATGTACAACCGACCGAGAAATAATATCAGTAATTCTTGAGGTAATATCCTCCGCTCCCAAAATTCGACAATCCTGCAGCGGAGCATTTTGCTATTCCGAAGGGGGTTCCGTTACGAGCGGGCTCGCGTAAACGCCGACGAAGAAGAGGCGCAAGAGGAGCCTCGGGGAAGGACCAGGTCGAAGAAATAAGAACGACTCACGAAGGACGAGACGAAGAGGAGAGCACAGGCGGGGGAGGAGAGAATTGCTCTACATATAAGAGAGCCGTAGCCTAAGGCGCGACTCGGCTACCGACGTTCCCTCTCGCTCTCCGGCGGAGCACAAGACTCGAAGGGGACTCGGTAGAAGAGTGCAGAATCGAGATTCGAGGCGAACGAGGGAGAAAGAGAGACAGGAAAAAGAGAGATGAAGGAAGAGCGAGAAGCGAAGGTGGGGTACGTCCATCTCATCCATCCTTCTACCTTCTTCCTCTCGTTCTTGCTTCTCCTAATGATAGCGTGCACGTTGCCCCCCCTCGATGCACCGCGCCGGGCATCAGCGGCTCCGGCAACAACAACGGCAGCAACAGCGGCAGCAGCATCCAGCTTCGACGAATATATACAGCGGTGTAACACGACGGTTGGTGAAGGCGAATCTAACTACCAGAGCACACCTCCGCCTCCGTGCACTAAAACATTACCACGCCGGCAGCGTCGACTGCCGCCGCGCCGTTGCTCCTTGTAGGGTATCATCCGAGGCACGTATAGAGGGCCCTAAGTGCTACTCCGGGGTCCCGAACCACCAGTGGTACTCCTCGGTTGTTCTACTTTTCCTCTTCCTTTGCCGCTATCGCGAGGGAGAGACGGATAATCGAGCGAGGCCCGTGATTACCCATTGAGGGTGGAATTCATTATGAAATCTACTTTGATATTACACTCGCTTTTCGCTCCGTCTGGCTCCTTTGTTCGCCGTGCGCCCCGTCAGCCCCCTTATTAAAATAAATAATTTTAATTTCCGAAGTTATTCGCGTGCAGAATATTATAGAATAGAAGGCTACGTAGACTTCTTTGCTGCTTCGGCTTGCTCGAGAGGGAAAGGGGAAGATTGACGACGAAAGTACGGATGTTCGCGTATTTTTGCCGCGTCGTTTTTTAAATTACATTTTTCTTGCTAATATAAAATTATCCTGTCACATCTCGTTAGCCGCGGTCAAACGGCGATGGAACGGCCTTCGAAGCGGCCGAGTCGAAGCCGAGCGCATTGCAGGCCGAGAGACGTGACCTCGCGGCTGAAACCCCGCAATCTGTCTTCCTTTCTACAAAGTTGAATTTCAATTCTAGCGTGTGTCGACTTATCCGGCGGTAATTGGCGCATTTACCGCCAGACGTTGTCTACATACAGAACACGTTCGGGCAACGGACACGTACCGGAACAAGAAAACGCCCGTACGAAACGATATAATCGTATAATTTACACGCCACAGCCTCAAATGGTCCCATTGAATACAATCTAATATCTAATTTGCGGGCTATCTATAGATAATTTCGTGCGCGTTCATGAGTTAATCCTATACGCTTCTGCAAGCGGACTTGTATGTACGTAACGTAACATTTGCACAATATTTTATATAATTCTTTGTTGTGAAATAACAGCTGCAATATTAATCTGCAGCAACTTACAATGATGCGAATTGATGAAAGACTTATTCTACAACGAACTCGATAAACATGTACCTATAGATGTAATATAATCTTCAAGTTATAATCTTCATCTTCCCTTTTCTCTCGTTTAAAAAGAACTCTGATGTTAATTCTAGCAAAACTACTTTGGTATTCGGTTTATCAGATGATAGACCGCTACGGTAGATACTTAAACTTATTAGGAAATCACGCGTCTCCCATATTTTAACAATTTCTTTTCGACAACTGTTGAATGTCTCTTAAATTGCACGATTATTATGCGGGATAACTGTCGCAGACTGAGATAGTATCGATAACACTGGAAGCGCAGAGTGCCGTACGAAATGCATTGATCTCGAGATTACTGTGCGGCATCGCGTCGATGTCGAGCGCGAAATTGAAATTCAATTGCACACACGGGGAGCGAGCTCCTTCGGTCATCCTCACCGCTCGTTCTCCACTTGGCGAACCTGCCTGGCCTTCCCCACCAACGCGTTTCTCTCTCGTTTTTTCGCATCCCTTCTCTTCGGGCGGGGTTTTTGCGTCGTTTGAAGGAGAGAGAGAAAGAGAGAAGGAGAGAACGAGACAGCGAGCACGCGGTTCGTTCCACGAGCGCTCGCCGCGTAACACGACGGTCGTACGTGACAACGATAATCAGCGAGTTAAGTGGGGTTTAATTTCCTTTGGGTGCGGGCGGGTGGAGAGAGACGCGAACCAGAGTGGCGGCTGTGTTACGGAGCGGCGCGGAGGGGTAGGAGGGAGGAAAATGCGTGTATACACCTGCCAAGAAACACGCAGGCTTGTACACAACATAGGCGGATCTTGTGCCGACTCCCGTGGACGGAAAAGAGAAACGTGGGGGAGGGTGGACGGAGAGCGAGAGAGGAGAGAGAAGAGGATGGCTGAACGCGGCTCGACAGGGACACACAAGAACGTCCTGAGAGCCCGCCCGCGCCACCTGTAATTGGGTCCAATCATCGTGGTTCTCATGCGAGCTCTTTTCTAAGATCCCGCAAGTCGATATGTGTGAAACGACGAAGCTGCTAAGTCAATGGCTTACGATCGGAGACACATGGAATTGATAGAAATCGCGTTTTTTGATATATTTTATTTACGATAAAAATCTCGGCAAAAAACTCATGGAAAAACCATGACAGGTACATGGTAGAAACATATATTTATGTCCATGTAAGCGATGGCAGAACATATTCATTAACGACTGGAAATTATAGAATCGATTTGCTTTTCAATTATAAATCGATGGTTGCACGATAGCGAGGATCGTGTGTCAAAAACGTTTTATAGCTGAATAAAATGTTCTGGGCACCTCACGATCGTAATTGGCTCGCTTGGATAATTGGACCCAATCATCCTGATTTTCACGCGACACACCTGCCAAAATCCTATAAATCAACGTAAACGTGACAGCTTGCGTGAACGAAAGAGATTCCTGTGACTCGTAAAATTACACAACGAATTAAAGGAGTCTCTTATAAACTCGTTTGTGCGTAAAAGACGCATCCTGAAAAGAATAAATTGTGATATTACATAAAGGGAATATTTGCAAGTACACTTCGTTGTATAGAGATTGTCTCTTCAAGGAATTTGCTTTTGGCTTTGTTACTTTTTTAATCATCACATATTTTATGCGTTGAATAAATAATGCATCTCTTCAAACTTTTCTACTTATGTATCTAACATAAATTTGCATAACTGTAAATAAAACGACGTTCCATTATTTGTTACACGCCACTGTGCAGATTTCGCTGATAATTGCTAATAAAGATTATATCAAAGATAACGTTCTCGTGAAGATCTTTAAATGATTTTTAATGTTACGACATGTTATTTCTTCAACACTTCCGCAATCACATGCACGCTTTCGTTTGCTACGTTTTGCTACATGTTGCTACGCGTGCCATCGACTTTAATCATCGCATCGGTATAACCGCGGTTTCCTGGGACTTCTCGTTTCTCCGGATTCGAATGAGAGTTGCTGTATCTACAGGAGTCACTACGCATCTTCGAAGGCAGCTGCCTCGCCTCCTTTGCCTTGCCTATACAGATCGTACACATCTAAACTCGATAGAGCGACGGATAAGAACATCGATTGAATCCGAGCAAATATAGAATAGGGTCCGTATCTTACGATTATAGATATAGATTTTTTTTTAACTTGACATAACTACATATTGTAACTATCTGTTTATCTGTATTCTGAAATTTATTGTTGAGCGAGAAAGACCGTATTTTTATATGTGCTTTTACAATAAGAAATAGAAAAGAATATTTAATATTTATAATATAATCTCTGATTACTTAAAGACAAAAAGGAAAAATTAATCAAAGTAAAAATATATAATTTATTTAAAAATACACAAGAAGTACATCAAGATAATATTTTTGAGGAAAACAAAAATTTTATTGTGCAAAATTTGTGAGTGTTATTATGAAGTTATTATTTTATGTTAATGTATATTTATGAAGAAAAGGCGATCGGCTGTATTGCCGATCGCAGCATCTATTGATAGCGAGGAGATGATGCCGTCGTGCAGGCCTATTAATTTCTAACTGCAGATAAGACTCAGGCGTTATAGAGCAATGGAATATATCAGTAGTCGCTTTGTCGGTAGCGAGACTCGCTACCTAATGATACCTACTGCATCAATTATATCTTAGCAGATAGAATGCTAATATGGGAAGTGACAGATCCGTAAAACGACGCTTTGTTATCTAGATCTAGATAACAATCAAAAGGAACGGGATAACGATCGTGTAGTCACACTGTGATTTAAAATTAAATACATAAAACGCAACAAATATGTCGATACATAATTTTATTAGTAACAAAGTTAAATTTTCTTTGTTCAATATATACATAATTATTTCTATTTTGCTGCACCGATTTCGACGAGACGTTATTGTCGTATAGCGAAATAAAGTTTGAGTAGAAAATGGGTTTTGCCTTATAATTGAGAAAGTGTAGAGTATCTATGATATTACCTTGAAAAATCTCCTCGTCAGGATTTACGACCTTTTAGATTGCGATGATGAGAAAAGTCATTGTCCGAGAACTCGTTAGAGCTTACTTCTTATTGTTAGCGTCTGCATGTTTATGATCTATTCCGAAAATTTGATGTACCTTGTCGCCGTGTAGCTCGTCACAGGATGTCCACTCGGTCGCTTTAAACTACCGAAGATATTTATGATACTACTGTTTCCTCGTAGTTGCACAATGTAACGTAGATGAAGAGCGAGTGGGTAGCATAAAGGTGGGTGTTGGTTATATACCTTAAGCTGTGAAGCTGTTAATGACACCTACGATGTCTCTTCAATGAAAGCAGCCTCGAACTACCATGACTACTTATATCGATTCGAAAGAAGTAAGACTTCGATCTATCTTGAGAACATCGTCGTATTTTCGTTTCTTATCTTGTAGTAAATCTTACACATACCATCGAGAATCTTGTTTTAGAAAATATACATATATTGTCCATTAAACACTTTTACTTATTTAAATACGTTTCTGTTATTCGATATTCTCGGTTGTTAAAGATTATTTTCAATTATAAATTACAAACGTATAAAAATC
Source organism: Temnothorax nylanderi (assembly GCF_030848795.1). Classification (NCBI taxonomy): domain Eukaryota; kingdom Metazoa; phylum Arthropoda; class Insecta; order Hymenoptera; family Formicidae; genus Temnothorax; species Temnothorax nylanderi. The sequence goes on along the minus strand of NW_027249064.1, from coordinate 672,312 downwards.
CATACAGAAAGAGATTTACGTTACCCTCAGTTATCCTCAGTCGTCGTAAGAATATTTTACATTTTATATTTTGTACTGTATCTGTATTTATAAACTCCTTTTCCTCTTTCCTCTATTTTCTGTTCATTTCTCTTTCGCTTCGCGCTATCCTTCTTCCTCGCTCCTTTCTCTTTCCCTTCCTCCGCCTATTTTCTTTTTCCTATTTTTTCTGCTGGTCTTTTTACTTTCATCTTCCTCTTCTTCCATCTCCTTTTCCTTCTCCTCTATGCACTTTAAATGTGTTGCATGCGCGTGAACTTAGTATACGCCTCCACCTGCTACTCGAGGATGAATCGACGATATAAAAAGTGAAGAGAGAACCTTAACTCGTACCTTCATAGCCATTGAACGATTCCCTCTTTAGCCGCGTCCACAAATTGCCTGCTTCGTGATGCAGTTTGCAGAAATATGAGATTGCTATATCTAAATCGCTCTACACCGGCCTGTGGTTTCGTCTTCTGGACATTAATTTCTAACAATTACATGAAGAAGAAGTAGGGACAATGACATAAATTTCAATTCTAGCCATCTATCTATCAAACTTAAGGTCACATCCTACGTATTAACTTTTTGTTATACGAAAGAGACGTCCTTTTAGAAGTGCCTATCAATTTAGACAGTTTCATGATTCTATACCTACATTTTAGTAGCAGGCTAGTTAATTTTCATTCTTCTCATCCTGTTGATATCCACATGTGTGGACACAAACAACAGCAAGTCCCAATAATATTGAACCCTTCGAACGAGAAAGTTACGCGACTGGTTGGCAGTAAAACGCGCGAATCGCCGTTCCCAAGGCGCAAAAAATCGCGTCATAACGGTTAAAGGCCGTTAAGGTCCTGATCCTGGTTTGTTCGAGGTGGCGATTTCGTCACGATTATTTTTCACTCACAGCCGGCTCTCGCAGAACAACAAATACTTTCGGGGCCAGAGAGTCCCACGGCGCGGCGCCGTGCTACCGGGTCCGCTATCAGGATGCATAATCGACTGGCATTCTCCGGGAACGACGGGAAAGGAACTTATGGCAACGTCTTGTAATGACATTAGTAAAGCGGGACGAGACCGTAGCTCATCGGTATGTGCCGGAGATTCCATAGATGAGCCGTTGATACGCTTTTATTGATGCAATGTTGCTTATCTTAGCATAGCGTGGGATTTGTTTTCGTCGATTGAGTTTGGAAGATCACTCGAAATTCATTTCTTTGTCAAAAGCAGTCTTCAAGTGTATTTAGTAGATATGTTTCATGATTAAATATATTACATTAAAAGAAGTATCTACATATATATTAAACATGCTGCGAAATCACCTTTTTCCTGTTTTTGATTAATTTTGTAGAATAAAGCGTTTTTTTGCGATGCCATATCTTTATTTTGATAAATGTAAAAATTGAACGTTTGGCTGAGTTTATCCTGTTTAGCATCTTGCATTAATTTACTTTCCTATTACGAGAGAACGATGTCAAGCGAGCTGTCCTCTTTCAGTAACAACTTTGTTAGAAAATGAACGTCGCAAAGCCGATAAGGTCTCACTTTGGCGCGTAATCGGCGGTAAGAATCGGTATGAGACATCGGTACACCGCTGTCGGGTTAACTTCTTATTCCAGTGTGGCAGCGTTCTTATCTCGTGACGCGCTCTTTTGATGCTTGCCTTTTCGGTCTTCATTTTTCTCTCGCGGATTATCACTCGCCTCACGCTCCAAGGTATGTGCTGTCAACGGTTGACGATAAGGGAACTGTAAACGGCCATCTTTAACCTGTTGCAATATCCTTATATGCATAGATAGTATCTACATACTAATTAGCATAAATAAACATCGTGTCGTGGAAAATAAGGCTGCGCTCGGCAAGTCAAAAGTGCTTCAATTTTACACCGATATTACGAGTAATTTTTGAATAATTCTATAATTATAGATGCCTTGTCATTGCGGAACGGGGTGGGGGGCCCGTCATCTTTCTCAATTTGTTTTTTCTTCTTTTCTTAGCGTGACGTCCGAAGGATATCCTCATGTTCAGGCATTCTGCGACACCCGTGTACACTCACGACGCGCGTTCCTGAATCAAAGCTACCCACGTTCGTCTTTGGCAAAAGGGAGATCAAAGGCATGCGCGGGTCCGTAATGCGGACGCGGGTTCGCCACCCGCGTGTAAGAAATAATAATAATTAAATGCGCTTAATTACCGGCGAGTTGCCGCGAAGGATTCGGACGGGCGATAACTCAGCGCCGGGCACTCGGGGCGGCGGGCAGAATGGCCGACGAGAAGCATTTGGTAGGATATTGCGCGTTGTGTTGCAAGCGTGCGCAGTTCATTAGGGTGGATCCTTTTTCGGCTGGCGAGGCAACGCGGCCCAACGGGTGAGCGCGAGGGGACGAAGGGGGGTAGCGCGCGCGAAAGAGGCAAAGATAGCTGCAGAAGCACGAAGCAGTTAATATTGTCTCCTGGGGGCATATTTTACGGCAGATACAATCTTCAGGATGCCTCGCTAAAAGCTACACGTGTTTATCAGCGTAAGCCTTGCCCCCTTCGCCCCCGTCCGCCGTTCCGCGGACCCCTCTTTCGTATATCTCGCCGCATCTTCCTTCTTCCGTCTCCACCTAACCGTAGGCCTCTTTCTCTTTAAAGCTCTACAGCTCCCGAGCCCTTCGACGCTGTAATTTCTTTCGGGATAATTTCTGCCGTCGTTTTCATTCGCCCCTGCCTTCGTCGTTTCCGGATTTATTTATCGAAAATCTCGCACGTTCTCTTCGTAACCCATGTGCCTCAAGAAAGAACGGCGTCCGTCATGGTGAGATATTTGTATATCGTTGAGTTTGATGTTTGAAAAATTTACACAAGAAAGGGAATTTAATTTTTCTTTCAAGAAAGTTTGTTAATAAATCCGCCGAATTCAGGAATATTACACAGGAATAAAAATATCACTTAAATAAAAAGGCAATAAAGTACGTGAGTATGATTTCTGTGTTTGCAACAGCGAGGTTTCGTTGCGCGCCTCTCTCGTCTTTCTCGCGTCGCGTTCGGTTCTTGTGCGCGTGGGACGGGTATGCAAGTGCATCTGGTATATAACGAAGGTCGCTCGTACACTAGCTTGTCTACCGGCTGATGATACCCCCGTCGAATGATGCGCACCTACCTGCTTCTCGTACGCCGAATACCATTCCCGATACCCCTCGGGCGTCGCAGCCCGAGATCAGGCCCCGGTAGCCGCGCGCTTCTAATATATTATTTTCTCTCGCTCTCTCGAGATACCTGCCCTCCCGGTCGGCGGTACTTATCGAATTTTGTAATATTAATTATTCCCAATTTTCTTATTTAATTCGTGGGCGAGCCGTGCCATTAGTGTAGTGAATGGTGCCCGAAGCTAAAAATTTCAACGGCTACAACATTCAAACTTGTTTTTATTGTTGTCCTTTAAATATAGCCCGTGGAAGTACAATTATTTGCATTATGGTCTCTCGTCTAATTATCTCGCAAAAGTGCACGTAAATATCGGACATCAAGGACAAAAATTAAGATTATAGTTGCACCCTGTCATTTATCAATGTCATATATGTATATTACTCTATTCTTCATCGTTCGATTTTATGTTAGATAGCGTTTATACTTGATTATAAGTCCTTAATTTAGTTAAATTTATTATTTGGACAAATAAGAAGATTTTCGAGATCTTAACCAGAGCAGAGCTGCAGGTTCGCATATATCTATATAATATGCAATAAATATCACATAGAAAGACACAGTTTTTCCCGAGCGTAAAAGACAAGCAGGTATGTCTCTTTGTCCCGATTACGAAAGAAGGCCGGTCTTGGCTATGATTTTCACATTTTTCGAGCGAGTAATAGATTCATAAGACAACCCTCCTTATGTAGTCCACTTTTCCTTCCGTTCGACCCGCTTGACATTATTTATGATCCCGATATAATCGAGAACTATATCGAATATACAGCGTAAATAGCGTATTTTCATTGCGCATATAATTCATAAGAGAAATCGCCACCTGCTTCGTGTACCGCACCGCGCCGTTATTGCGTTTAATAACTTTTACAGTGCGCACCCGACATTTCGCCGTCGCGAACGGCGCCTATAAAACAGTACGGTAATAGTAATATTAATCGATTATTGCGCTAAATGATAGTTCACGCACGGTGACGTTGAAAAGGAGGGATAATAATCACGCGCGCACGCGGCATAAAGAAAAATCAGTATTGTGCAGGTAACAATCATTCATGACACCGCGTTCTGGCGCCGTGTTCGCAGCCTGTTCGCTTGAGTGGCGAATCAATCATATCGTTATTGTGTTATCTTTCCGCGTGACGATTGCGCGCGCGCACGCGAGAGAGATACGGGACAGTGATCTCGATAGCGAAACGGAGGCAACAATTTCCGAACCGATCTTTTCATCACGTAGAATTATATACAATCGTGATGTGAACGAATACTCCTTTTTCAACGGTATCCGTCTGATAAATCGACAGTTTCCATTTTTTATTCACCTTATTACTAATTCAAGATGCGAATTCGAAAGTGGCTAAAAGCTTCAACATAAAAATAACCATTACGTTTTCTTAATTTGATCTCTCCGTCATTGAAGTACATGTTTGTGAGTGTTTTCGGGCATTCCGCAGAAATGCGTGCTAATGTGGTACAGGAAAATATCACAATGGCGACGAAATAAAATTGGAGATCGCACGCGATCAATGCCAAATGAACGAAGAAGCGGGCCAACGAAAGAGCGCTTATTTGCATATTCAACACCCAGTCGTGTTACGACAATAAAATGCCGCTAAACACGTGTTCCGCGGTACGATACGGCGTGTCCCCCGACGCCCCGGTACCATCGGAACGTTCTTTCGATACGGGTCGTGCTTCTTCGCGAACAGGTAACACACGCCACCGACCATAATCGCAAATTACCCGGGTACGCTGAGCATGTGTACGCACTCGCGATTACACGTTTCTTCGTTTACTCGATACGGAAGTGTCGCAAATTGACTCACTCGAAAGGTCTCGCGTGAAAGTCCTATATAGTTTGACAGCGAAATGACGAATAGATATACGCGAAAGTTCCTATTTACATACGTGGCGAGCGACACGCTCGCAGTACCTTTTACCGCAATCCCTCGATCCGCGATCATGAGTTCGTTCATTTCTATTAGACTTATTAACACGTTGACTATCATAATAGTCATCCGTCTTCCGCCTGATTTTCAGTTGACGCTCTGGTAATCGTTGGTAATCGGTGTTATATTAAAAAAATTTTTAAACACTTATGAAAAGATAAATGCTATTTAATATACAAATTTGAATGACATAAATGGCTAGATAACAATAAAATACAATTCAATACACTACCTATAAGAATATATTCTTATTTAATCATATTACACAATAATTTAATCATGGTATGCTTATAATAATAATAAAAATTCTACTCGCTGAGAAAATAACGTGTTAATAACTATATAACTAATGCTCACTAATACTTTTCCTGCAATTAACGCCTTATATGTACATGTATAAAGCTGAATTAATGCTTCGAATATTGACTTAAAGATGACTAACGACCAACGGTTCATTATCGTTCCTCGATAAGCCGCACAAAGGACGCGAATCGTGCCGTACCGCTGGCAAGGCCCGCGAGCAATTCGCGCCAGCGAGCTATGCTCGCGCTTGCCGAGCAGCGTGCGTGGGCGCGAGCGATTGTCTGGCGTGTCTCCTTTTTGCGCCTAGATCGCTCGCGGCAAAAATGAAAATAGCTCGGCTATGTGCGCTCGCGGCTAAGCCTTACCTCGCGGGCCGCGTACGTTACCTACGTGGGCCCGGCCGCGCGCGAAAGGGCGGACAGCCGCGTGTACAAAGGTGTCTGTATGCGTGCGCGCGTGTGCACGTCAAACCGCGTCGCTTAATTCTACTACCGATTTACGTACCGCCGCCGTATCACACGACGCGCGCATACATATGCACGCACGAGACGGCTTTATGCGTCGCCAGTTTTGTTCCGTGCGTCAAATGTCATGCAGACACCGGCCGCTCAATGCGCTTGGAGGTGTCGTAATTTCAATTAAAATCAGATCGAAGCGTGAAAAAACCTTTTTAGCGCGAGATCGATAAGCATCGATCGGTTCTATCAGCTGTCAGTCTGAACAGGTGGTTATGAGGTCATTTCAATTTTCAATAAAGCTACTGTTTTTCCTTTACGTCTATCTCTCGCTGCGATCTTGCGAGAAAATATGACTTTGTACGAGGTGCACGAGTTATAAATGTTCTTATTGATAAAAATGCACCTGCTATCTTGGTATATTTGTTTTTCAAGAAATATTAATTTAGCCACGGATATATTGCCAAGTTTTTCTCGAACGATCGAGGTATCGCGAACTCTCGAGACGGCGAATGATAGATTTTGCCGCACCCTGCTGTACATGTCGAGATTATGTATATTGTCACGCTGATTGGCGTCGCGTAGTTATGTCGAGTTTATACGTCTCTCGCATAATAGACACGACACGACCGATGTCAAAGAGAGTCGATAGTCGACTCCCCTCGCAGCGGAACGCTGCCGTGTGCCACGCGTGGCACGGATTCAACGGGAAACCGGGCCCCGGGCACCACTAGTATTTTGAAACCGGTCCCCGCGAGAGGTCCGGAATGACACCTACGCCTTTACGCGCGGCTGGCGAAATCGATCGAGGCGCGACGAATTTCGCTGACATACCGACTTCCAATCGGCACGAGCGGCGAATTTCTCAATAGGCGTGCAATAATTTAGCTGCGCCTGATAAGAAGCGAATAAAAATCTATGAGAGGTAGAAATCACTCAATTTTTATTCAAAAACTAAATTAGATGTTTCGTTGCAAATTTAAGATTACTTGATCATCTATATCGAAACAATTCGATTAAAATACATATAGCTTCTAGCGCAGAATTATCAGACATTAAACAGGATCGGATTAAATTGCGAGACATCAGTTCTCGCGACTCCGGTTTATAACGCTGCATCAATTTCAAAGGAGATTCACCTTGGTGTCGAGAGACGAGACGCGATTTTCAATATATATAACTTTTGTTCGAAAGCTTAATTACTTTGTCACGTATCCGAGCACGTATAAGTGTCTTATCTCGCGATCATGGGGCCGAGACCAAAGGATGAAGTGTGGAAGACCGCGTTTCGTGGGAATCGATTCAACGGCGATACGATCGCCGTCGTCGTTAATTCCCATCAGGCATCGCGAGTGTGATACTAATCCGGCAGTCGGCCCGGTCCCGAGGCGAGGAGAAGGACACGGTCCGTGCCGTGCCGTGCCGGTTTCATGCGCGTTTTCTTATTTCGAATGGGGCGCAAAAACGTTTTAATCTGACGCAAGAATGGGTGCCGTGACGGCTCCTTCGTTAGGTTGCACCCACGAAGAGGAACGTAACTGATACTCGCCCGCATATGATCGGATAAATCCTCGACTCGATGTCGACTCCTCGTCATCTCGCCATTTCTCCGTGTCTGTAACTGATCTCTCGCTGTCGTCACTGATCTCGTATCGGGCCAAAAAGAAAAAAAAATGTAATAAATCGAAAAAGACGCCGAAGCCTTAACTTTCTAAGAAATTATTCGTTCTTTTTGAAAGAACGCTGATGTCTGTTAAGATACAAACTGCACATATTAATATTTAGAAACTAACACAAGTACATAATGTATTCGAAATGTTCCAGTTTTTAGGCTTACAAGTTAAAAATTGCATAATGATATTAACTGACTTACTTATTCCATCTTAGAACAGAGAGACTGTAATTCTTTGGGCGCTTCCAGAGCTTGTAAGGATAAAACGCTTTACGCGCCTTTCGCGTATTATCATAAGAATCACGCGTTTATGCGATCTCGCGCATTATCGTAAAAGATACGCGTGGGAAGGCATAAAGAATAGCGATAAGGCTTCGCCTCGGCTTCGCACGATTCAATTGAATTGCGGTAGCTGCTGCTACATAGGGGCCATTGTGCGCCCTCATAATATATGCGATTCAAATGAAATTGTAACGAATGTAGTAAGTTGGAGGAAGCAAACAGCGCTGATTTTTTTTCTATATTCAGACGCCGCGCGATAGCTGCTTTCTCTCGTTTTCTTTCCATTCCTCTTCTTCGAGTTTGTGGCAGTTATAAAGTATTGTACCATTTACAAGCACGCGGACGGACAGACGGCTTCCCTTTATCCTATTCAACTCGCATTATCTCTAGATTGGAATTCACGAATTTTAGGGGAGATCCTCCTTTCTGGTATCAGAGAGAAGTTCAAGACGTCCTCTGAATGGTCGAGTCAGCTGTCCGCTATGGTATTTTTGACGTCGCCGTCTGTTGGACCGAGCAACGTCTCTCGGTCGAACGCTACGGCCAGGGATTGCAGCTTTTCATCTCCGCCTTAAACGGGATAATTAACCGTCTCTGCTCGCTTAACGGTAAAGCACGATATTTCAGGTTGAGCGCGGCGGCGGCGGTACCGGGCACCGGTCATATATTGTATCCGAAGGCAGAGTGCAACCTCTCGCGCGCGCGTAAGCCGCCCCTACGGCTCTGCCCGCGCATTACGCACCTTGTAATTTCGTCCAATTAAAAGCGGTTGATAGTGATAGTCGAGAAGATGCGGCGCTCAACCCTAGAGAGACTGCGGGCGCATTTCTATTAGCGCACCCACAGAAAAGACTTCTAGATACACAATGCTATTACTCTTTAATCTATCATAAAATAGGATCAAAATAGGGCCAATCATATTTAGTATTGAAAGAAGAATATTTTAATCTTAAATAGAGGAATTCTTAAATCTAGAATAAAATAATCTTGATGATATCCCTCTAATTTTCTCAGAAAGATTTAGATAGCAATTTCTAATAATCTCATAATATTCTTGATTCAACTATAGACGGATCTAAAGGAAATCTTATTCTACTCTTGCGGAAAAAAATTTGTACACTGAGAAAAAATGTTCTGGATTTTAGTAAATATTAGTTTGCGTACAACTGTGACTTTATTTATTAAAATGAAGAAAATTTTCCTTTTTATTATTAGTATATTTTTTTCTTAGTGTAGATTGTCAGGAATCTTATGTTATTCTTCCAAGATCCTTTTTGCGATAAAATAATTAAAGTAAAGGTTTTTGAAATACAGATATTATGAGCGAAAACACAGATATTATTTGGTAAACTTTTATTCATAATAAATCAGATCCACCAGGCAATAATTAGATCCACCACAGGCTGCACGAACACGTTACTCGCGTATGGCTGAGAGAACGAGACGTCTGTCGTAGCATAGATATTAATTAAGGTAAAGAAAAACGTAAGACGAAAAAGGTTGTTGTACAATAGTCTTTCATGACTTACGTTTTACTCTGCCTTACTTTATATCCACGACTATGACGTTGATGTAAACACACGCTTCGTTCTCGGTCAGTAGCGTATCACGTTATTGGCGTTAACGAAAGACGGTAGCACACATCGGTTTCGCGCTAAATATTATGGCGCTAACACGGCTAACATCGCGTGAAGATTTAGTCTAAACACAAGAATATATAAGCTTAAATTTATATATATTACTCTTGTTTCAAAAGATATTAAGTCAATCTTATTTTATTCGACAGAGGAGAATTAAGAATTATTAATTTGATCTTAATATTGTTTTATTTTTATACTGCTTCAGGTTGTGATGACATTAAACATGTCAAGAATATTTTTTGTCTCGTTATTAGAAATCCTTTCTGAGAGTGCATGGTATAATAGTAATTAAGTGTAATAAATAGAACATGAAAACCATTACGATCAATCAACTCGTTGCTTCAAGGTAACGTGGCAGAAATTGATAACAGAGCCATATCTGTAACACTTACTACTCGAAAACTTTAGCAAACGTTTTTTAAGGTGGTGTATATTTGTAGTCGTTGAATCTTTCGTCTTTGACACTTATTCGAGTATGAGCGTTCTCCCAATGCGGGTAAAATGGATCGCAAGGCATCATTGTTTTCCGTTTATCTACAGTGGTTCTTATATATATATATCCAATATAAATAGGCCAAAAAGGTGGAATATATTTTGTAGTTATAGTAATCCAAGGTTGAGTTGTTTCGTTTTTCTTCTTGAACTGGATAAAGAAATCCTCTATTCCCCCTGCATTGCTCCAATCATTGTTCCAATACCGTATATTATGCTTTATACTATATATTTACTTACTTTAATGATATAAACACATATTCAGAAGATTAATTAAAAGGATTAAAAGGATAACATATTAAACCATAACATTTAAAGTTTATGTTTGGAGCATTGGTTGAAGTTGTGTCGTTTCCTTTCTTAAACTGGATAAAGTAATCCTCAATTCCCCCTGCATTGCCCCAATCATTGTTCCAATACCTCGGATAATTATATAAATAGTTAAAATTAGAATTTGGGGACGGTCTGTCATTTGTGTCATATGGCGCACCGGCAATCTCATTGGTTGCCGATAATTCCTCGTTACTTCTGTATGGATTTTGCATATAGGTAACGAAGGGTGGTTGAAATTGTACAGAAGTAGGTGTTGCCGCCGTATCGGCATATTGGTAAGCTTTCGGTGTCATTTCAGAGTAAAAAGGAATTTGTAATGTCTCGTGCTGGCTTGGCTCTGCCGTGCTGATCATGTTCATATTTGTGATTTCCTGTAACATACATAATGCGTTTTATTAAAATTTGTAAAAAAATGTTTCGTTCTTTTTCTCTTTCTAAAAATATCATATAAGATATTTTGTATCATAGACCATACGAATATTTATATATTTTACATTGCAGAAATAGTATATTGTGCACCAAAGGGCGAAAGAAGCGTTTTTCAAACGAGTGTGAAGTTTGGCAAATCACATGAGTCTGAAAAAGCTTTTGACCCGAGGTGCACACGATATTTTTCACAACACCTTTTTATGGAAATATTCGACTTTTGAATGCCTGTAGAGTGTATGCGTTTAATATTCCATTCGTACAGTTTGTACGCGCGTGTAGTTAAATAGAAAGAGAAAAAGAGAGTGATGCGGGGTCCAGGGGCGAAGCCCTTGGTGGGGGGTGTGGGGGGGGGGGGGCAAAGCCCCCCACATAACACAAAACTAAAATAATAATAAAATTTTAAAAAGAAATATAAATAATTTTCGAATAAGATACAAACCGTTTTCGGTCTAAGCTTAGATCTTAGGCAACTCAATATTAATTTCCGTGTATATGTATTATTATAAAATACATGTACATATATATTCCAACTTATTACTGCACGCCGATCACAGTCGGATATAAATAATTTTAATTATTGCAGTAAATCTGATTGATTTGGGATTTTATTTAGGGATATTATGTAAATAGGTTTAATTAGTTATCTCATTAGTGATATTATTAAGAAAAAACAATTTCAAATCAGTAGTGTTTTAATACAAGTAATTTTTGAAATAGTAATTATTTTTTTATTTATTGAAATTAATATAATTTTTACAAAGAAAAAGTCTTATTAGTTAGTGAATTTAATATTTACATTTTTCAAATTGGAAGATCGGATTATTTTCTCGATTTTATATTGCCCGTTACTTTACTTTTTGCCCGCTATACGGAGCAGAAAGTACCAACTTTCCTCCCTAGGTAGGAAAGTAACAACCTTTCTCCCTGTTCAGCGGGCGGAAAGTAATAACTTTCCTCCCTGGCGTGAAATTGGCCACTTTCGCCCCTCTCTACAGACATGGAAAGTCGGACTTTCCGTGGAGGTGTTGTGAAAAGAATATTTTTTAAACTTTATGAAACACATTCATAATGTTCGAAAAATGTTCCATTTTCAATATTAAAGTTGTACACATAGTGCATTTCATTAATCAGATTTAAATTGAGAAATTTAATTAAATTTTTAGATTTTAATTGAAAAATATTTGCGCAAGAAATCCATATCGTCTCGGTCGTAATAATCAATTAAATTTCTATAGATCGGACAAAAATAAAAATTTTTAAAGCACATAAAACTTTACTACTTTACTACTTTACTACACATAAAAATTTACTACTATAATCGTTATCGTTCGATTTCCACAAACTCGAAGATATTGCGCGAATCTCGTAAAAAGTCTATATTAAAATAAATCGTCGCAACATACCTTGTCTTGGGCGACGTATGAAGGTTGCGTATGACGATTTGTATAAAACTGGTGAATCATACTTTGCATTGTGTTGGGTATGTAGTATGTACGTCCAGGGTGCATATATTCCGTATAAAAACCGAATGAACGTGGATTTGTTACATAGTCATTGATCTGACGGTTTTCCACCCGCTTATCTGTAATTTGAACAGTTTACATTGAAGCGTATTAATATCGGTACAATGATTTATGTTCCTGTCTTATTGGAACTCGTATAAGCTAAAGTTACACGACTTTTAAGATAAGCGGTGCATTAGGTTATTATTTGAAGATGTTAAATTTTAATCTTGTTCTATGAAATATTTACCAGTAGTATCAGTAGGCTCATGTTCTGGAAGTAACGAGTCGATGGTTGTAGGATGCTTGGCGTCAGTTAAGGGCGACTTCGCGGCCACATCATTGTTATGTGCAACGACCTCAGATTTACTCGATTTAGTGCTTGCAGGATCCGATCTTTTTTTTCGGTTGTGTACCATCTGGAGAAATATCATTCTTATGAAATATTCAGTAACTTACATGATCAATTCCTGTACAAAAACACGACAAATATTAGCGTTTGTGTTATATAATTAACTCCAAGAAAAGCTGTTTGTCAATAATACAGTGACGCACATATTTGTCGCATAAGCAAATTGCTAGGTGTTACATACAGGTGTTTTTAATTAAATATTACACTTAAAAATATCAAATTAAATAAAATTTGAACTTTCAATGAAATGATAGTAATATAAATAAAATATTGCGAATTTTAAGTTAATGAAACATTATACTTATACCATTTTCTCAGATCAAGTAATAGGATAATGAGCATTTACCAAAGATTGCAGAGGATGGCCGACATATCCATACACCGAGGGCCGTACATATCCATGACCGCCTATTCTTGCGAAATGCACATGGTGTGGCCTCGGTAAATAATGGTGGTACGGTGGACGATGTGGATAGCTTAACACATGCGAACGAGGATCGGCTTGGTTCGATTCATAGGGATACACCGTCTGAACTCCCGAAAGATATCGCGTCGATTCCTGTTTCGGTAATTGTTCCGCACGATATTGTTCAGTCGGAGATCGTATCCAGTGCTGCGAAACAGACTGATGTTGCAAATAGCGTGGATTGCTATCGTATTGATGTTCATAGCCGGGTTGAACGAGGACGTTGGCAAGTGCGATACTTGCAGCTAACAAGATTGTCACTGCTAAGAACTGAAAAAGAATGATTAAGGAAATTTTATGCAGATTGTTCTTGAATAGATATTCGATATGGCAGAAATTTGTTCCCTAAATTATTTATTTATGTAACAATTTAAAATTATTGGGAGAGAGATTACATATTTATGGATTTATTATGGAATATTATTTTATTAGTATAAAAATCGAATTAGAGGAAAAGTAAAATGCAGAAAAGAAATAAACGTTTTATTACGTATTGATTTTTACAAAATTTCTGTCTAACGGTGATGACATATAACTTTATTATTAAAAAATTCTAATTCCAGAAGTTAAAAACTTATAAAAATATTAAATAAATGCAAAACATGTCAGAAAAGTTTACTCACTAATCCTCGGTGCGAAAACATCGTGTTGCTCTTACAGTTTCACTTGGTAAGACTAACCGCGATTCCTCAGTGTCACTAACTTAAATAACCTGAAGAATCGCTGACGTTATGTTGAATTTTGCGCATTCCATAATTTCGTCAGTTTGCACATTGTGAAATCGTTTCGAGGCAAAAATACCGACGTCATTAAATTTATAAAATCGTTGCTGCAAATTGCTGATTGACTAAAAAACTGGCATAAATTTTTTTAAAATTTTATTCAGTTTATAATTCAAGAATTTTCCAATCTTATAAAATAAATAATTTGCTAAATATGTATTTATATTAATTGGCAGTATGTGAAGTGATAATGTGCCATGTATATATTTTGACAGACAATTAGGTTTCCTCGTTGACTTAATTAATGCTTAATTGTAGTGAAATTAATTCACCTGTTACGTGCGTATTCTTGTAGTCGTTATTACGGTAAGCATTATGGAACGACTGGCCAACAATTCGTACTCTTTAAATCTGAATTACTGAATAGTCACTGATTCACAGTACTATTCACTGATTCAGATTTAGAGAGTAACTTCCGTTTAATCAATGCGCTTTTCCCTAAATTTCGGATGAATCAATTACATGTAACGGCAATATCAGACTGCAACGCAAGATGATACAAACAAAGGGGCCTACTGCATCCTAAATTTGTCATGCAGTAAAATTCTTACTACGTTATTGACAACCAACTTGAAAGAGGACGCAGCGGAACTCAAAGATCTCTGTTTTAGAACTGATCGTACAAAAGACCGAATTTATTTCGCGATAACGTTCATTCAGATGTAAACCTGCTTTCAAGTCAACGAACGTCTATCATAGATTTTTTTCTCATCAACCTGCTGTTTTTAAGGATGTAAGTAGCTAGAAATATGGATTTCTTTATAACATGAAAGTCAATCCAATATTTATAATCCAGTCTTGAGGACTCGAGACCATCAGTTCTACATTTTTGCACCGATATGAAAAAATTATCGTAATTTCGACGATGCAATATTCACTGTAATGGAGGCTTTTTGAGAATCGACGATGACCCGCAGGATGATTCGTCTTCCTTATCTGCATGGGCTGGATCTGTGCCGCGTGCGGCCAATAAAAAAAATGAGCCGTTAAACGAGATCACGACGGTGTATATGGAATTTAAACGATCTCATAAATTATTATAAATAGGGATTGCGAGAGTGATTCCTAGTCCGACAACAAGCTACGAAAATTATCCGCCCGATGCATGTAAGACCGCGCACCTGCTCTCTCTCCTTGCACGCACCGTCTCGCCGTCGCGCGCGATAAGGGGAATCCAATTTAAACGACACTCTCGTAATTTTATATGGAGCGAACAAGCAATAAAATTCATTTTCGCAGAAGCACGGCCGAACGGCCGCACGCGCCCTATAGTTAGCCAGATGAAATCATCAAATTCGAAAGTTATATGATAATTTTAATCGCAGACAGGTTCATTGACGTTCCCGGCAGTAATAATAATAATAATAATAATAATGTAGCGAATAATAAGATAATGACGTGCAGCGGTGCCGTATCGGGGAATAATGTTCACGTACGTCAGTACTCCACATATGACCTATCATCGCAAAGATCTATCGAGTGCCAGCCACGTATTTTCGTCCCAAATTATTTCTACATGTAAAACAAACATGTATATACGTTGTCATATTTTATTAGAGAGGAGAAATCAATGTACTGGCATGGACTCAAGCGTTTAAATTTTATAATACAGACGTAAATGAATTGCGCCGTAAGAATAACCGGACTGCGCTCGTGCATATAAATATCCGAATTTATGTGCACGCCGTTAAAAGCGTTATGTAGACAAGTGTATATTTGCGCTGCACGGCATAGTAAATCGTCAAACAATAGATTTGTCCTGGGTGCAATTAACATTTCTGCTAAGTTTCGTATCTCGCGAAGCGGGAAGGGGCTCAAAGCGAGCTCGTGCTCACGCTCATTAATAACGCGATTATTAGGCGCGGCGCCAATTTACGCTATTCAGATTTTAACCCAATTGGCATCGGACAATCGGCCGCGCCACGAGCCATTTTACCTTCCTATGAGATTTATCTTCTTTCTTGCGATGCACCGCGTGGCGATGCCACCTCAATAATTCTCCCTCTCTGTTTTCGTTTGCGTAGCTCGTGCTCGTCGAATAAATTTTTACCCGTCACCGACAGCCTCGGCGTGCTACGCCTACGCGTGCATCGAGATACGAGAATAATACGCCCGGAAAATAATACTCGCACTTCGAGGACATATAGAAGAGACTTGCGCCGAAAATGTCTCTTTTGCAAAATAATTCGATTGCTATTCGAGCATCACTGATTTCTTTCTCGTATTATTTTTATTTTTATTTTACATCAAATGTCTCTCCAATAACTTTTGAAAGCTTTCGATTTAAACATGTATTGACTTAAATATATCGTTATTCGTAGTTTTGTTAATAGAATTATCTTTTCTATCCATTAATCGTGCGATACCTTCTATGTTTCCAGGTGGGAGCTAGGGGCACAGGCGAAAGCAGCATTCCGGAAAAGAGCTCGCTTGCTCGCGCACAGCACGTTCGCGTGGGTGGAAGGTCGAAACAGGATTCACGGATCAATGTGTTTTTGTCGACGGAGGCGAAAGGCAGGACGTGTAAGAACTTTTGACATAAATCGCTCTTGGGAACTTTCATTGAACGTAATTGGATCGCGGCCAAATGCTGGCCGGCTTGTCATCGATGGGCAAAAGGTCGTCAGAAATCGAGAGCGGCGCGGCGCGATTCTTACGCCGCGGGCGAGCACCGATCGCGCGGCTGATGGCAGGACGTCTCGCGAGGAAAGAAAATCGGGACGAGCGATTTGCCGGAGAACAGAAGAGAAAGGATATCGATATAGTCGCGGAAGCGGGCAGCGTCCGCTCGAGATCGATATCGAGAGCCTCGCGAATTAAATCGCGATGTGTGCCGGCGCGCTTCCGGTTACCGAAGATTCTATCGCGAAGTTGCGATCGCCAGCAGCTATCCTCTCGCTATCCTATCGATACAACGCGTATCTCCTTTTTTCCTCGCGCGTGATTTCTAATAAGATTAAAGAGCCGGTTGTGCCGGCGCGGCGCGCGCAAGCCGGCACTGTAACAAATAGATCGTAGCGTTTGCAATAATAACGATCGCAACTAGGCCGCGGCCTAGGCGTGTAAAGCTAAGCCGTTTTGAAATACCGAACAGCCGGATAATTGCAGCGACAGGTGGCGTTGGATTGAGATCAGAATTTTTATTAATGAAATTTGCAAGCGCGGATGCTTAATGCCCGGCTCGGGTAACTCACATTGGCGTATTATCGAGCGGATAATCATCACCGATTTTGTCTGCGGCCTCTTTCTTATTCTTCATAATATATGTAAGAAAAGAAAGCTTTTCTACTCTCTTGAACGATATATTTTTCTAAAATTTATTTAATTCCCTCTCTCTCTCTTTCTCTTTTCATTATATGCGACTTATCCTTTCAGTCTTTCTGCATTCGTATTAAGTCTAATCTCCGATTATATATAGATTAACGTCAGTATCGATTAATAAGCACACCAGCAGAGATGTATTAAGGCTGTAAAAATCGCGGCGCGGTCCTTTTTCTGCGGATCACGTTGTAGTGGAGGCAAATTAGGTTTTTATCTCGGAACCGGTTAAAACTACTCGGATTTGAACGTTTTTTTTTTTAAATGTAGGTAATTAAAAACACTACAATGTTTATGGGTTAAAAATTGACGCTAATTGTTTATTTAATAAATTTATAAAATAAAGTTAATAAATAAATAAAAGCGTCAATTTTTAACCCATAAACATTGTAGTGTTTTTAATTACCTACATTTAAAAAAAA
This sequence comes from Temnothorax nylanderi, assembly GCF_030848795.1. Classification (NCBI taxonomy): domain Eukaryota; kingdom Metazoa; phylum Arthropoda; class Insecta; order Hymenoptera; family Formicidae; genus Temnothorax; species Temnothorax nylanderi. The sequence continues at coordinate 654,648 of NW_027249064.1, read as the reverse complement.
AACGTTCAAATCCGAGTAGTTTTAACCGGTTCCGAGATAACGCACTTTTTTGGTCTAATTTGCCTCCACTATTGACACTTTGTTTCCAGTTGCCGTTATCATAAATTTAATTACGATTAAATCGACTCCCGCAACTCGGCAGGGTATGTGTTTCCAGTCACATCGTCCGTCTAATAAATCGACCGATCAAGCTACGAACCGTACGCAACGCGCCTCGCATTACCGCGAACTCAACGTTCGCGATTTACATACAATCGCACGACTTGACGCAGCGTTTCGCGCGTTTTCGACGCTCTCTTCTTAGACGCTGCGTTTGTATCACTGTTCGATTTCCTGAAGCCGGTGACGTTTATTACATTGACTTTACGCACGATTCAGCGACTAAACTTTTTCATCACGAATTCTCTACGGAAATGCCTGAATTATTCGTGTAAAAACATTCGAAAATTGCACGTTTACAAATAAGAAAGAAATATGATTTTATATTATTTTTTAGAGACAAGTTTTCTGTTTTATTTGAACATAATCATAAATTTTCAAAGAAAAAAAAAGGAAAATTAATGAAAATGTAAATTAATTAATATGATGTAAATAGATAGGCTTTGATCGAAATAAAAAATATATAAAAAATAAAACGAAAACACCTTCGACCGCGTTCGAAGGTCTGTCGATAGTTAGTATAGATGGCTATCGGAATTATGGCTCCAAATTGAGCGTTATATGCACATTATAATATATCGACCGGGGTATACTTTTTTTCAGGATCAGGCCGACGAATCATCCGCGTTAGTGATGCGCCCTGGCGAAGTTCACGTTCAGAGGACCGTTACGCGAAGAAACAGCTATAAATCTGCTGGATCGACACTGATTGCGCCCATAAATCGATCGACTTATTAAATCAATTAAATCGATTTATTAATTTTGACGCAGAAATCGCGGGACCGGTCGCCATCTCGCCAAGGTGATTGATTTATCGGCCTTAATCAATTTCCATGCCGAAAGTTTCGCATGAATAAGTAATTCCTCTCCCTGCGTGGTCCTCGGCTATTAGCAAGTCGTCCGAATATTACGGATATTATCCGGACGACTTTCGGCGTCGTGACGCAGCGCGCTCCATTTTTCAAAATGACCAGAATTTCTCGAGAGGAGAAAGGATCGTTAGGTCAACCCTTACGGAAGAGACACGGTTTCGTAATGAGGTACCGCGAAAGCTGATATAAAAGATAAATGATAAATGAGACAAATTTAAAAAGCTGTTTAAAGATCCGCTGCGCAAAGAGACGTAGCGCTCTCAAGCAATATCCGGAAAATAAAATAATGCATCGATGCTATGTCTGCAGATCATTCAGTACACGTGTTATTAATCATTTACGCACAGTTTTTTTTACAAACATCCCATTTCCTAGTTTGATGGATTCTAATGTTAGATAGGTGGTTTAGAGCCATTACGTATCCTTCTCGATTTTATCTGTCCGTGACTCCCGGTCGTTGTTTAGACACGTTATACTTATACAGCGATCTTAGTCACGATGATCTGTTATCGTCGCGAGATAACAACATTGTGTAATACACAGCGGTACCGATCGCTCCTGTCGGTCGCTACTGGAAGGTCGGCAATACGTGTCGATGACTATCTGAATGACACTCGACTGTCTTCGAGTGCTCCAATTTGTTTACAGACGCGCGCGAGTATTACCTTGATAGACCTCCTGTCGAGATCGACCATTTTAAGTAGCATTCAGAACTCTTAAATCGCGTTGAAATTATGGTGAGAATAGAGATCCGTGTCTGATGTCTTTCCTGAAAGCTTTGTGGAGTTTAAATTAGATTTTAAGAGATTAACATCTAGTTTTTTTTTTCTTTTGACTAGCTAATGATACTTTCGTGAAATGTGATCGATTACATATTGACTCATCAGAAAGATTAATATTGTAACAATATTATCGAACGATTATAGGTATTATTAGTATAATTATATGAGACGCTCGGTGAATACGAACCCGTGATTAAAAATGAGCCGTGACGATGTTTTTACAAGCACTTTTTATCGAGGATTCTCTCCGATATGGAAGATTGTGAGCTATGAACATCGATGCCTTTTGAATTAACGATCGCTGTGAACGCACCTTTAATTGTCGGACCCTGCCAACTCCGCGGGATGCCATGCCTCGAGTCAAGCATTCCTGACACCCTGAAGTGACTGTCGGAACCAGAAATGGAAGGAGAAAGAAGGAGAAGCAGAAAGAGACTAAGAGTTAAACCAAGAGACCGAGAAAATATCTAGAGTTCCGTGGCAATAAAAAGACACTCTCGTCATCTTCGCTCATTATTTGCGTCCGACGATTATCCAGAATCAACAATCACGTAATAACGCCTTCGTCGGAGTCTTTAGCCTCGCCAATTAGTGTCCTCACTTAGTGCTAAAATAAGTGCCTCACGGCGATTCAGTAATCTAATAGTTTTTATCTAGAGCACTACGTGTGATTTCTGTTTTATTTATCTTGTTTATTACAGAGAAAGAGAGAGGAGGAGGAGAAAGTATTGTACTAGTAAATTAGCGTGATTTCGCTGCGTATTAAAAATATTTTTCGTGACGAGGATGGATTTCACACGAGAATGCAATGCGGAAATTTCAGGAGGGATCTCCGTCCCGATCTCCCCACTTTACGCCGCTTTGGTCACCGTGCTCGTTGACTCTCTTAGTAACCCCATAATGCACCGGCATTGCGACGCCGAAATGGCATTAAGAAATAACGGCGCCTCAGTCTCCTCGTAAATACCACACGCGACCGTTCAAGAGTGTGCCTAGCGCCTTCTTGAAATACTTAGTCTTCGACGCCACACATAGAACTCCAACTGATCACCTGATCTTTTACCAAAAGAATTCTCTAAGTTTGTATAAAATTTTGTACTACTTTTGGAAAGTGAGAGTCATCTTTGGAATTTATTTTGAAATATCCGCAGTCAAGAATTAGATTTTAATATAATATGTAATTGAAATAGTCTTGAGTATTTATCTCAGGAGTTTCAACACAGACATGAGATTCTCTTTAGAAATTCTTTTTGTGTAAAAAGGGTACTATGTTAACTGCACAAGAACAGTCGTGGATAATATAATAGCAGATTGTTACCGCTGTAGTCCCGTACGTTGTCGTAAATACGCGTGTAGTAAAGCATGAAAGCTAATCCGCGCAGTTTTCCAGCGGCGTCGATTAGCCGTTAGTCAGGGAAGAATTACGGGAGGGAGAGACGGAAGAAATCGCGCGAACAGTATCAACGACGTGCGAGTACGCGCCAAAAGTCGTCTACGACGGCGTCTCGGGCGTATACTGTTGGTCGGCGGTCGAGGAAATAAGAGTGCATCTGCCGCAATCCCTGACGGAAATAGTAGCCAGACTACAGACGGAGTCTCGTTGCACGATATTTTAAGTGATATCAAGTTATTAATACCACGCGGTAGGTATCCCGCGCCTAAATATACATTTTTGGCGCGAGCCCAAGTCATCCCCGGCTGGTTTTAATCGCGGGGGGATAATGTTTTACTCGATAATTGGAAACTGTTGGTTTCTCGCGTGGTCTCTCCCTCGGTACATCGGTACTTGATAACTTTTAATTGGGTCTTATCGATGTTTACAATACGTCTCACATCTGCTATACTGTATGCCGTCTCGATATTCCTCGGAGAAAATAGCGAAGTATCCAGATACTTTAACGAATCCTTAAAGTTTGATCGTTCCTTCAGCATTCTTTCATGGTCTTTTTTATTCTTTTTTCGTCTTGCGTCAGGCAAGACATCACTCCTCTGATTTGATAATATTTCGTATTGTTATTATATAGTTCCAAAAAAAGAAGGAAATTATCTACATTTTTTAAATATTATATTTATACATATACATCATACTTTACACAGTTGCTTTACGCAATTATTAAGCGATCGATATTTATTGGAATGATCAATCTTTCGCGATTAAATGAGAGATGACCGCGACGGTTACGTCCCGCGGGAAGGAGGAGGTCAATGGTCTATCAAAAGACGGTCGAAGAACCCTCTCGCGACAGCTTTAATGGTGGGAGGGTTGGTAGTTAGTAGCTGAAGAAGCATCTGTTAGCGCCAAGCATTTACATGTAAATCAAGCACCACTAAGAGAAATAAACAATTGGAAACAAGCGTGCGAGACGAGCCTGACGTACGGGAAGATGCGCAAGCAAGTTTCTGCTTGAAGAAAAAAAAAGGACGAGACGAGGAAGATCCGACGTCGAGTACGAGAAGGGTGCGTATATGAATTAAAATCGTTGCTCGCAGCACCATTGTCACTCGATCTGTCCGATCTCATCCGTGAAAGTCACTGTAATATTATCTAAGATTCCGCGCTCCACTTTGTGAAAAGCAAAGCCTCCTGCATTCAGTGCCCGGACATGGGCACTTTCCGAGTAACGTTATAAATGTATTATTATACACGCATCAATGTTGGTGAAGTTGAATGGCTTCCAATTCGGCTCTTGGATCCTTTTCAACATGACATTATATATTATGAAACTTATTACAAAGATACGTGAAAGAATCTCCACCTCAGAATTTGGAAATATTCTTCTTTTTTTACGTAAGATTTACGTTTAAAGCTTCTCCTTAGCATTTTAATAGTCCGCACTTTTTTATTAGACTTCAATAAATCAGTAATCGAAATATCCACATTTTATTGCGCCAAAAACAATCTCGGTAGCTTAATAATCGCGTCACGTAGGAAATAGCGGTCAAGGAAAAAGATTAAACGCCCGCCCGAAATCGGACTATAATTACCCGAAGAGTAAGGTCACCGCATTACATCGCCTCTCTACGCTGCGCATACGTATATTGAGGTTCGGTGAACCCACACGCTATCAATCTTGAGACGTAATCGTCGACGTTTCATTAGAGCGGCACAATGTAGGCGCGCGAACAATTTCCGTTCGCGTTCCTCTCGGACGTACAAATATCTCTGTAACGGAGCGGCGGACGTTAATTCGCATCTTCCTAATTTCGAGTTCTCATTATTTATTCTCCCCGCGTTTCCAAATAAAGCGCAGCATGCCGTCTGCGTCTCTCTCGTATGGTTCGGCGGTAATTTCGTATTTTCTCTCATTAAATCGACGTCATTATTGGTAGCTCGCGCGCGCGCGCGCGAGAACGAGCGCTTTTGAAGGGCGAAAGAGCCAGTAATTGCAGGTGTAATACGTCCTTCGTTACGGACGATTTATTCGTTTCTGTTAGTCGCACGCAGAGGTCCGATCGCGATCTGTACGAATATTTCAGGATCTCGCCCGGTCTTCGTTTCAGCTTGCGTTTCCACCTTTTTCTTGTTTCTTACACTTTGATACTGGGACGCATCGCAGATATATGTTGACGTATGTAATAGCCAAGCAGCAGCAGCAGCTGGTTTTAACACTGTACGTCTTGTCGACTGCATTCTGATAACAGTAAATCCTTGTCGACTCTCTCTCTCTCTCTCTGCCTTATGTTTTTGTATAAAATAAGAACATATTCCTTTGCTTTAACATCTTCCGAAGTAATTTCAATAAAATGTTAAAATATATATCTCTCTCGCGACTTGTACAAATAATTTTATACACATCCCGGGCATTATATAAAATGTAAAGTAACGCTTTCTCTCTTGTGTATTTTAAGTTCACTAATTACAGCTCTGGTCGTATTCTACCGCCAAACGCGCGGCGCTTGAAAACTCACGATAACCGATACCGATAGTAGCGCCGACCTTGCGGAGTGAGCGAGGGTAGCAATTTCGTCGCGGCTTAATAAAATATCAAGCACAACTCTCGTTTCTCTCTCGACGAATCCTTTTCATCTAAACGAGCGGGTACGGGGATTAAAGTGAGTTCATTGAGAATTTCTGAATCACGTTTGCCCCATTCCCGAGGGGCACACTCGTGCCCGCCAATTACGAGAGAAGCTGCTTCCCTCTACGGTTCTTCCCGTACTCCAGCCTCGCCTCCTGCTTGCAACCGCGAAGGTCACGATATGCGCTCGACCGCAGTTACCGGCCTCGGGGAAACAACGAGAACGAGAGGAGGTGACGGTGGGAGGCAACTGGGCACCTGGCCTTTAACCCAAACTCCCTCATACCGCGAGATCCGCGATCCTATATTGCTTTCCTTTTTATTTGTCTTGTGAGGTCATCGATTATTGTAATCGAGAATATGTTGACTGTGAAATTGTTGTGTGAGATATATATGGATCAAAAATCAATTATGTGTTGAAAAGATTTCAAATTTATAGGAAAGTGAGTGTAATCCTAGTCGTGCGATTTTAATTGTTTAATTAAAGTTATTTTTTCCATTAATTACAAATAACTTATTTTTTTTTAACACATATATTATGCCGTAAAATGCTACAGAATATAACTCTGAAAATCCATTAGAGATGCGCGTATCTAATAGAAACTTTTACCTCCAGATTCGAATCTTTTTGAATTTAACTCCGAGTCCGAGTAATATTATCTGATAGAAATCGACGAAACCGAATACGAATCAAAATAGTAGAGGTGAATGAAAGATATCATGTGGTGTAACGCCAGCGTTATCAATCGCCTGTAAATCGCTTTCGTTCATTTTTATCTTTTAACGATAATAATATGAATCCTGTATTCCGATCTTGAAAATTTATCTCTAGCAAACAGCATAATTTCAATTTTTGTTGCAAGTTATCTTTAATTAAATAAATAATTCACACGACAGTCTTTTAATGAATTATTCTTGAAAAACAAGTAGTAATTTATCGAGAATTTCTAAGAAGCTAGCGTAAAACTTGGCATAAATATCGGTATGAATATAAATATCATTTATACGCGGTGAAGAGAGTGAAGTAGCGGTGGAGAATGACGTTGACCTAATTTCAGATTAGTAACTGTCGCACATGAAGATAGAGCGCACATGTTTCATTTGATTTGTGTCATAGCACCACGAAGACAAGTTGTCTAAGCATCTCAGCCTTTCCCCATCATATTATCTTAATTAGACCACCGTAAACATAATAAATTGGATGAATGTTACTGCGTATTGACAAAATGATAATTACAAATCCAATGTATTAATTTTGATTGAACGATTAGATTCACATCCACTATAAATTTAAAATCTTCTTAACGCAATGTAGGATTTTAATATTATAATATTATATATCATACATATATATGATGATTATTACATTTCGATGATTATTATATCTCTAGATCTTTTCCATTCTTTGAAGTATTAACGTACATTTATATAATATTACAAATTTCTATTAAAATTTCCATCAGATATATATGGTATAATGAAATAAGAACCAAGAATGAATTATAACAAAACTGTATATATAACGCTGAAAATCGATAGAACGAAAGCGTGGAAAATTTATATTGTTAAAGAAGAAATCTGTCTGAGAGAATCTATTCCGATAAATCTATGAATCTAAAAGGAAATGTTGAAGAAACGCATCTACGTGCTCGTGTCCATTCTCACGGACAACTTTCTTATAAATGACGTGTTTGTGTGTGTGCACGCGCGCGTCCGTGCATGTATGTGTTTGATCGATAAAAAAAAATCAATCTTCCTGTAGAAAGTCGCCGTAAACACTCATTTTCACGGTCGAGGGAAATCGTGGGTGTACGGAAGAGACGAGCGATAGGGAAGATAGAGGTGGAGGCGAGTATGCGCGCCCTTGCCCGTTACGAGAGAACGTGCGCCGGCTTTCGTGCCTCGCCGAGATAAGTGGTGTATGATTTGGCGATGATTGATGGGGTCATAGGTCAAAGTGATCAGCGGCGCTCCGGGCACCTCGGCTCACCTGACTCGGCGCGAACCTGAAAGTCTGGAATACCGGGGGCCCTCCCGGCCCTCCCCGCGTGTAATACGCCTTCGCTTATATCCTCCTTCGCTGTTCCCCTTGCGGTTTTTGCTCTCCCTTTCTCTTTCTCTTACTCTTTTTCTTCTTTTCTTGTTCGCTGGTGCCACATGCGAGTGCTCATCGCGCTTGATATCGCGGTGCACCGTCGTTCTCGTCGGCACCTTCGAACGGGCCTCAAGCGACGTAACGATTTAAGACTTCGATGCGTGTTTGGATGATGTTTCATTCGCTGCAAAACGACATGCCGCCGGGTTGGATTGAAAGAAAATTATCGCCGCGCTTTGTAAATGCCGCGAAGGAAATGTACTGTGTCCAAAGAACATTTCGACGCAGTTTTTGATCACTGACTTTGTCTTATCATCTTACTTGAAAAAATTTTATGAATCTTTGACATTTGTATACCTGAATAATAATAATACTCTGTGTAAACGAATAATTATTGGTAGTTTAAAAATTACTTTATAAAATATTGTAACATCAATAATGATTGAGATTTTTAAATTGTTTTTAAAATTGTTTTTGAGCGCAATAGATTTAATTGTCCAATTTAATCGAGATGCATCCTCAAATGTCCCAATCGCGAAGCGATCATAACTTTAGCATCTTCAAACGGATTTTTTAATTTACAAGAATAGTCAATCATTACGCGGGACAGTCGGTGATATACGCAGTAATAAATAAACACCAGTGAAAGTCACCATGTTGAATACAGGCATAAATTTAGATTTATCGGCAAAAGTTTAGCGACGCCGCGCCGGTGACTTCTGCAACCCTCAGGGGCGAAAGGAGAGAACTCGCTCGTCGCGCCATTAAAATATATCGACATCCGCGTGTAATAAAATAGAATCTCGCAGGTACGTGTTCCCCGCAATCCATTCAATTTCCACCTGCATGCGCGCCGATTAATTATTCGATCGGATGGTTAATCATCGACACTTATGATAATGAAATAGATGGATTCGACCAAGTGAGAAATGCTGCCCGTTGATGCACCTCTGACCCCACCCGACTCAATAGTTTTAATTGTGGCGTATAAAGCGCGTTTCGTCTCTAAATGTGAAACGATCCTGGGTATCGACGAGAAAAATGACCGTCCGGCGAAAACGGACAGAACGAGGATCTACTCCTTACAAACTTTTTTCAGCTCGGTGCATTACGAAGCCTGCTCAAGCAATGTCGACCGCATTAATTCGGGATAATCAATTTGGGCCTAATTGGGGATTACGACGAACCGCTCGGGGGCCCTCAGTCCCGCCTCCTCGTCCCTTTTTCTCCGTAGGAACGCGGGCGCGACCGCGGCGCTAATAGATTAATTTATTACGCCAAAGCCCTCAAAGACACCGCCCGACTTCGTAGCTCGGCGACATATTAGTATCGTGTCACGGCCATCGTTAAACGAACTCAACGGAGAACCGCGAACCTTCCCCACCGACGGAATGTTAATTCCGTCGCAATGTACGCACCGGATACGTCCAGGAATGCACGCACGATGTGGGTGATATCGGACCTTTTTTTGATTGCACCTTTTTTCTGAAGTTTCGTAAAATTCAAGGTTTACAATTTTTCTATTTACTATAAAATCATAATATCAATATATTATATTAGTGTTGTATTAAAATAATTAACATATGGCGTAATTCAAGTTTCTAATTTAATTACGGTTATCATGTTAGGCAACAGATATATCGTATTGATCTCGAAGATTTGTACACGTCGCAGATCTGAATTCTTCGAAGTTATACGCTCTCAATCTCCGGCATATGCAAACGTGACAAAACGCGCCTATCGTATAATAATATTACGGTCCTTTACACACAGTCTAATCACAATTGCCCCGTTACGGTTGTCTCCCTCGCATTTGTTAACGCGTTAGATCTTATCCCTTTTCATTACGTTCTTATGACATTACGATCATGCACGGAATAAGCCCATTAGTGCTATCATAAACCAGCGCCGCAGACTAATACTGGTCAATATAAACGATCTATTCCTGTCTCACACACTGCAGTTTTCTCTTATCGTCTCCCGACGATCATCGTCAACGTCTTCACAGTCTCTTCCCCGCGATTGCTTTCTGCGATTGCCAATTGAATATTGAACGACATACTTAACACATCGAGTGTTACGAGAAATATCAGCCTACGATGCTAAAATTATTTATATAGAACGTCTGATGGATTGAGAATTGATTACAACTTTGATTTATAGTTATGAAAGACGTATTCTAGCATTTCTCTAATAATAAGTGATATAAATACTTAGAATATATTTAAGTTATTTTATTCGTTGCAATAAATATAATTGATTATGTCGTGATCTCGCGAATCGAGCATATATCATACATTTTATATTTCTTCCTTTTTCTTCAGATTCTTTTTCGACAGATTTTTCATTGAATCACCATAATTATGATATTTCTCGCACGTCCGACTATTTGTCGATTATTTGTCGGGGACGTATAAAAGCTTCCGCGAAAGCTCGATTTACACGTGGCATATACTCAGTCCAGCATTCGTTCCCCGGGAAGAAGCCCGCGTGAAATCGCGAGAGGCCCTTAACTCTCAACACCATAAATCCAGGCCGCGTAGCGTCATTAGCACCGAATAACGAGGCCGATGTTATGGTTGCTCCAGCTGGAGTCCCTATCGCGGTCCCACGTCCGAAATAACGATACCCGTCACCGATGCAACCGTGGCGCACGGGGTGCGTCACATTCCCGGGAGTTCCCAAAATAAGCCCTCTCCAAACGCGACTCGTTTGCACGAAGATTCCGGGATTCGCTGTGCGGAAATCTTTCGCTGTTTTCCTGCGAATTTTTTTGTGTCTGCAATCGCTCATTACGAAGTGTAAGATTTTGACAAAGAAATCATTCAATATTATTAAAAAGTTTTTATGTGAAGTATATCATATGTGCTTTCGATGGAACATCAGATTTATAAATTGTTAAATGCTTATTTTTATACTTAATCTTAATTGATATAATACGTTGGTTCTAAATAGGTTTTTTTTACTCTTTTTCAGTTTTATGTAATACTCCTTTCCAAAAATGCTTTGCGTGGGAATATTGTGCAATAAAAGGGATGACTCATATTTACGAAGAAGCGTCGCTTGCGATCTCGCGAAATCCATTTTCGACGTGTTTGGTTTTCGGGAGTATACCCATTTTATATATGCTACATAATTTAAGTTTCCAGATTATAGAGCACGTGCTCGCGTAGCTTCCTTCCTTCACTTCTCTCGCTCCTGTTCTGCTTTCTCGATTTCTACACGCGATCGAGTTGGAGAACAACGCACTAAATATAACGCCGAAAGCATTTAAAATTATACGCAAAAATTGGACGTTTATTTTGATATTAATTTTATTTACCCATTTTAAATAAACATAAAATTTATCCCGTTAAAAATTAAAAAATTCCATTGTTTACAAAAATGTCTGAGGCTGTCTGTCGTACCTTTAGATAAATAGAGATAATTTAGCCCAGAGATCGCGCGCAAGCTGAACCGAAGGACGATGACGTAGCAAGAACGAATCGATCCCGTCTCGTCACCTATTCATATCGATCTACGTGGCGCGACGAGAGGTCCCATGGAAATTTATTTATCTTACGATCGGCCGGCGAACGACAACACCCACGTACTCTCACGTCCCTCATTTACGGCCGTCTGAACGCACAACGCGCATTCTCGACGCACAGAACTGTCGACATCGCTCAGTTCCGCCAATGGCGATTACGCTCAAAAAATTAAAATCGTCGTTGCGTATCCTGACCGCTTTTACACGGTTTTTTTTTCCCCTATACGCTACGTAAATCTACGCACAACGAGGTAAGGTGAGTCACACAGTTGGGAAAGCGTTGGAACGCCGGGCTTCGTCATCGTCCAACGATCCTCTTTACGGCTAACGAAATCACGCTCGTGGACGGCGAGTAATTCGAGTTTAATATTCTCGCAATTTTAAAGAAATTTTTTGATCGCTTTAATGGTAGCATCGGCCGCGATAATCAGGAGGGCTCGCGCGCGCTCATATTATTATCGGTGTGCTCCATATTTTTCCGCCCTCAACGCCGTGAGTGTGCACGCACACCGGCACCGAAATCGTTGTGCAATTACTCGCCCATAAACGAGCGACGCTAAAGGAAGTTATGCGCCCGGCCAATAAAAGCACCGTCAATGACACACACGGCCGCTAGCAAAAAGCGTTAATGGCCGCCGCGCACCGTGCAAGGCCCACGAGCACAATGTGTACGTTATACAGGGTGCTTCTTCGCTTGTCTGCTGTTAGAGAAGCGGGCACGGAGGAGCCCCGGCGATAAAGCCGATCGGTCAAGCTGCCGCGCCGAAAATTAACGCGGTCAATCACCGCCTAACGATTCTACTGCCAGATAAGAATGACATTTTAAATATCTTTATTGCGCTTTTTACAACGTATACCGTCCATTTAGGCTCGTCGAGGAAACGCCAACTCCTTTATATCTTTCCACTTTGAAGCATAGATAATTTGCGAAACGAAATGACGAGATGTTAACATTAGAAGTGTGCTAATGAACGTGCTGAGATAGATAATGCGGTAAATAACTGATTAAGAAATACTCTTAAGTAATTAAATTTTTCTCGTAAAAGAGAAGAAGATTATTTTTATTACACTGTTATCGTCAGACTAGCAATCAAGTTTAAAATTTTTGAATATTATCGATTTCATTCAAAGAGAATACAAGAATGTAAAAAAAATATCATTATTATTTTAATATTGTTATAACGATTAATAATTCGAATTTAATTATACGATCTTTTTCATTTTCAGGAACTTATAATTGAGATTCTGAAAAGAAAGAGACAGAAAAATAGTAAAACTTATTGTATCTGACTGTATATGTAATGATATAAAATGAAGAGCTAAAGGTTAAATAGAAACTCTTTATTAATTAAATATACTAATTGAATATTTATTTCAAACATCGCTCATCCTCTCTTTTTCTCAGCGCCTCAATTACATTACTCCATACGATCACAAAACGAGTAATAGATGCAGCGAGACCATTCGTTGTCTGCTCTATATACGTACATCACGCATATCTTCGATAATAAACATTCGCGGGCACTGCATCGCGCACACCATCTCTAATTGAACTACTTCGAAAGTGACACCCTGTGTGCATCCACGCATCCGCGATTAAATCACTCGGCGACGTCGAGAGCCACCGCGGTCAACAACACGCGGCGGCGGCGGCGGCGGCGGCGGCGGCGGCGGCGCCGCGGCCGCGCCGATCGGCCAGCTCCCCTTGCTCGCGGACCATAAATGCTTCCTTTGCCGTGCGCGCTCTACGCGAATATAATACGCTTGTCAATAATTTATAACGCGGTCGTTAACGGCCGCTTTTTTTCCCTCCCGAAGGTTCTTGCCGAGGAACGCCGACGACGTACTGTCTTGCGCACTTTGCGCAACGACGCGCCCGCATTCGGACATCTCTTCTTTCTCCGGGCCCGATAATCGTTTATGGGTTCGGCTTGATTCCCATCGTCATTAAAATCTCTCGCTCGCTCGCTCGCTCGCTCCTCCAATTAATTACGCGCGAAATGCTTCGGCGATCGGCGTGAGCGATGGCATACCGCGGCTGAACTGCAGTTGCGCGGTGCTTTCCATCGTGGGCTACTGTATATGTACGGCTTATACCGATCGCGGCGAAGATTACGTCGGAGTTCTCTTGCCATCTCGAGTCGGCGGTCACGGTCTACCATTGAGATCGATGATAACTGCGTATAGACTGCATCGGAATTAATTAAACGAGAATCGTGGAAGCTTCATAAGAGTGCCGAAGAAAAAATGAAGGAAGCAGCTTTTGTTGCTATAAAACTGAGATTAAAATCGCTACAATTTTGATAGGAATTTACTTTCCGTAGATAGGGGAAACGTATTTTCATTTTTGGAGTAAGTTGCTTCGAAATTTAAAATTATATTTGAGCGATCATACATTTCTCTCTGTTAAACATATCCCTAATGTTAAAGAGAGCGGTATTAGTCTAAGCCGGTAAATAAATTGAGATATTGGCTTCTCTTGCATTAAGACGCTGTGGACGCTGCTTAAGAAGGACAAGCAGTACGCTGGCAGGTCAACAAAAGCATATTTCGCATTCGCTGGGCATAAGCAGCATTAACTCCAAGAATAGTGCTAGCGTGGGCAGCTCTCCCACATGCCTCCTTACACGTCACACGCGCGTCACGCGAAAGAAGCAGGTAAAGCATTCTGTCCTGAGACAAAAACGAGCATAAATACGATATCTGTCCGACGGAAAAGTTGTGAATTTTATCAAATCGTGTGGTATCTTAGAATCAAAACGTCAATACAATATTATTAGGGTCTAGTTAGAAAAAGTTACAATAAAATTCAAAAGACTATCTGCTCTATTTACAAATTACAAAATTTGCATGATTTCTTTACATTTACTTATTTAAATTATAAAATTACATGCTCATGTGACAGACATTTCATAATCATAAATCTCTAAAATTAAGAAATTAATATTATCTCCTTGATACACCAAAGTACATTCCTTTCTTAGACTGCATCATACTTTTACTACCGCTACAATATATAAAAAATATGTAAATAAATAATTACAAGTATATTTCCGCAAGAAAGTATTTTAATTATTAAAAACAAATGATATTTGATAATGAAAAAAAGTTTAGTATCATCCAGTCGAGTTCTCCGTGGAAGTATCCAGCAGAGAGGTGATTACAAAATTTAAAAGTGCTCTGCAATTACATTTATAGTATCTACATTATTATCATCGAGAAACTTAAAGTACCAACGAAACGATCAAAGTATAAATCGTTCTTAACGTTAATGCTTCCGAACACGCAACTGATATTAATCGGCCCTTAATGAACACCCACTTAAGACGAATCGATAAACAACTTTATTTTCGAATCGAGGAATATCTCTCTCCCCTTCTCGTAATAAGATGTCGCGCTATCTCGGAGAGGAGAGCAACTCCCTGCGGGAGAGTCGTCGTTCCTCTCTGTCGGTCCGTCACGTCGTCCGGAGCGGTCGGCCTCGATTAGGCCTACAGAATAAATTTCTGCGGAGTGTGGGAGCGAGGCGGCCGAGGTCCTCGTCTCCAATTGACCCCACTTTGCTGCGAAACTCAAGTCACTACGCGGGCAGATTTCAGTACGTATACACGGGCGCATGCCTAGATTTTCGCAGATTACGCGCGGGTCTCCCGCAGGTGAACCGTGCCGCGGTAGATCGCGCCGGATAAACACTCTACGCGCGCGCTTATACCTTGGCCAAGATTAAGAAAGATAAATTTCAGCGATATAATAATAAATAGTATAAAGTATAATAATATTAATAACAAATTTATGATAGTAATAAAACCATAATTATAATAATTATGTAAATGTACAATAATCTTCTTATTCGCAAATGAGAGAGAATGCATGTCTACACTTTAGAAATCAGAGATCTTACAGAATACATTCTCAAGTTTAGCGCGAGGCAATTCCGCGAAATTTATTTACCGTTTGTTACATGGCTAGATGGGTTATCACTATTGCAGTCGGCCATTATATTGCGCCTACAAAAAGATTCGAGGGATCAAGCAATCGCAGAGTTTAATTAAAATGATATCCTTGTGAAAGAACGAGAAGGATGATAATGTTTCAAGAGAGATTTTTATTTCTATAGACGCTAATTTTTGTACAATATTGCACAATTTTATTTTATTTATTATATTACCATCTTTCTTTCTTTTAAGCATTTATTCCTTGATATAAACTTTCTCAATACGGAAAAAAATTTCAATTTAAATAATTGTTTTAATATATTGAGAATTTAGGTCAATTATATTGGTGTTCGTAATATTTGAAAGTTTTTATGGATTATAATTTCTCTAAAAATAAGTATTTATTCGATCGTCTTCGGTAATTGAGCAATAACACGACTTATTTTACATATGAAAAGAAAGTTCAATAATCGAGACAATTTTCACGGTTGCAACATTGCACGTAATTTCTCGACATTAAACTTATTTTCATTGACGTCACGCAAAATTAAGATCATTATCACGACTCTCCTTATAAGATAACGAGTCGGTCTCACGCGCAAATATAGTACATAAATGACGTAGTGGGTGGTGGTTTCGTGTGGACGAGTGTTTAAGCATTAATTGAGACAAGAGCCGCGCGTTGGTGGTCTAAATTCTTCGCTATTCCGGGAAAGCTATTTTAAGAGACGTGTATCTACGACAATTCGCCAAGTCCAAGGAAACGAGGGGTGAACGATGACGTGCATCGATATGTAGGCTTCCACTATTTGCGAGATGTCGCAGACGTGTCTCGCAGCTGCATTTTATTGCGTTCGATAAGTACTGACACTTTCCATGAAAATATTTGTTTCGCTTTTGCTAAACGAAACTGATCGATATTTAAATAGCATTTATTTGCATCCATACATAATAAAGGCGACTTTGCTAGAGATAGAACAAAACTCCATAAATTTTCGAACAAATTAAAATATATTATCAGAATATAATTATGGCAATTAATGCTCAAGTTTCATTTATTCCGATGTCTTTATTTACTTATTACGAATCATTAATATTCCAAGAAAGATGGAACTTATAGTCGAAGTATAATTTTATTTTTCTCGTATCGTAATTTTGGTTTGTATATATTTTTTAATTATATTTTAATACGTTTTTTATCCTTATATTTTATATTTCCTTATTATATATACTAGTCTCAAACACTCAATCCTTCCAACACAACGATTACCAATAAACTTCATGCTCCTTTACAGGCTGACTACTTGATAATTTGATGGCACGTGAAATTGATTATATCCCTTGCTGATAAAATCAATGAATCTACATATATTGAATAAAAAGTAGTAAACATAAAATAAAATACATCTCCCAGGTGTATCACAAATCCATTTTTTTATTTACGACAGATTGTGCCGATCATTAATTCAATAAATCATAGTTGTCGTCCCGGTCGCTGTCTAGAGTTATTAGTGTCAGACGTGTCCAATATCATTTAGATTAGCTCGAAATTGTCCGGCTCGGAGCAGCACTCTCGATCGTGTCGGGCGGGGAACGACGCCCACACGCGCAACGCTACGTCGCGTCTTAAGTGGTCCCAATGAAAAAAGCACACGCCCGAGTCTCCGGGGCCGGGTTCCCCGACAGTTGCATTATAATTACTACAAATTGAATCGTTTAGCCGCTTTTAAGGTCGTGAGATAGCGCCCGGCGGGAATGGAACGCACCGAATAAATCCGTCGTCGCATCCGTCCTTGATGTGCGCGCTCGCGCGCTCGAGTTTATCGGTGTGAGGCCACCTTTAATGAATGTTATTTGCGCAAGAAAACGGCCGGTCCGACGTTAAAACCGCTTTACCACCGATCATCCATCCGTAATCTCCATCGGCTTAAGAGAATATCTACGATAAAAGCAATACTCGATAGGCGTCTCCAATTCGAGACTCGTTAATGGAATAATTAAACGATTACTTTTCTCTATTTACTTCATCCTTCCTTGCGAATGTGCAATGCCTGAAATTGATGGAAAAGTCGGTTAGTCGTTTGTAACGGATTTTATTATATACATAAGACATTTGAATCTGATCGTTACTATAGTTTCATAAAGAACTATAAATTACCAGGAAAAATGCTATTTGCTACGATGAGCTTATTAAATAAATTCCAAAAAATAAAGTCATTAATTTTGTTAAAAATCCGTAAATAAACTTGATAAGATCTTATTTTGTCTCTCTATAATCAATATTTATTGAATTATTGCATGATTTTTATTTCTCGTCCTCTTAAGTATTTTTATTGAGTGTATTTATAATACATTTTTTAATCCTTCATAAAATACATAAAATATTCGGATGTTCTTAATTTTGCGGAATTTTTCTCAACTTAAGTTTGCACTGAAAAAGTAAAAAATAATTAACTCTTGATATTTACAAAGTTAATTTTGCTATGAAATAAACTTCTGAATATTTTGTAGGTACGTTATATTTACGCTCCAGAATTTTATATTTAATATATGCTAGAGGCTAATTCGCTTTAAAGAAACTAAAAAATTATTAACCAATAAAGTAAATATAATTTTAGTTGACGCATTGTGTTTCCGTTTGCATTCCTTCGAATCTTTTGCTTGATGAGGGTCATAAATGCCCATAAATGTCTTGCCCTCAGATCGGAAATTTACGGCCGCTGTTCCGTAAAACGAGGGACCGGCGATTATCGCTCTAATTGTAATTAACGTCTCGCCGCAGCGACATGAACCCATAATTTTTTATTCATACGCGTATTTATGGCTTTTCTTGAGTCGACGATAATGACGCTTGTCGCGCGAGCGTGTTGCTTTTTAATACGAAATTACGTAATCCCGATAACATCGGAGCGCATTACGGTAGACGTCGACTCTCGTGAATGTCTCGTCGTCTCCGTGACTACAAAGAGTGATGGAGGGATAATTAGCGACATAAATTAAGCCACTTCACTAATATGTTACCTTAATTATCTTGGCTACTAAAAGCTGACAAATTCCGTGAGATCGTAAAATCAGGAGCTACAGTTTTCAACGTTAATGACTTAACTTGGAGCTTCGCGGCAGAAACCGGCGCGATTATCGATGCTCTAAAAGCGCTGCTACTAAAAAAAAAAGAAAATAATTTTTACGCATTGATATTCGTTCGTTCGTACGCGAGTATCGAATTATGCTGCGTCTGCGCGAATTCTGTCGCGAAATTCCGCGCGACTTGAAGCTTCGCGGCAGAAACCGGCGCGATTATCGATGCTCTAAAAGCGCTGCTACTAAAAAAAAAAGAAAATAATTTTTACGCATTGATATTCGTTCGTTCGTACGCGAGTATCGAATTATGCTGCGTCTGCGCGAATTCTATCGCGAAATTCCGCGCGATTGTCACGAAAAGAAATCCGAGATGACGCTCGCGATCGATTTTATCCGTTCTAGCTCGAGGAGAATCTCTCCACAATGTAAATATCGCTTTTCCCCCGAGGCTGACTCTCTTCGCCGAGCGGAGCGCGGCGATGAATATTCATGCCGGTAATGACGCGGATAATTGTGGTGCGCGCGCGGATCCTAAAGAAACTCGAGGGGGACTACGCCTTCTCTGTACGCTCGCGCCTTCTTCGAGGGCCCTCGGGGCGGATGCGCGCGTAACTCGGTGGTTAATTCAACAACCATCGGCGGATTGGAAAACACGATTGCAATCACTCCGCGGTACGGAGGTGGAAGAAACGAATGGGACGTGCGCGCGACTCGCCGAGGCGGATTACGCGGAAGGAATATTAAGCGCGAGCAGAAGCGAGCAGCACACCGGTTTTAAGGCAATAAAGATGCCACCGTCCGCGATTTGTTTTAATATTAACAAACTTCGTAGCTTAATTGACTTCGTCCCGCGCGATCGTAAATTATATAGGGAGAACGGTAGCAGCCCGCGAGACGGTAGCGAGAGAGTAGCTTTCATGCGTTTTCATCTACTCGATAGGCCACGGTAAATGCTCGCGCTTCAACGTTAACGTTCGCATAATTTCATCGAATGACGGTAAGACCGACGTATATTAATGAACAGCGGAATTTCATATCGAAAATATTAACTTTGATATACACGCATAAATTAGGAAAACGGTTAAAATCATTTGCGCTCAACAGCTTCGTCGAAATCGGAGACGAAATCTGCGCGCGTTTCTCGCGAGAGTGCGAGTGAGTAAACGGGTTGAGAGAAAGCCCGATATGCATCGAGAGGGGATTGGAGAAAGAGGGAACGAGAATATAGAGAGCAGCAAAGTGAAACGTCTCGGGCACCCACGCGACCGCCAGTCCAGATGAACTGTTTGTGCGTTTCAGTGAATTTACGAGCGGGCCGTGGCCCCGTGCTATGGAGCCGTCGTATATTAGCAGCTGAAAGCCAGCAAATGAGATCCGGGAAACATTACAATTACCATCGCAAACAATATTCCGCGGCGCTCGGACCCGAGAAAACGGTTATTTACAGCCCATTATAGTCAAGGGACAGCCAAAGAGGGAGGAAGGCGCATAACGCGAACCGCCTCTCGACGACACGCGTCGTGGACGAGCCCCCTCCTGAGAGGAGAGTAACTCCGAGAGAACCGGTGTGTAGAGCATACAGAAAAAGATTCTGTGTCATAAGAATAGGAAGCGGATTATTACTTTCTTCCGTTTTAATAATCACATTTATAAGGTATTACATTAACGTGCATATCGAGCTGAACGTTAATTGTACATGTTGATGTTTGTGATTTAATTTTTACTCTTTTATAAAATCTATTACAAACACCTTAATGGCTTTATACTAAATCTATTTAAAAATCATTTGTCGAATTTGTGAACCGTATCAATCTATATTTGACAAATTTATGAAGCAGGCGGTATAATAATTTTCAGCGTACAATTACCACACAGAGAGAGAAAGAGAGAGAGAAACCATCGCACGGAAAATAATGAAACGCCATTAGTTCGCGGGAGTCGCGATGATTTACGCTAAGCTCCTTGTCATTTCTGTGCCGCGCGCCGCGGGATGATAAATTCTACAGCGTCGCTAGAAAGTCTTAAATCCGGCGCCGGTAAAAGTAATGAATAAAATGATCCCTCTCGCGAAGTATCATAAATAAATCGTCGACGACGTCGCGGGGGCCCTCATTGTACTCGGGCGATTACTTCGCCGCGCATTGACCACTTGGCAGTTTAGCACGTAGAACCGGCGGTTTAAAGGAATTTTTCTCGAGTCAATCACGTACGCACAAACACCGGCTTGCGCATTCCGCCGCTTGAAAACAGACGTGTACAATCCATCAGCCAGCAGATCATTTCGCGGCACGCTGTAACGCGTCATGCTTAGTCGCGGATTGGAAAAAGTGCATCAATGCAACTGGTTATTACATGGACGAGCAACGCAATCCTCTATAATATCTGAATTCACACATATCGAGAAAGCTGCAACTATTACGCGGCATAAATAAATGTAAATATGCGCGGACGCACGTCCGTCTCCGTTTATCTATACATTCGATAATCTATCTTGTATAAATGCATGACGCAAGTGCAGTGATGCAACAAAATGCGCACGTAACTCGTCGAACGGCCTGCAGAAGGGATAAAAATTAAATTAAGGAGCCACTGTTTTATGATGCAAATTACGCAGTGGATTTGATATTAATATTGATAAACAATACAAGCGTTCTAGACATGTTGCGTTAAAGTATATTAATTAATAGTTTCCGAGATCGAAATATCGAGTTGTATCAGAATTATGAATATGACAACTGGATCGATTGAAATATTCGGCGTGATATGTAGAAAACAGCGTAGAAAATTAAGTCATTATATTGTGACGTTATATAATAAGAGCGTGTAAGTGTATAAATACATAAATATATGGAAAGCAAGATGTGAGTGTGAGTATGTGAGAGCGCGAGAAAAGAATTGTAATATTTAAGGTAAGGAGAATTGGTATGACTTCACGCGTTAAATGTCACGAGTCTAATGCCACGTGCGGCACCCTGATGGACACCTAATATCTAATAGCTATGTCACAGACACACACAAAGCAGTTATGAAACAAGTATCGCGACAGCCTTTCTTCTTTCTCTCTTTTCGTTATGTCCATGGTGCCCTGTGTACCGGGATACCGCCTAGACATTAGGCGCATTCAAAGCATTCCTCAATGTTTCACGGCAGAATTTATAACATATTTAGTGACCGGTGCCGCGATACAACCAGCGAGATAACGTCGCGCGGTTCGCGGTTCGCGTCACATGTGCACGGGCGTATGCACATGCGGACCCTCACGAGCAACCCTCGGTCGGAGATTTATGTACGGCGCATGGAACGCGTCGTTGTCGCCATTGTGCGAGCATTAGGTAACTCGGTTGGTGCTTCATCATCGCCGATATAAAGGGAATAAAAAAGCACGATCGACTGGACGCAACCGGCGCGGCGCGGCGGTCTCGGCTGTAACGAGAATAGCTCACACGAGCGGGATGAAACGCGGCAAAACAAACTTTGAGACAAAAGTTCGAACCAGCTAAAGCGCGACTGAATAGAATAGAAATCGTTATGGGAAACTTTCCTACTGGCTACTTGCTACCCTTATGCTATATCAGCTATTATAATGCAAGCGACAGAACTATATCATCGGAATAAAATCTCTTCCCCTTAGCAAGCTTAGATTGTGTGACCTCATTTAATAAAATCTCAGCCTCACGTTTTTCGATTCATGCAGCGCCATAAAACTCCATAAATTGTTTTATGATAAAATTAAATTAAATCTTACTTTAATCTTGATTGAGCTTTAATAAAGTACCGCAATGATTTCTTGAAACCGTTATACGGTCATTCTTCGAAACGACCAGAAATGATCGCGCTCAGCGCGCGCGCTGTTGATCGTGCAATCAATCGTGGACTATTAGTACGTAAGTGGTAATTTCTACACTGAATAATCACGCAGACTATTTTACGGTTCAATTACCCGCGGCAATCGCTTTTGGAAGACGTTACGACCGATCATAACCAGTCGGGACGTCCGTCAACGGAGCCGCGAAGCGTAGTGACGATCTCATCGTCAAGTGAACGAGGTCACTTCCGATAATTCTAGCAGCTAGATCGGCTCGATCTAGACTGCCTTCGGCCGCCTGCGAGAATGCGGCCGGCATCTAAATAAGACACAATCGTATCGAACAATCGCATACCGCCGCTTTGCTGCGGTGTACGACTTTCTAGCTTAGCGTCGTCTCGACCGGCCTTGCTAGGACTACCGGCAGTCGAATCGACCAGCCAGCCAGCCAGCCAGCCAGCCAGCCGGACTCGGACAGTCTCTCCGCTTCGTTCAACAACCTGTTGCTTTCCGGCGCCGCGCGTTCGCCGCTGCGCGATAAATCGCGTCACTGGAATGCCAGCCTCGGTCCAGCCGTTGCCAGAAGGGTAGATTTCTCTGCAATGTAGAAATATTTTATACTTGCAACCCTAAAAAAAGAATGAGAAGATCCTTAACTCCTGAAAACGTATAATTATCACACAAATCTTCGTGAGAAATCGAGTATGAACTTTTTGTTTTAAAAATAAATAGTGATTATTGTAAAGAAAGTTTACGATCGCGTTTAAAACGTTATTCGTTCTCTTTTATCGTGGAATTTTTTCGAGTAAAAATTTAAGAAGTTTTTTACGATGCTGGGTGAAGAATTTGTGAAAATGTGGAGAATTTGTAATAATATTTCGAAAAAATTTCATTAAATTCTTACAATGTGACGCGCGGGCGGGACAAAGAAAAGACCCGATCCGAAGAGATGACTAATGATCGGGATTGGTGCCCGACTTGCTTTCGATGGCGGTTAATTAACATTAAGCGGGCGTCTGTTACGGGCTGTTTTCGCTCACTCTCTCTTTTCTTTTTTCCCCGAGTGACCACGCAACTATGTACGTATATAAATACGACGGTTTTCTCCTTCCTTCCGCGGCTCGTGTCTCGTGCTACCGCGTCGGGATTCCGGCGATAATGATACGCATCAACGCATATATTTGGCCGATAATTAAAATTAATATAAAGATTAAGAATATTTATGATGCGTGGTACCGGCTCGCGGATTCCAAGCGACGTGCTCTCGATGGCCACGCGAGCGCTCTCTCGGATCCTCGCAATCGCGCGGGACGAAATTAATGGTATCGTTCGACAAATGTTCGTTCGTACCGAAGCCCGCACAGAACGTGCCCTATCTATTTCAAAGCAGTTTATCTTGTAATACTATTTGCCCAGGGTCTGCACGGGTTTCGCTCGCATGATACACGCGCCAATTTCCGCTATCGCAAGTCTATCCGACATAACCGCTTAATATAAGTAGAGCGAATAGAACGGAAGGATTTGAGCAATTAAAATTGATACTGCTGTCTCTTTGCACAGGTGTGAACGTTTAATAAACGAGGAGTAAGTCTGTAAATTCTGTAAATAAGCGTGTAAAGTCTGTAAATTCTTTAATAAATTTCAAACAATCACTTAAATCAAAACATAATTATTTGATAGACTAATCTTCAGGCCTAGCAAGATATTATATTATAGTTTCAATTTTGCTTTGAATCTATGTTAACGCAATAAGATTCTAGTTTCAGATTTAACTATGACCATTCAGAGGTTGCAAGAAATGTTACTAATTAATTTAATTTTATTAAATTTCGCTTCCCAGAGTCACCGGATACTCCTAAGGCGGTTAGACGAGTCAATTTGTCGCATTATCCACTTCTTGTTCACTCCTTGTTTATCGCGATTGCAGTTCGCGTGAGCACGATGGAACCTACAATTTCGCGACGTTCGTTTCTGTGGCACTAGCGGATAATTTCATCCCATCGGCGTGGTTTCCGGTCGCTCTCGTGGGATGACATAGGAGGACGATCATTCCACATCGTAGTCGAGCAAACACCTCGTCATCGTTGTCGAGCTGGTCGCGCGAGCGAAACTGCCGCCTCCTTGTCGCAGGCACCATCGAGCACCTGACATAAGTCTATAAATACGCGGACAGTTCGCATAGCGATCGTGATTATGATCCAAAAAAAAATCTGGATCGACGATAACGATCGGGTTTCATTCTTCCTCTATTCACGACTATCCGCATTCGAATGCCGCAATTTTTACCACTTCGGAGATTTTGTCTCATACGTTTGCGTGTAAATGTTATTTTAGGATTCATTTCTGTCACAGTTAAAAAATCATTAAAATTTCACACTCGACAAAAGAATAATTGTTATTTGAAAATTTAATGTATCAATCACTTCTCTTGTCTCGATTTAGAATTGCCTGCTTTTAAATCAGCAAATGTCGCGAATCTTTTCAAGCGCAAAGTATATTTTTTAAAACCCTCATCTTTTTGAAGCCTTTGGACTTCTTTTCGTATAGTCTTTTTAAATTAAAAAATTAACACTACAATAATTGTTCATTTATTTTGATTCTGTCTATATTTATCGTTATTCGATATCGGTCCAAAATCTTAAACAGGTGCTAGTTTCCTCAATCGCACTTTAATAACTGCATCGTCGTCAAATCCGCCCTGATCACGTGCCTCATTGATAGAGCCTAGACTTTTCGAAATGCAAATAGGACCGGTGATATTCATAACAGTCCGCGATAGGAACACAGGAAGCTTCGCTTCGTACGCGCTCTCGCGAGCCTTGTTTCGTTTTTTTTTCTCGCGCGCGAGCCATCGTTTCTTCCTACGTGGTAGCTCCGGCGGGTCCTTAGTTGCGAAGTTTATGCGACGGGTACGGGATGCGTGGCGGATCTGTCGGCAGGCTCGTTCGCGAATCGCAGGCGACAATAATGCTTCTAGTAAATAAATAGCTTTACGTGATCTTCGGCCGTTACGGGGGATCTCGTCGTCTTTCGTTTTTTCTCTTTTCGCGGGATTCCTTTCCTCCTTTCCTCTTCTTCCGAACCTTCCTTTCGTTCCGATCTCTCGTTATCGGACTCGACCTGGCCTAACGCTAACTGCATCTCGTCGGGAACTTAAGGTACAACTTACGATACGCGCGCGATGTCAACTCCGTGCCGCGAAACATTTATGCATAATACAATGTGATGTAATAAGTAATAATGTCTCGTGCCGCGGAAAATGTGCCCGGTTACTTGTTCGTGGTCTCTGGAACTTCTACGGTTTCGCAATTAGAGTAGCCTGGCGAGAACGCGCAAAAATTCGCGCGCGCCTATTGAGTCAGCGTCGGGATAATACGAGCGAGTGAAATAGCAGGAATGCAAACGACGATATGTATAAGTCTCAGTTTTTATTAATAGCACTTAAATATTTCTCTAGATCCGAAGGCACGTGTTTCTGCTCTTACGAAGGATATTGCCTGCTCCGGTATGGTAATGTATTCATAAATTTCTGGCTACTTCAGGTTATAAGAAAAGCACCAAGCAAAAACGTTTGCAGCGTGCCAGAAATTCGGCAGCAGATTTTATCGATATATTATTTGCATTGGATTGTATCAATCACGTCGCGGATCTGTTTGATCTCTGTCACCGATATCTTTACCGTTACACTCTATTAGCAGATCTCTTTAGATCTCTGCTGGAGTTCTTGCGAGCCGACAAAATTTGCAACCTCGCAAAATCCGCTTTCGTCGGACATGGTTCCCCGGGGGCCATAATAATGACAAAGAGAGGGATGCTTTTTGTATCGCCACGTCGTACGCGCATGTTCTATTGATTGCTTCGATGACCGTACACAATATAATATCGCAGAAAAAAAGCGCAATTACGCGAAAGCGTACATAGTAGCCCATATCTCGACGCTTACGCCGCGCGCCGCCTCGCCTCGGGACGAAGCAGGTGCCTCTCGTGCGCCTCCTTCGTGTTTTATTTGCCGAATTTCGCGCGTCATGCGGCCTAAATGATATTTTTATTCCTCGACAAGAAAAAGAAAGACGCGTACCTCCAATACTCGGTGCAAAAAATAAATGAGTCACTTACGAGACGTGAAACTGTGAGGCTCGCGGAACCCGCTGGGTGTGTCTGAAATGCATCAGGAAGTTCCCCGCGTTCTCTAGGTCTAAACGAAGTAGCTGAACGAAGTGTTCGAAATCTGAGCGACATACAGAACGAGCGGCTTCAGAATAAAAAAGGACGGGGAGAGATGGGAGGAGGCAGACGAGAGTAATCGTCCATTCACTTCTTGACGTACCACTCGTCCTCCCGCTTTGGCCGTCGGCCTCCTTCGACCTAGTCCTCCGTCCTCGTCTGGCGCGGAGGCACCTGTTGTGCCCAGACTCGAGTCACTGCCGCTGTGTGGCGGCTGTGATCAGTGTTGGGTTCCGACGGCGTTCGATGATTTTTCTCTCGTATTGTTCCAATAAAAAATTCAAGTACATATAATCGAAAGATCGAATATAATTGTAGCATGTAATTATATTCGATTTCTGTCAGTGGTCGGCCTCGTTATTCCATCACGGACGATTTTCTCGACAACAGAAGTAATTATCCACATGTGATGATTTCGTAACATTTGCTTTATTGTATTGCGTAACATTTACTGCAATTGTTTATCGAGCACTCGTGAAATGCAATTCTCCAAATAAATTCATAAATTTGCACAGTTCACGAAAACGCAGTAAATGTTACGAAGTAATATGTCCATTAGATTCGAAAGTGATGAATTTACGTTTTAAAGTATCTGTACAAATGCCGGATCGTAAACTTGAATCAAGTGTGTCGACGCTATTTAGCGTTCGCCACGTCCGTGAACTTTCTCGCGTCATACGCCAGGCCCATCTCGCCTGGACTCTGAAAATTATCCGCGATGTCGAAAGCGTCGTTATGCCTATCTCCGGGGATCGAGCCATTTCACTCGAGTTTATCGTACGGTCGTCCTCTCGCCGCTTAATTGACAGTAGCGCGCTCACGACAGGGTTAAACGGAGTCGCGCATTACCGGTGCGCGTTCTTATTATCGTTAATTTTAATTAGGGATTACCGCGGGTGTCCGCGGTCTCTTGTGCCACGGTGATGCACGCGGGGATGCGGACGTTCGCGGGAGCAGCGGGACGTCCGTCCGCCGGAAAGGAGGCTGCCCCCGCCGCGGAAGGTGACGCGATAGAGGGACCCGGGGAACAAGATCCTGATCCTGGTTATAAACGACCACACGCTGCTCATCGCGAATAGGGAGTCCCGCGGCGACGAAGCGCGTCGTGGGACCACGTTTTCCAAGAGAACGCCGGACCGGAATCCCGCGAGACGTTCCGACTCTCGGGGGCCACTTTTCTCCCCTTTCCCTCCTCCCTGGGTAAATCTTCGACTTTCGACGGCGATATCTGATCCCGCCGACCGCGGCTCTCGACGGCTCCCGGATTCCGGTGCCCATGCCGCGGAGTGTCCCACTTAAAGCCAGGGAGAGCGGAGCGTCCCGCGGCGGTCTCTAATTCCTCTAATTTGGCCGGGGACGATAAAGCGTGCGTGCGTGTGCGCGACCGCCTTCTGCGGGAGTTAAGTCGATGAAATTATTGACGTTGTTAAAATCCTGATTTTCGGCCGATCACGATAGGCTCATAGAATGAAAGTGGCGGGCGAAGATAGAGGGATATCAGCCTCTCGATCGCGGGGGATATCCGATTTCAATGCTACGGTTTCTCTAAAGCTAAGTTGGAGGAGTTAAGAGGATCATTACTTGTAGCACAGTTATTGTTGAACGCCGTTGTCGTTATTGGACAGTGCCTGTTTGCGATTGATGGATAGGCAGATTTAATCAAAACATCATTATGCCGTTTTTGTAATTAATTATATTTCCGTTTTATATCCTATGTCTTGAATAATTGCTTTCCTGAAGTTTCTTAACAAGAATTTCTCGTTCTGCAGGTACTTCTTCATAAATTTCCTATGATGCTACTCGTCGTTAAGCGAGTTATCATCATCAGTTATCGTCGTTAAGCGTGATTTCTTGCGGAGCTGCTGCTTAAATTTCTTTATCCTACGGAATAATTGCTTTCGTGGAAATGAAAGTTTTCTCGGTTTGTAGGTACTGCTTTGCATATCCTTTAACTACCCTTCGTCGCTAATCGCTCACTGTCACAAGTTACCATTATCAATCCTTTTTCCTCCTTAAAATTACCGCGAGAGTCCTCATCAGATCTCGAATAGAAAGAGAGAATATCGCGAGCTTTTTACTCCTTCAGTTTTTGCATTATTCCCATCGTACTTCGTCGAGTCATAATGACGGCGAAAAATTTCAGCGGGCTCTATATCGCCGCTTCACGAACATCACTCCACTTCCCTCACGAGAGAGGAGAAACGTTCCTCCTAGAGCGAGGTTCGGCGCGTCGGACAATTAAATATTTTTAATCGCCCGGCGTAATTGGCGCGGATTAGAGATGCCGTCCATCCACCGACGGCCGCGGCCCTTGATTATCGCTGATCGTCAGGGCAAATAACAGTGAGATAAAGAGCAACCGAGACGGGCAAATATAGAGTGATGGGGGAGGAGGGCGAGAGCGTGGACCAGCCTTCTTGCTCGTCGGGAGAGCGCCGGTGGTGGCATTCGGGGCCCGGAGTCCGGGGGCCCCGAAGTGCGTTTCAACGGAGGGGAATACTTAGCGGAATACGTCCCAGTGATTATTGGCCGTGATAATGATCGAGTCGCTGCGAGTTGTCTATGGCGTGATTGCAGGTCGCGCCGTTGATCCTTAGGCCATGTGGTGCGAGGGTGGTTATTAAGAGCGACCGGTTCCATCTCGAGCAGCGCAGCGGGGACCGGGCTTAGAAGGGCACAAAAGCTCTCTTCGGCTTCTCAAAAGAATGCATCGTTGACGCCGCAACGCGGCGGGTTTTCGACACTATGCGAAAAACAGATCGAGAAAGAATCGGCAGCAGTCAGACTAGACCGGAATCATGTCATGTTTGAGCGAATTGCGAAGAAATATTATAGATATTTCTTTGCACTTTATTTCTTGAATATTATCTTTGTTACACAAAATTCTTATTTTTCTGTAATAAGCGGTAAATACTTCGTAATATTGGAAAATATTTTAATAATAATAAGTGAAATAGGACCGCTTTGATATACAATCAATTAGAGAACATATTTTATATATTAAATTATAATATTTTACATGTTAAATTTTATATATTAATTTAAATCATATTATACATTGTATAATTTTTATTATTGAAAAGAATCACATATTTTACATATTTCTAATATTTTCAAATTTCCTTCTATTTTGAATATCTTTTACTGTTCGTCGATGATTTTCGGGACTCTACAAATTCTTTATTTTGACATGGGTATTTAGCTCGACGTATTTACCCTCGAGAGACAAAGTAATGGGTCTGCAATTAGGCGCGAACGATTAAAACGGGGCCTTAATTGGCCGTAGTGAAGGCTCCTAAGAGAGATTTGCACTCTTCATCCCTCTTCGCGCGTCCATCTCCTCTCCTTCTTGCCGCCTCTTTCTCTTCATATCTGCTCTTCTCGCTTCTTCCTCGCCAGTCTCGTAAGCGGTTAATGCTAGGCGATAAATCATGTTAACTCACGTAAGTAGTAACTAGTAACCGATTCGCGTTTGTACGACTCTCGTGAGATATTGGCTATTACGTGGAGTTATGGCGAAGATGCGCGCGTCCGACCTCCACCCGCTAGCTACGAAGTTGCAAACGATCCTAGATCATCAAGTCTGCAGATCTTGAAACGTATCTACTACAAGCTATACGTCGGTAGAAAAGAATTGATGCAAGATTTAACAATGCCGACGGAATTTCAACAGAAAGAAGGTAACAGTATAAAGAGGCCGATTCATTGCCATCAATCGTATGAAAACAAAAAAAATGTTAAGCGTTTAATAATTTGCACGCGAGAAGTGTTTAAAAAACTGGCTTTTTCCTTTTTTTTAATATTATTTTATACTATGTTACAACATCACAGGATGCGTTTCATCGTCTATCTTCTATACCTATCTTTTTGTATGTCTATCTAACGGCTAGACATGCCATCCAGATTCATGCAAATATTTTCGAGCAAATACCTATAATAATCTTCAGCTTGCCAATTAAACGAATTTTTTCACTCTGTGTTTAGTAAGCGGTTTTTTCCTGCGTAAAATTGTGCTGCGCTCGACATTTTCTGTCACGCGAAGTTATATTCGCGCTGCAGGCTATGAACGCGTAAAAACCATATTTAGAAAGAAATAAATTAGCATTTTTTCTAAGAAATATTAATATCTCACATGATATATAATAATAGATAACACAAAAGTTTTTATGTTTAAACGTAGGCTTTGTCTTGCTTAATTAAACTTGAATTTTTTTTTTGCTCACTATCCTATTACTCTTTGATGTTCGATTCGCTCTTGTGTATTTAACAGTGCAGCGTGTAGGTGCCCGCCGTCGTCCACCTACCACAAAATGTATCCTTAAATAGCCACGGGGATAACAACGTCGTCTAACGCAATAATTTACGACGAACTAAAGTACCGCGAAGACGCTTTTATGCGAAGCGAGAAAGAGCGCCGACCGATTCTCCCGAAAGGTGGAATGCCTGGACGAAAGGGCCCCACAAATTACGCGCGTTTCGTCGCATTTTATTCGGGTCGTGTCTTTGGGCAGGCCCCCGGGTTCAATCCCGGGTCGGTGATTACGAATTTCTGGGTTCGAATGGCCAGGCGACTAGGAACCACGTCTCTCTGTATATGCCATCCTCCGCCGCCGTCTTCTGCCAGGACGACGACGACGACGACGGCGACGACGACTGCGCGCCACGACGAGGGCGAGGAGGACGGAATCGTCTTAAGCGCCAAATTGCACGTATGCTAAGTGGCCGCGATTCAAATTATTATTATCATCTCCTGGCCACGGGAATTACCCTTCCGAGAATGGTTATACGCGGGGGTCGGGGACGCGCCGCGTTTATACGGCAAGGATCGTTTCGCTTTTGGGGGCCCCACGACGAGGGCAGCTTCTCTTCTCCTCATTTGAATGCGATTTGGAGACTGCCAGCGATGCGCAATTCTTCGTAATCTCACCTCAGAACAGTTTTCTGAAAACAAAATCTTGCGCAGATATATAGATAGATCAATGAATAACACAACAATAAGATAAAACGACCAAAGAATTTGCTGTTAAAAATATTTTAGAAGTAAGAATGTATATGTTTAATAAATCAACTGTATATCATTGTGGCTATTTTTACTGTGCTTTTTATATTAAATTTCGCAATTTAATTAATTTTTCTAAATCCAATTTTTAACATTTTAGGGAAAAAAATGTAACAAAATGTAGAAACGTGTAGTATCGAAAAATCTGTTACGATGAGATAAAGCATGAGAACCTCTGCGGAAATGATAGAGTATACAAAGCAATTCGTGCGCTCGAGCTCGATTGGAGGTGATTCTCGTAATACGTTATTAATTTGAATACCTCGTGCGTGATGAATTATTTAACGGCGCGATTAGCCTAATGCATCATCGCATGGCCAGCATGGCCTTTCTTTCTAAGTTCCCCGGTTCTCGTTCATAAGCGCAAAATCACTTGTTCGTGATCACAAACACTAATTTCTCTGTTCAACTCTAACTAAAAGCCCATATTTACAATACACCATATCGAAGGACTCGACCAATTTTGAAATAGTTGAACAGCTTGAGAGTCAGTTTGATATTCGCGACATATTCGTAATATTTCTTAATTACAATTCGAGCGAGGAATTTGGATGATATCTGTCCTGAGACTAATGTAAAATTCATTTTCTTTCCGGCTAGAAAGCATTACGACGAGTATAGTTATCCGGAATCCCAAAAATTCGAATTAGAGCCTATTGCCAAATATCATCGAGCAAACCGCAATAGGAACGTAGAATTAGCGAGGAAGAGAGAGCGTCGCACCTCGGGGGTCATTCCTGGAAGACTGCGCGAAGCACGGCACGCCGGGGCCCCGATTTTGTAGGTGGGCCCCGATAGAATACAGAAACTACATTTGTCCTCGGGGACCCGGGTAACGTGTCTGTGCTCGTCCCGGGACCGAGCATTGCGCACCGATAGTAATTAGGGCTCGTAATATGGCCCGCGGTGAGGATTTCGAAAAATCCCCAAGCGCCAAATCAACCGAATTCGTCGAATCGACAGATGGTTCCGACAGACGCACAGGAATTCCGTGGGTGGATCCTCGCCCCGGGGACACTTCCCGAGATACAGGATTAGGTCCAGAGATCACGGAATTGGTCTCCGCGACGGTTGCCTTCGCCCTTCTATTCTTCGCGCCGGCGTCGATGAAATTTATTCCAAAAAAGGCGCATATAATATAAAATATATTATTTTTTACACAATTTTCACTTATCTCTTTTATCGTATTATCACTTATCCAACTTTATCTTCAAAAATCTATGCTTTACAAATGATATCATTCTGCATATGGCTATAAAATGTCGTTTTTAAAATACTGATTCTTCAAATTTTTATACCAACCATCTCTTTCTTATGACCATTACTTAATACTTCCCTTTAGGGCAAACAAATTTGTTTCAGTTCCACGAAAATCGTGCGAACGTACATCGAGAATTTTTTACCTGTTCGGTGTGCAGTCGGTAGACGTGATATATTATAGCGGCAGTTTTTCCATAATCTACAAAAACAAGCTCTATCTAAACGTCGAAATTGCCGGTTCTCCATTAAATGATTCTCATTAAAAATTTCTTTTCGAGACTAGAAGGGTTTACGCTCACGATCAGCGTATCTCTGCTTCACGGAATCGGATCCGTAGAGCGCCGAATTCGGCGCCACAGGTAATACATGCGGGTGGAAGATTACATGATTACAGTTATTATGGGAAATTTATAGAAAATCGACCGAGCTTTCATGGCGCGTATATATACCATACCGTACGAACCCACATGCCGACGTAATTTCTTTCTTACGGGGGCCACTAATCGGTCCGATTACCCGAATTTCTGAAAAACTGGCCCGATTGAGATTAGCGGGGGCCTTTTAATGAAATTCCGATGGGTTGTTTGGGTGTGATTTTCGTTATCATCAATACGACCACTTTAATAACGTAAATTTTATTGTTTAAATTAGACGTGACATATTATATCGTATCTACAAGAAAAGTACAAAGTTATAAGTTATATGTCATGTGTATACTTATATAGTGCGTTACGTGGTAATACTCGAGTACGAGATAATAAGAGACTTTTACTTTAGACATTTACCAACTCGTTTGGAAATATTGTGAGATGAGGATATTACTGTTGTGGGATGAGGAACGTGGGGAGACGGGAGGGGGAGGAAGAATAGCTCACAAAAAATACAAAAATAAAATGTAAATCGCCGAAAGCAGCCACGACAGAAGGCACGATAAATTGCTACATGGAAGCAGATGAGCTTGCATTGAGTCGCTATTAACAAATAATCGCTTCCGTCCCATTCCGTTTGCTCGCCATCGTCATTCTGATCTCTTTTGTCAATCATTACAAAATGCAATGAAGCAGAAAAACAAAGTTGTTGGATAACAAGATACGAAACGCACTGTTATCTTGATTATTTACGAAACTTTGAATTTCTGCCAAAGTCATTTAGAAAATCGCAAACTGGACAACATAAAAAAATAATTAATAAATGGAGTATTCGTAACAATAATTTTATCAAAAAATTTGTTCTCCAAAGAAGAAAATAATTAACAGTATTACATCATGCGATCTTGTGAATGATTGAACGTGAAAGATCACGAATTTATTTAGCAAGCGGTTAACTTCAACCTTCCTATTATTCACCCGTTTTCCCTTTATTTTGCTTTTACTATCTCTTATTATTTCTTTAATATCTCTTTCCCATTCTCCTTGAATACATTCGCGATCTTAAAATATGATTTGTCCGTACGCCGAAAAAATATGCTAATAGGACAAAGTAAAAGCTCGCTCTTAACAACGTTGACGTCGAAGTAGGATAAAACAAATAATGATATGATTGCATTATCACTCGACAAATTAGTGATTAAATCAAAGAATTGCCGAAGTCAATTTCCGATGAACGTGTATTTACAAAATCTTCGTCCCATGTTCAACCATTGAATCACTACATCGATGAGAAAATTGCTTTCGACAGTGTAAAGTGATGCGCACTTTTCTCTTTTTCTCTCTTTCCATATCGCTGTTACTGCGAGCTTTGGCGATTGCGACAAGCAACTTAAGTCTAATTGTTAGTTCTTACGACTTTATTTTACTAAAGAATACTATCTTCTTTGCGCGTAAACTTAGTCACATGTCGCGACGAATCGCGTATATAAATTGCTTGACGCTCGGATAAACTCTCGCGATTTATATTATTTTAGTCCGTAAAAAATAGCGATTAGTATGAGCGTACGTATATAATTTCTTTCGCAGATACAGATATATATCTATATATATGTATATACTATGTACTAGAACGCGTGTGTATATTTGGCTTGTGAGTTGATAACATGGAGATGGAAGTATGAGCATCTGTGTAAATTAAATGCGCGCGTAAGTTGCAACAATTGTGGCAATAAGTTTTTCAATAAATCAAGAATAAAATAAGTAGGACAAATAATTCTATTTAAACGTTGTGAAACGATGCAACGATGCGGTACTGAGCGAAAGTAAGAGAGCGTTAAAAACTAGAAATTAACGTCCTGTACAGGAGCGTGAGTATCGTATTTCTAAAATTTTCTTAACATAGCTCAACGTATCTACAATACAGGCATCTCTGATTATAACAAAATATTTAAAAAAAAAAGAGACCGGGAAAGGGGATATTATCGCACCGCGGTTCTAATAAGTACGCGTGCGTTGTTCGTGATAAAAACATTCTTCGAAATCTGAAAACCTACCCTCATATTGTGCAAAAAGAAGATATTTTAAACTCACGATGTATACGATCCAACTTCGCGTAGCTGTAAAATAGCATCAAAGCGAGGGATTATTCATCCGCAGTCTTGTGACTCCCGATATTTAATTCATAGCTAAAAACAATCTTACTGATGCTCCTCATCTTATATCGCGCGATTTACGCGTTCTTTATTCCCTTTTAACCCGAGTCTTCAAAGCGTGTTACGTTTTAATCGTTTAAATGCTTTACTTTCGTATCAATGTATTACGCTGAATTAATGACGTAATCGTACAAATTAGAGTTTTAATTGGTCATTTAACAAATAATTAAACTGTATGCAAATACGAAAATATGTTAGAACATTAATATCGCTCGAATTTTCACTTTTTGCGATTGTAATGTTTCTGGGATTACTTAAGAATCGAAATCAAAGTATGAACCTTTTGTGAGAATCAATGTAAAAAAAAAAAAAAAAATCTAGACAATATTGTCAAAGATGAATTATTATGGTAAGATGTTCTTAAAAGAACGGACAATAAATAACGGTGCGTTATCATGTCGGGCCTTTAAACAGGCGGTAAGGCCCACAGGGTTGCAGTTTTGTCAGCGGAAGTACTGAGAAACGAGAACTCCGTCGGATGCCAACGTCCGGAGATGACTTTGTCCTGATGTTGAGCGACTACGACGCTAGGTAGAGGCATTGTAAGATCGCCTGCAACATGTATTTCATTATGCTTGTGTTATTCTATCGTTATAGACACTTGTATCACAACAGTATTAAATGTTTCAATTTCTGTAAGTAATGTCTCTTAGAAATTAAAATCAATGAGGAACCCACCTTGCAAGTCTGTGAGTACCAATTTGTTATCGTATCCCGCCGTCAATAAGTAATACGCCGACGGTGAGAATCGTATGCTCCTGATATCTGCCGCGTGAGGTTTGAAGCACTGCACCGTTCTGCCGCCGCGAATGTCAAAGAGAACGCAGCTGCTGTCCTCGTGACCGGACACCAACAATCGGCCAGACGGATCTACGCACAGCGCAGCTACGGGACTGCCGACCTGCAATGGAATCAGATTCTGATCAGACAAATAATACTGCTTCCATTCTTGACAACCAGAAAAAAACGTCCGATAAAAATCCGATTTAGAGGGAAGTGACTAATGCTGTGCGATCGGGAGAGATGGTGGTGCAATTTAATAATGTAAATCGAATATTTATCGGACGTAGAACTTAATATGTGACACTAGAACGAAACAGAAAGATGCTGACGATGCCAAGCCGGATTCTAAACGATGAAATTTCTTTTCTAATTTTATCCATTCTAATTTTTATTTTTGATGATCACTACAGGCATATCGACGGAGAACCCGACTCACCCGGCTCCCAGGTACCGTCGCAGGTGTGACCATGTTGACGCAGCTTCTCGTCCTCAGATCCCAGAACCTGACTGTTTTATCCTGCGATCCGCTGACGAACATCGCTCCGCCCCAGTTGTAAAGCGTCAGCACGTGGCCGCTGTGGCCGCTCAAGGCCTGGAAAGGTGTACCGGTCGTGCAATCGGTAACGTAAATCTTGCAGTCGCCGGCACCACCGCTGATCAGAAGGCTCGACTTGTTCGACGTGTCCTCGAGGAAGCACAAGTCGCGCACCGTACCATCGTGCATGGTCAACTCGACCTCTTGCCCTGCAGATTAGAAAAATATATATAGAATCGATCATCTAACGATAGTAAGAAATATTAATTTTTAAGAATTAAATAAATCCGAGTAATAATAACAAACTAATTACGTATCATGATAAATTTCTAAACTATGAATTACTCTTCGATGTCTGACAAATACAGATTTTCGAGAATTCAAAGATGCAAAAAAAAAAGAAACTTAATAATTCATGTATTTAAATATATGAAAAATTTAAAATAAAAATGGGTTCAGTCTATAGTTCATAAAGCCTACTTTTCTCTTTTTTTATTTTAAGTTTTTTACGAATACCAAGATTACATCTATTTTCATCTATTTACGTCTATCAAACAATACCTTCGAGATTCGACGTATCGGCGTTAAAGCGCATTAACTTCACAGTTTTATCGTTGCTTCCGGTCGCGATCAACCGCCCGTCCGGTGTCCACGCGAGGCAGTATATGGAGCCTTTGTGATGCTTCGTTCTCTTGAAGAGAACGGTGGGTTGATACGTCTGATGATCCTCCCTGAAAGATATGCAATGCTTCAGTACTAAGCGATGATAAGCAATAAACATTTCGACAACTCGGAACATTTCGACATAAATCATTCGTCTAAAAAAAAAAGGTTTTCAATTTCGCTCTATTTCACGAGCCATCAATCTTCCCCAAAGAAAAAGAAGAATGCTCGGGGTTCTCTCGGACGTCGCTTTCATCGAGCAATTTTCCTTCCTCGTTCCCAGCCTTCATCAACCGCGTCTCTAATTGAAGTCGATATCGTTGCATATTGTGCACGGAGTTCGGCCGTGGAAACGAGGGAGAGGCTCGATGATCTTAAGGAGCGTGCCGTCGCTTTCACGGCGCCGGTTTTTTTCTGCAGATTTCAATTAAGCGCAGCTCTTTTCCCACCACGCGCGGCCGACGCGCGTGTGAGATCGCGAACGTTCGCTCCTCTCTGCCGATCAAGATGTTCGCTCGTAAAATCTGCCCCGTTGTTAATTATCATTCGTCCCCTTGAGTCTATTCGACTTGAGCATGACGCGCAAGATTAACGTCACTTCTGCCGCAATTTCCAGCGAGCGCCGAAGGGGAACGACTTTCGAAAGTGACGATACGATTATTTGCAGAGGCGGTTTCTCCGGATAATAACGACATAATTGGAGAAGAGGTTCGTACTGAGTGATAAAAGTGATGGAACAAGTGAATTATTGCGCAGTTATTTGAGAAAAGGATTAACAGAAGTAGTGACGTTAAAGAGAGAGAAATTCTCTGCTGAAATATATGTAATAAGAATTTTTACAAAAAAGGCTCTTATATTAAAGCCCCGAAAGAAAATTTTAAAACTCTATAGATTTAACTTTTAATCGCGCGCGGTCAAAATCAATAAGTTATTATAATTATAAGTATGAAACAATTTAAAAAATTAAGCCTTGCTATTTTTACTTGATGAATAACTCTTTTGGCTTTACTTTTGATGCATCTTGCATATGGTTTAAAAATTAGAAAACAATTATCAGAATGGTAAACTGTAAACGTCGCCAGAAAAGAAATACATACTGCTATTTGCTAGAACAAGTATCTATAATATTCGAGATTAGCTATTTTTTTATATTTTGAAAGTTGTTTAAGGAAGAAAAATATATCAACAAAAAGTAGAAATTCTTATTTCAAGCGACATATGTAGAAATACTCTCGTTTATCAATGAAGCAGGTATATGT
The DNA here is from genome assembly GCF_030848795.1 of Temnothorax nylanderi. Lineage (NCBI taxonomy): Eukaryota > Metazoa > Arthropoda > Insecta > Hymenoptera > Formicidae > Temnothorax > Temnothorax nylanderi. The sequence goes on along the minus strand of NW_027249064.1, from coordinate 616,007 downwards.
GCACATCCGTCATGTTTGCATGTGCCTAATTTACGTTAATTACAATTATGATTTTCACATCTCGCTATTTAGCATTTCTTTTCGTTTGTATTAAAATTAACTGCAAATTCTCACGAGCTTTTCTACGAGTGTTTTATGTATCCTCTATTTTATTCTTAGTTAGGAAAATCTTTTTCTTTACAATCTCGACAACAGCACTTGCCAACAACGTTACTTTGATCACAAGAGCACAGGTAATGAAACCGCAGACTTATTGACTCTGCAACACGAGATGAAAATGTCGACGGTATTAAGTTCGTGATATCTCAATTTCGAGTCGAGCAACGGAATTACGACGTTCTAATTGAACGATCACGGAGTCTCTTGATAGTCAAGTTCTCACAGAGACCTCCCGTCGTTCGTATCATTGACTTTTGCTCCTATCGCAACACCGAGTGTCACGGAGGACAATCTCCTGGCGCCTCGTAATTTTACGCAGGTATAATTAACGAGCTCGTGCGTATCGTTGACGTTATAATTGCGGCAGCACCTCGGACAGCGTAGTCGCGTTCTTTGGAACCATTAAGCGGATTTTACGAGTCGTTTATTCGCGCGCGTTGTTGTTACGACACATGATGAACTTATACGGCGGTGTGCTTGAGAGACGTTCCGTGTTCGGTGGCCGTCCCGCAATTTCGAAAGTTACGCAAGACACACGCATATGTTGTCGCACTTTATGTTTTGCCGCGAATACGGAGTAGGTGCAAATTTTCTGTGTGGCGCAACGGTAATGTATCTCGCGCGCGTAAACTTTCTCGACGCCGCGCCGCCGCCGCGCCGCCGACGTGAATCGTTCCGCCCGTGAAACAGCAGCGGAGCACGAGGCCGCTATCGCAAACGGACAAATGGAAATTGCTCCGCGTTATTGACTTTGGACACAAATTACAGCTCGTTGAACTTACCGGAACACCGTAATACAGCGTTAAATGCGCATTGCCGTGAATTGTTAATGGTAGACGGAATATTTGCGAGTGAAAGGTGACCATTTGTTGTCTACCTTGTAATGCAAAACAGACTGTCTTGAACTGTAACGTAATGCTACCTCAAAAAATGAAACTACAGTCCCGTTCCAGGCAATTCCTACGCATCGTGCGAGCACGATTTTTGCCTCGTTATTATTCTTAATTATTACTTCGTTATTTATTCACCCGCGACTACTTTACGTTCTCCGGTTGTTTTTATCGCGAGTTAACGTTACTTTTTATAATCCACTTCCATGTCTCACAATGTTCTTTCTCGTTCACTGAAATTTACAAATTGATCTCAAAACTAATCTGAATTTGTGTGATTTTCCGATTCTTAACGTATTTAGTTAAAAAATAATATTCAAGAAATCATCATATTAAAATTATGCGGGATTGTTCTGAATTCGCGTGACCGGTGCAAATATTGATTGGAGGAAAAAAATATTGCGAATCGCGTTCAGGACGATGTAAACGGAAACGACGTGCTGCAGGCTGCAGCGTGCGGTAGCCGGTAATGGGAAAAAACTGTACCGGCAATCCACATTCGCTGAACACGCAGGAATGCTCCGTTTGGCATGAAGGCCTCTGCCGCTCGTTAGGCCAGCATGCCCGCGTAAAATTAGTTTAGCGGACGCGAATTTATACTTGACCCGCCTCAAATTTACATACGACGAAGCTCTTTTGTTACGTATGAGTGACAACGAAGACTCGATTATAATAAATGTAGCTCATAATCGTGCAAGATTATTTTTTCTTGGCTTTCTATAACATTAATTTAATTTAATACATACTCTTTAATACATCTTTTTCATACTCTCAAATAATCTCGGATTTTTTAAATGCTAATTAACCGGCAATTAGCAAGAACCTTGTTTCGCGTTAATCATTAATTGCGCTTTTAAAACGCTAGAGAGTAATTATATCTTTGAAACTATGAACCTCTCTCTCTCTCTGTAGAACGGCAGGACTCTCTGTAGAACTTTTAAAGAACGGCAAAATATTCATTACCAACCTGTTTTCCATCGATACATATTTAAGTCTGAAAGTTTAGCAGTAGAGAAACGATCACGATAAAAGTTTTTAGCCCGTGCAAAAATATTATTAAGCGTATATATTACATATGCATATATTACAAAGTAACCCCGCCAAATTACAGCTCATGAATATTTGCAATAATACCGGGCTCCTTGCCTCGCGATATAAGTGATATCTATTGTAACGTGAGAGAACACATTTGATTAATCGCGATCTCTGTTCTAATTACATCGCGGAGCGAAGTTGCGTTGATATTATCGCATCAAGATGATAGATAAGCCGGAGCTTATTGAATAGCGTGACGCGTTCCGCTGTAAGAGCCGTGATTTCTCTCGCGCTTCGCTCCGCGAAAAATGTTTCGAGGTGCGCGCGTTATCTCGGGATCCGAAACGTGTCCACCGCGAGGTAGAAACGACGTCAAACACGGCTGAGCAGGATTTATCGTCGCCACGACGAGTGGCGAATTTTAGCTCGCGAAACTTCAGCGCGCTTATCGCGAACACGTGAAGTCATTTCGTCGTCGACGATTCTTTCCCCGACGATCGGGATCGGCTTTTAGCCGACTCGTAATTTACGGTTATTTACGCCGGCGCCGCTAAAATGTATCACAACTCTCTCCCTCTCTTTCTCTCTCCATTTTTCGCGGGAGCGTGAATGTAAGTTCATCTGATTTCTCTCGGCTGGACGGGCTGCCGTGATGTATTCGCCTGTCTGAGTTCGATAATCGCATAACGCAAACCCGTTCGTTATTTTTGCATAAGGCCGCTGTAACGATACAGCGATACCGCGATTCGTCAAAACGCAACGCGTATCGGAGACTGTCATTAGCCGTCGACATGCCATCTCGAAATATAGCTTACGCGCCAACGAAAGGCTCCGTTGCGAGACACGCTCCTCGAGACAGACGAAGGCGGTAATGTTACGATCGCGTTATTTCCGCGCTTCGATTGACTCGCAATCGCAATTTAACGATTTCCCGAACGTCCGGTGCGAAACGGCTTCCACCCGCTATCCTATCGGACTTCCGCCGCCGATATGAAATGCATTTTGTAAGAAAGTTCAGTATATCAATATCAATATCAGTAACTGATTGTCGATGCATATTTAAGTGGTAAATGTGAAATTGCATTATTCATAACAGCATTAATCAGCAGAATGTTCGTGAAAATATAAATCTTTAGGCAGCAGATCGATCTATGTATTTCCGAATAGCGATTTCGAATTATTGCAATTAATTTAATTAATTAGTTAGGAAAACATTAAGATTATTTCATAGAATATTTAAATTATTATATTTACAGTTTCAATGAGAATAAAAGTGAAAATATCACGAACTTGTCAAAGAACCCACAAATGCGATACTTATGGAAATTATTGAACGTCGGAGATAAGCTCCTCGACAATTAATTGTCGCGTAACGAACGTGATTCTCACCTGACATCGTGCAGCTTCGGATAAGCGCATATTCGCAGCGTCTTCGAGTTCGATCCCACGGCGTACAGCTTCCCATGGGGGTGAAATTCGGCGCAGCGTACCGCCTGCACGTCCTCCAGAGCGGTGACGGGAACGAAACGCGGTCTCCCGCCGCCGTTGCTGCTACCATTGCTGGTCTCGAGTTCCGGTCTCGGCTCTTGCTGCAAAACGAGATGCGCGATCGTGTTACTCAATTTGCTATTAATACGTAATAATTATCATCGTGCGAGCGAGCGCACGGAACTAATAATATGCCCGTTGTGTTGTAGCGCGCAGACGATTAGAAGCCACGCCGCGCCGTTGCAGCTCTTGCAGACGGAATGCAACGCGGAAAGGTAACTACAACTATCGCGATACACACCGTACTGCTCTAACGAGATCTAATGATTCTAATGAATGCCTGCCGGCACAAAGTAACCGTTTTTATTTGCGGATAGGACAAGTACCATCGCAAATTGCGGATGCAATTCTGCGTCCGGTTGTAGCGATGAATATGGAAACGTTGCGGTGAGATGAACGTAATATCCAAACAATATCATTGCACTTGATACTCGCATTCTCATTGCTTCCTATCCACTTACAAATTACGTAGATATGGTGGCGGAATACAATACAATTATATTTCCACATGTTAATTGCATATAGAAAACAGTAATTTTAATATTGATAAAATATTCAAATAAATAATTTAATAAAAATGTTCAACAAAAAAAATAGACATCAATGTGACCCGTGCACAAATAGAATTAACAAATTAAAAAAAAAGTAAACTGTCAAAGAAGAATATTTGTAAGAATTGTTCAGATTATGAATTACGAGGATAATTTTTACTTTTTTGAAAGAAACATTATATGAGATGTTAATTACATTTACCTGGATAGTTCTATGATAATTAGCGCTTTCAATTTAACTCTTTCGCCGCTACTAAATTTCTTTTTTGAATCAATTAATGCCTAACATGGAGATATGCATGTTTATGTACACATGAAGAAATTTCACTTTCTCGTTTCGCGCAAGACGCAAATGATGTGCTCTTCTTGTGAGACAGTTATTACTCCGAACTCGCTAAACCAGCTCGCGCATTGCAGGCAGCGAACCGAACGGAAGGTGAAAAATTCAGAAATACTAGAAAGTTGGACCTTAGATGAATTTCTACCTCACTAAGCTTTTTGCGTATAAACATGTTTATTTACTTCAATATTTATGCGATAATCTTCCACCTAAATCGGAAAAGTGGTGATTTTTTTTTCTCTTCGACATTATCGAACAAAATGCATGAGTTGGCACTATCGATAAAGGTTTTCTATTTAAAAACAAAGAAAATACGCAAAGTGCACGCGGTGAAACTAATGTAAATCGATAATTTCACATAGCCATTTTCCGCGTAGATAATCGTAATAACCGTAATTTTATTTCTTCAACATCGACAGTTAAGCAACGGTTATGGAATTATTATTCATAGAGAAAAAGCTCGCGACACGATGGTTTTTTGGCGCGAAGCACTTCTTTTGCTGAAGCTACAGGTCCGGAATCGTTTCGCGATTCGTGTTTGCGCAACGACGCGCTTCGCCACGCTTTTACTTTCAAACCACGAGATTGGCCGCGACCGTTTATCTAGATGGATAAATTAGCAAAGCAAATGAACACGCTCTGGCCGCTGTTGTTCTCTTCTTGGCAAACCGTGCAGCACGAGCGGAATTATTAGCGCTCGCGTGCGTTTTCACGCGGCGGCGTACGCTTAACGGCGCCGAAGCTACTTCTTGCCAATTGGAATGACTTATGTACGCGTAATTAGATCTCGAATGCATGCGTGACAGGGGCATCAGATCCTTACGAAAAGATAAGCGATATAAAGAAGCCATGAACCGATAGAAATGTTTTCAAGTTTAATCGTTATTAATATAATTTAAAAAAAAAATTCGTAGCAATGATTCGATGTAAAGATAAATTCACAAACTTGTGAAGAATATATATATCGTTGTAAAAAAAGTAACGTATAAGGAACAATGGAAAAGAGATTGCATTAGGAATGGTATTCGATATGTCACTTTTGTTTCACAATTCCATTCTTGCTTGAATAAATATCGAGTCAATAACCATTGTATGATTCATTGATTTCTTTCGATAAAAATTTTTTATCTAGTAGTAGATTCAATGAGTCAATCCGAACAATAAGTGAACGGAATTGGATGGTGAATCGGACTGGATTTTTAATTACAGTGTCTCGCTTGCTAATTCTACCTTTCACCTCAAGTTGTTCTAATTTGCTACGAAACAGCCATTCTTACGTCCAAACGTTATATTTTCTGTGAAAAATCGGATTTTAATTCGATTCACCCTTCAGTCCTATTCGCCGGCTATCGTTATTGTCCCGTGACAAGGGAAACGACAGTCGTGCACTTCGACGATCGCTCTTTTGCGAGCAGACGTCGGTCGTCGCGATTTACGAGCGAGAACGGGGCCATAGAGGAGAATCGATCGTAGATCCGAGAGAAATTCCCATTTCCGCGGAAATTCTGGCATTCTCCACGATCTCCCGGGCGGCTTAACGAGCCGGAAACGTATTCTCGATCGTAATTCTGTTGGGAAAAGCAGATGAAACATCGCGCATCGGTAGAAGTATATCTGAGAAGCCTAGTTTTGCCGATCGGTCAATCAACCCGTCTCGACCATCGCTATAGACGTTCGGTCTTAATAGCTCTGTACAGCCTTGCGAAAGCGACGATGTAGACAGAAACTTTATAGCATATGGATGGATACTTCAAGATCCCGAACGAAAGCGGGACGAAGATGATGCAAATGCAGTTTCGAACATCGTACTGTTTCGCATTCGCTCTTTCGGCTGTCTGTATATCAATAGAATCGATGAATGAAAGTCTTACCTAACATGGTAACAAAGCGTTATTCTTCAATAGGATTATAAGATATAATTAATAACTTAGCAATATATAATAATTCTTTTATATTCTTATGAAATGAAATATATAACCTATATATGAACAAAAACTATAGTTGTTGAAATCTATCATAAATATTAATCGAAACATCGATACATCCGGACGATTAGCAATAATTGACATCCGCGACCTTAATTCCCTTATAAATGGTCATCTCCTCCGTACTCTTATAAGGAGGAAAGGGTGGATCGCGAAGGATCCGCCGGATGCCCTGAAGGCCTTCGGACACGCGTCTCCGATCGAAGATTGGAGGGACGGATCCAACGACGCGTGGCACGATGAAAAACAACTAATAAAGAGGCCTTGACCTGATTGGCGACTCCGGCTTTTTACTTTCCTCCATCGACGCATCGTAAAAAAAAAAAAAACCGATGCGACGCACAAGAATTTACGCATATCGCGCATATAAAATATGCGAGATATCAATTATAAATTCACTCGCTCTAGATGCAGCCTGCAATCGACGTAAGAGATCGCGACAGCGCGACGTACATTAACGATATTAATGGTATTAAGCGATTTTTGTCCCGCGGATCGCCGATGATCATCATGATCAAAATTTTCACTTTTCTCTGAAAAACCGGTTTTACCGGATCTATTCGTGATCGTTTTCGATCTCGGACGTCTAGACATTCATCGAAAAAGAAACACAATTTGATGATTAGTTTAATGAAATAGATGCGAAGGACGAATAAATGCAGAGTACGCTCGATTATATTTCGGATAACAAAATCCGATGCAACCAATCGTTTTCTGTATCTGGGTTACGGCATACTTTTTCGTCGTCAATCGGTATTCAAACAGAAATCGAAGGTGCACGCGCGTGCGCGCGTGGGCTTAAGGGCATTCGAGATTCCTACGCACGAATTTCACCGTGTAATTTTACCGTGACATCTTTATGTAAAATTACGAATGCCCTGCAACCGGGAAGAGGACGCTCGTACCACGCGCGCACAATGTTCTTTAAATGCATATTACGTACAATTAATGTGCTCAACTCCTTATTTAGCGTGTTACATTCAATTAATGTGATTAATTATTGTTACACTCGCCTTAGCTTCAGATTTTTTTTTATCAAGATACGAAATGCGAAGTTATATTAAGAAGTAATTTCTCTTATATTAATGAGAATAACAACCGAGAAATTTATTCAGATATGCTAAGCGAATGCGGAAGTGAATTAACCATCGCGGATATAATGCTCAATTCTCAAAACAATTCTCGGCGGTGTCATCGGACGCGGAAGATCTTTCTACAATTGGCGAAAGACATGGCCTTAAAAAATTAAAGCAGATTAATGAAGAAAAAGTCACGTTATCAACTCAATCGAGAATGGAATGTAAAACGATTCCAGAATTCTGGCGACATTTCATAAGAGGTCACTTGCAACCAACAAGTTTTCGCACTTTTTTCACCTGCGAACGAGATATAATTGCAATTCGGTCTCAAACGAGCTTAGTATGTGCAATATTTCCCGACTAGAGACATTTAAATCGACCGGTCACTTATGGAATTCTTGTATAGTTCAAATGATGATATTGAATCACCTAAGGAAACCGAGGCTAATGTGCGCCTAAGTCCTTAGATATCGCAGCGCTGGTTATTACGCTGGTTATTAATTAATGCGACTGTTATTACCCGGGCTATTATAAAATCATTTTTATCCTTGCGAGACCATCGAAGTACGGTCTGCGGATGTATCGTCTTGAATTACGAGCGACGTCGCATTAATTTTCTTACGTAGCGGTAATTTCGACTCTCGAGGAAGTCTCCGTAACTTTCTAACCGTATGTACGAAACGCACGCGACGGAGATCATAATTAAATGGTCGATTACAACGTGGCGCAAAACGCTCTTAGTTAATAGCAGACTCGTTGCGGACCGGAGCGGGAGAGGAATTCGAAAATTATATCGTCGGTCCTTTCGACATACGTGTGCAATTCGTGCCCATTCGCCGAGAAAAAAAAATTGCCCGGCCAATATACGTTCTTCCTCTTAGTCGTCACGAACTAATGTGTCCCGTCACACCGATTAATTGCGCAACGCGAAGAATACCTCGCTTTCACTGAACAGTCACTGGATTGCCGCGTGCGCACCGGTCATTTACCGCAATAAATCTAGTAATCAATCCAATTTCTTAAACGATTGTTTTTCGCAACGAAGTGTGCGCGCCGAAACGAGCAGGAAGTCGGGGAGCATGATGGAGCTTTGACGAGCAACAGAAACCAATCGACATCGCCGATCAAGCGGAACGGTCTGTTTTTCCATGTACGCTCGTAATTGAGATTTATCGATAAAGTCACAATATGTAACTTGTGCTTGGACGCAACATCACGCTCTTGATCGATCCGCGAGCCTACCGATCCGCTGATCTGGCAATCTGTCGATCCGTCGACACGGCGTATCTAATTAGCGACGAAACTGGCTAACAATGTAACGATTTAATGACCGGCAGCTGGTTAACGACACTTCTTAACTGCGAGCACAATGTACACTAGATTGCGATGGATCACCGAGACGCGATCGATCGTGAGAAATAATGGAATATAATCTCGTGATCGTCAGCGAGAATCTCTCCGTGGCTCCGCGGAGCGTGGAATAAAAGGTCGAGATTATTCGCGTTGATTAGCGATTATTTCGACGGGGTGAATTAACTTTCTTAATAAAAAAGTAACGGTTGATTAACTCGGTACCTATCAGGAACACTTTCTATACCGGGTTAATCGAAAATATGGCTCATTGAAGGTGCATAATTTAGAAAAAGATATGAACCGGAACGTATTAGTATTATAATAAAAAAAAGAACAGGACCTGTGCAACCACTTTGTTTTTGACATTTGCGAACATGAATATGAATGAAGAGACATTTAGAAATATAAAAAAGATTTTTTTATAATAAAAAAAAGATATATAAAAAAGATGTAATATATAGAAAAGAAGGGAAAGAGTATTAGAAATCAAATTGAACTATCTTATTAGAATTAAGAAATTCTTTTTACAAGTCTATAATTATTATCAATACTCCGCCATTTTCTTGGTTTATTTTGTGCATGTTCATACAAAAATACACCCTATCGTTCCTGAAGCATTTTGTATAACACAGCTGTGTAATCTGCATAGCTCGTCGTGTAAGCTACTCAAGCGGCTATTCCTCGAAACAATAAACGCGACTTTATTTATTTCCGTTTTGTGAGCAAAAATGAATTCCACGGAACACTTTCTTCGACCGACATTCACGATTGCGACAGACGCGAGAAAAAGTGACTGTCCCCATGTTGAATCAAAACGCCAAGTTCCGGAATTGTATAATTGGCAACGAGGTGAGTGCGAAATGAATGTCGCGACGTGGTTTCTCCTTGAAACGAGCATTTTGTAAACTCATAGACGATTATAATTCTATTATTGCGTACCAGATGATATTGCTAATTCAGTTTAGAACGCAAGAAGCGGCACGTTTCCGGAATTAAGAGCGTAAGAGTCGCGGATTGTGCAACCGGTCGGTCACCCAGACCAGATTAGCAAACTCACTGATCTGTAAATCTCAGCCTGAAAGTCGTTCTGGCAATTTACGTGTGTGCGAAATTGTGCATTAGTCACGTAGTTAAATACATAATACGGGGAGACACCGCGATAACTTGCACGAAAAATTATATCGAGAATGAATGGGCCTGTCACTCAGTGACTTACGAGATGACGCAAATAGAATCACTAATTGCCTTTATAAGCTATTATTAAACAAGAAAATGTACATAAAAGTTTCATACACAAAAGAGATAATAAAATGATATTACATATGTTGGACATCAAAAAGCGTCGACAAGTTAATTAATAAAATTAATGAAAACGTTTAATCAATTACTTATAGAAGGGACTTAACACAGTTTTTAAAAATGTTTTAACTCATGATATAGCAAAATATTTCTATTACATATAAAAGGATATGCGCATATAATAAACAATGTATTAAATATTTATTGCGAGATTTTTACTTGATACGTATAACTCTTTCGGCAATACAATCAAGAATTATATTTCGCGTAAAAAAAAAACCTCTCATATTCCTTCATTAAGAAAAGTCCGCTTATAAAAATCTCAACACACCATATAGCTACCGCGTCGCCTTCCCGACTTGTCGCTCCTATTCTCCTCGGATTTTCTGCAGATTTTGCCGACTCTCTCGAAGGTGTTCAGCGCGCGTTCCTCCGTATCAACGTCCAGGAGATTCTCCATAGACTTGCGAACCTGCCGACAAACGTTCACGCCCTTAGGGCTGTTCCGCTGCAAATGGTTGCCATTCTCGTCGTGATAATCGTCCCACTCGCTCATCTCGCTCCTGACATCCTCTAGAGACCTGGTTCTACCGACGGCACACGTGCAAGGTGGCATGCTTCTGGTAAGGCCGCCCGAGCTCTTAGCTCGTCCTCTCGGCCGTTCCATCATCATCATGCCCGGTGGTGGCATCGCCACCGGCGATACTTGAAGCGGTGACATCGCTTGCGGCGGAGGTGGCATGGCATTTCTGTATAACGGGGCCAGGTAGTAGTAGTCCCGCGATTTGTTGGGATTCGCGGTAATCCTCGGAGCGGGCACGTAATTGTAGTCGGGGATGTGAGGGGTTATCCATTGGGCCAAAGTATCTAAGGGCACGGGTCGATAGCAATAGGACGGCGCTCGGTTGTTTCTGTACATCGGCGGCCAAGGTCGGTGCTGCTTTAGATCGAAACGGGGATCCATACGTGGATCCAGCACTCGGATGTCACCCATCGTAAATTGTGATCTGTATTGCTCCTTATACTAGATTTCGGAGCCAATTACTTTAGGATCAGTTGAGATATACTGTCATATTTCCTCAACTAATTTCTTCAGAAAATACGCTTTATTAAATAGGTATACTCTGTAATTATATTTCAATATATATTTTGTATATCTTAATATAGATATTAATTGTTTTTGTAAAATATTAAAGTTTTTCTTTAATGGTCTTTTCAGTCGAAATAATTATATGCTTTTCTTCTCAAGTAAATGTAATATCCTTTAAGAAACCGGCTGCTGAAATAATTTTCTTACGTGACAAACGATTATCACGTTTGATTATTTCAACAATTATTGATTGTTAAAAACTTTGGAAAAATCGTTAATAATTCGACGATAATGACGTCGTCAAAGATCAATGTCGTTGAAAGTGGTGTTTGATGATCGCGCACTTAGAGAGTTTGGCACGCTCGGTCGGGTAATAGTAATAGAGAGATTCTGGATTAGAAACGTTTCTCGTGGAAGGACGATGAAGCGAGGATCGATAGAAAAGTTCGATCATGCGCGACGAGAAATTTCGGTTGATTTTCACTACTGTTCCGGTGTCCTCCGGGGAATTCGCGGCGAGTGTCAACGAAAAGAAAGATCACTTTCAAATTTGATTCGACACCTCACTTCACTATCGGACGGACTTATCAATTTTCTAAGTTGTCGCCGAAGGTTCTGTCATTTTGACTCAACATCGTGCTCTTTTCAATCGTCGCTCTCGGATCTCAATCTCCTAGCTTTTCTTCTGCAAGATTTACCGAGGAAACACCGTAATTTCCGTCACACTCGAGAAACACTTGAGGCGATCGAAAAACGCGGATCGCGAGCTATCGCGGCCCGTGCTCAGCTGGGTACGACGAAGGAGTGCGTAGACTACGTTCTCGCCGAGCCACTATGGTCCGTTGAGAAACGACCCACTTCTCCTCGTCCGAACGCGAAAGACTTCGTCTCTCCTACTACCGCGAAACTCATCCCCTTTCTTTCGCGCGTATCGTGCGAAGCGAGAGTAGTTCGCGGTTCCGTTTGGGGGGGAAGATTGCTCGGATCTTAAATAACTCGTTGTCAAATAATGTTGATTTATGGATTTCGTCACACTCGCTAGAATAGGAATAAAATGTAGTATGTTTTCGACATAGATAGAAAGGTTGGGAAAGCAAGTGAACTTATAACATTTGCGATAATGCAAATGAATCATTTTTATAAGTACCGGAATTTTAATAAGAATTCTAATAAATAAAAAGACTTTTAATTTATTTATCTACTCTGTAATATTATATTTCGATTTATTCATTGTACCCCTTCCACAATTTAGGAATACCAATCATTACATGGTGCAATATAACAGAAAATAACAGTTAATGAGAAAACATCTGCAGCTACAAAACTCTATAGAACAGCTCCATATAAGTGAAATTTAATTTAGTGTAAATTGCCACATTGATGTAATAAAGATATAAAATTGAAGTTAAAATACTAGAATAATTATATCAAGACAAGTATGGCGTGAAGAACAATGGTGATTGCATGATAGTCTCGCAATATGCGTGTGATCTCATTTAAAAGAATCAGCGAAGGATATCTTCGTTAGAAACGTAGCGTGTAAAGATCACGCAATAGAAATAGAATTAAGAAAAGGACTGCATAGAGGTAGAGACGCTTGTTACAGAAATGCGAGCGTTGGCACTTAAAAGAATGTAGAATTTTCTTCAAAACTTCAAGATAGATGGAATATGAACTTTCCATGTGAAAATTTATAATCTTAATTCTGTTCCATCAAAACTCACAAGATCTTCAAGATCAATTTTCGAGATCTGCGAACCGAGGAAAAAGAGATATAATCGCACCCATCGGGAGAGTTTGACGTACATGACGGATGAAAAAAACAGAAAGAGGAGCAACGGCAACATTCGTTTTCTATCCTCTCTCGCTTTCACTGCGCCATCATCTTTTCCAGCGACAACCACCGGGGCCCATCCGCTCGTATTAATCTTGTTTCGAGATAGAAATCGCGTCATTATTCGCAGGAAGTGAGAACGAAGGTGGGCGTCGAGAACCGACGTGTCGGCTCGATCGTTTTCATATCGCGAAACGCGTTGCCTCCGCGAATTCAATCGCGAATTGTGTCGCAACAATTCTCAATGTGCGTCAGGACGGAATTGAAGGTTGCTGCAAAGCTGTGGCAAAGAACACAGAAAACACATGCATAATAGCATGATAGTTGATGCTGTTTCTCCTTTTCAGTCTGTCCTTCGGACTTAGGCGGCTGCGAATACGTGCGTGCTTCAAGATTTTTATTTAGATTTGTAAGTACTTCAATTGATACGCTTGAATTTTGTTTTTGATGTAGAAAAAGAAGACTACGGGTACATTTTAAATTTCGTTTCAGAATAATCGAAGAGTTTCTCTATATACATAAAAAATAAATATTAATATCATTTACATGGGCTATTTATCAAGTAACAAGTAACAGATAAATTATTCTTGTGTTTTATTATGAAGATTTCTAGATTGAAAACGAACTTTCTATCATTTTTACCGTTTTATAGCTATGAATATGAATGAAGTAAACCTGAGTATTATTAATAGTATAGCTAGTATCTATTCGATTAATTATGGGTAGTTTTATTCTCGATTCCAAAATTTTTTAATCATCCATGCATAAATTTGTTTTCATAGAAATATTATATTTTATATAATTGTTCTTTTATAGACAGTAATTATATTCGTTTATTGTGCGCGAACGCATGAGATAATTTTCTTTATATTTCAAAGTTCTTTATTCACGCAAGAATGCATAAGTATGTAAAATTAAGAGCATATATATTTAAGAAAAAAAATGTGAAAAGAGAAATTAGTTCATATCTATTTATTTATTAACAATGTGTGTGGAGTACAGATGCGCACTACTTATTTCCAAGGCGTTGCGACGAATCATATAACTCGTTTATCCTTGCAGCAGCACCGTATATGGCCCGTTGCACTTTCTTGCATTGTGATCGATGCCGTTAACAGCCAGGAGTTAAATCGATATTATCACGTGTGTTTTACAAATTTCTTCGGTCGACTGATTTTACGAGCGTTCTGCGTATATCGCGCGAATGGATTTATCCCGACGACTGATCCGGGGGCAATATGTATATTTTCGTCGCGGCACAAATTACCGGATCTCGCGTCTCGAGAGAGGAGCCTTTCAGATAAACGCGAGTAAGAGTTTATGTTTATGTGATTCATGGCATGATTCTCGGATATGGATGATGACTTTACAGCTTAAAGATAATGTTGTTTATTATATATATGCATAATTTCACTCGAACACTTTTCTCAACTTTATTTCTCACAATACTAATTTTTATTATATACTGATTTATTAATATTAAATTAGGAAAATCGCTTTAAATGAAGAAAAACATGCTTTCTGTTGATATTAAAAAATTGGAGATATCTTTTTGGTTAAAATTATGTCTTAGTTGCTTAGTAGCATTGATACTCATAGACTCACGCCTCTGGCGCGCATTCTTTGAAGAAAAAAAAGATGTCATGTGTTTTCTTCAACGCGGGGCGCCGCCCTGTCATACGATCACGCCAGTTTAATTTTCCCATTGCTGCTTTCTCCGATACGCTCCGTTAATAATCCACCGCGATGTACGGCAATCATCCACTATTTTTCTTTCCGGTCTCTCTTCCTTTTTCGCGCCGCGGCATCATCGGTCGCTGTGGCGCGTACACGCGAAATTTCCTTTCGCCGCGGTAATTAGATAATTACGCACGAGCTCGTAAATCGTCATTCGAGTAATCATCAACCGATTATTAACCGTGTTTTGCGCATCGCTTCAATTTCACTTGCGTTCTCAGAAAAAATATACGAATATATAATACTCGTTGATTATATACCGAGAACGAAAGTGGTTCGATCCTTTCGCCGTGTTCAAATCAAAAGTCACTCGAACAAGATCATTAATGCAACAGATAAAATCAGGTCTAATAATATCTTAACTAATCAGAAGAATAAAGCAATCCTGGCACTACAAGTAATCTAATAAGTGATAATACCTATAGCGACTAATATGTGATATAAAGTCCTTATTCATTATTATACAATTACAATTTTCTACAGTTAGGTATATTAATTCGACATTGAACGTTTCGCCTGTGTGATATAATGTATTATATAATGTTTCTCAACTGAGAAACTTTAATCTGTTTAGATTCTATGTGAACCGGAATTGAATTTGACGAATAACCGCGAGATACAAATGTTACGGATGAATTTCTCCAGATGGACACTCGAATCAATTGACACAAAAATCACGGAAAATAGACCGCGAAGCATATAATCGACGCGAGACGTCGATGCGTCACCTCCGCAGGACATCTGCGTTTTAGAGAAAGTGTCGCGCGACACAAAAAGTAAATTGCCGTGATCCGGTGGCATGAGCACACGCGATTTATCTCAACGTGCGAAAAGAGGATAGGGCCTTTCGGATATCTTTTTGTCACCGCGTGGATCTTCGGGCAATTATCGTGGTCGGCCACCGTTAGAAACGCTCGTCCCAGTGACGTTGGGTCGTCGCGTGCGAGCGTCGATGGCGGACTATCGCGCGTCGCTATTAAAATGGCGATGGCTCTCTACGTGGATGTAGATCGCGAGAAAACGAAATCTGGAGCAGGCGTTTGTTTGGGAGACAACGGCGGCAGATTATCTCATGACGAAACCGAGGGTGATCTACACGAACCGCGAAAGAGTTCATCTGATTAGGTGGAAGATTACCACCTTGGAAATTGGAACGTAATAGCGAAAGGAAGACGATCCGCATCGTTAAATGGATGATATCGCATTATTAAAAACGTAACAGACGATATTAGCATAATGTGTTATTAATATTAACTACTGAATATTAATTAATTACTTTCTTAACGTATAATATACTTATACGTTAAATGTCAATCCGAATTTAATTTTTTTAGCACAAAAATGACAATTTAAAATCTATAATAAAAGAAGACTAATAAATTCAATAAATATCTTCCTTTTGTTCAGTTTAAAAACTTAATTTTTGAATTCTAATAATATTGTCTTCTCGCGTAGAAAAAATATAATCGCATTCCTTTGTATGATTGAAGAGAAGAGGTCATTGGTCAAATATTAGTGCGTCTACGTAATGCCTACACGTGTCCAATACGATTTCTTCTTCCTCAAAAGGAAAACGTCATGACTTGCGAGAGCGCATCGACAAGAAATGTTGTCGAGGTCAAAGTTATCGCAGAAACAGGCACACGTTGACCGAGTTTTCGGTACCGGAATTACCAGCTACCAAATTCCTACTTCAATTCGCGCAATGATTTTGCATTATACAGCTGTCAGCCCACATGAAGAATACATTTTGTTTTTTCTCACGGTCCACATTCGCTTCTTTTCCTTATTCATCAAACTTGATTCACATCTTCATTATCATTGATCTTGGAAAGTTCTTTGTATTGGAGGTAAATCGTATAATTCTACCTGATGATCAGTCCTTATTTCTTGCGATCCGGTGGCTACTATCGCGAGCGCGAATGAAAAATTACTTTATTTGCGCGTGACAGAGCAATCGGATTGACCTTTTCATTTTGAAAAGTTAATCGATGGCTGATACTTGCAGTTGAGAAACAGCTTACCGGCTCCAACTCATTGCGCACCGCGCGAATAGAATTCGACGTGCTGCACTCGTACGCGCACCTTCTTATCCGAGAAGCCGCTTGCAGCGTGAGAAAAAAAAAGAAGCGCGACCAGTTTTCTTGTAAAACCGCTTGCGTAATGCTTGCGTATTGCGACCAACCGCGACTTCTTTCGTTCGGAGGTTCAGAGCGGAGTTCGGAGCGGAAACGAAAAATGTAATGCCGAGTATGACCGGATTGCCGGCGTATCGTGTACCGTTAAAAATACTAATAACAGGTTGACTGGTGCCTGTCACGAAAACGGGCAACGCGATAACCGGCATAACGAAGTATAAACCGTACATTACCATTTACCAAGTATACACGCGCCACGTTGCAATTATCATATACGTCCTTTCTTGATACGTGGACCATGACTTAAGCCACCGCTGACGGATTATACCGAAAAAAAAAAATCGAAAGCGATATCTCGGCGTAAAAGGCGGAAGGATAGAGGTTTCACACGCTCGCGATGGTTCAAAATCAGAATGTTGCCAACGAAGTTGGTATGACGTTAATTATTGCTGCGTTGATATAATACGTATAAATCATTGTACTTACAACTTTTATTTTTAATTATACTGTATACTTAAAATTTTCATTTTGCTGGCTAATTAAATTAATGTATTGCTTTCTAACTAAATTAACGTTATCCTTTTTTTTATCTTCGAATAATGAAAAGGTTATTGATTACAAATAATTAATAAAATTGTAAACAACATATATTTATGAATATTAAGCGATAATCACTGAGGATAAATGATAAGTAGTATTTGGCTTAATCTTCTCTTACGTCACTTCAATTAAATGAAAACTTGAATTCCGTTAAATTTCTGATCTGTCATTAAGTGTCATAAATTAATTTACAGCATACACGAGCATTGCGGTGTATCGTGTTTTCACAAATTACGAACATCACGATTGAGAGAAAAAATCGCGCCGGTTTGCGGCAATCACAAGAAATTTACAAGAAAGTGGATTACAAACATTAGATGCGCCTGGTCGAACTTGCATCCATCAGCGCGAAGATTGCGACCCAGATTTTCTCGGCAATTTAGCTGTTCGGCCACGTTTTGAGTAGAAAGTAGAATTTTCAATTTACTTTTCTTCTTATGAATGACAAGAAAAACTCGGGTTTATTAAGGCATGCTTATTATCGCGAAATTAAAAATAAAAATTAAATACCAAAAAAAGAAGAAAAAGAAAGATCGTCATATACCGATAACGCAGAACTCGTCAGTGAGATAGGAGAAGTCTTGACCAAGGATCGTCGAGGTAGAGACTGTTGAAATCGTTTACCATCAACCTTCTGGTACATTCACCAAGCTAACATAGGTTTCTGTTTTATCCACGTTAAAGTGTGGTGTTTGTCACACCCGGTGTATTACATATAAAAAAACCTGGTACTTTTAAAAAACGTTAAAAAAAGAAGCAATTGAAATGATTTAGAAAATTTAGATATACTTGAAGATATGCTTTTTTAAAAGATATATTAATAAGTGATACCAAAGATTTCAAAACACAATTTTTTAAATTTTTCTCATAAAACACATTTTGATTTACAAGGAGTTAAACAATTTTAAAATTATGAATTATAATTTTTTTCTCAAAGAAAACATGATTCGAGAAGCAGTATTTTTAAGATATACGTACTGATGTTTTAAGAGAATTACGATGTTAATAAGAGGATTTTATTTTATATATACTTATTTGTATTCAAGACATTACACTCGTATATCAAGATGTTATATCCGTGAACTTGAAATTTTTGCAGACGCTCGCATAGTCATCGCCGCGCTTTTTATTATTCTCGAACACCAACGTTAAAGTATAATTGGCATCATCATCATTCAAATGGCGATTACCGTTTTGTTGCCGCCTACAAATGGGAAACAATAATCGTTTCGGCGGCAACAAGCGGATGATGGACTATGACATCGTTAGCAATGTAAATTATCTCGTTTTCTACGCGTGTAATATATTCCAAAGAGAAGCGATATTCAATTTACGATTAATAACGCAATTAGATACTCTAAAGCGTGTATAGAAACTATATTAGAAGTAATCTGGATCCCGTAATTTGCAATCGCAATTTTAATTAAGAACGTTTGCAGATCGTGATTGTACCAATCTCGATTCTCATCTTTATTTCAAAATAAATTTGAGAATAGAGGAGATACGTTTGCGTCCTCTAAAAAAACGACTAGAATATTATTGTGCTTGAGGAGCAGAAATATAATGAAGTATACTTGAGAAAGAACTCAGAAAGAAAACGAATATTCATAGGCGTTGTCGGCCACGTCGGCGAGCAAAGGTGCAATGACGACCCACGCGGATCACACCATACATGGAAATCCGACTGACCGACAAGTTATTACTGATGACGAAAGAGGGATAACCTGCGTCTAATTTTAGAGTACGAGAAAAATACCGATCGTTGCAAAAACATGTTTGCTCTGGTAAGCGTCATATTAAGTCAATTACTGTGTAATCGTTATATTTCCATCTGCAGCTTGGCAACTAATTGACATTCGGTTACATAATTCCATTAGTATCCGCAAGATGTTTCAACGCTTCATTTAAATCTGAAAGCCCGGCGCGGCGTTACGATGCAATATATGAAAGAGAGATGCACTAAAGTTGGTTTTACGAGACTAAAAACAAAACGTCGAACCACAAGCATCTCTCGAAGAAACGATAGATGTGTTCGTTCCGAATGATTGAATAAGGTTTTATCGTCGTAAATGTCAACCATTTCACTTGGCAAAGAAAATGTTCGCCACGGATCATGGTCATAGCAGAATACAGTTTGTGGTACCGATAAAAAGGTCATGTGCCAAGGTAGAGACGAAGAAAGGAACGCTCGATTTCACTGAAATGCAGGATGAAGAGACGGTGATTACATAGAGGACTTTCACCAAATTAGCAAACATTTTGCGTCGTGCAGGTCTCCCGGTATAATGTTTCGAAAAGTATCGGAGACTATACGTGACGCGAGCTCGAGATCTCACGCTTTCCCGGAACAGTTTTGCACACATTGCAAGATTGTTCATCAGATTACAAATAATCGAAGCTATACGTTCAAGATAAATTTACACATATATTAATATAAATTATTATATAGAATTTAATTTTAATTATATACACGTAAAGGACTTGTGATATTCTTTCGATCACTTGCGATACGCTTTCTTATAATTAGAGTATTATACTATTTATTAATGAATCATATTAATATTTTAAAAAAAGTTTAGAAACTTTTAACGGCGAAATCAATTAATACTATGAAACTCTAGCATAATGAGTGGACGATAATTTGATAAGTCTAATTTGCACGTTAATAACGCTGATAAAACATTATTTTATTAATTGAAATCACAGCCGGCAGTATTCGCCAACCACGCAAAAATCTTTTCTAGAGTTAATTAGTGGAGTTGAGTACCGCATGAATTTGAACGAACATTTAATAGAGCCTTATTGACGTGTGCTTCATTTAATCTTAATTATGTTGTTAAATTAGCCGTTAATTCCGTTAATAAAAGCCAGGGAATACTACAATAAGAGAAATACGAAAAACTATTAATCTTCAAAGAAATTATAAGATAGACACGTAAAAGACTTGTGATATTCTTTCGATCATTTACACCTACATTTTCTTATAATTTGTTCCTGATAAGATATGTGTATGCGAAAGTCTCAAATAAGTTTCCTCACCTGAAACTCCAAAGAATCCATCGTACCATCTGAGAGAGATTCGTAACCGATTCGATTCTTCCGCACGAAATACGGGAGAAACTTTTTCTCAAAACACGGTAGTCCTCGCATGACGATTGAAAGAAGTGATGCTTCTTCGAGGTCGGTTTTGCAAGGTCACACTCGAGATTTTCGGAAATTAACACCAGCAGTAGATAGATACCCGTCTAGCCTAGACTGTCTGGCTGACAATAGCGGAGTGAATGACCCTGCCTACTTGAACCGATTGGAACGTGGATCCAAGTCTTCGGTACTTAAAGACTCGCGAGCGCAGTCCCCCGGATATTCCGGGCGATCGAGAAGATCGACTTTCCATTTCTATAGATCCAATCCCGGATCACTTTCGAAAATTTCCAAAAATCTGCATCTACAAAGACTACCGTAGATATTTGTACATATAATTCTGTACAAATTTTCGTATCGATTGAAATTGTGTAGGATTTTTGTAGTAGAAAAATTTCAAGCTGTCTAATAAATAACTTTTACTTTACGTGAAAGAAACCGCCATCTTGAGTACCACAAATAATTTAAAGTGCTTTTCCATGTTCCTGTTAGATCATCCGCTATCAGTGCTGCACGATACGTGCAGCACTTCTGAGTCATCGAAGTTGAAAATTAACATGTAAAATAGAGTAATTTTTACGACCAATTCATTGCAAAATTATTACGATTTACCTAGCTGTTTACTTCCGGCCAGTATTTGTTATGCGTAGAGAAAACATATTGCACTACCGCGGATGGACGTGCGTGACACACGAAGTATCCTTTCGTGGGTCAATTTTGGCTAGTTTGTGCGCCAATAAGAGTCAATTTTTCTTAACGGTACCGAAACTGGCGATCGGTCAATCATCTTGGATGTCGTCGTACCGTGAGACGGAACGGTTCCGGAGCCGTGTGACACGCGGAAAATCGCGCGTGCTCGTCGACCGTGAAGCTGCATGTAGGTAAAGCGCATCGCGCACGAAACACGAAACACACGTGCGGCACAGACCGGATTGAGGAATTTCGATACCCCGCGTGGTACAGCAACAATAAAAATATGCATTAGCCGAATGAAAAAGCTCAACCTTCTTTCTCTTTGTATGAGCTTAATATAATGATTATCAATATATCAGCAATATTTAAAAAAAAACGCCAAAAAATTAATTTCAGATCTACTTAAAAAAACCAAAGTTGCTTAATATTTCGCACACTAAGATATTAGAAGAATGAAAAAGCAAGAATCTTTATCTTGTATAGTGCATAACTTGAAAAACTTATATTTCTTGAAAAAGTTTACTTAGGTATCATAGATTTTTTTTTAGCACTGTTATATTAATGGGTAAATTCATGTATATGCAAAAAGTCATTCATGTATATGCAGCGTCGCAGATATATAAGTTCACAATGAACTAATATAATGATGTAATAAGCTACTTTTAAATTCTCGTGTTCGAAAGACCATATCGAGCGCACCGACGTGGATCGTGTGTATACAACCGTAATTCTCGCGTTATATAGAAAAACCGAGCGTCCACAGAGGAAGGAAGCGAGGGAGAGAGATAAGGGGGAGTCTGTCCGCAAAAATGTGAATTATCGCTGGAGCGAGCGCGTAGGCTTAACCGCTCAGGGCCGAACGCTGTGCGTAGGTTGCACCTGCGAGGAACTTGTTTCAGGAAATGCTCGGATCCATTGCCTACAGGGCAAACAGCCGGAGAACGCAGGTTACACCGTAATAATGCAAGAGCTAACGTATATTTGCCGGAAAAAGTTAAAATTATAAAATATTTCTCTCTTATCTAGTATAATTTATCAAACATATCAGAATATCATGAGAGTAAGATTCTGTGCAGGCTTTAATTCCTTCTTTTATAATATAATACTGTTAATATATTAAATAAAAATTAATTAATTGTAAAGAATAAGATTTTTTTCTTTATCAAAATGAGATTATTTCAGTAAAATTTTAGTTCTAGCGCATGGTTCTTCCTAATTGTGCACCTAATAAATTATACAACGTGACAAATGTTCATACAATATGCTAATTTTAGGTTTATTTTTAAAGATTTCAGCGATTATTGTGCACAATAATAATTAAATATGATTAATCGATAGATTTTGAGAACAAAAAATATATCAAACTTAAATATATCAAGACTTGAGCGGATAGAAGCATTGTCGCACATATTTCCCCTATCTGCAGTGCGACGCTATCACAACGTTTTGATGACTAACACTGCGTGACACTTTCATACCATGCAAGGCACGTCGATGACGTAAGCACATATCGGAAGTGTGTTTGTTCCCCTCAGTGTTACGTGGAATCAATCAACTTAACAATAAAAGTCAGTATCGTGAAGCATCTTATCAGAAAAAAAACACTTAAGTAGAGCTATTTAAAAAATGCAGTATAATTTTAGTCGGGAAGGCAAGCAGGAATTAAAACCGGTATAATATTGATGAGTCCACAGTTCGATATTATAAACAAACAAAAATGATTTCATAATGCCTTATTCGTGGCAATGGTACGAAGTATATTTTTTCATTTTATAAAAATGCAAATTAAAATTACGAAATAAATTTTATCAGTTCCGAAATTACATATCGCAAATTTAGCGAATCTATTGCGTCATGAAATGCCTCTAATCATGGGATCAGTTTGCAAAATCCTGTAGGTTAGATTTTCTAACATTTTTTTCACGGACTCCAATTGTCGAAGAGCGGGTTACACGGCGTAACTGCGTTCCGGTAGATACATACCGCAATCTAATATTTAGCGTACACATTAACGGATCCTGAGGTTTTCCCACGCGTCAGCGCGAGTCACTCGTGTGTGTAGGATCGCCTAACAAGGACCGATAAATTTTTACTCGCTCTCGTGCAGCAATCCAGCCAGGTAAGTCAGCCTCCGGCTGACAAACCGACGTATTTTCATGTCGCTCGTGGCATGAGAATGGAAAATAATGCGAGACAATTCGCGCAACGTAGATACGAACGTTGTAAAAGTGCTTTTCACACATCCTACAGATAACAAATATTTCTAACTTTATTACGGGAATAATAATCTACTCATGTGACAAATCCTTTTCACGTGGACATGTTTGCCGATCGACTTTCATAATCATATCTATATAACCGCGCTATAAAAGCGATATTACCGCATAGCTTACTCAGCTCTTCTACTTATCGATGGCATCATCAGCGGCCTTTCACATGATCTCTCTTTCTCTCTCTCGAAGTAAACAGAACTCGTTACCTGATCGGTACCACCGCCGTAGCTTCCTTCCTCCCAAATCGGATCATCCCATCCGCCCGAGGAGCCTGAAGAGCCTCTGCGACCTGGATCCCACGAGTTTCTCTTCAGGTTATCCAAGGAATCCGTGGAGAGTCTCCTCCGGTCATACGAGCCACGTCTGCCACTAGAAAGCGCCAACTTGCCATCGGGCCTTCTCAGGCTATCCGAGATTGAACTTGTCGTCGATGACGGATCGCCGCTCAAGGTCACGTTCAGGTGGCTCCTCAAATTCCCGCTGGAACCGGCGAGGCAGCTCTTCAGGTTCCCGTTGGAGTAGCTGCGCGCCTTCAGATCCCCGTTCGACGTGCTCAGCCCGGTCCTGAGGCTCGCGCGGGGGTCCGCGGAGGTCGCGAAGAGGCTGGCCAAATTCGGAGCAGCGTCGCGCCGCGTTGTCGCCGGTCGCTGAAGATTCGTCATCGACTTCGCCACGTAATCCCGTCGCAACGGCGAGTTGTAGCTCGATAAGGTGTCCTTCCTGAGACAGCCCATGGAGCGGCCTATGGGGTCTCTTCGTAAAGGCAATCCGCCGATCGTGTTCGAAAAAAGATCCTTCCTGGTGTTGTTGATAGCGCTCATAGATGATCCCAAGGGATTCTTTCTCAGGGTACTGGGAAAGGTCGAGGGGTGCAGATCTCTCTTGGGCGGCGACATCGGTATATTCAGCGATCCTCTTCCGGTCGGAGACGTGCCGGTGTAACTATAATAGTCATGACGTCCAAAAGAATCTTTCTTGTTCGCGTGATACAGACTACCGACTGATCCTCTGCGATTCCAACAGTTCTCTTTCGCGTGCTTGCCGTGTATCTCGCAACATTTGTCGATCTTAATCTCGTGCTTGATTAATTCAGGATTGTTCTGCAGTTGCTCCAGTTTAACGTCCCTGAAGAGCTCCTCGAGGCGACGTATGGCCGCTTGCTGGTGTGCCGATGACATTGTGAGATTACGATGAGGAAATCTTTTCTCGAAATGTGAAATCAATTGGAGATTACGGAATCCTCTCCGAATTTTCCGGACCTTCTCGATAAAAATGTCTAGTATTCGACCTTGCAAGTATACAATTTCCACGCTTCGCTCATACACCACATAATTGCTTTCCAGGTACTTATGTAGGAATTCGTCCGTTCAGATTGTCTCGCTTGGTGACTTTTACGGCTACCAGGATGTTAATTAGCTCGCAAAAACACTCCTCGACCCCGATGTAAGTCAAGACGGAAGATATTTCGTCTTGGTCTTATTGTTCATCGACCATATATTCCGTCATAATATGATAATGCTTCTGTATTACCGTAACAATAATAATCTTCTAAATGCCTTAGAACATTATTCGGTACCGAGGAAAAATCCTCCACGCTTTGTTTTGCAGATTCTCGAAATTTTTCCAACCACATCCACTTTTGTTAAGTTCTCTTGTTATATTTCAGCGAGTTTCAGCGGCGCACTCACGTATATATACGTTTTTATAGTAATAAAAAAATGCTCTATTTTATATGTAGAGAATTGTTAACAATTACGTAGCATCACGTAGATTTCATATAGATGGTGTCACAAGATAGATTTAATTTGCAGTATACCAACGTCCGTTCGATATACAATTATGTACTCACAAGACCACGTCAAGGGACTGGCGATCTTCGATTCTACCTTCGCGGCTCGTTAAGCAACCGGCGTATGTGCAACGTGGTGGGAGTGCGATTGTAACTATATGAAAACGCGTGTGCGTCGTAACACACGTCTGATGAGGTACTGGAGTACCGCGGTACGCGCGAGACCCGGTGCCTCGAAGGAGCTCTCCGCCATGCGGTGATCCCCACCAGACCGGTGTGCCATTCGTTCAAAGGCGAAGTATCCATATTAGGTCAAACCTTATGGGTTTGTCACGCAAAACTGCGAGAGAACCGTCGATATGACCTTGGCACGTCGCGGAATCAGGTCGCCAACGAAGGCGCGCTTCATGACTATGGGGTCCAGTTACCATCTTGATAAACGCCGATGCGCGATACACATGCCTGCGCATCACTAGCGAACTCTGCGCTAACGCATCATAACGCGATATTTCCTTCTTCACGACAGACGTATATCGTTCTGTCAAATCTATTTTTTTACAGGGAGAAACAAATACTAAATATGTTCGCAAAAATACGATTTTGAAGAGATCGCGTCAAAGGCCACACAATAAACTTTGTGGAAATATTTTTAGATCTATACGTATAAAGTGTTGTGTGTTTCAGAATCTTTATAATCTTTAACAACCGATTATGTTAATCCGCCGATCTATCAATCTATCGATCTATCAATTGGAGAACAGATGATTATAGAGCAATTATTTTTTAAATGTTTAGATAATCTTCAGAGCGAGGTTAGGTAGATAAAAAGTAGATAAATGGAATCGGAAAAAAAATAAATTTATACTAAACGCAGTGCAATTATGAACGTCAGCATTTATCTTCGTACCTAATTATCACGTAATTAATCAAATGTTAAGGATAAATTCATAATTGTGGTAGACATAAAACATATCACACACGGCGAAATAAAAAACAAATCACAATTTTTAAATTTTCAGATGACTAAAACTGGTTTAAACATCTCTAAACGAGATTTGGTTGTAGCGTCGAATCTCGATGTGCAAGAAAAAACATTTCCATTGCAGATTGTTGCGAACTAGAATGGCAAGTGACTCATTCCCCAGTCTATGTAAACACCAAACCGCATTATGCTTTTAAGGAATAGTATTATTTTTTCTCTTAAAATACAGATACATTGTAGGAATATCATAAATTGAAATGAAAATTAAATAAATTAAAATCAAATTGTAACAAATGAATTAAAATCAAATTATAAAACATGATCCGAGTTTGGCGAAGAAACGTATATGAAAGCGGAAACTAAAAAGAGAGAAATTAAATTAATTTCGAACAATATATCAAATTTCTTTTCGTAATTCTGCTAATTTCACTTAAATGATAATCATTTACATTATTTTCTTCTTTATAACAATCTCCACGAGATATATGTTTTCGAAACATCCGCAATAGCATTATACTTTCACTAATTGTGAGTAAAATGACTTTTGAGTTCACTGAGGAACACAAAAAGATTTTTTTATAT
The DNA here is from genome assembly GCF_030848795.1 of Temnothorax nylanderi. Lineage (NCBI taxonomy): Eukaryota > Metazoa > Arthropoda > Insecta > Hymenoptera > Formicidae > Temnothorax > Temnothorax nylanderi. The sequence goes on along the minus strand of NW_027249064.1, from coordinate 588,909 downwards.
AAGATATATCATTAAACATGAACGCAATAATTAATACGTTCATACTAAAGCATTTTTTATTTGTGACAGTGTGATCGTAATTAGCGCCATCTACTCCTGATTACCGGGAAGGCAGAAGAAGGATTTGCGAGCATGGTATCTGGTGAACGGAAACGTTCTTTCGTGCAGCCAACGAGATGGAGCCGCAATTGCGTTACACTTCATAGAGGCAACACAGATTGCGGCGAGTGCATTTGTGTACCGCATATATCGCAATCATGCAAATATGTATATGATTTCTGTAAATAAAGACTACAATGCACCCAAAATTACATTTGCACAATCTCCTAAAATCAAATTATGTTTTCTTAAGCATTATACTAAAGCATTATATTAAAGCGAATTAGAGCGAATTGTATTAATAACTATGTAATTTGCTCCAAAAGAGGAACGATAATTTAACTGATCATACTGGTTAATTAAAATTGCTACAAATGTATGTTATGATCGCATTAGTCGTAACTAATGTAAATATTTTAGCTTTCTCTCTCTCTCTCTCTGTCATAATTTTATAATATTAGAACATCACAAGCGGACATTATGCTATTTATTTTCTGATGCCATGTATTTTTCAATAGATTACAGTCGAAAGCATAATTTACTTGTAAATTTATTTCAACTTTAATTTTAAAATTTTAGATCTTAAATTAAAAAAAAATTATCTTAAATTTTATAAACTTCTGATAAATTAAAAAAAATGTATTTAAATTTGATTTAAAATTTAATTAATAAATAATAATCCTCTATGCTTATTAACATTTATTGGTAAATTTATGCATTATTAACCCACCCAATGTATAAACCGTCAAAACATGTAATGACAACCGCTCACAATACGAAGTAACATCGAAATGAGCAATTAGCATTACTACAGCAATTAGATGCGAATATCCCTTGAATCCCTTTTTAAAAAATGGAATTGGTATAAACATCTTGTGCTAAAGATTAAATATAATTTATAATTAAAATATATGTGAATAGGCACGTTTGTTTAATGCCGTAATTCGATTTTCTCGGAGCATGTTGCTAAATATCACGATGACATGATGCGGCGCGGACCTTCGAGAGCAGAATCACCGTGAAGTAGCGCCACGATCATAAAATTTTATCGCGACTGTCGGTCGGTTGCAAGTCACGTATTGTCAGAAGGAAACGCGCGTGCATGTATTCGCCGCGGGTTATCGAGTTACCCGGCTTCTCTTTGACACCTACACGAAGAAGCAGTGGCCTATTCCGGTTCACCTTGACGATCGAAGATAAATAACGACTTCGTTCCGCGTGCTGGAAAGGGTATACTCCCTCTTGAAAAAGCGATACATTCGCAATACCGGTGTCGCGTTGTGAACCGAACGTGAGTTGACGTTATCACAATTACGAGTATTATGTCTGTCAGCGGTTGTCAAATCGGTTTTGAAGGATCTCAAAGCTTTGATTGGGCTAACTCGTCTAACTCGGTTCGATTCGACCTCCCACCGTGCAACTGTCGGCGACCATGAAGTAGCTTCTACGTAATTCTTTCGGATGAGTGGATGACGGTAGAGCGTAATGCGTCGAAAAATCTCGGAAGGGCACCCACGCGATAACACCGTTTCTGTCAATAACGCGATGCTTCCTCCAATTGTGCGCGACAGCGAGATGATAATATCGGCGCTCTTGTGCGACGTAATTTACATGCTACTGCTACGTCACAGCACAGTATAATTTAACATCGAACGAGAATGGACATTAGAATTTCGAGTGTAGGCGTAGATCTCATCGAATTCTTGCCGCTGCAGTCGTAAAACATTAATCGCTTATTGGCGTCTAAAAACATTATCTTAATTAACGTCTAAAAACATTATATTGACGATTATTAGATAATCTTAATAAATTTGACAAAATAATATCATCGAAATTTGTTAAAATAATCTACAAAGAGAATTATCGTAGAAATTTGATGCTAAATGTTTCGCAATTATTAATAAGTAGAGATAATCTCGTCGTTAAATTTTCACCAAGAGAAACTGCTCTCTCGCAGCTGTTGACTTTATTAATGCGAAAATCAAACGTACCGCTGTCATCGTATTTATGACGCGAAGGCCTTTAGATGCGCACGATTGCGAATGTAGAACGCGGATGGATATTCGCGAGGTATGTCAACATGAACTTTCATAGCCGATCTGCAATTCGCTAAATCGTACAAAGACAAACGGGTGAAAATGGAGAGCCGGTAAAGCTACAGCGTCGCCGGCACACTTACGCGGAAACGCAACATTTCGATTCTCAGTCGCAGTTGTCGTATAGTTTTCGCGCTGCTCTAACAGTTTGTTATACTGCGCCGTTGTTGCCGACGATGTATCGCGAATGAAAGAAAACAAAGGTGCGTATAACTGTACCAAGCCCTCTATCAGTATGTGACAAATAAGCGGCCAATAAACGTACATTAAAACGGGTATCGTAACATGCCGTTGCGAAGTTTAGGAAATCAGTGATTATATCGGGATCTCTATAAAACGCGTTTACTGCGATTACCCACACCTAGCTGACGTCACGGCACTTCCGCGAAATTATTGTATTGCATAATGCAAGCGTGTCAATAACGAGGCCACTGAATCCAAAGCAGTGATATTTTTTTGTACGAGAATAAGCATTTCGATTCTTATCATTTGACATCGTTTTATTCGCAGCATTGTTTTTTTGTATCTACGCAATTAATAACAAAAATAAGTCAATCTATGTCGAACGTTTAAACCAAATTAAGTCATAAAGCTCATGTTTCGTTTATATATTGCATTATTTTAGTTTGACAATTGGTTCAAAAATTTTCTTGTTGAAAGTTTAAAATTATTAAGTATAAATAATTTCTAAACCAGCTTTCCATATGAATTCTTCAGAGTCATGCTCTGTATATGTGGTCAGGATTGAGCAGACACGATATGCGAAATACGGGAGCAGAAATGATGCAAGGACAGAATGTAATAAATAAAGACCAACTACTAATAATAAGTCATCATTGTTTAACATTATATCCTTCAAACGGCACGTTTGCGTAACTAAATAGCCGAATTTCGCAGACACATTGGTATCACCTGTTTATTTGTCACTTCTGTTCGTGGTAAACGAGCCACCATTCGACTCTTTTCATCGTTGTAACATTTCCGCCGTCGAGGACAGAAAAGGGAATTGACATGCAAATTTTCGGCTACCAGCGCGCCGGTCACTATTATTGTATTATCCGGCGCGGAAACGCGTAATTTCGTATTGCATGTGAACATTGATCACGAGTGCCGTAAATCTCTAAATTTTATAAAAAGAAAATTTTACATAATAAACCATATAGTATTAGAACTTTAACACTATATTGTATACAGATTTTCAATAAAATAAAAAAATAAAAAATCACTCAAATAAATGTGTAGTTAGTTACTAATTAATTGAAAAAAGTCATTTTTTTCTGATATAAAAAAACGTTTAAAAAAAAATGAGCAGATGAGCAATGTATAACGAAAGATATAAGAAGAAAGATCAATCGAGTCCAGCAAAAGGGCATACGGAAGATTGTCCCATAGTTAATTGGCAATTGAGGCAATTACCGTTTAATTGACAATTTCTTGATTAGCCAAGACTAATCAATAACGAAGAGAATTAAGCCAAAAATGTAGAGAGCCAATCAGCGAAAATAAAAGACTTATATAAATTTTATTACGGTATGGATATATAATCGTATAAATTGTGAAACGAATGTATGATTTATTAATAACGTGCATTTATGAAAAAAAAAATATATATATATAATTTGCTAGAAAGATACTAAATCATAAACTTAAATTTCTATTTTCTGGCGTATCTATGTTAGTATACGAAGTATGAATTTTCGATTTAATGTGTGTTTAATCAGATTTATGAAGCGTGATATATTTATGTTCAGTAATTTCAATATGTTAAACAAAATTGAATTATACATTGGGCAGTTTCCACTCATATAAGTTTACATAGCGTACATACATTCCGTTGGCTTTATCGGCGCATTTGTCTTTTATATTGAGCATTACGTTCTTACTTGGCGTAAAAATGGCGCGGTAACAATCTTAAAATCTCCTCTGAATTACACCGGAAGAGATGTGGAGAGAGATATCGATCGGTTTTATGTGCCTGCTATCTCGATCGATTCGCGGAAAATGTGGGAAAGCCGGTTTCTCCGGCGAATTACGGACGACACTATAAACGTGTTATAGCTTTTACGTCAAAGTCTATAGGAAATACGGAAAGACGGATAGAAGGTACGTTCTGTACGCTGTACTGCGTGGTGGCAAGTCAACGTGCAATTTTTTTTACGATGGGACAACGGACACATTGCCATAGACACGGTAATAAAATGACAGTATGATTTAGAGGAGTACGTCGATGCTCATGATTTACGCTCGTTATGCGATAACCGAATGACATACTGTCGTATTAAATAACGCAGCGCACGAGTGTGCGTAAACGTAATATTACGGTCTTGTTAAAAAAGAAAGCAGCCGGAGATTCGTGGGCATAAAATAGACAGCGACGCTAAAACATATATAATATTTCAAAATTCACTTACCTTCGGTTTGATGACGTCGTAATGTCCTTCCGAGACCCTTGAATCATAAATACCGCTTGACACCGAGTTTTGCCTCCTGCAAACAACAAAATGCACGATCAATTTAAGTATGTCATGTTGTGAAAATAAAGATCATGAATTTTTTGGAAAAGACAAAAATGTACGCAAATAAAAACATACAAATGTATATAATAACAAAGGAGAATGTGTGTGTGTGTGGTGTGTGGTGTGTGTGAAAATTAATTATGTTTGTCAATTAAAGAATATCTCTAAAAAAACGAGGGATTGAAGGAGATTTGATGGTTAGATAATCGGAAAAAGAAAATTATTCCGACGCTAAATGTTATCGATATTAAATGACGCAATGCCGAGAGAGCCATAATTTTTCGCGTATCTTTCGCAGTGGGATTATCGGGGAATTTATACACGATGCGACTCGAGGAACTTACGCGACTGGATCCGATCCATTGATCGTAGGCTTCGGCGACTGGATTCCAGACCGGACAGGTGCACTCGTGTGAACGGGAGAAGGTCCTTTGCTTCCCAAAGGTTGCTTTATTCTGCAAATGCCAGAATGGATGCGAACGATAATTTTCAACGGCAATCAAGTTTCGCCGCGATTCACACGCGATCATAAATTCTCTTAAAGTACGAGGAATTTATGATTGAAGGTATTAGTTTCGTCACACGCGATATCATCTGTCATTTATTAATCTCTCATTTCCGTTGATATTTCCAGCCAGTAATCTCACTATTAAGCCGGCGTAAATCCAACTGTTTATTGCACGTTACACGCAATAACTTTGTAGAGTTGCGTAAAACACATCTGAATCTAAGAAGCACAGGATCTAAAATTAATCTTTTTATAAGCAGAAGTTTATAAAAAAGTAATTCTTATTAGAACATATATTACAAGTAATTTAGTCGTTTCCGCTTCTGAGATACAGAGATTTTCTCTATCGAATTATTACAAATAATTCACGATATCCTGTTTTTAAGTGCCTACTCTTTTTCGCTTTCAAAGAATAGACCTGGGAATTAGCCATGACCGCGATTTTCATGCAGAAACAGAAATAAAGTCTGAGAAGTCGCGAGACCTCTCAACCCGAGCCATTACTCAAGTGAGACATGATTTATCGGGGATTCGTTGTCACCCTCCGAGTTCCAACGCGGGAAAACGAGAAGTTGGACCATCTTGACCTCCGCGAACTCAGACTCGCGGGTCTTCGTGGCATGAACAGCGGATTAAGTGTCTTTTTAAATGTAATCTCAAGTGATATGCGATGTGCGATCATGAACAACATGTAATAATTCGCAAGATGCGTTATCTCTCTCATAAGACTTGATGTACGTAAAATTTCGAAAGCATTTCAATTTTCTCGAAGTCTCCTGGACCTCAACTGCGAATCGACGTAATCGTTCAGTCAAAAGTGGACCAATTTCATAGTGGCATTTGGTCGCGAAGGAGCTGTTAGTTTTTTCAACGTAACGGTTTGATATGTTACATCGCAGATGATTTACAATCCGACATTCTCTAAATCACTGAAACAATCTCTCCAGTCGATCACCGTGCGATGGCTCAGTTTTCGTTACCGTTATACAAAATCGCGCTGCATCACGGCGCGTGCTGCGTTCTCAATCGAAGTAACGTTTTGCGATGCGACATGAGCTCCCGGCGCAGCTCCACAAGCTCAGCAAGTTGCGTCTTTGCTGAACGTGGCTTATAAGTTATACAATACAGCGAGCGCGATTGACTCATATTCGCGGAAATCGTGGTAAACAATTTATATTTGGGAGTACTAATCATCTCTCGTTAATACATTAGCCGACATTGATAAATATATAGAAAATTATACGCATAGAATATAACGTGACATTGTAGATAATGTTTATCATGTGGCAATCTAAAAAAAAGTCAGCGTTTCAGAGTATGTCATTCCATAATGTCAATTAATTGCAAATCTCTTCTGAAAATAGCAGCTCTAGATTTATTTGGAAATGGATTATTCAAGAGATTAAATTAGATCTCAAGAACAATGGATTGTTGAAATGACTATTCGCGCGATATTAAATGCTCATTAAATCTTTGCGATTTATATAAGCTTTATAAAACTTTTAGTAGAAAAGAATTAAAACCTTAAGATTATTAAGAATTAAAATCTATTTAATATTTCGAGAACCGAGGATGCTTTGCCTCGAGAATGCTCCGCCTCGAGAATGCTCTGAATAAATCATACTGCGGCAAATGTCACCGAGCGATCGAACGAGTAGGTAATATTTACCGACTTATACACGGCGGCGTGGAACCAACGCTCCGAAGACTGCACGTGCTGCTGTGACTGTTCTGTTTATTATAAGTCGGCCGATTGTTAGGAGGCTGAACGCAGACCCGCTCAGCGATGCGGAATCGCGGCGTCGTCGGTTTGTGATAAATCATGCTTCCTGCACACTTTTCTCGTCGTCAAGCCGCGACGCGTCTTCACGCCTTCATCGCCACACATACACGGGTCTCTTTTTGCGCGGACGATTTCGATTTTCGTTTCTCGACGAGCGAAACTCGGGGGTCGATGGTCCCTCGCGGTCGCAAACGGATCGGAATGCACTCGACGATCGACGCGGCTCCGAAACGCGAAAAAAAGGGGCGAGACAGACCCGATACCGACTTGACCGCTCAAGAAGCCGCGGAATTCGCCGCTCGTTTCGTTTCGCAGTTGAAGGACTGACGTGCGAGAGCGGTCGCGAATAAGCGGTATGTCGTTTGCTGTCGTGCAGCTGCAGCTGCGGGCGGTACCGGACCGATACTGCCGGCCAGGAGGCCCGATGTGGAGTATCTCGCGAGGGAGCAAGAGCGGCGGCGGCGGCGACGGTGGTGGCGACTATACGATTCGCCTGGCAGCGGCATTAGGCACGACTGAGCTCAGGCCTGTCGGTGCTCCGACTCCGCTCCGTAATAACAAAGCGTATCGCGAACCTATCAGAGGCTGCTTTGATTCCCTCCGGCCGCCTGCACGCGCGGCACGGCGCGGCGCGGCGCGATGCATCCGCGGCGATCAGCTGTCGCTGTGTGTGCAACCGCGATACGTCTCGCGAATGCGATTCACGACGAGAGATGTAGAAAGTTTTGCGAGTTCTTAGGGAGCTCAAATGCAAATGTAGAGATAAATGAAATAAGGGGGGAAAACACGGTCTGCTCCTTTAACGGAGTAAGTAGCGTGACGACATCTCGCTCTCTTTTTTGCATTTTGATAAATAGAAAGTTAAGGGGGAGCATCACGAATGATTAACAGAAATGTGTATAGGAAGTGTTAGATAATAAAATCACGCAAGAAGTTCTCTTTTGGATGTAACTTAATTGTCATTTGCTTGCTTGATCAATGTGGATTCGAAGATCCTAATAAACTCTTAAAGTATAATAGGATATTTGAGGTCTCTAGAGATTTACCATGATATACAACTTTATCCAAAAAATCTTAAGAACTCATAAATGTAGAAGAGAAGACGTGAAATTATAGTGTTAGCAGAATTTTTTGATCGAGCTATTACTTTCAACTGGGTAATAATTTTCGAGCGAAAGAACATCGAGCGCGCGAACAATCGCTTTCGGGAGAATCGCGCGTAGGAACATCTGGCAGATGTCCCGCTTCGAGAAACAGAAGCTACAAGCAGCGCCTCACAGTTATTTCTCACGTAGTTTAAAATGATATACACGCGAGTTATACTCAATTTCACAACGTATCGCCACACTTTCTGCCTTACATCAGCAACGAACGTGAGACTTTATGAATTTTCAAGCGCTGCTCTGACCGCTCATCGGCAAAGGAATTCTCCGGTCTGCTTTCTTAAATCGTTCCCGCGCATCGAGCTTTTTACATCGCCGCGAAATATTTCGAAAGATATCAATGCATCAAACAATGCCCGAGGTTTTTCCACGTCCTTTCCTACTAAGGTAGGCTTGTAATTCTGCGTTTACCCGCCATCAACAAACTTTCTCACTGTTTTGGAACGTGACTACGTACGCTCACGCGATATGAAATTTGTAGTAACGCTATTGTACCACCGCGCGAATATATTCACAAATCATATATTACCTATGTATAGATTTGTCTTGAAAAAAGTCTCGGTCAACATTTATTGTCAATGTAGGTCAAGAAACGCGTTGCTGTCGAATTAAATGGAGTAATTGAGATTTTTTGATAAATAGACCAAATACAATGAATTTTGAAAGATAAAGTTGACTACTTTTTGTGATAATCATTAAATAAGTATAATCATTAATAATTTATTTATAATAATAATAATAATTAATTTTCATCATGAAAAAATGATTACTTTATTCCGTTTATTGATACTTTGCTGCCACATTTTCGATTTTGCTTAATATATTTCTAATGTAGATATAAGTATAAGATAACATTTTATCGTAAACTGTAATAAAACTGTATACGCTTCTATCGTAAACTGTAATAAAACTGTATACGCTTCGATAAGTTTACTTATTACGTAAGTTCGCAGGCAATTAGAAGAGAAATTAATTATACAATTATATAATTGTGCTTAGTAACTCAATTATGTAATTGTATAATTAATCTTTTGACTGCATAAAAATTTACACAATACAATAAACTCATCGATGTGGAACGATTATTCAAAGCGGATTTGTTTTTCTATATTCATCTCGAACCACACAACACCTGGAGTGTTCAATGCTAACGAGGCGCTTTTAATCCAAGCGAAAGAGAGAAAGAGAGGGACTGCTTCGCGATTACTTCGTATTCCGATGATGTTCCAACAAAGCCTCGTTTGTTACCAATGACGACCGCTCGCGCGTTCTAATTACGCACTGCATCTCGCCGTATTCGCGCAAGTAGGTGGCTGCGTTACAACGGACGAACAGCATCAAGTCTCCGTGATGTAAAGAGAATCCGAAGACCCATCTTTGGCATCGGCAATGTTATTGAGTCGAAGCAATTTCTCGCCCAAGGAAATTCGATGCGTTATATTTACGTGGACGTAATCGACGGTAAAAGCATATTTGTCCGCACGATATTCTCGGCAACGCGGTATAATTAGTGGAAAGGAAATTATTAGAAAGACCAGCAATTCATTCTTATATGTACGACTCATGTGTGTGGATTTAAATTTTATGGTACATTTTCCGAGACTTTTTATAAAGGTATTTTTTAGAAATACTACATTATATGTACGTTTTTCCTAATTTTATTCGAGTCCTTGAAAACTTCTTCGTTTCACTTTATATCTGTTTTCAGAAACTACTTATATTTTTAGAATTTTATATTCCAGAATAGTTTCAATTTTGGAGATTTAATTTCAAATAATTTTATTATCTAAGATATCTGTTTTTTAATTTCACTGACAAATTAAACAATTTAAGAATTTTTTGTTTTTCACGTTTTCAGATTCATAATAATACGAAATAATAATACCAAGAATGTTTGCATAAAAATAAAAATTACTTTTCAGCAATATCATTGTTTTGAAAGAAGACAGAATTCTTCAAAGATAGAGTGTCTCAAAGGGAGCTTTATATCAGTCGTTAACAAAAACAGAACGCGCCGTCCGATAAATCTAGCGAATCATCAAGAATAACCACGTTTGTTGAACTCGCCGAAGGATCAAGGGCTCTCGTTCGGCCTCCATCTCGTCGACCGCGAAATGCCGTCGTCTAAATACGCCGTATTTCGCCGCTAACGAACTGCCAGACACTCGAAGCTCCTTTGGACCGAATTAATTCCTCGATTCATTCCGCGAAAACGTCGACGCCGCCGACTGCGCTAGCTAGTCTCATTAGCACGTTCGTGAAAACGTACGTAACCACCAATGAAAATACTATTCAACCGCATACGACGAAATAGTTATTACTCGGAAAATATCTCGTAATACACTCATATATTTTAAGCTAGCTCTTCTAAACCAGCTAAAGCTTTCATATAAATGAAAGATGAACGATAACGATAATAATAATTTTATTGCTACAAATTATGAACGTTGCATCAAAATTTCGATTTAGATTATAAAAAGTGTTGATTAGAATAATGCAATTGTGGATATTTAAATAAATAATGAATCTAGTTAATAATCTACGCTATTTCCCAATCCATATTACCACATTCTATTTTGAACTTTCTATCGCGGCATCGTTAATTTTCAAGTTAAAAGAAACGTGATAATAGTTAAATATTAATTTTTCGTTTTAAATAATGTGACGTACGTTCGCAAATTCGAAATAAGTATAAATGTACGAAGTTTACGTGTTGGCACACACTTTGCAGGATATAGTCACGCGTTTGAATGAAACAATGCGGCCATAAATATAGAGGTATGCGCGTGAATCATCGATAGGGCAGGACCGTTGGCGGAATGGTACGGTCACCGTTTTGCTGTACACGCATCCGGTATCCGGTTCGAGCACGATGTCAGCGGTCGATGCCAATGAACCGTGATCGAATTCCGTTTTCAATCGCCGGTCTCTGTGCGAGTAACGTTCGCTTTCTTGCAGAATGTTTCAATTGCAACACGGTATATCGACACGCATTAAAATTATTTCTTGAGATCGATCGTTGTATATAGCGCGAAAAAACAGGTTTATATAGACAAAAAACGCATTAAAATTATTTCCTGAGATCAATCGTTGTATATAACGACAAAAAACAGATTCATCTGAAACTTCGAATTTTAATCAGCGTTAATTTTATACAGGAATTATGTATGAATGAACCAATCGACTTCTCATGTTCAAGTAACTTTTAATTGGAAATAAAATTAATATAAGTCTCAAAGAGAGAGAATCTTGTTAGAATATTTTTCAGATAAATTATTTCAAATATTTAATCAAAATTTGCTTTAATACAAATCTGTTTTAAAAGATTACGGATATTGAATAATTTAATAAATTCAATATTACGGTGTTAAATGATTTAATATTTAATATATTACTGTATAGAATTATAATAAATTTCTGGAACGACTAATTCCATGAATTTTTATAGAAACTCATCTACTCAAGAATTTCTTAAACGGCTTTCACATAGGAAAATCATGTAGAAGTGATCGAAATAGTCAAAATAATCAGTTTTTTCTACCGATTCTCAGAGGAGGGTAACAGTCTATTTTTAATCAGTGCTTCATCGGAGTCTAAATCTAAGCTGCTATTCTCGGCACATGTTTTACTACAATAAACGTGACAAAGGCATTTAGCTATCGCCATCTGTTGGAGAATGCAACGGGCTCCGACTTTTCATTCAGTACATTCGATGCAACAGGATCGATATAGACAATATTGACAATACACATATATTAACTATGCGGTAATGCTACTTAAAAATTATCGCATTTCTTAAACTGTGCAACTGTTCTTTTTTATGCTTTATTACGCAAAAACATATGTACCTTTCTGGCAACTTAAAAATCGTAAATATGACGATTTTTCATTGAAAATATCTACTTTTTAAATAAAACCTAATATTTTTAAAAAATTACTCACCCTTCTCCCTGAAGTCTATTATCTGCTACTTGCATGGGTAACGGTGCAGTTAGCTGCCTGACTAATTCGTCCCTTTCCCTTTCCTTTTGTTGGATAGTCTCCTGCAATCTTTGCTTCTGTTTCTGGTATTCTTTAAATAGGCCACCGTTGTAACTTTGTTCGAGGTTGTCGCTAGGAGCCACCATCGCTCTAATCGGTATTACGGATGGGTCTGTAATTTTGGCTGCGACTCCAGTGGGCTTTTCCGTCAAGGAGTCCCTTCTGGAACTCCTGGCGGTCGAAGGCGCCGGCGATTCCCTTCCAGCCACTCTGCGTTCCGGCGTGGATGTCGCTGAAGGATCCACTTCCCCACCTATAAAAAAAAACATGAAAAAAAAAAATTACGGGTTACTTTTAAAATAATTTAGAAACTTTCTATGTAATATGGAACTACTTTAACAGATCCGTCGTAGAAATAATAAAATCAATCAAAGCTAAGTAAATTAATTGAAATAATTAAACATGTGTTATTAAGTACTTGCTATAAAAGATCGATTAAAAATCTAATCGTTCTTTCATTCAAATGTTTTGTATGATATGTGCACGTAGCGATATTATTTAAAAACTTTTAAATGTACTTCTAAGATGTGCTTTGTAATCTTACCGTCGGGGCTTTTGGAGTGCCCTCGAGTTCTCGGCGGAGCCTTAGGTTGAGCATTCATTGTGGTCTCTTGTATCGAGGGTAGTTGTTGAAACTCGGTGTAATTCGAGCTAAGGAAGACATCACCCTCGTTTTCGAAGAGCCTATCGACGCTAGTATTCATCAACTTGTTGTTCTTGAAACCGGTTAAGTGGAAGCTAGCGAATGATGACCTGGACATCGGGTTTACGTCGCCGACGGATAGCGCCATAAGTGCCGCCGATGGTATGGATGTGTTCTTGGGACTCCTGGGCCCGAGGCCAGCCTCCAGAGCCGGCACTAAACTACGAGACATCATGTCCGCGGCGGATCTCGGCCTGGTAAACGGCATGGCGCTGTGCGGAAACGTCTTCGGTTTGATCGGCGTTATTAGCATATGTTCCGTCCACGAAGTCTCCAAGGAGGGCCTCTCCAGGCGCTCCACGTCGACGTTCAGGGTTCTTTGTGCAAAGGGTACAGCAAACGTCTCGGGAGGTATACTTTGAAGCCATGAGAGCAAACTTAAGTCCGAATCGCTGAAGCCCACGGACCCATCCAGTAGCCTCGAGAAACTCATCTCTACCTATAACATAAGAGAGAATGCACGGAATTAAAAATCTAAACGAAACATAATTAAATTATAAAATATAAATACTATAAATAATATAAATAAAAGTATAAATACTATCAAAAATGAAAATAAATGTATAAATATATGTAAATATTATAAATATATATGTATAAATAAACAATTAAAAATTTTATCAAGTAATTATATAGTTTACGTGTATACAGAAAAAATAAAAGTAACTTTAATTTTAATTTTGATATAATTTTGGCAAATCTTATCCTTTAATAAAATAAAACAAAAAAAAAGATAAAGAGACAAAAATCACCTGTTCGCTCTCTTTCGACCCGGTAGCTTTCGCTTGGCAATAATTTACGCAGGATTCGTACAAGATTCCTTTGATGATGAGCTGAATGAGCCGATCGTTTTTCGCCGAGGTGATCGGATGCGCGGGGTCGGCGCTCTTCCTGTCGCCCGGCAGGAACTTCTCTACCAAAGGGTGAACCTCGCGGAAACATTGTACCCTCGCGTTACTGGGATTCCAGTCCTTGTACTGCAGGTGATCCGTCAGCCGCGGCAGAGTAAGCAACAGGCACAGGCTACTATATTCTTCCTTAGAAGGCGCGACCTTTTCGAGGTCGCTCAACACCTTGACAACCTCCTCTACGGCGTTGTCGACGCTGCCGTTCATCCCGGCGGCGATAACGTTCGCCTCGGACTTGATGCACAGCAGCTCGACATATTTGTGGCGCAGGATCGAGTACGTGAACTTCCTCATGTCGAAATCCGACAGCGCTTCCAGCGGCTGGATAAACTCGAGCACGTCGTCCCATTGTCCGTCGAGGATCAGCTGGCGCAGGAACAGCACGTCGTCGCTGTACTGGCCGTTTATCACGCCGGTCTCGCGCTCGAGCGAGAGCTGCGAGATGTGAAGGTCGCGGCTGTGGAGAAACTCCAAGGTCAGTCGCACCACGTCCTCCTCGCGCAGCGTCAGGTGCGCCGCCGGCATCACGTACCGAATACGCAACCTGGATCATTTCATTAAAAACATAATTTGGCGTATAGTGCCTCGAATCTTTATGCATTGCACGAAGTCATTGAGACATACTTCGTAAAAAAATTTCTATCGAAGAATAAATGAAAAATTTTGATGCTGACATTGAGTTTTGATTATTCATGAAACGTATAATCGTCTTCTGATAATGAAGTCATTTTACAAAAATACATTTCAGTTTCTGCAAAATAATTGTGATCATTCGAATTATAATAGGTTTGTCGAGATACAGAGGAAATTTAAAAAATTCATAATATAACGTTTACGATTTTATAATTGGATATGACATTATGGAAAAACATGTAACTGTCGCACACTTAACACTTAGGAAGAGTCATATTAACACGAGGAAACTAAAATGATGTAAAATTAATATATCAAATTCGTTGGACTATCAAACTAAAACCTTTGATTTTTAACTTCCTATCTTTAAAAAAAAAACTTTGCACAAACTAGGCAATACGTATTACAAAAGTGATATTTCATTCTGAGAAATATTGAAGTTGCCGCGAATATTACTAGCAATTTAACATGATATTACCGTATCGCTAGTAGATATTACTATGTAATATCTAAGAATTATTAAATCGCTTCAGGAATTTACCTCCTAGTTTCAAGTTTCGCGTGCTATAATATAATGCGGGAAAATGAAACGCAGACGAAAGATTGCTTAGCAATATTTATATTCAGAGTGGCCCGCAGCGAGAGAGAAGTCTAGGTTCTAGATCAACGTCTCGGCATCCAGCCACCCACTTATGCGATAATCAGGGCACGTCTGCGGGTGCGCTGGCTCCGTAGTGCAACGTACTTTCGGGGAAGTGCTATTTCGTGCATTCCATACATGCATATCATTACTGAGTTTCGTAATCGTGCGTTTTACAACAAACGGAAGTCCGCGCGCGAATCGAATTGCGTTCACACGAATCCTGATGATCGCTTTACAGTTCTTTTGCGAGCTGGCTGTTAGGCAAATGCGTGGTGTTTACAACATAACGCAAGCACACGCTATTTTGTGTGATGTTGTGAGCGCACAACGTAGTTAAGACTAATTAATGCACTTGGCAACACCAAGTGCCTCCGATACGAAATCCGACCCTACACGGAAAAAAAATTAGCTACTGTAGCAAATGTAGGGACACCTAATATTTTTTTTGCAGCGAGAGCTATAATTTAACAATAGTAGCAAAACGGTTTTGCTACTATTGTTAAATTATAGCTCTCGCTGCAAAAAAAATATTAGGTGTCCCTACATTTGCTACAGTAGCTAATTTTTTTTTCCGTGTAGCGACGGACATAAAATCCACATCCGCCGAAAAGACTGACGATTGCATCGGGCGACCGATCATCCGATGCAACTCGACACGACCAGAAACGCTGACCGCGTAGGGTTAGCGCTAACGCGGGAGCCCCCGAGTTAGCGACAGACGCGGAAAAATACCGCCGAATCCGACGATCGGCGGGCAGTCGTCAGTTAACAACGAAACGGTAACGTGCGTCTAAAATATAAAAGCGTTTCAACTTCGCGAGTATCGGAACTAGAATAAAGGGAACTGATGTAAAGTGTAAAAGGGAAATATATTTGGCTCAATTATTGTACACATTGCGACGTGCTTTACTCTCCGACTCGGAATTCCCGAATCGTGTGCCGGCCCTGAGAACAACTCCCGGTTACGGCACAACAAAATGTAGCAATTTGCATCAACCATATTTTCAGAATATATGTACACACAGAAAAATATCGTTCTACAGCCAAGAAAAGCAATTACTCATTTTATTTTATTTGGTTTGAGTAATAGTTTTCTTCAACAAAGAATATTTTCTTAATATTAGTTTTAAGATATACTTATCATAAGTATTAGAAAAGCTTATCATCATGTGCTTAAAAGAAGAATTTATTCTTCTTTCAAGTATATTCTGAAACTTTATCTAAGAAAAGCAACATAAGCTTGATTTGAATATTTACTGATTCTTTAGGTAAGAATATGAAATACTTGGCTGTATAGAACAACATTCTTCTAGGTTAGGAGGTTTTCGTGCGCGGTCCGGAGGGGTACAGTTTAGAATATTAAAATTCCTGTCTTCAGATGGACTCGAACTCGGTTCCTCGTGGTTATGAGTCTGATACTTTATTACTAGGCCACATCTCTGATTATATTCTTAGTGCTGCAGTATCTAGTTTTGACAGAAGTGATTCATTGATTTCAAGTATATTCTGTAAACTTTATCTAAGAAAAGCCACATAAGCTTGATTTGAATATTTACTGATTCTTTAGGTAAGAATATGAAATACTTGAAATCAATGAATCACTTCTGTGAAAACTAGATACTGCAGCACTTCAGTACTACCTGCAGAAATCTTTGCAGGTAAAGATTCTAGCTTTTATATAATTCATTTTATGTGCTTAAAAATGTTTATTTTTGTCCGATTTATTGAAATTTAATTGATTATTACGACCGAAACGATATGAATTTCTTGCTCAAATATTTTTCAATTAAAATTTAATTAAATTTCTCAATTTAAATCTGATTAATGAAATGCACTATGTGCACAACTTTAATATTAAAAATGGAACATTTTTCGAACATTATGAATGTGTTTCATAAAGTTTAAAAAATATTCTTTTTTGCAATGTAAAATATATATAAATATTCGTACGGTCTATGATACAAAATATCTTATATAGTATTTTTAGAAAAAGAGAAAAAGAACGAAACATTTTTTTACAAATTTTAATAAAACGCATTATGTATGTTACAGGAAATCACAAATATGAACAAGATCAGCACGGCAGAGCCAAGCCAGGACAAGACATTACAAATTCCTTTTTACTCTGAAATGACACCGAAAGCTTACCAATAAAAGTAGTTCCTTATTCCCCCTGCATTGGCCTCGATTTGCGATCGATATTGAGGCAATGGCGGGGGAATGGAGAATTTCTTTATCCAGCTCAAGAAGAAAAACGACAACTTCAACCAATGCTCCAAACAGGGGGGATCTAATCTATGTCCCTAATTATGTACTTTTGACAAGTAATGATCCCGAGAGCACTTTTCCAATCATCACTGGAGATAAATAGCGTGGATTGCTATCGTATATTGATGTTCATAACCGGGTTGTACGAGGACAGCGGCAAGTTCGATACTTGCCTATGAACTTCACTTGTCGGTGTCCTCGTTCGACCCGGCAACATCAGTCTGTATCGCAGCACTGGATACGATCTCCGACTGAACAATATCGCGCGGAACAATTACCGAACCAGGAATCGACGCGATATCTTCCGGGAGTTCAGATGGTGTATCCCTATAAATCGAATCAAGTCAATCGAATCGTTCAAGTGAGCCAGTCGATCAATCTCAAATACATTTAATTGTAGTGTATACTTATACACTACCCTCAATTGTTTCAAATAATAGATTCGCTGCTAAAAAAATTATCAAGTACAGAAGAAAATAAAAATAACATAGATAATTGGAATCGGAGGCCCGAACTGTATGCCAGCTCTCCTCAACCCTTGGTAAATGTTCATTATCCTATTACTTGATTTGATAAAATGACATATGTTTCATTAACTTAACATTCGCGATATTTTATTTATATTACTATCATTTTATTGAAAGTTCAAATTTTACTTAATTTGATATTTTTAAATGTAATATTTAATTCGAAACACCTATATGTAACACCTAGCAATTTGTCTTATGCGACAAATATGTACGTCATAAAAAAGACCCTAATTACTATTTAGAATTATCCGAATTTATATACAACTATACTCGTATATAATATGGTAATCTTAATAAGTTTACTATAATCTTTTAATCTTTTAATTAATCTTTTGAATATGTGTTTAAATCATTGAAATAAGTAAATATATAATATAATGGCATAATATAAAGTAAATAATAATAAATGTATAATAAGTTTAAATCTAAAACATTCTGTATATCCTTTAAATAAGTTAATTAATAAGAAGATAATTTCACGATTAAATAAAAACCGATAATATCCGAATTGCATATCCAAAATCATAAAGTTTTTTCATGGAATATAAACACACCGAAGCACTTTCACTAACAATCCCAACTTTGACTGTAACCAGTAAGCGCACACAACGATGAGACGAAAATGCAATTTCAGACAATTTGCCGGGAGAGTTAATTGAGCCGAACGCGGGAATCGAGGCGCCGCCCGTACGTCTGTAAAATATGCGAATACCGGAAAAGGAGAGCAAACACTGATCGAGATTTCTGACTCGCCCCCGGGTGCATCTCTCTCTGATGAAATGCAATTTCCTCGATTCCGCGGAAAGCTATTTCCTATGGCATGCGCGAATGTTTATCTTTCGTTATTTTTATTGACGGGGCAAACATCGCATCAAGGTTCAAAACGCGATAAAAATTGGTCAGAGAATTATATTTGTTATATTTGTCCGAATAGAATTAAATGCAAATCTCAGCAAACTACAGAAATGAACAGATATCGAACGAACATTAAATCATAACCCTCGGCTAATGTTTTGCGGAATCAATTGGTATATAGTAATTGCAAGATCCATTGATCGAGATGCATCGTTGATCTCTTCAAATGGATACATAATGCGTAGCTGACGGCTGTTGTAGTAGCAGGTTGTAAACTCATCGTACGCGTTGAGGTAACCTGAACCTGAACGCGTGGTAACGGAACACTTAGGAGTTTAAAGTGCGCTGGAAGTTATGAAACGAAATGTAAAAGGCACGCACCTTGTTTACAGCAATGTAATCATCAACGCTGATGCGTGAATGCTATCGCGAAATAAATTCGATATTTTGTACGTTCAATTCTAAACAGAGATCTTTAAGTTTCGCTGCGTCCTCTTTCAAGTTGGTTGTCAATAACGTGGTAAGAATTTTAGTTACAAATTTAAGATGTAATTGTGGCCGTTTTATTTGTATCATCTTGTGCAGCAGTCTAATATTGTTGTTACACGCAACTAATTTATCCGAAATTTAGGGAAAAACACATTTATCAAACGGAAGCTACAAATTGTTGGCCAGACGTTCCACAACGTTTGCCGTAACAGGGACTACAGAAATCGACCGTTACGCTCGTAACAGGTGAGTTAACTTCACTATAATTAAGCATTAATTAAGTCAACGAGGAACCTTAATTGTCTGTCAAAATATATACATAGCACATTATCACTTCACATACTGCCAATTAATGTAGATACATATTTAGCAAATTATTTTTCAAGATTGGAAAATTCTTGAGTTATAAACAATATAGAATTTTAAAAAAAATTAAGATCGTTCTATAAAATAGAATTAGAAAGAATAAGATAAAAAATCCTTGAAATAAAGGATTTAAATATTCAAAATCGTAGATAGATTACACAGAAATATATAAAATTATGTTATATATATTCTATTTCGCTCTATTTTATTTTTTATCTTCCAAATGTATAAAATAAAATATTTATTAAGCGTTTAAAAGTTTGTTGAAGTTTTATGTGCTTTTGGTATTTCAGATCTTCAAGACTGAGATAATATCTTCAATGTACTTATTAGTCGTTTGTATTCTGCAGGAATCTTTGGTTTTTTTAATACGTCCGTTCTTTACTCTTCGATAATCGAAGCGTGTCGAGGTCTCTTGGCCGGAAGCCGGTTTCATTATAGAGAACGTATAATCTCAAACGTATAATTTCAAACTCCGATTCACGAAAGTGAAAAAACTTCAAACGTAAAAAACGCCGTCGCCGAGTAAATTTCAAAGGGAACGCTCGTAAGTTCGACGAGCCCGAGCATTTTGTCGTCCCCCTCCGACTTCAACTTTGACATCTCCTTGACTCTTTGAAGCAACTTTTGCTCCGCGTTTCCCGCGTTCGTAATTCCAACTTGCCGACGTTCACATATTCCGTTTTCTTCGCGATATTATATATGCGCAGGCGACAAGGATCGTTTGTTAATTTATACGACCTTTGAGGCAATCCAATATAACGGCGCCGCATCCTTCTGCAGGACAGAATTAATCGAGTATGCAAATGAGAGGCAAGTATCGCTCTCGCGGATCACTTTGTTTTCCCACACATATCGATTTTTCCGGTTAAATGAACAATGAAACCTTCGCAATCACAGGAAGTACGGATATGAGAGAAGTCTATAATTTCTCATTCTAATTCTAATAAATCAACATTTATAAGTAATGTTAAGCTATTACTTTAATTCTGTCATGAGTTTCATATTAACACTAAAATATCATTGATATCGGAACCTTGAAGAAACTAACGAGTTTATAACTCACGGTTGCTTAAGTAACTTCTTGATTAAGAAGTTTCAAAGTTTCAAACTACAGCTTTCAATATTAGACGATGGCATAAATCATGAAAAAAATTAAATTTAAATTAAAAATAAAAATTTACATATCTATGATATGGCAATCAAGCTCTTAATCTAAGGATTATTTTCACGCGCGACAAAATAACCTAATTAATCTTTTATTTCTCAGTTTTTGCGCACTATATAGCAGAACAACCTCAGATTGCTTTGATAAACTGGATGTATTTTAAATGCTTCGGAAAATCCTTTTATTTTCAAAATGAGAGAGAGAGAGAGAGAGAGGGAGGAAAATATGATCTGTGTGCTATTATAGTAATGCAAACCGCTTATCTGAGAAAAATTCGAAACTCACGATTTTGGTGGAAGCTGGGCGCGAATACGCTAGAGAATTTATATTGCCTGCAGGAAAAAAACAGAGAACACTGTCGCGTGACCTATCTCTGTGGGTAAATCAAGCGTCGAATACCGGTACCGGTCTCGGCTTACGGGGTCAAAGCTGACCCGCTGAATACCTCCATTACAGGATAGTTAATGGTTTCTTTGCACCACGAAGAAGATTCCCTCTTGGAAATATTGCTTCTGGTTGGTGAAAGAGCGGAAAAGCCTTCCACCACTCGTTCTTATCACGCTAGCGCAGGTTCAACGACTCAACGTACTGACACACGAACTTAACATCACATCGTTACAAGGTTCTAAATTTAACGCAAACACTGCAGTGCATGAAACGCTAAATTAAATCTGTCAACGCTAAATTCGTCGCTAAATTAAATCTCACAACATTAAGTGGAACCTGTCGACGCTAAACCTCGCTAAATTAAGCTGCCAACATCAAGATGTCTCGCTAAATAAAAAAAATCTATATTTCGGTTATATATATATAGCATATGTATGTATTTAATTTTATAATAAATCACAATGTTTCTTTAAATAATAATTACACATTCTTGGTAAATCGCAAGCAATTGTAATAAATGTCGCGTAGAAAGGTTAGCTGTAATCAGAGTAAAAACATTGTTAATAGTACTTCCTCACATAAAATATACCAAATCTTCGCTATATCTAACGATGACTCATCAGTGCATTTACTACCATGTGCGAGAAACGAAATACCAATGATATTTCGACGACAGGCGATGTTTGCCATTATACATATATACATGAAACCGTCTTTAGTTGTTAGAAAGAAAAGCTCATATTACATAAAAGAAAACAGGTAAAAATAAATTTACAAACGTTGATAATCGGACGATTGCAGCTATTACCTGATCGTTCTCGGACTGCATTACGAAGGAAAAGTAGAGCCGCAGCATTAAGATTTTTTGCTACTGGTGCAACGTGGAAATCGAGCTATCGAAAATCCGTGTGTTATAAATGAGCGAAATCAAGATACATACAAGGAGGTTAATATACCTATCTCAGTAAGTCAACTCAGGCTGAAAGATCGTATCACTAAGTAAATCACTTGATTCGGGAAGAGTTTTTATTTTTGGAGTAAACGAGTATCGGACGGGTACCAAAGGGAACGAGGAAACAGGAATCATGCATAAATTATCACAAGTAATTAACATATTTACGTCTTCTGGACCGCGCGTTTATACGTCGTGGCGAACATTCACGCGAGAAAGAGGGCTCAAAAATTCCTGAGTAATGTACACATTACACGCACGACGCGAACATTTGGAGCGAGATGCACGAATAAAATCGACGGAGCACGTGATCGAGGATGCACGTACGAGTGACGTCGCGCGACGCACTGACTCGTCGTCGCCGGACGTCGGGGCGCCGTCCGTCGCGACGGCGCCGACGTATCGGCCGGAAGTAATACCCTTTGCGATTATAGTCACGAGAATGAGCGCGATGCGCATCGAGATCGCGTCGCACGTGCATAAGATAGTCCGCGAGAAAATCGATCTCCGCGACAGTCTCTAGGAGCGAACCCCGTACGGTCGCGTCACGAGGCGCAAAAGGAACCCAATGACGTCACTGGAACATCCGAATGCGGTTAAACAGTATCCGTTAAACGAGAAATAAATCGCGTGTAAGGTCAAGACATTAATGGGAAACCACTATCCACTTATCCCTCGGTGCACAATTTAATCATCCAACGTTGAGAATCTTCTTTTCAACATTTAAATATATACTTCGGTTTATTTGTTCGATTACCCGTCCACGTTGTAATTAAATTGACTTGAAGATTGAAGAAAATGATACACGAGTTGCTTCTCCGAAGTGACCATCTTAATTGGGATTCTAATTAAATACAATTACACCTGAAGACGAACCAGTTGCGGTGACGGGTTCGCGAATATCGAGCGTTGCATTAACGCGAAGAATTTTAACAAGTGACTTCGAGATAAGTCTTGCGGCTCTGACATCTTCATAAAACCGACCGTGGAAGTATAAGTCTCTCCCTGTGACCTCTCTTACACGACCTACACCTACGCAAGCACCTTCTCCGGATTACCTGCGGCCAGGTCGACTTCCGTGTCGAAGAAACATATCTCCACGGCCGCAAATATCTTATTGCCGAAGGCCAGTATTCACCCATAAGCGCTTTTTGCATAATCGCGTCGAGAAATGGTGGATAAAGCGAATAACGGCGAATCTCACAAAATCCTGCGAGCGTGTCGGACGCCTTACGAAAAAAAAAGAAAATTGCACACTACGAGCTGCTTATGCGATAGTAATTATCAACAAATTAATATTGCTACTCGCGATGTAAAGCTAATTGAATAGCGCGTTCGTTGCGTAAGATGTTTCGAAAGAGGCTATTTATACAGAAATTAATTTACTGTATTAGCATGTACCGTTTCAAATCTCGGAAGAAATAATGACAGATTAACATGCAGGTTTTCGTCAAAGCGCACGCGCATAGACGTTAATCAAAAAATATATATATCAGAAAATCTCTTGCAAACTGGTTTAGGTAAAACGCGTGCCATTTACGATATAAGCACAAACATTCTTTTCGTCAATTAGCATCAAATGTAGCAATTTGCATCAACCATATTTTTAAAATACATATATACATGACATGCTTTTTTAAAATTTTAATGACGTCTGTACTTTTTCTCCAATGACAATGTCACAATTTCACAATGTGCAAACTGATGTAATCATGAAATACGCAAAATTCAAGCTAACGTCAGCGATTCTTTTTGGGTCATTTAAGTGGGTTATTTAAGTCACACTGAGGAATCGCGTTAGTCTCATCAAGTGAAACTGTAAGAGCAACACGACGATGTTTCTGTATCGAGGAATAGTGAGTAAAATTTTCTGTTTTACATTTATTTTTACATTTATTTAATATTTTTATGAGTTTTTAACTTCTGGAATTAGAACTTTTTAATAATAAAGCCATATGTCATCAGCGCTAGACAGAAATTTTGTAAAAATCAATACGTAATAAAACGTTTATTTCTTTTCTGCATTTTACTTTTCCTCTAATTCGATTTTTATACTAATAATATTCCATAGTAAATGCACAAATATGTAATCTCTCTCACAAATAATTTTAAATTATTAAATAAATAAATAATTTAGGGAACAAATTTCTGCCATATCGAATATCTGTTCAAGAACAATCTGCATAAAGTTTTCTTAATCATTCTTTTTCAGTTCTTAGTGACAATCTCGTTAGCAAGTATCGCACTTGCCGACGTCCTCGTTCAACCAAGCTATGAACATCAATACGATAGCAATCCACGCTATTTGCAAGATCAGTCTGTATCGCAGCACTGAATACGATCTCCGACTGAACAATATCGCGCGGAACAATTACCGAGCCAGGAATCGACGCGATATCTTTCGGGAGTTCAGACGGTGTATCCCTATGAATCGAACCCCGATGCTCGTTCACATGTGTTAAGCTATCCACATCGTCCATCGTACCACCATTATTTACCGAGGCCACGCCATGTGCATTTCGCAAAAATAGGAGGTCATGGATATGTACGGCCCTCGGTGTATGTCGACCATCCTCAATCTTTGGTAAATGCTCATTATCCTATTACTTGATCTGAGAAAATGGTATAAATATAATGTTTCATTAACTTATCATTCGCGATATTTTATTTATATTACTATCATTTTATTGAAAGTTTAAATTTTATTTCATTTGATATTTTTAAATGTAATATTTAATTCAAAACACCTATATGTAACACCTAGCAATTTGTCTTATGCGACAAATATGTACTGTATTATTGACAAACAGCTTTTCTTGGAGTTAATAATATAACACAAACGCTAATATGTGTCGTGTTTTTGTACCCGAATTGATCATGTAAGTCACTAAATATTTCATAAGAATGATATTTCTCCAGATGGTACACAACCGAAGGAAAAGATCGGATCCTGCAAGCACTAAATCGAGTAAATCTGAGGTAGTTGCACATGACAATGATGTGGCCGCGAAGTTGCCCTTAACTGACGCCAAGCATCCTACAACCATCGACTCGTTACTTCCAGAACATGAGCCTACTGATACTACTGGTAAATATTTCATAGAACAAGATTAAAATTTGACATCTTCAAATAATAACCTAATGCACCGTTTATCTTAAAAGTCGTGTAACTTCAGCTTATACGAGTTCCAATGAAACGCGAACGTAAATTAACGTATCGATGTTAATGCGAATTCAATGTAAACTATGCTTAAGAGTGTACAGATAAGCGTTTGGAGAACTGTCAGACCGTGAATAACTTCTTCGTATCCTTTCAGGAGTTGAACCTGGGTTCAGCTGATTCATTAATAACATTTCCAGAACACGAGCCTACCGATACTAATGGTAAATATTCGAAAGAACAAAAATAAAATTCGACATCTTCAAATAATAATGCACTGTTTATCTTGAAAGTCGTGTAACAGCTTATACGAGTTCCAATGAAACGCGAACGTAAATTAACGCATCGATATTAATGCGAATTCAATGTAAACTGTTTAATTACAGATAAGCGTTTGGAGGACTGTCAGACCGTGAATAACTTATTATTATCCATTCGTCTGAGTTCAACTTTTTCATTAACAAACATAACACTTCCAGAACACGAGCCTGCCGATACTAATGGTAAATATTCGGAAGAACAAAAATAAAATTCGACATCTTCAAATAATGCACCGCTTATCTTGAAAGTCGTGTAACAGCTTATAAGAGTTCCAATGAAAGGCGGACGTAAATTAACGTATCGATATTAATGCGAATTCAATGTAAACTGTTTAATTACAGATAAGCGTCTGGAGAAATGTCAGGCCGAGAATATTTTCATTATATCATACATGCAGCTATACCTGGATTATCTAAAAACTATGTTTCCATATGGTTCAACCCCTTCAACCTCTTCAACCCTTGGTGAATGCTCATTATCTTATTACTTGATCTGATGAAATAATATATGTTTCATTAACTTAACATTCGCAATATTTTATTTATATTACTATCATTTTATTGAAAGTTCAAATTTTATTTAATTTAATATTTTTTAATGTAATATTTATTTCGAAACACCTATATGTAACACCTAGCAATTTGTCTTATGCGACAAATATGTACGTCACTGTATTATTGACAAACAGCTTTTCTTGGAGTAATTATAACACAAACGCTTATATTTATCGTGTTTAATTACAGATAAGTGTCAGGCCGAGAATTGCAAATTTATATTTTACTTTGAGCTAATCCTGAATTCTCTGAAAGCTGTTTCATCAGGACATTGGACCCTACGGGAAGCATTTCGTTCTGTAGCAGTTCATGTGTGGGGTACACCCTGCAGCACACCCCCCATGAGGGTCCCCCCACATCCTATTCCTTTTACGGTCCTTTAACAATTTTTATTGAACCAACAAACATAACAATAAGACGTTAATTTTTATAAGTATATATTCTTCCTCCTTTGTCCGCTTGGTAGACGAACTTTTATATACGATTTTCTAAATAAAAAATAAAATGTTTTATTTCAATATTATAAATCTATGTGTATGTACTAATTCCGTAAACGTAAATATTTTAATAAGATCATGTTCTTTTCGTTACATTTTTAACATGCCATAAACCTTATCATATCATAAAACTCTAAATAAAAGACTTACTCTATACATAATATAGTAATCTTAATAATTTTACACTGTTGGAAAATTTTTGTAGTTTAGTTAAAAAAGATCCTTGTTAAAATTTTTGTGTAAAATAATCAACACATACATGTGTAGATTTAACATATGCCTACTATGTTAATTAAACTTTACAAATTTAAAATGTAAAATTATAAAAATAATTTTAAAAATATGTTAAAGTAACACAATTTGAACGTATTTATTAAATGTGTTAAAATTTACAGAAAAAGAGTGTTAATTTTACTCTATAACAGAAATGGGAATAAAAATTTACAGAAAAAGAGTGTTGATTTTATCGTACAATCTTAACTTCAACATAAAAGTTATGTTAATTGTACACATAATTAGCCTCAAATTACGATCAGAATTACATTTCCTTTTTGTTGAAATATTTTAACGTATCGGTGTTACCATTTAACACATCCATATTATGTTAAATTAACACAAAAATTTGAGTGGACCGTTTGGGACATATGATTTATGTTATATTTAACACAAATTTTCCAACAGTGTACCTACTATAATCTTTTAATCTTTTAATCCTTTAAACTTCTAAATACGTGTTTAAAACAGTTATTCATACGGAAATTGAATTTACTGTATTAGCATGTACCGTTTCAGGATGAGATTCAAATCTCAGGAGAAATAATGGAAGATTAACATGCATGCTTTTGCCAAAGCGCACGTGCATAGAAGTTACTAAAAATATATATGCATGTATTAGAAAATCTATCTTATATTAAAAATGAACATTCTCCTGTATATTCTATGACATTTTTATATAATTTGCCGTGTATAATTTTATCTATAATTTTATTATTTTCTATATTTGCTGTTTTAATTACATATACCATTATAAAAAGTTCTGACAAAGTTAGGTTTCTCTCTAAACTCATAAGAATATAAATAATCTTCAACAGTATATGAATAAATATGCTTACGCATTGTTTCCTGGATAACACTACTTTCTCAATTAAGGATTGACATTAAAAATAAATCAAGAGACAAGGTAGTGTCTCGCGCCAAGTACACGCGGAGCGAGACCGACCGTGACTCTTTTACGCGACGCGACGATTTGTGAGTACTCGAGATGTTGAGATCTCGATAACGAGTGAACGGATCAAGTTCTAAATAGGCTTAATCGATAGCTTGGGGTCGATTTGGGGGGGGGGGGGTACGTTCTTTTCATTTTTCCGCTATATTAAATTACAATATTTTTACAATGACGTCTATTTATGTATAGAAATTAAATCATCGACATTAAGTTAAGTGTCAAATTAAATGTTCCTAAATGCAGCTTTTGCCTTTGACGAATATCAAAGCGAAGAATGTAAGAATGGACTTGACGAAGTCGGTGCAGCGCGACGTGTTCTGGAGCAATGTCCGTTCCGGGCTACGTGCTTCCCTTAATTGAGCATGCACTAATCCCCCTTTCCCCCGGTTGCTGGCCTGGAGGGGTCCACGCGGCACGGCGATTCCCCACGTGTGGTCGCGCCTTAATTAAGCGTGCGCCCACTTCGAGTCAGACGATTCTTTTCTCATCTTCCTCGTCGTCTCGACATTAAACGCGTGCTCACGTATACGCGTAATAAATTGAGTTTGTGCATTTTGTATGCTTGTGTGCGAAATTGTACTGCTGACGGTCCTAGGACGGAGCAGCGACCGTGAAGAATGCGATTAACTCCACGTAATTTGGTGTGACTATCGGTTAAAATACCAATTTTCGGTTTGTCACGTTATCCTTCTCATTGCATTGCAAAAGCACAAAGTGCTAAGGTTTCTTAATAATGTCTTAGCCGTCTTGAATTCTGACGTAAGAAACGAGGAGAAATACATGAATAATTCTTGCGCTTTACATTCACTAATTTTTCACGAATAAAATCA
Source organism: Temnothorax nylanderi (assembly GCF_030848795.1). Taxonomy (NCBI): domain Eukaryota; kingdom Metazoa; phylum Arthropoda; class Insecta; order Hymenoptera; family Formicidae; genus Temnothorax; species Temnothorax nylanderi. Next base: position 560,214 of record NW_027249064.1, on the reverse strand, counting down.
ATATTCTATTTAATGGAGTTTGTAAAATATGGTAGAAATTTGCGTATTTTTTATTTTTGAAAAGAAAATATATCATATAATTATAATATTATAAATGATTATGTGTGTGTACCTATATGTTAAGATCTTTAGAGAAATTATAATGTATTAATATCAAAAATATTTGATCTAAAATAATCCTGTTTTCCATAAAAATAGCAAAAATTTAGAAAGTTGAAATTAAATTAAATCGCGTTTTGATTCTAATTAAGAATATCGAATATTTAATTCGCGTGTTAAGTGCTGATTTATTTTAATCGGGAGAAAGATCGTACAAGATCGCTTTCTATGGCAATCGTGTAAGATTTAGGCGAAGTGTCAAGTTCAAGGTATTCGATGAGATACGTGCTATTTTAGCACGAACCATCGACTCACGATGACATTTACCGAAGTTCTTGCAGTCGTTTAAAAACTCATTTATCAATGTCGCAACTCGTGTAACTTTGTTACCATAAGATCATTACGATCTGTCTAAAGTCAAAGAAGCAAGTCACATTAAGAATTATCCCATTGACACTCGCGTAGAATTAAATGTGACTTTTTCCTCAAAAGATGATTCAGATATTATTCCTGACGTAATTTATAACGTTCATGATGATGACACGATACGAATCTACAATCAGCACAAATATTGCCGGAGCGACATCGCAAGTGCCATGTAATCTCGGAGTAGACCTGTTTATCAGTGATTCATCGCTGCGGATCTTCCTGAATTTATTATAGAGGTCAAAGCGAATCAACTAGTTGAGTAATCCGGCGGTTTCCTCATTTCTCCAGTATTAACTAATGCCACAGAAAAATTGATCAACATAAGTCATATTTATGCTGATCAATTTTATGCTTAAATGACGATTTATGTAAGATGATAACAAATGTCTTTCTTTACTATGTCTATTTGTGTCTATACGAGAGTATTTTCTGTGCAATTTTACAAAATTCTTACTAAAGCTTTCCACACACGATATCAAGCTACTAATACATCTATATTTTTCAACATTACAATTTGGAGTAGAACAAGACTTTTTCTATTTCGTGATTATTAAATGCCGATTTATATCAAATTCGAGGGAAAAAATCAATTTTTTTAAATATTTATTGTTGAATAAAATAAAATGATTCTATTTTCGTACATTTGTTTTAGTTATCTTGTTGTATTATTATCTTGCCATCGGTTTCTCCCGAACTCCCATAATTATCGGTACGTCTTCCACCGAGTATCAGGAAAAATTCGCTGATCGAGGCCAAGTTCGTGACGATGTCCGGCATCGTCTACGTGATGCATCGTCACGATCGGAACTAAACATACTTTCGATCCACCGCATGTGCGTTCCGGCATGAACGACGCGTCGTCATGGGGCGTTTATTTCTCCGCGAGGAGAAACGATCTGGTAGAATTTCACCGACCCAAAAAACGACTTTTCTGACGTCGCACGAATCTTTTTTCCCCCCCTCGCGGAGATATTCCTTCTTCCTACGACTGTTTCTTACGACATGGAAAAGAGATCGCGCGATGAATCGGAACTGATCGCTCGTACTTGAGCGATGATATTGTTCGACGCAAGGAAAAAAAAAACGATACGAGACCACTTGAAAAAAAATGAGATCGCGCATTATCACGGGAATCATACGGGACTCGACGCCAAGTCATTTGGAGCAATTTGCGTTGAATCAATGCGTATCGCGGGGACTTGAATGCGTAACGGCTCCAAATTTATTACCGTTGCCCGTTCTGACCGAATTCACATAACGCAATGTCTTGAGAGGTCAATCGTCCCACGATTATTGAAACGATTACTTTCAAAGTGCTTCCTCAATATACGATGTAATATCGCGATAAGCGCGTGGTAATTTTACACGATAGACACGTAGGAGCGCGTGCTCCTTTACGTGCTAACTTTACATCATAAATACCGTGGTTAATTACCGAACCGTAATTGTTGAGAATGAGATCAGCATAATAGCACGGCTATAGCGCTTCATTATACCTTCCTAGGGTATCCTTTGAGAAATCCTCAATTACAGCGATCGCCGATGACATTACGACGACCATGGTAGGGCTCGTATCCCATATCTCGACAGATGAGAAAATCTTAAACGTTTTGACGCGTACAATCACCGCACTAACGATTTGATTCACTGCACATTCGCACAAATTGACATTTGACGACACCAGTTTTTCTCTCGTAAAATAATTCTTATAACTCCGCTTCGAGAGTCGCGCTTGCTGTTCTATATTTAAAAAAACATCGAGGAGGTCCTTCATAAATCTGATTAAAATGCGATACGCGGTAATGCGTCGATTATGCAAATCCGATCACGATCGTGAATCACCTTGAGGCCCGATTCCTCTGGAATTTATCAATACTCATCGAGTCGACGACCCTAGATCAGTTGCGATCTGAGATAAGCCTGGTCGATTTCTCGGAAGATGAATACCGAGATACCGGTGAGAAACGCGCGTTGCCGGCACACGCCACTAACAATCGGCGAAGCAGGATCGAAGAGGCACATAATACGACGACTGACACGGCAAGCAAGTCACGTCGATCGGCTGGCCGGCGCGCGAATAATTGTTTTCTAAATTCAGATCACACGACTCACCGCGTTTTGTGTATAAACGACCTAGTACAAGGTAATAATTCAAGGTAACTCGCGATCTCATTAAAAACTACTCGCTGCACTAATTAAATTAATTTCGATGAAGTTCCAAGTGACATACATGTTTCACTTTTATTCCGAATTGACTTTTAAAATACCGTCCGAGAGATGTATGATCGCAACCCGGATCGCAAGGTAAATAAAAATAAAAATTCCTGCTCCATTTTTTGAGATACCGAGTCGCGGTCCCACAAGGAAGAGCGTCGTCATCGACGGTTACGGTTTCGGCGAGCGGCGGACTGCAAGTGCACGCGAGATCGCGGGGAGAACCAGCCGGTGCGCCGTCCGCAATGTCAAGGAGGAGAGGAAGAAGGTCCGAAGCACCGAAGGTGCTCGCGCCGGTTCCGAGGAGGCGCATTCACCTTGCCAGGCTCTTACGCACTTGTGTGCACGCGTAAGCGAGCCTGCGTTGTTGCCTCGGTCGCCCAGCGGGTCGTTGCGTGCACGGTAAATGCGCAATATCGAACCCGTGTGACCAACGAGTTTCTCTGTCACGATAACTCCGAAGCGCCGGGCTTCCACAACCTTGATCTTGATCTATACGTTACGAAGTGTCGCGCCTTGGTCTGGTACAGTTATAATACAGCGAGATCTCGTCAATTGGAAGCCACTCGGCTATTACGACCGAAATCGATATATCAAGAGTAAGGAATCTTTATTTTTAACTACCATACAGAGGAAAAATAGCTCAGTCTCGACTTATCCTTTATATGGAATGGAAGTCTCTTTAATTTTCTCGAAACGGCACTCAAAAAGACAATAGCAAAAATTATTATTATAAGATCTCCGATAAATGAAAATGTTAGAATTTATTTATTCATAAAGATTGCTTTATGATAATTTTTATGTTCTGAAGTTAAAGCTAAAATTGTACATGGATTATACTTAGATAATAATATTTAGTACACTAACATTTCCTTCTAAAGTTATTCGTACGAAAGTAAACTATCACGTTAGTCTTGTAAAAATATTAAATATATATGTCATTAATAAAAACGTTCAGAGATCAAAAAATAAGTTTGGAAAATTTATCTCTTAGATAAGTAAATTAATAATACAAGACACATATCACCATTAAGCTTAATTTTAAAGTATAACGTTGTTCAGTCTGTTACGATAAAATCTTCACAAGCGAAAGAGGAGGATCAATAAACTAGCATGCTACCGACAAGGAAAGTCATAGATAAGAAGAACCCGTAGGGCACTTCGTTTCATACGTCAAGAGGCAATTAGGCGAAGAAGGAATTCTCTGTTAAGAACCGGTCGGCAATTGTAAGATTGCTACTGAAAGAGTCGGGAAGTCTTTGTTCTCGCTTAAAGAAGAGAAATCGCTACGACGAATCGCTTATAGTAATGTTCGAATAACAGAATATAAGAATAGACGCGATTCTTGGCCAACCTGTAATTACTCGCAGCCGATTACAATGCCGTTAATCGCGCTAATGAGAGCACGCTTTGACGGAACTTATGCGTTTAGAATGCATCGTACGCACACCTTGGTCACACTCTGAATACGATGAAACGACGACATTTAAATATCGCGAGCCGCTCTGCTGGATGATTACGAGCGACAAGTAAATTCGCGTGAAAAGAATCTCCTGCCGTTGCCGCACAAAAAACACCGTATAGTTATACGCATTCACCGAACAAAATTGGCGACTTTCTACTTCACATGCATCTTCATTATATTATACGAAAATTGCATGCAAATTATACCACTGAATAATATATTTCATGGACGTATATTATAATAAACGCGACGTTTAAAAAATTTCAGACAACCCCTGAGTCAAATCTCTCTCATTACTGAAAATCAAAGTTTAACGTATACAGTTTGTATACGTTAAACTTATACAGTTCGTTTCTCGTTCATTTTAGAGTTTTTATATTTAGATTCCTTTTTTATAAAATCATAAAAAAATGTCCTTATAACAAAGCAATCATATTTTATTATATACACTTCCATAAACTTTCCTTTCCAGTTTATAAATAGGAGAAATGTCTTATATTGACTTATAACACTTTTCCGCCTATACATAACAGTTCATTTATCAATCGATTAATTATCTCTAGTCAATCGGGCAACTTGTCGACAAAGAAAAGGCGTGCATATATACGAGATGCGTTCGCAAACACATTTACATAATTAATGCACCTCACGTACCCACTGATGCGACAAGTTTGACATATCTTTTAACTTTCTATTCTAACAGCAAACGCGAAAGAAAAGGAATTGAACCAAAGAGAAAATGTAAAGTTGTCTTCTGATTCACACTTTCAAATGCACATACGTGCAAAATGAAATATATCAATATATAACGACACAGCTGATTCAATAATTTGCACGTGGTATAATTAATTAGCGTCATTAGATCAATAATTAGGATTCTCTACGCTTTAATTTAGAACGGAAAGACATCTCGCGTGTTAAATGGCGAGCACGTGGGCATGAAGGTTGCGTGTTGAGCAACAACTATATTAGCATTTTACATAAACATTAAATTGCGCCATTGCCACAAAGATCTCATCGTTTATTATATTCATCTAATATTCACATTTCAATATTCGTATTTTAGGCAGTGTAGAGTAGTTTTATTTTAACATCGCAATATAAGTTATATAAAATGCTAAATTATATTCTAACAATTTAAGAAGCCAGGGTGCCTTTTATTAGATGACTCAAGAATTAAATGAATTATATTTAAATAATAAATAATCAGGTACGCTTACATAGGGAAACAATGTTCCATATGTGTGGCATCGTCGCAAGAGCAATATTTTTCCCACCCGAATACTTTGTATCAATAACGCCGATCCAATTATCGGGCGTGCCGATCGCAACATGTGTTTGGTTGCAGTTCGTAGGTACCTGTACGGGTAAAAATAACGGTACGATGCGATCTCTCGTCGCCGAAACTGGTTCCCCGAATGCCTCGGAGAGGCGATTCGATTATAAGAGGCGGACTCCGCGCGGCGCGTTAAAACCAACCGCGGCTACGGGGAATAATCGTAGAGAGAACGCCTTCATGAATTTTCATATCAAACGAAACTGTTCGCGTCCCGCGCGATTCGCGGCGAGGTGATCGCACACGTGCGTGCACCTTGGTGACAGGTAATTCACCTCGGTGGAAAAACGGTGAGCGCTCTCGCTCATAGGTACGGCCGAGAGATAGGTGCATTGTGTGCATCTAGCGCTTCGTCCAGACGAGCGACAGGCGCGTGCTCGACGTTACGACGCGTGCTACGCACGTGTCCGAACCAGTTTCGCTTCGCGACGGCTCCCCCAAGAAGGTTCTCGAGGTAGAGCCTATCGTCGTCTGAGTCGTCTCGTAAATCTCGTATACAACCCGACGAGATCGCCCGTTCTATTAAACGTTCTTTCGTGTGTCGTGTGTTTCGTGTGTTTCTAAGAAATCTTCTAAGAAAGAAATTTTATTTTAATTTGTATATAACTGCATTTGACAAATTAATCCCGCTCGTGCTTTAAATAGTTTTACATTGAAATTACGGAGTTTAAGTACCTCTGAGATTTTAACGCCGATTCGGCTGACACAGCAGAGAAAAACGTTTCGTCTGCGTTAATCTCGATCGCGATACGCAGTCGGGCCATGAGCGAAATCGATTTAAATCTCGAGACGCCGCGTGATTTACCGTTCATCTGCACTGAGCGTAAAACAAAAAAAAAATGAACGAAGAAAAAACATTACAGCAGTAAAATCTCGTCGGAATCACTAAGAAGCTTGATGAATGCGATATTAACATTAACCACCTGTTCGTGCGGACGTCATTACTCGGCAATAAACACACACGTATAAATACAGGTGTCCACTTTTTTTTGCGTGTATCTTTGCTCCGAAATTCAAAGCGCGTTCTGCTTTCAAATTTTTTACGCATTCCGTTTCTCTTTTTTTTTTTAATTAAATAAATATTATTTAATTAGCGTTCCGCACGAAATTTGAAACAATTTCTCTCTCGTATCTGGCTTAAACTAACAAACTTTCAAGCGCAACTCTGCAATAAATTATATTTATATAAATGAAATATGTATAAATATAAGTTATGTTTTATAAATTAAATATAAATATAAATTACATTAACCTTTAAATGTGCAATTTTTCGTAGCGTTCTGAGTGTTTTTACAAATAAATAATGATTTTCTGGGCCCTTGCATCTAACGAAAGAAGGGTCAGAAAGAACAGAGAAGGCCCTTTACAAATATATATATAAGGTCACGCGTTTTCAGTTCGAATTTCATAAAGGACAGTACACGAAGCATCAGAGCATATATGCAAAGGGTTAAATAAGCTTACTCTATACAAGTTATGTTATACGCAGAATGTTGAGGAGCAAATATAATTTTTATACATAAACAGAAATAAACCCACCTCGCAGTTATTTAAATCCGAGATGAAGTTAGGTGTAAAATATTAACCGAAAGGATCTCGAGCCGGCGCACTGGATAACAACATGTCGCGACGAGAGTCGTAAATAAAGCAATATCGCGGAGCAGCTAACGGCAGCTGACAGCACGTCTTGTGCGGCACGGTAAGGTGCAATTAAACGCACGTTATGAATGAACCAGCGCAATGTCAGGGACGGTACCTTCCGAGGACGAGGCGACGTCGCGCGCGCATCCCCTGCGAGCTGACAGAACGCGCCTGCAAGTGAGGTTAAGAGACGTCGTCGCGGGGGAGGAAAGTACGAAGCGAAGTGATCGCCGGAGGGCGAACGACCGGAAGTCCGCGCCGTTTTCACGACGAGTTAATTTCCTCGCGGGAATCGCGTGGGACGAGGAATCTCCGAATCTTCTCCGAGTCGCGCGACGACTGAGGGAGAGAGAGAGAGAGAGAGAGAGACTCGCGCGCGATTGACGGCGAAACGTGATTTCGCTGGCGACCGGAGACGCGACCGCGATTCGCGATAAAAATAAACACGGCGATGCCGCGAGGCTATGACAGCGGAAATGCCGCTGTCAGGGTGGTACGAACGCGCGTAGGAGCAGCTCACACGTCTCCTCGCCCGCTCGCCGTATCTCCCCCTCTCTCTCTCTCTCTCTTTCTCGGAGCAGAGACGTCTGCCGTGCTGTGTCGGTTGTCGCGCGACGGGAAACCCGCGCTCGCCGCCGGCGGGCGCGCGACGCGTCTCGGGGATTATGTAACTATTGTTGAACGGCATGTAAATAAAGGCTACTTACCGCTGATCGAGGCGAAAAACGTCAAGATCGCGCGCGCACACACACACGTTACACGTTCCGCGGAGACCGCTCGCGGCGCACTGCCGCGCGATGGCGCCCGCGCGTCGCCGCCATCTTGGATCGATCGCCGCCGCGACCGTCGGCGGTCGGCGGCCGATGGCCGGGTGGGACGCGTGAATCCGTGAATTTTCCAACTCGTCCGTGTGCGGAAACAACGATGGAACGATTGTGTGAGAATCTTTTCTATTCTTGCAGATATTCCGTAATTTGCATTTTAAACGAATACGGTAATATTACACGATAATTGTAATCCGATCAATTCAAAATTCAACCGGCAAAAATTACTGAACAGCGAAATTTCAAACTGTGTAATTCGTCCCTAATCTCTAATCTCCTTTCCCACGTATTAAATAACGAGATTAATATTTCTATCCATTAGCAAAATGGTACAACGTATTGATAAGTTAATTTCCGATTAAGTCAATGCTTGATCGAATTTATCATGGAAATGCAATACAATATTTTATATATAATAATAATAAACTTCAATTCAACCGACAGAAATTGCTTATAGCGATATTTCTGACTACATAACTAATCGCAAGCTCTCATTTCTCTCTTCACATGTCAACTAATAAAAGAAAATATATATATCTATCCATTTACAAAATATTATTATTTAATAATTTAATCGCCGAATTTATCGCGAAAATGCAATACGATAGCGCGATTGATTTTGCAAAGTTAAAGCTAGGACATTTCAGTTTCAATCTTTTTGTCTCTACATTCCCAGCCAACGCAGAATATTCTAATAATATTGTAGCAATAGTATAACATCTAGTTATATTGCAAGAATCTTACACTATTGCTGTTCTGCGTTGCCAGAATTGCAAGTGTACTGTAATCTCGTCTAACGCTAATTCTAATTATTATAGTCACCGATAGTGGAAGTCTCGCGATGCGAAATAAAACGACCCGTTTGATTCTTCGCCATTTAATGTTTTCTTATACATTTAGAACATAAATAACAACAACTAATGCGCGTAACATGTATCACGTCGGTTTATTTGAGAGGGGATTATTGGTGAAACGCAAAATATAGCGAGGTTACCAAGTTCTGTGTACGATAATAATAAATAAATAGTATAAATCTCGGAACGTATCGGCAAAATGACACTCGCAATTGTCATTTGATTCTTACAAGCTTAGAGCTTAGAGCGTAAAGAGTAACAAACGACGTGCGCACGCAACATTCATATACACGACCATTAAACACAGTTATTTGCGGAAATAATGTATTTGAAATATTATGAGCATCGAGCGAGTAATAGGAATAATATTAAGTGCGTGTACATATACATACACACGACTGTTGAAAAAGTATAAAAACAAATGAAAATCGCGAAATGCAATTATTAGAGTGACTTGTCAACTGCTTTATCGAGATGCATCCAGACATAAAGAATTTTATATATATGTATATAATTATATAGAATTATATATATAATTATTTATATATATCTATATATATGCATATATACATATATATATATATATGTATGTATGATGTATAATTATATATATTGTATATATAATGTATACAATTATATGTTAATAATATATATATGTATATATAAATTATGTAACCTGATTTTATCTATCATCATCACCCGTTTCTATTATTTAAATGATATTTAGAGTAGCATAAGTTCTTAAATATACATTTCCTTTACATACAATAATTCTCATCTGAGTATCATTTATCGGTACTAAATATTCGATCATTTCTTATAAATAGTACAGAGAATTACATTATTTTACGAAGTAAAATACTTAAGAGTCATAATTGTATATGGATATCTCTATTATATCGTGCATGTGACGTACAATCCAAACTCGCTTCTTAATTTGCATAAGAAAGTTTGATACAAGCTTACACGTTCTTCTGTCTACCGTCAATAGCTAAATTACTAAATTTACGGAGATAGAAACGGCTTATTCATTACTTAACAGGTATATCCTCTCGCGTCGCAGACTTATCACCGTATTAAAGGGATGCGTTTCATTCTAATATATCCTACTGTAATTTGCGTCAATTCCAAATTTTATGAAAAATCACAAAACAGCACTGAAAGCTTAGAACGTGTGCGCGTTGCGGCAAATGCCGCAACCTAGAGCGAACTCTTCTCCCGTCGGTGGATGTTTCACATGCAGTGGACATTCGTCCCCTTCCAGTTGCTTAGCCTTGGGACCTTAGAAAAAAAATCAGTGTTATACGTTTGGAAAATAATTACCGTTATGAGAATCAGAAAAGCGTATTTTACGTACCAGCGGGACACATAGGCAGCTCACTCTTCGGAATAGTGGTAACACGCTGAAAGTCATCGTGGCAGGGCTTGCAGAAGTGCGTGGTTCCGAAGCAGAAGAATACCGCCACTGAACAGCAATATCGGCATTTATACTCGAGGAAGTCTGCCCCGTGTTTCGGGCACATCTGTGCCCTTGCCACGTCGCTACAACCGCCGCATACTAGTTCGGCAGGGTCGAACGATTCTCCACCTAACTGTGCGTCGCAGCGCGCCTCGCCACCGTAGTAAGCCTTCTGACACTTGTAGCACACGTAATACGCATACCGTTCCATCGCGTAAGCAGCGGGGTCTTGATAACGACCGCCAGGTGCGAAAGCTCCTTCGGCCCTGCGGAAAAACGAAATAATTTCAATACAGTTATATATCACGTCGATCTTTCGATGTCAAGTATTGACGAGAAGATATTACTTGTGCAAGCCTTCGTATTCCAAGCGCATTAACGCCTTCCTTCGTACGTCTTCGTAGAGCTCCTTCACAGTTGCCAATTGTTCGGACAACGTCGGATGATCCATCGGTATTTTGCAGATCGGACACAGAGAGAAGCCGAATGTGATTCGTGGTCCCACCCAGCGCTTCATCAGGACGTGTCGGCAACAATGCAGATGGAACACATGGCCGCACTGCAACTGAATCGCCGGTGCGCAAGACAGGGCCTCGGTGAAGCAAATCATGCACATGTCATCGGCGTCCTGTTTCAAATCGGTCCCTGGTAAGCAACGATGGAGACAAGGCAGGCAAGTTCTCTCATTCCTAACACCCCCACAAATGTGACCGCAAGGGTGGACCATGTTACACGCGTTTTTCGCGTGTTCCTGGCAATCGTGATCGGCGCAAATGTTGCCTATTGCTAGTAATCCCGTGTTTCCCGTGGTACCGCAAAATCGACAAATACCAGTAGTGGCGCCAACCGGCTTCCTCGGCGCGCCGTCGCGAAATTCTACCAGTGCCTTCAGTGTCCTGCTATCTGCCAAAGCCAAGATCCAGAAGAGCTTCGTTCTTCCACAACCTTCGTGGAGATCCACCCGTATCGCTTCTTCTTCCTCCTTACACACTTGTCTGAGATGCGTTCTCGTTCTTCTGTGAAGGTGTAGAATTCTATCGCATTCCGCGCACAAATTACCGCAGACGTTACATTGAATAATGGCCGTGGTTTCGTCATCATCGTGATTACTACATGTTGGCTATAAAAAAAAAAACAAAGTTAGTTACTCTTACACTGTACACGGTAGTTTGAAAATGCAATGATAATTTTACCCGAGGTGGCAGTGGCTGTCCTTCAGAACCGCTCCATTGACCAGACGACAATCTTTCTACGTGTTCCGAATTCAAAACGCACAGAGAAGCGAGTGCTAACCATAACGTCGGAGATCGAAGGCATTCAGTAGGATCGCGACTTTTCTCGTCCAGTCTAGTTAAGTTTAGGATATTTTCCGCTATAGCCGCTTTCGTTACAGATGCCCATTCGTCCGATAGCTTACCCTAATATAAAAAAGAAGACATTAGTTTAGGTATTACAAAACGAACCAATCGTGATACTCACCGATGCCATGTCCTTCAAAAGTTGAATTATCACTTCGGCCAGCTTACGCGTCATGCAGCCCCGTAACCACCATCTCGTTCCAACATAACTTTTCGGATGAATGCTGGTAGCTAACGAAACAGTTTGAAGCGCTTTGCCGTTGTTTTCCTTTCCTTTTACTTTGACTTGCACAGTTAATGCTTTCGCAATACAGCTTAAAAATACATCGAGAATTCCGGCGGAATGTTCGTCGAATTCCGAAGCATGAGTAAAACCGCTATTCGCTGCGGATACGATGCTGAAATCAGTAGGCGGCAGTCGTTCGACGTTTATAACGTTCGCTAGTGTTTCAGGTTTAATTTCGGGCAATATTCGCCGTAAGAGAGATGTTACCTGAAAAATATAAAACAATATTATGGCGGAAATTATTTCAAACCTCACATTTAATTTTACAACGCTAATAAAACATACTTGACGTTGCACTCTTGCCGATCCGGTGTGCAATAAGCTCAGTAAATCTTTTAATAACCCAGTCTGATGCGATAAGTAATATTGTCCTACAGAACTACCGCTTAGAGCAAGAACCATAGAAAGCATTTCGAAGCAATAAGTATCAGCCGCTTTTGGAAGATCACTATTGTCGCTCAACACGCTATTAGCGGGCGTCGGCGAACATAAAAGTGTCTCCCATTCTTCTCTCAAGCGTATAGTCTCCTTTCTAATCGCTTGCACGATATGAGTACACACTTGTTTCTGCAAATGTGTTAAATTGCTTCTGCTGAACAATATTCCAACCATATGCTCCCGGAGATCGTTACTGTCCTCCAAATCCTCATTAGCACCTTCCGTCGGTTCCATCTGTTGTTGCTTTTCTCCTTGTATAAGTTTACCAAACACCTGTAATACGCAACGCGACATTGCAGAAAATGTTACAATGAAAGGTAAATTACGAGAAATCATGTCTACTCACCTGAGATGTGATTAGTCGAAACACCTTCAAAGTTTCTGCCTCGCAATTTCTTTGTTGAATAGTCTGTGCGCTTAGCTGTTTTCCTACTTTCAGAGATCCTCCTTCAATCTCGCCCAACATTCTGATTTGACGAACTCTCAGAGAGTTATCTGGGCCCTTTAGTTCCATACCCACAACTATATGGCGTTGATCTGTGAAAAAAATATTACAATCCTAAGAAAATTATATTATTGCATACTGCATATAGAGGGACAGAATTAGCATTCTTGAAAGATACATCTTCTTTGAATATGTTCATGTTTGAATAATGTTCATCTTATTATATTAATAATTATAATTTTTTATATTACCAGTGATGGGGCAATTAATCCAACCAGCTGATCTACTTTCGATCTCTACAGATCTTAATTTTATCATCTCGTCGGGGTTGACACCAGACAGGAAAGTTACGCTGGATACTTTGTGCTTGTGAATAAATTTCAAATTAGACAAATATTATTTGACAAAAGCACGTCAGTTTTATGAAAAAAAAAAGAACTTACTGTTAAATCGCGGCAATTATCGATGTGTACATACAACATCCTGGGTAAAGAGTGAGCGCCACAGAGAATTGTAATCACTTTAGTTTTGTTACGATCTTCGTCTCCAGATTCCCAAAATGTTTCTGTTGAATTGTCTGTTAGGCTACCAATCATGGCTTGTCTACTAGAGGCTTTGATCTCAACGCTGGACGTTAAGTCTTTCAAAGCTTCTACCCAGCTGCTTATTTGTTGTGAAACTGTCGACTGATGGCTCTCGTGCATACTCATCGTAACATCTTCTTCTTCTTCGGACCGTGAGAGAATTTTACTGATGTTGCTAAATACGTGACTTCTATGTAGAAACATATGATCTGCTGGCGTAAATCGAATACCCCAACATCGAATCGCAGCTTGTTGTAACGGAGATCCTATAAATTAATATTATTATAGTATATTTATTAAATATCTGTTTTAATTTGCTGAAGCAACTTACCAAGTGGTGGTAATAGCATTAAATCCGCAATTGTTTGCAGTAAAGTATGAAACACAATAGGTAGCGGATGTACGGACTCTCCGGCTATTACTAAATCACTTAAAGGATGCTCGCTGACACCAATCATATCCTACAAATTAAAGTATATTATAATATTAAATATCATATTCGTATACATTAACAAATAAATTCTTATTAAAAATATATCACTTACGTGATCTTCCTTCTTCTCCGTTCGGTTATCATCATCGTTCGCATCTGTACTGTCAGAAGGAACAACCGGTGTAAGAGACGAGACGAACCACCAAAGTAAGTCGTGCAAGCAAATTGGTTGCGTCACGCTTCTCAAAAGCCAATTTAACGCCTGCATCGCGTAAACTCGACAGGCGGCACGGCGCAACGCTTGCTTCATCGCAAGCTGCAGATGTTGCAAGTTGTGCTGTTGAAGAACGAACAACATTACAGGTCTCATGAGAATCTCTATCCGATCGTTACTCGCTACTTCGGTTTGACTAGTTGATACTATAGCAGATTGATCCATTGATGGCACTAATTTTTGCAGTGCAGCGGATGGATAACATAGAAGCGAAGAACCCGCCTCTGAAAAGTAGCAAAATACATTATCAATATTTATTCAGGAAAAAATTATCTCCGGCTTATTTGTAATTATTATTTAAAGTAAAATCGTACCGTTATTCATTTCGCTACTGCTGTTATTTCGTTTCCTCATCATAACGACTCTACCATCGTTACTATTTCTGGCCCAAGGTGCACCGGTAGACATAGATACCGATCTATGAAACGTACTACGATTTTTGCCGCTTTCATTATCACTATCACTCGTTGGGTATTCTGATAATGGCTGCAAGTAAGACGATGATGATTAAAGCGATGCCGATTATTATAGAAAAAAAAGAAAAATATTTCTTTACCCTGCCGTTTGTATTGTTAAACGTGCCGCTGTTTCCCTCATAATTATTTTGTTGTCCATTTTCACGTCTCAGAGTTTCTTCGTAATACCTTTCGTCGTGACTCTGCGAGTGATGAACACCTAAGGCTTGCAAACATTGGAATGGTCCAGTTGGCGGAAATGGTCCTGTTGCCTCGGGAGGACTATAATTCTCAGCTACGGACGATAAAGTCTGTGACGGTCGTCTCTGCTGTTTAGGGATATTAAAGCCAGAAGCGCTAGCCAGATCCAACAGAAACATCGCATTGTTCTTCATAATTATGTGAGTTTCGTTTCCGCCGGGACTATTAATCGGAGATAAGACTTTGCTCGTGCCATTCTTTCTTTTGGAAATCCCGCTGACAAATTTCTTCGCAAACTTACTCTTTCTGGCTTTCAGATATTTATCTCTACACGTGTCACAGATTAGATACCACGAGCTACCACCGACCCCGCCATCGCCGCAGTTGCCTGCCCACCCCACGCAATAATTTCCGCCACTGTTGTATCCTTTTCCGCCCGCGTGCCAGCCGCAGCCTGGATGCATCATCTTCATATGATAAGTGACTGGATGTGGGAACATCAAGCCACAAAGTTCACAGATAGTCTCGCGTTCAATTCCCGCTAAAACCTCAGACGCGTTTGCTCTGCCGATAGGCTTCCATTCCTTCTTCTTCCGGCTGCCTTTCTTCTCACGTTCTTTCACTTTGTCCTCTCTAGGACGTTTCTCCGGTATCGGTCGTTTCGCCAGCTTCATCGTTTGTATCTGCGATATGGGACTGGGCAGAATCGATTGTTGTTCGATGGCTTGCAGGCAATTGGTACTGAGTTCTTCCCATAGAAAAACTAGGCTCTTTAACGCCGGTGGTAGTACCGCGACCGTATGAAATTCAGGCAGGGAACTAAGCTTGCCCGTACTCGCCTGAATTTCTTCTTTGATCGTGATCTCCTGCTTTTTCCTACTCCTATTGGCATTAGCATTTGCGGCTGAACGCGTGAGAGTCTCCAACGTGCTGGGCTGAATGTGCAAATAATTCCCGGCGTTCGTCACCTCGACGGAGTGTCTCTGACGTGCTTTTTGCTCCTGTTGCTGTTTATCACTGGATTGCACCATGGTTTGCCTGGTTACGACCAGTGCACCCTGTTTCGGTAAACTAGGGTGAAACTTAAGGAAACTAGCGCAAGCCATGGCATCGTGTACAATTCCCTCGTGCCACAAAAACGCAGCGAAAACAGCTCTCAGGCACTCCGCCACGGAAGGACTGATCGCTTCTTTCACCTTGTCTTTACAGAAATTTAGAGCACGATTAGGACTAGGACTCTGTTGCGCGTTGGCGGGTGACATGGCACGTTTTGCTCTCGTTTTCACGGCTTTCATGTGATCTTTCCTGTTCATTTTCGGCGAGTGTCGCTCGTCCTTTACTCCGGATGAACCGATGTTGAAATGACCCTTCATAGCCGTCGTAGCGCTCTCGGGGCTTGTCTGCGTTTGCGCTTGAGATACCTTGCGCGGACTTTCTTGCGAATCCTTTAAGAAACAATATACTTCTCAATTCTTTGTATAATTCTATAGACGCTATTATATATGAAAGTCTTCTCACGTGTCTTTTCTATCGAGAAAGATAAGCGTTTAAGCTTATCGGAAAGAAGGCTTTTACGCTACATTACTTACAGCACATTCCTTCTTGGGAGTGCCGGGCGGACTAGCTATGCTGCCCTCAGATCTCATATGTAAAGAACTGCAACTTGGACTCGGTGATAGATCACGCGTATTGGCAGTAGTGCTAATACCGCTCGGTGACTGTGATGGATCTCTCGTCAGGCTGCTAACCAAGGCACTTGTGTCGCTTTGCGTTGAGCCGCGACGTTGCGACGTTGTGCTGTCAACCATCCCTCCTGACACTTTAAAAGAAAAACAATAATAATATATTAACAATCAAGTTGCACGATTTTCGGAAGATACACATTTCGGATATTTAATGCAGATGGCAAGGATATCGGTTTCTCACCTTACTGGTAGTGACAGAGCAAGACATTTACAACATTCGCTTATTACAATTCATTCAAAGAGTTTAAATCGTGCAGACTCTTCGTGCGAACGTGTTGAAAATTAAAAGTTTCAAAGGATATGTAATATGTATCTTGATATGTATTAAAGTGTAAAAATAATAGCAATATGGAATCTTGTACTATAATTGTTTGTAGTATAAATCTCAATGTATTGTAAACTAGGATAGGGTGAATTAGCGTGTATTAGTGATCTTACCTAACGGGGAGAGGCCGACACTTCGGGGGGAGCCGCAGAGTACAGGGCTGCTACTCATACTCTCTCCCCCTCCTATCGCGCTTCTCCCACCTAATAATTTTGATTAATTGTAGTATATTTATGTTGTGTCGAGTATATCTTAATCGCAAAGCTTTATCACATTCTCGGATTGCGCAATAAAGAGTTTACTTTGTGCGTACGTAATCATTCGTATCATGCGTGTGCAAAGAACGAAACGATGTCGCGTGCCATTCCGATTGCAACTACGTTATCGCGCATGCATAATACGATATCGTAATATTCACTAATCAATACGAAGTGAATTCTATCGTGCCATCAATCCTATATGTAAAGTAAATGGTGATAATTACAATAAATCTCCGAAGATACAGAAATTGTGCACTATTCGATATCTTACAACTCCAGTACGGTAATTCAATAGGATAGCAGCGAGTACCTGGTGCGTTAGCAGCAGGAGGGAAGAGGCAATTGCCAGAAACAGCTGGCTGTCGACTGGACCCAGCTAAGATCAACATGACTAATTTGTTTTAACTAATCCATATAGAGCGTATTCAATATCATAGTTAATATAATTGTCTAAAATTGTTCTATTAACTATCGTATATTTTGTTATAATATTACTATATCAAATATTATGTCTTTATTCTAATACACAATAGAGAAAAAATACATGAATACATAAAATATTATCTTACAAGTATCAGCATCCGTTCTCACAGCTTCTGAAATAATTTCATTTTCAAAGCGATTGTAATGCCAAATTATACAAAAGTACACACACGGACGTATAATGTTAGAAATGAATTATAGAAATAAATTAGTTTGATAGAGAAATGATGATCACACGTATTCAACGCAATGCAAGTAACACATACGTACCGGGTATTGGGACTGGACTGGAAGAAGGGCTGTGAAATCTTGGTGACCCACCTTGGGGATTCTTTGGCGAAGAACTTCTTGACATTCGCCGCGGAGTTTCTGGCGGTGTCGCTCCATTGCCATTTGCGCGGCTCTCTCCCATCGCTTTTACCAACTCCTTCACAGATACGCCCATGAATTCAGAGAAATCTCTGAAAATCATTAATAATACATGCTAAGATGGATACTTGTATATTAATAGAAAATTTTTAATTTAAAAAATTTAAGAATTTGCAATTTATGATAAGAAGAAGCAATATGACTTAACTTTTATGCAAAAAAAATCGATAATTCGAAGTTCATGTATGAAACTCAAAAGAAATTTTTAAAATTAAAAAAAAACTGCATAAATAAATCCTTTAACTTGAAAAAATTGCACTCCATTGAAATATTAAAAACTTTTCAGAAGAATACACATGCGAATAAATACCTGCCCGGAGAACTTCTTTTCTCTCTATGACATTTGTCATCCCCTCTCAGCCATTTTTGAAGAGCGCTAAATTTTCCTCCGCCACCTTCTCTTTCCCGTTCCTTCGCTACTCTTTCCTTGGAGTGAGGTTTCGGGAACTTTGGCGTGCCATCAGCTTTTTCTGGTGTGAAGCGTTCGCTCCCTAAAACACATACATTTAACAAATGTTTGAATGCAACAAGTTATTTAATTGAATTTCTTTTTACGATGATATACCTGGGGAGTCATGTTGATTGTACGAGCCAAAAACAAATGGGTTTGTGTTGCAACCATCAATAGATTCCGCCGTATCTGGTGTGTAATTTTGCGTGGTAAAGTTGAAGCCTTCATGACTAACGGAAGGTACGGAAAAATCGAAACCTTTATTACTTGGTGAAAGGGCCGGGTCCGGTAACATCGGCTTCTTCTCAATCGGATCGTTTTCTAACTCCTGCTCGAGTTTCATATAAATTACGCTGGTCTGTTTATTAATCGCAAGCGACCATGCCTCTACGCCTCGACCCTTATCGAAGCAATATTTCGTCACTGAATCATCATCGATGCGCACCCAAGTTCCTTCGTGATTTACGCACTGTAAGAGATGAATCACGAAGTGCCATATAAAAGGAGAGATGCGGGTACTTAATAGTAATAGATCAACTTACATATTCTTGAACTGTCACGGTATTTCCAAGCGCTAACATTCCGATCGGCGCGCCTTTCAAGCTCGGTTTGCTTCTAATGTTGTGTCCGGAAGCCCCACATTTCACGACTATCATACTTCTTCCGGCGTCGAAAGTCACCGTTTTTCTCTTGCTGCAAGCATTAAATTAGGAAATGGTCGAAAATGGATGACAGACGAGACATTTCTTACGTACTCATCGCTAGTGTCAGGACGTTTCCGCAAAATAGTCTCCTTGATGACTTGATCCAAAATGGATTTTGGTTCCTCCACAGGGAGAAGCAGAGTTTTTCCTAAATGTTGATTGTATTGTAAGCACCAGGCCTCAAGATGACTACTATTACAGTATTCCTTGATCGTCTCTGCGTTTAATCGCAACCAGACACCATCGTCATTATGAATCTAGCCAGACGAAAGCAGAAAGAATTTATTATCTTAAACATTTGAACATTTAATTCGTCTTAAAAATGTGTAGAGGAATAATTTAAATGGAAATTGTACACGATAAGATTATATAAAATATTTTTTCCGATTTTGCTTCCCGATATCTTCGATTTTAACGAAAATGTTTTATTTGTTCGTCCTTAGAGCCAGCTTTAAAATAAATTCAATATTAAAGCGTCAGTAATTAAAGCTTGTTAATGGTATTACCTCATCAACGAAAGCTATAGTGCCGTTAACCGAGACGAATCCGATCTGTTCGCTTTGCAGCGACGGATGGGCTCGTATTCTCAAGCCGGCGCTGTTCTTCGCCACGAATTTTCTGAGTCTGCTCGGCTGAAGCTGAGGCTTTTTAACAATGTTCTGAGTGGGTGGTTGCATGCCTTGCGGAGGTTCCTTCACCTCGACTTTGTAATTCTAAATAAAGCGGAATTGGATTAGTCTACCTAAAGCCTATTTTAATTTCAAGCTTATTTCCGACTACAAAAGCAGAAATTAGAATTGAATTCCGTCTAGCCCTGAATATCACGAGTATTCTCGGGAGATAAATGATCTACTACGCACATCCTCCATGTTGTAACCATCCACCGTAATCATCAGCGAGTACCATCCGACGGAGGATGGGGTCCACGTAGCGCTGTAACTTCCATCGCCGTTAGGCCTGACCAGCATACTCTCGCTCGACCTCTTCACGGCGGGTGACATGAATCTCAGTTCCTCGAACGAGTAATTCTGATAGGCCTTCATGATGGTAATGGCGTAGAAGCACATTTTGTTGTTGATGGTCACCTCGTACGGAACGTCCAAGGATGGTTGCGGGTGACCGCCAAATGTCATGGGGTCCGGTTGGGAGACACGACGGATCTTTCTACTCTGGTCGGAGTCCGTGATATCCGTCTTGTCGATCGGCACCGCTTTGACTTCGATCTGTAAAGAGATGATTTGCGTTCTCGACATATATCTTAGAACTCACCCGATGCCGCGTGCTTCGCATCGCGATATCCGAGAAGGAGAAATACCTTCAATCCGGGCACGTGCACCACTTCGCCGTATTGATCTCTCGTGAGTACAGTGACGATGGCTGGCCATCCGCATCTCATTTCTTCTCGTGAATATAACGCCTCGCATTGAGAGGGATCCACGAAGCTGTCCGGTTGCAGCCATCGCGCGAGTCTGCCGCCGCTGGTGCCGGCCGAGCAGGAGACAAAATCGCGCAGGAATAGACGTTCGTTCGAGTGACAACTGAAAATAGCACGCGTACGAAATTTTAGAAAGATTGGAAAGACGTCCCCTTTCTCTCGCTCTCATAAAAATTAATTTTTTATATCGCTAGATCTATATATACAGCCACAACTGTGTGTGTTTAACTCTAATTAATTCTGTCCTTCTTTTCGTATTGCAACTCGCAATTTATTACGTACACATTTATGAACTTCGGTCAATATAAAATCTGGTAACAATACAAAAGTCTTTTATTCTGAATATACGAAATGTACAAGTTGCACGTCAACTTAATCGTATATTTTGGTTAAGCAGTATGATATAAAATTACGTACAAGAATAGTGAGTGGAGAATTTCTGCTAAAACCTTTAGTCTTTCGTTAGTCACATTAGAAGGATAAAATAGACTACAACGTCGGGAATATCAGACCATCGTAATGAAATGTATCGGAATATAAAACATCACGAGAGTTCGCGACGATTCATCTTTATTACGAAATCTCGGTCTGAGCCCATCACGAATGCAGGGGACGGCCGCGAGTACGGTTCGTTAAAACGAGTTTGAGAATCGCGATGCCCCTAATTGGTCGGTGCCTCATATCGCGGATCCCGTCCGGGTGGATCGCGAAATAGAGGACGATGCTCCTCCGTCAGTCAGACAATCGTCGCTTTCCCATCGTTCGGACTCGTCGGGCTCATCCCTAATAAGGCGCAATCACGCCGCGGTTCTCCTCTCCACGGGTCCACGTCGACGTGATCCGCGCCTCGCTACCTATGTACAGCGGAGTCGACCCCGCGTTTTTACCGCGTCGCGAGAACCGGTATTCTGGGAAAATCACGCGCGCGAAAGGTCTCGCGAGAGTTCAGTCATTACGGTATCGCCGCGTGAAAAATAAGGGTCTAATTAAAATTAACGGCGAACGGGAAACCTCGACATTTTCTATGACGACTTCTCCGCCGTTGATGAATCTACGATGCGTCAAACGCAATAAGCAAAAACTTAATTAAACTCCGGTATGACGAGCATGTGTAATTCTTTTCAGACCTGTATTATTTATTATGAAAAAGAAATCTGAACGTTCGACGAATCGTCACTGCACGATTGTAGATGATTCCCGGAGTTCTTAAAGAATTTTCGTCGAGGTAAATAAAATGGAGAAGAGTATGAGATTCATGTTTATGTTGCCCTTCTTGAACTATACATTCGAAGTTGTTTTATTTCATTTAAACTGATTTGTATAATCAATTTTGGGACCGTTCCAACAGACCTCACCCCCAGAGTCAGAAGGCGTTAAACTCCGATAATACCCCGAGTCACGACGACGAGGTACCTCGGGACTTCGGGTGGTTTGCGGTATCAAACCATGTAACGAATGTAATTTTCACGCAGTCAGATATAAACGCCGCGGAAGCAGGGCCCTCTCGCCATCGATCATAGTCACGATGAAAAAGATGAACGAGCGGCACGCCAAAGATAATAGACGCCCAGAGGAGGACGAGCCGGCATAATGCGCGAGAGATCGCAGCCCCGAGGACCGGGAGGATCGGGAGCGTGCGGCTTTAAAGATCGGTATCCACGTGACGTACAGCCGGTACGTGACCATTTCGGAAATGGGCACTTCGCGGACGACGTCGCCGCCGCTGCCGTCGCCGCGTTTCTCCCGGCCTGGAGGAGCGCGTTATGAATGAATGGACGACGTCGGGTCGGACGTGTACGCGGGGCCCGGAGGACACACGCGCAATTTCTCATGGGAAATTAAATGGTCGGGTTTCCGCTCATAAACCGAAAAGCTACGACGGTAGCAGGGCGTTTTAGGGAAACGCTATCTGCTGCCACGAAGAGCGACGAGGGCGACGGACAGCCGTCCTCCGGACCAGGCTGTCTCCGTTTTTACGGGTATCACCCTCTTCTCGCGTCGCGTATTTCCGGCGACGATGGCTCGCGCCCGCTTTTTGTCGCCTGCAACGTATCTTCCCTCGCTCTCGACAAGAAAAGCGTAATCGCGGAGATTACCGGCGCGGGGCTTACGGGATCGCGGAAAAATCACGAACGCCCGCACAAAAATCCGCGCGATATTCGTACTTGTGGGATAACAGTTCTCTCTCGATTTCACTTGCGGAACTTATACGTAAGAAGATAAAGTTTCGGAATTTTTAGGAAACTTTGCGAAAGTTCACGTATTAGGGTCGAAAGAGTTCTCCGGTAACTTCGAAATCCCTTAGACAGTAAGTTTGATAACATTCTAAAAATAGAAATTCTATTTCCGTCCAATACCGTGCGATGCATGTATGGATGCTGAAAGGAAACGTGCATTTTCACTAATAAATAATTTAATGGTTAATTTGAATAATATTATCTTTTAATGTTAATTTGGATAATTTTATCTTCAATTGATTTGGATAATATCTTTAATTAATTTGGATAATATTATTTTAATGTTTTCAGCCATTAAATATTTTCAAGATTTCGTAATGCGGTTGCAAACTTCGATAAATGCTCTTTACGTTTAGCAACTAGATTTACGGTACAACATAACAATCATATTCATGATCTTTATAGCAGCGGCACCGATTGGACTCCATTAACCAGGGTTACGAGCCCTGAACACGGTTTACGCAATTAACATCCGTGACGAACGTGGGTCATCAACGTGGCCGAGGAACGTAAGTTGGTCAAGGTCGTCTTCGCAGGTGTGCGCCGACGGTGTGGGCCCAACGCGCTCAAAAAAATCGACGACCGCGCTCTCGTGGTCGATTCTCCTGACCAACGTAGCGAACCGATCGGACCCCGAAGAGGGCACCGACGTCCGTCCCGTATTCTCGGGCCCGATGACGAGTCCTGGCGTTTATCTCGCCGAAGGCCGAAGAGGGAGAACGCGCGGCGAGAGCTGAAGCGAGCGAGTGGCAAGGCGAGTCGAGCTACATGGATCTATGGTGGGGAGCAGACACCGATCGTGCATGCCACCGGCTACAACAGTTTAAAAGCAACCTCCGTGATGATCGCGTCTGCTGGCCTCTAAATCGTCCCACCGCTTCTTCCTTTTCCTCGTCTCCTTCGGCAACGAGCCGACCGCGCGCGTATCGAGACAGTCCGCACGAGGCAGTCCGCTCGAGATAGTCGGGGCCAGCAGTTTCTTCCACGCAGCCGTGGAATGTCGATCGTTACGGATCGATAAGTGGAGGAGATGAGCCTCCCTCTCCGCCCGGACGCGGAATCGATCGATGGAGGAAGTTGCAAGTGGATGAAGAATACAAAGTGGGTGATACTCGCAGGCGCGGTGTCTTCCGCTCGATCGATGGAGTGAATCGATAAAAGGGTATCCGCTCCGCGCGAGTGCGCCGTTTCTTCAAACCGCGAGTGAATCGGATCGTTATGAGAGAGGCGAGGGATCGACGCTGATCGGCTCGTGATGATCTAACCGCCTCGATCGGGGGAGATCGTCGCAATGAGCGTCAAGCGAAGAGTGTTCAGCGCCCTGGACGGGCTTGTTAAATGTGATCGTGCGATCGTATGCTCGGTGTTCCTATGGCATCTCGCGTTCCTGCTGTGCATCGAGGCCGCCAAGCCGGGGATATGCGCTATGAACGGCTGTAACTGCACCGTCATGGCGCATACCTGGATTAACATCAAATGCGTCTTCTCCAAGGAACAGGTGAATGCGTGAGCATGTTCTAACTCGTTACTTCGCTGCCGGGGCGATAATTTTGCGTTCGTACACACTAGAAATACCGAAGCGACGGCGAGGCGTCGATCATACCGAGATTATATACCGTAGGTTCTCTCTTTCTTATCACGCTCCCTTGAAGAAAGATAATTTACGAGCTTAACGGCAGCATAAGATTCCTGCCGAGTATAAATATATCTATTCTATATATATCAGTGCATTCCTAAGATAATAAAGTTAGAGAATAAAAGTATCAATCTCCGTTTTTAGTCTTATCGCGTTAGAAAAGTATTATTTGTTAGTATCGCGAGACATCAATGATCGCCGTCGAAGCAAAAGTAAGCGGACGAGATAGTTTTAAAGTTATCAAAAAGAGATTGCTTTTCGCGTGCTGTACGCGACGACACGCGATATCTCGAGATTTCGCGAATTACGCGAATTCATTCATTTCGGCATGTCGCGTTCCCTGCTGCGAAAGAGGAATTCTTAACGCACACGGCAGTGAAAGTTTGCCGGAGTCTTGGGAGACTTGGATTCGCCTTCTACGCGGGATTAGCATATAAATCATTGGCCCGTGAAGACGGTGGGAATCGCATGCACGCACGCGCACGTTCGATTCGTGCGCGTGCACGCAAGGGTATGCATTCGTAAGCATAACTGAAATGGGCCTATAAACGTCCATTTCCACCAACGCAGATTTTAACTTTAATCTCGGTTCAACTCATTTTTTATTTTTTTCCCTAACTTCTAGAACTAGAAAAACTAAGCATTAGTAGAAATGGACGTAAAAGCGATCTAAAGTTAAAAATAATTGCGAATTGATATTAAAAATTTAAACCTTTCCTCATACGAAAGAAATCTCGCTTGCTCGTAATAAGAGAATAAAGACATACATTGACATGTATATTATTTCTGGGCTTATGTGAGGGCACGTTTCTTTCTTTGTATGTATTTCCGTAACAAATGCAGCATCCTTTTGTATTCCAGTATAAACGGTAGTGCCGTATTTGTAATAGAAATGAAACAATTTTGAGGATATAATAGAGACGTTGGAAGAACAAAAGAACGTAGGACCGTCTTTGGTCTCGAGTCCGTCCCTGCGTAAGTAGGGAACAGGCTGTAACTTGTACTTGCCACGTTTCTGCACGTCGCAACGTGCAGCAGCCGTAGCTCCACTTTGCCGCTCTCGTTGTCAGCTGCACTCAGCTGGATACCATCCGCACAACCGACGTATTACGAAGCTCCGCGCTTCGTAATTCACGCCAAGTTTTCAACAAGAGAGAAGACTTGGATAGAAAACGTGATAAAACTATCGCGCGTATAACTGTCTGTCGGGATAACTTGTTCAAGTGCAACACCGTAAGACGAGAAATGTAGAGTAGCAGCTCGTTGATTTGAGATTTTAAGGCAGATCTGGATACAACGCTGAATATTATAAAAGAATTTCTATGGTATGGTATATGTTGCGCATTATGGTGAGAAATTCGATTTGGTTTCGAGCATAAATCTTACGATGCGTTACAAGGTAAATCTTCAAATAAGATGGTACATTATATCAGTTTCTGATGTGGAAAATTGCTTTTATCACAAAAGATTAATGATAACATCGTTCACAGAAACGCGTTCGATACATTATATAATATTTAAAATTATCGTTCCTCTCGTTCAAATTTTAAAGTGAAAACATCTAAAGAATTATTTGACTCGTCATCAAAATATAAGCTGATATAAAAAATAATAAACATAAAAATAATTGCGCGTGTTGATTTAATGCTGCACGTAATACGCAGAGCTGATAATACAGAATTCTTCTTCGGAAGGGGAGAAAAATGATTCATTGAATTTCTTGTACGCTTCTTGACCGCAAACTGGAGTGAGCCTATTCCCTATCTACGCTACAATCAACCGCTCGCATAGAAACGCAACGGAAACCAGTTTTAAGGGGCATTCACAGCACGGCCTTCTCTCTCTCGCAGTAGCCCGACGCACTGTCTAAGGACCTTATTAAATCGTTTCGTTTCATTGCTTTGTCGCCATTCACTATTACAGTCTTCGGACTGCTCCGTTTTAAACGCGCTCCGAATAATCGGCCTCGCAACAGAATATAATACACATTTTTCTTCTCATGTAATTTCTTCATTAAATAATAAACAAAATCCAATTAGGAGCTACAAATAAGTCGATTTACATATTTGAAACGTTTATTAGATATTAATCAAAGATAACGATAAAAATGGATATGTCGGATTAACGTGAATTGCTCATCGTCAAATCGACATTTATGCTGAAAAACGTAACGATATATAAATATTTCGCCGTATGCAAAAAATTTAAAATTTTTAAATCAATATTTTAACGCAGATATTTAGATTCATTTAGTCATATCAACTTGCTTGAATAAGATGTAGTTAATATGATTCTTTAACGTAATTTCGTACAACTTTTAAATCGTTGAGAACGATTCTTATCTGTCAGATAAACGCCTACCGTATTAAGCGTGGGCGTGACGCACAGAGCATGTACTCGGTGTCCTCGGCAATTGACAGACAGCAAAGTGACCGGTGTCGATGAATCAAGTCGATAATACGGTATCTCGATCCTACCCCCTAAGAGTAAAGTAATAAACGCGATGCCCGAGAGCCATTGGTTTCTTTTTTAGAGGGACCTTTAGAAACACATTTAGCTTTCAAGGATGATATAATCGGGAAGCGAGAGCATTGACCAAACGAGTCGTGACGAGTCGTTTTGCTTGCTCAACGGTGTCTACAGAAACAACAATTGGCAGCGTTAGGTCACTATTATACTACCGGACGGCAAATACTTGGTAATCAAATCAGATTCAGCCACGGCGTCACTTATCATTCCAACGCCATTAATTCCATTTACCGTGTAGCCAGCATCGTCGCGCGGTAACTGGCCGGCAACTCCTTGCCGGCTCGTACAAGTTCACTCGTATCGAAACAAGGACATTCTAATTTGATTGGCGGAAATGGCAAATCAAGCGATGATCGAACACTGAAATCACGGTGATTTCAGAAGAGCGCAGAAATGTGTGTATTTCTCGCGTATCTCCCTCGCGAGGGAAATAATGGGATGTTTCCTCTCGTTGGTTATCTATCCCATCAATAAAAAATGATTGAGCTAAGCAAGGATAAGTTTGTACATAGGCTATCCTCCGCTATCTTAGAAATCACTAAACACACTACTAAAGAAAAATACGACGTTATACGTTTACGTGTCTCATGTAGATATATATTAACTTTATCTTACGCTATATACATATAATTTCTTATATTTTCTTAGAAATCACTAAACACGCTACTAAAAAAAAGACGTTGTTATGCGTTTACGTATATCTCATGTAGACATTTAATCTTATGTTACGCTTATTTCTTATATTTTATCGTACTTAGATCAGCTCGAGAATGTCAGAATAAATTCATCTATCATGTTTCAAGAAACTCGATTAAAATATTAAAGCAATGCATACTTAACGATGCACCGGCGTGTTACATCGCGTCGTTAAATCTGATTACGACTTACTGAGGCAATTCCTCGCAATGACCCTCGCGCGACTTAGATATGTGAAAAGATTTCCGACAATAGCCAACTTGCTTGGCACTTTGCACGAGTAGATCGACCCGATAGGTCCCTCGCATTCGTCCTCACGCATTCGGTTGAACCTAGGCGATTTCCGGCGCATGCAATTTCCGGTCGGAGGGTCCATTACGGTCAAAGTAGAGGTACGATGCATTGTCCGAGCATAGCTGCTTCACGACTATTTTCTACTTCGCCTGTTCGAAAACCTGGAATCTATTTCACCGTCGTCGCTTAAGTTTAATAGTGACGTAATTGTTTCTTCACTTCGTCTCGGCTTTGGAGTCGAATATTTTTAAGAGAACTTTTCTTGTTTTCTTTTACTCTTAATTTAGAAAGAATGATCAGTTGACGTTAAGCAATATTGGTAAAGGACTCATAAATTAGATCAGAGAACGATTCACGAATTCTGTGCTGATGTTCTACGCGGCTGCATGATTTTGAGCTTCATCTTCAGGTGCATCGCGCTACGCTAAAGCCAAGATTTAATTGAAACGTTTCGCGGCACCGTTATCCGGTGGCCGTCGACCCGAAATTACACGTGGAAACAACAATTAACGTTGGCGTACCACGTGTTGGCCACTGCGCCGAAACAATTTCGGCATGGCGGCAGTTTAGGCGTGCGATTTAACGCTCACGGACCCGTTAATAAGCGGCGGCTTTTCCCGACTAACTCGATTACAAGCCGATCGCGCGATTATGGTCGGGGCGGCTGAATCTGTTAATGTAAACCGGCGAAAACAATGCGCCGCCGATTAAACCGCGGTTGCGTGCATCTCCGCTGCTGGCCCTTTCCGCAACGGTCTAGCAATGCCACTCCTCTTTCTCTCTCTCTTTCTCTCTGTTCCCCTGCCGTCTCTCTTCGCCTCTATATCTCCCTCTCTTTCTCTCGCCACAGTAATCATCTCGAGTGGAGCAAATAAACCTAACAATCGGAACTGGAAAATAACACGTCGCGCGAAATCGCGCGAGAGCGATAGCGGCACTTAGGACGGAAACGATGCCACCAGATACGCGCGCATGTACACGTCCGCGCTGTACACGTTCGACGACCCCGCTATAGAAATATCAACTTGTGCTAGTTGTGCTGTGTGCAATTATTATTGAAGAATTCAAGGAAACAGAGCCGGGTCTCGAAAAACGAGGGAGCGAGGTGAACGATGACGCGTCGAATTTTACATCGACATCGACGGGGACAATGCGTAACGATGTCCGCCTGCCTCATCCTCGAGGACGGTCGCACCTCCGCGGCTCTTTCATACGCCTCGCTTCTGCTTCAGCTGCTTCGGTGGATTAATAAATTGACGGCTCACGTGGTTGCTTAGGACCCAGGGGGACGGCGCGAGGGTACAGCGGGGTAAGGGTGTCGCGGTGGGAATTTCGTGCGGACAAAACCGCGCCGCGATGGAACGCCGGGTCGATCCTCGCCTCGGCTCAATTTATTCACAATAGGCCCTTTCAACGAATTACACTCCGGTTCACGACGTATCTCTCCGGCCGGGGCGTCAACGCGAGAGAGCGTAGATGATGCGGGTTTGGTTTGCATCAGCGGGAGGCGAGAAGTGTTCGGGATAATCTTACGTAAATCGACGTCTACGAGCTTTCGACCCTCGCGCGAGCGAATAGAAAATTCTATATGTTGGCGAGCGACGTGGGTGTACGTATTAGAATTTATATTATACGGCGAAGTAGTGAAGTAGCGCGGTCGCGACTAGAAATATATATGGCCAGGACGCATAAATAACTACGATAATTACGAATCTATAAATAACAGTTGATATATTTGCATCTAAAGATCTCGGTGCATATTGCGTCAGAGATTAACGTAAAATTATAACGGCAGTTTCTGAGGTATCTCATAATATAATTATTATGGTCGATTGCGATCTAACTGGGGAAAACATTTCCACGTGGAAATTCGACGATCGCCATCCGATAAGTCATCACTATTTTCCGCCGTAACTGCTTCGACCTGCCTTCGTGCGCCCCAGCGCAATATTTCACAATTAAAATTGGCGAGCGTGCAGCCGCGAGCGTCGATTCGAAAACAATTTCCCAGCTTCACATAGCCGCACCTACGAAGATAGAAGCGAGAGCGAGGGATCTTTTATCGTACTCGTGAATCTCGGAGCCGCGCTCTCTCGCCGACACACTACCGGCCCCGATAACTTCGATAACCCAATAAACGGCTCGGAGAGAGGAGAGATGGGAGATGCGATCGAGATCGCGCCATTATCACTCGCGGCTCCCCTCGCGGCTCGCGCAACCCTACGATAAATTATTTTAGGATGGCTCGCTGCGCTGCGCACAATACATGCACGCGCATCCGAGAGCCGATTGCGGTTCGCCGGCTTTGTCTGGAGAATTTGCTCCGGGGGCGTAGATATAGCCCGACGTCCTGCTTCGTTCATTCGCAACGATATCTTTCTCACTCACTCTCTCTCTCTCTCTCGCTCTCTAACACACCCCCCGCGAGCTCTCATGAGTTATCGCGATTAGCCACACGTGCGAAGTGCCTCGCCTATCTGTACGAACGCATTCCTGTGTATGTTACGCGTATGTGCATGGCGGAGACCGACAATCGCGTAAATACACATGTGCACATTTATGCTCGCTCGACCCGGATCATTCGCCGTGTATCTTCCGCGTTGCGTTTGAAACCGTATAATCCGGATATTCCGATGACTGTGCGCGCAAGGGTGATCGAGTTAACGTTAGAAATGGTCTCTGCACTGCACGTTTAAATTTAGAATGTCATTGTCCTAATAGAAGATTTTACACTTGAAAGAACGCACGCATATCAAATTAGATCTCTTTGTTTGATCAGAATATAAGATTATATAAAGTCAGAAGACGAGCCATCGGATAGAACAGTCGATTTTCTTTCTCTCTCTCTTAACAAAGAAGATAAAAGTTTATAAAGATGCTTAAAATAGTAGTATTTTACTTCAGCAGATTCTCTATAATTTTGTAGAGAGAGAAAAATTTAAGATATCATACCCATCCTAATAATTGATCAAATTTTCATCTCTTTATTGATTTATAATATCATTTAGTCTACGATTGTCAATCTCTTTAGCATGATTCATATATTTATTAATTTAATTATTTGAAGTAAGACGGGACTCGTTCTCCGGGAAGCAGAGCACGTAAAGAGACGCAATCGATAAAATCTTCCCTCGATTCGATGTAGCGAAAAACGGAGATACAGGAAATATAGATCGCATGAGATTAAAGCGATAGAAATGAAACGGGAGCGATTGCTGCGCGCGGCTAGCACGTCGCACTTAGCAGATCGCAGGCCATCCAGTACCCGGTGTGCTGCGGCAATTAACCGAATTATCCCTTGACGCGACCCGGCCGAGGCCCCCGGCGGAATAATGGCGCTCGCTCGCTCGCTCGCTCGCTCGCATGTCGGCAAAGGCAGGCGTATCCTACCGTGGCCGCATATGCGAGGGCGAGTAGTAATTTCATCCCGTGCGAAGCGCGCGGCGAGAGAAGGCAAGTGTCAGCGGGTGCATCGCCATTCCGCGAATTAACTTCCGGCATTCCCCATGGCGATCGCCGTAACGCCCCCGCTTCGAGCTTCGCAAATTTCGCAAGAACCAGATATCGCGGCCCTGGTGGAGAACTTTGCGTCTTGTACCTCGATCGTTTCGCACGAAACGCCAAACCCATATGGACAAATGCTACCGAATATTAGTAATGTGCGATAACGCCGTCTAGAAAGATAGAAATTACCTAGCGGGAGATATCACGGATATCATTATACATATGTTTAATCACATCCATGCCGCGTCGAACGTTGATACAATAACCACAGTGCATATTTAAGTAGCAGTGTATATTCAGAAACAAATAGTTGTATTCTTCCTTCGATTAGAAACAAATTTCTGTGTTCTGTCAGTAATCCATAGTATAATTTTTTATTAATTTAATACAAGTTCGGTGGCTTCGGGAAACAATGATATGAGTAACAAATTTTGCCAAAAATCCAGTAAATTTATCGTCGCAATGACGATTGCCAAATTTAATATTTAAATCTCATAATAATGCGCTCTAGGTAATTAAATCGGAATTGTTTAACGGTCGCCATTAGAGGATACGAGAGAAATGCGTAATTGTAATTTCGTTATGTCGTGAATAGTATTAAATATTCAGCCTCATTACGCAAAATTATCCACGGTATATCAATGACCATATCGGATAATTAACAATATACTTTATTTCCGAAATAAACTTCTCGATCTAATTTCTATACGGTTTAAAGTTAATTTAAGAACGCGAACATCGTTGTTCTCGGTCGGCCCATTAAGAACCGGCGACCATTCTCCGGCGTTTTTTAAATTAAAGAAGGGGGCTCATTACGACCGCGATTAATTTCAACGAAGAGAGTAGACGGCGGCGCCTCGCGCCTGAGGGATCTCTACCATGCCGGAGTTTAGAATAACTCGATTGTCGTCCTCTCGTTCACCTCGAACTAGAACTAGACACAGTGAATTGGGTTATTTTTACACGCCGGAGACACACCCGAGCTGTTTCCCGACTGCGTCAATTAGCCACGGCGCAACTTCGACGGTGACGAAAACGGAAACTTGCGGGGCCTTCCATATAGGCCTCGGCGGCTCCTTCTTCGCCGCGCACACCTTCCATTTATCCGGTTCATTCATCTCGCGACGATCACCTCTCGACACCTCGATAAACGGATTTACACGTCGTGGATGACGAGAATTGTCGCGGCGCGGCGCGGCGGGAACGTCATCTGCGTTTCGATTAGCGCTCGCATTAGAAGTTAATACGTCGCCCGATGATATACGGCCGTCAAATATCCACGTCGATTCCAATTCAAACGGCGGATCTTTGATGTACGTGACTTGACTGCCGTGAATTTCAACGCGCGAAATCGACATGCGCGACACGTACTTCCAAGCTGCTTAATTATTTATCCATTCGACGCGCGGTGCGCTTCTCATCGCATAATTTGGGGGTCGGTTGTACTTGATAATGATGGAGAGGACTGCCGAAGGCTACGCGGAGAAATTCAATAGAAAGGCGCTCACTTATATTTTCCCATATAATTCATCTTACGTAACTTCTCGTTCTTCTCGTTTTATTTTTATTCATCCGTCATCCGTGTCGGCCATAATGCACCGGCTTAATTACAGTTCTCTTACTACCTTTTCCCCCCAATAATTTTTGTTGGATTGGATCGAATACCGTAACACTGTTGAACCGTAATGTAAATTGGGAAAGTTTACGATTTATTTTTATCTTTATTTTAAAACAACTCTTTAGTGTAATCGCGCGGGTAAAAGTACAAAATTTGAGGAATCTGACAAGTTTCAACAATTCAGATCTATCTCTGTGTTTCTCTGTCGAGATGAATTTAACATAGAATTTTGCGGCAGTCCTCCGCAAGTTTCCCAAACAAGTTTCCCAAATGATACGAAATGACGCCTTGCAAGATTATAATCAGCACAAAAAAGTATTTCTGTGCAGGTAAATTTCTAGAATTTTATGTAGGTACTGTTTTTCAGTAAATGTTTGGCCCTCGATAGATCTCATTTCGTACAGTAATTCTCGTAATAGCTGTTCAATAACTTGCTCAGTTAATTTATAAAGTTAACTAAAATAAAACGGCAAGACATTCTATCACATCTAAAATTTTTGTGAAAATTTTCAAATAACATAAATTAATTTTTCGCATTAAATTAACAAAACAAAAATACATTCAAAATACTTAATTGAAATTAATGAACCGCAACGGATTAACATGCTGTGGAAACTTGCAGCGTTCAGCATCGTTTTCTCTCGTGTTTACGCTGGCAAACGACTAACGCGGGCGAAAATATTTTAACGTTGGCATAAACCTCTATACGAGCTCTATTAGACTACTATAATAAGCAGGGTTTCGTGGTCATTTCCGTTCGTCATGAACGTGGCGTCCGGCCAAAACTATCGAGTTTTCTCAATGCCGCAGGACAAAGTCGGTTACCACAGATCCACGGTCCGACGGCATTCGCGCAATCCAGTTAAAGTGGTCCGTTCCCTTTATTTCCGCTCCGACGCATTCCGAGCGAGCGCCGGTCGCGTTGTACAAGTCGAAATAATGTTTCCTCCCGTGTGCGCCATGCCGACGATGTAACCCTTGCGAATCATCGATATTCTAGACAGTCGGCTTGAGATCCTCTTCGGCTAACGGTACATGTACTGCAACCTCCGCGTTGCGATCCACGTTGCAGTGCTTTCTCGCCAGAAAGCAACGCTCTCTCGATATTATGGACTTGTTTTCGTCGCAATATTGCCGCGTACAACTGTTTGGATAGCTGATCAAATAGCGCAACATTAATTAATGCATTCTCTTTACCGAGTCGCAAAATAAAAATCTTCGACGTACAAATTGATTTATTTCAAGAAATATATATTAAAAATTGCACGTTCAGTCTTAAATAAAAGTTTCTAAATGGGTGATTCTCGTGTTCAAATCGAGATACCAGACATATTAGACAGACATTACTAAGAAATCACAATGCCGAACTTAGCGTTAAATGTATCGTAAAAATGCCGGAATTCGAAGAAATCTCGAGGTTTCCCTCCCACGAAAGTTTTCCTCCGAACATATGGAACCGGACTAAACCGAAACGATAACGGAAACGATTCGACACGCTCCGTTGCGGAACGAAGCGAAACGAGGCGGAGCGATATTAAAAAATTTCTGCTCTAAAATTTCAGGGCGGATCGAAACAAATTGAGTAACCGTTCTCGAATAACTCCAGCTGGCAGAAAATTTTTCGGAAGCTCATGTTTCCACATGGATTTCTTTGTCGAACGATCGTTTTGTCAAGAATAATTTAAAGCGAACAATAAGAAATCGCGCGGTCTTTGATAATTGAAATCCGGCAAACATTTTGACGTGTTAATTAGCATGAATTGATCCCACAATATGTTTTCCATATTCAATAGCGCGGCGGCTCTTGTTAAAGCTCGTCAATTATATCGCAACGTGGACGAACGAGCGCGGGCGGGTATGGAAATTAAACTGCCACGTAGAACGCATCGCGGCAATAGAAAATTCTACGATGGCTGCGGGCCAGCGCGCGATCCCTCGTCCCCGGTACCGCGAAATTAATTCGCACCGGCGTTTTAACATCGTTCGTAACTCGCGCGGGACCGAGAGAGAGAGAGAGGAGAGAGAGAGAGATGCTCTTTGTGCCCGAGGCCCGCGATGCAGAAATAACCGGCGTTACCCGCGCGTCTCGACCCTTGAGTCACACCGGCCGTGTACGAAATGACATGACTTTTCAGAAGCAGTCTTAGTCATTCATCGAGGAAGAAGAGAGAGAGAGAGAGAGACAGAGTGAGAGAAAGAGGAGAAACGCATTTTCCGACTTATGTCGCGCAGCGTTCGCGCCTCCCTCCCGCCACACCTGACCGCGTTCCTCTCCGTTCCGTCGAAGAACCGTCGACTGCAACAGCTGTTTCACGGCACGACGCATCCGAAGTAACATCACCGATGATACACAATGAAAGCAAAATCCGATACGAACGCGCGCAAATAGCTATATCGCGCAGCACGCTTCGTTTAAAGCTGGGTATACACTTAGCGAACGAACACCGAACGAACAGCAAACGTAAACGTTCGTTGTCATTATTCAACAGATACAATCAAAAATTTCAAATTGCTACATGCAGCAAACACCGAATCTGGTCGAATTCTAGTATATTTGGTGCAATCGAAAGAAAAAACAACCAACCTAGGAGCAAAAACGCGAATGTCCGAACATTTCGCGTTCGCTGTTTGTTCGCTAAATGTATACCCAGCTTTATACACTCGACGTCGCGGTATTTCCCGTGCTTCTATTCTGTTAATTAACTCTGTCCGCGCGGAATTTTCACGCTGGATTGCAAGGAAGTCACGCATATTTTTAATTAGGAACAAACTACCGCCACACCGACGCCGCTACATTTACTTTGTCCGCGGCGTTATCAGTCGGAGCAGCGTGTATCTCTATGGTACGCGAGGTTTAATGCACAGGAAATTCGCTACATATTGCAGCTGATGTATATCGGAAAGCAATACGACTTCGTAAGAACTTAAAAGAAAGCGAAATCACGTGTCATTAAAATCCTCATAAAATGTCAGGTATCGATACATATCAGAGGCAAGCAAATTGATAATACGCATCTCATAAATTGATTTCGACTGGATTTCGCAACTGTGCCCGGTACGTGTTTCTGAGCTTCGCCGAAATACGCGTTATCGGATGCTGTCATGAAACTGAATCCAATATTATCGGAGATCGTATCTGTCCGGATAATCTGAGTCGTAATGAAGCTGCAGTCACCGTGATCCAACGAGATCGTCTGGCATAGAGCTGCCCTCGTGCGCTCGTAATCGCGATACATTTCATCTCATTCCGCTCGACATTTACATTAATCCGGGATATATACGGACGATATCGATGTCCTCCTCTTTCTTCTTTTTCCAATAGAGAGCATTCAAGGGTGACTCGTCGGTTGAAATCGAACCGCGAATTATGGTGGATGGGAACACGATGAAAACACGACTACGACGAAGCAAGAAAGAATAAACCGGAGCCTCGTGTTACCCGTGGTGTAACCGAGAGACGGGATGCGAAAGTCGAACCGCACGCATTACTCGACGCGACGAGCGCGAACAGTGGCGCATGACTCATCGGCGTTCTAATGAACTCTTGAAACGATTTTCCGGTGCTTTGAAGGAACTAGGGCCTGGGCGCCGCATTATGTGGTCTACGTCTGTTTGACTTTTTTCGCATGAAGTCAAACGTGAAAATAAACCAGGATGCGCGGAAAAATAATTCTCTACGGAAAGTAAACATCGCGCGCATGCGAATCTGGAAGATATCCAAACGGGAAGAGAGTAATAATATTTCGTCCGTTTCGGTAACTGAAATTTTATTACGCGCAGATAAATAATCGTTTTGGACGAGAAAAGGAAAAATGTCAAACGAATGGCACCTACAATAGCCGCGGCAAAATTTTTTAACAAAGTAATAATTTTTAGAATACTATAGTATCTTTCTACGTCAAAAGTCTTTGATGTCAAAACCGCAAAAGAATGATATATAGTTGTAAGAAAAGTTAGTTATCCCGTGCTTGCGCCTAGCGACACGTACAAAATAATTCAATCGTTGAATGTTTGCACCTTAACATCCGTCGTCACATTTCTCTTTCCTTATCTCGGAAGGCATTATAATGAATCAACTCATCGTGCAGTTAAGATTACTTAACATGTCGCCTAACACGTCGTATTTCCCGAGCATGTTTAACACGCGCGTGTAAACAGCGTTGTGATATCTCAGACGAAAATATCTCAGATAACGGATTTAGTTGTCGGGGGTGGGTCAAAGGTGCCGTGAAGAACCGGATGCGCTCGCGTGCATCACGGCAAACAAAGAGCTCCGGTCTAAAAATAGAAGCGAATAAATAATTTCTAATAAGCGCGAGAAAGGATATCTCCCCGAGGGGCGAACGAAAAATCGGAACGGCGCTGATGTTTATTCAAGGTATTTATTTAGTGGGATCGTCAAAAATTCATATCTCACGAGAATCGGATTTTTCGAAGTCAGTTTTCGGCAGAGAGATTCGGATTATCGTTCGCGGGCTGGCTGCTGAATATTTCTCCATTCTGTATTTTTCAGCGATTTTCAGCGGCGCACAGCTGTTCTATAGCCGCACAAAGGATATTGAGGGCATACGGGGATATCACCTTTTGGAAAGCTTATCGCGATCCACCTTTCTGATATAACGTGGAGAGAAACTGAGAGACGTTAAGAAGTCCGAGTGACATATATGATCGGGCTAGCTCAGGGAATACACCGACAAACTGGCGGCGCTGAGATAAATCTATAAATAGCCGCCAGGAAGTCGATGCAGAAATCAATGGAAATATTTCAAACTTAAACTCTGAAATTCTATTATTCAATAAGAATAAATTAATGTTTTGTGATTTATTTTACTACTTATCTAGGTATCCTTAGCCATAAATAAACAAAATTGCTCCTTTTTTATAATTTACGAAACCATATCTACTAAATCAATTAAAATGTCATTATCACAAAATGCTAAAGACATAGGTACTAATTTCTAAAATAGCTAAACGATTTGACAGTATCGCTGCAAATAACGTCAAACGTGTTCTTTGTTCTATGCTGTGTTAGCCTAAAATACAAGATTTTATGGTTTTTGATAGTGCAATAATCCTCGACAAGACTGCTGTAAATCATGCGAGGTCTTAAGTAAGGAAATGTAAACGCGTTTATTACGTTTCCAGAAAATGATCTTAGTCAGTCGTCTTGTTATGATACGCATTACGCAACCGAGATGTAAATCTGGAGAAGGAGAATGACGAGGCACACGGCCTTGGCAAGATATCGATGCCGTGGAGCGTTGCAATCTTCTCTAATTGTACTTGTTAACGTGTAAATCGTAAACAATAAGAGGCTCGATAACACCATCATGTTCTATCTTTCGTTTCGTTTTCACTCTAGAGCGTGGAGTTGCTGGAAGGGACCATTCCGTCGAATGCAACGGAACTCGAGGTCTCTCACTGCCAAGAATTGAGAATACAAGCGGGCGCGTTCGGCGGGGGTGCGCCCCTGAAACGCGTGCATGTTTCGGGGATCAACAACGTGGTCGCCAAAACGCAGGCCTTTCAGAATCTCAGCACACCCAACACGCATCTCGAGGTGTCGGAGTGCGATAGCGTGTTCCTGGAGAGCCACGCCTTCCGGAACACGCGCGGCACGCTGAGCGTCTCGATATCGCGATGCAAACACGTGGAGATAAAGCCGAACGCCTTCACGTGGCTGCTGTGGCTCAAGATGAGGGATGTACCATCCTTGGAGCTCTCCAGCAACGCCTTCAAGTTGGAGGCGCCTCAACCCGGACGACACGGACCAGCGACCAAGGTCGGATATCTCGCAAATTATTCTCGTGTCCATTACACGCTGTTAAACAATGCTCGTATATAATGTCTACATTCATTTTATCTTGAAAATTACAACTGATATTAATCTTGATACCGATATTGGCATCTACATAATATTCGCATCTCAGTTACATTACGCTATTCATTTCTGATATCGGATAACATATTCATATGAATAAATTACATAATATCATTCATAATGCTCCGTTTTGAATGTCACTAAATGAAGCTCAGAACAATTTGCACTAACATGAATTGTCAGTTAATTAAATCTAAAAGTCCGCGGATAATCCTTAGAGCGGCCAAGTCTCGGAAATGTTAATTACAATTTTGTATGAATTACCTTTGATACAGATTACGTTCCAAAATGTGAGGATTGCGGAGTTACCCACGGCGGTCTTTCCTTCGGCTATCGCGGAAATTCGCATGGACGACATCTCAATGAGGGTTATACGCAAGGATGCCTTTTGTGCCATGACTATTTTCAACGTGATTATTAGCAACGCGACTATCCAGGAGATTCAATCCGGCGCTTTCAGCGACAGGACTCTTATCCAAAACCTCGAATTTGTCGATGTGCAACTTAAGAATGTCGACACGGCGGCCTTCAGAGCCGGGCACGATAATCTCACGATCCAACATTCCAGGTTGTCAACATTAAATTTACTTTACGACCCTTACTGTTATCGCGCAGCATAAATTCATGGAGAAGGAAATAAAAACTCGTAGACCTTTTTCTAGAAGGCAGATTCATATTCAATATTTCTAAATTAACTTTTCGATGTTTTTCAATTTTTATTCCTTAATTACATTTTTATTCCTTAATTATATTCTTAAATTTCTTAATATTCTTTAGTGGGTACTAAGTACTAACATGCGCTATAATCTTTTTTATTTTATCTTTCTCGTACAGATTTTCCGAGGTGAACACTGGTGC
The DNA here is from genome assembly GCF_030848795.1 of Temnothorax nylanderi. Lineage (NCBI taxonomy): Eukaryota > Metazoa > Arthropoda > Insecta > Hymenoptera > Formicidae > Temnothorax > Temnothorax nylanderi. The sequence continues at coordinate 520,334 of NW_027249064.1, read as the reverse complement.
TATCAATACATCGGCAGCGACTGTAACCTTCAACAACAACGAGTTCCAACACCTGAAACAGGGCTCGATCGTGTTGCATCAGTGGAACCACATAGCGATCGACCGCAATGTCTTCGTCGATTTGGAGAGCGACGCGATTAAAGCGGAGGTCGGTGCCACTTCGGCGCCCAAATTCGAATTTTCCTTCACGGACAATCGTATACGAAAAGCACGGCCGGGATCCCTCAGGTTCGCGGCGATCTCGCAGAGCGTGAACTCGGCGCGCGTCGGCAACAATTACTTCAACGAGAAGTGCAGTTGCAATCTCGAAAGCTGGGTACGCGGAGTGACAGGTCGCAACAGCTCGGTCACGTGGATGATGGACTCCAGCTATTGCATGGTCGACAATTTCCTGAAAAAATGCCTGAATCTGCCCGAGGGTTATATGGCTATGCGAAACTTCACGCAGCTTATATGCACGCAGCGGGATCACGTCAATTGCGAGAAGCCGTCGCCGAAGCTAGAGCCGAGTGTCAGTCCACCCAGCGTAGGTCCTCACATCTATCCAAGACAGAAGGGATTCTTCGACATGGAGATGAATGAGTCGGAGCAGGTGTCACACGAGAAGAGGATCATCGTCATCGTATGCGTCGTGGCGGTCTTCGTCGTCGTCGTGGTGATCCTAGCCTCGGGGATCCTCTATATGCGCCGTCGCGGCGTATGTCCCAAACTGATATCCGGCTCATTGATGAATCTATCGAACTGGCTCTCGTCCAATAACGGCATGACCGCCGCGACGTCCGCTAGATCGATATCGAGGCTGAGCGTCCACGAGTACGCCGGTCTCCAAGCGGAGACTAGGATTCTCGAGATGGACACGCAGACGGAAGGTACGGAGGACGACGACGAGGAGGGTGACGTTTACCCGTACACGGAGAACAAGGCGACGCAAACGTTACCGGAAGAACTGACGGAGGAATACCTGAGGGATCTCCAGGAACGGCTGAACGATCCCGACAATCATAGCCAAGCGAGGGACATGATCGAGCACCTGTACGATCTTATCAAAGTCGAGGAGAGTTGCAACAACAACAATGACCGGCAACCGACGGGTGATCGGGAGGAGAATGCGTATGATGTGATCCGACCGAGGATCAGGAGACCCCGCGGTGCACCGAGACCGTCCGTCAACATCGGCACAAGAGCACCGTCCTTGGATAAACTGCTGCCGAGCGGGATGCGTATCAGACCGCCCATCACTGAGTACGCGCAACCGCGCGATCAGCTCGGTCCACCGATCAAAACCACCGATCAGAACCATCTGTATGCCGAGTTGCCGGGCGACGAGACGGTGCCCAGTACAAGTCGACTGTCGCAACCGATGCTGGAGAGCCTGATCGGCAGGGGGCCGCAGCCGTTACCGCCGGACGTGGTGAACGATCATCTCGTCGGCAATGATCGTCCTCCGCGGAACCTCGGCTACGGTGCCGACGATTGCGGGCCGCCGCAGAGCCCAAAGCTGGACTCGCGGAATCAATCTGCCAAGCCGATGAGCTTCCTCAAGGCTCTCGGCGAAAGTATCATGGGCGCGTCCGCCGGCAAAACGAACAGCAAGAGGCCGAACTCGCTGCTGTGCGAATACGCCGAACCGTCCGACACGACTCATCTCTACTCGGAGCTGTCGGAACCCCAGCAAACGTCTGCATCCACTAGTAAAATGGCGAACAGGCCACTACCCACCAAGCCCGACCAGGATTCCGTCGCCGCGAACGCGGCCAAGGCGTAGCGGCGTTCATTATCTGTGATATAAGTGTTACGTGTTGTCGAGAACGAAGATTTAAAGTGTTCTCTTCTTTTTACCGGCTGTATGAGGAAAGTGCTCGCGCACGTGTGCGTGCGTGTGTTTGCGCGGTGCGATTGCGCAAGAGAGTTTCCGGCGAGAACGGGTCGCTTGGAGTCTCTCAGCTGAGAGAGATTGTGTGCCTGTATTACAATGGCGGAGGAAATACGCGTTAGAAATTAGTGCAATTCATGCGTACAAGGCTCGAGCTTGTCGGCCTCGGGAGCGAGAAGTGTCCTTATTTTTAAACCGTGTATGAATAAAGCCTTGTTAGAACAATCGCGTACAACGTTGCGCACCATTCGGATGATGTTCCTGCGGAAGGGGAAGTCACATCGCGTCTGGATCGACCAAAGCAACGTTTACGCGAAACGTTATCGCAGCGAAGGTGTGCCAAAATTAGTGCATCGCATATGACTGTATATTCGCGCTCGTAACGCGAATAAATCGATAAAACCTACCTACTGCTACGCGTCCGATTAGCGAAAAGTTCGAGAGAGAAATCAAAGGATTATTTATGTTTATCTGTGACAAATGGATGTAACATAAATTTATATATATTTGCTTCGTCAGGTATTATTAAATAAGTATTTTACAACTGACATCTGAAAGAAATTAATCACTATCCACACCCCAATCCCTGCTTTTAAACGTTTGAGTTTATTTCTAACATTTTAAATTCCATACAGACCGAGGGTCGCATTCAGAAACTGCTCTTTAATATTTCACAATAATTTGATTTTTATTAAATTATTAAGAAATCATCCATCGACGTATGCCCATCTTTTTAATGGCTTATTTGTTCCGAATTTGTATCGCATATTCTCATCAGATTATATTTTCTGTGTCAGTATCAACCTACGTGATTTATTTTCGTAATACGAAAGCTCGCATAGAAACACGGATATTTCTCTTTGTTTCCGCAATCAACCAGTCTGAATGGGCGATAAAGTACCGGTAGGTCCAACAATCAGATCTCCCTCCGGCTGCTCTCGGACAAGTATCTCTCGTTTTAGATAACGCGCGCGTTGCTGGAGAGCGTATTTCTCCAATTCACAAAGTACTTATTCGTAAGTTCACTGAGCGCATCGATTTCTCCTATCTAAATCTCTCATGTTTAAAGTATCCCATACCATCGTTGTCTTATCTCGAGGAATTTTACGATTCAAGTAGTTTTTTCTGGACGCGGCCTTCCGCTTCGCTCCTCGGGAATGCTTCCGAGTTCACTGGTTGTCACGGCGCGGCGTACTCGTCCCTTTTATCAAACGGCCCACAGTGGTGCTTCACTCGAAGGGAGAAGCACCCTGGGAGTGATGCAGCCGCGAACCAACGCCAATTCGCCTCGGAACGTCCGACGAGAGCCGAAAGATATTCTTAATCCCTCTCGGGGCGCGCAGTCACTCGGTGTATATCCACGGCGAGACCGAACTATTCCATGAAGAATGTAAGAAGAACAAATAGAGCCGACTAGCAGTCGGGGCGGGCTGCGACGCAGCTGTTGACGTCTAAACGGCCGCCGTTCTCCGCTTCCACGGACAGTAAAATCCAGAGAAAACTTCGTTCAGCGAGTTGCGAAGGCGAGCGCGACAAAGACACTCGGGTTTGATGGAAAAAGTATCTGCGCGAAAGGATCGTGAACGGAATATGTCTCTTTACGGCGACAATTAATTTTCCTAATTTCGCGTCTCGCTCGATACTCGCATTCTGCCTCTGTATTCTCCGGCGAGTCTCAACCGAGGTGTAAATTTATAAAGAGCACTCTTAGTAATTCGTAGTCAATTTTTCCCTCAGCGCGAATTTAATCTAAGACCTAATTATCGCGCTATTTAACGTTGAAAATTAAAGCGCCCCGGTAAATTAAATGTCAGGAGCGCAAATGAATAATGGGACTTAGTTACTTTTCAATTAATTTAGAGAGCTAAATGTTCATGGAATTAAAATTTAATTTGTTAGGAGAATAATTTAACGTTAAAAATTAAACAGCTGGTAAATAATACAAATCAAATAATCAGAAAATTATTTTTAACTGACAGAACATCTCACTAACGCTCTACAAGGAAGAACGTTACTTATCGATGTGCATTTTTCTGAGAATATCTATGAATCATATCTGATTTTGATAATTCCCAATTTTCTCCTAGATAAGGAACACTAAGCTTTCTGTCAATATTTGTGTCGCGCGGTACATCTTTGTGCCTTTGGTTATCTCATAGATAAAATAAGGAAACATTCATTCTTTGTCTCTGGCATTGTGTTAGAAAAATTTGTGAGTTATTGCGTTAAGACCAGAGAGACCATGGAAAAACTCTAATGTTTCAACAAAGGATAATATTTAATGACACGCGAACACGTGATCAGCAAATGTTCGCTGATAATTGAACATTATCTTATCTACGCGAAGACAGAGCGAAACTTTTTATGTCCGTGTAATTTTTCTACCGAAGTCACGATTTATCCCGAATTTTATCACGCGGTACTTTGTCGACAGGTTAAAGAGCGATACCAAGACGTGCGCTATACGAAAGCAGCAGCCCGCCCGCTATCGTACACCGATTCGCGGGATTGTTTATGGCCGGCCATTTTTCAGATAAGAGTGTCATTTTTCTCGAGACCGGCTGCTCGTCGTGGAAAGTCAAGAGAGATGGCCGAACGAGTTTTCAACTAGATGCAATTTGTTGCTTTCTCTTCCCCCTTCGATATCCGCTCAGACAATGCCCCGACTCGAATTTATGGATACTTACGTATTATTTAATTTATGATCAACGTACACGTCTATGAATAGCCGTATTCCATCCAAAAGAAAATACAAATGTGCCGATATATCTATATTTAAAAATATGGGATCTTCTTCAAGAAGATACCCAAAGTTGAAAAATATGTATCTGAGTTTCGCTCAAAGCTTATTACAACAATACTCTTTAATAAAAATTTAAGTAAGATTTTCCTCAATAACTAGAGCCAGCATAGTTAGAAAAGTATCACAGGAAATATTTATCGTACTATAAGTGTCTTTATATTTGAAAAGTAAAATACATTCCTTCGTATTTTCGTAAGTGACGAAAACTGGGCCGCGCGGCTGAAATTATAGCGTATCCAATTTCTGAGTCTCTCAAAATCGAATCTTCGAGTTTCTAGCGGTAGGCATGTCAAAAGGTCGCGGAGCAGAATAGGTGTCCGAGGCGGAAGTGGATGAGATCAGGGGGCGGCTGTGATCCAGCGTGCTCTCTCGCACGGGAGAACCTAATCCGCCAAGCCAGATCGGCCAAGCAGCAGGCAGCTCTATCAGGTTTCATCAGCGAGCCAATCATCTCATCACTTGGATGGCCGTGCTAGCATCCGATTCGCCGTGCTCTAACCCGTTTCTCTGGTCCCTGACCTAATCCCTTGTGTCGGGAGATACCGGGAAAATCGATCGAGGATCGTCTCTGCGCCGGCGAACATCTCGCCGGCGGCTGGCACGACTGGGTTATCGAAGTACCGAAATCATGGGCCGATCTGGGGCTTACCCTAAGCCGAAGCTTAGATCGTAAATGGATTTTCCATCTCATGATTCTCTCCCTCTTTCCCTCTCTCCTTCTCTCGCTCTCTCTCTCTCTCTCTCTCTCTCTCTGTAGTCCGCAGTCGGATAAAACACAGCTTACGGTATAACGTGTCAAACTATTGTAATTATCGTGAAACTCTCCGCAACACGCATTAGAAGGAATGATGATATCGGCTAGCACGTGCGACAGGAAAAGCAATTCGAACTCGTATTTGTTAGTCGCGTCCACGTTAAATCTGTCACTGACGTAACCGTTAAATTTCATCGCAAGTGCACACTGCCTAAAATTCGCCGGCGATAATTAACAGATAACGTTACCATATGGCCGTGATTGTTTAATTCAACGAGGAGAGGAAAATTTTCCATCTCGATTAAAAACGGAAAAATATGGGTTAAACGGTGGATATGTATATTAGCCAGCAGTTCGCGCGCGTTGCATAAATGTGGAACATGCAATTTGTTTATTTACATATCGATGCGTTTACAGCATATATTTTCGAATGCTCAGGTGAAATAATATTATCCCTGTTTTTGATCGATCGGAACGAAACGTGTTTCATCCGTGTTTCCATTTCGCAGTGACGATATACCGGGTGGCGTGTCCTTAATATACGCCATCTGCGTCTTACGATCCGGTGTGTCACCTGTCGCAACGATATTGCATCCGGAGATCTAATGGACCTTTAAACCGAACGTCTCTCTATATAAGCTAACGCGTGTCATCGACCTCGCTTCGAGAACGAGATATTCCCCGAACAAGTTACTCGCGGAAAACGAGAGAAAAAAAAACTGCAAAATCCTGAAAAGAGAGCTGGCTGTCGCGACTTTGTGAGAATTAATAGTAAATCCGAAAACCAGAAAAAAAGATTCTTCACTATCGTTTCTCTCGGTATTACATCTTCGCGCTTTAAGCCCGAAAAAATGCGAAAGAGAATAACGGTTTCCATTTGCAGTAGTGTTATTTCTTTTTTAGAAAATTCGGGTCACGAGAGAACCATCTGTAGCGATCTCCGGTGAATGGAAGTTCGACGACGTACGGAGGGCCGCTTTCAGTTCTTTCGGATATTCATGGAACGTCGGATAAATCCTTAAATATTTTAAGGATTTACTGGAAAACCATAGACGCATACTTATTATTCTAAGAAGCTTTTTCCAGGAGAGCGACCCCGGGGCTTCGGCTGCAACGTGTGCTGTATAGGGTGTATCCGTGAAATCGCGGCGCGTTTGCCAGTCACGTGTTGAGTCTCGGGGTTTCTCGCGCGCGCACGAGAAAAACGAAAACGCGAGACAGAGACAAGAAACAGGATGTCGCGGCAGACGTCGCAAATGCACACAGCGGACGCGCAGAGCGCGCGCGGAAACCGCCGCCGTGATAATTATAAATATGTACCAGAAAGTGCATTCCGTTCGGGGCGCTTCGTGCTCCAGAAATAATGCGATTCACCGGGCGCGCGTAAATCCGCGTCGAGACATCGCTTAAGGAACGAATGCTGCGCGGGTGTAACAATATTGCGCTCGCGGCTACAGCGACAGTGAAGTACAAGTAAACGTGAAAGACATCTTTTCTTCCACAGAATTAAGATCGATACCTTTGAAATTCTTTTGGATTCGGATCAGAACGTCCAATCTAATTATATATCCAATCTAAAGTGAAGCTGCGTAACGTACAAAGTGAATTTACAAATTATTACTGATCGTGCGAACAAGCGCTGTTTCCTAAAACTAATTAAAAGTAGTAAAAGCTTATAGAAAAGTAAAAGTGCCGCCGATCTATCAAGAATGCGAGGACGAACTTAATCGATACTAATTCTTTCAATATTGATAATGAGGCTTCAGATAAGAGCACTCCTTTATTGCAATTCGCCCAAGTAATTGCGCTTTGCAGACGACATATCGGACGAGCGATTCGTAGTCTCGCGTCCTCTTCCCCATTGAAATCTAAATATACCCCTTGATATTAATAGCGTATGGTGCGGCGGTGGCAGAAGAACCGTTTCATACGCCCATGATGCGGTATCCTTAGTGCAGGAAAGAGCGCATTCCGCCGGGGCTATATGCAAACCGGCCGACAATGCGATCCTGCGAATTCTGCAAAAGCGCCATGTATGCGTCAACTGCAATTGTTCGAATCACATTCATAATCGTGAGACGTTCTAAAAAAAAAAAATATGCCTAATAAAGAAATTAATTAAAAAGTTTTTAAGTATTTTTAAAAATATTAGAGGTGCAAAAATATCAGATTCGAAAAGTTAAAAGTTAATTGTGTTTGAAAATATAATAAAGAGTCATACAATTGTGTTATACTCATATTTTTCACGTGTTCTAATTCGAGTAAAGATATTCCCTTAAAAATATAAAATGTAATAAAATAAAGATCATCTGTTATTTACGTAAGTCCTAAATGAACGCGACTTGACATAAATATTACTCATGTGTTTAATTTAATATCGCATCGCCGACCGAGATGTATGCGGAATAATGCTGGCCAGGAATGGTAACGTCTGAGAAATGAGACGGTAGGTGGAGGTCAATAACGCATCTTTTCTCATGATATCGATAACGCTTGAGCTATGGACCGTCTATATTTTGCACTGATTGATCGCTCGGTCATCCGGAAGAATTATCGACCGTTCGATTCAGTCTAGAAGAGTTATTGTACCACTCGGTTTCCACTGGAAACGCTCCGACCGTCAGTGAGTCTCCCCCGCGACCCTTCCCGCCGCGATTATTCATTTCCTACTTACTTGATATCGTCGACTATGTCGCGAAAAACGCGTTAATGATTAGTGTAACGCGACTGTGGGCTTCAATGAAAAAAGCGAAGGGAAGGGCTCCAAGAGGGAAAGAGGAATGACTCCTTATAATAACGTGCACGCCGATCGAACCGTAGGAGGAGCGCGATGAGATCATCGGGGCGGAAGTGATGTTTGAATGGAGTTGAGAACTTAATTCGTCTCGCTCTCGGCATTCTTTATCTCTCTTCTTTTCGCCGTCGTCGCCGCTGCCGTCGTCGGCCCTCGTCGATCATAATGCCCCGTCGCGACGTGAGAACTCATTATGGCCGGACAAAGTGGCAATTTCGTCAGATTAAGCGCCACGCCGAAGCGGGACCCGCTTGCGGAAGGATGCGATTAAAAGTAAAATGTATTGCGATGAACAATGATTATCGAGCGTTCGAGGAATCACTCCAAGTAAACATAAAGTTAGCATTCGTAAAGAGAATGTGACAGCAGAAAATCGCTAATTAATAAAATTTATATTGCAAATAGCATAGAAAATTTTCCATTTAATTATAATATAGTTGGACTGTCTAAACACATAATTGAATATTATAATAAACAAACTTGTAAGAAATTTCATTGTAAAATAAAATCTTGGAAAATTTGAAAAGTAGCATTGAGACGGTGACTGCAAAAAAGGAGTATAAACCGATAAATCATATTTGGAATAATGTTTCAAAGATTATATTTTAGATCCTGTAGAAGAAAATATTTGAAAAAAGAATATCATGCATTAAATTTTGAAAAGTGGCATCGAGACGGTGACAGCAAAAAAGGAGTATAAACCGATAAACCATATTGGGAATAATGCTTCAAAGATTATATTTTAGATTCTGTAGAAGAAAATATTTGATAAAAGAATATCATGCATTAAACCATTTATGCATCAAATTTACCTGCATTAATTTTTCGATAAAAAATATATTATTAAATATTCTACAAATATTCTACAAAAACGGTGAAGCTTCTGACGTTTAATCATTCGACAGTAATATAGTGGACTAATAAAAACCCCAAGTCGGTTAGCACAACTAGTTATATAACTTTCCAGAAATCGATCTGGAATTATTAAATTGATTATTATTGACATTTTCTAAACACATAGAGAAATAACAACCTCTAATTTATGACGTTATTTATTTATCTTGAAGCAAACTTTCTAAAATTTTTGCGTGAAAAATAGCCAATCAATTATGCATGGCAAAATGCATCGTAGGCTTTTATTATCCCGCTATTATTACCGTGAAAATAATTTTTACGTCTACTTAAGAGGTATAAATATTTCAGAATGACGTCTAGATTTATCGCTGATGGAGAGAGCCCCGGCGGTACCAGTCGAGCTTTTCTCGTCGTGAAAAGTTCAGAGTGCGGAGGTTGGTGCACATCGTCCTAGATGGCTGCACGCTGCAAACGGGGCTTCTACGAGGCCGGCAATGCATCACGTTGTATGCACGCCGGGTATTCGGGGTCAAAGGGCCACTAGGTCATCCGATAAACTCGAGCGGCAGGTCCTCATAAAGAATTCGCGCGCGACCGCTGAAGAATTCGAGTCAACTGCGGGAGTAACGACGACGTAAATGCAACGTAAATGCACTTTGTGTATGTGTACTTTGAGCGTCACGTCTTTTCCGCCAATATTTCATCTGTTTCACGGAATAGAAGTCCTGATGTCCGTTTAACGGTTAATTAACGAGATAGTTTGTTTACCGATTAACCGTTGCGGAAGCTGTAAATCGATTAATCGGCGATTAATTAGCGGACATTAATAGAATTGCAAAATTGATTTCCCCGCTCAAAGGGACCAAAAGCTTAGGGAAACATTCGCACGATGCGATATCTGTAATAATAACGATAACAATGCGTTCCTCTACAAGACACTTTCGATCGAAGACTCGTTAGAGAAAAAAAAACCGAAAATCTTGGATTTATACAATAATTGAAAATGAAAGAATTTGCAACAAATAGTTGTTTTAGACAGAGTAAGTCTCGGCCGCACAAATCATCTGAACTGATATCGAAATTGAAGTTTCGTTGTTGAAATGCCTGGCTCTCTGTTTTAACGTGGCCCAAGGCGGATCGATTTTGATGCCATTCCCCTCTCCTGTGAGTTTAAAAAAGCGAATAATAAAATCGAAATGAAATTTTTGGTGCGCGGACACGCCGCCGGAATAGATCGAACGCTCTGCGTTCGGTTACACGTACGGAAAATTGGATGAGACGCAATTTTCTGCCCATCGTACTAAATCTGTTTCCCAAGTTTTCAGCGCGCGCGAACGTTAGCGATATAGGAATTCCAGTTTAATGAAACATATAGGTGAGAAAGCATAGCTTGTCCGATATAATGTCAGAGTTCATAGCTTAGAATTTATGCATTTTAACGGGACTCATATAGCTGTCGCGTGCCTTTTTTTCACGATAAAAAAGAGAGAGAGAGAGAGAGAAAGAGAGAGTAATTTATAATTCACTGCATTTATGTAGCATGTATAAATTCTTCTGTTGAATAAAAATATAAACATTTAAAATAAAACATAATATCAGGTATTGAATAAAAATGTAAATATTAAAAATAAATATAATATCAGATGTTGAATAAAAATATAAAGATTCAAAATAGACATAATATCAGGTATCACATGCATGATATAACCGTACAATTATTGTATTACTTATTGAATCTTCGATGTTGCTGAACTCACTTTTAGAAACGTTTATTAATACATGATGGCTTACCATTTTCTTTTAACTTTAAAATGTATTATTTTCTATACGTTTATAAAATAAGATATTTCTGTGATAGTTACAAACAAATTTAAACAAACATAAATTTTTAATCAAAAAGTAATGTAATCCTTTAACTGTTCTGTATATTCGCACTCGAATAAAATTGGGAACTTTGCAATAACGAAACTTTGTCCGAAACTTAAACAAATAATCGATTCTCCATACTGTTTAATATCGCGTAACTAAAGGGATCGTATAGAATCGAAATACGGGTTTTATCAAAATTTAGAGAGAAAGCATTTAGACGCATGTAACCAAATACAAGAGAGAGTATTGATGAATAATAAGTTACACTCCAAAGCTAACGGCAACCGCCATATCAAAATAATCAAAACAGAATGCGAATGAAAACCACGTGAGAGCTCAAATATCAAAAAATATTTGCCTCGTAAAACAAATCCAGCTTGACACTAAAGCTGAATTCAACGGCCATTATTTCTGTTTGCGCATTTCGGTAAAATTGCGGCTCAAATGTCTCTTTACAATTTACGCTATATCGCTATCCAATAAGATCATTCTAAAAGCAGTATCAAATCAGAATATATACAGTTTATTGTTTATCAATATCTATTGCCACCGAAAAGCTAAAAAGAGATCGAAAAATATTATTTCAAAACGGAAAGAATATTATATATTAAAAGGTAAATCATATGTGTAATTCGATAAATAAATTGAAATCAACATGTAAAATTAAATTGTTTATCGCATTAGCTTATTTTGAAAGCTAACCGGAGCGTGAGCATATTTTCTGTAATATGAAATTTAATGACATTTTCTCTTTTCATTTTTGTAATAAATTCCACAATATTTTAAAACGAGTTAACGTGTAGGTCGAGAAAGACGCGATTCGTCGTTACGTGACAATATATCGTTATTATTTTCCGCTTTCGGTCGAAATACGTGTTATAGCGAAACAATGAGACGTCCAGATGACACGGATAAAGATCCGTCGGATCCGTCCGCCTTTCTGTCCGCTACAATTTTGCGGGGGTTACACGCCCGATGTACGGCGGAGAATCGCGTGATTCATTATTCACAGCTTCAGTCCCTATCTCCTCCCCCTCCCCCTCCCCCCATTCCGTCGGTGTTCCTAATGAAAGATAAACACAATCAATCCCATCGTGGTCGAAAGAGGGAATATTATATCGGGTGGCCGTGTAATTTTGTAGCCGCGGGCGGTGGTCCAGCCCTCGCGCGCACCCCGGGCCCTGCTGTTTTCGTTTCATTATATCATGCTCCGCCGGGTTATCATCGTACTAATTACCCGTTCAAAAGGACGCGGATGTCCCCCATCGAATCCACGTAATTGACCGAGAATCTTTTATCAGGCTACCTCGATTTTTCCGACCGGGATCAAAAGCCCCCCCCCCTCCGACGACAGCCGTAAAGCACACAATCGCACGCGTCGCGGACGAATTTTCATTTCGACGCGACTCACCCTGTGGCGCGGCGAGAGAATCGCATTTCGTTCTCTTCCCTCGCGAAATGCGCCGTAATTCAAAAATGTCAAAATTGATTATTGCCGGATTTTCGCGCCGCGATTTTAGATATGCATGATTATAACAACGCTTTGCCGTAACACGTGTACGCGACAGGCGGCGTTATCTCTAAACAAACGGACACGCATTTGCAACGGCGACTCGTGTTTATTGTCACCCAACGCGGACCATTTATTACGAATGAAATACAATGGAGTTTTGCAGAAGTACCGGTAACGAGAGCGATACAAATTTAATGCCGGTACCGTAGTAACGTACCTGCTACGGACATTGAATTCTGTAAATTCATTCTGCGCCGGATGTTTGGATATAATATTAATCTTCGAATATGGCGGGCGCGTAAAACGCGCTCGTCGGTTCATCGCCCGCGCCCGATATTATATCCCCGCGGCCCACAATCGAAAGAACGGACATTTGCAAATGTACGCGACCAGCATCATTTCGGCCGGCGAATTACAGCCGCACGCGGCGCGCGTACGTTTATATTACAATAATATTCACGTAAGCCGTTCCACCAAAAAATCATTCATTATTAACGTCGTAATGATTAAACCAGTAAACGTAGTACAGCGTCATAAATAATATAACCGCGGTCGCGCGGCGCGAAGTAAAATCCCCTAAAATCACCCCGTATGCGGGGAAAATACCGTCGCGTGCACAGTCATAGAATTAATGCCATTTGATTCGGCGACGTGACGCTGCTGCACGACGTACGTTAGCCTACACATAGCTCGTACATCACTAAGCGGGTAATAACGTCTGGCAATGGCCAACATTTTTCGAATAAAAATTCGCTCTTTATTTCCGTCATTAATTATCATGTCGATTTGTTCGCTCGTTCGTTCGTCCGTTCATTCGTGCGCACAGCTTTTTATTAACGTACAATCTCGTGTTCATGGCAGGTGGAAAAAAAATGTGGGCAGAAAAATATACAGGAGGGGGAGGTGGGGGAGACGTGGGGGCGATAGAGCAGTATCACCGCCAACTATTAATCCCCGTCGCTATCGAACCCAACTCGATGTCCCCTCTCGTATTAGTTAAAGAGAATAATGTCAACAACAACAACAACGAGAGCATAGTGATAACGTCAGTGACGATCGTGTCATCGACGAATGCAATTCGCTTGAGCGAATCGCGCAAACGCCCGACTGAAAAACAACGATTCGCAGAAGCGTGCATCGCTGGAAGAGGGTGAAAAAAAAAAGAGAAATAAATACTCGATAAAAATGGCGATCTCGTTACCACGGAGAATATGAAAGGCTTGCACCGAGTGCCGCCGCCTATACCGGCCCTTGAATTTCGAAGCTACATTATTAACGACGGTATATCGGCTCGTTTCTCCCTTTCGTTTGCGCTCGTTGTGCTCAATAGCTCCTTTTCGCCCGGATTATTTATACCCCGTGCACGCGCCGTATTAAAAATGAGTAAACCAATTACACAATTCAATACCTTTTCCGTTGAAAGCTGGCAATTGCCGGGATTTACTAATAAAACGTACTCGATCTGACAAAATTAAGTTCGTAGATATATTCTTTTTCTTTTATTTTGATAGCATTGATCACATCTACTCTTGCATTTTACGTTCCATACACTTTTTTTAAAACTGCTGCAAGATTAAATAAAACTTTCGTTTACAAAGTTAACTAATATTACATTACATTAATCAAATTACAAAGAATTTTATCTATCCTGGATGGTACTCATTTGACCTCTTTCTATTCGTGTATGAATTATCATCTTATCGAAGCATCACATCTGCACATGTGTTTTCTGACACGATTGACATACGCACGATATCTTTTTTCTGTACAGATACATTTTTTTTGCAAGAATGAGAAGTTTCGTTCCACTAAATAGTACAGTGTATGTACGTTCGTACAAAATTTATACTCGAACGTTGTATGTCACTAGCGAGTCCGGATAATGGATAATTTGTGTTCGCAAATGAAAAATTTCTGCTTCTTTCTCATATTGTCTTCACCGATATTTCGCCCGCTCTCGTTGCTTTTACACTATTTCGCCGGGCTCGCTCCAAAGTTCGCCCCCGAGAAGAGAAGCGCGTTTCCGAGGAAAAACCATATTAATTACCGTTCTAATTACTCGGGTCGAGCCGTGGATGTTTTACGGGCTCTCGCGAGGCGGGCGTCTAAATCGAATAAACTCCGGCACGCTCGAGGCCGATAATTTTCCACGTAGGTATATTAGCCGGTAGGTAGCGAACGCGCGAATCCGGTCCTCCATCCATCCCTATTGCCGCGTTACATCGCGATGCTTGCGCCTGAAAAATCGGTACACGCGAAAGTTACCGATTAATTTTCTAATTAGTCTCACGGCGGATCGATCGCGGCGCGCACCGCGCCGTTTGTCCGCGGCGTTTAATTACAAAATAGTCGCTTGAAACGCGCACGCGGATTCGTTGTAAATGCAGATACCATTGCAACACCCGCTTCTTAAGTTAAATTACCGGGGTTGTTTAACGAGCGCCATTCGTTCGCCCGGGATCTTGTTAAAATTAACGAACGTTCTTTGGCGCAACCGATGCTTTTAAAATGGACGACCGATGGCACACCGGATGTTTCCCCTTTTTTCACTCTGGAGCCCTCATCTCTCTCGCTCTCTCTCTCTCTCTCTTTCTCTTCTTCTTTTTCTCTTTCTCTCTCGATAGCCTAATTAATTACGAGTTTAAAGACGGAATAAAAATACGACAGAACCGCGATGAGGAGGAACGCGCGGAGAAAGGTTTATCGGCAATAGAATCCCGTTGTTTTAATGGGCTAATTTTGTTTCGGCTTTAACAAAGTCAGCTTAATGGGAAATTTCCTTTTTCCCCGTGAATAATTGCCCTCCTTTACCCTTCCCCCGCTCCTCCCGCATCTTGATGGATCGAATGCGACAAGTTTAATTTTAAAAGCGTCGAACGCGCGGAATAACCGCCTCGTTATATATTCATATTGTCGCGTGACTGATCATAACGCTGAAACGTACTGTCGACACCTCTCAAGAGTGGATCGATAATGCGGTTGAATCGAGATTATCTATGCATAAATCTCTGGTTTCCATTTAAACAATCGTTTCTTTTGCAAATTACAATTGATTCGCTCGGAACAAATTCAAATTTCCTCATCATCAGTCGCATTACATTTATACGAATTATTTAATAAGACATCTTGTTTTCAAAATTTGTAAAATTTCAATTTTTTTGCTCTAATAAATACTTTCTGTGCTCTAAAGGTAAGATAAAACATTCGTTTTGATTACGTAGTGATTCATTGATTAAGTTAGCAAGCCGACGAAGCGTTCTTAATTATTGATCTCACGAAAGTCCCACAAAGTCGCGGGCAATCGTCGGCTTGGAAGCTCGACGAAAATTACAGGCCAGTTGAGATAATCTCGTGACGTATCTACTATTGTAAGGATCGTACCGCCGAAGGCGATGAATTCATTACCAGATTGTTCTTAATTATAATGTAGCCCGAACTGACTTGTAACGACGTTAAAATTAATTCGCCGCGATCCACCTAAGTCTTAACCGCGCTCGGTTTGCAAATTGCAATCTTCCGAGCGGGATAAACATGCCGGGAGGTAGGCTTCTTATTAGGAGGTTTAATCGCCCGACTTATTTATGTAGAGTAATTAATTAATCCCACGTAAATCTAATCTTGATCGCCCTGCGTGTGGCATTAGAGATGTTGGGCAAAGTCTTCACATGTTTTTCTCGATCTTGCAGTTTAGGCAAATAACCCTAAAGTCGCAGGAAAGTGCTTCGTTTCGAAAATTAAGTACATTAATCTATCTAACGAAATCTACGAAATTATACGAAATTTTTACTTCACTTGATGCTATTCCTGGAAAATGATTATTCCATCCCTCCCTTAATCGAAATGGAAATAATTGCCGTAAGAAGTAATTGAACGGGCGAAATGACGACATATTCCGCCATCTCATTTAAATGCAAAAGCTCGCATTATACACATTACAACGGCATAATGATATCACGGAAGATCCAAAGGATTAAAACTAACCCCCCCGGCATTAAGTTCGACTATACGTGAAGGCAATTTTGATCTTGATTCGTCGGACTGAGTCGACACAGGGGACGTGGAAGTTATGTAACTCACTTGACACGATTATTCTTCAAAGAGCTTACATGATGCGAAATAACCCTTAATGGATTCGAGATGCCGACGGGGACGATAAGCACTTTCAACGAAACTCAACGAAAAATCACGATCGTGGCTTTTCAGATATTCTCGCTTTTCGTGTTAATCGAACTCGTTCATGTCCATGACATTATATATAGGTATCGCTAATAACTACCTGGATTTATATTTATATCTATATTTTTTTACACAGCGAATACGGCACAAGTTTTAAATGTATATATGTCGTTACGAAAGTTTAAATGTGTTTCTAACTATAATACGTAATTATCTTATTCATGAAATTATTTCATCAGAAATTTTTGAAACACGTTTTACGTTTGCTTTTATGAATATTCATATATACGTCAAAATTTATTCCATACAACGTATAGAAGGCCGTAAATAAACAAGATAATTCACATCGAGTGCAAAGTCCGACACTTGAACAACATCAATTTAGACTTATTACGTGACGTGGCGTTTCATATACGTTTGCAAAACATGAAGTTAACGAATTTTACGCCACGCTAATCATTATGTTTCTGACAAATGGCTTCGCGCGATAAGGACTCTTTCGCGCACGATGAATAATTTATCTCGCCGGTCGACCCAATAATTGCAGGTCGTCCGAATGCGTAGCGAAGTTTCTATCGAGTGGGTAATCGGCGTATGTATTTGCGTTTTACTATTTGCCCGGTATATAATTACGGTATCAGTTGATATACGCGCAAATAAATTATTAATCGAATACATATGCGACACACGCGCTGCCGTTTCTCTATAACGCAGATCTATTAATCGTCACTTTACTATAATACTAGGTACGCGATTGCGCAACCGACGGCACACGCATACGTTAGTTATCAAATCAGAGATTGCGTGATGAGTCGCTTTTATGGATCATACGATCTGCGTGATAAACGGGAGCGCGTGAAACGTTCAATCTTACAATACGCCTTGCGATACGGCGCTAATTATTCCTTACCATTGCGATTCGTAACCGCGCCGCTATTTTCCTAATATACGCTAATGGGAAATGAGACGTCATAGAGACGGAGAGACATTTGCACAGGCGCTCATCATCAGTCGACTCGAACTTAAGTGCCATTCGGTTATACCGTGCCCGGCTCTTATCTCGGTCGCTAACTCGAAAAGTTAACAACCATCAGGATACGTACAAACGTTTCGTCGCTTCCCGAAATGTACTCTCTCCGCCCTAATGTACTCCCGCGGACGATAATGACGAGGACAATCTACGAACGGCTCTATGAACCTGGTAGATAACGCAAGTCGCGCACACGATCCGCATTGGATGCATCAGAATAAGGAGCTCGCAAACGTGATTTTCTTTTTGCAAGCTACCCCTCGTTCACCATTACGTCTTTATATCTTTGAAGTCGGAAGCTATTGACGATAATTTAAAGCGAAAAGCTTTGCCGGTTAGGAGCAAAACATATCGCAATGAGAAGCAAAGCACACGTTTGCTTCTCACTGAAGTGACGAGGAGACTTCAAACGCTGCAAGCGCGCCAGTTAAATGTAACATGTACTGCAATTTTACATAAATCAATAGCTTCTCTCTCTCTCTCTCTTCGCGATAGCTTTATGTCGGGTAATAATATTTGTCTCAATAAATTAAAGTTCAATAAATAACAACCCCGCTAGAGCTAAAGCTTACTTTTCCGGGCTCGGTAAATGCGCAAAGTTCGAAGCGTTAAGGAGATGCATGCAGAGCAGTTCACTGCACGCTCGCTCATTAAAATTTAGCTGCGAGGATGCCTTGTTTCAAAGGCGTAGCACGGCCGTTTGAAGACGGAACGTACCACGACGAAAGAGTAAAAACGCTCACTTCTCACGGTCGGAAATATTTATTTTTTTTATTGTTATTCTTCTTTTTTTAACACGGCAACTCTTTTACGCACATAATATACCAAGAGTCTACATTAATTAATTGCAACAGCCAATCTGAAGTGTTCGAACTTCGGAATCGCCACGATTTACGGTAAATTTATTCATTTAGTAAAAGAAAGCACGAAAAAAACAAATCTGGTGAGTTTCGTGTCATCTCGTAACGTTGAAACGAAATTATCTCCTCCGCGAACAGTGAGACCGTGTTACCGACAATTACGGCGACGATTGTCTTCGACATGCACGTAACTTCTACAACTTGTGAAAATTACGTGCTACTTTATCGTCGTGTGCTTTCTCTCCCTTTCCCCTTTCTCTGTCAATCTTCCTTCGCGCGTTCCGGGGGTAAGATATACTCTCAGCTGGAACCTGCGCCACGAATTTGGCGGAAGCCAAGACGCGTTCTTAGGTGTTCTCGGAAGTTTCGATCGAACTTCTCCCCAGTCTCGTCTCTCGTCGAAGCGCCAAACTTGTCACGCAGACACTCGCCGAGTCTTTCACTGGCGAGAGAGCGACGAACTCGTGCGTAGTTAAGTGCCAATCAGTATTACCCGAGGAATATACGAAGCGCGTGTATTTTAGACCGTCACCGTCTCCACCGCATCCGCGACGTTTCTTCGATTAGAACTTTACCGTCGTCAAATATTTTCGAAGATTAATAGGCGAAATCTCCTCGCCTGCGATATCAACCAGCGAGATAAAACGTAAGCTACCTCATTTATATTGGAAAATGTCTGAGCAGACGCTTTAAGCTCAGAGTCGATTTTCCTTTTTCTCGGGCACATATTTGATAAATGACATAACGAAAAACACATTTAACGATTACATTTTAAAGGATTCTATTAAACTGAAAATTCGAATATTTGAGACATTTCTAGATATTTAACGATGGAACTATATAGAGTAACGAAATTTTTATAAGTTTACATTTATAGCGAATTTTGGAATGTGCATTGGTAAAATCAAATTTGTCATATTAAAGTCATGTAATCAAGTTTATCATATCACAAAGAGATATAAAGATGTATAAGAGATAAAATCAGCCAGAAATTAAGAAAATATTAAGAAAAAACCGATATCAGACTGATCATCAAGAATCTGTCGCTAAAAAATAGTGTGAAAAAATGGGACATCCTGTAATATGGCAATCTGCATGGAAAAAAAAATAATGTTGTATCAACAGCATCATTTTTTGTATCAACAGCATCAGTGTTATCGAGATAAAATTTATTGATGCAACATCAATATTATTAATAAACAAAAAACATCAAATAATTGTTTTACTAATTTAAATATTTGGTCCAATAATATCCAATCGAATTAACTATTTATGCTTGTGGCAGCCCGTGACGTTGAAGTTTAATTAAAGCAACTTCATTTTTTTTCCGTGTGGGTCGCACAAAATTACTCGATAGCAATAAACTGGTTTTGCGAACTAATAATCTACGAGTGACCGACCGCAAATCAGATCGGTACTTCACGCGGAATGTATCTCGCAAGGAAGTATGCCCAGGGATTCCTTGAAGTTCAAGCAATGGCAACATCTGTTGGCAACATTAGCCGCGAGACAATTCGCGGCTTCCGCCAGATTCCGCGAAATCCAAAAGTTACGTAACGGGAGAAGCCCGTAACGACGGAGGCTCGGGTATCACACCGGCGTAGATCCCTTTCCTGCAGGAATAGCTTTTCCGGATGGAGACCCGAAGGCCATGCGCCACGTAGGTATCTTTCGTGGACGCGCGTGACCCGACACGTGGTTAATCTCTTTAGCGTTCTGATTTATGCGAGCACATGTTTACACGTCGCGCCGTGTGGGCCGCGCGCGTAATTTTGATTGTGTATCGCGCGCCTAATTAAACGTGCGGTCTTTACGGGACTTACCCCGCCGCGCGCGTCTCGCCGCATAAAGTATCTTTATCACGGCAGGTGAGCACGAGCGAGAGATGCGTTACTGCGTGTACGCGACGGCCACTTGGGAGTTAGTTCATCCGCCGCTAAAAGCGACGTATCGTACATGCTCTACTCGTTTCTATCGGATTAATTATTACACACTCGCAACGGGGGTTGAAACTGCCTCGCGTGACTTCCTCTTTGACTTTCCTCGAGCGACTCGACTCGATTAAATCGTATCTACATTTTTTTCACCGCATTTACCTTGGAAACTACTCAACATACTGGTTTCAAATAAAAGAAACAAGCAAACAAATATTACAAACAATGCGTGTAAGTGAATAAGAGATACACGACTGCAATGTGAGATAATTTATCGAACAAATTGGAAATTTAATAAGCGAAATACATCAGTATTAGAGAAATGTCGAGATCGAAAACTTCAATTATTTCCGAGTATTCTCTTAGCGTTCAATTACAGAACAGTAATCGAAAGCGAGCAACAGTTAACCCGCTTTCGAGTATGCCCAAGGACTCATATCGCCTCCCCGGGGAACGTATACGGATGTTCTCAGAAAGTGGCTCTTTGTGCCACGTCGGATTCGATAGCGGAGGTTGGGAGAGAAGTTACGGCAAGACGGAAATGGCAAGACGGGGAAGAACAGGGGTGGAGAGAAAGAGACAAAGAGAGAGGAAGAAAGAGAAATAGACTAGCGCGCAAGCTCTGAGAAAATGCTGCAAGTAGCCACAATTGTAGAAGACCGGAAGGGGAGAACTTGGTCGTAACAACTATCGCTCTAAATCTTGACACACCGCGAACTACTTACGGCGACTTCCACTACCGACCGTGAAGAGTTTCATTATAAAAGCCAAGTTGGCCGCTCGCGCTCGGCCCGCGGCCGAACGGAACCTCACTCCTCTCCTCTTCGCGAGTACCAGGATCGCCGACTCCGCTCGTTCGCGACCGTCTCCGTGAATTTCCCATACTACACGGGTTGCCGCATCGCAACCCTCCATTCGAATCGAGCCCCACGGGCACAGGCGCGGAGAGCTGTAGCCTTCGAGCAAAGTTTCCGAACATTTTAATCGAGTTCGGAAGGAGCCCGACTATATCCGCAAGTATTTAGCCGCGAAACGAAATCGTTTAATATCTTCGACTTGAGCCACCGGGATGCGGCGTAATCATTCCAAGTTCGGAAACCCAACGATAATGTAAAGGAATCGATGTTCTGATATAGCAGAGGAAATAGTACGGAAACTAAACGTGGATCGAGCATTACTTCCGGATCATTTATCACAAGTAATTTTTATATTTTGCATGAAATAACACGTACCAACAGATTCTTTAATTTCTCTCTTTTGTTCAATTATTTTCTACCAGGTATAACGATATTTACACAATGCTCATCAATGTCGACAAATTATAAAGAAATTATTAATTGGAATTATTTCAAGTACTTTTATCGTTGGTTATTTTTAACAATGCATCCCTCGCGAATAATCAATAACGTTAAAATATGTAAATGTAAATATTCGATAAAAATAGTATCTTGTTTTAGCATACGAGTTAAATTATCCAATATTCCAACTCGCCGCTCATATTGCGCATCCCTCCTGAGTACACATAAAGAATTAATTTTACTGTTTTCTTTTAATATTTATTTTATCAAGTTTAAAAAGCGCTTGTTTTTTTCCAATTGTGCGATCAGAGTCGCGTCACGAGAGTTTCTGAAAACCCGATTCCACGATAAGAAAAATCAGTCTTCCCTCCGAGATCCATCGAACGAGCGAACGCACGTCGCTCGCATCTACCAGGCTGCATATTCGCTCTAAATCCGAGTCGCAGCACCGATCCCTGTTCCACGGTTAACGAATACGTCGCGACGACGTTGACGGAGCGGAAAAGGATGAAAGATCGTCCTGGGAGCGAAGGCGACGTGGAACAAACGAAGACGAGAGGGAAACGCCAGGTAAGACACCCAGGTTTTGGAGCGAATGCAAACACGCGTTCTGCATTCCGAGCTTGACACGGCCGCGTTTACGTACGAATTTACAGTCGACCGAACCATTGTAAATCACGTCGTGGTCTACGAGATGAATTCGAAATATTTCCCGCGACGCTAACGCAGTCGCCATTGCGGCAAGCAAGAGAGAAGGTCTTCGTATCGTTTTAACGCCGGGCGGGCGTGCCTGCGTTATTTCTTGCAAATTATCCTCTATATGGACTAACAAATTGAAAATAGATTTATAAACGTGCAAAACGCTGCAGCGCGGATAATTTGAGCGTCGATCCGAGCATCCGCGTACGCACGATTAAATAAATTATTAACAGCATATTAATTTCATCGTCCAGGTCGTTGCAGTCGATACCGTGGAGTCCCCACGAGAGATGCTTGACATTTTTTCATTCCAATTTTATCTCGGACGCTCGCCAAATAACGTTATTAAAATCCTTTTTAGCAGAAATTCAAAACGATCGTACTGGAAATTATAGATTATCGAGGGCCGACGTTGTGAAAAATGATCGAGTACACGATCGTAAGCATTCAAAGCAAAACGCGTCGACTTGATGCACGCAGTTCAATCTTTTTATTTTTATTTTTTAAGTCGGCCACGGCTATTAAAATAATTAAAACCAGACATACGGGTTTATCACGCCCTTACGCGCGAAAGAGTTTTATTCACGCACATATTCCGTGTTTTATCGTTCCGCTCGCGAGAGTGAAAGCGATATGACCGAAGGTGCGATCGCGTCATTGTTTATATTGCACATCGAAACTTCCTGGAACAGGGGAGCTACGCAAGCCCTGATAAATCGATGCGATACAACCATCGCTTATACGCTACTGACCCGGGGCCAACTTCGGTTTCAGAGTTATCTGCAAAGTTATTCCAGTTAAGCATTCCAGTTAACTCGGGCAAACTTCTAAAAGCATCCTGCGTTGCCGGCAAAGCAATGGCAAATAAAGTAAACGAGGGCACGAGACGTTAATCCATTACAAGCTTCTCTTGCAAACCGGTCGTCTACTCGCACGAGGAGAGAGCGAAACAAACATTTGCTGGTTTTAAGTTCTTGTCTGAGTAAAAAATAACATCGACAGATTTCAGCTCTTATATTTTAGGTCTTAACTCAAAAAACTTAAAACTATGTCGTATATTTGGTTACTAATATGTATATTAAATAGACAATTGTATTCATCTAAACTGAAGAGAATGGCATTCAATAGTTTGTAGAAAAGATTAAATATAAACAAATTTTACTTGATTCCATTATATTGAAAAAAATCCAATCTATTCCTCCCATGTTAAAACCGTATATATTGAGAAATTCATTGATGCCGATAGAAAATTCATTTTAACCTGGAAAACTAGGTCACTCTGTGTACTTGCGTTTAGCGTATAAAGTAATAAAAAAGTTATCGCAACTGACGGAAAATGAAATCTAAGAAATCCATTAAAAGATATAGAAAAGAAATAAATCTGTTTCAATTCCGTGATATGTGAAAGGTTCAAACTATGAATATTTCGTATTAAATTACGAAGTTGTGTATTAAATTGCGAAATTTAAATAACGTAACATATACATTATAACGTGTGTACACGTATATTATGTATACATTCAAGAGCTCTCATCTTCACCCCTTACGTGGTGAATGCACTGTGCGCAAACTACCTTCTTTAATACAGTAGCACGCGCGTATTAAGTAGAGGAACGTGCGAGAGAGCAACCTGCCATTAGGGAAGAAATATCTCTCGTGCAAAACGGCCGCGTGATAACGCGGGGCGAAGATTCCCGTCGGAGATTCTCTCGGAGTAACGCCTTGATTCGTGTTCCGTTAGGAGATGGTTATTCTTTTTTCGCAGATTGATCGCGGGCCGCGTCCACGCAACGCGGAGAGGAAGACGAAACGTTGGGAGCGAAACAGGCGAGGTTTTCCGCATCCACTCCGTCACCGTCTTCCCTGTGATAGTTTTCCGCCGAGATGAGCCTGTAAATGCGGTGTAACAGCCGCCCCGTCGTGCGAGTCGCGTTCTCCGCGCGAAACTTTGCGGACGGCGCGCGAATAGAAAACCGCGCTTTTATCAGTCGATTCGATAACATCTCCCATCTGCAGAGTGACGAAACGCGTAATGCCTGAGAAAAGCCTTCGCTACAAAGAGCCTCGGTTTACTGCGAGCCGTAAGTTTCGCCGGTTTATCGCTCTCCCTTGCGCGCGCGCGCGCGTAAACTCGCGATAACATAGCGCATAACTCTGTCGCACACTGTCACCCAAACAAAAGGTGCATTTATAGCGGTTCCGAGAAGAGGAACTGCCTTGCAAGCGTATGCGAACGTAAACGCGGATGCCTGAAGACGTTTCGTCGCGGCATCAGCGACGTCCTCCTCTCGTCGTCGTTATAAAAATCAATAATGCATTTCCCCGCATTTCCCCCCCTCTGCATTATCGATTAACCCGTTTGACTGATCGACTCTTGCCGACCCTCGATTCCATTACCGTCGCGGAAACCGGTCTCTCATGCAGCAACAATCAGTCTCTTCTTTCCGATATTGCCGGATAAACTGTGCTGATCGCACGGTTCTCGAATCTCACGCTCGCGATCATATAAAAATTTGATGCTGGTCACAGTTATTTTTTAGTAAAACATACATTAATTGGACCGCGAGATTTATTTTGTTTATCTCGCATGGAATAAAAATACTCTCACTGCGTTATGACTGAAATTTTACGGTAAACACTGAACATTGCAAAAAAGTGTAAATATAGGTACTATTATTTAACTTTGGAGAAACAATAAACTTGAAATTACGCTTATAGCGAATAAAAAAAAAGAGAGGTAATAGAATTCGCACATAAAATAAAATAAAAACAATTTTTGTTAACCTTTTAGAACGTATATGTTTTATAAAATATAAAGAGATTTACAGAATTTAATATCACATTTTAACTGGATTTAAGAATTCACAGGGCTAAGCAATGAAAAATAGAGATATATTTCAGAGGAAATACTGGAAAGTTTAGCATTAAGACGACGAGACTTATGTAAGGACATAAGTATGGCTGTGCTTGGCAGAAAGGTATAGGATAACTCGTCTAAAGTAAAAACTAAACTGAGGATTATCTTTATCTCGAGATAAAATGTATCTGACACTACTTCCTTGCGCCGGCTTTGTCTAATATGCAAATGCAGTCGAATCGATAAATTAATTTCGTATGTATTATCAATAATTAGTTTACCGATTGTACAGACAAGAGGAAACGGCGCGTCACCGTATCGGCGTTCGCCGTCGTCTTTCGCGGCGGCTGCTTTTATTAAATTAAATGTACTCTTAACGAAATCGGTACCAATCGCGCCCATTACGCCGGAAACTCCTTGACGCAAAGTAACTTCCATGAGATTACTTCGTCTACTTTGTCGTCGTCGTTGTCGTCTATCGGGGGAACTGGCGAGAGATTTTCTCTCGCGTTGGAGAACGTGACCCGGTCTTCTCTTTGAATTTTTTTCTTCTCCTCGCCGGATGGAAGAAGGAGTCACCTCCTCTTTCGAAGAGAAGAGAAGTCCCCTAGTTACGGGAGAATACTCCTGAGACTTTAATGAATTCCGATGGGAGGACCAAACGGCGATGGTGGACCCGGGAGTGGGAGTAGGGAGAAGGGGACAAGAGGAAGGATAAAAATGGTAATTACGATATAAAGGGGTCCCCGAGATAAGAATACCCGAAGTAAGAACGAGTAGCGCAAAAAGGAAGAGAGACAGAGTAAGGGAGAGTCGAGAGGTGGAACGACAGGTTGGATGGAGACGAGGGATGGAAGTAAGAGAGATGGGGTTAGAACCGCAAAGTTATGAGCTATTCGCAGACATCTAGAAAGAGGTCGAGCGGAAGAAACGCCAGGGAAAAAGTTAAGAAATGGACGGGCATAAAGAGCGAGCGAGAAAGAGCGAAAAAGGACCGACTCCGTCGCGCGTCGCGGAGTTTAAAACTCTCCCCCAACGGGGGGGACTTAATAGTTTATTAAAGATCGCCCATTAGCCGTAATGTATTTCCATCTTTCATGCATCGGGTCCACCTCTCGAAATCGTCCTCGATCACGTCCGGCTGCAGCCTCGTCGGGTCATTAAATTTTCCGTTTCCTTCTCAGTTGTTACGCGCATGGAGAGAACTTCTCGCTGAATATTAATCCCGAACGCAGCCGGCGCGAAAACAATGCCCGGTATATCGGACGCGACATTAATACTGATATAGTTCCTTCAGACGAGACTCGTGTCCAGAATGTAAGAAGCGCGACATAAATTTAAAGATATCGAATAGTCGTTCCTAACAGATACGATTCTAACAATTTTCATTAAATTGTACTGTAGAGAAAATTGTAGCAAATGTTTTAGAACAATATCAATGGTATTAGAAAGATATAGAAAGTTTTTATTATTCCAGAAAGAAGTTTTCACATATTTGCTGCAAATCGCTAATTACGCAATCGTTATAAAATATGCAGTTATACTTCGATACAAATGTACTATAAATACGATAATGATATATTGCTAATTTGCAATGACATGACTCAAAAAACAAAGATTTTAAGAAAATAAATTTGAATGTTTTAAATTATTAAAATGTTGTAATATTATTTTTAAATGCGATTTTAGTGTAATAATTGATTTTTAGAAGCTTAGTTGTCATTCTATTAGTAATAAGAGCTCCAAAGACCCGTTCTTTTTTGTAAACAATTTAAAAAAAAAGACAATTTTTTGTCGTTATTACAGCAAATGAGCAATATATGACCAAATTATATGAATGAATTGGCCTAAATGAACGATATTCTGCTCCGGTTAAATGTTACCGTTGTTGTTTGCAAAAGCGGAAAATTAAATTGTCAATGACGTCGCAAGTAAATAGGAGAACAATCTCGAGTACCATTTGGAAGGGTAGAAACCTTCTCCCAGGTATTAAATAACGCTAACTTTCCGAGATCGAATTCCGGCGTCTATTTTCCACCTAAATCCGTGTCTAAAAGGAACAAGGGCCTAGCCAGGGGAAAACGAATCTACCTACCCTTTAAGGCTATTACCGGAGATCATCCCCGGTTTTCAAGAGCATGGGCGGAGAGTACCTGCCGAGTAGCAGGATAAACAAGGTGGGTTGCGCTCGGAAGTTAATCTAATCCTACGTAATAAGGCTGTAAACGAAGAGACGGGGAGTGAACCGAGAGTCGAGTGGCCCCCGAAAGGAAGGACGAGCGAAAAGGGGAAGAACGAAGCGGGGAAAACGCGGATAGATGGGAGGAAGCGAAGCGGGACGAAAAGAGGGACAAAGTGAGTAGAAGACGTAACAGGAAACGGATAGGCGTCGGGGCGAAGAATGATTAAGATGCATCGGTTTATAATGATACGGCGGTGTCGCAAGAACGGCGCCGTCGCCTATCCGCGGGGCTTTCGAGCGCGCGACGCGGAACTTAATTACCGCTTAATGAAACTCCCAGGTGAAATGAAATCCTTATCGGCTCGCGCGCGCGATGCTCCCGCGATATCGTTCCGCAAGAACATCCGCGACAGAGCGCGGATCGCACACTACATCAAGATGATAGAAACCCGTTGGACGGGATATACATCGTTAATAAGTAAAAATAAGCACGTGCGCACAGCGCGACTGTAACTGTACATAGCTATTTTGCGACGTCTATTTTTATACATGGAATAAATAAAAAGCTAGTGAAGTAATTGAATTTTATATTAGATATCTTGTAACGCCAGGTGACTCAAAAATTTCTGTTTTTCTGAAAACAATGGCGTATATACCACTATTATAGCGTGTAACGATACAAACGATTGTCTGATTCTAATCTGCGTTGCATCAAATGCGCGCATTGATAAGTCAAATTTCCAGCTCTAACCGGACTAAACCGCCTCAGGCATGGCTACGGAGTACAACTGTGTGAGGCAGATGCTGTACACACAAAGCGGCTGTCGCGAATTATTCCAAGTGCTGCAGCAGGTAATCGCCTACTTACGCCGACAGGCAGGATTAGCATCTCGGACGTGTTTATCGTAGGATTACCAATTTTATTGCTCGCGTCTTTGCAGACGCGAGTGCGTCGAAAGTGGATTCTTCTCTCTCTCTCTCCCCCCTCTCTCCCCTCTCACTTCTCCGAAAAGGAAATGCCCTTTCCAGGTTTTGTGCGCCTCTCGCCCCGGTCGTCCCACTGTTGGCGCAATCTTCCTACCTCTTCTCTCTGCCTTCCAGAGAAGATCGCTCCCGCACTTTTGACTACCTTCCTTTTATCCCCATTTCCAATAGAAACGGGGAAAAACAGTGGGACAGAAAGAGGCGGCAGTGCCGCAGCTTTCCTCGCGACGAGAGAATTCCTCCTCTTTCGTTCTACATTCGCGCGCATTACATTTTATTCCGCCAAATATGCGACCAGCCGAATAAATGCGCATGAGTGCCTTACAGGTACTCTCACAAGGGTGAATAAAAGAAAAGGGCGTGAAGAAATATCTGTCGTACGTTGCCTATCCGATAATATGTCATATTATAACATAATACGACATATTTGAGGAAGAAGCGATATTATTTGAGAAAGAGGCGACAAGAGAGCGACACATATTGCTCAGCTTGAAACGTATTTTCCGAAGATCCTATTGTCAAGATATTCGAAAAAAACGTCGCGATGTTATTCCTCGATAAAAAAAATTAATTTCTGAATCAATTGCAATAATCGCAATTTTAACTTCTCATTATTTATCAATGATTAATAATTATTTACTTTTATCTATTATTGTAAGTCTCCAAAAAACTTTCAATATACTAGAGAGTTAAATGGATAAGCAATATCTGTTTTTAATTTGTCTTTACTTAATCAACTACGGAAATATATAATCAAATACTTACTACCAAATACAACTACCATAAATTAGAACTGAATAATATGTAAGTAAACTATTTCGGAAAAATTCTTATGGATGATGCAAATTGATACAAACTAAGTAAATTCTTAGCTTAAAATATACTATGACAGTTCCTTTTAATCTCTATCCCATTGGATATTCAAATTTATGATTCCATACAAAATCGCTATGTAATAATTAAAGATATAATTAAATTAACGCCGCGGCGTTAATCTACGGCGCACCGTTAAAATACAGTTGCGGGTGCATTGTGGTATTTATTACTGTTTGAAGAGAACGCAATCGTCTAAGAATTTTGGGTAGCTCCTTGGCATTAGCGAGGCAACCACACCGTGGATGGGGCCGGACATTCAAGCAGAAGTAAACTATTGTTCTCGTTATTCAATTGCGAAACGGAAAGCGACAGGGCAGACGAACGAGTAAAGAGCAGGCGTGGCGGCCGGACGAGACGGAGAAATGCAGCCTCTAACAGAGAGGAAACTCTAGATCTCTTGAGGGAATCCCGAGTGCACTAATTGCATAACAACGCAGGGCAAAGGGGTCGTCGGTGTAGATAAAGGTTCGTTCGTGGCCACAGCACGTAATACCGAACGGCGAAAGGATCACCGCCAAGATACAGTTCGATCGATTTATCCTCGATGAAAATACGAAGAGAATATGAAATTATACTAAAAGCGGAACGTATCTCTGAACCACGTAACTGTTATATCTAATTGATAAAAGTATTAGAGCGTAAAAAGTATATTGCATATATGGCTTTAAGTAAAATAATCTTTAAGTAGTAATAACTAGTAGTAATAATTCTGAAGAAATTTATATAATTGAAAAATTAAGCAATTCTTCATGTCTTTCAGAAAAAAGCACTTAACGTCGTTTCCACAAATTAACTTTGGAGAGAATTAGAAAAATTGCGAACATCTCGCGGAAGTTGTAGTAGTTAAGAACTTTTGTGAGAAAATTACTGCTACTTCTTAACATGATAGGGGAGACCGGGGCTCGTTGGCACCGTTTTCACAATTTCGGCATTTGAGTTTTTAAACAACTAATTTTCATGATTAAACAGTACTAATATAATAGAGAGAACCTTTCTCTACATTTTCATGCCAAGAACGCTCCTGTATACTGTATAGTTTCTTTGTAATAAGTGAAATACGAACATGCTGCATTGTAGCCAACTTGCCCCGATAGTAGGGTAAGTTGGCTATGCGACAAAAGTCCATGTTAAATTAATGAAAACGTAATAGAAACACAAAACGGGTAACAGATATGTACTTCTTGATAAAAATTGTATCTTTTGAAGTTATTTTATAATGACCGAATAGCAAAATGCTGTTACAGAAAAACAATTGTAAATTATTTTAGATGTAGCTTTCTTCGATATAAAAATATTAATATAAATAAATATCTAGCTTCTATCAGCATTGTAGGTAGCAAATCACATGCTCACACAGGTCTCACGCGCGCGGGAACAACAAGTCAAGCTAAGCATGCCTTGATATGAGCCAACATACCCCATCCCTACATGCGTTTGATTTCAGTCGTTTTCTTACAATAAATTACTGTTGTTCCTCAAAATGACATGTATACTAACAGAAACTTTTCTTTTAACTAATAATACGTCACTTTGATTTACTTCTTAAGCTGAAGAGCATTAATACGATATTTTGAAACGCTCGAAAATTTACTTGCCACCTCTTGAATCAGAGTTTTCTCTTTTTCTATTGTAATACTTGTTTGATTAAAATAAAACTTTGGGAAAAGTACCTATATCATAAAAGAGATATTTTGTGATAACTTTTCCATTATTTCTTTCGCTATAAATACATAAAACGGAACGCATTGCCAACTTGCCTCTTATGCCAACGAGCCCCGGTCTCCCCTATATAGGATTCTTGATTGTCAGAAAATATTTATAAGAACGTTCAATAAAACGGAAAAATTTCGGAATCATTTCATATGCAGCGACCTAATAATTTTATGCTATTCTCATGGTAATCTTATGGTAATTTATGATATTCCTGTGGTACTCGTTCTAGATCGAATAACGACTATACCTGGTGTTCTTAATGCAAAAATCCGATGACCTCGTTACGATTACGTTCGCGCACGTATATCGTAGACAGTCGTGTATACCGTAGTCGTTAAATCAGATGGACTAGCAAATCGATGACAACGCCGGGGGGAATACATTGGCGTTAATTAAGTGGACACTTGTTGATTGGCATGGCACGAAATCCAATAACGCGACGGCGTTTTCGAAAGGCTGGCATTCGAGAGAATCTCGCCTGAAAACGACGAAATTTACGTTGTGCGCTCGAATTAACCGTCGGTAGACTCGGCAAACTTCCGGTAAAAATGGAGAAACGGAATGCGAGCGAACGAGTATTGAATCTTGGGTGCTTTTTTCAATGTGTTCAATGCATGATCTACAGGAGACTATTAATTCGATGTATCATCAAGTACCAAATAGGCGGCGAAATGGCGACTCTTACGAGGTATATTACTGTTTCCGAGTAATTTCAACTATCCGTTGCAAAGCACGGTGATTGGATTTAATGAAGATGATCGAACGCGACCGATTTGCATTCGGGCGAATGCCCGACGGTCTCACGGCGGAAAGCCGGCTCGCATCCGGCGAACGAATAATGCCAATGACGGCTCAACTCGTGGAATTTTAGGCATTCTAATCGGGAAATTCCCAATATACTTTGGTAGTACGCGGACGGAATGCGGAGATATATCGATCGCGCGCTACTAATCGGATGTCGAAGCCACTGTGCATCGGATATGTGCGCGTGATTCGATGTGCGCGCTATATGAAGGAGTAGCGCATCTTTCGCGGCACTTACAGGGAGACGTGAACCACAGGCTATACGAAAGTAAATCTCGGTTTGCTCTCGTATTGCCCGATTCGATGGATAAATTCGCTCGCGAATAAATTTATTTCTTCGTTCCTTCATTGGAAATATTACCCGATACACCGAGATATCGCTATGTGCAATCCCCTTCATAGATAGGTAACATCGAACATCGATGTAAAATGCCATTCGTTCGTATATACATGCAATGCATTGTTAAACATCAAATCTACAGCGACACAATTTCTCTTTTTAACTGCGTAAAATATCAAAGAATATTACATATGTACGTCGTTCATAAAATAAAATATAATTTTTTATCCCTCTTCTAAAATATAAATAGTAATAAAAGATTTATCTTGAGATTTAGAAATAAGATTTCTCTTCTGTTATATTGTAATCTCCTTCTTTCTCCCTCTTCTTCTCCTATTTCTTTCTGTATTATATTTATCGCATTATATTACTAGATACCTACTAAGAAATAATAATCACATTTTTCTCTCCAAATAAGCACGTTTCTGTAAAACATTCGCGTCTACGATACCAGACAGTCACATTTCGCCGAAATATCTTGCGTTAAAAGTCTTGAATTGCGTTTTATGAGAGCATATAAACAAGGGTAATGGAGGGATCATTCAGAAGAATTACGCCTACGCGTTGCAAGGCCGACTGAGTAGAACAAAGTGTCTCGTCTCGAGCACTCGGGTTCGTTAGCACAAGTGCATCGAGCAGTCGCACGGCCGTTGCCGCTCGGCGCCATGAGCCAAATCCAACGTTTTCCAAGCAAATTAGCACCTACCGTGTACCAGCCGACGGCTAACGAGTAGACGGAATCTCTGTCACCCCCGCTCGCGCGGCCTCCCGGCCAAAGCCCAAGAGAGCTGTTTATCGCTATGCATTATGGAAAATGTAACACGCACACACGCGTTCCTATCTGGTGCCGTCCAATGGCGGAATATTAATCGAGGTAATTAACTCACGAATTAAATATCGTCCGCGTATACCCGACCGTTTACGTGTAATCGCTCGTAGGCCACCGTGATATTTAGAACGGCGATTTATCGCGCAGACTTATCTCGCTCTAAGCTGAGTTTACATTATATTACTTTTAGACGATGTGGTATAAAATCAATTAATATCACAACCATAGGAGAGAAACTCGATAGATTAAATTTAATAACATATAATAATCCCAGAGGATCTCTGAGATAGATTAGTAATCCCTTTCAATTTCTAAAATTCTATATGCACCAAATTGAATTATTCTCCAAGTATCTTATTAGTATTTAAAGTGATATTTGTAAATTTCATTTTTGTATTAATTAATTATTAATTATATCATTCATACTTTACGGAACAGCGCATATTGCAGCTAAAAAACCGATTGTGTATCTTAACAACGTCGTAAGTATATCGTTTCGCGCAGAACAAACAGAGTGTTTGCAGCGCGAAACTCGGGTGCAGTAACAGATGCGGGAAATCGTTTTGCTACACGTAGAAAGACAAAAAACAATTAAAGGAAATTGCAAATATAAATATCCGAGTCGCATACCAAGCCACAATCTGCTACGAACGCTTGGTATAATTGCGCACATTATTAAGCCGTTCTTTTTTCCCCTGTGAATGCAATAATCATGCTCGCAAATAAACAGACCGGCCGTTATTACTATTGGAACGTCGTTATCGGTTCATCAGAGCGGAGCAATAATTAGAGATAGCAAATAGCACTGCGCAAATACGGCGAGTATTTCCTCTTTTTGCATCATATACTGATACAGGCGAATTTGAGAATCATTTAAGCCTTCATCTTACGCATCGCTGGCAAACAAATCGCGAAACTCGCAACAACACATATGATGTAACGATACACGTTACATCAAGAATAACAAAATCTCGATCCGGCTCGTTAACGGTGATTGTCGGATAATGTAGATAGAGATCAAGACGATCTGAACGCAGACTCCTTCTCAGATAAGACCGGAAATACCGTCCGGGAGCGTAACTCGCTCTCTCGCTCCTTCTCTCCCTCTTCGCCGTATTCGTGGCCCGTGGGCACTCGAGGCCCGTCATTTCCGGCGGGTTAACTAGGATAACGATGTGTAATCACAGCTGTCGAGAGCGGGTACGCCCGATTATAAACACGGCGATGCTCGTGGGACGTATAAATAACGCAAATAACACCCTGCGGCCGGCCACCATCCCTCTTCCCACCTTTCTTCCCCCCCTCTCTCTCTCTCTCACCCCTAGGAAACCCGCTCCCTTTCGCGCATAGCCAAGATACTCCGGTTTGATAACCCGCCTTCTCGAGCACCTCGAGCACCTCGAGTACTTGAGTGAAACAAACGGGCCCGGACCGCCCGGATCTAAGCAGCACAGCAGCGAATGAGCGACGTTTAAGTCAACGTATTTCGATAAGAGAAATGTGGCCGTAAACAATCAAGATTTAATCGACACAGATCAGCAACAAATCTGAACGATGTAAAGTCAGTTTTGCCATAAATGAACCACGCTGTTTATTCGATCGCGTTCGACATGGTGCACCGAACAGCAAACGCGGCAATTTTAGCCGCAATGGGACCATTCGATTGAAAGTCGCGAGCAGGAATCGTTGTGGTCGAGCGTTTTATCATTATTACTGCTACCATTGTGTTATTATTATTATTATTATTATGAAGCGAAATAATGCAGGCTGTCGAGTGCATAGCAGCGGAGCAATTTCCAAACGATAAAATTAATAGATATTATAAAATCATTCAAAATGATGACCTATTAATTTAATGGACATCAGAGTATTATTAAAAAACCAATACGCAATAGCAATTACGTTGTCGTGAAATTATTAATATCCATTGTAGAATTCTATTCATCTAACCTTATTCATAAGCGTTAAATAATTTTTATGTTTATTACCTTTTTATAATTTTCTTTCTTTAAATTCTCGCTCTATATAGCTCAACTCCAAAACGTATAAATAAATGCTTTAATATCTCTACTGTTTTCTCGCTCGAGATACTTCATTTTGTACATATTCACGATCCATTACCTCTTCGTCAGGAATTAAACGTAACCGACAGAGAAATCCGGAAGAACATGATTAACGACGGTTGCACGAACATATCGGCAAACTCTCTAATTTATAAGAGCAACGTGCGGTCGCGATAATAAATTACGCGACGGGCGCAAGCGCGTAAATATTAGTCAGACAATCCGTATCGCGCTCGCATCCAGCTCGTCGTAATTTACATTTTCCAGTAATCACAATCCTGGCGTAGTGCGGATATGATTTTCAACGGTATTAGCATACATCTGGCACACCTGCACCCCCGCCAATATTAATTGACACGCTACGTCTCTCTCGCAAAGAACGATACTGTTATATTTATGCTTGGTAATACATTAATTATATTAATGTTAATTAATAAAAACAGATCTGATCAATTTAATGCATCGCTGAAAAATCATCGCTGAAAAATCGATCAAATGTGATCGGAAGAAAAAACTTAGGGAAGTTTTAATATTGTCAAAATAAAATATTTGAAAAAATTCAAAATACAGATTACGAAGATAAATTAAAGAGAAAAAGACAACGTGTGAAAGAGAAAAGGATGTTTATATAAAAATGGAGATAATCCCAGAACTTGCTCAATTACATCGCAATTTGACGCACTACAAAATTCCTAAATCATTGAATACAAAATAATCATTATAGTTTTTATGATAAATTTGGAAATGAATCTTGCTGAAAGAGAAATATTGAAGAAGATCATTATTCATCATTTTTCCAGATTTTAAATATTGAAATAACATTATAATTTATCTTACTTCTCACATAAGCTTCGGATTAAAATTCTATCAGAATAAAGCCCCAGTCTTTGTGCAAAGCTTGTGAGATTAACTAAAGAGAGAATACAATTTCATCATTCATTTTCTTTCTTAAAGAAAGCTTAATTCGTCAAGAACTTGTTATTCTTAATCGTTAATTATAAGACGACAGGAAGATGTCCGACATTCTGTAGATGCACTTTGACCGTGCTATTATATATACGTGTATCCGAGAATTCTTTAAGCAAGATATTCCGAAAGCTTCGTAGAGACAACGATAGCAAATGAGTGAAGTTGAAGTAAAAAAAGACTGCAAAAAAAAACTACAAAAAAGGAAAACAGAAATATCGCGTACACGGGACTAAAAATAATGACGGAAAATATTTCCACGTTGTAACTCGGAAAAAACTGTGACCTAAATTTTCGCATGAAAAATGTACGGATGCTAATTGGCAACCTCGCCCCGCCTGGGCGTCGTATTATTGAAGCCGAATATTAATTCTGCGGTATGCGCGCTTATGTCAAACAATTATGAAGACATACAAAGCGCAATATGCAAATTAATGCGCGCAGCCATGAAGACACAGCAAACTAGCAGGGAGGATGAAATTATGGGCTGTGGCTGGAAGGTAGAAAGGTTGTCGCGAGAGACAGAAAAATATAGCTACCGTACACACCGACGATAAACAACGAAAGGGCGTAACATTTCTTTACGCCGTCTCTAGATTTCCCACTGAATACACTCTTCCCGCTTTCTTAGCTTCTCCCCCGTTTATATCCCCCCTCCCTATCTCGAGAGAAATACGCCACGAACGATAATTAATTTTGCAGAAAGTAATTAGCGATGTTTTATGCGTAGCGCGAGCCACGCAAGTTTTTGCCCGCCGCGCTTGTTTATTTTTCTTCAACCGCCACGCATTATACCTTTTTAGCTGTTTCCGCATATACGCGCGCTCGGTCGTTCTATAACGCAATAGCCTCGCCGCAACATGAATTTTCCCGGACGGTGAAAGCCACGAAATTCATTCAAACCCGATTCGCGTACCAAATTCGAAATAATGACGTTTACGTTGATGCACTCGGAATCAAACTACTTTCCGATGATCGAAACAACGGATGTATATGGATCGACACGATTCGCCCGTTCGAGCGAACCGCAAATGCTCGGTCGCGCGCGCGCGCGCGCGAAACATCAGCGCGATATATTTTCCAAAAGTTGTACACTCACCACGGAGGAAAGTGCAAGCTCGAGGCAAGTCGCCCACTATCTCTTACCTGAAACAGACAAAGAGAAAAAAGTCTTTTAAAAGGAAAGCTTCGCATACGCGCACACACATACACACATACATGCACATCACATTTCAAGAGGTATATCGGTTTCCACCACGCGAGTGTTCCCGCACAAGTTTCCGGAACGAGACCGAAAAGTTGTCCGCGCGCGCAAGGAGTTTAATCGTATCTCGTTAGATTGCTCTTTTTTTCCATCGTAGAGGACTCCTCGCCTCCCACGCCTTCTCCTCAAGCCGGGAAAGTTCGCCGGCCTTAATCGCCGCCAAAACTCGTCGCGACAACTGCCGACACGTAAGCCCTCCGTTGTCCCAAATTGCATCGCGTAATTTCTTCTTTCCCGCTTCTTATAGCCCGATAGCCACCGGAATGTCTCTAAATGCTGCTGAAGGAAGCTTCCCGAGGAAATTACTCGTACGAGCGGCATACCAGGCTGCCGCAAAAAGTACCTACTCCGTTCGGACAGAGAAGGAGATATCCTAAAACTATTTTAATTGCGCGGAGGAGGACGTTTACTCGATTTGCGCGCGTTTAGGAGACAGATGGCTTAGAAGATGTATGGCCTCGGTTCTCTTACACGCTTCGCTCAAATCAATGCGCTTAAATATTTGCACAGACGATAAGAGCTCGCGGCTTGATTGAATATC
Source organism: Temnothorax nylanderi (assembly GCF_030848795.1). Classification (NCBI taxonomy): domain Eukaryota; kingdom Metazoa; phylum Arthropoda; class Insecta; order Hymenoptera; family Formicidae; genus Temnothorax; species Temnothorax nylanderi. Next base: position 482,457 of record NW_027249064.1, on the reverse strand, counting down.
CGGTGCCGAAGCCGAATTCAATATTTCACGGGTATTTATCTTCCTCTCCCCCCCTTTTTTTAATCAGGACACACAACTGTTCCGTTATGGCGAAACTTCCATAAATCCCAACGCATCGATATTGGAAATTAATGCAAGGGAAGTGATTTTTTTTTTAATTCACCCGGGACATGGAATTGTGTACAATGCCCTGCGAGAAGCACTGCGCACAATGCACATATTGTTTAGGTGATATATGACCGACCAATTCACAAAATGTCGACGCATTTGATCCTCGAAACGATCCACATTTTTCGAACAATAATATTATACGGTCATTGAAAATTCTAGCCTGGCTACGAAATCAAAAGCAGAAAAAAAAAACACGCGCCGCGACCGTACTAACGATCGCGGCGCGTAAAATTACAATCAGCATACAAAATCGAATCAACGCCTGGACAATCAAGCGCGATGTTTTCAAATCGTAAACGAGAAAATGTGTTTTGTACTCGCGGAGAGCGCTTCGGTTTGGCCCTCTTTCCTTTTAATGCAATCGCTTCGTTAACGCACTTTTTAAAACGCGCATCATGACATAGAGTTTATGCAGATAAGTTACATAATAAACCAGCAAATCTTTCGAATTTAATGGCAGCGAAATTTTAATTATGCGCCACCTGGGTCGCTCATTCAAAAACTAATGTAAATAAATTTAAAAAAGTCCTAAACTTGTTTTAAAAAATTCAATACCCCGCGTTACATTAATTTCCGCCCGGTTGAAATTCGCATAATATTTCAAAGCTGAACCCGCGGTCATTTCAACACAAGCGATTCGCATAATATCGCAAGTGGCCCAATTTGTTTGTAATTTAACGTTAAATGAAGGTCTTTCAAAGCCAAAACCCGAGACGATGAGTCAGACAACTCACTGGAACAAATCGTTTTCCGCGCAATGCGGGGAATGATAAAAGAGCCGCCGAGACGAGAAAGAATATACGCTGGTTTTAATGGCACGGTAAAAGAAAATTCAGAGAGAGAGAGCGCGCGCCGTAGGGTGAGAGGGGGTGGAAAAATCCTATCAGAAAGAACTTCACTCCGTGTGGCCGTGTTTGCTCTCTTTTCTTACTAATGAAACCATTAAACACGCCGTCTTAGCGTGCCTCAGCTCTCGGGCGATCTCATTTTCGTTTGGTCCGCTTGCAGAACTTGTCCCATGAACCGCCCCCTTTTCTTATTTCATACCTTTTATCTTTCTCCCTATGTTTCTCCACGTTCGCGTCTTCGCGAGAAAATAAAGACGGAAATCTACCCGGGCTCAGACTGTCGTAAAACGTTTCTCACGATGATCAGAATTTTCGCGAGCTGAAAAGAAACGCTAGCTCGGAATTAATTCAGAATCTCCTGCGCGATTAGCACATTTCAGCCGTTCTGTAATCAGTTACCTCTGTTAACATACGTGCTAATAACTTCGTTGCTTTACCGCTTTATCCCAGCATTTCCCAACGTTTATTTTATCATATATCTGCGAATGTGCTTTATTTAATTCGAATTACTATAGTGGTAATAAAATATATTATTGTAGTCGCAATATATATTTGTATATTTTGGTTATTTTTAACAGATCAAAATATTATATTTCATATTTCATCACAAAACAAACTCAAAATATGATAAAAAAATATTTGGACAGTCGCATTGATATTTCAAGAAAATCTACGGGAAGAGCGTGTGAACGAAACATCTTACCCGAAAATAAAATACAGTCTGCGCGCGTATACGGAAGACATCGGCTGTGGCAAAATTTATGCAAACGGGGAAAAAACCGGGAAAACCAGCGCAAATGAATGGGTACTACCCTTGTTACTACCGCGTAAGGGTTCTCGCTAAGAGCTGGCGCGGACAAGGCATAAGCCCTTTCTCGTGTCGCAGCGTGCAAAGTGAAAAAAGAAACGTGAGCAAAGTGTCGGCTCCGCAACGCACCCACGTATATATACTTATATCTACGGCATCATACCGAAAGAGCGGAGAAAGAGAGGAGAGAGAGCGAAAAAAGACGGGGGCGTTGACGGGACGAGGAGGGAGGTGTTGAAAGGGGGAAATATTTTCCACGTCGATTTCCCATTCTGGCTGATGGTAGCGCAATACCATATGATAGCAGAGGTCAGCCAGCGGATGCACTCGACGAGGATCGTTCTCATGGCGATCACGCACACCTTTCTGTCTTTCCGTGGATACCGAAGTACGCGACCGGCATCACGTACAGATAAAAAAAAAAATTTTGTCCGCTCGGCGCGGAGATATTTCGAAATAAATATGCCGTATAAAAGTCCGTCGCATCCGGTAATAAATATTTTCAGAAATAAAATACATTCCCGGCGACTAGATAGAGCGACTATTTTTCATGATCAGAGTTTCGGAGATATGCGCTCTTGAAGCGCACGGCAAGGCGGAATAAGAAGCGTACGGTACTCGCAAAAATGGTACAAGAAAAATCGAAGTAACCTAGATCTGCAAATCAATCTTGACAAAAATGATAATTACAGATGTATACAGATATTTATTTCACGTTAAATTTTTATTTTGCCTGCCATCAATTGCAAATTTCAGATTTCGCCTCTTCTTTGTCATATTTTTTACTTATTATATGTTTTGAAATTTAACGATTTTTTAAAATTCATTTATATAATAGCTGCATAAAATAACTGCATGTTTTATTATAAATTTTCGCTTGATGAGAGTTAAATATACTGCGACATGCAACAATAGACCGTAAAAAATCTGGAATCTTCAGAAAATGCAAATCTTTAAATCTATGACTGTTTAAAGCCGCACAATCGACATTGCAAATTTCTTTCTTATCGCATGCAGTCGTAGCATGTTCTATTATATAAAATATTATAGAAGCAGTGTTTTCGTATAACCGAAACATTGCATACAATTGTGAGATTGCCTCAGTTAAGACAATAGAGTGTTAATTAGTGTACACTATGCTTTATTAACAAGATGCATTGACAGACGTGTATTGGAACGTTTCATGAAATGTGTATTGAAACGTTTCACCTACGTAAGTTAAGAGAATGGGATTATCGCAATATTCTCGTTTGATAGATGCTAGACGTTCACTGTTTGTGATTACGGCGACGAGACATCGATGAGGTGGATACCATTTTGGTGATGCATAGGGCTTAACGCACGTATTCACATGGATAGACAGTGGATCTACGGATCTGCCTGCTGCTAATCAGGGCTTTATTGGCTATAGCCAATTAACGGCCTGCAATTGGCACGCGAACAAAGCCGTGCGCGCGTTCCAATAGATCGACCGGGGCTTTCTGCAACGCGCGTGGCCCAGCCGAGCTCCGAGCCGAAGGGCCGAAGATTAGAGGAATAAGCCAGGAGAAGAGGAACAGAATGAGACGCCTGTCTCGAGTATTGCCCAAATGCCAGCGCTAAACGATTCCATTATCTTGTCAGACCTGGCCGTGGATCAACGTGGATCGTAGCCGAGCATAGAAATCATGGTCCGTGATTTCCTGCCAATGTTCCCGCTGAATCCAGGAAATTCCGGCGAGCGTCCGTTGTTGCGCGATACCGCAATCGACAGACGTCTCTATATATGATCGGCTATACGGAATGTTTGATAATCGCAAAATCGCAAACCTGGCGATGTCTCATACCGCAAGATTCCCAAAATTATTCTTTTCCTCGATCAATTTCTTCACGATTTGTAGATTTATTAACGTTTAAGTGCACAGTGAATTTCTTACATATTAGAATTTATTCAGATGTACTCCTTTCTCAAAAGTGTTATTTGCTCAAAAATACAAATAAAAATTTTGTAAATTTTCTAGATTCATTACATTCTGAGAAATCGATCATTTTAATAGCCCTAATCATCCTTATTTTGTACGCTAATCGTCAATATCTTGTGCATTATTCGGAAGAAAAGCCGCCGACGGCCACGGAGAAGCGAGAATTTAGCGAAAAACGAAACACATCCGCTCGACGAAGATCGAGTGCGCTGCAACGACCGCTTTACTCCGGATGCACGACGTCAATTTTTCTCCGTTTTCGTGAAAACTTTCACCTCGAAACAAGGGGCGCGTAAGTTTCCCGAGAGATCTCGGGATATTTTTCTTCTGTCTCGCGCGAGGGGTAATGTAGTATGTACGAGGAGGAGATACTTCCACAATATAAAGTGGACGTATGAAATTCTCCCCAGAGTGGCGACGCCCCGGGCCATTGTTGTCAGAGAGAAAACGGGGCCATCGATGTTTTCTTTTTAAGCCTGACGAAATTACGGGACCCTTCAGAGCGAGGAATCTGCGCGGAAGATTATTAAACTCAACTCTGCTTTGTCAACTAAATATTTCAGAATACCAAGATTTATCCGTGAAGCGGAACAACAAGATATTCCCGAGGAATATACGCGATGTGAAACGACGTGTCACGATGCTGCAGAGCGAAATCGAATAATAAAGAACCAACGTGTTTTTATGATCCTATCCAATGCTTGTGCATAATGCATCGCTTACGTATCCGTATCATACCGATTCGAAATGCGCATTTATTCCGAGATACACAAAGCACGTACCATAAAAATCGAAACTTAATTTCCGGTAATACTAAACTTTGTACATAAACGCGAACGTGCAACGCAATTATTTCCGAACATTCTAAAAGACGTTTCCCTCGATAACAATCGCAAGCCGCTTCATTCTGGTTGCCTTTAAGATTCTTCAAGATTTTCCCAATCGCTAATCCTTTTAGGGCGCGAGGCGGACAAGGAGGATTACGCCGCCAAAGTACGTAACTGCCCTCCACGTATACGAAGAGTGGCTAGAAAAGTACGTGAAACGAGGTCGAGTCCCGACATACAGTCGGGAGAGGAAGAGTGTTGGTCAAACTAACTCCTTCTCAGACGGGCCACCATCCCCTGGACCGATGGTGTCAAGCCCCGGCCAACGGTAAACAATGAAACTCGTAGTGTCCGGCTTTCCTGGCGGAGCTCGCCGAGAAGGAGAGGAGGAGACGAGACTTCCGACGGGCTCGCCGGAAAATAAATTTACGGTTGAGCTCAGTGCCCTAACCCACCGGACCTACAGACTACAGACTCGCGGAAGAACGAACGGCGGGGAGACCATGAAAAGGAGAGAGCGCAGCCGCAATTGCCGTTTGTCATCTCGAGAAGATATAAGGCACGAGACTTTTCTGACACGGGGATTATCACCCGCGCTCGAGGGATAATGTCGCAACGCAAGAAAGTGTATATTTTCTTAAATATTAACACGTTAAAAAATATAGATAAAACCTAGATCTGAATATAAGTACAAATGTCGTTTTAATGATATGTTTAATGCAACATACTTAATTATCAAAAGACATTTAAACAACAAAGGGAATATTAATCGACTCTACTGGCCATTATAATCGCCAAGGCAATACGACCACAATTTGGTTCGATTATCGTCAAGACGCTCTTTTAACCAATATAAGCTGGATGTAATCTTTGATACTTATATATAAGCATCTCATTTAAATAATTAAATTTATTGCGAAAAATATTACCTCAGCCAGGGTTCGAACCTGGAACCTCCCTCATTCCGTGATGGGTGTCGTACCAATTCGACCACTGAGGCATGTGGTAATATTTATCGCAATAAGATTACATCAGCTTATATTGGTTAAAAGAGCGTCTTGACGATAATCGAACCAAATTGTGGTCGTATTGCCTTAACGATTATAATGGCCAGTAGAGTCGATTAATATTCCCTTTGTTGTTTATTATTTGACTAGCGAAATAAAAATTTTAAAAGACATTTAGTCTGCGTGTTTCATAAAATTGAATAAAACTTTCGAAATATTTTATTTGCAATAATCCAAGATAAAGATTGCAAGAAACGCCATAAACAATGATAAATATTAAGGAGGTCATGATTTTGTAACATTAAAACATATCGACCTTAGCTTTCCTTTGCTCTCACATAAACTTTGAAAAACCGGCGTTCAAATATGTATCCCGTGGTCGATATTCTCTCGTCGGTATTCGCTAAAGCGTTCTTTCCTCTTTGTGGTACCTCTAATGACGGTCCTTATCACCCTCATAAACAGGGATTTACCTTCACATATTTCTACCGCTCGGTATCCTTGCTATTCGTGTTCGTTCCCTATATTCGTTTTTCAAGAGGCAAGGATTCGACGCTATTCGTCGAACCTTCCTGCCTTCCCCGCTCTAATCTCGGCTCCACTTTTCAACGAAGACTAGTTGAATACGTGAATTCGATGAGAAATATGAGAATAACGTCTGACTATATATATTTATCCGAATTAAATATAGAATTATTAGATAACCTAAATGCTTCATACGAACATATTAATTATATTACAATTAAATTTTTAATTGTTATAGACAAATAATCTCTACGAAACAAATAAAAAATCAGACAAATAACTCCGTCGAATAATTAAGTCGAAAAAGATTGTTTAGAATAGGTTGATGAGGATGAAAGAAAAAGAAAGATACCTGTCGATACACGTTCGCCCGCAAGTAGAAACCCTTTTCCACCGATTGGCAGATAGTACGTGCTCGACGCTCGCAAGCATTCTTTCAAGCAAGGGTCATCCCTTCAGGGCGGATAAGGTGAACTGTTACTGTAAAAAACTTTCGATCCCTTTCAGTCAATACTACTACTCGTTACTTTTTACAAACGCCCAGAAAGCTTACTCCTTGCTTAATACAGTATCTCATTACACACGACAGCTTAATGTATTTCCCTCATTAATAATGGCAAGAGAAAAACTGCTTCTGATTAATCACGAAAGCTGATATTTATTGAAATAATACGTCTACTCTCAAGCAACATGGCATTAATTCTAATTCCTTAGTGGTGAATTACTATTTCCTGAACCATTACCTAACTTGTAGTTACAATAAAACGATTTCAATATAAAAATAACATTTTTGTTACAGATTTATAAAAAAATTATTATTAATCGCCACTGACGCAGATCAGAAAAAACTTTGTCGATCAGCCTCTATTTATTAAAGAGAAGAGACTTTAATCTCGTCTATTCACTCTCCGCCTCTCTAAAATGACATATCCCTTCTGCAACATAGCACAGTACACCGTCTAAAAGACAATAATCATTGCTGTAGCCGCTAATGGCTTGTTGATTAATTAACCACGGTCTGGCGATTCTCCAAATGTTTTCCCTCCAGCTCGACAATATGCCTTGGGCCGATCGATAAATTGTTTTTGTTCAGCTTTATTACGACAAATATCGACAACAGAAGCTTCAAACGTATATAATCTCCTCGCGTGCAGCAAATTTAAATATAATTATGAGTTCTTGTGGCACAGCAAATTAAAGTATAATTCTTTTCCCGACAATAGCTCCATAAATTCTTTACATTTAAAACAGGTTGCGTGCAAAGAAAATTGTAACTGCACACGTGTTACATATGTTAATCAATAAATAAGTAACATGAAACAGAGTGCAAAACAGTTATAGAATTATATATTTAACTACATTTTTATTTGTCACGCGCGTCTCGTTTTTATATTTATATGCTCTCCGTTATAACAAATATAATCGGGATAAGTCCGATGTATGAACGCGGGCACAAACATAATGTCTCAGTACATATCTCGTGCGAGCTACGGTATAGTCACGACTATCGCTGTCCATATTTAACGACGTTAAATGTCTCCCAGAGCTCGCTGTAAGGACACCCTGCGGCTCTTTGGATTCCGCCCATTCGGATTCGGATTCCGCCTCTGTGAAGCTCGTAAGACGGTAACCCGGCCCGGAGTAACCCGGAGTAACCCGCACACCATATATACCGTAACACTGAATGCGATATACGGTGTAATGCCGTAGCCCTAAATCAAGGGAACCTCCGTAGGACTCTGAAGCGAGACGAACAGACGGAATAATTATTCGACGAATTTGCATGCTGATTTTGAGGTCACACGTTTGCTTCTATGATGGTTCGAGAACCGACGACGCGACCGTCCCTTTCCCCCTCCCACCTTCCCGCGTGTTCTCCATGTGTCCGACCACCATCCCTTCACGGATGACGCGCTTATGAGCTTCCGTACTATTGGTAGTGGCATCCAATATGCGTACAAATGTGGCCTGTCTCCCCGTTAATTTGGCAGAAATATGTCAATTATGATTTCCAGCCTATCCTCTTGTGACATGTGCCTAATATATGTACTTTGACATATCATCGACGTACGATTTAATTCTAATGAAATTTAACGTAAATGAAGACAAGTCATCTCTCATTATACAAAGAGTGGTAATGACATATTGTGATTTTACGAGAAGTAATTAACGACGTTTCACAGAATAATTGAAAACCCTCCTATATCTTTATAATAACGTTATACGATTTTATAATAATAATTTACAAAAATATCTGTCGAGAAATTATTGTTCTCGTTACAATGCTAGATATTACATTGATATATATTCTGCTAAATTACGATTTACGTAACTCTGACTAGCTTAAAGAACGCTACATCGGCCTTTAAGCAAAGCTGAATATTTCTTAACACGTAATGAACAAGGAGTAATTTTTTTTCCCGGCGTTGGCGTTGCTCTACACGCAGGAAGCGTAGTCCTGATGTTCTTGCGTTAAAGTGTCTCTTTGATTTAACTAGTCTGGACAGGACACGATATCCATCTACTTTGCATGAGCTCGCAAACCACTCAGTGAACACTGTCAATGTTTATGCAAATCTCGAATATGCGCGCGGTACGAAATACCTTGTCCGCCTGTGCCAATTTTCTCCATGGCTGTCGCAACAGTCGCACGTTATGTCGCTACATACGAGTCTGTGTGCGCGCCGGTGCTCCGAATTTTCGCGAAATTTACGTAGCGAGAAAGCGCTCTTGTTAAGTAATTGCAACTTTGAATCTTATCAACCGAAAGAAGAGAGTAAATTAAGCAGAATTTATTTTATATTCCGAGGTTTTTTTCTTAACAGAGGACCGTCACGAAGATCCTTCTCTTCGTTTTAATAAAACTTTTGGAAGCTTCCTGAATAAGCAAAACCAATATTCACGTATTTTCTTTTCTAACAGACGTAACTTTCCTAAGTAAATTGTCGCAGATAGATCTTATTTTGTTCTTCTTCCGCTCTCTGCATTTAAAATCATTAAATTTCTACAAGAAACTTTGATAACATTGTAATTTCACTAAATCTATTGGCAAAGTTATTTTTGTTTGACCTATTCCGCCAATCTCACGACACACATGTACAATGAAAGACATTTAGATATATATACACGCGCTTTGTTCATCAGTATCGATTCTGTGCTGAGTCTAATGTCCTAAATTCCGCGACCATCAATTACCACATCTGTGGCGATGTGCGCGCGGGAGGAAATTGGCACGTTCGTCGGAGTAAAGCTCGTTCGGGATTATGGGCCTCTCAGTAGATGCGAGTAGTATATGCTCTAGTTTTATTGGGTGTACACGCACCCGGTCGGCCGGCCGGCCGGCTGGCCAGAGAGTTCGACAGTATAAAGCAATCACCAGAGGTACGTAGCGGATATATGCCGTAATTTCTGGTCGTGGCGTCATTTCGTCTCGGCAATTAGATCCGGCTATAACAAATGGGAACGATCGTTGCTACACAACGTCCCTCACACTCCCGCCGCGCCACGGTACGTACCCAAATACCCGTCGGGACTTCGAGGTGATAGGGGACAGAGGTAGGCGGTAATACACGCCGACCGCTTTGAAAATCCAATTCGAGCCGCGAGCGCAACCTCCTATCCGCGTGTCGATCCGACCCATCCATGTAGTCTCGATAATTGACCGGAAATCGAGGAGCAAAATGAATCGAAATGCTCGCTGCATTTTATGCATAGCGATGAAGCAAAGGGGAGGGGGTCTCGCGAGGGAGAGTGCGTTTTAGAAAATTGCCCACGAGATGCACCGAGCGAACGGGAGCAAATGGCAAAATATGCCACGTCTTAGAAAATGCTTGCAATAATAAACTGCAGTCATTTCCTCGGATGTGGGAAGAAGCGCGTATTAACCACCAACCAACGAGACTCGTCGGCAAGAATATTTGCATTACGTGCGGGGTCATTAAGACCTCAGCAATAATTTTTTGTAATTTCACGACGGAAAATGCAGTTGCTAATGGATATTGAAAATGAATATTCATGGCACGAAATATTACAAATAAAATTGTTACGTTATGAGAGAAGAGAGAGAGAGAGAGAGAGAGAGAGAGAGAGAGAGAGAGAGAGAGAGAGAGAGAGAGAGGGAATATACAACATGAATTGAAGACATATATTAAAGTATATCTTCGCCTGGAATTATATTTATCCTCGCGCTCGAGTCCCGCTGCATATAGCTTCTGCCTGCTAGATTAAATTTGATACTTCCAAATGTTGCGTAATAAATTGTTTATTCAAGATTTTGATAAATCGTTGTTTCCCAGTTATTATTATTGCAACCGGCGATTATCTCAAACAACTACGAACTCTGAGTGCTCGGTATTGCTCGAAACGCAGTATTCAAATAGACGTAGCGGCGACCACCATATATAGTTACTAAATAGCTAGTAGTCGTAACTGTAAACCACCTGGAATTGATCGCGTAACCAAATCGCGGCCAGAATCTACTAGAGGTCTAGCCCCGATGTAACTCCCAAATGTGTAAATTTACGCAAATAATTTAACTGTTAGATATCCTCAGTTATCTGTCAGTTGCGTGTTCATCAGTGTTTAGTAGCTTAGATGCGTCGGTAAACGACCGCTGAATCTATCCGTGGCATCGCCACGGAATATTACATACATTTGATTTTCTCATGTTTCAGTATATTATCTCAGAATATTATTACTACGAATATATTATACAGAATATATTATAAAATACATATATTACCACAAATATCTCCTATCTGTGAGTGTTATCTTCAGGTAAACATCCCCAGATACACACATTCAGATAAACACGCATGCGCAAACAGATTTTAGTCTTTTGTGTTTCCGCGTGCAATCTATAACGCCAGAAATACCTTGTGCCATTCGCTAATCCTAGGGAGTATACAAGAAAGGTCTCCTTTTTAGATTCTACTTAAAAAACTCGTTCCAGGAAAGGTACACGGTGGCATTTTCCAGACGATATACTTGGCATTACCGCATCTTTTTTAATATAACGTAACTGCCAGCTGCTCTATACGCAATCACGAGGGATAAAAGCGAGGAAAAAGGGAGTGTACGATAGTTCACGACTTTGTGATATAGTTACGAAGTCTCGAGGCTACTTCGCTACGGACGACGGGGACTGCTTCTATTGGCCCCCACCGGAGCGGGATTATCTTGACGCAAAGTTCGTCTTCCCAGCTTCTTCCCAGCCGCATTCGTAAAAGGACTTCCCGAGACATTAAAGATACTCGAGTCCGCACGCGCGCCCCGAAGAGGACGGCGATTTATCATCCCCGAGAATCCCGCGGACCGGATGGAAAAACCTATTTTCTATCTCTACACCTCCGTATTTCTCTATCGATATTTCTTTCCCATTTTCTTTCACTCTATTCTTTTGGTTTTGCCATCGCATCTCGCATTAATGCATTTACCGTTGCAAATCACAAAATTGTTAATGAGCAGGTCGTTCAACTCGAATCAAAAGTTGTAATACGGTTCAGTGTTGTAGCTGCAACATTGAATACGGATTCATTTCGATGTAATTCACGGGTTCATGGCTGTGTAAATTAATTCTAATGTAAAGATTGCGGTAATAAAGATACGCCGCTACAAAATGTTAATTATTATACATTAAAATTTATATATTATAAATTAAAATAGTTATCAGAGGTACTAAGTTTTAGTTACTAATTTTCATTTTTTTTTAGTTGCCACTTCTAAATCGTGTATCTATCATGATGAAATAAATAGCATTCAAAAATTTAAATATTATTACCTAAGATATCGGTGATACATTAGCCACTGTTTTTTATACATTTTTCGCCGTGCGGTAGTCAAAGCTTATCGCATGTCACGTTACAAACATTCAAAATATTTGAACGGATGGCTCTCATGTGATCCGACAAGCAAACGTAATGCTTCATTGATGGAAAACGGCATGCCGAGCTAGCTGGATAGCCGATTAAACGCAATACCGTAATTGCAATGTCGAATCGGGTACAAGCGTGTTTAGTGCGTTGAATATACAGACATCTGCGGAAAGCTACCATGCCGTTGTTCGAAAAAAACTTTTTCCAATGTTCTACGTAATGCCTGACAGATCCAATTATTGACTGTGACGCGAGACGTAACAATGCGTAATTATCATTTCGTTCGAACGAGCTGGCTGAGCTGGAAATCGCATTATCGCCGGCTGTTCGATCGAGGAACGCGTCATTGGTTTATAAAAACATTATGATATACTATTTGACAAGCGCATTCGTCTCGTCACAGGGAACATTAGCGAGGTATCGAGAAATATCGCATGAATGCAGTTAAGTCACTTCGCTTGTTCGGAGAATTAACTTTCCGCAATTTCATTAATTCGTCGTTATGCTCTGTGACGATGAATTAATCTTCGCGAAAATTTGTCGAATCGAATCAAGTGAAACGAAATGGAGTCAACTCTGGAAGAAAGCACGTTATACATTTTTTGTAGTATATACACAAGTATAATTATCGAGTTTATAAAAGTTCCCGCTGTTGGCGGAGTCATTGTTCGCCTCTTTGTTTCTCGTCGCTTGTCAACGCTTCTACATCCAGGTGAGACAAGAGAAACCAGATGCAGACTCCGGCCACAGCAAAAGTTCTCATAGGATATATAGGAGTCGGCGCAGACAGGCTTTGGGGTTTTCGATGATGGATGGCTCGTGATCATAAATTAAGCTTCTACCCCGAAAAGCCACCACGACTCACGACACGTACACGTCGCACAACACGCCGCGTTCTTGTCACCAAGTTTCACCATCGTCTGGCGCGTATAAGACGAAGCGTGTGTTAGCGAAGAAGTTACGTTTACTATATAGATACCATTTTCAAGATTAGCTGTGTTGGACTAAAACAATATAAATGAGCGGCATTCGCCAAGGATCTTTTGTATGTCTATATTTAAAGTAATTAACTTTTATTTCGAAATATTTTAAAACGATCTAAAAAATTTCAATATTAATTTCTTTTGATAATAATTAAATGGTTAATTTAATATAATTAATTGTAATTAAATATAATTAAATATGTGAATATATTTATGCAGTAATTACGCAATTCACTTTATCCATATAAAACATAATAATAAATACACACAATCGCATGTATTAATTCAATATCTGTCACACATATATTTATATTTCTATTCCATCTATTTAATTTTCTTTCACCGCATTTACGTGATGTCTCGAATATTCAGGTGGAAAAGTTACGACATTTTATTAATGGCAATTGCGAACAGTGATACATCATAATTAAAGATGAAAGCGAAGTTATGAGTTACGACAACGCGCAGCCAAAGGTACGACTCGCGTCGGTCGGTGAAACGTTACTTGAATGTCGCGAAGGATACTTAGGTTGAGCAAAGTGAGATAAGTAAGTGTGTTCCCTGGTACTTGCCGAACATGCAACCCAGGTATATTCCCTCCCGTAAATATGCGCGCTCACGCGCGCATAACTGCAGGATGTTAATGAATGTATATACGTGCCGCGTGGACGCGAAAATGCGCGCCCGACGATATCAACGGCGACGCGTCTCTAATGTCGGCCGCCGGGTTTCTTGTCTCTGCGGAGGTTTGCGAGTTGCCCCATTGTTTCGAGCCCGTGCCGTGGCACGACGCGCCATATGTGGACAACTTGCACGCCTTCCTTACACGTTACACGCGAGGCGAACGCAAATAACGCGGCGAGTATAAAGTCCGCCGGTAATGGCAAAATTTTGGAAAGCGTCACGTACGAAATTAATTGCTAAAATTAGATAGTGCACAGATGGTAGTTAATAATCGATAGTTCACAACCGTTCGACTCGATGTTTCGATATCGACATTTGCAATTACGAGAAATAGTGCAGTGGCTGAAAAATATTGTCGGACGATCCGACACGTTTGCTAAATAAATATTCACATCACGTATCCTTTCAATATTAATTAAAGTTTGTGTTTCCAAAGACTGTTAATTTTACGTTCGGAGGTATGCGGTTCAAAGCCGGAAAGAGAGACAAGAATATTGAAATCGGAAAACTGAATGACCACTAGCTCGAATAAATAAGCTTTAATTTATAATTAATATAACACCTAAAAACGGATGATATCGTGTTTTTATTTCTGAAAAAGATTATGTTACTTTATACAATAGATCGCGCATAAATATGAGATCAATAATAACGTATTATTTTATCAATGCATTTTCACAAAATACTGTAATAAATCATAAAAATCTTTTTTATGTTAACCGACTTTTTGCACGCACATTAGAAAGACACACTGCAATATTTTTGTATGTTCGAGTTTCCTGGTTGCGGTTTCGCTCGTTACGAGAGTGAATCAATTATTAAAGCCCTGCGGGACGCGTATGACAACTAGGAGTGCGCGTACATTGTACGCTGCATGAGAGGATAATGCAAATGCGAGCATAAAGCTATGCCGGAGTAGGAATCGGGCTCGGATAACAAAGATTCGTGTTACGCGAAATTAGACGCGGATCAACGGTCAAAGTACCCAACCTTTATTAGGCTGATTAAAGCGTTAGGTACATTATTCTGTTCTCCAGCCCGTATGACAATTGAAAATTGTTATCTCGATATGTCTCTCTACCAAATGCAACAGATTGTAGCCTGTTTACAATTATGTTTGTGGCGAAACATCAACATGATGCCTTGTTTCGTCCCAAGCAAATAATTACAATCACATTTTAAATAAATGCAAAAGTAATGATGCTGAGGTATTACATTTTATGTATTGCAGTTTCACTGACAATATATAGCGAATAGTTTAAGCACAAATATTAATATAAGTGATAATGTATATTAACATCTCCAATTATCTCAATTTTACATAAATATATATAAAACATATTTTTGTACATCTGGCTCTGTCATGTATTTATTCATCTTGAATGTATATGAATATCCAAGATCCAAAAACGTTATGTCTTTTATCTTTGCATAGATATTATTTCTTACTTCAATGTTCTTTGATAATGCTTTCAATATTTTCTTACTTATAGAATAAAGATTGCCTCGTTCGAATTGATAAATAAAAATAATAGATAAATAAATACTGAAAAACGTCAAAACATGCGTCAATTTCGTTAATAAGACTTCCTGCATGACATCGGATACCGACGACGAGAAGACGAGTTCAGTTAAAAGCACGAAGTCGCGACTGAATGTGCACGGTTGTAAAACGCGCAACTCGGATATCCTCT
Organism: Temnothorax nylanderi; assembly: GCF_030848795.1. Classification (NCBI taxonomy): domain Eukaryota; kingdom Metazoa; phylum Arthropoda; class Insecta; order Hymenoptera; family Formicidae; genus Temnothorax; species Temnothorax nylanderi. Next base: position 467,076 of record NW_027249064.1, on the reverse strand, counting down.
GGACCACCGGATGGCTTCGCCGCAAGAGTAGCAGCCTGGTTAGGTCGTTAACACCAACCCTGTACCAACATTCTCCGACCGCCCCTTTAGATCCTGACACAATGCAGGCTACCTTGGCAGCCGGGCGCAATCGTTTTATTAGAAACGCCGCGTCAGCTTCCGCGGTAACGGAGACACCTCGGCAATAACGCCGACAGCTCGTTACAACGTTGATAAAGCGCCGTGTGCGGCTAAGCCTCAACGCGGCGACGCTTCAACGTTGACGACACGACGACGACGACAACGACGACTACAATATAGACAAAAGTTCGTTCCCCGTGTGATTGAAACGCGGAATCGCACGACGCAACTTTTCCGATACGAATCCATCCTGTCGTGATAGCGAGACATTAAAGCAATCGTTGTTATGAATCTTGCGAGTAAAACACTATCTTAAAAATTCATGTGGTGTCATTTTTGTCGATTTTAGTCGATGTACGACAGACATGTTTCTCTGCGCTTTGATTAAAAATTATACTGATTAAAATTACTTTTCTCTACAAAAGAGGGTATTTTCTTTATTATTTTATTTTCAATATTTAGTATTTTCATAAGCATATATATTGTTTCAATTATTTATATTACGAAATTTAGATGAAAAATTAGAATGCTTTATCATGAGACAAAATATTATCGCTGTCATTAAATATTAGACATACCAGTCAATCTCATATTTACTGTTCAGATTTTCCGAATTTAAAGCTAGCAGTATAAAGGTATCTTATTAAAATTTTATAAGATTAGAATTACCAAAGTACCACTAAATTACAGAAATATAGAAGATAAACAAGTTAAGTTAAATTATACATATATTTATAAGTTAAAATACATAATATTAAGTTAAAATATATAAACTGAATTACTAATAAAAGAATCAAGTCTTGCAGATCCTTTTTGTCCCACTTTCCGGTCGCACACTTTAAAACGTAATTGTCAGAATTATTCAACGTCATGATATAATTAAAACAGTGAGTTATGAAAGTTTAATTCATGGATGGTCTGAAAAAGAGGTCAACGCTAAGAATAATCTATTTTCAGATTGATGTTCAAATCATATATGCTGTTTGTCAAGATATTTTAGGATTGACACAAATCAATCTCTAGAGAGATTAAAACGAACTTTCGGACATATATCGCCTGGAACACAGTTCGGCTTTTTTACGTTAAAAATCTGAAGCGGTTACCAGTGTCGCGCATATCTGTAAACGCATGGTAGTTCCGCTCTCTTGACGACAAAACGATCAAAGAACAAACGCAGATTAATCAGCGCAAGCCGAAGCCACGAATTACATACACGAGTTTTTCCATGCAAAAACTGAAATTGCGTTTCTCTGTGCAATCCACGGGATTCGTAAATCTCACGATGGCATAAACAATAATGGCTGGCATAGATCACGATTGTTAATATTATTCCTACTCAACTGTAAGCAATAATAAAAAAATTAAAAAATTTAATCTACATTTATATTTAAGTACCTACATTTATTGCGTTTCACTCTAACGATTATGATAAATCATAAAACAAATTAGTTTCTATTAATTAGACAAAATAATGTATCAAAAATATATTGCAAGATTTCCAATATAATTTTTAATACAAATAATTTACCGACTTCTGGAATTCACGGTCTTACGTATTTTGCGAAAACTTATGCTCAAAGCGTAGTTAATCTTTCATCGGGATTTACGTTTTAATAGTCTAAAAATCATCGTACAACACAATACGAACAGCCAGGTTTGCACTCGGGATTTCGATAAGCGGGATGTCGAAATGAAATGGTCAAAAGGTCCGCGGCAGCGGCGGTGGCGGCGGCCGCAGGGGAATTTTTCCGGGCAAAAATAAAAATCGGGTTTGCCCCGGTACGATGCGCTCTGCCGATCGTTGCCGTTACGGAAGGCACAAACTCGATTTACAGCGCGACACGCGACACGCACTGGCGATAACCACCATGGTTAACGACGTTTCCCTATTGGCGCGTCGAGCATCGAGTAATTTGATTGCATTGGGACAGGATGTTGGCACGATGAGAGAGATAAAAGGGAAGAGGGGAAGCGGGGGAGGAGACACAAGTAGTGGTCTGAGAGCGGTTGGCGGGAGATAAATAGTGCACGCGCGTGCGTGACTGCATGTGTCTACGAGAAAGAGAAAGAACGAGAGAAAGAGAGAAAGAGAGAGAGAGAGAGAGAGAGAGAGAGAGAGAGAGAGAGAGAGAGAGAGAGAGAGAGAGAAAGAATACGCCCAAAAATGCCCTCTTCGATAACATATGCGTGATAACATTTCCTACATCGTTTCGCGTTTAACTATGATATGGTATAATGTATAAGTCCCTTTTACGCGATATTAAGGTACATCTTTATATAATCACCTTTCAATTTATTGTGTTTTTTAGCCTACCGGAAAATAAAGCAGAGATTTTTGTTTCACAATCAAGTGGTAAAGATACTATTTAATAAATGTGCTAATAAGTATTTAAATAATATCCAGTAATATCGTCCGGATATCAGAGAATTAATTTACAAATTTTTAGTAGCGATATTTTGACTTTTATAACAATTAATCCTCGTTTGGTGACAGCTGTAGACATCTCTCGAGACCCGTGAATCAAATGTTTAAAAATAATGTCAAAACAAATGGAAAATGTACCTACAGTCAGTCAAATACATGGCAACGTTTCAAAAAAGAAGATAATATATTTGAATTTAAAATTATCGCCGTATTTGATTAAAAAAACGAGATAAGATACTCTCTATTATATCAAAAGTTATATTTATACGTGTATTATGTAATAATTCAATATAAATATTATCAATTTTTCACAAGATTAATTTTTTAAAGAATTTAATCGCTCAACTTTTCATCTTTTATGTCATGTAATAGTAATGTCTATTAAAAACTATGAAGTATTATACACATAGGTAGTCAAAATAAAGTTATATATAAAATTCCAAAACATATAGCGAGTATGTTCTTACATTGTGCAGCAATTTTTTGATCTCTTGACTTGAATCAAAATTCGTGATTATCGATTTTCACAATTCATCTTTCAAGAGTTATCTAGTCTATTTTATTCTATAAAAAAAATGGTTACACGCAAGATATTGATCCACATTGATATTTAATTAAAGGAGAAGTCAAACGCTCGTTATGAGCTAAGTTATGTAAGAAGGTCAACGGCTAAAATACGAACACAAAATAAGGGTTTAAAATAAAATCTAGTTTATTAACAATAGTATATTAAAAACAATTGGACGTTTCGACTATACTTAGTATTCTTCAACAACATAATTAAATATAAATATCTTTTTTAATATTTAATTATGCAGTTGCTAAAGAAGACTAGTGAAGAAGTATAGTCGAAACATTTAATTGTTTTTAATATACTATTAATATACTATTTAATACACTATTTAAAAACCTATTAATACTGTTTAAAAAACCAACATTCTTTTGCGCTCGTATTTTGAGAACGTTGGTCTTCTTGAGATTCATAATAATGTTATGCGTACTGTTATAAAATGTTATGACGTTATGAGTAAGACACCATTTAACATTATACAAGCTAGATAGTTCGATAACTAGGTAAGAAAACATGATTTATATCGCTATACGATATACACAATATATATACACAATAAGCATACAGAATTGCGTCACGAAGTCTCTAGTGCATTACCGAGCTTTCTAATTCACTCTCTCGTTTTTCCTTTATTCGGCAGTTGTCTTAACCTTTGCCATGTTGGGATTGATTCGTAGTCGGTCTATCTCGCCAGGATTTATTCGCAGACTGGTTGGCAGTCACCCGGCCGGAACAGCCGACTTGAGATTAAGGCGAGTTGTCAATAGTGACCGAGAACGTCGGCAGCAATCTCGACTCATCGAAATTCCAACTGGAACGACGACGACGACGACGACGACGGCCCTTAGGCTAATCTTCGATAAGGGAGACCGTCTTGGAATTGGCGGCGAGCAAAGTCGTTAAATCGCGTCTCCCGTCGATTTACATTCGCGATGATCTGCCAACGTGCCTTTCAGTTTTTTCTTTCGATCCGTATCACGGTCGCCGATTATAAGACGAGAAAGAGTGATACTTTTCTCGATTACCCGAACTAGATATTTCCTCAATTCTCAAATAGAGATATATAATGACGTTTTAACAAGAGCAAATAAAAATTAAGTAAAAGAATGTGAAATGAAGAATGTTATGTGCATAATAGAGAGAAAGATAGCCAATTGGAGTATTTTGTGTTACTATACCTTTTTGTGAATGAAATAATTATATAATAGATAATATTAAAATATTGCGAATTAAACGATTCATTATTTTGTCTTTCATTATGCCGAAAAAAATACAGAAATTTCTTGTAATTCCTTGTACTGTAATCTTATTACAGTACTTCCTTATGTACTCCCTTGTGTACTCCCTTAATTTCTTTAACTTTCCTCGGTTTTTTATAGTTTTTTAGATTTTATATCAACATCCACGTCGCATTCGCTTTCAATTATCAGCTCTTCCAGCGAATATCACGTTATATAAATGAGTTATTACATCGAGTCAAGTGACGAACTAACGATCGCGGACGAAAAAAACAACTACCCGACTCTAATTTAATTTATCGCGCGTATCGAAGCTTTAATTAATTACTACAGATGATTTAACATGCTTCTACTTGGTCGGAACGCGCTCTCCTGAATGCGATCTCATTATATAACTTATCACGTTCAACGATGCCTTTTGACATAATTTCGAGTTTAATAATTCGAGACGCGGCAATCACACACTAAAATATCCGACAAACGTGAAGGAATCAATTACATCATCTGCCCAATTAAAGCAGCACAATTTATACGCCACGTGGGGCGCGATTCCGGTCGACCCGACTTCGTTAAGGTCTAGAATTACGCGTTGCGTTTCCTTCCAGCGCGATTGAGTTTCAATTTCTCGCCTACGAAACGCAGTAGCGCGTAACCGTATTTAAGGACTTAAGAGAGCCGGCAGCTCTCTGTTTCAAGGAGTCAGCTTTCTCCCTGGTGTCAATTTCAATGCGATACGCCTTTGTGCCTTCCTTTCTCTCTTTTCCGCCCGCGCGTCTTAAACTTTACATCGTCTCGCGTGTCTCCTCCTATTTTACACAGGTCGACGTCCGCACTAGGATTGTCCACCGCAAACCGGAGCTCGCTCTCTTTAATCTTCACGATAACGTTATCGTGCTTAAATTCGAAGCACGATATCCTTCATATTACTTCCGTGTGGATTCAAACAGAGTTCCGGATAAATGAGTAATCAAACAATCTTGAATATTTGAAAACTCTGAAGTCTTTGAATAATTAAACACTATTTTCAGGTGCAAAATTATAACAGTTGCAGAGGTTGGTAAAATGCGTGGTAAACATCGTTACGCGGCTGGTCCGGTTTAACATTGCACGTTCAAATATTTAAATTCATACTACTCCGTCCAGCATGTTGGTCGGAATACATAGCAGAATAGTTTAATCAAAATATAATATTTACACACATAAATATGTTCGTATAAAATTATTATGGCATAACAAAATATTGTTTTTGTAAAAAAAGTACCACAATGTAATTTAAATTTTTATATTAAATGCTTTTAAAAATGCTTTTGTGTATTTCAACGCGGTAATCGATAATGGAACAACGACAAAACGGCACAAAAGAGGCCGGATGTACAATGATATTAAAATATATCGAGTCGAGACTAATGCGTTCTAACTGGAGCCTGCGCGAAGCTCGATGAGGTAACTTAATTCCTAGATTCGTTAACGTTTTCGAGATCGAAAGAGAGGAGAAAATTCATCGACAAACGTCTAAGATACGTTTTAGACCACGATGAAAACCATGAACGGGAATACAGGTTTAAATTCGAATCGACGGCCTGCCAACCACAATATCTGCTTCATCTCAGGCGGAATAAACGTAGCGCCGCGGCGAGGTAACCACCGATATTTCCCGTCGTAGGCTATCGGAGAGGCGACTTAATAGAAGGATAGTAGGGCGTCCTCTTAATGGAATATTGCATAAAACCACTGTGGCATTAACCTCTGGCCGTCGACCAAAGCGGTGCAGCAAACGGGCGGGCGTATAGTTATCGGTAGGTCTCTGACGCTTCCAATAATTAGGACGGTTATAGGATTACGATCTTTTCTTTTGCGCGCGAGAATCAAGGGACCCAGAATTACGCACCCTCGACGCTTCTCCCCCAAAGCTGTAAAGTGACCGTCCGTTGACGGTAAATGAGCAAATTGCTACCTTCGTACGCAAAATAATTAGGCGTATTTGATGTAAGTGCTACTCTTTGGCGGTCCATTTCCGCGCAAGTTAATGATCCGTGGAAACGACCCGGCCCGTCCCCGCGCTCCGGTCTCTTGATGAAATATCGTCGATCCAATTTAACGATAATTAATTGCACTTCAGTCGAGAGGACGCGATCAAGAGCGATCGTCCGGCCACCCGATGCACTCGATTTAATTCGATTACGCGTCGTAAGAGGAAAATCCGTCTTATCGCGAAAAATCCGGAGAAAAATTGCCAACGTCGGATTAAAGTCGGCGGGATTTTCCTTCCCTTTCTTTCTTTCTTTCGTTCTTTTTCATAAACGCATTTATACGTCGCACCTGTCGCTCGTCGTCGGGAAATCTAATTAGTAATCGGTCCGCTCACGAAGCGGCGCGGCTTAAAAGTGAGTTTAAAGTGGTCCCGCGCAAAGTATAAACCGCCTTCCACGCCTTCCACGCCTTCCACGCTCTCGCACCACCACCGCGTTGTCGTCCCAACGTTCCAATTACACCGCGAAATTACGGCTTAATCTGAATACGACGCGCAGAGAGGGTTCGTTCGTTCTCTCGCTAGCCCTCTGAACGAGATCGCTCGACACCTTTGTTTCACGCTCCGGCGGAGTTCGATCGGTCGGTCGCCTCGAATCCGCGCAGAGTTGAGTGCCAGGAGGGACGACGCAGTCCGCTTACCACGGTAAAACTTTGGCGAGACCGATCATCCGAGTCCGCGCGACGAAGAAAGATCCCCGCCGTTGCGTTAATTAATCCCGTCCTAAGGATGTAAAACGTATCAGCGACATTAATTAATACCCCCGCCGGCGCGCGGCGCGGCGGCCGGCGAAACGAAGCTTCGCAAAAGTTTGATAAGCCGGACAATACCAGCAGTGCTGGGCATTTAAAAACGTAATAGAGTTCGTAAAGTTAAAATGTGATGATATATTCGCGTTTCGATCGTGAACGCATACATTAACGTATGCAGGTATGTCCCTCTCGAGCTTGCCATACGCCATTGGACGCTAATTAATTAAATAATTTGCATTCAGAAATTTTTCACTTGAATTTTAATCAACGAGTTATTCGATATGCACGAATTAAACATTTCGGCAAATTTTACATGACGCAGTTATGAGCGTAGTAACGCGATCTTATTTTCTAATTAATTCGGCCTGGATTTCGCGAAAATTCAATCACTGCGTAAGGACTTTTGCCGCATTTAATTACACAATACGAATAATATCGCTGACTGAGTTCCGTATTAATTAGATCGATTGTGTGCACAATAGGTAACTACAAATACATATATAGACTCTCTGGAGAAAATCGAGGGGGTTAAAAATACGAGAGCGCGAGCTCGAAATATGGTAACTTGTATTTTCCGATTTCGGGACAAAAACATTTGCTGACTGTGTGGACGAGCGGAAAACGCTCTGTCGGGGCCATGCCGGAAAACAGAGTGCAATTCGAGCGCGCGACTTTCCAGCCCTATGCAGCGAATAATCGCGGAGATAGAGGCGGCAGCGGGGCTCGAGTTAAATGATCGATCGGTCGTTCGGTCCGCGGAAACTCTCGTTAATCGTCCGCTTCCGTTCCGTGCTTCCCCTATCTCATCACGATGGAAACTCTCGTGAGATAGTTTCGAGCCGACGATTTCGATAGCGCTCCTCCCCGCTTCTATGCCATCGCTTTTCCCTCTTCTTTCGCTAAGCCATCGGTAAGCTAACCGTTATTCCTTTTGCGGCGAGCAGGAAAATGGATCAAAGGCACTTTCTCTCATTATCGGGGGTTTATTCTTCGTAATTTTTAAATTATTTGTTTCACGGCTTATGTAATATTAAATATTCTACGAGTATTTCTACGCGGTATATAATTTTGCGAAAATAAAACAAACCGACAAAACGAGTTTATCGGATGTGCATAACGCATCACATAGCAGTGGCATTAAAATGTTCAATATGCAGAAATTTTCAATCAAATGCGTTATAATATTTTCAACAAGTATAATCTCATATAACTTTTATAATAATCCAAATTTTTATTTCATTCATGCATCTTCAAAACGCAATTAATATCCAATTAAATCGTTCAGAATTAGTGAGCGTATTGCTTTACTGTATCGAAATTGTAGAAAATAATTAATCTGCCCCTCGTAAATATATTTTATATATATGTATATATATATATATACATATATTTAAAAAATTGTATTTTTCCTATTATAGAATCATAAAAATTGCTACATAGTAAAATTAGTGTTATTAATTTTTTTGTTATTTATTTTCAAAAAGATTCTTCGATTATGGAAACATAATAGGAAAATTAATGTAAAAATCAACTACAATTTTAAATGTATAAATATTTTTAATAACTATTGCCACAGAATCATAAAATATAAAAAAAACATCAAATATTTTACTCAACTGGGAATTTTGTTCGATAAAACAACACAATTCAATAAAATAAATTTCATTATATAACTGTTAGTTTCTTTTCTTACTATTATAACTTTACGTCAAAGAACCTTTTTTATTCACGTTTATTTATCTATTATCATAAGCATGTTCTTTGTTCATTTCGCGTGCCAATGAGAAAGATAAAATATATCGCTATGCCGGTTACAAGAGATCGAATAAAGTCTCGAAATGAGGCGGGTGACCCGAAATCAATATGAAATTTTACAACCGGAGTGTCACGATAAATCGTACGGTCGCCTAATGCCTTGATGATCCAAACGTGCAAAGGGAACGAAAAAAAATGGACGCAAGCAGCGCGCTCGGTGATCGTAAAATCTGAACCCGCGAACCACGGCGAGGAAAACGAGAGTGGCGACGAATCGGGGATGGAAGAGACCCGGGTGGCGATACGATGGAGAGTAACGCTTGCGCTGGAAGGACAAACTTCATGACCGATTTTTATTGCCATCCTACGACCGTCCTCACTGCTACCGTCATAAAAACGCGAATGGTCGTTCCGCTTCTGCTAGAGTAAGAATTTCAGATCTCGAGGTGAGCCCCAGGATGCGCGGCAAATACCTCGAAAGATGTAAGAAATCGAAGACGGCGGATGTAAGTAGAAAGCGAGCCTAGAATCGTATATTTGTCATCTCATAAGATAAAGATTGATCATGATTCCTATCGAATTTCAATATAGATCACAAATCAATTAAATTGTTCAAAATAAACCTGAAAGAGAGAGAGAGAGAGAGAGAGAGAGAGAGAGAGAGAGAGAGAGAGAGAGAGAGAGAGAGAGAGAGAGAGAGAGAGGATCGAAAATTTATGTGTTAAACACTTAAAATATTTTCATGTTGTCTAAATAGTTAAAAAATACTATTGCGCTACTACTGCGCTAATCTAAAATATGTAGCAAAATCATTACACCTCAATTTTATCCAATATATATATATACTCTTGATAGATCATATATATTGTGTAGTAGAATAAGAAATAAAGAAAAATATCGTTCTCTGTAACAATACTGCATTTGTAAAGACAATAGACCACTATCCAATTAAGAATCGAAGGATAACAAAGGTGTTTGGACGAATTTCGTGCCTTGCATCACGTATAAAAGACGGACGTGCATTTCAACGGCAAATAGTCTTTCGTCAAAAAAGGACAGAAGAGCAAGGATAATTAAAGAAGCTAACCCAAGCTGGACACTGGCCATCTCCAGTCCGGGAAAGATCTGAGAGCACTGAAATTCCTCTTGGATGGCGGAGTAAATTCGCTGGCGAGCGACTCGAATACTAAAGTTGCGTCAAGACGCGATGCACTGGATCGCGCGATTCAGGAAGACACTCGCGCTGCATGCCAACGAATTTTACATTTCCGCAAGTAACAAGGGAGGAAAACTGAGAAATGAAACTATCGGGACACTTATTTACGTAGCGAGAAGAAAAAGCGCAAAATATGTTCATAAAACACAAAAATACATTATGATACAAATGCGCTATTTTAAAATCTTATTTTAAACTTATTGGAAAAATATAATTATGCAGCGCAATGACATTGACTTGCAATATTAATAAAAGATTGATATTTTACGAGATTGCTAAAGAAAGTATTTTTCTAAAAGATCAATCAAGTTTCTAACAAATTTAATCATTTTCCCAAGTTCGCGGAATAATTCTTCAAAAGAAAGAGAAAGATTAAAAAATTAACTCAATTCAATATAACTATATCTAAATCCATATTTCAAAGCGTAAGCGTTGTGTGTTTTCATAAAAACCATTTGCGTAGACTGCCTGGAGGCAGTCCATTAACAGCAATATAATACCAGTGGAAAAACGTAATGCCCCATAATGTATGCAAATATTAAGGAGACACGCGTCCGTGCTATTCACCAAGATGTCTATTGTATGGAAAATGATAATAAACGGAGCGATAGCGGATCAAACGACAAAAAGTGCGTGCTGCACTTTTGTCGTCGCTATCTTCGCGCGCGGTCCTCTGGAAGCTGGAAGCTTACGCGTCTGGAACTTTGTCGGGTAGAAGAGGACAGCCACGAGAGGTAGAAGAAAAAGAATGAGAGCGAGAAGAAGGAGAAGAAGAGCGAGCGCATAAAACATTCAGGGTACCGCGAGGTACCGGTGAATAATGCATAACCGAGGAAATGGACCGCTTAGGCGATTTAAATCTCATAAATGCATCGCCCGTTTGTTCCCAAGGACACGTACCGTTTTGTCAGGACATTCGCCTCCGCGTCTAGTTCGTATCCGTGATTCCCCCTTCGATCCATACGTTGCGAAACGAGAGGAAACGTTCCAACGTATTCGCTCACGAATTTATGAATTCATAAGTGAAAAGGAACTCGGTATTACGAGACAAAATGAAGGTTATAAGCACGATAGACAACATAATTTCCCGTCGTTTCTTCTTTAGCGCTGATACTTTTTAAACTCCATCGTGCAGCGTGTACCAGCGTAAGCGATATTACCTGGAGCATCAAAGTTGAAACTTCTCGCGAGGAATACATTCCAGAAAGAAGTCATGCGCAAACCTTCCCCTGTGGATGATACGATAAAATATCTTCAAAGTGAAAGCAAGAAAAAAGAAGTACGCACTGCCAGAGGGATTCCCTGCGGACTGCGGTACGCTCTCCACTCGTACGAAAGGAATCTGTTTCACTTCGTGCTCTTCGACAATGATTATAACGAATCTTTGCGAAGCAATTTTCGTGTCATCGCGGTACCCAAGAGGCAGTTGGTTCATTGTGTCGAAAGGAAAAAAAAGAAGAAAATGTCGCCTCAAAGAATGAATGTAAGAAACAGCCAGCCTTAATCCTCGTACCTTCTTTTTCCTTCTCTCTGGCCTTCTTCGCCAGGTCAGGATTTTCCAAACAATATCACAGACGCTCGAAGGATACTTTCCAAAAGAATTCGCGTCTTTTGTGAGATTATTTTCTCTCGTGCTATCGTTAATAGGCACATCGATATTCAGCGCGACCGCGTAATAAGCTTTATTAAGAGGTACGCAAACCCCATCGTTTGTGTAATTAATAATACACAGAAGCGCGACTAATTACAAACACGTTTTTCCTCTTTGCACGGAGACTGGAGACCCTCATTTACCTCCTTCCAGTCACGACGTGAAGTCACCGACGAGAAAAAAACTCAGTCTCGTCGGTGTCGTTTGAAGTTTAAAGGGTTATCCAAAGTCACCCTCTGTTCCACGTGGCGGAGTGATTTTTGATTGGGTCCAGTCGCGAGTTATTGAGGTAAAGAACGGCGCCGACGCGACGGTCCAGAGATGAGATCGAAGGGGAAAATAACAGGCGAAATCTTCATTCGTGCAGGACTCGGAAGGAAAAGTCGGATCTCCGTTCGTTCGTCCTTCCAGAAAATCCGCCGCCTCATAATTCGCTTTTGATGGATGTTGCTGCGAAACTCATTTCTGCGTTGGTTCGAAAACTAACAGAGCTCGTCACGCAAGAGAGAAAAGACTCGCACAAGAACAAAGGAAATATTTTCATGCCTTAAAAAGCAAAGAGAGGAACGATTATACAGAAGAAACTTCATACAAAAAAAATGATCAGCGAAATTGTTACAACACAGAAATGATCTCAAAATTATCACACACACTATCACTAATTATTATCGCATCGGTTATTATATTAATTATTAATCATAATCATAGAAAGTTTCTATTTAATTTTTTTTTAATAACAGAGAGTAATAAAAAACGAAAAATACAAATCTTTTTTTATATTAACGTAATAAATAAAAATAAAAGTTATTAAATAAAAAAAGACGAGAAGAAAGTAAAGCTTAAGCTTAAGCTATAGAAGAAAGTGATCGATGAATGGAAAGACGAGAGAAGACTAGAGGGAGAAGAAAAAAATGACAACTTCGATTCGTTCCAAAAATTCGGCAGCACGAGAGGAGATTGGTAACTCAGTTTTAGTAACTCACTCTCAACACGATTCGAGTCGGAGAAGCTAGCCTCAAACTCTCTGCCGGATGTAACGTGGCTCGCGCTTCACTGAACGTGCAACGAGGTCGACGTCGCTCGCGTGGAAACGAGTTTGCACCCGAGTGCTCGTTCGTAGAGAAACGTTTGACCCGAAAAGGGGGGTGCGATCCGCCGCGTTCTTTACGCCACCGGGCGAGAACGGGAACGGTGTATCCATTTCGTATTCGTCTGGAAAAAAAATTCACGCCGCGGGGGAAACCACCGTTGGAAGTTCGTGAGTTTATCAATATCGAGTTGGAACAGTTCACCACTTGAACCGCTTTCCTCGCGGTTTTCTGCATATTATTGCTGTCGGCGATCACGAAACTTCTTTCAAAGCGTGGCCCGCAAAATTACCGCGATTTCAAAAACGCGTAAATCAAAATGAGATGTAAACCTATCGGATGCGGTTTTCAGAGCACGATTTATTCAGACGAGGAAAAATCCAAGATACTGCACTTTATAAAAAGGAAACCGTATATAAATATGACGCTGCGGCGCTCGTCGCGCGAAAATAAACTGCACAAAACGCTAAGGAATATTTTAAAGCACCTTAAAGTATCATAATGATATACAGGGCGTATCAACCTCGAGACATCCTGTATAATTCATAGACGACACACGAGGGGATACGCGCACAATGCTCTACGGCCGCTCTCAAGTGACTCTATGCTCTCGGCAGTGAATTCAAATTAAATAGCCGGCAAAAATTGAAATAAATGTATAGGCAAGCGTAAGAATTTGACGTGACACTGAAAGCCTTTCGAATTTCGCATGGCGCACCACAGACATTGCATAAATAGCTTAGTTTCCTTATTCAGTCGGCGAGTCACTTCGTGATTTGTACGTGGCATAACGATGGAACAACAATAGCACACCGAGGTACAATCAAGAGCTCGAAGCTGTTTACTACAAACAGCTTTTGTCAGGTTGCGCTACTCGAACTTTCATTGGGGAGGGTGACCCTTCGTCCACCACTCTTAGTTCACTAACAAGACGAGACGACGGGCGTCGAGTGTGTGCAGCCAAATGAATGTATACACGAAAAAAAAATTGCGTAGACAAAAATTATCTAGAATCCCCGCTGAGCTTGGCCACATTCTATACAGTTAATAGCGTTTCTTTTATCTCTAACAGAAATAACGATTAATTCACCTAGCTAATAATTATTATGAGAGAATTACATAATTTAAGATATAGCAAAAACTATATATAAACAGAAATTACATCTAGTTATTTCGCGTGATTAACGATCCTCCAATATACGTCTGAAAATTTCCAATATATTTCCAAGCCCTCTGTAACTAAATTTGTCATATCGGTGTTTAAAGAAAAAAAAGGTCGAGCGAATCAAACGACGTCCCTCCGCGCTCGTGTAATGAAGGCCCAAAGATTCAATCGAACGTTCGAACGGCTGAATGTTTGCGGTCTGATTGGCGTTTGCCCGCCGATTCAATTGCGGCCGGTTAATCGGAAGAGATTAAAAGTGGGCTCGATCGAGCCGAACGAGGTAGTATATCGGAAAGGTTGGATCGATTATGTTAAACGACTGTGGAGCATACCGCGCGCTGGCGGGAGGATTTCGTAGCCGGACGAACTGCCAGCTACAATCCCACGTTAAAATTTCATAAATCACGACTATGCGCTATCGACGGTAAACCTCAAAAGGCTTCCACGGCTCGATGAACCCAGGAAGAGTACGTCGAGCTCGCTGCCACTATTTGCGCCGAACAAAAATGAATTGAGAAGAATGAAAATTACTATCGGCGATATATATATATATATATATATATATATATATATCCCGTGCGCGAAATTTTGACAACTGCGTTCCACTTTCAGAACACATCCATCACATTTCACAGATCCCCGGTTTCATTCGCCGGTCAGAAATCCGAACGAATGTGATATCATCGTGACGAATACTTCGAATAACGTTTGTAAATTTCGTTATATTTTATTCGTAATACAATTGCATGTAAACAGCGTGAGATTGTGTCAACAAAACAGAGGTAACGATGATTACGGCAAATTCCATAAGCGAATTAACGTGAATCGAGGTGTTTGATATACGGATAGTTTATTTAATCGAGCTTCGTCGAAGCGTAATTATTTTTATCGCGCGAAACACTGGCATAAATGTTTTTCAGGGAGGGAAAGGGTGAGGCGATAATTGCAATTTCATGTTCTCCACTTTTTTTAGCTAGATCGCTCATGCTAGAAATTACGTATATCGACGACGAAAGTATTTTGTAAATTGCTCGCATTAGGGACGAAGCTGTAGAATATATTGTCCGCGTAATGAGCACCCGGTATCTTTTGTTCCCGGTAATCTGTGCACATATTTCTCTGCAATTAGTTTAATTACATCTCGTCACGGTTCGTTTATTTGCATAATTCGGACAAATAGTCCAGTGCGGATTTGCGCGCGGTCAACGAACGGGAGCGTGTACATATATATATATATATATATATATATATGATCCTATATATCCCCCACGTCGTATCTCATTTTCGCTATCGTGTCATCTCGTCGAAGGAAATCGATCTTCATATTTTTCTATGACTTGACGTACGTCGATAGCTCTGAACAGTCTGAACGAATCGATAAACGTTATATCCGACTTTCAGTATGATCGTCATCTAGGCACTCTGCGCACGCTTTACGATCCTCGTGTAATCATATGGGAAAGGTGGTATGTTGGAAGAATGGAGATCTTCATAAAATGATGGATGTCTAATAGAGAGCGTGAAAAGGTAATATCCGAAACGTTATTGGATGTAAAGCCGCTAAAATACGGATTTTTCTCCTCCAAAATTTTTTTCTCAACAACTGAATTTAAATGTACTACTAGAATAATTATGTAAACATACTGGAATAGAAGATTGTGAATATCGCACCACGAAATATAATTACGCGTTTATGTATGCAATTATTAATGCAACCCATTGTAAAATAAACCGAATTACAAGTTACAAATATAAAGCAAATGCTCGATGTAAATCCATGTCGCGTGTGCGTAAATCTTGTCTACGTATTAGCTCAATTCCTGTTATAAATATACATGAATTATGGTAAATTGTGATCATTTTCATAATCCTCAAACAATAAACATTATATTAATAGTAATTGTGTATTACTATCATTATATATACGTTACATGTTTTTAAAATTTATCAATAGTGTTCTTATAAATTATGCGGTGTCGTTTTCAACTATATAAATGATTGTTGTTTCAGATTGTCATTTAATCATGTTTGTTACACGACATATAACAAACACATACATACACATTTTGATTATTAAATTAATAAAATCGATTAAACAATATCGACAAAACAATACAAGTTTTAGCATTCATTTCATTCAAATACCCACCCGTGTTTTCGTGAACGGATTGCTCATTTCCTGTCGAGAAATGAAAATTTCAGCCATGCAATTATTTATCGAATGACGTACAAATACTTACAGATAAATGGACAGTAATTTTATCGAAGAGCCGTTATAAATGTCACGATTTATCTTTTCCCGCGGATAGCGGACGGATTTACGTCGCATCAGATTTTTATGTCGCCAGCGGGAAAAGCTGGCTCGGTATTGTCCCGCGTAATGCGAACCTTTATTTACGAAAAAGCAGAGACAGTGCGCGCGTATCCATAAATGTTTTTCATATGGACCCCAACGATACGCGATTATTATTTTTCCCTGCAGAACGGAGAGTGATTCACTCGTTTGCTCATTTGTAGCTTCCTCTCGCGCGCGTTCTCGTACCCGCTGTTAAAAACATACCGGCGATCCTCACTCGCAGAAGCGGCACGTTTTTTTATCACGTTCCTACGCACTCGTGTTTCTCTTTCGAAGCTATAAAATTGTGCCATCTAGAAAACGTCGGGTATTGATTAACGAGAAACAAGAGCAATCGCAGATGCGAGAGAATTTATTTAACGTGGTAGAGTTATTCTCTATTTTACTTTTTCCTTTTTAATTAAACCTTCAGCATATAATAAAAATTGATTTAGCAAATATAGATTTGAGTAATTCTTTCTTTATTTCCTTTTGTCTTTCTCTCTCCCTTGTTAATTTTGATCACGGAAATCGTACAGAATATTAAAAAGAGGAAACGTCTTATAAATAAAACAAAAATCTTGTAAAAAAATTCCTGTACTCTTCATATACAATTCTGCATGCAAGACTTCGTACCGCGAACGAATTTTCAACTTCTCGTAGAGATAAACAAATTTCTGAATAACACTGGTCTCTCGGAGCAATTCAGCACATACTGAAAAGCGCCGGAGCATCTGCCAGCTTCCTCTTTAAGTCCTTCTCTCTCGACTCTCTTAATATCTATAGTTTTCCCAAGCGGAATTCTGTCGATCTCTTCGCACAGAAGCAACTACTTGTCAGAAAAGTCATTAAGCAGCAACGACGCGCGCTCTATTGGAATGTTGCAGTAATTATAGTAGTTTCGAAAAGGAATGCGCTTTTCATTTCGGCCGGTAAAAAGCAGGGTGAAAGATGACCGTGTTAGCCAGTGGAAAACATTGCGTTGCATACCGGGAACAGTTTCGCGGTTGCACGAGAGTACGGAACGGTCACGAATATCCACGAACATTTCCTCCCTTCGTATAGCGCCGTTCACACCAAATTTTACGGAAGCGCTCGGAGGAGACTGCTACATCGAAGTTTTCTGTTTGCCTCGGGTAAATATTTAACCCCGTACTCCGGACCATTCTGATAGCTACCTCGTCTTTCTCTAGATCTCAACCGCCCTCTCGTCGTTCGCTCCCTCTATACATCTCCATATGTTCGTGGCGCATGAATCTTCGGAAGCCTCTTTTTGGAACCGATCGATCAAATCTTACACGATCCGTTCCGGGGGCGGTATTTCGATCAAGTGTCACCGTGTAACGCGTTTCCTCGCTGAGACGACGCGAAATCCACAATGATCGCGTCAAGAATCCGTGACACAGATTCGTCGAAGCCACTGCGGAGCGCCGCATAAAGTGCAGTAGCTGCGAGAACCGGTGTTTGCGATATGACGGAAGAATTTTTCTCTCTCGCGCCGGGGAAAAGAGCGTAATTCTCGAAATGCTATGAGAACATTTCAATCGCGCGATAATCCGTCCCGAAATTAAATAACACGCAGGATATTTCTCTCATAATAGAACATCAAACAACGAACATATCGTACATTGTTCGCCGCAGTGAACGATCACTGGATTTTCACCCTTGAAATTATTTTAGCCGAAAATTCGATACGCGAAAAACCCTTGTTTTACAGCAAAAAAAACTGCGACGCGCGCACGATTGTAAGTAAAAATGAAAAATGACGCGGGCATAGGACGTGCGAAACATTACCCGCAACAACGGTAACCACCGCGAAAGTTTAACGTTACGTTTTACGTATTTTACAACGCCATCGGACACGCCTCGCTCGCGGACCGGCTCTACCAACACCAGCGCGGACAGTACAAATACATCAACGTCCGTCCGAAATTGCTCGCCCCGGCGTTCGTTCTCGAAATTGCGTTGATGGAAGGCCGGCGCAATGCGAACGTGTTACCTTTCCGTAATTTGCAGTTGCTGCGCGTTAAAAGAAAAGTCCACGCGCGAATCGACTGACAGAACGTGAGAAGTGGAGCAGCCCGCTTCCGAGCGATCGATCTCGTTAATTAGATCGGAAGACAGGAAGCGTGTTAAACGTGAGATGTTGCAGCGGCAGGAAGCTCCGCGTTTTATCGAGGTTCCTTCGGAATCTCTGTTCTCGCGAGGTATATTGATATACGGTGTGACTTTAACTTCACGCGACAAGAGTGGAAAGGCTCGTTTGTTCCTTTTCATATGCGTCGTTTCGCTTGAAAAACTTTCCGCTCGCGTGCTCGACAATACGTATTTTTCCTCCCGCTGCCGGTAGCTGTGCCGCGAGACGACAGACAACAGAAAGGATGGGGTAACCAGGTGGCGAACTTACCAATAAAATTCAAAACGCGAGAACGAAATACGCATCGACGCTCGGGGAAAGAGCGAGACAATATATCGTCCGCGAATTATCAAAAGTGGAGAGACGCCGATTTCTCTTACGAGCGAGCGTCACCCCATCGGAAGTTCTCGTTTTTCTTTGCTCTCGCGCCCTTTATCCGCCGACGAGAGCCCTGACGCAATGGTAGAGCCTGCGGGGATGCTGGAACTCGGTCTTTGAGTTGGCAATAAAAACAACGACAGCTCAAGGGGTGCGCGAAGCGGGGATGAACGTGTCTTCGCCAGCTGCGGCTCGTCTCTCGCGCTGCGGCAATAGGGAAGAGCATTGTGCAATTAAATTATCACCATCTCCTTCTGCCGTCTTTCCGTCATCTCGCTCTTTTCTCGAACGACGTGAATGTTACGCCCGAAAGAGCACGATGAAATGTATTTATTAAATAATCACACCAGCGTGTTTCTCGATGTCAATAATCGCATTCAAAGAAAAATGTCAAGTTATCGAATTATAATCGAGACTCCGCAAAACGCCGCAAAAATGCATTTCAAACGCAAAATACGAAATAGCCTTGGCTAAAGCGTAAAAATGTTCACAAAAAAATATTATTCAAGATCCAGTTCTGGATCGAAAAAAATGGCGTTCTTCTCTAATTGAAAAAATATTCTTTCAATTATATTTTAAATTATACTTAATTGATTATAAATCATAATCCAGCCAATCTCAGAATATACATATATGTTACTTAAAAGTTATGTAAGTGTTATCTGTGTATGTGTGTACGAATATAGAAAAATAAAGACTAGCGCTCATCAGACTAATTTATAACAAATTTATAAATTTATTATAAATAATTTTAAATATAATAGGAGCAAGTGTAATAAGTTTTTCAAAAAAATATTGCCGTGCACAATTAATCCTCCCTCGATGCAACGCTTCGTACACGAAGGAATGTCCGAGATGCCGCGCGTGTTTCACGTTGTACGACCAATCAAGGATAGCTGCCAAGGGTCCAACTCGATTCAACGAATGCTTTCAGTTTTTTTTTTTTTTTCTGTCGGAGGAAAACGATAGAGGCACGAAATACATTTCCACCCCTCTACCCTATCTCGTCCCCTATTCGATTTTTTGCTGCGTAGGGCCACCAGATGCCCGACGGCCATTATATTGCTTTCAGTTCACGACGGAATTTCGCGTTCTCCGTTTCCTTACCCGATATATGCTTTATCGATACCAATAAGGGCCACGGCGTTCGACCGCAGTTCTAACCTGGCTATCGAGTGGTATCTAACTTAACTTCGCGATAGAGAAACTGCTCTGCCCCGGCCCGAGGAAGGCGCGGGGCGAGGAAGACAGAAACAAACTTGGAACTTCTCGACTCCCACCCGATGTACTCCCGGAAACGTCGCCCGGGGACTTACAAGGAGAACGGGAAGATCTCGCCAGCACGAAGTTACCAAGTCGAAGGAAGTATCATCTACGTGACAAGCCGATACTTACATACAACATCCTAACAGAGAGAAAGAGAAGGACAGAAAGAAAGACGTTGTATATAATTATCCTGTTAACTGAAGTCTTATGAACGGCGCACGATTCAAGAAGTTCGTCTCGACCCGACTCCGTCGCCGATAGCGTGCATCAGTTTGCCATACGTACATTTCGTCTGCATACCTACACGAGGAGATACGTGCTGAGGAACGGCTCGCGACTTGACGAGGAGGTCCGGTGCGGCTATCGGAATTTAATCAAGAACAAATGTTTATGCACTAAGGCGTGACAGCAACAAGTGGCTTAACATCGTATAACTGACACTTTGAAATGTGCTGGCTAAACCAGACGTAAAGTCGAACCCGTCAACGTGGAAAAAAATACCGACTCGCGAGCGTTACGTTCGTGGAAGCACGTGAATTGAAATAAAATTATACAGATGGAGCGACGGGATGCCTCTCTTGAGAGAGATATCCCGAAGGTATATAAGACGAAAGAAGCGGCGAAAGGGCTGGAAAGACTCTTTTCTAAAAAAGGCAAACACAAAGACAGCACGTCCCTTCGGACATCGCTGGAAAATGAAGGAAAACGTACGTACCAAACAGATTCCCTACAAAACTAGCCGGAAGGCAAGTCTCGTAAATATCATGAAATAAAGGAAGCTAGGGGAGGGAAGGTCGGCCGCGGAACGAGGTCAAGTACTTTCCGGTTCGTGTTTCCGAGTTGTTGATCTTGAAGAGGAGGACTTTGCAGACACAAAGATCGAAATCTTTGTCACGAGCCGAAGTTTAGATCCCGCGCGGAAGGATAATATCGTAACTGACAAGAGACTGGCTGGTCCCCAAAGGGAAAACGGGGGGAGGGGAGGGAGGGTCAGGTATCTTAGCTTGACAAGTTGATGCATCCCGCCCGCCTCCCGTATCGGGTTTCTTGAAAGCATCGGCGAACGGGTGGAGAAAGGTCTTATCGAGTTCGCTCACCCAGCGGGGGGAAAGCGACGACGATACCGGATCGACGTGCCTCGGCTTTTGAAATTCTGCTGTTGAGACGATTTTATAGTGTATACGCGTGCAAAGAGAAACAAGGGATTTCGATAGATCCAGATGCGTGTGCCAGTAATGCTACTACCGTTATCGCGCGATGCAATTCTTCTTCGGAATTCTCGCTCGTTCATGGAAAGGCTAAAGGTCTGCTTACATTGGTGAACGAAATCTGTGCTACATCTCGGAAACAAATAAAAGAACAGTTTAATCGTTGTATCAAAATTCTTCTGACAAATAAGTCACATGAAAGTGTGGGAATTATTATAGAGAAAATTGCAAAATCAGCATACAAACGTTTGATCAGCGTTTTTCTATGTCGCTGGAAATGATACGCTGGCTATCACACGTCTCGCAAGCTCTGCACAATCGCAATCTTTCCAAATTCGCCGCGGAATATAGTCCTTTTCCTCGCAGTATTATCTCAATGAAGTGTTCCTTCGGGATCCGAAGACAGATCTCCGGAACGACGAGGCAGATAGATCGGTCTAGGAAAAGAACGAAGAGCGTGCGGAATAAGGTCGCGATGTTCGCGCCAAGTTCGAAAGTCACTGGCGAGTAACCCCGCAGTTTTATCAGGTGAATTGTATCGGTGTCGGACGTGCCGGGTCCCATCGGGCTGGATTCTTCGACCGCGCGGAAATTACATTCTCGGATGGAACGCGGGCAGCCAGCAGTGCGAGAAACGTAGGAAGCGAACGGATAGAGGTGGCAAGACGGAAAGGAAGAAAAGATCACGAACAAAGGAACACGGAGGCGCTAACATCTCTTCGTGTTCGTCGTTGTCTGGAATTAAATTCTTCTAAAGAATGCTACGTGTCGTTTCGTCGCACTTCCAGGGTGTCGGTCTCTGTGCTTTCTGTAAAAAAATGGGCCTAAACTCGATACCGTGACCGGAAATTCTGTTGCATCGTCCGTAAAACGAAAGAATACTTTGTTCTTGTACGACTTGTACGTGATCCCGCAAAACTTACGGACAAAAATTATTCAAATACAAATTCAATTCTTTCGTTTATTGTATTAATGTCTACAAAATATCTTCGTATACCTGTGTATCTACTTTAACGTTTCCATTGTTGGAGAAATATTTCTGAAACTATTAAATTGAAATACTTTTTTTTTTTTTAATATTACTGAATAATTTACAAAATTTTTTTATTGTTAAATTATCTGTGAAATTAATTTTTTTGTATATTTGGCACGCGTGTAAACCAAATATTTTATTTAAAAAAGAAGAAAAGTAGAATATTTTTATTAAATGGATATTTTTATATTATATTCACTCGCTCTTGTTAGATTTACAAAAAAAGCATTCAATTTTAATATAAAAAAATCAGTCTGAGCAACTAGTTTTACTCGTTATCTGAAATATATATTATTCTATCCGACTTTGTACGACGGTATAAAAGTAATGCGTACGGTAAATGAGCATCATTTTTCAAACACAATATTCTCATTGCATGGCAAAATCTCCGTGCTCGGAAGATACGAGTACATTGATACTTATTAAGATAAATACTCTTTCTTTTGTACTATGGCATTATATGCATTCAAGTAGAAGGCTATTTATCCAACATTCTTGGTGAAATATGAAAGACCTTTTAATATTACATGTTTGAATCAATATTCACATATTTAAATCTCCGTTCACGTAATGCTACAACTTGCGGTAAACGAAACTGCTCCGCGCAATGCCTATCGAAAAATATAAAATAGTAAGAGTAACATAGGGTCCCCTACAGAGAGGGAAAAATCTTTCCGTGCGCGCTCAGAATCGATCGAATGGAATCACTTGCGAAAATATGCCAAAGCGTATTACGCGCGTGCACATACACGGACCGTAAACACTTTGCATCATCCAAGTTCGGTCCGGATCGCCAGACTGAGCGAGTGCACAGGGGTAAATTAAAATAGGACTCTGATATTCCTGTCAAAGTGCACAAGGAACTGGAGTGAAATAACATGCGCAGACAGGGCGAGAGATACCGCCGTGCAAATATGGCTCGAATGACACCTTTTTCGTTTTTACGTACTTTTCTCTGCAACGTGACGGCATATTTCCCGGTGGTTTTGCTAATTACATATGCAATTTGCAAAATAGCTGCATATGCGAAGACTAGTAATGAAGACACTGCTGATTTGACATACCCCGAATTTCACTCTGATGTACCTTTCAGAAAATTGCGAGATAATTCGTGGCAAAACACCACGCAGCTTCGTTGCACGTGAAATTATTCTGTTGAATAACGCACCAGATGCACGAATCTTTTCAAACCTAACCATGGTTTTTTATAAAGTGATTGTATACATATATATGAAGAAATGAGTTTGTAAAAAGATTTCTATCTCGTTTGCTTCGAGCGATGCAAAGTTCGTTGAATCTGTAACGAAGTCTTTATGTTCCCTGATAGAAAAGTCTCCTTGCGAGTTCATAACTTCATAGCACATACAAAAATCATAGTAGTTATATGAGACATTATTATATATATGTATAAAACAAAATATGACTAAAAATGATAAAAATACTTTGTAACAATTTTTGTTTAGTAAAGTATATGAATGTTTCGTTGATATCTTTCTCTCTCTCTTTCTCTCTCTCTTTCTCTCTCTCTCTCTTTATAGATTTAAAATGCTAACAAACTTAATAAAGATGATAAGCATGTTGCGTTTAATATACCAACATGTTTAAACACAGCCGTAAAATTAAAACCAAAATAGAAGTATTATATTAACGTTTTTTAATCATTATTTTTATCATCAATTTAAAAACCAATAAATTCTATGTCTACGAAATAAAAAACAATTTGATCATTCCGACGCCAACAATGCAATCAAATTTTCGTTAATAAAAACTATCAATTTGTATCGATAAAGCATAATGCCATTGAATCAGTGGCATTCAATTTTATTATCTCGTGTATTATCTCGAGAATCGCGGACGTAAAAGAAGAAACGAATAACTCATCGTGCGGTGCCAATGGCACGCGCCCTCTTCTACTACCCCAAGAACTCCTCGAGGAATAATTCAATCTTCGCAAGTCGGAACGATCGAAAGTTTCGGGGAGCGCGTTCTTAGAGATTTCGAACGATGGCTATTGGCGGGACGGAATCTACGACTTCGGCGACGAACCGTTCGTTGGTGTACCGCCGATCCTTCTCGCCTCTATATCATAGCAATTTTACGCCCGAGCGGACGAACCGTTTCAAAGCTCACTGAACTCGCGCGAAAACTTGGAATGATTTGTACGGCTGGCCCGGTCCCCTCACTACTCCACTTTTACGCGGACAGAAAGGAGCTTCTTAATCTAAATTCTGCTATAGCAAGTGCGTCATAATGTTAGATTTTTCAAAAATATATGTTATGGTACACATACGTGAAAAAGTACAGCGGTAAATAATTTGTTCACACACCCGTATGCGTTGTTATTCACATTTCCAAACAATGTTCTAACATATTATCCTATAATAATCACGAAAAAGCAAGTGAATGATGTAAGCATATCAAATAAAGTCACATTCCAATTCGAAGTATATTCTACAAATTTATCCACAATTTACGAAAAATGTTAAAACAATCTCGACTAAATAAAGTCACTGGGAGTTCTATTTTTATGTTTCTATTCTAATTCTATCGTGAACTTCTTTCGAAATTTACATATAATAAAACTGAGAGAGTTTTAGTGCATTTAGTATTTAAATTGTATACAAACGATTTCGGTACGAAAACCGGTTTATAGTACACATTAATGTGAAATATACACTTTGTCTTCTATGGCGATGTAAGTAATAATAAGCAAACGCGGCAATAAAACGAGCTGCTGCAACGGCAAATTAAACTTGCTTTAATACTCCCCGCCGAAAAAAGCGTGCGCTCGTTAAAGAAGCGTCTCACAAAGTGCTTCCTGGTTGAGATAAGGAGGAAAGACACCTAAAACCGAGCGTAATCGTTGCGCAAAAGAGGAGGAAACGTCGTCGGAAGGCGGTGACGCGATGCAATATTCTTTCATTGCCCCGCCCCAGCGATCCTTAATGTACCGAGGTTTTATGCGACATGTGCGACGGGATGCCTCGTCACCACACGAAACTTTAACAGAGAATTCTGGAAATCTCCAGACTTTGATTTAGCCATTAGAGTCAAAAATCCTGATACGAAAATGTCAAGAACGTAATAACTTTCGAGTTGGAAATGATCGAAGTTAGCCAATCATGTCAAGTTCGCACGCTCCAGTTCGCAATTGCGCTTATACGCGCATACTGAGTTATTACTGACTTTCAGATCTAAAATGATATCAAAATTTATTTTATTAAACTTCTCAGCTAACTTTATTCTTTGACTTTTTATATAGCTAACAATCAATTGATATCGACAAGTTGTGTATGATTGCTAATAGAAAATTTTAATTATCACACGCAAATTAAAACGTTTAATAAAATTAATTTATCGATAATTGCGAATGGATATAGACCATAAAAGATAAGTATAAGTTTGGGTAAGCTCTTTCTATTACAAGAACAAATAAAAGTAATAAATTAACGCAATTTGTATTCATAGATGAATTAAATAAAATATATTATATAACGCAAAAATTCTACGCAATATCATTGGCCAACTTTGCTTACTTATGATCTAAAAAATATCGTCATCTAGAAATATTTTAATGTGAGTATATGATACTAATTGAAATGCATAATGCGTCTTTAAAGTATGTCATAGCAATTTTGAGACATTCTATATATTAAGTCAGGTAAAATACAGTGAAAAGCGCATGGGTTTTGTCCATTACGATCAAAGCACAAAATTGCTTTACCAAGTCTCGTAAAAGGCGTTTGCCGCCTTTTACGAGATTCCGTCTAACAAAATACAAATTAAAATCGCGGTGAATGCAATTCAGTCAACTCGCAGCTAGGTAAAATATATTAAAAGGCGAACGAGGTAAAAATGACAAAAGATGATAAAATTTTCAAGGGGAAAACTAAATAATAGAGTACTGCAGAGGAAATTTAACATTCACTTCCATAAATTAAAAAGAAATTAGATATCAACAAATAGATTAGCATGAAAGATTTAAACAAAAATAATATATATTTCATTAATTAAAAGTAAAGTAAATAAATATAACAAATAGAGTATTATTTGTCTCGTATAGAAAGTAGTAAGAATTTAATTTGGATCAAGGCTAAAATCAAGCCGTTAAATGAACCATTCATTTGTGCATTCCTTCAGATTAGACCATGATTGCTTTGCTACTCTTTCGTTTAACGAACGATTCAACAATCTGCTGCAACTATTCGCGTTTTCTTTACTATTTCTGGCAGCATCTACGATTAAAACAAGTATAAACGCAATATCTCGAAAGCATCACGTTTGGTTTCCAATACCCGGGCTTGTGCACACCTGTATCCGTGAATAAACCATACCGTGCTTCGCCGCTCTCGTAAAAATTGAACGTACGAGTTTCAGTTGGTGAAAATTTTCGGCGGAGTTTTTCCTCGCAACTAGTCGAGCGGGGAATGACGGTTTGTTCTCTGCGTTCTTTCATTTTCGTTCAAAAAAATCGACGAACTTGCGATATGTCATTCTGTAATTTCTTTTAGTGTATAACAGAGTTAAATATTCCCGATACAGAAAACTACATTTACATCGAAAAATATTTCTGTTAAATCTGATTTCCGTTAATTTCTGTTTATTCTGATTAAATAAACGGTTAATAAACAGACGGATATTAACTAAAAACCTCGATAAAGCTTCGAATAGAGTTCTCTATGAAACAAATATATGTACCAATAAAAAATTTTTCCTATTTCATACACACATTTATCCTTTAGCTGATCAATTAAGGTTCAACTTTTTACCTGTCCAATAATAATTTAACGCTAAAAATGTTGAAATAATAAAATGCCTAGCGAATATTCACTACCTCTGGTAAACTAACTTAATTTATGACTATACAATCATTATATTTTGCTAATATTACTTGCTATTTCGCGCGGTTACAGAGATAAGCATGGTAATGCAGTGTTTACTCAACGACGCGTCTATTCTGCAGCCCCATTTCATCACGCTGCTTTTTCGCAAACTAAATCTAAAGTCAGGGGGAGATCATTTGTCGCACGCACACGGGGCACGCAACGCGTGCAAATATTTCGTAGACAGCGTCGTCGTTGGCATCGTCATGGCGCGGTAGATACGGTCGAAACTTCAGCTTCTCTCGTTCGTAAACTTCGTAAACCGAGTTACTTTAACGGGCGCAAAGCCCCGCGGCCGGAAGTTCTGACTCTCTTCCGTCGCCGTAATTTGGTTAGGTCCGCGCGCGTTGCTTCTTACCGCGATATAGACAAACTCGCGGAATTGCACTATCTTTCGCGAGCTTCTCTTCCAACATAGCGGCGAACGGTCTCTAAGCAGTTAGAAAGGGCGCGGACGACTTACCGTAGCGGCCGCGAGTAACAAGGAAAAAGCTCACGCTGTTGCAGCAATTTCCTCGTAATATGGAATTTATATCGAATAAAGAGTGATAGGATAATAAAACGAGACTAATAAAATACACAGCTGCTAAAATTACGTTCAACCGAAAATTAAATAAAGAATTAAATAAATCAAGCGAACTCTAGTGTTCGGTCGAATAATATCCTTCCTATGAAAAAAATCGCATTCAAGAGAAAAGGTCATAACAAATTGAGCTAAAAATTTTAAAAGGTGAAAAAAGTACAATAATCGTCGATTACATAATATTACAGTAATGTATGTAAGCATTATACAATCTGTTTTGTATCTTTCGCCGCGACTTCACAGACAGATTATTATTCCTATGTGAACGCTAATGTCTGTTGATTTCTACCCGACTTTCTCAGACAATAACAAAGCTCGTAGCTGCGGCAAAGTTGCAAACATGTTCTCACCAAGTAATCGGGTGAAACTACCAAATCAAGAAGTATTTGCCTGCTACGAGAAGTGAAACGGGCGCGCACGCGGCAAGTAACGCCTACTCGAATAACCTCGGTGTTCTGGATAGTTTCGAAATTACTCTGACTGCACTTCCGCATGGTGCGTCGAGCAACGCGGAATAATTGCATCGCATTAAACTCACCCCTTTACAGCCGGGCGTTCCCTCGCGCGTGTCCGTATGGGGATACTCAGAGATAAAAAATTCACTATCATCCGTGAAAATTTTTGATCTAGTGAAAAAGTTGAGCTTGCAAAACTCCGCTTTAGAAAAGTATATATACATTTTCACGAAATAATTCGCGATATACCTACGAATATATACATGATTCTCTAACGATGATGTCTAAATGTACTTCTCATATACATATACATTTTATAACATTAATAAAATTAATAAAATGCAATGTTCGCAAGTGAATTAATTTCTGTTTTATTTTTAAACTTTAAAATTTTTTATTTTTGCAAACAATAATTGTACATATCTTCTAAAAACACCTACATGCACATGGAGAGAATTTTCTCTTAAAATTTACCCTGAAATCATGGTAGTTGTGGGACAACATGTACCACCAAGAATTTTATGCGAGCTATTCTGATTAATATCTACCATAATAAAAAATATTAATATCTATTACATTAAAATATAAAATATGTTTGATTAATTTTACTAAAATATATCTAGAAAATTTCAATAATTTTTCAAAATTTACCAATCTGCTTGGTAATTTTTATCACGTTGTTTGTAAAATGTCTTTTGTATAATTTAAAAATTCCTTGGTTGCCAAGTTGTCCCAAGTTTGTAGTAAATTTAAGGATAAAATATAACAAAAAATTCTCTCCGTGCACCTACTGCATCGATAACAAAAGCATTTAAAACGTTAATGTAGCAAAAAAAATCGAATATACTAGTTCGGGAAATAAAGAGCCAATTGAAAAATATAGCTCAGCAGAACACGATTTAATAATTGCGGTTCAAATCGCGCAATTATTTATAGTTAATCCGGACACACAACATGACCTCTCGAATTGTACGACCAAGCCGATAAATCATCGTTGCCGCACGCGCGTTCGTAAAATTATAACGAGGCAATTATAATCGTGAAATTTTCATCGTTAAACGCGAGCCATTAAATCTTTCGTCCGCGCGGAGTCCGCAAGAGTCTCATTGAATTACTGAATCTCGGAGATGCAAGAAAGAGATCTCCACTTTCGGACTCCGCGGTTCGTGAAACTATTCCACGAACGCTTAGATATCTTTCCACTTTTTCTCGGCGAGTGGAGAGACCGGGAGAGAATCTATTTAACTTTTATGATGCCCTAGGAAGGGTCTTTACTGTTCCTCGATAGACCGGCGCGTTTCGCTCGAAAGGAAAACTCTCTCTCGAAAACCTCGACGGCCTTTTTGTTCACCGGAGTAACCGGTGATCACGACGATACACCGGATAATTCTCAAATAGCGATGGCGGTCGATCGTTTGATGAAAATTCGTCGGAACTCAAACTAACGTTGGTCACTCTGGAAGCGCGGTAACGAGGTAGCGGTCGCGAATTCAATCTCGGTCCCTGACCGACGATTTAACTTCTCCACTTGCCTCTCGACTATGAAGTTCTCCCCTTTCGACGAAGTGGATCTTTCAAGCACAGTAGACAAGTGAAGTGTTTCGCAACTGTTGGAACAGGAATGTTTGCGCGTTATTTTCCCATACTCGACTACGTGGTGTTCTCTGGCCGCGATCGATGTGTCGAGCGGCAAAAAAAAAGAGACGACGAGAGAGTCCGCAGCTATCAGTGAGGCGGTAAGATTGATAGAGGAATCGGTCGTTCGATCGATGAACCTTCTACCAGTCACGATAAGCACCGCCGCCTCGGGGGATTAAATCCGCGACGTAATTGGGTAGAAAAATGACCAGCCACTGCCGTTTCAACGACGAACGAAAATAGCGTCGTCTGATATTTGTTACTGGGACAGATATTTTTTTCTCGTTATCGATATACGTAATTATTAGAAATTATATTGTATTTGCAGATCGAAAAAAAATTGCAAAAGTTAAAAATTGATTTTTCAGAAATCGTTAAAAAATCTTCATAAATTACGCAAATTTAATAAATTTTATTATCCAGCAATAATATATTCAAACTATTCTGAAAGTTTAAAAATTTCAATTAGGAGACATTCATAAAAAAAAAACATGTTACACTCACAACGGTACTTCCTAAAATATATGAGTGTAATCTTTTTATATTAAGGTACGATTTATATTTATATCAGATATAAAACAATCCTCCCGGAAAGGTGGAACTTTCTCTTCCTTTTTTAAAGAGGGCGACTAATTTTAATGAGCAACCTGTGCATCTACCAGACACGTCCGGAGAGCGACCTAAAGACGTACAACACAGCGCGGCGCCAGGTGCATCTAAATGGGGCTAGCGAGGTCTAGAATCACTTCCAACGGTCACGTTTCGGTATTTACGAGCTCCCTCTTTCGCTGAGACGGAACCACGGACACCCATCGACCCAATCGCAGCAGCCAGCCAACTCAGGATCGTTTCGAAACCACCGATGGTACGCTAACGTACATCTCCAAAACCGCATCCTCGTTTCGTTGACCGTACGGACAAATCGACTATACCATTTACTACCCGAGTTATTAATTGCCGTTATAAAACAAATTATAAAACTACACTACAACGAACTATGATTACTGACTCTACCTAAAAAATATTTCAAAGTAGGTATTGTAAAAATAATGTATACCTTACAAATTCATTTTAAATTTCTTATCTGTTATACCCCCCCCTCTCTAAGACACTATAAATTTAATTATTATAGTATCTAATTATTTTTAATAAAAAGATGTTCTCACTTCAACTCGCATTCTAAATTATATATTTTACATAACGTTACGTATAAAAAAGGACACTATTTATATTGTTCAGCATTATACAGCCTACGGTAACTGAAAGTGACATCTCGCTAACAAAACGTATCCTCAAAAGCTTTGAACGCAAACAATAAAATGTAAAATTTCGTAATATCTCTTATGAGCGAGCACGCAGCAATTCTGTCACAGCAGTTGTGACAGAACGGGATGCTGCGTACAGACCGCGACAAACCCGTCTAGCAAATTGCTTTTAACCTCTACTCTCAATGTGGAAACTAAATCGCCAATTCGTGAAGGAAGTGCCCGAGAAACGACGCAGAATGTCTGAATAGCGTAAACCTTATTCATACCGCGGCTCCAAATCGCAACGAAGTTGAGCCGTAGGAACGGCTCCGAGGAAAACTATATTGTTCCACGTAACAAAGCCACTTCCCCCTTGTTATACGCATTAGGATCACAGTTCAGACGTAACATCTTGGAAGAAGGTACGATAGACGCATCGAAAGAGAAAACACGACCGGGGCAAATATTCCCCTACGCACAAATCCTTATTTATACGCGCGACGTAATCGGATTTCGGAGGTAAGAATTCTCTACAGTTTAAAGTACCCATAAAAGTAACGAACGAAATTTTTCTTCATTATTTTAAAGTAATTTGAAAATGTTGGATTGATATATCGTTTCGAACAGAGCGCGTGCAAACTGCACTAATTACCCGTGGCTGTCCAGCCATTAGTATGAATAAGTAAGCATCCCCCCGCGACCGTGAAAAATAAAAGACGTTTAATTAAAGAGAGTCTTTAGGGTGAATTTAAATCGCCTGATTTCGTAAAGTCGTCTCGTTAACTTTATACTCTTTTTCGATGTACTGTATTCTTTTGTCGCGACACGAGTGTTTGCATTAAAGGAAGTTTCCTTTACTATATAGAATCGTAATTAATTTACATAATTCTAGAATCCTCACAATATTCACAATTCCACGTACTTTTTCTTTGTTCGGATACTTTCTTAAAGGAATTCAGGACAATTATACAATGGTCGGATTATAGATAGATCCGGTTCGCTCTTTTCCGTTAAATCGTTTTATCTCCAAGAATCTTCCATCAAGAGCACAATGGAGTCTCAACAAATTATTTAATAAGCTTATTATCCTCGCAGAATTAATAATCTATTTGATAAGTTTCAGAAGAATAATTGGCATTTCTTTCTTTCATTTCCCTAATATTTTGTAGAATAAAATTATAATAAAACATAACTTTTTTTCAGCTACTAGAAAATTGGTTATAACCATCACGTTTACTAGTAAAGCCTTATTATTTCACTTATATTTTTTGCCACAATTGGTAATTCACGCGAATTAATATTTTCGCACCGATTTCGATGCACGACTTAGACTTTACAGCGTTAAACGCCATTTATACATGCATGAAAGAGGAAATCGAAAGTCACGAATCTATTCAGAACTCTATGCATCCGCCACAGCGGACGGACGAGACCACTTATCGCGCTCGAGCTGTTTAAATATGCGATGCACCGCATCGTTCCTGTAAATTTGCGAGCATCGGAGATGCGGGAAGTCGGTTGATACCGCCGTACGCTCGCTCGCGCGCGTCAAGAGGGAATACCGAGACTTCGGCGGACTTTGGATGCCTTAATATTACATTCCTGGTTTCCTTCGTGTGCCGTCGAGCTCCTACGACCGGTCCATAAGCAAGCACCCTATCCTAAAGCCCGACGGTGCACGGCACGGAACGCTGCTGCGGAACGAGCCAGTTGGCCCCTGGAGAATCTCGGGAGATCCTCTTGTATATCTAGCGGAAGTAGCTGGACTCGTTTCGTATACTTCAGCCATATCATCCGGAAAATGCGGCGGGACTCGGAAAATAACGCAGAACGCAAGAAGAGACGTCTCTCCTCTGAGAACGTGCAGCAACTTAATTCCTTTTTGTGCTCGCAAGAACATCACCAATTTACATTGAGTTTAAAAATACGAAATTTAGAGATACCCGCGAGTATTGTTTGCGGAAAACCGTAGAAAACGATGTAAAATACTGATTATATTTTTAATCTCTTCGAGTTTCCAAAGAAATGTTTTGCCATAAAATTATTATGCATTAATATTCCATTTTATATCCTCATTCATCTCTAATTGTATCAGAATTAAAACGAATTTGTTCACGGTGACATAAAACTGTGTACAATTGCAGGTAGCTGTCGACAGCAGATTCGTGCAATTATTTATCCGCGAATCGCCGCATAGCTTATGAGCAAGAGAGCAGCTCTGCTTGGCTAGACGGCCCGGCTGGTGAATTATGAGCGAATAGCCCGAATATTCTTCTGCAAATACCGTCTTTTGTCTCAGTCTCTTTAACAATTAATAACGCGCATGAATTTTCTTTCGTCCATCAAACTGATCCGCGCGTTGCCATAAAAAGGGGGGGGGAAGAGAGAAGAAACTGGAAATAAAGTGGAATGCGGGAGTATATACGACATAATGGGGTAACAGGTAGTAACGGGCTGCGCGAAACAGGGCTCGAGAGCTTCAGGCCCATAGCATATATCATGCGGTAATGGTCCCGTTGCGGCGGGGGCGACAGCGACCGCGCTAAAGTATCTACAGAGGGTCCCATTGGCCGTACTCACCGCAGCCTGACGTGGAAATAATAGCTTTTCTGAATTAGACTACCGAATAGGGGCACCCCCGTTCGCGCGTATCCGACAACGGACGCTTCGAAAATCCTACGTTAGCCATCGACGGCGGCCCGCCAAGATTCATGCGCCGGTACGCGAAATTTAGAAGGGACCCCTCGAAGCGCGCTCGTTAGTAACGAGGGTATACAGGGTGAAATTATTTAGCGGTAATGCGGCCAGGAGCTCGTTTCGTGCTCGCGAAGGAAGAAGAAGAACGGGCGATGAGCAAGAACCGTACTTATCGATTTCGCGACTCGTTATTTTTCCCGAACGACGATGGCGAAAAGACTTTTATAGTTTTTCGTGGATAAACTTTATGGACACGTCATCAGCCGTTCACAAATTATAGCGGCAATCAAGATAATAACAATTTTCAAATAAATGCGATACCGCGATATCTGCCGATAATATTGAAAATATTATTATGTCGATAAAAACTGCATAATTATACGCATATAAGTATGCATTTGAAAGTAATTAAAATCACGTTATTCTTTTCTATCTCACAATATTTTCATGCGTATTAAATAAGTTTTTATTTTCAAGATATTTTTAATTATATTGAGTTTATTATGAAAAATATATTTCAATTTATTGTTATGTCATATTACTCCAATTGATTTTCCTAAATATTTTATGTCGGATTAGAAGTAAATATATTTCCTACACACGTTTAATTATCGTAATTCTCAAGCGGGATACTTGCTGGCGAGCTAGAACTCTTTAATTCAATCAGGAGCGCAGACGAAACTGTACAGAAACAAGGGGTTAACGCTACGAGTGTTAACGCTTCGTTGGCTCAATAAGAGGGAGTTTCCCGAAACAAAACCGTGTAACAGAATTACCGCGCATGGTGCGCATCTGTTACGTAACAAATGTTTTCCGCGCGATTTTAGCGCGTTATAGAGGAAAATGGCGAGCGAGGAAGCGATTGAGCACGACGGCGCCGCGGAACGTAAAGCTCAATGCGCCTGATTTCGTCAATGCGACGCGCGCGATGACGCGAGTCACGAAGGGATAAGTATAAAATCTAAGACCAACTTGCGCGAAAGCTGATTTTCGTGCCTCGAGATCGATCCGACGGGGCGGGAAAGCTCATTTTACGCGAAACCGTTTCCCCGGAAGCAAGGGCACGTACGTAACACGCCGCTATCGTTGCTTACCTTATCGATGACTCGCGATAAGAGCACGCTATATACCACGACCGAAAACCCGAAAAATACTGACCTAAATGCAGTTATCGTGCACTCGGTTCAAACTATAGCGTAATATTAAAGAGACTATTTCTTGTAATTATAGACTAAATTTATATAATAATTATGCATAAAATACGGCGATTAAACGAAAAATCTTAAAATCGCCACATTTTTTGCTCCAATTTGGAGTAGATTTTCTCTTAACTTTTAAATACTCAAATGTATAAATACTCAGAAGTAAAAATATGGCAAGACTTGGTTCTCTATTTAATTTCAAGTTTAGATTAATTCGATTTTATCATGACGCTTAGCAATATATGTATGTATGTATACACATATTGTTGAAAATTGAAGTCATCAAAATTTGACAGTTTCTCTGCGTAGTAAAAAAGTAAAGAATAAAATATAAAGTACAATATTTCTCATTGTTAGCACAGCAATATTCCGCTTGGTAACGGCAAACTGTCCAGTCAAAGGACGCCTTTTTAACGGTGCCTTATGTCGGTCAAGCGTTTGAGCAAACGTAGCTGAAAACGAATCGCAAACCGTTCGCCCGATACCCGTAGAGGTACCGTTAAAAAAGCACCTCTTTCATTAATACAATCGATACGTTCTACCTTTCCTGCTCATTTGCATTGCAATACGTTCAACATTTTTCTACGATACACGACCTCGACGTTCCACATTCGCCGCGGAAATTCGACACGGGGCGTAAAATATCGAAATTCATCGCACTAACGAGAATTCGTCCCAAGTTGATCGGCATTAATTATGTGCGATAATTATATTCGCGAGACCTCGATCCCCTTGGGTCGAGAGTGTCATCGAAGAATCTCTCGTTGACCCATGATGTTACATCGCGCTATTCTTCTTCTCTATACCAAACAGCCGATGCGGCAAACAGGTTCCGAACAACATTCCGGTAATATATGCGGTTTCGTATGCAAACGCAGAGATACAAGGCCCACCCTTTCCGCACAATGGCTTATGTCATATTCGCTTTCCATTCTCTCCCTCTTTCTCTGTTATCCCTCTTTTGTGCTCCCATTTCTATTTGCCCTGTTTTCTCTTTCCATCCCCTGCAGTACTATACAGTGTGTCCCAGGAGAAAAGGTCAATACTTCGGTAGGTGATCGGTCACTGCGAACGAGAAAGTTCCTGCAAACACGTGTTGAAATCCGAGCTGCAAGGTGCATTAAGGTTGAATACTACGCGATCCTACAAATCTCTAGCATCTCAAGATTAAAAGTTTCGCGAAGACTTATTATTTTAAAAAGTATATCGGTTTTGTTTTATTATTTAAGATCTGATATCAAAAATGTAAACATTGTATAAGTTTCTTTTTAATAATAATGTCATTTGCCATGTTCGTGTAGTTTTTTATTCAAAACCACTGCGACCGACAAACTGTATAGAATAATGAACACCTGTTTAATCGAAGTTTCTTTATTGGAATGACTCTCGTCTTTCCTCCTGGAACTTCCTTTATCTTGCTCATTTCGGTCTTCGTTACTTTAACGCAAATCGCACTGCAGACCGACGCGTTACTCCGATCTATTTTTAGATACCTACGTCACTCGGGCAACTCTGAGTAGCTCGCTCGAGTTAGTACGCTTGTATAACTGAAACTGCTGATTGAATCGAGTGTAGCGCCGTCGAGCCGAAGCACGGCATCGAATTATTTAAACCGGTAACGCTCGTGATCAAAGCGTAATCGAAAGTTGAGAAAATAACATGCTCCCGCGTTTACATTATCCATCTTTCGTCCATCTCTCAAGAGTCGCGATGTCAAAATAATGGCCTTCCTGTATTAGACTGTCGAGGCAATCGCGTATAACGCGGGTAATTTTGTATATCGATTACTCGGTAATTGCAAGCAGTTGCTCCACGATAATTTTCTACAAGAAAGTCTGCCCGCATAAACGTAATCTCTCTTTAAAATTCATAACTGCGCAAGATAAATTGGCGAAAAGTACATTCATCCTTCATTCATCCGGTATCTCGTGCAATTTCAGGTCAAATATCTGGGTATAATGTTAATAATTTTAAGTTGCGACAGCACAGATATGTGAAAATGATCCTTTTTCGTATTTACACCATTAAAAATTAAATTGCCGGATTTTATGTTTGATTTTATGTTTCGAGCTTTCCAAAAATCAAGAAAATATTGAAGATAAGCGATTGAAAGAAATTTTTTCCAAGACTTCATTATTTTGATCGCAGAATTTTAATCTGTTCGAGAATTCTCCACGTAAATCGAAAAAATCGATCCATGTCTCCCAATACGCTTTTGTAAACTGGTTGTTTTACTTGTTTATATTCCATGAGATGATCATACGATTACCGATATTATTGCATTCGTTTCGCATCCGGCAGACTGTCTCGGTCAAGTATCGTTCAATCGACACGAGACATGCGCACATAGTTATCATTGCCGGTAAATCCTCTCTCTCTGACTTAAGAGTTTTACTTTTCCCGACTGGTCACATTATTCGCGAGAAATATGAAAGACTCGGATAAACTCCGACGACGTCGTAAAACTAATAAACGATACTCCCCGATCGACGACGTTTATCGGTTCGGTGACCTACCGCTATCATTCGTTTGCAGAGAGTTTCAATCTTTCGACCGATATTTTCAATAACCTCACGGCATGTATACGTGTAGGGCTCGCGATTCCTACACATCGCGCAGATATCATAAAACCCACTATGCGACCCGTGGTTAACGAGGTATCGCCGCAGAGAAAAAGGGACGGAAAGAGACGGACGAGAAACGACTTCATCGAACTCCTCGCATATGTTTGCGGCTCGATTTGACGAGCGTAGCGACGATGCCCGCTGTCACTACCTGGAGGACGATCGAGGATTCCATTCGTTCGCCGGTGCTTTCCAGAACGATGCGTTTTCCATCCCCACTCCTTCCTCTACCCGCGGTCCATGTCCCTCTCATTCTCCCTTTACCTCAATCGTAAATTATAATCGTGAAAATACGGCTTTTCGGGACATTAAACGGACGGGTTCGCGCTTTAAATAAAGTGGCGAACATTGGCGAATGGCGAGGGACCAAACTGGAGGGAGGGGGTTGGTTGGTTAATGCGGCACAAAGGGGGCTGCGGACCAGACCGACCGCGGGGCGAGCTTATAATTCCTGATCAGCATAAATCTTCTCCCTCACGCGCGTAACATACCGCACATATAGTCGCCTCCTTCTGCATAGATCCACAGTCAAAGTTAACCCCCGTCCTCTCACACGCACAATAAATACCCTTTCCCCCGGGGAGACCGTCCTCCGATGCAAGGCCGGATACCACTTTGAAGCGGATATCCCGGCCAATGGGAGACGACAGGATCAAAAGTGCCTTCGAGATGGTACGAATTGCAAATTTCCTGCTTAACATTGCGTCGAGAGAGGGTGGATGAATGGCGGTGCATAATAAGGGTTATAGACCGTGCGGTGTTACCGTGTATGTATCACGATAGGGAGGACGACGCCTCGGAAAGCATTACATATCCGACTCCGTCATAACGCCACGGAAAATCTTCGTTGACGCGGAACGCCGGTTTCTGGGGCAGAACAACAAAGGTCTATTGATGCGCACGCCATTGCCACGTTGCATGAGATGTTAGCTCGAGTTTTCAAATTTCCCGGCAGAATTGCCAGATAAAATTCGAAAATTTTCCTTTTTCCTGGAACGTACGGCCCGTTTGCTGGACTTTTGCGAAATAAAATACGAAATATTTAAAAAGGTCTTTAAAAGAGACGACTGTTTTCTCACAAATATAAATATACTTGACGAGGTAGCATAATAACGAAACGTCAATTAATATTGTAAATAATAAATGTTTTACTTTATTTCTATCGCTGCGGGAAATACTGAGAAATTTTCGCAATTTTATTCCTCGTATATTTTATAATGGTTTTCGTTTTCCCAGACGTTTCTCGGTTTTTACGATATGTTGAATATGTAATAGCAATCGGTATATTATATTTTCCGTTTTCTGTATCAATACTAAAAAATATATATATTCACACGAAAAACATACAGCGGAGTTCGGTGCAACGGATGATGGTGCCGTTATTTAGTCGACGATAATCAAAGGAATGATGCCCTGTTCCTCGTGAAACGGGCCACTTTGTGGCTGCCGTCGCGATCTATACGATGCTATCGATGCACACTTGCGTTAAACGAAACGAGCGCTTTGAATTAAACGATCGCACCGCAAGGAGCCCTAGATAAGGGCTTAAGAGCGTCGAAAACAACTTCCGGTCGTCTCGATTCTCCTCTTGATATCTGACACGTCGGCATCAGTGACTGGTTAATCGGTAGTTAATGAGAAAACGACGTCAAATATAATCGCTACTAAACGGAAGCGAATTTTCACGTTAAATTTAATAGAAATATGAGAATGTTAAAATAATGAAATTACTAATTAATCACTTAATTAATATGACTATGAAATTATTAAAGTATAAAACCTGATTAACGATTGCTCTTTACCACGAGTAATATCGCGAAACTGATGGTCGCCAGATAGTTTATTGGGTCGTTCAAAATCCGCATAAAAAGAAATCAATTAAATACGCGGTTTAGCGTGGCTCATATATGGGTCATTTAATCAGCAAGCCTCTCTCGTTGCCAAAACCTGATACGCGGCCGAAATGCGTTCGGTGTGCATACACACAGGGCGTGAGCGTGTGCCGCATTTGTTTGCGTTGCACAAACAGGTGCCGCAGTTACCTGCGTACTTTGTCGAGCACGGAACAAGCGTCAATCACGAGATCTGCATAACGCAACGAGGGTCAGAGCGATCGATGGACCGGGAGCGACAGGAGACCAGACAGGAGATCAGACAGGGGGACCGAATGCGTTCTTTCGAGAACGTGGGGAGATAGCGAGCGCTAATGAAACGGCGAGTTCCAATTCTCCGCTTCGGAGAAATCGGAGTGTGCGTACACTAATTATTCGACG
Organism: Temnothorax nylanderi; assembly: GCF_030848795.1. Classification (NCBI taxonomy): domain Eukaryota; kingdom Metazoa; phylum Arthropoda; class Insecta; order Hymenoptera; family Formicidae; genus Temnothorax; species Temnothorax nylanderi. Next base: position 427,107 of record NW_027249064.1, on the reverse strand, counting down.
AATTGCGTCATTAACCGAATAGTCTGAATTTGCTCGTCGCGACAAGGTGAGGGAGGAGCCGGGCGATAGACGGGGAAAAAGATACCCGGGGGTGTCGCCGGCTCTCCCGTCGGATAGTTCGTAGACTCGTTACGTACGTTTCGTCGTCGAATGTCAAATCGAATTTCTGCGGTGGCGCCCGAATTGAAATTACTTTCCGCGAACTTCCCCCCGACATCGGAATCGTACGAATCGACAATTTTTTTCTGGTTGTCGCTCTAATCCGAGAGAGAGAAAGAGAGAGGGAGATTCCGCCTACTCCCGATGAATGAACACGCGATGGCGAATCCATGCTTGCTCTTCGTGAACGCGAGAATGGTACTCGAGCACCTCGTTACAAAAATCACCGCTTCCTTGTTGCCCGCCGCGAGGGCTGCACTTAGGTTGAAACGTGTGTATTAAAACGTGTGTTATCACCGGTTGCTCGTAGCTGCATTAATGAAATCCGATGAAAAGGCGAGATTAATGCGCATAAATATCTCGCGTTGACGGCGTAAACGCAAGCGGCCGCTTGGTGCGTTCCGAGAAGCGAACTCGTCGGGGTAATTACGTAAGAAATATGTACATAGATAGCGCGGTCATTAGATTTCCACCGGCAGGTAGGAGGTACGCGTATCATTTTCGTCGCTTTCTTCTGGCGAAAGATTGAAAAGAATTCCGCACCATTAGGTAAACCAAGAAGCGGGTCTAAATGAGGCAGATTGAATGTAAATCGCGTACAGAATTATGTGGATGCACCAGTAAATGACGATTAAGGAACGCAATTAAATGATTTATCTATCTGATAAATAATATGCATATTGTCCTATATACTAAATCCAAATCTTCCAAAACCATCCAATTACCAGTAAAATATTATTAGCTTTGATGCCTTAATTTTTAATTATATCAGAATGTATCATTAGCGTTATAAAAAATATAGACTGTTTGCGAAAACGAATATTCATGGTATTGATACTCGTTCACGGAGATCAATTTGTTATACGTGTACTCAAATTGTTGACATAAAATTCGTAATGATCGAAAGAGATAAGGCACTGTATAATCAGAAAATAGAATAAGCAGCGCGATACGAGCTCATTTTACGACATTCGACTTTGGTAACAGAGCTAACGCGTTTCTCGCGTGATCACACGTTTCTCACATATATACGTACGCCATCGGCAACTACAGTCATTAGTCCAAAATCTACGTTTATAAAGCGGGTACTAAATCACTGGTGGGTCGTAAGGAAATACCTCTTAGAATAATCTTGAATAGAATTTGTATTGCTCCGCCACGTCATTTATATTATACGCTTGTACAATAAAAATTCATATTCACAGAAGTCATATTTTACATAATTGCCGTGTATCACTGGCACGTAACTGATTAACTTTGAGATAATTTATATAAAAGATACCTTTATTCGGTGTGGTTGATGAAATACTTATTAGACTTTATTTCACTATTTTATTTTATTTCAAATAACACATAATGAAATCATTAATAAACGTAGATGGATGGGCTATAAAAAATTAAGATAATCTTTGCATATTAAAAAAATTAATAAATATTTCTATTAAATGTATGAAATAAAATATGTCATATAATTGCGAAATATTTTCCATCTTTTTATTAAATAAGTTTTTGGCAATATCATATTTATTTAAATGAAAAATCTGAATGTTACTTTCTTGCACAAGTTGATACAATATTTAATCTTGGAAGAATATAAAGAGAGACCAAATGCAAATGTCAAATATTAAAAATATATGAGAAAAGAAAGTAATGTAGCTAAATATTAACAACTTTCCTTCATCACATTTTATAAATATTAATTTATTTTTATTTTACATCAATACATACAGCAAATAACTTATTCCAACCTTCATCCATATCAATACCATGATGGAATTTAAATAAAAACTTAATATTCCAAATATGTCAATATTTTGTGAGTTTTATTTTACTTCTATTTTTTTATTTTTTATTATTTATTTAAGCAATAACATGGAATATTCTATTAATAAAAAAATCAATTGTAAAGTAATCGATACTATAAAATTACGAATAACTTTAATATGTAAATCATCATAGTATTCTCCAATATGCTTTCTGAAACTCGTATTTACATACAAAATATTTAGTAAAAAATATAAAGAATGATATCTTTACCAAATTTAAAGACAAGCTTTTTTACGAAACTCAGTCGATTATTATTATTATTCACTTCTTATCAAGCTTATTTTAAATATTTCAATTTTTTAATTATTCTTCAATTTATGTCTACGAGTTTCTCTTATATAATAATTGTACAAGCTACTGGTGAATTATACAATTAATATTACATTGTAAAAGACATCAAAATGCGCCAATAAATGATACAGCAAGCTCTATTTTACGAGCTTTTATTAATGAGATAATTCCAAAATTAAATTTCAATATTAATCTGTTTTAGAAATAAAACATTTATCTACCATGTCCTCAAGCAATCGACATGATAGATGTCATCACATCTTGTGTATATTTCATACAGTTTTCACAGATTCATTATCTCGCATTGGAAGATAATTTAACACTCACCGATACGATGCGCAACAGCGAAGTGTTAGTATAAACTGCGTTGAACTGTAAAATAAAAATACGGCCAGGTTATAGTAACGCTCAAAATAATATTTCAAGAAATAATTTTCGCGCACATAAAATAATTATCAATTATTTCCACAAGTAAGCAGATCATAAATACTGTACTTACCCTTAGGTTGCTCCGCCGTCGCCCGACGCCACCCAGGCCTCCTCCTCCTCCTCTCATGTTCTTGCGTTCCTGTTTCTTTGCAGCACAACTCTCACTCGCGAAAACGCGGTTAATTACAATCGCGCGTGCACTAATTATCGGTATACAATGATCGCGCGACACTTTGCACGGCACTCCCGATGTTAATCGCACGCGATACGTGCTTTACTGCGTTACGACGGAACAAGTGCGCGCAGAAGATACAATCGTACGAAGCTATGATTCGATCTATGCACCTAACGCATCACAGATACGTAAACGAACGAAGCTCGAACTGTGGGGAGTTCTAATGCATGGAATCAATATGAAAATACCGAATTTACGCTGCAAACATTAATACACGGAATTAATTATGATTGGATTGATCTTGTCGCAATCGCGTTTCGAATCATAATGCGACGACGTATCGAGCTCGCACCATTGTCTGCGTGTTTGTGTCTCGCGATGATTTCGAAATGCCCGTATGTACACAAAGGAACGTTGTTGCGAAAGCAAGTGTCGCGCCGCCTAAGATTTAATAGCTAAATAAATGCACATCAAACATTCTGTTCTTTGTATCTCGAATTAATAGACGATACGTGTCACGGCTTTCCATTACTTGTATCGCACGATCCAGAAATTCGCATATTATTTCGCGTCAGTTCAAAGATGATAGAGCAAATTACATTTGCGAAACATCAGATCTACGCGTCGCCAGAAACGTAAGTCGTAAATTATCACGAACCAATAATCTACTATTCTCATTTCCTGTCGATCCGATATCTCTTTCGGAGATGGAAATCGCGCGAAGTATACGCTTCAACAATTGTCGTCACGGTAGACTTGCGAATTGTTAATTGCAGGAATCGAACGATCGTGCTTTGAGAGATAATAACGCGACGATATGCGGAGCTGTTCGCTCCGCTACCTGCCTGCTCGAGCCTCGCCGCGCGAATGATATTACGGTGAACCACGCGTAACGTAAATACCGGTACGCCGAACGCCAAAAAACATAAACAACGCCGAGCGCCGCGCGCTAGTCAAAACAGCAATTACGAAAAATATTTGATATGTAAATATTAAATTGAATCTATAAGAAACTAGCAAAATCGATTATTTTATCGACATTAATTTAAGCAAGCATAAGCTCTTTTCTTTTAATATAGACATGGAACGTATCCGTCGATGTACATCTGAACTCGTTCGTACTTACGTCCATGCTCGTTAAAACAAGCTCGTTCATTCGTGTTTATTCGCACTCGTTGCTTAGTCTGGATTTTAAATAAATTTTGATTGATGAGCTATTCTCTCTCATACTTCGTTTTATGGATTTGTTATAGCATTGCGCAAGACTTTGAGATATGTATAATTTGTTTGTCGATTTACATATCATATATTTATATATCATATATTTTTCCGTTCTTTAATTAATCTCCAGAGGACACGATATTAAATTATTATATTAGAATAGCCTGTGTTTTGCGTATCCTATTCTTTTAATCGGTGCGAACGACATGTTACACTTATACCAGTGTCTTTAGAAAAAAAGAACCGATATACTATTGATGGAGGTACAACGAGCGTAGTAGCTGGTAACTTGAGTGGGTAAATAAGGGGCGTATTTGCTTGTGGCGGACGCTTTGAAAACGAGCCTGCACTTTGAAAATTACTAGCCGTCTAGCAATAATTAACTTACGATTCGTAGCGACTCTAGGCGGACAAGGCAAACATTGCGCAATTCACGCTACTTGGTATTCGCATCGTTAAACAATTACACAACGGCTCTGACGAGTTCGTCGACTTCGTGTCAACAACCGCGTCGGAGAGATTTCAGTTTACTTTGAGGGATTCGAAGCTTTTCGTTCGCGCGCTTTAGAAATTCTTTTGTTACGACGTCCAAATCCCATAAAAGCAAGGCGCAGCCAAAAACAATTGGCATTTGCAAATATGTATGTTACCTCGCAGTTGGCATTAAGGTTATTTAATTAAAAATGTAACGAAACGAATGGCTCATCTGGCGTAGCAAGGATTACAAAGTTTTCTTTTAGCAGTATTTAGCTAGTTAGATTATAACTAGAACATTTTCCGCGTTGCCCATAGTTAAAGCTAAGACAGCAGCTTATGAATATTAAGTAAAAAAGGGATTCTTATTATTAGATTAGTTCGCGAAGAAGTTTAATGTACGTTAATGGTGTTAAGTTTCATACTTCCGCTTAAATTAGCAGACATCTATAACGTGTAGATTTTCCTTTAATTAAATCTGAGCGAGGCCAACCGGAGAGATTTCAATCTTCGTATACTCGCGCTTCGCCCGAGTGTTTAAGTTTTCCTCAATTCTACGGATATGTACGTGATGATAAAGCAGTGGTGTGCATGTCTTTTACACGCGCTCATTCGTTCATAACGCTTGTATGTGTGCCGCCGTCTCGCGTGACAAGATAATTCGGAAAGTTCCCTCGGTAAACGAGGTGGCGAATGGGACCGAAGTTTAAACGAGGAGGGGGACAACGTGGAAGTGGATCATATCGAGGAACGTTAAGAGAAATAGAGGAAGATAGAAGCAACGGGGGAAAGAGAAAGAAACGGAAACGCGAGTGGAAAGCGGGAAAAAGCGGGAAATTTGCATCTACGCGATTCAGCCGGTATAATGGAATTAAAACGAGGTGGCAGAGCAATTAACTTTCTGACTAATTCCGTGCGTCGCATCTTCGCACGTACGTATGTACGTATGCTTGAGAAAAACAGAGGACGCAACACCAATTTTTACTCACTAACTCGCTTTTAAATGGTAAAAGTTTTAATTTAAAGAATAATGAACACGAATGAATTATGATAACAAATTTAACTAATCAAACAAGCTTTAATTATTAAAAATAATTTAAAACAATTAAGATCTAATCAAGACTTACGCTTGATTGCGGGATCTCGAAATTCAGACTTTTCTATATGTCAGTTAAAGAAATTGTTTGCTCGCGCAATACAAAAATTTTTTTAATTTTTATACGAGCGAAAAGATATATTGTATTGTTATTTTTAAGCTGATTGATCGAATAATATAATAACATTTTGGATTACGCAATATAATTCCCTTACACAATCTCCATTCTTGCCATAATTGTGTAAACGCACGAGCATTTTTTATTAAATATAATTAAACAAATTCTATCTTAACCGAAGATTGCCGCATGTTCCGTCATTCCGGTTTATGGAGTATTTGGAGTATATGGAGTATATGCTCTGGACTGTCACGAACAAACGGCTGATACATCAGTGCCCATTGAGGAGGGAACGCCGCTGTAGAACGGGACGCGAATAAACGGAGACGAAGGAGAGAGGAATCGGGCGAGAGGAATTGAGACAAGAGGTTTGTTCCCCGTGTAATTACAATATATACTGTCAAGATCTTTGTACAAGCGTCGGAAATCCGCGGCAAGTCAACCGTTCACCGAGCAGCATCACTATCGATCCGAACATGATCGTGGTCTCTCAGCGTTTCCTTCCGGAGAGAGAGCTTAACCCCATAACGATGGGTTAATCTCTTCGAGGTGGCTCACCAATATCGTATACGCCCGGAAGGAATCTCGCAGCTAGAGCCCTAATTCTCGGAGCCCTAAGTCCCTGGAAACTCTAATAACGTCCATTGTGTCTCACGAGCAGCATAAAGAGGCGACATCGATATCCCGGTCAGAAGTTTCCAATGGCAAGCAATTACTTAAAGTTTTACCGAATTGTATTAGTTCGACGCGAAAACGAATCCGCGGAGAGCCAATCCATTCCGAACGAATTGCCGAACCACTTTTCGAGAATTTCGACGCAAGGAGTATTAAGCCGAGCGTAATGGAAGAATAACTCTTAAACAATTAAATTTTTCGATCTGTTCCATATTTCAGAATGTATATAAAACTAATTTTCAGAATAAGTTTATTTTCACATAATGAATAAAACGATATAATAAAACATGTATAAAACAAGTGAAAAATCAGCAATAATTTAAATAATAAATTATAAATTTATATCAACAATTACCTATAGATATTTTAATAAAATAATAAGAACACTAATCGTCTTTGAAAATAAAAAAGTACTATTTTTACGCTTTTGTAAATTTGGATATCTAATTCTGGAAATTAATCTTCTCGAGAATAAAATCTCGTATAAAAAACTTCATGCTACATTTTCCATTTATTTTTGTAGAATCATGTCCTCGTTTGTACCACTCATTACAGGATTCTCTGGATGGTTACATTTAAAACTGTCTCTCATTCTCTTTATTCTAGCTAAAAAATTTTATGTTGTCGGTTTATGCGAATATCATTGCAGGATTAATCCCGGTTTAATTGACGTCGGCTAATTAAACCGAAGCTTAACTTCATTCTTTTCGTCTCTTTCTGACTTGAATTCCGGCAAGAAATACAGAATCGGTTAATTTCAGATTAAAATTAACTGCTCTCGGGGTGAAATCGACCATAAATAAAATACGTCTCGAATCTACCGTAACAGGGCGGACCTACTCGAACGTTGGGCGAACGTTGCCAGTGCGATAACGATAAAATCGGTTTCCTCTGATAGCACCACCTACGAATCGACTCACTCGGGAAGCGTCAGGAGCCACAGCAGCCGCCCTTGTCGGCGTACAAGCGTCAGAGATATTACTTGGTGCGAGCGTGAACGGGGCAGGGGGTGATCTATTATGAGCCTCGCGTGTAATCAGGCGAGCTTCAGGCGCGAACATAAACACGGACGCGTACACGAGCGTACGGATAGGATAGGAGGTGATCTGCGATTAATCTCGCCCGTAAGGAATATACGGGGGAGGCTACTCACGGGGAGCATCGAATAAAGGAGATGATCCGGACGGAGCCGATTTTCGTTGTACGAAAAACAAACTCCACGATGACTTACAGTTTGGCTCTCGCGCACGCGGCAGAGAAAAGCGTCGGAAATAAATCTCGCGCAATAACCGTCAACTTTAAATCCACCCCTTTCCGGCCACTTAATAGATGATGCACGTAATCGTGAGAGGCACCATTCGTGGACTCCGCCGAGTGTTATTCTGTAGCGTTTGAAAAACCTCGGCTCGTATCTTTATCTCCCTCTTTCTCTCTCTCTCTTTCTCCGTCTCCGCACCTTGATACGTCGCGAGAAAACTCCGTTTTGCACACACGGTAAAAGCCCGATGCATACAGTACGCAAAGTCCTCGCGGCGTTTGATCTCGCGTTACTTTTCCGATCCTTCCGAGTACCAAGTTTCTTTTATGCAAAAGGCTCAAAGAGAATGGCGTGTGTGTTCCTACGCATGTAGTATACCGCTATACCAGTGACTGGAATAATGCACGGTAAGAAGAGAGGAGAGAAGAAATCCCGAATGAGAGGATGAGGCAAGACGATAAAACGAGGAACGAAGACGGGTAAGAAAGAGAGACGCGGGACACGGTGAAATAAGGATAGAGAAAGAAACGAGACTTCCTCGTGGGACGTTAACTCGTGCGCGTTCGCCGGCGGCGCGGCACCGGGCGCTTTGTACTCGGGCGCGAGTATCTTTGAGTACCCGGTGCACACATACATCAGGCAACGGCGGGAAGCTCGGCGTATGGCGCGGCGTGGAAGGGGGGTGAGGTGGAGAGACGCAATTCCGTCCATTCGGAGGCATTCGGGCGCGAGGTTTGTTCCGCATGCACTTTGCATTCGCGGGCGATGCATAATTCGTACTGTCCGAGCACGCGGCGTACGCGCGCGGCACACACGACGTCGTCCGCCTCTCCTTCCCAGCCTCCTCACCTCTTCTCCTCCCTAGATCGATGGATCCCATCGATCGCGGGCGCACCCCCTTACGTGTACCCCCCCCCCTTGAACCGGTGCGGTGCCGAGCGTACGAGCACGCGGCGCACACACAAATTATGCACATGCCGACGTGTGTTTGCGGCGAACGCCCATGGACTCCGCATACTATCACGAATTATCAGAAAGAACTGTAATCTTCTATGAATTTAGCTATTAATAACTCAGATCAAAGGAAGTTCGCTATTCTGGTTGAGACAGGAACTAATAGATAATCGTGCTATACATCTCTTGTAAAAAAATTATTAGAGACATCAGAACGAGAGACATAAATGGTGAACACGTCGCGTTTCCTACTTTCTGTAGTCGTGTGCAAGATAAAAATAGATATTTCATTTTTAACGACGACGAAGATAATACGAACAGTACGAATAATAACCTGCATCTTTTGAAAAGAATATTGTGGATACATCGCATGTATATATATATATATATATTTGTATGTAAGTAAAAAGCGCGCACGTAACGAGACACTACATTTCGCTTTTCGAAAGAAAATCCTGCGCGATATTTCTCAGCAGGTGCACCGCAGATACAGGTGAACGACTGACAACCGAGTAAATATTGTCATGTAGACGAGCGCACTCTTCTCGTCACCGGGAACGTATCTCGTAATAAAAGGCGGTAGAATTCTCAGTTGGGACGATATCGCCGATAAATCCTTTCTTTCACATGCAAGTAATAGACGTTCGAGGGCACATTGTTGTCGGACGGTAATATTTATCGCCGCGAACGGCGACCATAAGTCTCGCGAGAAACGGTTACAAGGATTTTTCGCGTGGCGGTATACTTTTAGCAATACGGATTCCATCAAGAATGTAATAGAAACGGCCGTTACTCCGGAAAGTGGAAATAACGCGCGATGTCCTTTATCGCGGGAGACCTATCGAACGATAATAAAATTGATTCATCGTACACATGCGTACAAAAAATTTCGAAGCTATCGATACTCTGCTCCGAGTTTAAATATTACTCTATCATGCGGAACGTGATAAATCAGATCTGTTACGCGCATCTCTCTATTGTGTAAAAATTTTTAATCCACCGATATTATTCACGGATCTGCCTACGTGTAAGCATGTTCAGTCTCGACGAATGCAATCCAATACCGATTATGATATATTTTTTCCAAAATATGATTTTTGCGTGTCAAAATTGAAATGTCACCGCAATAAATCACTCGTTAATAAATATCCACTTGTTTAGTATAATTTCAAAATAACGTAAAAACTATTTAGTTTCAGATTTTTTTTTTAGAATTGTATTTCGCTTTCTATATAAACTAAAACCTTGTACGATGCACCGACATCAGCATGAAAATATCGAATATTAAAGCGCAACTGTAACGACTAAACTTTTTCCATCCACTCTGCCATGTTGGCAGAGCTGAAAAGACCCGTAAACCAAATAGCCCCGTTTTACGCGAACTCCGCGCGTTTGAAATCGTTATCTTAAATCTTTCATCGCTACGACCAGGAAACGGAGACCACTTTGCTTCTCCTCGCGATAGGCAAATGATAGCCCGTGCCAAAATTATTGCTATCCATCTTAACGTATATTCAGCGGTCCGGATATCCGTGTACTTGCACTTCGATAAAGTATAGGGCGCGAAAGTGGCCGACCTTAATTGTAAAACGGAAGTCTCCTTATCGATCGGTACCAACGACGTAACTAACGGTCGACGAACCCTCAGGTATTCCCGATCGAATTTCCGCATAGTTTCTAATTCCGGCGCTTATCCGCCTTCAATTTTGGATCGACTTCGCGGTTTCTATCTCGATTGTTGTCGGAATAATCGCACTAATATAATTATAATAACTTGCTGAAAGAGCTAAGCTTGCGCGGACGTTGTTTGACGAAGTGCACAAATTAAGTATACCTATAATTGAAGAATTTAAAAAAATCTGTAAACAGATTATTTTCAAATTTACTTCTTTGCTAATATAAGTTCTAAACTCTACAACCTGTAATATCTGTAGACACATGTTATTTATATTATTATTTACAGAAAAGCAACAATTTCTAATATTCTCTTTTTTATATGACATTCACTTATGGTATTCTGTACATTGGAGTTTCAATTTAACCCTGCACAAAATATTTTCCTGAACCTATCAATTTGACGAGCTTGTTAAACACCTCTTTGAAGCTACAGCATTGGCAGCGACGTTGGTGGCGCCTACGCTCGTAATTTTCACGATGACGAAGAAATCACCGGCGTGTGGAGGCGAGCTGCAGGGCTTTCAGAAAGTCGAGTAAAAAGTAACGTTATTAGTAACTCAATCATAATGTCCGGTGGCCAACAAATTGTAAAACTCAAGCAAAGCTTGCTCGCGGTCGAAGAATATTGACCGTAACGAAGGCAACCGTAAATTTATCGCGGCTAAGATAAATAATACAGCGATGCTGTTACTCTTTACCGTCGAAAATATTTTCGTCCCGTAAAAATTGAAATAACGGCCCCGTCGCAAGCACGTGCACGAACAATTGATTCATAACGAGTGCCAAACGAGTCTGAGATTGCCACGCCGATGTCGGAACTGCCGGCCGTCGCAGCGTAACGTAGTTTATTACGGTTGACCGTGTATTAATAAATTCCGTTTACGAGCCAACAGGCGACGCCTATAATTCTTCGTTCGCCCTGTCTTGCCACGAAAATAAATAACATCCGACGCGTTCTTCGATGCGCGAAAACCAAGCAAAGAATTATAGAACGTTCACGTCATGAAGGAGCAGCGTTACCGCACTCGGGAACGTGGGGCGGAAAATATTTAATAAAATCATGCGTTATTGTTAAAATATTGTCCGGATATGCGCAGGGCGGTCGTTCCGCTTCTCAATTTATTAGCAACCCGCGATCGATTCTCATTGGCAGCGCATGATTAAGTTTTTATCGAAATCCGAAGTCCCGTGCAGTCACTCGTAAATTCGCGTGAGCGCACAAAATTCGTACGTCGCCCACTGTATATACTTTTGCTCGCGAGCGATATACCCGGATCGAAATACCACACGCAAAAAAGAGGGACAAAGAGTGAGATCTCTCAGGCAAACCCGATTTGCCCAACAGCTCTAAAGCCGATTAAATCGCCACTTCTGTAATACGCGCTCTTCAATATTTAATTACGGAGACTCTCGAAGTTGTATCTATGGCGGCGATATTTCTCACGGATATTGCTGCTGTATCGCTCGATAAATTTCAAATCGACCATTTCGTGGTTCGGAAGATCGTTCAATAATCCTGGCTTTATTGGACGAGACATAACCCAACTGTGACGAAACGAAATAGAAAAAAATGTTTTAATAAAAAATATAAAATTAGAGAAAACAAGATTTCAACTTCGGTTTTTCTCAATCAGTCAAAATAAATGCGCTGTATAATACATGAGTCGCTGGACATATCGAACATTACATCATCACAACATAAAATAGTAAAATGCGCATCGCGTGCGATAAATATCGGGAATGTCATGCAAAGTACGGGTAAAGTATATTATTTTAATGTAATGATTAATACACGCGACCGTAATTAACCGTGTTTTCGCAAGTGTAGTGTTATACGAATGCAACGAATCTGAGACAAAGAGCAGAAGCCCTCTGGGACTCTTAATATAATCACAATTCCACTGAACATCGTACTGATGAGTAACACATTATCTTTTATTAAGGTAATGGATCTATGTGAGAATTATATTAAATTTATAATATGTATATATATATAAATGTATCTATATATATATATATATATATATATATATGTAAAAGTTAAAAGTATAAGAATGTAGATAAATGTAACATCATCTCATATCGAGACCTTTTACATATCTTGAAACGGATGGACTCTCAAACAAATTAGGTAGTAGAAATATTTAATCTTGGAATTGATGTAATTGTCAAAGCATTGAGCATTTTATACAAAAATTGACAAGCACAAGTAAGATTTTCAGGAAACATAATTATCTACATCACGTATAGATAAAAATAAATTTATAATTTTTTAATTTATTGTTCAATTAGTGAAAAAAAGTAGAAAAATGAATCTATGATATAAATAGAATATTAACATTTTTAGCACATTTTTACTTAAATTTTATCATCGTGTTCATATCATGAATGATAGATGAGATTCAACTCGCGAATAATAAAAATTGGAAAAAAGATGTCTATGCAAGTTAGATTAATAGTAAGTTAAAAATAAAATATTTATAAAAATTCCTAGTAACAGAGACAAATAATTATTTTACTTGCTTTATTTTTTCCTTTCTAAATATTTTTTAAAATAGAATTTAAAATCAGTATATAATCTTTTTATGCTCCCACGATTAAATGTTCTAGTTCTCTATAAATTGATACAATATTCAAAAATCTTTTTCGACATACACTTTATAAACATAAATAAAAAAAAAATAGAAAATATTCCATTGTAAGATAGCATATTTCAAGCAATTTATTTAATAAAGAAACATGCTAATTATTATTGATTATTCTTATAATAAGCCAGTTTTATATTCTAATTGTTCATAGCCTATCCATCCTGATTTGTTGACAACTTGATAAAATTTTAAATTTATTATTTGAAATTCGCTTAATAATATGAAATCCAACAATTCATATAATGTTCATTCATATGTAACATTGTAAAATATTCCATAATCGTATATACTTTAATGATCAAGTTTCACGGGAATAATTGCTCATTTCTCATATCAGAATACACTTTCAGTAGATATTCTATGTATTTCTCCGCCTTTTCTCAGAAATTCAATAATTCGCATATTATTTTGTAGATACAGAATAAAATCGTAATCGTAAGAAGAAATAAAATATCGATAGGAGAATGTAATATATGTGCAAAATTCCTCTGAGAATGAAAGTTTGTAAGAGTAATGAAACTTCTTGAGCTTCGAAGCACAAAATCGCAAAATGTAAGTCGCGATAACACGTTATTGGTGTTCGCACGTGCAGCATTTCTATTCTTTACAGTCATCGACATCTCGGCGCGGTTATCATATCGACATTGTCCATTATAACTTCTGCGGACGAAATCGGCCGAGACTGCAAAGTCGAGAGATTGCAAAAACGGAATGCACAAAAAAGTAAAGTGTTGTGCATCACCAATTGATAGCGCGGCGAAAAATGGAACGACAGAAACCGTTAATGCCGATCTGAAAGATACGTATGCGATGTAATATCGGAGAATAAAGCTCCTTTTTACAAAAATTTTCGATCACAATCGAATGACCATCAAGTTTCATCGACGAATAAATACATGTCGCCTATTTCGGTTCATTATAGAATTTGAAGAAATTAAAATTATAAGATAAATAATATTTTTCCCTGCTATATGCTTTAGACTCTCTGCTATGTGCTTTATATTTCACGAATCGATCTTGCGCGAACCTTCTTTAAGTATAGAAAAAAATTGGAAAAAATCGAGATAAAAACGGTTTTGAAATATATGAACAGATTAAAGAGAAATGCGCATATGCATACATACAAAAGTTATTTATCTGATTCGTAAATCATTTATGTGTGGAATATTGCTTTTATATCAACGATTGTCAGATAATGTTATATTTAGTTTCAATATTATAGAATAATGTTAAAATATCACAAATTTCTATGTTTAACAAATTTACTGTAACTTAAAAAAATTATCTCACTTTAATGTATTTGATTATCAGAAGAGATGTTTTCCTTGTAAAAGTATAAAGTTAAACATTTTTAGAATGCGACATTTGACATATAATAAAACTCAAAATAGAAAAATTAAAATTAAAATTTATATATTATCTTCATATTATTTTATTGTTACAAAAATAAACAAAAAGAGATAGTATTAAGTATTACGAGATATTATTTTATTCCTACCTACTTTCGGGTTTAGTATTTTATTATAAAATATTTATTCACTTAATGTAGTAATCACAAACGATAATAACAGGATAAATAACAAGAGACTCTCGATAATGAATAATAACAGATATGCCATGAAATATAATAGCGATAAAATATATATTATCGAAATAAAACACGTTAATAGAGAACAATATACATCAATAAATCAAGGTATATAGTTACAATGATTAATAATATCTTGCAAATCCAATTAATTGCAATTGCTTTTATAATATGTGTACAAATATATTTTTGCAAAAGAATAGTTATTTATTCATTCCTTTGGCGTTTTGTGGCAGCGTGCCGCATCGCAGCTCAAAATTTCCATACGCGAAACGAAACGAGAGACAAATTCATTTCTCATTGTTCTCGGCGGACGCATCGGGCGTCGTAACCCGGAAATGTGCCGCTTACTCGCACCTGTCCCGGTAATACATTCTTTGTATTCGCGCACGCGGACGGTGGTTTAAATTTCCAACTCGGCCAGCAGTACTGGCTGAGCAGTACTAAAAAAAAAAGACTATATATATATATAAACTGGCACGCATGTGAATCTCATCGTCACGCTGCGTAGCAGAGAAGAGACAAAAAAATGCGTCCACGGTGTGCCGGTAAAGCGCACCTTCTAGCGTTCTAGCTGCGCGCATCGATAATCCGCGCTTCGAGAGATTTAGCTTTGACGTAGATTTTTTGCTTCTCTTTTTTTTTGTCTCTTTCATTTATGTATCAGCACGCGCGCGCGTGAAATGTGCATCCGACGACCTATGTATGTAGCTCGCGGCTCTTTGCTATTCGTTAGCCGCCATATAACTTTAATTAGACGAGACTTATGGACAACGTATATATCAGCTGCAGCTGATGTAGTTTTAGATGTGATTTCCTTTTGACCTACATGTACCTTTCGTTTTTTCTCCCCCCCCATCGATTTGCTTGTCGCGATGTATTTGCATTAGAGATGTCTCATCTCGAGGTAAATCTGGAACGCTTAGAAAGTTACGATTTAGAAATCCATCTCTAGATTTTGTGTCTACGGAAAAAGAAGTATAGACATTTGTAACCTGTGTTACGTAACTTATTTATATTAAAAGTTTCTTGATCCCATGAAAGGGAGAACTTAATCCATAAAGAATCAAGATAATCATGGCTCACGAGGCAGAGCGTAATTCTCTTGTGTAAGATCTGAGCTGTTGGGTTTATTTATTCTTCTCGCGAGAGAGACTCTCTATCCCTCTTAAATCCGTCGCTTCAAAGCCGTGATAAAGTTGCGCGAAACGCCGGTGATTCCACGCTGCGAGCTGCCAACTACCATCCCGGCGCTCGCTGCTTGGCAGATCGAACTTTCGCGCGGGGTAGTATAGGAGAAGGTACACGTAAATACATCTATGGTGTATCGATATATGGTATATCGAGCTTCAAAGGGTCGCATCCACACGTCAGCCTTTCAATGGCCAACACTCCGGGGCTGTATCCGGTTTTTTAAAAGCTCACCCTAGCCCGCCACTATCCACACCGCAACGACACAACTTGTCACCCCACCAGCTGCCATCCCTCAAAACGTTCCTGCGGTGATGCATCCCTCCTCCGCCGCTCTCTTTCTATGTGCGGCCGCAATTTATATTTTTTACTCCGCGAAACCGGCCGAAATGCATACACGGTCTATCGCCCGCTTTCACAGGGCTCGACAATATCGCGTCGTCAAATGGCTCGCAAGAATTAAGAGAAGGAGCGAACAAGCAAGCGCGTAAAAGAAAGTGGGAAACGATTCCACTGTTAAGTAACTGAGTTTACAATAATCGCTAAAAATAGTGAAAAACGACATAAGAAATTAGTGAGGCTTCGATAGCGCAAGAGATACCGGGGGAAGTACTCGGTCAGAAAGTCGGCAGTTCGTCTTTCTCGCTATCGAGGAAAGGAAGGAAGGAAGGAAGGCTTTTGCAAATTACGTGGGGTCTGAAGCGACTTGGAGACTTTCAGAGTTTTAATTACTCCGTGCAAGAGACGTTTTCACTCTCTGCCTCTCTCTTTCTCTCGTTCATCGCCCTCGTTTACGTTTCTGCTATCACGTCGAGGCGCTATTTCAATTTTACGAAAGATTTCCAGCTTTGACGTGAAAAGGGCGGCGTTGCATTCTATCGACGTGTTCTAAAACTCGATTACATTTATAGTGATTTGCAAAATTAATCAAGGATTTCAAAAATTCTCAAAAATGATTTAGAACTTTCTTATTTTAAGAAATAATGTTATCTGTTTCATTCTGATAATTTTTTGCAACCTTTAAAAGTCTGTTTATATGTCTGTCCTTTCTCTGAATTCATGCTTATTACATTAAAGAATTTTATATGGAGAATTTTATATTTTATATTTTTAAGACATCCGATTCACGCACATCATTGTGCCTATATTTTTCTAATTGTCTAATCTCTGTTCTAATTAACCCGTAATAAATCGACATGGTAAGATGCCAAATAACTTTTTCTTTTTAAAGACGCAATATTAAACGCGAACTTCTCGTTTCTCGCTTTTCTTTCATTAAGTGACCAACTTTACTCGTGTTTTGCTTATTAAAACAGTAACGTGATGTATAAATCTCTTACAGGTCGTAGTTTTACTTTTGCTTCCGTTTCCCTCGCAACATAGTTTTTGCAGGAAAATCGTTAATTAAAAACATTTACGAGCACGCGTAGCCACTTGAGGCCGGTTCTACATTGGTCGTATCGTAGCGTCGTAAGTCGTAAGTTGTAAGAAATTGACCAATTACAGTCGAATTTGAGGAGAATAATCGACTGTGATTGGTAAATTTCTTACGAGTTACGACTTACGACGCTACGATACGACCAATGTAGAATTTGCCTAAGATTTGCGCCGCTTACAATCCGCTAGATACCAATGCGTAATGCTGTGTATGTGCGTCTGTGTGCTGCGAGCGTGTTGATAAGAGTAAAAAATGAGAAACGTTAGGCGAAGTCAAAAATATGGATGAATGCAAATGAATACACAATTTACGTATTTAGATTATTTCAGACAATAACTGAAATAGTTCATTCACCTTATTAATTCAGCACGCGAAAAAGATAAGAATTCTATAAAGATTTTATGTCTACAAAAGAATAATTAACAATTAAGAAAATGAATTCCATCGGTGATGTACTATCGGCGAACAGATCTTAATGGCGCGCGACGGATTCATAAATCTTACGATCGTTATTTTAGATAAAATTATTAATTAATCAAATTATCGAAAAAGTCTCTTCCGCGACTGGTAACAGCCATTAACGAGCGCGACCGTAATTCAGTGCTATTTCTACGACCCGCAATTTCTTATCGGAACACGTAAGTCATGATAGGGGACGATCGGGCGACAGTGACAGATGCCACCGATCTACGGGAAAAAGACCTCGCTAGAGATGCATTAATGCAAAAAAGAAGAGGCATCGCTATGCAACGCGACGGCAAGATTCCTGAAGCAAGTGACGTTAACAGTTTCAGACGGAGAACGCTGATTATTTTCCATAAATACCCCGCGAATTTACGGAACACAAAGTTACGACGGGGTTACGGCGTGAATACAAATTTATGCGGCACCGACCGTGGCACGACGAAAAAACTTTTTTTCCTTCGTTGTAAACCCGTTGCAAAGTTGATTCCAGACAAGGGAGAGAAAAAAAAATATGCCACGCGCGCGCGTGTCAGAGTCAAGAGGGGGCGGCTGCACGCACCGCGGTATCCGCGGATAAATATTTATACGTGCACTCACGCGTCGACATCGCACGCACCCGGGGTGTTGTGTGTACGCGTGCGTGTTCTCTCGTCGACGTAAAAAAAAAGGGATTCACTTTTCGCGCGAGAAGCGCGACGGGATTTTACGCGTTTGCTTTGACGCTCGGAATATCATTTTTTAAAAATTCCTTATTTCTGATATGGAGATATAATCAAACAGATTCGATAGTAAGCGATATTTCCATTTAGAATTTCACCTTTTTTATCATAAAAAAAATCAAGCATAGTTCTCCCTCTAAGTTACCTTAAGTTGTGAAGAAATAATTCACTGACAATGAGAAGTAAGAAAGTTTCATAACTTTCATTCTAGAATTCATCATAAATATGTAACAACATCGCAACTGGATGATCCATTGCAGATATATGTTACGTATTTGCATACAAATATAGTATACAATATAAGCTTCTCTGAAAGATAGATGAAGCTAACATGGAATAGAGAGAGAGAAAAGAAGACATGACAAATTTAGTTTTGATATTTTTAGACATAACTTGTTTTTACAATTTTACGCGCGTGAAATAATGCAGAAAAACCGGAATAACTTTCTGAGTTATTAACACATTACTTATTCCGTTAGAATCTATTACGGATATACACACTAACGTATAACAGTGTCGTCCCAAATGTAAAATTGCCTGAAGATATATGTATACGTTTGGGTATTATGATTATCGCGCAAGTTTACGGCTGTATTTATATACGATATCGCTCTTATACCGCTTTTTCGATTACCACCCGGATCGCAAAACGGTGTCTAAAAAATGATGAAAGATATTAGCCTCCCCGCGTGCGCAGAGATATAGCTCAAGATAGCGCGCGGAAGAGGAGCAACGTGAACGTAAAGGCGAGAAGGGACGGCGAATTTATCGTTAATATTTTTCGCGCACACAAAATCTTGAGCACGAAAAAGAGAGAGAGAGAGAGAGAGAGAGAGAGAGAGAGAGAGAGAGAGAGAGAGAGAGAGAGAGAGAGAGAGAGAGAGAGAGAGAGAGAGAGAGAAAGAACGTTGTTTCGATATTTTTTCTTTTCCGAAGCGGGTAGCGGTACCATACCGAGAGTCGGAAAATATAGACGAACACAAGGCTGAAATTTACGTCGATGCACGTGACACACGCGAACAAAAGCACCGATACCGATAAAGTGTCGTTTCGCCTTCGAGGTCAACCTTCCTCGTTGTGAGTTACTCGGTATTATATACGCTTCTCGTTAGTTATTACAAGTTCGGATGCCGACCGCTGAAAAGTTCGCAAAGTGTCATTCGTTTACTGTGCGCCGTGGAATTCTACCATTCTGTCGAGAGCCATCGACAACGTACGCGCGTGTTCGCATTTGAATACGTAGATGAGAAACGAGCTGCGAATCTTTTTAATCTATATATACCTCGTGTATGCAACGAAAGCTTAGACAACAAAATTGCGCATACGGACGAAAGAGTCGTAATGCTCGTAACATATAATCATACGGCCGCGCGCGAGTAATGAGTACTCTCCTATATCTCTCTTTCTCCCTTACTCTCTTCATCCCCATCTCTCTATCTACGACTCTACGTTGAAAACACCAGGAAGAGTGGAGTCAGATACAACGTTGCTTTCCCCGGGGGCATCGAGCACCGGAGAAACTCGGCAAACAATTATAACTTCCGGTGGGAAACAGCGGTGTATATCGCCGCCGTGCTGCACGGCGCACGTCGTTGCGAAACGCTACATTTATGGTCCCGTTGGTGTTATCGAGCTCTGAATTTCTGGTTTCGGAATTTCCAGTTTCACCGCGCCCGGCTGCGGTCGGCCGCCACCCTCGGCAACGATTACCTTTCTTAGCGCTGCGCGCGATTCAATTCATCCCCCCCGGCACGTTCGCTCAGACGCGAATTCCTCCACATCGGGATCTCCTACTGACGAGGCGGGGTGGCTTCATATCCTCCACTGACGCGCATGGAAATATCGTTTCCGTTAACCGTTAACCTTTCGCACTTCTAGTGGGAATTCTTGCTTCACGTCAGCTGACACGGAGCTATTTTCAAGTGAACTACTGACGCGTAAGTAATTAATGCTTCCACGCTTCACTTCAGTGACTGTGCTAAAATAACAATGTCGAATGATTGACCGAATAGCTTGTTTCAGTTCCGACGAAGCAGGAGTTCACTCTGAGCCTTTCATCCGCGATCTACTCCCAATCGAAATAATAATAATAATGAAAGAAGTTTTAATAAACGAATCTGCGATTATATGGAGATGTTCCTAGCCAATTAAAGAATTACTCGGGGCGAGTAAGTGTTTCTTCGTTTTGTTAATTTATTATTTATTATCCAAGATAAAGTTCAAAATTCTCTAGTGAGTTCTTATTTGTATATCTCGTTTTTTGTATTCGACACGTAGGATAGTGCGTACACGTGTAGTGGATGCAACATGCTCACGTAATCCCTTTCATCGTCGGACCACAAAGTTTTCCCATTTGGCGAGGGTATGTACACTTTTGTTTTCACCGCGCGGTAAAACAAATTTTCAGGTGCATTTCGGAACACTGAGCGAGCGTTCTCGTGCACAAGCTCCATTTGACTAGGTGCATTTCGCCGCCGCATTTCCTCCTGTCCTTCTTGCAAGATCCACTCGCAAAAAGCCATCTCTTGGTTGAATTCATGACAATGTTATACAGTAGGCTCACTTTTTTTCTAAGAGAAGCTCGTACCGAACGTATGAATGTTTGAAGCATCTCTGAAAGAATCGTTAGAGTACGTCGGAAAAATTATATCGGCCTGGCAAAAGCGTTTCTCCCAAGAAATATAAACGTATAACATGAGTGAATTTTTAATGATATCGCGGCATAAAAGTACGCGAAGCATTATCGTTTTGAAACTAACAATAAGTATAAGCATCGGGTTTTCAATAAAAACCCCGTACTGAAAATAGTAAACTCATAAATATTGAGTTTTCTTTTAAAGTTCGAAAGAAAAGCGAACGTTCAGAAGTTGCTAAGAAATTCGCTAAGAAATCAGGAAAATAGATAGAAAAGTTACCATTCGTGTTATAGAATTGCACTTCGTGTAAGAATAATTATAAAAATCAATATAATATTTTTTGGTAAGCTTATCGAATTTACCGTTCTAAATAGGTCACACCTGTATATACCAGTAATTAATCACCGGTTTAGGTCAAATAAAAAATTGATGATGTAATCGTGTAGTACGAGTAATATGTCATACCAAACGACAGACCGATAATCAATCGAGATCACGGCGAGTGGTATCAATTAGAATACTTAGTACCCTTCGTTCGATCGTTCATTTCCGTCTAGCTGATCGCCCCTACACGAAGTCACGTTACTTTTTCAACGTCATAACGAAATTGGAAAATCTATCGAAAGTAGCCACGGTTACGATTAATCTTCAACGACAGTCAGATCGCAAGCTTCTCGATATTTTACTCGTGCGATATGACGTTTGGCTGCACCGAGAGCAACGTCGGCGTCCTCGGATAGGGTATACAGGCGGGACGGCACTGCGACAAATCGATCATCGAAATATGTTTCTTATCGGGTTCCCGCCAGGGTCTCCGCGAACTTGAAGGTGAAAAGTTGACCCGCGTGATCCCTCGCGTGAGATTTCGGCCCGAGGTTTCAACGCAACATTGTGTCGCGACATGCTTCGCGGCACGGAGACGAAACTGGGTACAAGTGTAATGTAAGGCCGCGTGCACATCAGCGAGCGATAAGCGATGACTTGCGAGCGATGAATGGGGAGGTGAGTAAGCACGCTAGTTACTAAATAAAATTAACAAACATGCGTTATTCAATGAAATTGTATACATCGCCGATAAACAGTGGTGTTGCGTGAAACCAACCAGAGTTCACAGTAGGATCGATCTTCCACATTATTACACGGAGAGAATTTTCTCTCTTAAAATTTACCCTGAAATCATGGTAGTTGTGGGACCAACATGTACCACCAAGATGTTTATGCGAGCTATTC
Source organism: Temnothorax nylanderi (assembly GCF_030848795.1). Classification (NCBI taxonomy): domain Eukaryota; kingdom Metazoa; phylum Arthropoda; class Insecta; order Hymenoptera; family Formicidae; genus Temnothorax; species Temnothorax nylanderi. The sequence continues at coordinate 404,838 of NW_027249064.1, read as the reverse complement.
TAATTAATATCTACAATAATAAAAAATATTAATATCTATTACATTAAAATATAAAATATGTTTGATTAATTTTACTAAAATATATCTAGGAAATTTCAATAATTTTGTAAAATTTACCAATCTGCTTGGTAATTTTTATCACGTTGTTTGTAAAATGTCTTTTGTATTATTTAAAAATTCCTTGGTTGCCAAGTTGACCCAAGTTTGTAGTGAATTTAAGGGTAAAATATAACAAAAAATTCTCTCCGTGTAGGTTGTAATAATTGTTAATAACATTTCTATGATTATCAATAAATAGAAATAGCTATATTATAACAAAATTTAATTTCAGAATTTTATTAATATTTCACTAGTTTTAATTTTCAATTATATTTCAAGATAACTTGAATTATAAATGTTATCATTCTGGTCGTCATGTACACGTTCATCGAGTTACTCTCGTCGAATTATTTTTCATAAATAAATTTCCACGTCTCGCTTCAGAATTCGAAGCTCATCGTTTATCGTTTATCAATGTGCACGAAGTTTAATGGTGTGCGAGGAGTATAATACGACGGTGGAAAAAAAGTAGGAAAAAGATAAATCTAAATATTAAAATAAACATGGTAGAAACGGTGTTTATCATGAAATATTTTTGCACCACAGAATAAAACGGTCACAATCTGGACAGTATTCTCACAATATAGAAATCAGTTGTAAAAAATCGCCGTTATCGAGTTACGAAGCGTCGTACAATTACGGAAATGAATGGTATAGGTCGCGTGCGTTCTGCTTGTATTTCCTTTTGTAAACCCCCCACGAGATTTTCGAAGCGGATCAATGTAGGACGGAAATCCAATGTCCCGAAAATCCATGGCTGTCAAAATATCGCGAAGCAACGGGAGTAGTAACATCCGTTGAAAGCCGTCGTATGGATTTTAAAGCGCCGCGATGTCATCCGTGACATCTTGTCAGAAAAGTAAATGGCGAAATCAATTTTCAAAATAAGAGGAGAGGAACGTTCCGCAATCTCGTTAGTTTTTCCATTGTCGAAGCTTTGTATCCCAATTTGTATGACAATCCACGATTCACGTTTATCCAATATGAGATATCTAATAATACAGAGACAATCGGAATTTATAAGTTAATTAACAATAGGTCAGAATTTTGAATCTACAACATTGTTAAAAATTCATTCGCTAATCGCATTGGTCTTCTCGCATAAATCTTTAAACATTATTAAAGATTTACGAAATGCAAGGGAAAATGAACATCAAAATATGAAATAGTGGTACGCTTTTATCAGAAGCAATTTATCATGGGTTGTCAACTCGGATAACTCAATGCAGTTATTAGCTTATCAAACTTCGTTTCCGACTTCATTTAAATATCTCGCCTTTCCGATCTGATTCTAATAACAAATACAAAGTGCAAACTGTTGATACATCATAGGTCTAACATTTATATACAAAACACAAACAAATAAATGAAGAATAAAAAACCTCTCGATAACAAAGAATACTGATTCCTCGTTAAAAGAGTCTTCTCTCATAACGAGAAATCTCAATTATAATACGCTAAAATACTGCCACATTTTTTCCCCGCAAAGATTGGTAATAAATTATTCGTTAATACCAAAGAAAGATAATATCGTAGGAGCCAAAGCATCGAGACTTAACAGTATCTTATATCAGTCGTGTCTTATCGGTTGTGACTGATAAGAAGTTTGCAAACGTAAGGAAAAAGAGTCGAAAAGGGTCGCGAAAGATAATGAGATAAGAAAAAAAAATTAATTCAAGTAAAACAATGACGTTTTCGATTTTTTAAATAAACTGATACGTTATTTCGGTAAAAGTTACACAATAAAAATAATAATAAATATTAACTCACTCAAATATTCATGAAAAATAATTGGCACGCTAAAAAAGTTGGCTAGCGGATCAAGAATGTAAATCTCCCGCTCCCATCTTTCAGGAAAAAGAAGTGGACTTACTGTATACTCTAAGAAGTATATAATAAGAAAAATAAGACGCAAAGAAATATAAGAGAGATAAAGAAAAAAGAAAATATTGAGCCAATAAAAATGTACGAAAAGTTAATAATGACGGAACTTTTCATTGCATGAATAAACACGACACAAATCTTGGAAAGAAGATATCTGTAAAATATGCGACAGAATGCGAACGATCATGATTGGTTAAATATCGATACCAAGTTTATACATATATTATCCATACGAGATATCATCGTGTATTAAGAGATTTAAGTATTCAGAGATTAAAGACTTGTTTAAAAAAAAAACTTGAGGATTTACATAGAGAGAGGCAAAGCGAGAACAGGAGCACGAGATGCGCCGCAACGGAGCAGAGGACGTACTGAGTGCCGATCGAGGGAGGGAAGTTTGCCGAGCTCGGTGGGGATGCGTTTTACTCTGGAGGGAAGAGATGGGTGGCGTAGGAGAAGGGAAGCACAGAGAGAGAGAGAGAGAGAGAGAGAGAGAGAGAGAGAGGATACTCGTGTCGCGCGATAACCGTCGCCGAGGTGCAAACCAGCCGCGAATTCGAAAGGCGGCCAGTCGCTGTTAGCGCGTCGACGACGACGCGTCGCGAGGTTCGCTTGTGCGCGGGATTAACGTAAAAGCCGAGGCTCCGTTTCAGCTTGACGCACATCTCGTTGTAAGTGTTCTCGTCCGTAAGGGACCGGATAATCGGCTCAAGAGGAGTGTTCTGCTGTGCCGATGTGAGCGTAGTGCTCGCGCGAGTGAAGGAAAATTATTCCGATGATGAAAAAAGGAGCCTAGAAATACATGATCATCCCCGATAGCAATACCAATTCTTACGTCAATCAGTGTTAAATGAGCGAGAGATTTTTTTTTTCTTCAACGCCGCAAAAGGGACATAGGCATGCTTCTTGAATACAGAGAAATTTGTAACGTTTTTTTCCCGATGTATCCCATACAAAAATTCAACGTGACACGCGAACGAATACGACGCAATCGTATTGCATAACGCGATTGGCGTCACGCGGCAGCTGCATCACGCGTCGGAATACAAACCACCGCCTTTCTGCCGGGACCGCATAAAATAAGTCGCGCTCGGTCTGCCGGGTCGTAAAATAAATCGTCAGGTCGAACCGCGGCATTGAACCATGAAGTCGATCGACCGTCCACGGCGGCTACCAACGTCGTCGTCGCGCGACGAGACGAGAAATTCCGCCTAGCCGTCGCGACGGCTGGAGTTTATTCCGTACGATCGCACGCCCGAGAGAGGCTCGCTCGAATGGATCATCGCGCGAGAGCGTAATACTTGATTTCCCACGTGGCATGGTGCGGGCTATCTTCTACAACCGCGCCAGCTGCAGGGTCGATTAATTGCTCGTTTCTCACAGCTAACCCTGCCCCGTCCTGTCCTCCCCTCGAGGAAAGAATCGCCGCCACCCAGAAGACTTAATTGTCGCGTCACGCGAATAAGGTCGACGTTACACTTGTCGTATAAGCATTATCAGATGTGCTGATTGCCTGAATTTCAGACTACCGATATACGCGTTGGAATGTATCTCTGTACAGAATTTGCGGAGAGTTCGTGAATATTTTTCTCTTTTTTTTTTTAACAAAAAAATTTTCCATTAACTTCCTGTACGTCAAACTCATCGCGCAGGTAAAATATTGACTCGTTCGTGAAAAATGCGAGTCATGAAAATTTTCTTGACGACCGCATCGAATTCTGGACGTTGGATGTTTGAGGCGGGTCTCGTAAACTGCACCGCAAAATTCCGGAAAGAAATTTATTGTATATTCGTGGCCCTCTCTACAAGGGCTCTCGTGATGTAACAATGTTGGAGTACCCTCGGCTGGGCTTTGCCCTTCTCGCCTACTGTTATCTCGAAATTGAAAACAATGCTGCGAGACTAAACATTCCACCCGGCGTTGCTCTCTGCGTTGCATGCATAACGTTACTTGAGTTACGAGCCGCAGGGCCGCAGCGGTGCAAATTATATACCGCATCTGGATTAAATCGAGAAACATCGAAAGATATTGCATTCCCGAAGGAAAAACAGCAACCGCTGAGAACTACTTGCCCAGATATCGCACGATTAAGAGAAAAACGATATGTTGTTGCAAAATTGAAAGCCTATTGCTCTTTGACTTCTAGCGATAACGCTATGTTTAGATCGTTTACTGATCGAAAAAATGAACATTGATAACACGATATCTCTAATTTTGCGACAAACATTTTCCTTGGATGCGCGATATAAAATAAAGATGAAAAATTACACGGTAAATTGTGTTCGCTCAGCAATTCTTTTTTAATGCACAGAAATCAATTTCTGAAATATCAATTTTTATAATCGTATATCAACGCGAAATCGGTACACGACTGCTCGTAAAACAAAAATTTATCTTCCAAGTCAACAAGCATAAAGTCTTCATTACGTGACAGATCATTCGGGGGCGAGAGAGGATGGACAGGCACGAAGAAAAATGTGTCGTTTAGAAAAGGCGGTCGAGCGTGTTCTCCCGTAATGTAGGTTATCGTCAATTCCGTGCCGATATCAGTCGTGTGTCGCATTAAAAACGTGATATCGATAACGAACAAAACCGATATTTTTCATTCGCGTTCGAAAGCACCGCCATTCGTTATCGTAACAAACATGGAAATGAGCAAGTGCCGCGGTAGACGCGTCTCTGTACAAACCTGCGTTCTATTCAAACAGAATCATCGGACCGTTACACCGTATCGCTTGACACACGTGATTTTATTTTTCACACGCGCAAAACCGACAGTTCGATCCTGGCGTGTTCGGCTCGTCATTGGAAATGTTTGGCTGGTATACGAGGCGCGCGATATGCAACTGCATTCGAAAATAGTGACGCGGTGAAATGCATTAGTAAATAACCTAACTAAAAAGCATTACTGCATATATTTACATTCACATATTTACTGCTAAATAAAAATTATCCTTAAATTGACAATTTCAGATTAATGATGAAACGCAAGTGCAAATTAAACCGGCGAAATTATTAACATATAACAATTTTAATTATCAAAAACTGCCAGTAGTATATCTGCATTTTTTTCGGAAGAATGCAATTTCATTACATGCGAATAACCAGTGTAGAAATGAAATATGCGATTATTTGCAGCATTTTCCAACGCGTCTGTTCTATTTCCGATTACGGATAAAAAATCGCGCAAAACGCGCCTCGTCACTCGCCGGAATGAAAGTGCAATGAAGTGGGCCGGCGATCTCGGAGTTTCGATAAAACTTGAAAATGCAGCCGTGTTTTGCACGGCCGAAAATTGCGACTAAAACGCGGCCACGCCAAACGATCGAAATACACTCGAACGCTTCGGTTAAATTAGCTAAACGCGACACCGGGGGAGAGCTTATCAATAATCGATGTACATAACCCGCCCCCGCCCCGTCGCTATGTATTCCTCCTCTCCCCTTATAATACCGCATTAATTCGTCAACCACGTCATGTGCACCTCTAATGACGGCCGACTTTATTCAAATCGCATCATTTTAATATGTAAATAATCGAAACGGGTCAGAACCAGCTCGATGAAACTCAACCAACTATTTCCTCGTTATAATGAGACAAACATTCTACTATTGGATTGTGTGTACAGCTCTTGAACTATTTAACAAATTCGCTATTTAGCGAACGTGCCATGCATATAAAATTGTACAATTTATAATATAAACATATTCTGAACGAAGAGAGAGAAAAACAGAAAGATAAGAGAAAGAGAAAGAGAATTAGGAATGCACGAAATAATTTTTAATTAAAAAGGAGCTAAGTATTCTCTTTTCAACATTTATCTATCGAGAACGCGGGGATGAGACGGAACCTTTGGTCAAATCATTGTCGGATTAACCCTCGTCTCGCGATCAAGCGGATCGCAGTCCTGAAATCCTAGCTTAATCCTTGCGTACGGAAAAATTATTCCTCCCAGGATCTTCGTAAGCTACTGTGAGGGTTGAATCTCGGCATTTCTCCTCCACTATTTCTCCCTCTGATCTGGCCTCGTTTATCGTTATCGCCGTCTGCGAACGCTTTCCCGGGAGGATGCGGACAATTCTTACAAGTCGCGGCGATAAAACGGATGGGAAGATAAGACGTTGCCAAAGGAATAAAGGCGAATGTCTCGAAACGGGGGATGGACCGCTCGCGGAAGATCGTCATCGCCTTTTCTCTCTCTCCTCTCTCTCTCTCTCTCTCTCTCTCTCTCTCTCTCTCTTTCCTCAAATTGCATGCAGCCGTGAGGAATCGCATACGGTATTCCGGTGCAGTCGCGCACAGCCGAATGGGGCGCGAGAAGTCGACGACTTGCCGCATATATATGTACGTATATTGCTGGTGAATCGACGTCGTACGAGAGGAAGAGTCACGTAATCGGAAACGATTTACTCCTACACGTACCTCACCCCGTACCTTACTTATCGTGTCGCGTGTCGAAGAGGCAAGAGAGACGGGGCCTATCTGTTTCATTCAGCCGTATGTTTCAGGAACGATAAATATGCGGGCCTTTCCGATTACCCGATCTCGAGTCTCGGACTCGGAATATATATGAATATCCATTAACGAGGCGTAAATCAGATGGGTCGAAACGTTTAATCGTTGTACCGCGCGGAGATGGGATCCATTCCATCGTCGGCTTAGAATAATTTGCGTTTTCGTCTCCGTCCGTCCACAGCGTATCGATTTCGTTATCTAACTCCCGTTTCGGTGTTTTCTCTTTTTTTTTTTTACGGCATATACGCTCACTCTCTTTGGCTCTATTTCTCTGCCCTGCTTCGCTTGTGCGTTAATAGTTGCCGCAAAAGCGACGCCGAGGGTGACCCGCTACCGGTCAATTAATCGTACACAAACGACTGCCGCGCACCTGCTCTTTTTCTCTCTCTTTCTTTCTCTTTCTCGATCGTTGCGTCGATGAACAGTGAATATTCGTTAATTAAAAATGATCTACCGGTCTATGCAGCGATATATGAGTTTTCCCTCGCGATATTATTATCTCTGTTGTTGAAAGCGAACGATAACGGGATGAGTAATGAAGCGAGAATTAACACCAACGTGGCAAAACTACAAAAACCGATATAAATATTCTTATGAAGAATGTAAGCGTTTACTTTACAAATATGTCAATAAACGTAAAAGCTTTACTTATTATTTATCGATACACTATTCATAAATTAATAAGAACATATACGAAAATATAATTGATGTAAATCTCAGGAGCTCAAAGGTTCTAACTTGTAATTTTTACCAAGCTTAATATTAAGATTTTTTTGTAATTCTTAATTAATGCAATGAGCAATTAGCTTAGTAAAAGTACCGCATTAATAGTGAGGTATCTCTTCGTTGCTACTGAAAGTAGAGCGAAAAGCCGAGAAGCAGACTGAAAACCGGACCGGAAGAATTTTGAACGGTCGTCATTCGAAGGACTCGACCGTAAAGGGAAATTCTTCTCGAATCCTTTGAGTGAGACCGCCTTTCATTCACAACGCTCTTTTCACGTTTATCGATCGCGCCCGCTTCCACTTCATGCCATTTCTTTCTTTTTTTTTTGTTGTTATTGCCCGAATAGACCAAACTTTATTTCAACGAGAAATGAAGATATCAAAGATACATTTCATTGACCATCTGTGGCGAGAGTTTCCTAGTTATAAGTTACAAGTACACTTCCTGGAGGAGTTTTTTCGGATTATATTTATTTAACTTCGAAACAGAAAATAATGTTACATTTGTTACATCAAAACATAAGGATTAAATTAAGCACAGATTAATTAATTTAATAATTAATTCTAAACTTGATGATGTATCCTATAAGATACTTTAACTCGTTGTACTGACTCGTAATTAAATTTATTAAAATATATTTTTAAGTCCTTGAAATTAGTGTAAACTATGTTTTCATATTTTCTTCAACAATTATCATTACACGAATATTCTTTATATTTTATTCCAAAATATCTTGAAAAATGATATCAGCTTTAAATCGTTTGTTACTCGGTATTTCTCTTTAAACAAAACTTAAGCTTTACTTGTTTTTAATTTACTAAGTTTAGGAGGTTGTTGAGGAGGCCAATGAATAAGACGATTTTTTCGTTGCATTGCAAAACTACCATAAATAACCGAGAAGCATGTTCGTGGAACGCTAACGCGAAAAGTTTACAGTAACGGCAGTTGACATATTTGTACGGTAAACAGAACCACGTCATGTCGAGCGAGAGCAGTCTGATAACGCAGGAATGTAGGCACGATTAGTCACGCAACGGTATATAGTGGAAGAGTATCCGAGTGGCAGATCGCGGATTATCATCATCGGATATTGCGACGCCCGTCATTTGATGCAGCGGTATCGTGTGGCACTTTTCAACAGTTCGTCCGTTCCTATATGATCGAGCGTGATAACGCAACGTGGTATTATTTTAAAAATCGAGACAAAAACGTTATCGTTCGGTATCGTCGTGCGACGTCGACGTGTCTTCTCGGAAAAATCGTCAACTAATTTTCGCTTTATTAAGTTATTAAATGTACAGAAAAACACTCTCCGTGAGAACGCAAGTTTTCGATGTCAAAAAAAATTTAATGCTAAAAGAGAAGATAAAAGAGAGTGAGAAATGCAAGGTTTTCTAATTTCTCTATCCTTACAGAGACGGACTATCGTTTCCAGAAGAATAAGATCGAAGAGAGGAAGAACTCTTGTGATGAGGCGACGCAATGTTCGAGAACGTTGCACACTGTCACCGGCAAAATTGGATCGTGCCAACGTCCCAACGAGGAAGCGAAGCATCGAGACGAATGTTGTAGTAGAAGATTTCTCGAGTCGGCGGTTCGAATGAGCTTCAAGGATACTTGTACCGCGCGATCGTCGTCGTCATTGAGAGGCATGAATTCATCCAAAGACGGGACGCGGATTATGATCGAATCACGTAATGTTGCGTGGCATATGTCACGTGCCACGACTAAATCGAGATAGTTTTTCGTGGTGCAAGCGACATTAATCGCGAGCGCGAGCGAGTCAGCATTTAATCGCACGCTAAGCCAAGGCGAAAATTGAAAGCGTCGGATTCGACGGTGCAGATTTAAAGCGCAGACATGTCGGGGCGACCTAACGGTCGGCTCGACGTGAAATTGCCTGACGCCGGCTTGGTATAAAACAGCCGGTAATAAAGAAGAAGTGGCGTGAAGAAGAAGAGGGAACTCTTTGAGCGCATGGCAGAAGGAGAGAGAGGAGGGGAAGAAGGAGCGAGCGAGAGGCGCAAAATGGGAGCAACGAGATATGTGTTAGGCAGCGCGATCTTAGGACTCTTTTGGAGCAGTTTACTCAAGGGCGTCCTGACCAACTCCGCCAGCAGGTGCGATTATCCGCCCTGCTCCTGCGACCACTACGGCAGATTGACCTGCGACTGCAAGGAGGAGGGAGAGGTAGGTTCGACACAAATCGTATCTCTGATAAGTATTCGCGAGAGAGTCGATTTTCGATTGAATCTCGGCTTGATATTGCGTGAAGCCGACGAAAAAGTACTCTCCTTATCAGGAACGTAGATCTAGGCCTCGTATCTTTCGGCTCCGAGACAAGGAAGTATATATTTTCTTTTCTCGTATTTTAATTCGAAACCCGATTCTGTTCAACACGAACGAAAACACATGTAACTCGAACCCTTATTCATATAATAAATACTCGCACATTTTGAGTATTTCATTTATAATTATGGTAGAATAATACAGCGGGTAAAATCTAAAAAAGAACAATTATTATCTCTGTTAAATATACACTTATCATATTTTAATTATAATTATTCGTTTTATTTGCTGCTCTCATATTTTTACGTTTCGTTTTATACGGAAAGAAAAATTCTCTCTCACTCTCTGATAATATTAATAATTCTCTTTAAAATATTCCTTCGTAGTTTTTACGTGGAAACGCAATTTTATAGACATCTATTTTCCGGTAGAGCCGTTCGAACTTCAGGGTCGGGTTCTAGGGTTAACTCGGTACTTTTCATTCTAATGGTTTCAACGCCCCGATCGGATGAGAGTCGTCCGATCTCTGTCTCCGATCTTTCCTACCTTTCCACCTCAAACGATCAGAATGATACGGCGAAGGACGATAGAAGATAGAAGTATTCTCACGCGCACTCTCTCTCTCTCTCTCTCTCTCTCTCTTTCTCTCCCAACAACGAATTCGTGCGAAAACCGCGACGGGGTCTATCGCTATCGCACGAAAAATCTCAGACAATGCGACACGGGGCTCTGTCTGGCCGTCCTTTGTTCCGCGAGGGACGTTATTCCATTTGCGAATTACCCGACGGGGAGATAAAGGGGCGGTACCGCGGGTAGCTCCATGCGATGGTGAAATCGTAAAACCCGATCTCTTCCGCGGCCGAGAGGAAAGGATAGGAAAAAAAAATACAAGAGAAAATGTTTCCTCGAGATCACAGCGATGTCTTCGGTGCCGCATATCGCTCGAAGCAACGACAAGAATCGAAAAGTAATAACCGCGTTCCGAGGCTCGCTTTACTCCTATTGTCGTTATAAACTGATCGGCATTGTAAATCAGAAAGACAGAGAAAGAGAGAAAATAGAAGAGTGATCAGCCAAAACGAGCCTAATCTCCTGACTACGCGGGGGGTTCTCGTAAATCGCGAGGGTCCCAACTGCGACGGAGGGATGTGGAAACCCCCATAAATTAGAGCGTGTTTACGCAAATCGGTAGGGTCTCGCGCGGGCAAGAAGGGCAGGCAGGTAGATACGTACGCGTACGAGGTAGAATCCGCCGATCCTTCTCCACCCTCTCGTAAATGTTTCGCGTTTATCCCCCGGCGGCCGCGCACCCTGTTCGTTCGAGCGGGGAAAAAAATAGCGGGCGATCCCTCGGCGATCTATGATCACGCGAGCTGTTCGTTCTTCGTACGGCCCGCGTTTCCGACGCTTCCGGCCATCCGCGATATTAAAGGAACACCGGTGCGCGATCAAGGAGCGTCTGCCTACGTGCAGCTACGCGCTAAAGGCACGGATGATTCATAATCGCAACGCGATATCGCGATAAACGAGCACCAGTCGGACTCGAGAACGGCGCTTCTTCGTGCACCGAGGAGAATTTTCTTCGTGACGCGCTGGAACTGGAAGTTGTCCGGAAACCGGTATTCGTTAAATCGAATCGAATACACGAGCGGAGGCGAAGTAAAGCGGAGAAACACGGTAACGCGAGTACTATCGCTTTTTCCACCGCCGGAATTTATTGAATAAATTTGGAGACTCTCTCTCCTGGTGATGAGAGTTTGAAATTCGACTTCGCCAAAGTTTCTTTCCTCGTCCTTCTTCCGTCTTTCTCTGCTCGCGAGCGTTGCTCTTTCCAACTTCCGTCTTTTTCGCCCGCGATGGAGAAGCGAACGGTAGTACGAGGTTGAAGTAATAATACGATAAGAAAGTAATGAATGCGATGGGGATGGCTACATGGAATATATACGAGTATATATATCGCGCTTAACGATTACGCGACAAGATAAAACAATCAACCCTGTTACTACAATTAAAGTCCCTCGCGTTATTTGATTTAAAACTCCGAGATTTTATCAATTTTACACGCGGGAATAATTCCAGTATCGCGGTACTGGTACGCAAACGAATCTCGTATTCGTCGCGCGGAGAGAGAGAGAGAGAGCGAGAGAAAGAGAGGATTGGTGTACGCCACGGAAATTTAATCGCAGCCACGTTGCTCCAAGCGCGCAAATATTTCGCGATGCAACGACGTTGTTTTACTGCGCAACGTACCCCGGACGAAGATAATGTTAACGCGCGTCCTCGCCAACGTCTCTCGCTGTCATTATTGTTCCACGATAAAGCGTTCTTTGTGTCCGCTCGAGTGCACGAGGAGCGTGCATGCCGCATGCTGCCAGCGATTCGACAATACCGTAAAATTCGCGCGCGCGTGACGAAATGACCGGCCGGAAGAAGATGAGCTCGAGCGAGCGAGCTTTACGCTCGCGAGAAACGATCTATCGATGTATTTATACGCGTGTCTATTCCTGATACGCTGACAGTTTCGACGACCTTGTACTCGCGCACGGATAAGAGCAAAAAGTGAGCCATGTGTGCGGACTTTATCGTTGAGCGGAAGATATAATAACGCGGATTACAAGAAAGAAGTGGCTCGCTAACGATAAGGAATATAAATTGCTCGAAACGGGATTGAATTTCTGTTGCGCGGCTAATTGGTCGAAAACGTGCTTCCCATTCATCATCGATGACATATCACGCGTGTGGAGCGAACTCATAATTACACTGCAACGGGGAGCACGAAGGAAATGTGATGGAAGAGAAAATTTTAGTGCAAACAAATATTTTGATATTAATTAATATTCTAATATGATTCAAACTTCAAATTTGAACTTCTTTTCAAGTGTCGTTATTTCTCAAAATGCAGAGTTATAGTAACAAATTAGTTAAATAAATAATAACGTAAATATACAAAAACTTCAGAAATTTTTAAGAAAAAAAAATTTGTAAAAAACAGTTGAAATAATAAAGAATAAGAATATATCTTATATAAGATATACAGCAAACTCATGAAATTTATGGTTCATGATAGCAAAATTAATTTTCCTGTTCTTTCCGAAAATATTTTCTCAGAAAATATAACTCACAAAGATCTTAAGAAGAATACATTTTGAGCAAAATGTATTCTTATAGAAACTAACAGTCTAGACAATAAAGAATAGAGATCTTAGGGCGCCAAGTTTGTGGTTAGTGGTCGTGATTAATTCATGTGTAATAGAATCTGCTTTCGCGAGAAAGAGTTAATAATACTGATAATAAAAGAAGTTGGATTTACAAATTATCGAAAACGCTTTGAACTCCTTTTAACAATGGAAGCCCACCGATGGATCCTCTGGGTACGAAGTCCTTGGTCGCGGGTTGAATAATTGACGGAGGGCGTAAATAATTAAAGCTGCCTTTTAGCGAACGCGACCTTAAACTTACTCGCTCCGCCGTAACAAAAGAAACGGCGGAATAAGACACAAAATGACGAAAAAAAAGAGCGTTCCGGTCGGGGGTGTAAAAGTAACGGCCGTAAATACTGTCGGAAACGTAAGGATGCCATTTCCAAGGAAAAGACGCGCGCGGTTATGAAAATACTTGGAAAATGGAAAGACGATGGCGGAGCGAACGTGCCGTACCATCCACGAGAAAATTGCAACGGATAAAATTGCACGGTTAAGCAGCAACAATCGGTTCCTGTAGCAATATCGCGGTTATTCCGCTGTACAATAAGTTAATAGTAATGAACAGGATTGTGATAGAAAATTAATGAAGTGCTCCGGGTGTAAAAGTACTTCGTTAAGTATCTCTGTTAATGGGAAATCGAATTGTCGCTCTTGCGCGAAGTACTAATTAAAATAAAACGATAATCGGGAATCAACGGCAGATTGGTCATAATTTAGTAATTAGATAACATACGCGAGATATTTGCTCGAAATTAATCGCATTAATCATTTTCTACTAAAAACTATTACACGAGTCCAAAAAGTTCAGACAACGCGAGGATTTTTGCGGGCAAATTTGATGTCATCACGGAAGAATTGTTGCGCATAAATTCTTTATGGATCATAAAAGAGCTTTCGGTTCCATTTCTGGCGCTTTCCGTTTCGCCGTTTCGTTTCCGGTTTCAGCCGAAGGTTTCCTCTTGTCCCTTTCTTTTTCACGCGGCAGGATCCGACTATCGCATCTCTCTCCAATGAGCTTAATCCCACCCATTAAACCAATCTCATTTTCACTTTCATTCAGCAAAGTGTCTGCCTATTCGGCGGCGAGCCCTCAAACATTTTCCCGTTCGATCAGAAACGTAAAAAGGCACTTTCGATTACTGCCATAATCGACATTAGAGCGCTCGTAATTTCCTCGCGGATTATCCCTTGACGAAATCGCGCGCTCCGTCGCGCAGATTTCCTCGCGAGTATGCAGTCGGGAAAATGTCACACGGCGAACATGCAAAAAACTGCTGGGAAAACTAGTTCGAGGCGAACTAACGCCCGCGCTCGAGTTTAATTCCCACCGGGAATCATCCCTCTCGTAATCGACAAGCGCACGCTCAGCACGAGAAAAAGGACACAGGGTCAGGAATGTGACGCGTGAAAATGCCTGGAGAGTACGGAAGAAGGAAAAGTCTACCATCCGTGGAGAGATTGCTCGAGCGTAACTAAAGCAGAAAATATGAACGGAATAAAGATATGTTTGCTTGAAGATCGAAAGAAAAGCGCCATCGCCCTGTACTTTCTGGTTCCCGCAGAGCTTACCTCACGTTTCTCAAGAAACGCGCAAAATTCTCATGAAAGAAAATTCAGATGTCCTTTGAGATCCTGCAGAGTTACGACAATGATTCGATCTGAGACACGACCTACCCACCATTTATAAATTTTATGTTTTTGGGATACGTCAAATGCGTTGGATAGATAAGCCGTCATGATAAAGAAGCCAATTACATTTCTCTATGCAATAGCCTTGGGAGGTCATCGAATTTTCCGGAGAGACGGTCATAACTTCAAAAAAGGATCTAAAACTAACAATGTCCGGACGTTTTCTCCACATGATGTATGATTTAAAAGTGTTAGCAAACGTCTCTGAATAAGATTTTTCGCAAAGATTGTACGGCTGAAAAAAAAGGCTGAAGCTTCAGTGTCTTTTGTATACATCTCCGGTAAATTTTCCCAAACAAGATAAAGATAAATTTTAGTTCGGAATAGGCAAGTACAATACGTTAGTTGATAATCTCCGCTCGACGTTGCGCGTCTAAAAGTAGCCATGGACAATGAGACAGGAACAAAAGGGGAAGTTTGAACAGAGGTAGGACGGAACGAATGGGGAGCAAGACATTAATGCGTAAGAACGACAGGGCCTGAAAAAGAATAGCATAAAAGCCCTTTTCTTTCATCGGCCTATGTCGCGCTTTTTTAATTTCTATTCTGTATTTTTACCATTCAACGGACATTTTGCCTCGCGTATTTTTTCCGCATTGAAATCCTACCAAAGATCGTTCTTTCAGTTTTATCTTCGTCTTTATTTATAAAAAAGCAATTCATTAGTAAAAATTTGTTCTAACGACATTATGATGGTAATATGCCAACCATTATTTCTCTTTTTCTCTCGGAATACAACGTTTGAACAGAATCGATTAGGCAGAGAAGTGAGATAATTAATGAGAGCAACATACGTTGCCGCGAGCGACGCACACGAGATATCTCGCACGGTCCCTTTGTAGAAATCAAAGCAGCAGAGAGTCGCGATGCGCGTTTCGCGATCGACCGTTCGATGCACTAGGTGTCGGCGGGCGTTATCGGGCGACATTCCGACGTCACGACGAAAGCTGCAACCGGCGCGAATAAATGAGGCAACGAAATACATTGCGAGCAACATTCCAATAACGTGGCTCGACGCGATGGTGTACGATGCGAGGCGCGCTGCGAGCCTCGCGAAATTATCCGTGTCGCTTTTCCTCCGATTCCATCCGCCGCGCAGATGTACAGAACGGTTCTCTGTTCAATATATCGAACGTGCATCGTTTACGTGCGCGACACGTGACGAGTTCGCGCGGAGCGGATAATCCCGCGCAGTCATCTAATTCGTATGCAAGGGCAAACACGTATTAGCACGCGCCAGAGCGGAAAATCCAACAGAACCGATAGCTCGATGTAAATTCGCGCGAACAGTCGATAGGGGGAAAAAAAAGCTGGCTAAAAGAAGGGAAACGTGACTTTCGTTTAAATCGATAATCTCTGCGACGTATCTTTCGACGGGCGCAAGATGAGAACGATTACTATGTCGCGAAATTAAGCTCCCTCCGTAATTATGATAACAATATTATTCACGGTAATTAGCGAGACTGGGCGCGCACGTCGCGAATAATTAGGATAGTTAGACCTGCTTGCAATTATAGCTATTCGATCCTCCCTCTCAATTATAGCTATTAGAAACCTCCCTCTCAGTATACTGCGTCGTACCAGATTACGCTCGAATGTTAACTGTGTCCTCTCCTCTTAATAATATCAAGGATTAATCTCTCGGCGAAAGAAAGAAAATGTATTATCCCGACTATCTTTAATATATTTTGCTTTCAAAAATATCTTTTTATTTTCGTAAATGAAAAATAATCTACAATAATGGTCGAATGGAACAAATGTAATTATTACAATTATGTTTCCAGCTCTTTCCTATATAGGTAGCTAAATTAAATGTAGATATAAATATAGATATTAAATACTGTCAAAATAAGTCCCTGACAAAAGATTGTTTTAATTTGCAGGAATTAATTCTAACCACGGAGGGGGACAGACGGCTGAGTCCACACACTAGCAGGATAGCGGTGAGCAACTGCTCATCCGTGATCCTCGCGAACTCAAGTCTAGTCTCAATGGCCGGACTACGATCGGTGGACCTGGCGAACGTGGCAAATCTGACCCTGGTCAGACAAAGCTTCGAACTGTCGCCGTCCAGCTCGCGCACGCGGATCACCGTGCGGAACAGCAGCATCGACGTGATGCCGAGTTTCGTCTTTCGCGGCGACATCGAGGCGATCACGTTCGAAAACGTGCGGATCGGCCAGCTGAGTGCCTTCTCGTTCGCCAATTTAATTCACACGGAAAACATACGATTGGAGAACTGTCGCGTCGAGACGACGGAGGCACAGGCCTTTAAGAAGTTCGACGTCGGCTACCTGCACGTGATAGGCAGCACATTCGGCGACCAGCTGCCGAGTCGCACCATGAACGACATCGAGGTCTATCACAAGTTCATGTTGGACGGCGTGCGAATGGGCGTCGTGAGGAGCAACGCCTTCATCGTGAGGGGCCCGCGCACGGTGGCGATACAGAACTGCGTGATCGACAGCCTGGAAAGCGAGGCTTTCGACGTGACGGCGGACGGCGCCGTTATCATCAAGAACAACACCATCGGCAGCATCAGCGTGGGCGCGTTTCTAGGTATTCGCGCGGATCGCGAGACCAGACCGCCGCCGTCGTCGTCGTCGTCGTCGTCGACGCACGGCCTCATCTTCAAGAACAACAGCGTTGGAAGCTTCGAGGAGGGCTCGCTGATGTTCGACCGCGCGAGCTTCCGACTGGAGCTCGACAATCTCATCGTCTCGCAACCATGCGACTGCCAGATGTTACCCATATGGAAGAACTATGTGCTCAACTACACGAACGTCTACTCGCGGTTCTACGCGAGAGAAAACTCGCTGGTGCCGCCGCAATCGCAACCGCAGGAGCCCATCAACGAGACTCCGGAGACCTTCCTGTGTCTGGACGGCGGAACGGACGGCGCGCCGATCACCTTTGTCGATTACGAGGCGCGTCATTGCTCGCTCGGCGGCTCCATGCTCGTCTTCATTCTAATCATCGTGGGTGCTATTCTCGCCCTGATAGTATGCGTGTGTCTGATCGTCTGGTGCTGTCGAAGACGCCGACGAAACAACAGGAAAAAATGGATCAGCGTGCCGACCAATGCACCTGACGTGGTCTCGAAGAAGAACGGCGTAATCGGCAGAGAAGCTGCAACGTCCGGCACGCCGGTCGACAGTAGGATAACGATGGTGGTACCGGACGGCAGATTGTACCGAGAGACGGAGTTTCACGTGATCGTCGAGAAGGCCGAGCCGCTCACGACCGAGTTGTAACGAGACGCCCCGGGCGGCTCGACGAGAAGACCCACGATCGTCGCTCCCGTTGAAGAAGAACTCGAGTGGGCGGAAACGTCGAGCCGCTTTAGAGTGTACAAGCTGTGAGAGCTGCGAGAGACGCCGTCGCGCGATCGGCGCCAGTGAAGAACAGTAACCGTAAAAACTTAGACCCAATGTGCTCGGAGAACGTGAGAGGAGTCCTTCCAATGGAGAGAGGGAAATTTCTCGGATGTTACTCGCGTGCGTAATATAGACTGCGTAAATCGTTGTCGCTTGGAGTATAATAGAACGCAGAAAATGTACGCAGTCCCAGAATCGTGTCCCGTTTTTAATTTAATCGATTGTCTCTCCTAGTACAACGCAGTTCGTAAGCTTCCATTCACATATCATCTGCGGCCGCCGATTATTCAGACCGCGCGTTCTTTTCATTCCTTGAGCCGTCCTCTACCTCGAAAGCGGTCACGGCAATTAAAAAGTTCTTTCAGAACGAGTCGCGAATTCGGGTAATCGGTCGCCGCAGCTAGTTAAGTTTATCATTAAACTTTCGAAAAAGAAAGAGGGAGGGCCAGTGTCGTGGAAGATGAAACGAGACCCTCGTCGAAGCGATGCGACTTAGGAAGCAGAAGAGAGAGGGAGAAGAGCCATAATTCGTAGAGAAAACTAAATTCGCTGTCTTGCGTAAGATACGCGATTGGACCGACCTTTCGCACTCCCGTTGCTTTCAGTTCATCGATCGATAGCGCGGTTATCGAGGAAACATTAGTGAGTGTTTCGAGCGAAAATCACGGTACGAAAGGGCAAAAAAATGGGATAACCGCTCGCTTGGACAACTGTGCCATTCCTGGAGTGACACAACACATAATTCGTGTCAACTCCATAAAAATTCTGATCTCTCGAACACAAGAGAAAAAAGCGAACTGTCGGAGATGAAACTCTTCGCTATAAGCTTTCATATCAAAATCGTTCCAAACTATCGTTTTTATAGAGAAGAAGATTGATATAGCAATGTAACAAGTTAAAAAGCGAAAATAAACCGGCAAGATCAATTTATTAAAATAAAGAATACCCCACACCTCATACCAGTGGCGAATTTATAAGTTAATGGCATATATCGTTTGGTAAATTGTGTTTTCAATTTCCCTTTTCAGCTTTAAAACGTATTGCTTATAAATAATAAATAATTACGTCAATTAAAACAAGATTATTCTTTTTAAAATATACTTTTTGACATAAATGCCTTTTTATTAATTTTACTAAATATAGAAACTCTTATATATTTTTCAATTAATTTTTGTTAAAAGAATCTCCTGGAAATGTAAGCGTCAAGCCCTTGAAAATGTAAATCCGCCACTGCTTCATACGAAAACAGCGAAATCCGCCAGACTAAAACCAGTGAGTTAATTTTTAATTGTATCTTGCTGTAAATTCGTTATCATGTTATTTTATTAATGCATTTATTTAAAGCAAACACTTGCTTTGAAACTGTGCGATATAAGAAAAACTGTTGTTACTGTTATTATAATTTATATTTAATCTTAAGTAAGTCACGGTAATCAAAACGTTACGATTGTTCCGCGGAATTTCTGTGTGTTAACGTAACGCTGGAAAATTTCAGCGGAACAGGTGATCTTGTAAAACCAAACAAAACCTACTTCAAATGTACATCCCGCCATATAGCAATATTCTTCGATGCGTTTGATCTATGCGTGTAATGGAAGCATTTTAAAGGACTTGATTATGAGCGAACGTATTCCCCTAGATCATAATCGATGAAAATAAATAAACGTTTTCCTGTCCCTTTCCCCTTTAATTAAAAGGAGGCATATATCGCGACATTGATCTAATATTTTGATAATCATAAAAAGGCATTTGCCGATTACGGAAAAAGAAGTAAAATAAAGCTTGTCGGAAACTGTAATATATCGTACGGTTAAAATTGATTTATTAAACAGAAGGCCCAAGCACTCGAAGCACTTGAAGACGGAGGTAAGCAACGCTTCGTCTCGAGCGCATGAAAGAAGATAATTGAGCCTCGGAAAAAACTTTTTGTGCCTCTTATACTCGATAACTCGAACTCCGCCAAGGTAGGTTTTATTAGCATCCCGCTAATAATATCGAAAGATCAGAGTCCAATACGCCGCGACGTATGCAAACTGTATGCGCAGGTATGTATGCGTGTATACGTGTGTAATTATATCGTTGTGGTGAACAAAATCAGTTTATAATGTCATATATAGTTATAATTATCGTGAGACTGTGATATAACAGCCGCCGACTGTATAATTTGTTTCGCATTGAACGACCGAAGGTACAATAAAGACGATACCAATAATGTACTTGCTAATCGTATTAAGATTGTTCTCCAAGGAGATCACATGCTAACATTCCTTCAGTTAATAGTAGATACGTATACCGTTTATTACATTGGCGAAAATTAATTAAATTTTACCTATTCGTATTTCGAAGTTAATTGCAAATAAAAATGATTATATAATTACAATGACTAAATGTGTGTGAGCAAAGTCACATAAAACTCTAACTGACCAGAAATTATCTACGAATATTTTATATGTTTACGTTTTACTAAAATGCACGATTCGTATGTGCCACCGCGATTGGATAACGTCAGATATTCATGCGGATTTATGACTTATTTACCACGGCCTTGTTTAAGACATCTTATAACACGCAACGAATGAATAAAACATCGTTTCACTACAATCTTTTGCAAGATAAAAAAGAAACTGTATATATACATCAAATGCATCGATTGTAAGAAAAAGACATTGGAATTTTTTACACATAGAAAATATAATATGGATGTAATAATTATATTGATCAATTTTCATGAGATAATAATTACAATCTATTAAATTTCTGTTACAGTTGTACAGTTTCTTTTTTTATTTCAATACCAAAACTGGTGTTAGGCACTTACCTGTATGGAAGCACGCCGTCGAGAGCCTGCGAAACCGTAGGTGGCGATGCAAGTGCGAATCCTCGTCCAAGTAATGCCGAATGTACGGAGAAAATCCTCTTTGCCGTTTCCTGCATCGACTCCAAGTCCTCTTCAACCTCTTCCGCTAGAAATTGTAGTACAGTAGATCAGTTTATTAAGAGAAACCATATATTATTCTTTATACTATATAATTGAAATAGTAAAGGTTTGCCTGTTTGAGATCTTTTCAAAAACGGATTAACTAGAAGCATTTTTACACATCATATATTGAAATATTTTAAATATAAATATTAGTACATTTATAAACATATTCATATTTATTGATTTATTAATATAGAACGAAAATTCAATCATGTCATACTTACAGGATACTGGAGGCAATGATAAATTCTTCTTCATAAGACTTGCAGCGCATGCTCCTCCGAGGAAAGACAATTCAATTTCCAAATTCTTTAAACCATAGCCGGACGTTATCCAATCGTAACCAATAACTAAACATTTGAAGCCATATGTGATTGAGCTCTCATTCTTCATATAATCGGATGCAGTTTCCAGAGAAAATATCACTTCATTTCCTAAACACCAAATAATTTGTTGAACGTTATGTATTATATATTTCGTATATTTTTAATTAATGTTACATATAAACATACCTGGTAACACAACAGCATTTTGCGGCCATTGACTTTGAACATTACTCAACTTATGTAATACTGGCCAATATAGAGGAGCATCTTCGCCCGTAATATTTGGAATTGTCCTGTAAAGATAAAAATTAAATATAAACGTAAAATATAAGTATGTAATATAAATGTATATTATATAGAAGTGCGGAAGCATTTTATCTACCCTGTGGAAGAGTTGGGAATTATATTTGGTATATAAAGTTGGAGATAATCTTCTGGTTGTGAAGTTCCACATTCTGGAGTAAATTCAACAGTTAACCACTTCACTGTTTCCGGAAAAGTAACTTTATAATACGATACTGTCGCTGGTTTATAAGGATGTTCGCTTTCTAGCCAAGTATAATGATGGCTGGTAGTAATTGGAGGAGCAAAGTGTGATTGAGTTTCGCTATCTTGAGATATTTGAGAAGCTCCCATCGTGGACAGTAAGTTTAAAGCTGCAACGTGTGGCAACATCTCTTGTATTAGAGTAAGGATTTGTACGCTGCTCTGAAAGATGCAAAACAAATTTATATTAAATTTATATTTCTCTTGTTATCACATTTTCTCATCTAATTGTAAGATGTTCATATTTTAAAAGTCTTTAGAATTACTTACTCTAGGGTCTGATGTAGCTAAAGGACTAATGTGTGCCATTACTAGGGGTAAGAGAGTCGTTATAAAAGCCGCGTTACCAAGGACTTCATTAGCTATTACTTCTTCTGCTCTTTCCCTTGCCAGAGAAAAAATTTCATTCGATCGTTGAATGATCGTTGCTGTCATGGCGAGAGTACATTTTCTCGCTTGCACTTCCGCCATGGCTTTATTCGTGTGTTGTCCGTCGGAATCTTGCGGATTTGAATAGTATAAAATGTGTGGTATTTGACCTCGTGTTTGTGTTGTGCCTGCAATAACATAGCAGCATGTTAATACAATCTGCATATTGTATAATATTGCACGATACATTTTTCAAATGTAAATATAGATTTAACGTACCATTAAAACTTAGAGAACAAGCCGTAAAGGTAAACGTTGTGCCATCGGCTCCTTTGACAACGCTTAGTCCACCGTCACCGTTACTAGTTCGTCCTCCGCGATTCCGTAGTCTAATAGCATACTTAATATTCTCTTTTATGAGCACTGGTTTGTCAAATTTCAATTCTACTATGTCATTAATACAGTCATCCGGCCCGAAGGATCCTCTTGTAAAATCTAAACTACTCCAACGTTGAGTATGCGATGGATCGTTACCAGTATTATTTTGCTGTAATAAAGTGACCATGATTAATACTATAAAATTCAAATTTACAGGGGAACAGTATGACAAAATATTTTTATATTACTTACATCATCTAATAATTCCAATTCGTAATCATATACTCCCGCACCTCCATAGATACCAACACCAGCTATAAGGATGCCCGGTCTATCGACGGAAAAGCAAATAGCATCCGGAGAACCGTTACCCGTATTCCATGATCTTGACTGGTTTGTCCTTGTAAATCTTGAGGGAGTCGTATACATGAGTCTGCCGCAAGCTGCTTGCAGTTCATCCTCATTTCCGCTCGATTGTGCCGCCAATTCGGCGATTACCCGCGCTAATAAATAACAGCAATGAAGGATCAATTCTGGCAGAGATTGAATCTTTTCTCTACAAAGGCTTCTTTTGACTGGTATCAATATCAAGTCCAGCAATCTATCGAGTACTTCGCGGAACGACCAATTCAAGATCTCCTTTCCGGAGCTTTCCACTTGGGATTTGTAACTGATTTGCTCGACCAAAATCGGATACTGATGACTTTCCGTCGAATTCATCATGAGTAAACCGGCATTGTCAGACGGGCTGAGCTGCCGCTTCACGCTGTCGCTGTTGTCCATGATGTTGCTCAAGATTGGAAACGTACATCTAAGTCGTATCGCCGAGTTGCACAAAGAAGCCAGCACGGCCGAAAGGAGACGATCTTTTGTAGTTGTGCCTTGTTCTTTATCGATATCCGATAATAACTCGCACAAGGAGGTCCATTTAAGATACGCGGTAGGGTAAAACGCGTGATAACAAGCTACAAACGTTTTGTGACATTCGTCCAGTATGCTGTTTGTCATCTTATTTCCTAAAGTATTACTAGAACTTTTGTTAGATCGCGTCTTTCCTTTACTTTTCAGAGCAATTGGTAGAGAATCGGATAAAATTTGACGCAATAATGCCCGTACCTCGCCTATACATTCCGCCAAGCGCACTGACTCGGGAGGGGTCTTCTTAACGACATGATTGGGATAGATTTCATTGGCATATGTTCTAAGCAGTCTTAAACTGGCTTTGCTTATGTACACCAATCGTTCCATTTCGAGCATTGCGTGAGTCGATGACGCGATATGAACGGCCACATCGGCCAATGTCGCCTTCAATGTGTTCCAGCTCCATTGAAGAAGAGATATCAAGGACTGGAAGCACTCTTTTGTGACAGTCCTACTGAATTCTCTCTTCAGGACATAGACAGGTTCAATTTGATCTCTCTGCCTGTTTGATGTCTGATTTTCAGGTGTAACAACGCGGTACAGTAACTGTGGAATCTGCCCGGCGTTAACATCGGTGCCATTGTTCGATCTTTTAGAAGACTTGAAATAAAACATGACCTGATCTTCCGCCGTGACCATTCCCTGTCCACCGGAACCGCAATCGCTGGAAGGTCCACCGACT
Organism: Temnothorax nylanderi; assembly: GCF_030848795.1. Classification (NCBI taxonomy): domain Eukaryota; kingdom Metazoa; phylum Arthropoda; class Insecta; order Hymenoptera; family Formicidae; genus Temnothorax; species Temnothorax nylanderi. Next base: position 380,853 of record NW_027249064.1, on the reverse strand, counting down.
TTAGCCCATGCTACGTACCACCTGTTTGCTTGCAAGGATATAGGTTCGTCAAACAATATCGAGTATTTTTGTCTTGGGCCGCATTCATATGGGATCTCTTCTGTCTCTGCGAGAAGTTCGCCATCGTTCTCTTGGTCTCCACCGTCAATTCCGATATCAAACAGCTTGATCTTCGCAGTATACTCTCCTCGACCGCCAAATAAACCATAGCCTCCCAATATAATGTCTGTATCAGGCATAAATCTAATCGCTTCGATCGAATGAGCGGAATAACCCCATCCTCCTCCGTGGCTTTCAAACCTGCTAACAGTGGCGTAGTCTTCGCGACTGTAAACCTTGCCATGTATTGATTGATTACATTCGTTTTCTTCAACTATCGATAAGTTTTCGTCTTGAGCTTGCGTCAATGTATCCAAACAAGCTAATAAATGCATCGCGGCTTGAGAACGCGTTACAAAACAAGTCGAAACAACCGGAAGCGCTAAACCTGGATTGAGCATGGAAGCCTCCAAACCGGGTATCGCTCTAGCTTCTGTTGATATTATATTGTACAAGCTTATTTCGTTATTTGCTGAATTGAAGGTCCAAATAACGTTGTACAAAGGATCTAAGCATGCTGCGCAGTTACTGAAATCAACCTGATCCACACCGCTATAACTGTTGCACGCTCCATCACGTTTACTTATCACCAGACTCTTGAAAGAATTCGCGTGTTCATTCTGATGTGGTATCAAGATAATACAATTTTTATTCGCCATAACGGTACTCCTTGTCAAACTAATCGAATTTATTTCGTCTATCTTAACATAGGTTTGATCTCCAGCGGCACCGATCCACGTCGCTCGTCTACCCCATCGAGGACCTATATTCGGGACTACATTTGGAAAGCTATGCCACGGTTGGGAGCGGTCGGCACGACGATTTACCTGAGAAGTGTTCGTAGACTCGTTCTGACCGTTCCACCAATTCATGCCGAGCTGTCCCTTTTGGTATGCACCAAACGTGTAAACTTCCCCCTTTGATGTGAGTATAACGGTATGATTGCTCCCAGCAGCCACTTGAGTAGCAATAGTTGGCAATTTAACTAGAATCGGTCCTGCATGTGCCACTAAATCTCCAACGCCTAACTGACCGTATATGTTACTACCGAACGTATATACTTCTCCGTTTTGCAGAAGTAACACTGTGTGATGCAAACCACAGGACACTTGAATCACAGGACTTTCGCTAGGAATAGGAACTCTGGCCGGTGATATACTGGCAATTCTCGCCGCGTCCCCTCGTTCCACGTCGCTACCGCCGACACCTTCCTCGACCGTGAGATTAACTCCCAATCCCAATGCCACCTTTTCCGGAAACCCCTTTTGCACGATACTAGGACCGGCTACGCGCTGATTATTCGATCCCTTGATTTTTACTCCATACTTGACGGTACTCGGTCCTGCTTTGCTCTTTTGTCGTTGCTTTATCTCACCCAATCGTCTCTGTAGATACTCTCGGAAGTTGGAACCCGATATGCCGTTGCTGCAACTCTTTCTTGCACACGTACGACAACATCCGCATTCCGCGCATCCGCTGTCTCCTTCGCCACATCCGCACTCTTGACCGGGATTCCGATCGGGACGTATACTACTCAGACACGAGATGCTATAACCGGTACATTCTCTGCATATCGTACAAACCATACAAACGCGATGCCTCCACTGATGTTGCCCCGGAGGACACATTCCTCTCGTTTCCTCCCAATCTTCCGCAGGATCCACACTCTCCTCTTCGGCTATTATTAATTCATCTTCCCCTGTACCCATTTCCATTGCAACTACCGACACTTCTTTATTCACAGTATGTACCGTTGTAGAATCACGACCACACTGTCCCTTATTATTTATACCGAACGTATATAGATGTCCTTTGTTAGTTAAAGCGGCGGCATGAGCCTTTCCTAACGATACACGAACTATACATACGTCCCTCAAATCGGTAACTAATCCTGTCACTGGATCGCTATGTAACGTATCTTTACCGAACATTAATAGAGAGCCATCCTTCGTGACTAAAGCAGTAGATCCATTATTACAAGCAGCGTCTACAATAAACTGACCTTCCACTTTTGCCATTTTCTTTGGTTTTACTGGTTTTGGTTGCCTACGAGCTTTATCTTAAAATAAAATAAATAATTACAGTGATTTTGTGTCATTATAAATTAAAACATTACTATAATCTACTAAACTTACTACTGTCTCCATCTTCTCCACGTCTAGCAGTGCCAGTAAATAGTACAGAACCATCCTCCATAACCATAACGACATGTTGACCATCATGACCTGCCGCAAAATGCGTGATCCTTGGACCTTTACCAAAGGTAAGTTCCAACCACCTGTTAGGCCTTGTATTGCTCTTCATGCCTAGGCAAGTTCCTTTTCCGCTATATAATAACTATAAAAAATATTAAAATTAAATATTAAATTCAAGATCAAATAAACTAAACGTATAACATTTATATATGAAATATTGAGTAATCGCAACAGCTGTTTGAAATATCTCTTAAATAATACTTACTTTTCCAGACACTGTTTTGAGTAAGCCAAATTCTTTTCCTGCTGTAACCATCGCAATTTCATCGTCGCATCCTGGATTCAAAGTATGTATAGCTTGTTCCTCATCAAATGTTGCGTATCCAAATATATCTACGCATTTTCTTGCCAATTTCAGTGGTAGCTCCGAGGCAACTGTCACGGGATTACTCAACGTGTTTATTGTACGTACTACAAAACCTTCCTGTTAAGATTAAGAAAGAAGATGAGAAAAAATTAAATAAATATTTCAAATAACAATATATTTATACGCAATTAAATTACATCTTTGCCAGCTGTTATCATTCCTAAATTTTCACCATCAGAAAACATGACAGAGGACGACCAATCTTTTCCTTCCAGCACGGCAATTCCTGTTACTATAAGTGTTTCTGCATCGATAATTAATAACTCACTCTGTTTTCTAGGTGCACATTTAAAATATAATGAATTCTGTAAGTAAAACTTTGTATAAGTGACACATTATTAAATCGTTATACAGTCGTAAATAAACTGTAACATTGATAACTTAAGCATTAATGTGCAACTAACATTAGCATAACCAAGCCATCCTATTTCCGTCGGATAAAAATCTGCTTTATGTATGTATATATGTCCCCATATTGTACCACTGTGACCACTTCCAATTTTTAGTAAACCACGAGATGTATGCAGATATAAATACTTTCCATCGCTCACAAAACTACGTTCATTCAATATCATATTGTTCATCTCATTTGGTAACTTAAGCATAGAGGTATATATCTTGGAACACTTAGGAACGCCATATGTAATCCAATCTGGTCTCACAAGTTTTCCTAACAAAACAGCATGTACACTTCTCTGCAGAGACGTTAACACACATGGCATCTAAAATACAAAAAATTAAACTTTATAATATGATATGTACTATATCATGCAACAAATCAATACTATGATTATATCGATAATAAGATACCTGAATATTTTGTACCGCTAACGCTCTAGGAGACATAAGCAGAGCCGCTATTGCTGCCAACAGCCGTCCAGTATCTCCTCTGACTACAACAAGACTCAATAAACACGCACAAGCAACAGCTGTCAAGTGACTGCCGTCATTGGCAGCGGCTGACTCAGGGCCATGAGAAGTTGCAAGATCCAATAATAGATCAAACAGCGGATCTAAAAAAGATAAATTATTGAGAAGTTTGTCACTTTGTCAATTGAAAAGATCAATTATTTAAAGATACAAACCAATGACATCATCTGGTTCAGATTTGAGGCCTTCTGGTAGTTGCCCTTGTAAAACATCCAATAAAGCTGATAATGCTTTTGTACATAAGATTGGATCGATTGTTCTACTCTCTCGCATCAACGTAAAAACACTTCTTAAACCGATACCTACAATCTTTATTTAAAAAGTTGTTAGTTACGTATGTCATAAATTATACGTATTGCATAAATAAATGTTACAATACAAAAACAAAACAAAAATTTAAACGCCACAACAGTATGTGGAAAGCAAAATTAAAGAAATTAATTAATTCTAAGCTGCTTTTACCTTTGGTAAATTTTGTATAGTTGATATCCTATCCTCATCATCACTTTCTGTGTCTATAGTATCGCTAAGATCTGGTGGTGGAGAATTACAGTTTGACGCTCTATAAATCTCACTTGACAATTTTGCATGTTTTTCTAAAATAGCACTTCTCACGCTAGCAAACACAGCAAATGCTGAGGCATTACAAGATGTTTCTATCTCCGGTGGATTATTGTAATTTAATTCTCCATTTAAATCAATCTATACATATACATAAAATGTGTCAGAATATGTTTTATCCCAGAAATTACAGGAGGAAAAAGAATTATTAATCTCTGATACCTTTTTCTTGTCTCGTTTGCGAATAGCTTTATTTTTCTTACACTTTCTCCATTCTCCCTTATTCCTAAAAAATATTATAATTCAAATTCCTATTTAAATTGACTACTATACCTACATAAAACAAACGTGACAAAATATATTTTATAGCACTGTGTGATTTTGTTTTAATTATAATAAAATTGTCTTATTATAAATAAATATAGTATAATTAAATTACAGCGACAATTATATACAATATCAAAATATTACAAAAACATTTCTGTTTATTCTATTTGTGAAAAGACTTGGACAAAAGTTACTCTATTTACATGACTAAAAACTTTAATATTGTAGGTAAATATGATGAGAAAGACTCCTACTACGCTTTTAACGAAATTAATAAGTCATTCGAAAAATTCGAATGAAGAATAAAAGGGAATAAACAGACAAACTAATATCCAATAAACAAAAAATTTGAGGTTACGTTCTACGCCGATAAAACGCGGCCGTGATGCGCATTCAATTAACGCCGCGGTGTCAATTAAAAGTTTCCTTCAATCGGGGATCAAATTACGCGATTCCACCGCAACGTCGGCCGATCGAACGGCAAGGGAAGCCGATCGGCGGCGAAGTGTCACCGACGACGGCGTCAGGTAAACAAATCGCGGGAGAGGTTATACGTCACGCATTCGTCGCACCTCTGCGCCTCGGCGACGTTCTTGAAGAGATCGTAAAAACACTTGGCGTAGCTCTCGGGCTCGGGCAGCAGCCTCTCGTTGTCCCCGGACACCATGGTTCGCGCGAAACCCCCCGGCACATGAGTCACCAAGTCATTTTCGTGACACTATTGATCGTTGACACTCGCTGGCCGCGTCTTGCCCCCATGTGATAACGTTACATACTCCCGGGGAGTCCTGGAAAGGAAAAAAAGGGGGTACTACGCGACGGCGAGCGCTACTTGGACGCGAGCGGACTCGAGCGGATCCCACGGCCGGCGATTTACTTGGCGTGCTGCACAGGCCACGGCGGCCACCGACGAGATTCAAACGCGAGACGTCTTCGCTCCGTAAGTTCGTCTTGAAACAGTGGCAGACGGTACCGCGAGTACTCGCCGCGACTTCGATAGTCGAACGGCGTTATCGCGCGCGACGCGCGATAACGTCGAGCCGAGAATCGCGATTCGCGCGCGCGAACTTCGTAAACGCTCTGCTAGCTCTGCCCACGTCGCGCGGCGGGTCGGCTCACGGCTGATGATTATTTCACGCGGACGCGAAATGTCAACGTGTTTACGCGCATGAACACGTCACGCGTATGTTGGCGTGAACGCCGTGAACGGGAGACGTTTCACGACAGCGCGCGTCATTCACGCGTGGAATTCTATTATTATTCATGCATTACAAGCGTGCACGTCCCGCCCAGGCATATTTATTTATAAAATTATGATCGCAAATGGAAACGGCAACAAAGACTTGCACGATAAGACGGATAAGACTTAGGGGCCGATATCACAGTCTCCGATTAACGCGTGATCCTCCGATTAAACCTCACTCCTCGTCTCTTTTTAGGGGGACAGTTAGAAAGAGATTGCAGAGTGAGTTTAATCGGAGGATCACGTTAATCGGAGACTGTGATATCGGCCCTTATCGATCGAATATTGTATTCGCGAGGAGTCGTTTGTCCGAGAGAGAGCCCGCGGGTGACGCGGGTCGCCAGCTCTCGCAAATTGACGTAAATCTTGATTTTTCCACGCACGTACTTACATCAGCGGCCCGACTTTTCCGCCCGTCTCGAACGAAGATGAGAAAAGTCGGCCGTTTTTCGCCGCGCGACGAGATCGACGGCGAGAAGCGACAATCTTTATATTCTTTATTACGACGGGATATGGCATTGAGCGGATCTCGATACACGCGAAATCTCGACGGGTTTCGTTGATCCCGTACGCCCGTACGCGTACGCGTGCGTCTCTCGCAGCCGAACGCACAAGATGCGATACGGCACAATCTGCACGGGTATACGGTACGCTTCGATAAACGTGTCACGTCGTGATTAACAGAGGGGCCCAGACGTAAATTCTACGAAGCATGAGCGGAAAGTACTCGCTGCCGTGGAACGCGAGAACGACAGAGTAATATCAGACGCGATAAGGCGCATATATGTCTCGCGTTTCGCGCTGTATGGTGAAATTGCTGTTGTGTAGGGTAGCAGAGACATAACCTCAAAGGCGAGGCTTCTCGGTTCGATTTTCTGATTTTCGATCCGCTGGAGCACTTTGTAGTCGCGCGATTTCCAAAAATTCATTTTCGTCGTAATTATTTCTCGAATCGAGACGCGCGAGACGCGTATCTGCACCTTTTCGTAAAATTTGCGAGAAAGCACCCAGTCATGTATGTTGGTTTACAAAACATGCTTATATCTCGTTTTTATCTAATCTTTTTAATTTTCTATCGTGACAGATCAAAAAGCGGAGGAGGCATGTATGATTAATACAGTTTACCAGCTGAAAGAGGCAAGTTTTAATAAGGAAGACTTAAAGGGGAAACACTTTTACTTGCATTTAGTCATAAAGCTGTAATACTAAAGTTATGTACACGGATAAGCAGATAAAAACGCTTATAACATTATCATTACGTACATGGTAAAAGGATATGACTTATCATGATATCATCTTTTTGGTAAGTGGCATAATTCTCAGGTGCATGCTTCGCGCAAAGTGGCATTTGTCATTCTATTACATTCAAGTTCTCTTTTCAGCCTAGTCAAATACGAGATTTGATTGTACGATTGTACCACTGTTCTGTAAATGTAACCTAAACAATAAGCAATAACTCGTTGAAGGAATCCTAATAAACTAGTGGGAATGGGCAATTGTTTGTGTAAAGATACTCCAGGGATATACGACATTGAGACATATGGCAGTAGAAATCATGCAGAAACTCAGAATACCATAATACCAGAACCGAGTATAAGTATAGTCTCGTGTAGCGATTCGGCATCCCCTTCCTTTAAGTTTCCTGCCGGGTCACATATTGACAAACTCGTATTGGAAACACTTGGAAGTCTTGATACTCTGGTAGATAAGTAAGTAATAGACGATATAATATGCATGGAATGTATCTGTTTCTTATATTTATACGCTTATTTGCATATGTTTAGTGATCATGAGCCACCGCCAGCAATGTTAAAATTGAATTCCATTGCGGACAAGGAAGAGGGCTGGATACAAGTAGTCAGTTCCATGGTCAATGTTATTCCAATGAACAATCCGTTGGGTCCTTCGGTTATAATATTATTACTAGATGATTGCCCTTTACCTTCAAAGGTTGAAATTTATTTGTAATTTTTGATTCTTATTATTCCTATCGTCTCAATTTATTTGCTATATTTCAAAAATCAAAGCAAGAGCAGTAATAACGATAATTCTTTTCTCGTGTTGTAGGAATCCGTGCTACGATTATCAAATATGTTTCAATTGCCTCAAAAACTTGGACAAATACAAATTACAACTACGCAGCAACGCAATATATGCGTAGTACTTGGTTGTATTGCAGAGAAACTTGCTGGTCCTAGTAGTATTGCGATATTATCTGACGCTACTTTAGATTATCTAGTTTCAAATCTAGTATGTTATTTATTTATTACTAAAATGTAGCAGTATCAGTGTTTGGTACTTTTTAAAATTATTTTTTTTATTTTTTTAGCGAAAAGATGTTGAGCCTTATGTAATGTTATATTCTTTGATAGCACTAGAGAAGTTTGCACAGACAAGTAAGAGAAATATTTTGTTAATAAATTTTCCGTTTTTTATCATGTCTAATGATTGTTTATATGTCAACAGGTGAAAATAAGGTAACTATTAAGAAACGCCTTATGGCGGAAAAACAAAATCCATTACTGGAATTGGAGAAATGGGCTACGGAAACGCATTATGTACGTCGACAAGTTGGTTTCTGTGCACAGTGGTGTTTAGATAACTTATGTAAGTATGATGTAATCTCATCACAAGCGCCATTTATCTGCTCCGCTTGGTAAGCGACAATGATGTATTTATAATCAATCTTTTTCTTTTTAGTCTTAATGGAAGGTAGAAAATATTCCCACGACTCCGTCGATGTGACGGGTATTAATGTAATGTTAAATACGAAAGATGTAAGCGAGTACCTGAAAATATCACCTAATGGTTTGGAGGTAGATATTCTGTTACACTATATTGTATTTTTGCTAATAGAGATTATATTTTACTGTAATGATCATTTATTGTTATTTTAGGCACGATGTGATGCATATTCCTTTGAAAGTGTACGATGTACGTTTCAAGTAGATTCAGGAATATGGTATTATGAAACATTGATAATAACTACAGGAGTTATGCAGATTGGATGGGCCACAAAGGACAGCACGTTTCTCAATCACGTGAATATCTATATTTGAGAATATTTTATATTTTTCATTTACAGAATTATTGTATATTATTACCATAAAAATTATTTTTTAATAGGAGGGATATGGTATAGGAGATGATGAATTTTCTTTGGCCTATGATGGCTGTCGCAGACTGATTTGGTATAATGCACGAAGCGAAAAATTTCATGACAGACCATGTTGGAAATCTGGTGATATCTTGGGTTGTTTATTGGATTTAAACAAATTAGAGATAATATTCTCTATTAATGGCGTACCACTTAAACCGTGCATTCAAGTATTTAAAACAGTAAGGTACATATATTTGTCCTTTTTTCATATGTCACGAATGTCCACGCAAAATCATAACGGTAACATCTACTGTTACTTTTAGGTCTGGATTCTTTGCAGCGGCTAGTTTCATGTCATTCCAGCAATGTCTATTTAATTTTGGACATGTACCTTTCAAATATCCACCCACTGATCGAGAATTTCAAAAATTTAATGACTATGCTACATTGAAACCAGAAGACAAGATCATACTTCCTAGGCACATATACCTAGATCAATTACGAAGGCTTAGTGTTAGGGAAGATTCCTGTACGTTATGTTTCGATCAGAGGGCATCAGTGAGGTTACTGCCATGCAACCATAGGTAATATTGTATTTTAATTCGAGTTTCATGAAACAATGATTTTGTAAGAATATACATGACGCAATAATTGTTTTATTTTTACAGAGGATTTTGCCAAAGGTGTTCAAAACAGTTGGTTGAATGCCCAATGTGTAGGGCTACCATTGAAGAAGTAGCGTCAGATAACATATGACATCGATCATCTCATATCAATATTTACGAATTGTTTCATCACTTCTTTGATGTCATACAATTTTTATGGAAATATCACGAGATAATCATAATTATAGATAGTTATTTACGCCGTGTATTGTATACAGTTATCACGTGTCACATAGTATTTTTCTCTATGCAATACAACGCATTAATAAATAGAAAGAACTACAAATTAATTATAGAGAAAAGAATTCCGTGATAGTACATTGCAAAGATTTGAATAAGTTTCTATTTTAAAAATCAAAGATCTTAAAGAATGCGTAAACAAATGTTTTACAAAGACAAAACATTCTCCTTTTCCATACTTCTCTATACTTTTTCTACTATATAGATTTATAGTAAGATATTTTGTGATTTAAATGATATCCTCACGAACATTAACTTCAAGAGATTAAGTATAAATGGCTATATATATACTAATTTATATGATTATAATAATGAGTAGAGAAACAAACAGATGCGAGAAAATTATAACAAATAGATCGGAGAAAATTATAAATCAGAAGACGAGCATAAATCAGAGAAGCCGAAAGAGCTCAAACTCCGTATGAAAAAATTTCATATAGGCACTTTTGATGGGAGTGACGTATGTATTTGTTATCACACGAATAGTCAAACAAAATTTGATATATTGACTGGTATGAGCGCTTTTCTTCATGATATCAATGAATACAATGGTTGCTCTATCGATTGTGTTTATAGATTCTCGGTTTGAAACTTGTGACTGAATCATAAAATTCGAAAGGTTATTTATTCATTAACTTGAAAATGTATTTCCTCTATTAGAATTACAAAAGTTCAGATTATATCTTCAAACTATTTAAATTCTTAATTAAGTTGCGTAAGTGAACATTTACGACTAATGTAACTAGTGATCTAATGTAAGTTTATCTTTAAGGAATTGTGAAATACTGATAGTATATATTATATCAAAAACACTACATTCACACACATACATACATATATATTATATTCTTGGGAAGATATAAAGAGAAATTTAATGTTTTATCATATACATGTATTTTGCAAGCATTTTTTTATAAAGTCTTATTTTCGTTATCAATTACCTCTCCCGTTATTCTAATGCAAATAACCCCCAAAAATTCTTCCGGTAGTGAGTATACGTGATAATTAAAAAATGATGTATTTACGAGATCTACCATTTTTTAACAGTAATGTATGTACTTTTCACTCAGTATCAAGATTAGATACAACAACGCCCTAAACGAAACTTTCTGAGAAATTTCATCTATTTATCCCTTTCTCTTACATTTAAATTAATAATATAACTGTGAAGAGTATTATATATTTCATTATATGAATATTTATAAATTAATTTAATCACATAAAACTTGTTTGTATTAAAACAGAATTATTAAAATCTAGTTTCAAATAAAAATATCGGCATTGCTAGCTCGTTTGGAATGCCACTGTATATCGTTTGAAAAATTATGATATGAGAAATTATATAAATGATTTACCTGCGTTGATATATTATAGTTTTTACAGTCGCACCAAGCTTCACACAAGATCAATCCATGTCTGCATTATCAGCCTCCAAGTTTCTGGAATTGGAAAATAACATATATCATGCATAGAATTAGGCGTAATATTGTCGTCTAAAATATTTTTTCTAAAATGGAAGATGATCGCGATTGTTACTAGTTACTGTAACATTTAAATTAACTTGTGCGCATAATGAATTTGTAAAAAAGTATAGATAATTGAAAGAACATTTTCGCGTATCTCTGACATAATAATCTGCACTTATCGAAACTACATTGATTTTAAAGTACGCTACAACATCGGATTACGATTGACGAAACGGTAAGTATCGAATTACGAAGCGAATTACGTGCCTGTTTTTTAACGAAAAACGGAACTGTATTCGCGGACGCACATTTGAACTCGTCCGCAATTTCGATGTTCATACGCATTTTGAAGCAAAGCTCGCTCCCTCGTTCGCGATCGCAAGCAAAATGAGAATGTTAAGCGCGCGATCGTTCTGTTCAATCACTTAATTGATTATTAATTCCCGTGCTTAACGAGAGAGGAGAGATTCACTGAAGCGTCTTTTCGCGCGATTTACTTATTCGGAATAAGAATCAAAACGGAGGCAGGAGACGCGCGAATTCTGATGAGGTTATCGTCTCACTGCGATACGCGGGACAACGATTCTATTAAGATCCAAATGTATCACGCGCTTCGAAACATTTATTTCTCACGTACAATTCACTCACCGTTCATGGCGCACTGCAGGAGACCCGCCAAATCACAGCCGGGAGGGTGACACGTACGGCGTCATCCAGTCCAGTACGGCATTCGACGTTCATCTCGCCCAGCGACAGTATCCCACTTGTTTCAGTCGACACGAGAAGCAACGGAGCATTCGGCGTACGTTCACCTTGCAACACTCTGTAACCGGATTTCTTTTCGTTCACGAGAAAGAGGAATTACACGAGCGACGACGTCCCGCGACTCGCACCGACGTTGAACGCGTCACGTATTACTTGCGCGCGCCGCTGCCGCCGAGCCGCCGCACAGTCGGGTGAGACGTCGAACGCGATTGGCTCCGCGCGAGCCGAGCCCCCGCGACCTGCCCAATCACGTTCGACCGTCCCGAGCCGCCGGCGCGGCGTACGTCGATCAATTCGTTTGAATACAACGTACCTTCAAAGTCGACGCGCGGCCGGCGCGGCCGATTCTTTTGTCGGCGAGCGGCCTTGCCACTTATTTCTATCAACGCTCGGAGTATCGTTACTTGTGGGAGTTACTCATTTATCATTTTCTCGATGAATCTCGCACAGGAATAAAGTGTTGGTGCTCCGCGCGCCATTTTCCGTGCTCAGTGCTTCGTGCTGTGTCATTTGAAACGCGCTCCTTCCTGCGATTGGCACTCCTGCTCTTCGTTCCGCGGGCCGCGGGAATAATCGACTACGCGTTCAACAATCCGCAAGTATATCAAGTGTTCGTCGGAATGGATATGTCGTGCAAATCGCTCGCTCGAGACGGAGATATCGAGGCGAAGGAACGCACAGGCAATTGTGAGTGATGTGCAGTTTCGTTGTAATATTTACGAGTGATTGTGGGCGATAATCACTCGCCCCGCCATATGTCTGGATCTCGTGTCGTGCTTTGAACTTCGATCACCGAAATTATCGTGTGATTTATCTCCGATTCTCTCCGAAGGGAGAAAGAGAAATGCAGTTTATATTCGCGAGATTGATGTGCTCGATACCGTACCGCGCGTGGAATATTTAATTTCAATCGCGTATCTTTGATTAATTTACGTGGAAAGCCAAAGACGGGGAAGCTAACGTACCCTCGTCCGCCGCGCCGATTTAATTGAATAAACGAACCGCAGCCGGTTCGTCGCGTTTGCTTCGGAAGTGCCGTTCAAGTAATCGGAGTAAAAGACTTTTTCAAAGCCCGTTTTTTAAGAATATGACGGCGACGGAATATCTTGTCATGGGCTTTTTAAACGGGAGTGCCGTACAGTACTTATCGCGCGAAAGACTTTTACTGATTAGTCCGCGCGCGATTGTAGTTTATTATCCGCGAGTTTCTCGCGAGTGTCCTGTGCGAGAGGAGGAGCAGGAGGAGGACAAGGAGAAGGAGGCCTGACATCCTGAGAGGAGGAGGAGGTCCGAGAGAGACATCGGGCTCCGGCGGAGCAACCTTGGGGTGAGTATCATCTCTTATCTGCATAAAATTAATAGTTCTTTTCCATTTATTTGGATTGTTTTATTTCTTGTTTGAAATAATTAGAGAAAAAGAAATTATCTAAAATTGTACTCTTATAAAAATCTTTTTGGTAAATAGATATTGTAATCGTGTTGTTAAATATCTCATTGAGAAACGAATTAAAGACGTGTAAGAATTATCTTTTGAAATGTTGATTATTTTGAATGTTTCTTTAATTTGAATTTTATATTTGCATGTTACAGTATCACCGTAGCTACGTAGCTGAATAACTCCGCCCGTTGCGCATCAGATCGGTGAGTCAGAAATTCTTTTTATTGAGTAACTTATTGCGTAACTGTTTTATAATGTTGTATATGCATATTGTAAGGTAAATTATAAGAAAATTTTATTGTACTCGTATATTATATAATTTCAATTTTGTAATGTAATTATTTTATAATGTTGTATATATTGTATGAGATATAAAGTAAATTGTATGAGAAATAAAATAAATGATAAAAATGTAAAAAAAAACGTATTAATAAATAAAAGAGGACCGCCGATCGGAATCGGCGGGGGCGGTGGAGGGCCTCTATCGACCTGTTTCTATCGGATGAAATCAGATAGAAACAGTTCACATATCAGAAGATATTTAAATTAACATTTTTAATAATGCTGTAAATCTGAAATATAAATGTGAATGTTTATTTTGAATCTCTTATGCATTCTCATGCGTTATTTTGATTTCTTTATGAATTCTGAAGTATAAAGTATTTTAAATCTTTCATACATATATTTTTACTTTTATATACATTATCTTATCAATATAAATATAGGTACAATAATTTCGTCAAGTAATTAATCGTAATATTATTTGTACGATAAATTTAAAAACAGTTTAATTATGTGGACGAGTCTATTAAAATGTGCCAATTCTAAAATATAAATATAAATGTTTATTTCGAATATTTTATACGTATACTTTTACTTTTATATGTATCTTTATTAATATGAGTGTACGATAATTTCATCCAATAATTTTTATGTGACCGTAATATTATTCGTACGATAACTCTTAAACGGGCTGATCATGTGTGGGTCATCTGGACGAGTCCATTCTAGTACAATAACTACAATAATTACAATGCTACTTGAACATTTGTACAAGAATTATTTCGCATCTTTTATACCTAAATTTTCACAAATCTGTTTAAATCTTTATACAGAAAGTCAAACAGAACAGCGTAAACAAACTCGCTAAAATGTACATACGTGTAAGCGTCTAATTCTCGTTGCGAAATCTGATTATTCGTATTTCAAGTTTTCTTGATATTCAAATATTCAGTCGCGCGCGACGCGCGACCGTTTGGCTGCCATGACAGTTTCCCCGGCTCTTCGGTTCGGAACGCGAAGCGCGATCGCTCCGCGAAGTGATCGCGAATTTCACCGGTTAAGAGAGCCCAACGAGCGCGAGTTTTTGTCGGGAGTGTTGATCAAAGTGACGGGCAATCTGCGGAACGTATCAGTTCTCGTGGGCCTTCGCGACCGATGCCGTTTCGTCGATCGCGATCGATGCCGCAACGTACTTTGCCACAACGTTTCGTTTCGATAAGTGTAGATTCCTATGTCAACGGCACGCGAAAATGATCTTTATGTTCTTTCGAGAGACTCGGGGCGCGATCGGCGCACTTTTCGTCAGATATGACGTCGAAGATGTAAATCATCATTATTACATCGCTCATTCCTGTAACGCGTAATGGAAGATCCGCCATTCGACATAGTCGGTTTCACGTTTCGGCATACGGTTCCCGCGTCGAAAATGCGCCCGCTTGGCCGCCATGACAGTCTCGGTGGCGTCTTCAGTTCGGAACGCAGAGCGCGATCGCTCCGCGAAGTAATCGCGAGTTTCACCCGTTGAAAGGGCCCAACGAGCGCGAATTTTTATCGGGAGTGCCGACTAAAGTGACGGTCGATTTTCGGAACGTGTTCTTCGTTCAGTTCTTGCGAGTCTTGGTAATCAATGCTGTTTCATCGGTCGCAAGCGATGCAGTGCCGTGCTTTGAAACTGGTGAGTATAAAATTTGATGCGATAACTATGCTTAAACGATTCATACATATATTTTGATATTTGTGTATAAAGTCTAGTTGATCCATAATTACAACATTATTAACTTAAATAATTATAATAAAAATTTACTATCATTTGAATTTACTTAATGATATATGTGCGCCATCTATTGCGTCGAGATAAAAGCGCAAGCGAAGCGATCGAAATGAGAAAACCCTATTCGGCGCGAATTCGAATTTCGCGATATCGATGAGACGCTCGCCAAGCCCGAGCGCGCGAGAATCGATATCGGACGGATCTCGATTCGCGCCGCGAGTTGGGCGCGTGGCCGCGGGAGCGCGCCGCAGTTTGTTACAAGATGGCGGGTGAGTGAGTGCCTGTGGACGGGACGAGACTTCTCCGAAAACACGAGGGATTTTCTGCTAACCCGTGGTGTTTGTGGGTTTCAGATATATCCTACATCCAGACAGAGGATCTAGAGGACCCGGACGAGGGTGAGTACCCTGTGCGCGCGCGCGCACGCGTATTTCACGAGGGCGAACGGTGCTGTCGCACGCGCGCGACGGCAGAGCAAGCTCGGCTTGTTCGACCGCGGCTCGGCTCGGTTCCGTGCATGGCGACCTTCCTGTCGGAGGGGCACGTCGCTCCCGCGAATATTTCGAAGCACGTGCGTGCGTGCCGCGCGACGCGTGGCACGCGGGACCGCCGCGATGCGGCGTGATTTCAGCGCGGCTCCCCGCCGCGGGTTTCGAGGTTAGGATCGCGATGCGCCGCCGCCGTCGCCGCCGCGGCGCGAGACCGGGCGTGCCGCGAGGGACGTCGCGAGTACTCCGGCCGTCGTGAGACAGAGAGGGTTTCACGCGGGACGACCGCTCCCGCACGCACGGCCGCGATATGCCGCCGCCGCGCGCGCGGGGAGCAGCGCGTTTCGTGAGATCACGGGGCGGTTCTGTCCGTCGAGAGGGGGCGCCACGCCATGCAACGCCACGCCGCGCGCCGTGTTTATCTCGGCGAGAGGGAAAAAAGAGGATGAGGAGCGACGGGACGGCTGCGGCGACGGAAAGAAAGAGAAAAGGAGAGAGGGAGGGAGAGAGAGAGAGAGAGAGAGGGCATGCGTTCGCGTCGTATGTCGTATCCCTCGTCGCCGTCGTTGTTGTGCTCCGGCGAAGACGAATGCGAGGAAACGTTATTCGAAACTGAATCGCTTTTCCAACGATGGGATCTTTATCGGAGCAACCACCTGCGGTTCGCATTGTAAAGCATTACGCACTGACGCCAGGTCGATAACAATCTTGAGAGATTTCGTACGGCGCCAATATTCGACGTGTGTCGGTTGTCGATCACCGACGGAATGATTCAAGCCCGATCGCGCTGTTGAGAGAAAATTGACATTGCACGACGATCATGGTGTACGATAAGGTCGAAAAGTGTCATTCTAGAAATTAATCTGGAGATTAATAACTTTTTAGAATGAAATATCCAATGCTATTGTCGCGATAGATATATCTTGGATGGATTCCTGTTAGACTCCAGGTTAGACGTAGAAATCTTTCTCGCTTATCTATAACGTAGAAATGTAAATGTATGAAAATTATAGCAATTCTAATCCCTGTTAAAGATACGTTGGAGCAACCTTAATTTCGTGGATGGGAAACAAGAGTCGAATATATGATTGATATATACAAGGCACATGTGGATACCATTATAACTGAAAACGCGTAATAACCGTTCGCCGACGTCTAAAATACAGTGTATTCGAGGCGCAGAGGAGTTCGGACGAAGGTCAGAGTCACGAAGAGTGGCGGCATCTCGGCAGATTAAAGAAAACGGCGCAGTTAGCGCGCGCGATTCCTTCCCCTATCGGGGTTACTGATCTCGGGTTCCTCTTCTATCGTCTATTTGCGAGTGCCATCTGTCGTAAGTAGGGCTGTATTAAGGGTCTCGTCGGTCCTCGCCGGTGATCCGCCAAAAAACCGCCCGGGTTGCCTCACGTTTGTAACGAGAAGAGCTGAGAACGCTCGTACGGACTCCCGAATACGCTCTCGTAGTCAAACGCGAATAATTTGTCTCATGATTATGCGTCACATAATGAACTCCAGTTCGTTCCGCTCCGGGACACGTATACGCATTTATCTTGGGTCTTCCTTCTCCGTTTCTCTCATTCACGCGGGTATCTTCTCCGTCGGCGCCGACCAAGCTGGTCCTAGCCGCCTTTATCTTGCATTCCAGAGACCGTTTTATCAGCTCCGCGCCGCTTATATTTCTAAACGTGTCTAGATAGAGAGAAGTATTCGGATCAGTAACCTTCTCCGATGCCGAAGCAAGCCCAGATCTAGATTGAAGCGATCGAGAAGACGTTCCACGTGAACGGTATTTGTTGAGTAGAGTAAACGTCACAATCAATCGTGAATCATTGATGCACGATTACCAACTTTATCCTCATTTCTGTCATAAGTAATAAAGTGATTTTTATTATTTTTTATATGGACATGATACAAATATCTGTTTAGAATATGTTATTAGCACAAAATTTGCACTTAAAAGTAGATTGATATGAATATGCATATGATGAGAAGAGAATTTTACTTTAGTGAAAAGCATCTTTATTAAAAGGGTTTCTTAATTGGTCATCACCAGCGCAAGTTGTATATAATTCTATTGTCTAGATCGCATTGAAAAATTTTATTTCTATGTATGGAATCCTGCAGGGATGACTGATCTGTACAATCATTTAGATTTAGCGAACTTATACGGTTCAAAACTTAACACATACATTTATACATCATAATATATCTATATCACACATTTATATGAATGATAGTACAATAAACATTTGAGAAAAAGTTAAGACAATAAAGATACAATCTAATTTAAAATTATACATATAAGAATATATAAATAAAAACAAAATTTACATACGTGTTTGAATGCAGCAGAATAGCGAAAGTTAAAGATATTTATTTATTTATATTCTTTAATTAAAAAATATATATTGACGGAAATTTATGAAGTTTTTCAAGAATGTGCTACACAATGCTGTATGACAATGACCGTGGCAACCATGGTAACTGCCGGTAATCGATCGCGATTATGCAAATTATTTGGTGACTGGCCGTGACAGTTACTGCATTAGACGTTTCTCGAGTACCGATGACTCCTGCTTTTCATCCGTCTGATGAAATCGTTCCGATTGTTTGCGGTTAACTTTTAACGTTCGCTTTTACTTCGTTTGTTCTAATGAACACTTAAACGAATTTATAAATACCAAGGAGAAAGTAAATTTAGGTATTTTTAGAGAAACAGGCAACTTTATTGATCAATGATTTGTGAAACGTGACGTTTTGTCAGAAGGGTTTAAATTTCCCTTATCACGGAAAATAAAGGAAATAATTGGGAATAAAATAGATCTGTAAAATGGATAAGAGATCATGAATCGTGCGCGATGTAAATCAATTTTGACAATACAGGATTTTCTGTCATTTTGCCCGCTTTGACATAATTCTAATTTGTCTGCCATCTCTTGATATGATTCATGAAGTTTTTATAAGCTCTTCTTTCAGACGTCTCGTCGGGATATCTTTTTCTTTCCGCCGCGTAACGTCGACTTTATCCGACCGGACATGAGGATGGATAAGGGGCGGTAGAGACAAGGTAGGGGAAAAGTATACGGGGTATGGAACGAGTATAGGCGGATGTATAAAGAAACTTTAATTTCTTGGCATTGCGTGAAGTTCCTTGCCCTTTCAGCCTTTTCGGTTCGGTGGTCTGTTTTTGATAGGAAGACTACGCCATCGTCTAGACGCGGCCAGGGGGGTTACCTCGGCTTTTATAATCGCAACACGAAACGCACCCCTTGACGTGCTCGAACGCAAAAATACCAGTTTTCTTTCCCTCCTCCTCTCTCTCTCTCTCTTTCTCTTTCGCTTCCTCTTCTTTTCCCGTGCGCGTCAGTCTTTTCTATTCTTTCGTCGGCCGTCGCCCTTCCGATGCCTACGTATGGGCGCGTTACATTAAAATGATTTATTCACCTTATTAAATTCGCATTCGAGACTAGCTAAGTACGCGCGGAGTAGACATCCCGCCGAATCGCAAAACCGGAATCCGTCACCCTTTCGAGACGACGAACTTCGCGAAGCGATTGCGTACTTCTTTTTTTCCCCCCTCTCTTTCTTTTTTATTTATTTCTCTTGGCGTCTCGCGGTGGATCGTTGTCGTAGACGACACCTGTTTTAATCTCTTTAGAAACCATTTTTCAATGTAAATGAAAAAAAAAGACGAGTTTGCCATTTGTTTGAAATCCGTTTATACATATCTAGTTCAAGTTAGACTAGAGTTAACTTAAACTTAAGTTAAAATTTAACTGAATTTTTTTCTCTTTCCAAGGATAGAACAGTGAAAAACCGATCGAACAAATTTCAATTAATTTTTTCAGGAATAATTTTATTAAATCCTCAAAAAATAATGTTTACAAAAATTTTGTCATACAAATTGTATAACGTGGAAATTTTTGTAAATTCTTTTCTAGTATGCGATATACGGATATACGTCTTTCTTTTTCAAATAAAACAATCGCATGTGTGTCGTCGCTTCACCTTTGAACTAGGCAAACACGAATGATTTCGAACTAGATAAAAACTAGGATATGTCAACATTTCTCCGTCCGTTTCTCCGTCGTCATCATGGCTTGGTTGAGCCGAAACGAGCCGAGCCGAGCTGAGAGGTGGCGCCGTCTCTCGTCGAAACGGACGATCGAATGGCGGCCGATTATTACATGACATTCCTCGAATACCATTCCAATCTCCAATCTCTCCCTCATCTCCTCTCGCGGCCCGACCAGAGTCTTCCACCCTCTTCTCTTTTCCGTTTCTCTTTTCTGACTTTCTCTCTTTCTCCCTTTCTCTCGGGTTCACCCTTTCTACGTCTTTTCATTATAGGGCATGCCTGCAGAGCCTCTCTTCCAGCATGCAAGAGGCTTCGATGTCGAAGTAGGCGATACGAACGATAAGCATTTCGTCCTTCTTCCTTTCGTGAATCCTACGTTAATCCTCGAGTAGCCACGTCAGGTCAATTTGACTCTCAAACAATTTTTCCTTTTTATATTTAAGAAGGAATGAGATAGAGACTTTCTCATGTTGTTAAATCTGTAGATTTCTGCGATCGAATATTAAATTTATTTGAGATAAGATCCGACGTGGTTAATATGTATTTTTTTCTATAGCTTTTCTATAGAATATTTGAGATCTCTAAATTTATGTAATTGTAGTAAAAAATCTAATAAAAACGTTAGTATTATTCTATTTCATTAAAACGTTTGTAGCAACAATAGTGACCGTTTTTATATAAAGTTTCAAAATTTTTTATCATAAAACGCTTTATTCAAAAAAGTTTCTGTCTTCATCTAGAAGAAGTCTCCTAGATTCCAATGATTGCACCGTGCGCAAAGGTTTTATACGCAAACTTGCATTAACGTTTCGGTCTTCAATTATACGTCCACATTTCCTTCCAGGACGAAGCGCAGTTCAGGATCGACCGCGCCCTTACGAGAGAAACGAGCGATAAAAAGCGTGTGGTAAAAGATGTTCTCGAAGAAATCGATTTAAGAAAAATTCGTATGCTCGTGACATTAATCTATTTTCAGAGAAATAGGACGGCGTTTTCATTTTCGTACATTGTCACATTTAAATCAGAATTTCCTGGCATACAGTTTTCCCTGATATTCACATTCGTAATACGAGATGAGGATCAGACAGGTTTTCCGCTAAGCGGTCATAACTTGTTTCATTACACGAAATATCGGAGATACCGTAGAAACAATAATCGATTAAAAACTATTCGTCCGTTATCGAATTGATTATTTTACGCCATGTATCGATTCCACGCTCCGTACTCCGTTCTTCGTTTCGCCTCGCTCGGTTTTTCGCGAGATGCCAACGGCGGCATCCCGAATTTGTTCTCGCCGGGGTCGTCGACGAGCACTGAGAAATATCGATTCGCGGCCGTCTTCCATTCTGACTGTAATAGCGCGACACGAACCCCCGAAGAGGGACAGTGCCCGACACCCTGTTGCGGAGAGAGGGACGGAGAGAAAGGATAGAAGCCGTCGGTAGTGAAGATAGTACGATTTCTCGTAAAGCCACGAGAGCGAACCCATTCATAAAGACGAAGCCGTGACTAACGAGCAAGGAGAAATAGGCGTGAGCTTTGGTGCCCATCCATCCCTTTCTGCCCTCCAGTCCTCCTTCCGTCCATCTCTGCTCTTTTTTTTTTTGTACCTTTCCTTCTTTCTCAGTCCAGTTATTTTATTAGTCAATCGAACAATACTTCTGTCTATTCGCTAATCGTGTTGTTTACTCTTCGATACCTTCCCTCGCAAGCAAAGATGTAACTAATAATAAAAAAAACCGTAGATTAATCATTAGTGTTTGTATCGACAATCAATTAATTTTGAATAAACTTTACCAAAGTTTTAACTTTAATGAAAGTATGAAAGTGTTTTATACTTCAATGTGAAACATATTCGGTACATTCACATTTTAATGCTACATGAACGCGAAAGTAATTTCTACGTTTATTCGTAGAGTAGAAATGTTTGGCATAAAGTATGATTGTTCGTATTTATAGCGTCGAAAATGGACCGTGTCGAAATCGTACTAGTTTCAACTCCGGAATCGAAATAGATTGCAGAAGTTACAAACGGTTGTAAACACAAGTTTATTTAAATTCTAAGTGATCAAAGATTCAATGCTAATTTATTGAAGAATCTTTGAATGAAGGAAGGTAGTGGAGTAACTCTAGGATATCCTGTGCATTTGTAACGTAAATTTCATTCTCGTCATTCCTGAATGTTTGCGTGCAGTCGTAGGCGCATCGGAGCGTATTTAGCGCTGGTAGCATTTTACTTCTTCTCGAACGAGGCATCCCGTTCTGTTCTCTTTGAGTGCTTCTTCGTAAGAGAGAATACGAGCAAGAAATGATACAATCCGCGATCGGACGTACGAGAACGATGACAAGTGGCGGGCAACGAACGGCGTCCTTTCTGGTAGAACGCTTCCGCGTTCTGTCGCGCGAACCGATCTCCGGGAAGAATGCGACATCGCCGATGACAACGCGTCTCTCCTCCTGTTTGTTTCCAGAAGCGCCCGTTTAGGAATCGTGCCGATGTCATTGTCTCGAGTCGTCGCGATACCGTGGAAATCGTACGACGCGCCTTCCTGCGAGGGACAGCTTCGAAAGTCGGCCCAAGATACAGTCATAGCTCGCACATTATACCTTCCTATATATTTAAATAATGTCTCAACAAATATTGATTGTGTCTGAAAGCTTATGCATTGTTTATTTATCTAAATAACTGGATGCTGAACATCGTAAACTATAAACACGTTAAATTTAGCATCAAATTGATATCGACCAGTTTTGCAAAAGATTGAAAATAAATATAAAAGACACAGGGTAAAATATACCGAAAGAGCAAATATTTTCGAGACCGGCTTAGTTTGAGAGTAAATTAAAAATAAATAAACTATGCGCTATACAAGTTCGTGTTCTGGGCACGTATTATGGAACTTTTCGGAATGGATTCTGATAGGAATTGTTTAGTTATTTCCTAGATTACTATTGTGTTTTCTAGGGAAAACGGAATAATTCTGATCGGAATTAATTCCGAAAAGTTCTATAATACGTGTCCTGTATTCAAACGCAGATTTGCTCCGGAACAAGTAAAGAGTTTTTATCAGAAATTTCATGTTGTCAACTTCTACTAAGTGACATTTCCATCGGTCATTATAAATTCATAGAATTTGAGATTTCGCGTAGATCTTTACGGAGTATACCGAAACCGCGTAATACGTGTATGATGTATTTCACCTGATCGACGCGAGCGGGATAGGGGATAGGTAAGCTTCGAAGGGGAAAGTTTTGATTGGGTTACGAGGACCGCTGACAGAGGGATCGATGAATATCCCGGAAACGGAAAAGCTTCATGTAAACGCACCCTCCGCGACTCTACCATCCTATGTCTCTATTTTTCTCTTTTTCTCTCTCTCTTTTTCGTATGGCCTTGGCGCAACGTTCGATGGAAAACCACGGTGGTCCTTTCCTCCCTTTTTCGGCCGGAGGAAGGGAAGAGAGGAAAAAAAAACAATCTCGCTAATTTTCCATCGTGCACAAGGGCACTGGGACAACCACCCTATGAAACCGATGTGCTTCTCCCCATTTTCGAGTATTCAGTCGCTCGTTCGCGCTTCAAAGCGGGCGCCGCATCAAAGGTGCGCCTCGACATTTATCGGGCTAAAACCGTCGAGCCGCGTAAACCCCATGGAGTACCAATGGCATTCCCTCGTGGATAATTTACGATCTGCGACATTCCTTCCTGGTCGACACAGATTCAATCCAACCTATCCTGTAAACTTGGTATTTGCTTTGTAGAATTACAGAACTCGTGTATTAGACAATATACGCCGGTCTCTCGCGCGATATATTTATGATCACAAAACTTTTTTTTACTGATTAATCTATACTTTTGATGCTAAGAGTGATCGATTATTTTAATAAGAGCACATCTTTTTATATGTGAAATATGCAGAAGTCTGTATTGAGAAAACTTTGACACAGATTTATCTCTTGTCGTCCTTTAATATTATAAGTTTTATAAAACGCTCTTACAAACTTCTTTCCTACAAACTTTTATCACGGTTTGATAATTGCGCAAATGCATCCGCGATATTCTCAAGGAAGAGCGATACGGGGATAGATTTGAAGCGATAGGTTTATTCGAGGAAGGGCCAATATTCCCATTAATCAAATCTCGAAGAAATGGAAATGGGGAACAAACAGCACGGTTTTTCTGATCTGAATAAAATGCGTCGTACAGACGGGCGTGTGTGTGTGACCAGTGTGTTATCAGGTGCTCCCAGGGGAGAATGAGATAACGACGGAATATGTCGTAACATATCTTTACTTCCCCATATACTCTCTTTTTTCTTTCTCACGCGTGCCAGTGTACCGACACATACGATATGTGCTCTATTATGTTTTCTATTTTGCTTCAATGTAGATGTAATCTACACAACTGAACGTCTAGACATTAGAAATTTTACATATATTTCAGTGATGTAAATACAAAATACAAAAATACAAATTATGTAATTTATCATACACATTAAAAAGTTCATATATATTTTAAATAATTTCTATAGAATTGATATCACGTTGTATGCGAGTCACACTTTTGGTGTATTAAAAAAATTCAATTTTATCTAATTTTTTCTTTTGCGAAATAGATTTTTCTGAAAGAATTTTCTTTATTTCCGCCTGTTTTTCTGCTTTCGTTCGATTAAACATCACGTAGTTAAATGCGGTACCTACTCTTCTGAATGAACCGAGTCTGACATTCCTTCCGTCTTTTTCAGAATGCGCACGTGGATCCCGCCTATACGCCGCGAACGTTTCACGTGTATGAATGCTTAGTGGTAAAACTGTAAATAAAATTCCAGACTGCACTCTCCCGCGTGTCGCCGCGGAACAACGACGGCGCTCCCCAGGTGCACAAACTTCCGTTATCGCGTATTCCTCTCCACTATCATATATTTCCCGAGTAATGCGTAGTGTCGGGGAACCGTGCTTATCGACGAACATTTCGATGTTTTCTTTCAACCCTCATATCTTCGGTTGACGTTTTATTCATTTATGACTTTCAAGCGTCAAAGCTCTACGATGCATAAAACGATAATTTATGCGTTAATAACATAAAGTTGTATTTTCTTCGAAATATTAAACGTAAATCGTCAAATCTTGAGAAGAATTTAATTACGATGGAGATCTTGTATAAGTTTCTTGGGAATTAATTTAATATTTGAGTACGCGTTTAATATTTGATACTTTACACTCCTATATCGTGATATCCTATAATACGTATATGTGTGTGAAATTGATAGAGCAAGTTTCAATATCTTTCCATAAATATTTTTTAAAGGACTTACAAATAACGCAATGCAATATTTTTAATATCTTTAAGCAAATAAATATTACAATAAAAAGGAAATATTTTCAATAATTTTTAAAATTTATTTTTCAAAATTAACGTAGAAAATTAGAGGTTTATCGGCTAACAACATCAAGAATCGTAGTCATAACGTAAAAGACACGATTTAACGTTCAATCGCAATTGAAATTTGTACGTTAAGTGATACGGTAATATTTGATAGTATTGTACGTAATCATTTGTTTTTGCTTGGTACATGTACGATTGACGTTCGACGACTCGAGATGAGAACGAGGTTGAAGCTCAAAGCGGCGCGAGGAACGGCCGCTCCGGAATCCGTCGGTTCCCGCGCAATTGTTACGACAATTTAGCGCCGTTGTCTCCATCTCCTCCTTCGTTATCTCGCCAACAAGTTAATCTTTATAAATAGCCCGAGCCACGGTTATATTTAATCCTGACCCTCGCGGTCGCAGCTTCCATGTTGATACTTCTCGACTCCGCATCGTCAACGTCAATTTAGCGCAAGACTTGATATTTGAAGCATATATACATATATATATATATATATATATATAAGAAGAGAGATAAGCGCAATATTCATTCGTCTTCTTGCTGTTTTGTAAAAAATTAGGAGTAGAAACTTTAACTAAACTTTTTATTTCCATCTTCAAGTCGAGGAACGTATATACGTTACGTTACGTATTTTACTTACAGAGTCTTGATGTTCTTTTAACGAAACGGTCGAACGCCATATCTTTTAACAACCTTTTAATCTTCAATATATCTTAGGTAATTAGGTACCAAATTAAAATTTGATTAGAATAAATTTCATTAAAATTAAGTGGAGAATAAAATTGTATTTGCATCACCGAGGATGTGCGAGAAATTGCTATTTTAATTGCGTATAGTTTAAAGATTATTTAACAATTCGATGATTCTATCAAGGAAAAATCAATTTTAAATTCAATGGATATCAGTAGACGTAATTTATATAACTTTATTTTATAAAATAGATCCTCGATATTTCAAAATTACATTCTTCGGCTAAAGACGTCCCTTTGATACTTGCACGAAATGCGTATTTACTGATAATATCCGTCGGATCATTCTATATTAGGGACTATGTCAATTGAAAGACTAACGGGATTGTGACATTGATACGATATCTCGGAAGCATTAATCTTTCTCGCGATGAAGCGAGTACGCTTGTTTGAAATATCTGTCGGCCGCGCGTTGTCAAACTGTCCCTATCGCTTCTATTGCTTCTTGTCTCACATTTCGAGTCACCGCTCTGATATTTCTAGTGGTTCTTCGGTCAACCTAATTTCAGACACGACTGGTAATCGATCGTTTCTTAGGCTCTACCCCCATTTTCTCGCGAATATATATGTCCATTTTACGCCGCCGAATAACGGCGCCCATCGCAGCCGCGCCGATCGATCGTTCAGTTCTAATTTTTCGCCTTTCACATGAGAGAGAGAGACAGGACCGCGGCCATCGATTTTGCGTCGTTTCCCGGCTCATCAATGAGAGCACATTGTTTCTGGCGAGTAGCACGAACGATTCTTCGGGCAAGACTCGAGCAAAATGGTTCGTGCGAGTTAATCTTAGGGCTCGACCGGCAATAAAACCGGACTGCCCTTACATTCCTGGGTAATGCGTCGTCCGCTATTTTAAGCCCGGGGTTTAATAAACTTACGTCGCTTAATTAGAGCAACATTTCTCCTAACTCATCTTCGTCTGCGTTTTCATCCGCCTTTTAACCGACCAATCAGACGTTCGGTCGCTATTGTGTATTTCTTCGCATATCGTATATATATATATATACGATATATATATATGATATATATATATATATATATATCATCGCACATATAATTCCGCGATTACGATTGAGTATAGGCTTGTAGTGAAAATATCAATGCCTTTTAATCTATCTTTTTTTCTCTTATAGTTTATAACACTTATAAATAATTACATCTCCAATAACTAATATTTTGGATTCAATTTGCAAAAAGGAAATATAATTTATGTGAATAATAAATGAAGTAAAATGTAATGATATTGTAATTGTACCAATATAATTAATTCAAAATGTTAATTATTGGTTATTTATAGCGTCTCGCACGTTATTACAGAATAATTGTTTCGCAAAATTTGAACCAGACCTTGATCAATCGATAGGTTTATAATTCACCGACGATAAACACTATATGGCAATTTAAAAATAGGGGCTGGAATGTATACGCTTAGCACATCATCGTCTAATTTTAGGCCGCCAGATGGAAAGCAATTAACACGATTTTTCACGGTAGAAATATTTCTGTTCCGCGAACATAACGTCTTTGCGAACGCGCGTTTACGCATCGTGGGTAATACGTAGGAAGTTGCATGAGTTGCGACTTTTCTGCTTTTTCCGCTTGTTCCTTGTGTACTCGTGTGTACTAATACGCGCATCGAAGTCGCACGACCCGTATCCTCTGCCTCTGCCTCTGCCTCTGCCTTTCAGTTTCCGCTTCTCTTCCGCTCGGCTTGCTATAACGCAGGGTTATATATATTCGTCCAAATATCGTATCTTCGCAGAATGAATTGGCGAGCGATTGCGAAATCGCGTTCTTAGCCTTTATATGTCTTGATTTGAGTTATTAATGTTATTATTTTATTTAACAATTTATAACATGCACAATTAAGTGGCGCAGCTTCTCCAACGCTTGTAATTGCAAGAATGTAAAGTCGATGATTCGATCCTTGTATTATTTTTGTATTATTTTGCGTATTTGATCTTTTGACGAGTACTTAAATCCAGGTCTAAATTGGAAAATCTATTCGGTTCTTGATAAACGCATTGTTTTGACAGGTACCAGCATTGAATTAGTATTCTTCGTAAGATCAAAGCGCGCTGCTAATAGTGTTTCATTACGCTGTTTCTGTACGCATTCTACGCGCCGCGAGACTAGTTACACGGCGGCTAGTTTTAGAACGCTATTTACATCCGTCACGCATACGTCTTTTCAGTCCGTCTTTCGAATTTCTTCTTGCCCTTTCTCCCCGGTCTTGCGCGTTAATTCTTTCCCATCTTATATTAATAAAACGCGTCACCCCTATGGGTACTCATTTTCGCCGTACGCACAGAGTACTTTCTCTTTTGTCTTCGATCGTTTCTATGCTTCCCTCCCTCATGTTGTAGTCGTCGCGTCTCTTTCTGCCCGTGACTATCACGCGAGCTTACGTGCGTACCGTGCCGTGAGCTGCGCAACGTGTATACGCTCAGACCATACTATGATACTATCAATGAATGACTGACTGTCTGGCGTGTGTGACGTGGCCACGCACATTGACCATAATGACTTATCTCTCATTCCTTCTCTCTCTTCCCCCCCCCCTCTCTCTCTCTTTTTATACTTTCCTGGATGTTTGTCGTCGTTACGCAAGCACGCGACAAGCATGTTTTTCTGACTCCTCGCACAGGCGAGTTCTTAGTGCCACAAGAAGATTGCTATTTAAAAAATTTTCCACGTTTACCTTCTTTTTCTCCCGCAATACATGATATTTGCACCGCACGATATTTTCTCCTGTCAAAATTATGTTGACGTTTAACATTTCTACAGAAGATGTCGACATATTTCTATTCGTGGAAATTTTTGCAATCGATATAAATAGATCGTACATAATTACTTTCGGGATTTAGTGATTAAATTGTGAAAATATAGCTTAAATAAAATGTTATATTTTTACATAAACGTATTTATTGCGTTTATAATTGTGCTACAATTTATTATTTATAATTTGTGGATGATAGCATATTTATTAGACTCTTAAGAATCTGCATATCTCTAATAACTAAAAAGTTAAACCACTTCTCAGCACGATTATAATTGGTACCATCTCACCGCGTTGTTATTACTGCAGAACATATAATCCCTATAGTTAATAATCATTACCATACGTGATAATACATTTACGGTTAATCATCGTTACAAAAGCGAAATACGGTCGTTCGTTAAGCGAGCTCCCATTTGATGGAGCAACGCGAGGAATAAACGCGACGAAAATAAAAAAAGGGAAGAAGCGCGAGTGAAAAAAAGAAACGGAATGAAGAACCGAATGAGGAAAACGTATTGTAATCGCGTACTCTCCTCATATTTTTCGCTCTCCATCCCCTTCTCTCTCTCTCTCTCTCTCTCTCTCTCTCTCTCTCTCTCTCTCTCTCTCTTATCCGGCTTATTCTCCTTTCGTCTCGTCCCGTTCATAGCGCGTTCTCCACTCCGTTCGTTCGCTGTGTGTACGCCGTTCTCGTACGATCTCTCTTTCGTGCCTGCACGCCCTGCTATCAGGCGAACATTAACGGCGCAGAGCGTATGATACAACGACGTACGATGCAATCAATGAATGACGGCATATATAGTGCAGGACGTACTGTGACCGTGATGACTTTTCTTATCTAACGCTCCTCTTCCTCTCTTTCTTTCTCCGTTCCACGGCAACCATATTAGCCTTTCTGTAGTACGCTTTTCTTCGGTTCGGTACGCACGCACGCACGTATTCGCATTTTCGCGCTCCCCTGACTCCTACCACCCCCGCGGCCTCCTCCGTCTTTTCCTCCTTCGTCTCCTTCTACATACTCTCCCCTACTTCCTTCGTCCGGTTTGCATTACTCGCGATGCGTATGCCACCGAGTACGAGAAGGAAGTCCCCCGGTAGAGACAGCTCGACACGTAACGCGTTTTTCTATTTGTTTCACAAGGTCGGGTTTAGAAATTTCTGAGTGATTTCTTATATACAAAATCTTATATACAATATATCTCAATACTGTCAATTTTTTACTAGGAGAATTACTAGTTGTTGCAGCGCGAATAAAATAAGTCGCTTGAAAGATCTGAGGGAAATATTTACCGTTCTCTAAGTGTAGATAAGATATCACATACAGCCTTCCATAATTTTTAAAAAATATGGGTACGCCTCGTTTCACATAAAGTTTTATTTAGGAGACCGTTTGTGAGATATAGAATATTCCAGCATGGAACTATACGATGCTGCAATATTAGTTAAACACAAGATCTTTTATTTTGAAAACGAAATAATTTGTACGAGAGGATTGAACAATATCGTTGAAAATCTGGGAAAGAAATTTATATCATATTTCACAATACACGCACATTAATTTTCTATACTATTGTATTCATGAGTGTTCTTTTTAATCACTCTAGAGAAGTCTGCACTATTTCTGAGAATGTAGTAGTCTCTGTCTTTATTCTTTTTTCGCGCGAGAAACACATAATGTCCTAGGACAAGTCTAAAACTCGGGGGAACCATCAGAGGGAATATTTGAAATCGAATTTTTTCGCGTGGCCTTCGACTTCACGTATAACTCTTTCCAAATCCAGGTGAAGATCACGGCAGATTCCTCCGATTGCCCCTCTGAATCTTGAAATACCGCTTCAGAACATCGTTCTCGAGTTGGAGGAACATGGGGAACAGGTTGGGAGTTCTACGTCGTCCTCTTCTTCATCGTCGCCGTCATCATCGTCGTCGTCGTCGTCACCGGTCGCGGCTATCGATCGGTCGCGGGCGTCGGCGTCGGTGCCGCTCGGTGGCGCCCCCGTCAGCTCGGGACGGCGGCGACGGCGCTCTGCGTCGCTGCCATCCGCCCCTGGGGGGCGGCGGGGGACAAAGCAGCGAAGGAGGAGGGGGGTGGGGGGCATCGACACGCAGAGAGCGATCGTGCCTTTGGTGGAGCCGGCAAGAACCCGGCGTGTACGTCGGACAGTCACGTTAAAAGCGGATTTATTAGCCGGTAGGGCCGCGTTCTTCTGTATCGCAAAATGTCCGGTTCGCCGTCTTCGTCGTCTTCACCGTCGTTCTCGTCGACACCGTCGTCGTCCGCTCTCGGGGACGACGAGTCGCCGGTAGAGAGAGAGCAGAACCGACTCGTGAAAATCGGCGAAGTGCCCGCGAGAAGTGCGACGGTCGTGGATTTCGCTCTATTTTTCGTCCTTTTTTTTTCACGCCCTGGAGAACGAGCGAGTCGCGAATCTCGTCGTGGTCATCGTCAGCGAGTATGCTCGTCCTACCGGCGTATCGCGACTGGCACTCGCGAAGTGTTGGTGGAAATTCGACCGAGACACGGCACTCGTCGTCGTCGTCGTCGTCGTCGTGGGAAGAAGAACGCTCAAGGATAAGTGGCAAAGTGTGGCGTTGGGACACGGTAGAAATTCCGATGACGAATGATAGTGACAGGAGTACGCGTGATCTCGGGTTAAATCATGCGTGCTCCGAAAGGCCGGCCTCCGCTGTCGCGTTGCGCATCGGGAAGGAACGCGGCGTAAAATTCACGAAATTCGTCGTCCACGACATTCCGAGGGATATCCTCGAGGACGTTTCACCACTGGACTCGCGATGTCGGAGCGAGTCTCAAGACGAGCGGCATTCGTGGAAGGAAATTTCGGTTCAGCATGGCTGACGCCGCGACATCGACGTAGGGGTGGTTCTTCTAAAATATCAGTGCGAACGATATCGCGGGGTGAGAGTTCCTCGAAAGAAAACGGGAGTCTCTCGTTCTCTATGCTCTTGTGAAAACCGTGAGGCACGGTGAAAAGCGGCGAGATGCGTTTGGCCAGTCCACGCATGGCCGTTTCGGCCAAATGATGTCGGAAAATGCCGGCCTCTCGAGAGCCCGTTTCAGCATCCGGTTTCTCCGACACCTTTCCACCGCGCGAAGCACCGATTTCGCGACCGACCGGACGGGGAAAAGCGGCAGAACGAGCTGCCGGATTGAATTTGTCGTCGTCCACCATCAACAAGTTTGCCTCATTAGGGAACTGGGCCACCTCTGGAAGTAGATTTTAAATGTCATTGATCGCGCGACCTTCGATGGAATTTCGCGTACAGTTATCACGTCATCGCTCCTCCGCCGGCTAAAGTGATCGGCTGTCCTTCGGCTTACAATGAGTGATCCTCGTCGTGCGATGCGTGCGAATCGATTCGCGGAAAATGTGATGTGTGCGTGATTCGAGTGCGCGCCCTTGTCGAAATACGGCGTAGATATGTTTTATTGGTGCTCACCGCTCGTTTATGTTGGATATACCTGAAGGAGCTCTTTCCGCTGCCCTCGACATAAGACAGGAGATCGCGCATTCTTGTAGTAAGACCTCTTTCGCTTTTACTTGGATATATGTACTTACAGTAATTGCGGCTGAACGATTCGACGAACGAAACGTAATCCGATTTAGACGTCACGATTGATTTACCTATTTCGCAGAAGAACGATATTGATATTCGTGATGATATTGCCAAATACTTTTACTCTTTTATAGCGTGACGTTAATCGATAATTTGTCAAGCTTATTTTGCTGTCGTCAATCGAAACTCCAGGAGTTTGATGAACGAAATGTCGCAAAAGCAATCTTGAAGGGAATTGCTTTTATTTCTCTATAATAGAAATTTTTTAATATAAGTATAAGTACGATGAAGAATAAATTGATGAATAACTTAATAGATACATTCAAAAAGATAATAAAACTATAAATATTGCTTTTTGACGCAAGTTAGAAAAATCGTTCAACGATTCGATCTAAAATGAAAGCTGCAAGAACGGCCATTCATTCTTTCATAATAAATTAACTCCCTGATTTATTATTAATCATCTAACCTAATTAACTAGTTTCTCTTTTTATCCTTCCACGAGTCTCATTGGCGAAAATACGTTGTGTAATTAGCGCGGTGAGATATCTCGCGGTTAAAATCGGGTATTATGAAAGAGAAACACTCGTCGAATCGTCGTCGACGTTCGCTTCGCAGTCCCGGAGGGTCCATAATGGTTTGTTATTGATCTATCTCCGTGCGCCTTCCTTACACTTTTCTTCTTCCTTTCGTCCTTCGTCCTGCTACCTTCGTCCATGCCGAGGACGTTGGGTGGTACACGAGGGATCGAAAGGAGGGAGAGCGGGGTGGGAGAGCACGGCAGTCCCACACAGGAATTTCGCGTACTCCGCGTACCGCACAGATTTCCGAAGCTCCGGGAGAAAAAACACCCTCTTACTCCCTGTTCTTCTTTTTTTTTATCAAGAATCTCGCGAAAAGTTTCTGCAAGAGAGAGAAAGCGAAAAGAGCCGCTGTGAAATATTTCGTGGTCACACGGCTCGATACAGAGAGAAGAGCGCTTCTTTTTATGATTAAAGTTTAATTTCTTTCATTGACAAATATTATTATTATATCCCAATATCTTCAATTATTTTGCGATAAAGATGGCTGCTTAAATTATACGATTTTACATATTATAATTTTAATAAAATATGTCTATCTGCGATAAACACTTTCAGAAGATCGATAAACTTGTGGACAAGAAAAGATCAGTATGGGATCTTTTAACGATAGTAAGATATTAGACAATATATATTTTTAAATAAAAATTTAATTTTTTGTTTATGTTGATTAAAGTAATTTTTATTTAATTTCTACTTAAAAAATGAATATTTATGATAAAAATATTTCCCGATTTCATTGGTGATAACTGCTAATATGTTTTTATGCGACGTTGCTTTTCTATAATCTCTTCTTATTTTATCATAAAATCAATGCATGCTATTTCGAATTTCCCGAAATCGGTTTCTTTCGCGGTACGATATGTTTCCCGAACGCAGGATCGAACATGTCTCTGGGAATGATATTAATACCGCATATAGACGTTACCGTGAAATTCGATCAACCGGAGCGGCGATGATTGACGTCACGACTCTATCGTCGGAATGCAATTAATATTACATAAATGAGACCCCGCGAACTTGTATCAATTAGCACAGTTCTCGTCATATGGCGGATCCGTCTGTAATTCGCATATAATGATGCAGGAACTTTTACTTGCCGTGTGAGAACACTTATGTTTGAACGCGTGTCGTTCAATTCACCGTGTGTATCGACGTGTCTTTACGCGCTTGTTAAAATACACGTTTACCTCCTATACACAGTTAATGTAAGAACATTAAACGCCTGCTATAACCAACGAGGTACACGAGCTCAACGTGTGAATAAGCAATGCAGCGCCACGATCTAAAAACCTTCTATTCTAAATTGACGTAAGTCGACAGGAGCTCGTTGTCGATGAGGACTTACAGTCGTTCGATATTCGCGAGTGCAGCAGCAGAAGCGACTTCATTTTATCATTTGCCGATAGAGAGAGGAGAGAGAGTACGCTACGCTGTCTGAATAATAAATGTTCCACCATCGACACGAGTCGCCGCATCGATACCTTCATACATATGAGCTCACCTCGCTTTTCAACGAAACGCGATCCAAAGTTAAACTCGCGTGGAGTGCTACTCTACTCTTCGCGAGAAAAGACTTTCGCTCGCCAACTGTCCGTTCTTCGTTTAGGCTATGATTATCCTGGACTTGGTACCCACCTGTCATTACGATACATTGTGGTGACACCCATCAAGTTTCGTGCACCGCTGCGGAAGGGAAATATTTGCCGCGTACTTCCTGATTATATGCCTCCTCGGGTAATCACGAATCATGCGAGGAAGAAATGCCTACATTGTAATGCTGAGCTATTTCCTTTAACTATTTTCACAATTTCCCCGTAAATACCCTCGAATACTCGATCGCGTACGAGCGCAATAATAACATCGCAATATTTATATTATAATATTAGGTATACCTGAACCCCTCGATGTAACTAAACAAGACCAAACTTAAATTTTCTTTCGAACCTAAATGATTTTCAGTTTTGTTTAAGGAGAATAACTAGGATTAATTAAAAGTATAGTTATGCTAAAAGAAATTTTAATAAATTCGCGGAAAATTTTAATACTACAAATACAAGAAAAATGATCTCTATGTTTATGATGATAACGGAAACACGATAGTTTTCCGTAATCTATAGCATTGCGAACAACTCGAAGTTACACTGGTAACTATCAATCTCTGTATCTAAATAAATTATTGAAAACTTACTATACGCTCATGTGAGTGTATTTTCTCACAGATCTGGAAATATAAGCCCGATCATTGCTCGCGTCGCATAACATGACAAGATTGCAATTAAAATGGTAATCACCAGTTCGATAAAATGCCATCTCCATTACAAAGCGGCCAACTACCGAGAAAATATTAATCTACATCCTTGAGCGTTTCTACGTTTTATAAAAATAATGAAGGTGCTCGCTGGATGGCTTCCTTTCGGACGTCGTTTCATCGTAATAACTGTGGAATAAGAGGGCAGTAATTACTTTTCGTGAAATTGTCACGTTTGTCGGGTCCTTCCTCCGTGTACCCCGTACTTCGGTTATTACTAACAATGAATAGCAGTGACCGTGTTAACCCCTCTTATGACAATTCATGATACACAGTACTTTGTAGAAAATAACGTTTCACGGTATATTTACTGTAATAATAATAATAATAATAATCTTTATGACAATATACTACGCCACCATTGTCCTTTTTTCAAAATACTACGCTTATGCATTCTCAATAATTAAACTAAATTACATTTATTATTTATTAAATGTGTGATACAATTAAATTAAAACTAATAATTATTATTTAAATGATAAATTAAATTTTAACTAGATCCTTTTATCATCGTCGCTTTATCAATATTATCAGATTTATCGCAAAATATTAATATAAATCCCTATATTAAAAATTCTTGGCCGTATAATAATAATTATTATTTCTGTTAAGATTTTTAATATTTGTAAAAGTTGTTATTTGGCGGATATAAAGAACGTTTATCGAAAGACTACGTATTACGATACCGAACGACAAAGGTGTCATAGATCTCGGTGGTCGTGAAACTGGTCGGCGTTAGGCAGTCTGGATATATCGAGGCGCGAGAGAAGGGTCTTCCTCAGGTTCTCCGGCTTCGATCCAGACGGGGACGACC
Source organism: Temnothorax nylanderi (assembly GCF_030848795.1). Taxonomy (NCBI): domain Eukaryota; kingdom Metazoa; phylum Arthropoda; class Insecta; order Hymenoptera; family Formicidae; genus Temnothorax; species Temnothorax nylanderi. The sequence continues at coordinate 344,576 of NW_027249064.1, read as the reverse complement.
TCTCCCTCGCCGGAGGAAGGAAGGAAGGATGGACGGAAAGAACCGAGCTAGAGAGGCCGGCGAGAAAGAGAAAGAGAGAGGAAGAGAGTGAGGGGGGTGCACGCATGACCCTGAACCCAACCGCCGTGGCACCCAACCCCCGGTACAGGGGTGCGAAGCCTCGGGAGAGAGAACTCGAGATAGAACGGACGAAGCAAGGGCGGAAGAGAGGAGACTACGGCGGGCGAGGGGAGACACACCGTATATACGAAGAAGAGAGAATAGAAAGAGGGAGAGAGAGAGAGAGACAGAGAGAGAAAGAGAAAGCTAGAGACTACGCCGTCGAGAGAGAGTACAGTTCCCGAGATCAATACTCCCGCGTCTTGCGATCATTCATCTTGCCACGCCCCTCTGCTCTCTCCACACATTTCCTGTCTTTCTCATTCCCTTTCGTTCATCCCCTTTTCCCCGTCGATCTCTCTTTCTCTCTCTCTCTCCTTCTCTCATCCTCTCTTGCTCTGTCTGTCTCCCGTCTCCCCTTTTCTCACCCTCCGCATGCCGCGATCTTCATCCCTCTGGTAGCACCCCTCATAGTCGCGGTCGCCGTCATTTGGCGCCCAATCGTGGCGCCTAATACGAATGGAGCAAAGGGGAGAGAACTTTCCGAAGGTCGCAGGAGAGAGGGAAATCTAAAGAGAGAGAAAGCGTGATAACGCACAAGGTGGTGGCTCCGGTTTCCTACGCATTGACTATGCGCAGTTTCATGGGAAAATGACGATTTCTTAGATTCATACATCAAATATTAAAAACTGTGTTAATTATTCGTGGATAATCATGCGCATGACACTGTTTTAATTTTGCGACTATCATTTGAGTTTATTAAATAAATTTTAACAAAAGGTTGATAAAACGCGGAAAACAAGAGATATTTTACATGAGTTTAATCGAATTATTTAATATATACTTATTATAAATTTAATTTTATAATTCTCATAAATATATGACCGATGTATTTTGTAATCCGTTATATTTTAGAATAATTATAACTATAATAATTTTAGTTTTTTAATTTTTGATAATATTTTATATGATATTAAACATTTATTATATATAAAAATATCAAAATATTACAAGATTTTACTTTTTATTATGTACGGGATTAAACACTAGTTATTCGGTAATTCGGAAAAGAACTTTCTTCTTATGTGCAAAGATAAATAACATATATAAAATAAATTTTTTTTATTCGGTTGTGTGCTTTCTGAGAAAACCTACTTTGAATACGAAAATACGTGCGTCTCCTTATGTATTGATACTTATGAACAACTATCGTGTAAAATTCTTGCGCGAAAGAATTTATTTACGTGACGTTGTGTATTTATTTCGATACTGGGTATACTGTTGTCAGTTTTTACTTTCGACGTATAGACATGGCAAATAAGCGAGGAAGTAAGCTCTGGGAACTCTTACAAAAAAAAAATGGTAATATTCTAACCTCTAACTGTTCTTAATTATTATTTTAAAGAAATGAATGTAAAGAAATAAATTGGTGTATAAATATCAATATATAATGAAACAGAAGTAACTATTTTCATAATCGAAGTAATCTTTTTTCAAAACAACACAACGTTTATTTTATATTTCTCATTTGTCCTTTTACAAGAAATCATTTCCTCGCCGATCGTATCACAGTTACTGGACATGTCTGGCATATAGATTATTGACAGAAACAGATGCTTGTTTGACAGAAGTAGTAGTTTATGGATAAAGTTAATACAGCTAGAAATAAAGCCAAGAAATGCTTTGTGTTACAATATAGACAAATTTTCGTGTACATGGCGCGTTGAACATGATTTAAATAAATATTTGCAAGTTTTGAAATCAGCCTCTAGTCGGTAATGCCTGTATTGAAAGAGTGAGTACATCGAAGAACGTGTCATATAATGAAGAAAATAGTTTCGAAAAGGGTGGATACTCGTTTTAGATAGAAGAGCTGATAGATACGAATCTTGCGATAAAAGAGAGCCTACAATCAGATTGGCAAAAATATCAGATGAGAAATCGATATATCGATTCTCCTTCCGGTATCTTATGCTAGGTTTGCTTTCTTCTCATTTATATTTTGTCCATCTTCTTTCGATAACTTACTGAGGCAACTCGTGTCATTTTATTTTGCATTCCCGTTTCCGTTTTTGCGGTATATTCTTTTAATTTAAGGATATCGACGAAGAAAAAAATTACTTTAATTATGAAAATAATTCATATTTTGGAGGAATATACGAGGAGTAATATTAAGTCATGTAATTATTAGAGTCATTTGAGGAATATTTAATTTGCGCAAATGATCAGAGATTGAAATCTGTATAATTTTAGTGAGTTATTTTTGACACTATAAATACAGAAATATATTTTATATTTATACCAATCGTTGTTATAATTTTTCTATGTTCGTAATATCGAAATTATTCTCGAGTTACGATTGAATATTTCATTGAACACAGTAGTGACAGAAGATAATTGCGTTTCTCTTTTTTCATTCCTATTATTAATTTTATAACAAGATATATCAAATATAAGCAAAGTTGAAAATAATTAAAATTTTATTTAACAAATAGACAAATCCGTTTATTTATTCTTTATTCGTGAAAATCGTCATGTGAATAACCTCTGTTATTAACCTTAGAGAAATGTGGAATGCGCTGTCGTGAAAATTTGGCATAAGTGCAAGAATTAACCTAATTGAGGCTCATGAACTTAAGTGTGGCCGGTAACCGTATATTAACCAATAACTGTTTGTCCTAGTTCATTGCCTTTCGTAACTTCGCTAAACAGGTAGAATGGGAAAAAAGATCGATAGAAATCAATATTGTGTGGGAGTGTAAAGGGTGGCGAAGAAAATCAACGGGGGCATTGCAGGGCAGGCGAGATAGAGGATAGCGAGGAAGAGCGGAGATTTAAGTAGGGGCGAGCTCGTTCAAAGTCTCGGGGATGTCCGTGATATCTTCTCCTTTGAATCGTTTCCTCGCTGCTATCGCATCACCTGTCGCTGCCATCGTACTCGTTACATTCGCCGATCCTTCCGCCGCCAGTGGCTTCGTTCTTCATGGCGGATAAAAAGAAATCAAATTACGTACGATCTGTCTATAATCGATTCGGTTATTCTTCTGAGGTCAACGTGGGCGATTTCTTAGAAACTCTTCTTTCGTAATATTTCACCGCGCGCGCGTCTCGAAAAATTGCCTTGTAAAAAATATCCTGATTTATTTATATATGAATAAGGAACAGTTAATAGTTTGTTTTCTATAAAAATTTGACATATCGCTTTAATTCGTCTAAACAAAAATAATTCCCCATATATTTTCATATATTTCACAATATGGTGTCACTAATTCTGAATTTATCAAATGTGCAGCAATGGAAGCCGAGGATGACGAGGAAGTCAATGACAGTAATGAGAGTTTCGACGAATCCAGAAATGTTTGGGGCGGAGGCGGGGGTGACGAAGGCGGAGGAGACGAGCAGCTCTTTCAAATCAACCGGCTGCAGCAACACGCCAGCTCGGAAAAGAGCTTCGACCGGTAAGTAGCGCTCGGTTTCACCCTCTAAAAGTCCGTCATTTATGTCGTATGACATAATTCCTCTCGCTTTGGCAAATCCTTCACGATATATACGGAAATATGCAAGTGTTGGCCGTATAATTAAAAGCTAAATAAAAAACACACACGGAGCTTCCTCTCAGCGATCGTGACGGTTCGCATGGAAAGACCGAGAGTACGACGATGTACCATCGTGCGAGAGATCGCTGTCGAATCAATCCAAACGCATAGCGTAGATTACGTCAATGTGTCGCTATGCAACAGCATTTATATCTTCCGCTTTGCCCGTCATTATTTTGCGCTTCACCGTGATCCTCTATTCAGTCTCCGATTACGTGTTGAATAATTATTCAATAATTCGTTTACGCTCGATACTACAGTGGCCCAGTAGGTCTTTTGATGACTGGAGAGATATATATAAAAGAGTGTACATTACATTTACAGTATAATTAAATCACCCTGCGTTTTATTTCGTGAGATATTTTATTTATCATGATGAATAAAATTCGTCAAAGCAAAATATAACGATATATTTGTAGAAGAATTTCTTTTTTAAGTTTCTTTCTCGCAAATTGCCAAGTGAGGGTTTAACAAACTTCCAACGCCGTGTTTTCTCCCAATTTCTTCAAATGCTTATTCTTAGTCTCGTACCTTTCCGCCCGAGACGGCTTATATCGGCGTGGACAGAATTCACCCGAACGTATTACCTACTACGAGAAGAAGAAGAAGAAGAAGAAGCTGCTATGCATGATTCGGACGTTGTGAGCGCGGACTAGCCAAATATACACGGTGCGTCAGCGTCGCGGCGCGCGGCGTCGCGTCCTCCCTTCTCTGCGCCGTTTCAACTGCCGGGCGCCTCGTTTGAGGTCATCGTCATCCGGCCTCTTGCGCTCTCTTTCTCGTACGTGCGACCATCCCCCCTTCCTTCTCTTTGCGGTACCCTTTATACCGTCCCTTCCCCTATCTGTCTCTCTTCCTTTCTCGCTCTCTCGTTGTCTTCATTTGTCTTCGTTGTCTCGTTCGGGGCATTCGGATGCGTCTCGGATGAGTGAACTTTGAAGCAAGTATACGCGAGTACGCTTCTATGTTCGCGAACACGAGATCACCGAGGACGTTATCACTAACAAAATGGAGGAATCGATGAAAGGATTGTTGCAGATGTCAAAATAAACGAGCCATTAAAAAAATATTTTTTTATATTAAAAAAATCACGGAAATTACACTTTCCACATTCTTTATTTCGCATCTGATAAATAATCTCATTAATGGCGTAATCTTTCACAGCGCTTTAACAATTTTTTTTAGAAATAACTGTATAATAAATGAAATAATTATTGCATTTGACATCGCGAGAAATACAAGTCGAGCAAATATTTTCGTTATAAAACTAATTTTCAAAATAACAACATGTTTTGCACAGATTTCTTAAGCTTTCAAGTATTTCACCGGCTAGATTATCGCAATGAAAATCTTTGTGACCTTATTAAAAATTCCAAGAATTATTACGCGTATATAACTGCAGGAAAAATATAAATCTTCTACGGTAGAAGAGTTTTCGATTCGCCTCGCGGTTAAGTGGACCTAGGCAAAAAGCGGAAATAGCGTGCTGCCCCAGTCGCCGGTAAAACCGCCGTTGTTTTTTCGCAAACTGTAGTCCATGCACGAGACCGTACTAAGAACATTAGCATAGGCGATCGAACATAATCGAGCTTTCCACGAAAAGATGCATCAAACTTTCAAGAGAAATGTTCTGATCTCAATTCGTATTGTCGAAAGTTTAACGCTCCTAGCATTCCCGAAATAATATCAAAGGTGTTGTATAAAAAAAGTACGGATAAAAAAATGTATATTTAAATAGATATATGCATATTTGAAATAGCTTCTTTTATATTTCAACATATTTCAGATATATTATAGTATCTATAATGACATTTCTTGATACAAATTGTTCAAATTAACGAGTCATCTTTAAGTCGATAGAAAAAAGATATTTCTTGTGGGTCGCAGTTGCGTGTCGCCGGCTGCTCCAATACGCCGCAGCGTGTAATTAAAGGCGTGTTTCGTAACCGCTCACGCGTTCTTGGACGGTTTCCGATTACCCACGGTTAGGGATAACGTGCGCGTATTACGCGGTCACAGGATTCCATGGTGTAACCACGTAGTTTCTTTCGGAGTATACGAGCCCGGGAGACGTCGGGTTAACGTAGAAACCAAGACGTTCTCGACGAACGAAGAATATCATAGGCATGACTGCACGCTCGCTCCTCTCTCGTGAAACTCACGGTATTAAATTCATTTTTTCACGTAAAAAATTAATACACGGTAAGAGCGCACGCGAGCTTATATTAAACCTCGTGGCGTATCTCTTTATCTTGAAAGCATTCTCGCGCGCGAAGGCATATCCTCCTGACACTTTGATCTTTATTCGCATCGCTTAACGTTAAACGTGACCGCTTGACTTTAATTCTGTGTTTACCTCGAATACACCACATCAGATCACACGAATAAAATTCGTACGCGGTTAAATATATCATCAAACCTGCGAGTAGAACACAGATTCTTTGTTCTTATATGCCATTAACGCGTTGCGCTGTTCGTTCAACCTAACTATCTGTTATGTCGGGACATTAACCTGGCGGTCTCTTTTCGGAGAAGCGAGAATTGTTGATGGGCAAGTAGAATTATCATCGGCGACCGTTCTAGACTTAACGCTAATACTTTCGGCGTCGCGACGCAGTTCCGTGAAACGCGCGTCACGCGTGCATGGGAAATATTTCGGAATACCGAACGGGTTAGAGGGGCGACGCGCGACGGGTCGACACGACGGGTTTGTCCGGATGGTATGCCGTGTGCGTACGACACCGACCGGCAGACGAAACAAAATACTGCTAAAATTAATCTGGGCCTTAGGTCATGTCTGCAAGGAGTCTAGACGACGACGACGACGACACCGAGGACGACGCGACTCGCCGCCGAAAGTGGACCGAAGCGTGTGGGCGCGATACTTTAACGAGTTCTGGTATTTCGACACATTTCCGACTTCCTGCTACGCCCTCCCGCGTGCTCCGTCGTCGTTCTGTCCCTTCTTTTCCGCTATATTTACTACACCGTCTGCTCCTTTCCTACGTTAGGAGCATCGCTTGTCTGGAAAGTTTAACGGAAATATACAAGAATTTTCCTTCTCGTCAAAGTAATCGGAAGATTTTAATAAGTTAACGAATATGATTTTATTGTTGGTTATACGTTATACGTGGAATATTATTCTTACATTAAAAATTTATATTAAGGATAAGGATAAAGTGTTTTCCGAGAAAACAAAAAATATATAACAAAAAAATTTAACAGTGTTCCTCAGAATGAGAAGACATTTATCTCATTTCGATTGAATGTTAAGAGCGAATAATAAAAGTCAAAAATATATGTTACGATATTTCGTACACCACGAATAAATATTGTTTTCACATTATTCGAGTCGTCTTTCTTTCTTCTACTTTCTGATCTTTTAAATATGATATATTTCTTTATTATTTACAATCTTATTTTAATGGCACTATCAGAGGCGAGGTGAAATTTATTTCCCTTTTTCGCTTGTTGAAATTCAATACTTTGCCAGAAAGCTTTAGAGATCATCTCCTATGAATCTATAAGTTATGTAAAAATCGCTTATGTAAATTTAATCGACAAGGCGCTTTTTGTTTATTTAATTTTTTTATCTATATTCATTAATCATACAATTTATGAAGCATTACGTACAAGGAATTTCCCCATAAAACCGTTCTAAACCGGTACATGCATTAAGAAATATCGCTGCACTTTAACGTTGCTGCTACATGCTACAACGACAGATCCTAATTCTATTATAAATCACCGTTGGTAGGCCACGAAAGTCCTTTATCGCAGATTACAACCCTCTAACGCGCACGTCACGAATTCGATTTGCTCTGTTAGTTGATGTGAGTCAGAAACGACGAAATTTGGTTCGACGATGACTGGGTCGATCCCGGCCGTCGAATATTTGCCATGTCGTGCCTCTGTTGCCACTGCGGAGAATAGATAATACGGACATTGTTCAGTGTGAACACAGCTTTCGGCCAGATGGCATGATTTTCCAATCGTCACTCCGCTTTTTCTTCGCCCGCTGTTGGTCGCTCACTCCCGCTTTTCATTTGCAAAATCATTACCTGATGAGGAATTGAGGGTTATTCGTTAGGAAATGTCATTTATTTACTTGTTTACTCGTTTATTATGTTGTTCCATGAATTGACTCATTACGGAAATAGAACAGTTGACTTCGTCAAAAGAGGCAGAAATAAAAATGATACAATAGACAAACGTTATTTACCGTTTCAAGGAATCGCTGTTTTATTATGCATGCATTTTATTATTTATGATGTTGGTGTCCGAGTTCAATTAGTAAAAACAACCATTTGTCACAGTTATCGCGTAGATAGGTACGTAGAATGTTCATAATAATTGTAAATCAATATTGAATAAATATTTCAGCATGATATGTGAGTGCGATTTTGATCAGATAAGAGTTTAACTCACTTTTAAGGATACAGATTGGGGAAGGTTACGATTCAGTAACGTCACCTTTAATAGCTCCATGATTGCATGATATTGCGCGACGTAAAGCAACGAAAGAGAGCAACGAAGAGAGCACGTTGGCCGATGCGAATTTTATAGCACGGTAAACATTGCATATCGTGTCAATATGTTGCATGCGTAAATAACTAAAATATTTACCACGATGCGTAAAAAAAAAAATGGCAGTTCGTCAATAATGCATGTCGCAGCTACAATGGGAGAGATCGCGCAACTGCGGGAGATTGTTTTTCCAGAAATCGCAGTTGGAGAGAGGAAAAGGAATTTATTTCAGATTATGCAATTGACAATTGATTGGCAAATCAATTGAAGAAGGTGTAGACGAGAAGTGCGGGCGAAGAATAAATAATCGCTCGTGCCGGCATTGCGAAGTGCCAGTATCCGTAATTGCCTCCATCGAAAGGGTCTCTAAAGAAATCGTAAAGCCGACCGAGGCACGCGCCCTATGACCATCTGCCGGTCTTGTTCCTTCTTCTCGTCGTTACCCGTCTTACCTACTAGCCGCGTATACTTTTTCCGCGCCTTTGCCTCCATTCGAAAGCGTAACCATCGTACGTTAATAACTCCTTGGAACTGAGAGACGCGAGACTAGCAGCGCCGTTCAATATGATATAGCTTTTAGACATCTGCCACGGAAAATGGTCATTAAGGCCCCCTCGCCTCATTAACGGTGTCGCAATAACGTAGAAAACGCAAGCTGGTAAACTTTTAATAACGCGCACTACGCCGATTATATTGCTCGCCTCGTTCGTTCGTCGCTCGATCCGCGTCCTGTCGTGAAAATTTTGCGTTTACACACGCTAGTATGTTCAAACACCGAGTAACACGCTTAGTCAAAGTACTTAATTTTATTTATTTCTAAAAGTTTATGTCCTAAAAAGAATACTTATCTTTTTTAGAAAATAAAATTGTTGCACATGCGTAAAAACATGGTTGCTTAATAAAAATCAAGTAGAGTCTTATTGTCTTATAAAGTTACAAATTTATTTTGAAAAGCGATTTCTCTTTACGAGCTGAATTCTAAACACTAGTTAAGTTAAAGTTTAACAGAATTTAGTTTACAGTTCGGAGGTGAATCTCAGTTTAAATTTTAGTCCACTGATTTCAATCAGTTGTTCGGATAAGGGTTAGTAATGTAGTATTGTAAAATGCCTTGGGGAGAGTCTTGAAAAAAATGTGTAAAAAAAATGCGTAACTACTTTCTCGATGCGATGTGCCGACCAAGGAGGGATTAAGGGATCGCCGGATCGACGAGACTAACGAAGAGGAAGCTGTGGCGAGGGTAGCGCCAACGGAAACAGCTACGAAAACAGTCGCGTCACCGCTAGCAGCCGGCTTTTAGGTCTTTGCTCTCTCGTGCAACTTCTCGCTTTGTGTCTGTCCCGTTCGTCTCCTCTGTTGGCAGGGCCGGGTGTTTTTCCAAATGTCAATTAAAACATTCGATCTTCATAACAAGGGAATTACCTATATCAATGCTATCATGAATGAGCGAAAAAACAAATTTATCGACTCGCGAATATCGTTATTGCATAAGTAGAATGAAACTTTTTCTGTTTGTCGTATTATCGTGTTTTGAATGCGTTAAATAATATGACGATTACTTTTATTGATATTAAACAGACTTTATGCTTCGAACAAGACATCTTTCAAAATTTTTTTCCAATTAAATTATATATTTTTTAAACTTTCTTTATATAATAACTAATAACTAAATGATATAATTTCCATAAGCAAAAAGAAAACTTATCATCGTCAATACTTTGATTCTATATTATTTTATAAAAAGACTCAATTACCTACTTCTAATTTTTAAAAAGTAATTTTTAAAATATTAAAAAAATATGCTTTAATAGGCTTATTCATATTTCTAAAATATTAATACCACTTCTAGCATCTGAGTGGGTGTTAATTTTCCGAAATTTTAAAACATCCAAAGGGATAATCTAAAAATGCATCGTTTCCTTTCTGATTTCGATGGTCTCCACTATTTCCGAAATGAGAGCTTAGGGTGCTCTACGCTCCGGTTACGGCAGTGGCTGCCTGTCTCTCTCCACATCCTCCGCACCACCGGCATCGCCGGGAGTAATCCGTGTGCATTTACGACCCTTGCTGCGCGCACGGCCGTAACAACGTGCATGCGTGTCGGTGAGGGGCAGGTGTGTACACTCGGGTAGAAACGAGACTTATTCGTGGGGAGAGAGAAGAGCGACGAAGAGAGAGGGAGAGACAGAGATGGAGCATAGAGGGAGAGGAGGAGTAGCGCGTGCCGCCGTCGACCATCCGGAGGCCAGGTGTAGCCTTTATCCATTTTACTCGCGTTTGTTACCCTCGGACCTCTACGATTCCGATGCACCCTCTGGGTCTCGTTGCTTCTGGGGTGCCCTTCGGCCGATGCGAGTGTGCGGGGAAAGCGAGAGAGAAAGAGAAAGAGGAGAGAGAAAGAAAAGAGATCGACGCGGCGATCGACGACCAGCGTTCCTTCGGAACACTGTGGCTTCGAGATGCGAATTTACACATTGCGCCCCTCGCAAACACGCGCGCGAACGATGCCCTCGTGCCTATCATCGCGTTTTCGCTTCTTCCATTTAAATCGTAATGTTCAATTCGTACTCTATGCATATTTGTAAGACATTGTGTGTGTTCCTTTAGATATATATGTATGTGACTAGCTACGATCATGATTTTATTTATAGTTGCGACATGATTTTGCGGGGATAAATTCAAGAGACGTGTTGTATATACTGAATTGAACAAAAAAGTTTATTATCTACTATTCTAAAAATGTAGAAATATATTTTTAGTATGGAATATTAACATGAATAGTACGTATGAATCACAAATTAACGTAGCTATTTAAAATACTTGTTAAAAAATAAACATAGTGAAATATAAAGACAAGCGATCAGAAATAGGAGCGAGGTTAAATTTTTTTAAAATTAATTTTTAATTAATGCTATAATGTATAAGTCGGAATTTTTCTCAGATAGTAATATTGTATGATAACGAGATTATGACTGCAAGGAAATGGCGGGGTGCCATTTCACCGGAAGATCATAGGAAATAGACACCATTTAGAATCTTAAAAATTCACTCCAGCTGTCGTGTCTGGCGCGATCGACGAGTCTAATTCTAGAGCAACGTAAGAGGGATAATCACACTCCCTTTCGTCGTCCTTGTCGTCGTTTCCCCTGTTCATCCCCTTGGAGCGGCACACGCCCACGCGGAAATGACGCCCGCCCCGGAGTAATCTACGTGACCCCCAATAACGATCACTTCAAACAGCGTTCTTGCAACTACGTTGCCGATTTTTCTCTCCAATTCCGGCGTGCTACTTATCAGATGCGAACTTTGATCAAAGAATTTAGATAAAAGTCTAAAGTAAAAAGGGAAAAAAGTAGTTCTTAGTCGTCAATATAAACGCATTTATTTTTTCGTCACTATTTCACGTTTCTATGCAATAAATTAAGAAATTGTTCAGTAGAAAAAAATACTCACTCTTGTTGTATTGGTAGAAATGGTACAATCACGAAATAGTACAATCATAGAATAGATATCACAATTAATGACCAACGTTAATTGAGCTCTGATTCTAAACTATAAGGATATAAGATAATATAATGAAAGGTAATAACCGTGAAAAATTAATGATTCTATTAAAAAAGGCATGATTCCCCACCAGGTTTCCTCGCGTTAAGTCGACATGGACGAATTCACGGTATTTTTCTTTTCAACGCAATCGTGATACTAGGATCAACATCTTTCATCGGTTATCTCGTCGCAAACATTCCATGGATTGGGACAACGTTAAGGAACTTCCCTCCCAGAGAGAAGTGCGACCACGATGACGACAAGGACATCAACGACGACGAAAGCCTTTTGACGTGCATTAAACACGATGGCAACTAAGTGTTTCTCCACGGTGTTCGTTCTCCGCCAGCTCTTTCTACCTTTCTCTCTCGGTCATGGTGACGAAACTCCCGGACTATTCTATCCTCTAGGAGGATCGAAGATGAAATAACCCGATCGAACCTTTTATCAACGGCCATCCTGGGAAACGTGGCTACGAGTACCATTTGAGAGCCGCTTTCAGAAGTAAAAGAAGTTTGGGAGAGACCAGAACGGAAAAAACTTTAGGCGATTATTTTGAGTATCACTTAGAACTTCTGAAAGACAAAGTCCAAGGAGAAGCGTCAAGTCGCTAATAAGGAAATTCGCGCGGTTTACTTTCGTCGAAAGATGAATTGCTAAACAAAAACTTATATAATGATAAACGTTTAATATATATACATATATCATCAAAAATATATTTAAAATTTAGTGCATGAAATTTAACGAAAGACGAATATTTTAACTTTAAATATTATAAATTTACTTGAAAATTACTTCTTTTCCTTTGTATTTGCTCGCAATATGATTGAAAACAATACAATCTACTTTTTTGATAGATTTTATTTGATACTTTCTTGAGATATTCGACAAGATTTTTCGCATAATACGAGACGATTCGTTGATCCATTATTAGGCGATGGGGTTCAACGCCACGGCCGGTTCTTCGAAAAAGAACAGAGGCGAGGCGATTGGTTATCATGTTACGACGCTAGGCTCGCGTTAAACCTGGTAACTGAATCTATCTTTGCCCAATCGCTGTCAAATGCTCGACAACGTTCGAATTTGTCCAACCAGGCATACAGCTTTTGGTGCTCTCTTTCTTTCTCTCTTTTATCCTTCTCTCTCTCTTCTCGGTTTGTCAGTCAGCTACCAAAATATATCGGTAGAACGCGTTTTCAATGCGATTGCGTCCACACCACATTTAGCGGATTGTATAAAGATATAAAAATTGATTTAGGGATTATAATAATCTTTGTAGTTTGACTTCTGAATGGATCTTGTTTATTTTGGAAAATTTATCTCAAATTTTCTTTTCTTAGACTTTATTTGCTATCGAGGTATGCAAAAATATGTATTTTAAGGCAAAATTCATGTTTTATTTTGAAAGAGAATTTGGTGTCTTTAAGATCGTTGATCGCATCACTGCAGAGTTAGTGGTATGAGTCAATCTGTTACACCCGGAGGAAGACAATCGCGCGGCAGGTTCTTAATTGCCGTTGGCACGGGGAGACTGCGGTAAAAGAAAGAGAGAGAGAGAGAAAGAGGAAAAAATAGTAAGAGAGGCCAATCGCCGCATGCACGTTCGCGTTTCTGCACGCGCTACGAAAGAAGAGTCCAGGTGCGAAGTGCGTCCCACCCTCTCCCCCTCGAAGCGTCTAACCACCTTTCGACCGGCACCTCGTACGTCGCGATCGGTAGCGGGGTTTTTGGGGGAGAGACTTCGGAAGGAGCTCTCGGACGCGGCGAAGGGAAGGTGCCCGGGGACGACGGCTCGTTTTAAGGACGCAGTGGGCCCCTCCGGTGCCGCGCCGCGTGCCCCGTAGGTCGAGAAACGCGACGCGACGAGACGCGTCGGAGAACGGAGGAAGAAGGGGGCTCTCGGCAGGGCGGTTTGCGCTGCGGCTGTGCCGCGCGCGGTGAGGCAGCTGCAACTGCTCGCGAGATACGCCTTAGATCGTCGTGGCACGAGCCTTCACGGCATGTGTTTCCTTCGGTTTCCTTCTCGCTCCCTCCCTCGTTTCTTCCTCTTGCATTCTGCTCCATCCCCTCCCACGTGTCCGTCCAGCTCTCTCATCTCTTTCTCTCTCTTTTTCTCTTTCAGCGCTGTTGATATTATCTTGAATATATATGCCATAAATTTTTGTCGAGTACAGATTTATTTCGGAATAAATGAATAAGGCCGAATTTATTGTTATAACTTTTTACTTGTTCTTCATAAAAGAAAAATATAATATTATAGAAGCTCAGGCATTATTAAAATAATAAAGCAATGTTTTCAATGAGTATCAATAGAATTTTCTGTTTCAATCGGCTGCTATAACACGCAAAATTTCATCTCATATCGCAGCTACTAAATGAACTGTAGTAGTCATGTTTTTCCATGTGATCATTTACTCAGAAATATTTTATTATCTCTTTATGAGATTAATATATGTTATATAACTAACTCAAATTGTACATTCACACAGAATGGTAATATAAGTCCATGGGATTACGTTTGGAAAAGAAGATAAATACTTTATTACGAAAATTATATGATTAAGTCGATCCATTAAATAAATTCTATTTTTTTTGTCTATACGCATCTTCCTCTTTTAATGGTTTCGTCATTATTCAATTTCGTATTCAATTAACAAACCAAAATTCGTATCAGACGCTGATGATTGTATGTTACATATTTCATTACAAGATAGTCCTTAAGTATAGTGATTACGGAAACTAGCTCTCTGTGTACGAAAGATACCGCTTTAATGCTTTTTTTACCGGTCCGATGGACTTGTATGTCCTAGTCTTCTCGAAAACACCTTGTACGCCATCACGTTTATTGATGTCGAGCACGCGACTACCTTCGTGCGTAGCTAATGATCCCTATGCATTGATAATGGAGGTTACGCACATCCAAGAGCTGGCATTCTATTCCGCCGCGTTGCACAATTGTAAAACTTGAATGTATTTTGCGGTTGAATCAATCTGTCAACGCGTCAGTAAACTTAGTCAACATGAGATCTATATCGCAATCGATATATAAGAAACTATGAAAAGTGAGAATTATCGAATAAATATCTTCGTATAATAAAATTTGTCATACGTAACATATAAAACGTCATATGTAACATATAAAACAATTTTGTGGACAAGTAAAAATTAACCGAACTTGGAAGTTTAATTAGCACAAAATATTTAACGTCGAATTTTAACAACTTAAAAATTATGATAAAGGCTCGACACGTGATTTTTCGTGCTATATCCACGCATCTTAACTGAAATGTTTTATCCAACTCTATTTTGCGAGATAAAGAGTTCATTCCTTTCTTCACGGATATCAGACCGGGAAAATGAATGCAGTTTTCCCCGGCGCATTCTCGAGTCCCGCACGAGCGTGTCACGATAAGAAGAAAAAAAATAAAATCGGGCCGAGTTACCTTTCTCTCCCGCTCCCTACCCTCTTCCCTACACCTCGCGGTAGCATCTGCCGCGATGAAGTGATTTCTTAGTGCCGTGCACCTTTTTCCTCCCTCTTCCTCCTCCCTTTTCCGCATAGCAGCGCGTGTATCGCTCCGGGGTGCTGGCCCGATGGGCCCTATGGGTGGAACCGAGAAATTTAGATTAGGTGCAGGTAGCCAGGTTGCGTGTACGCCGTCAGTACACCTACTTTCTTACCTTTTCCATCTTGTTGCTCGACTCTCTGGCCGTTTTACCCTCGCCCGTGACGTTCTTGATTTTTCATCGCGCTCTCTTCTCCTCTCTATCTACCTACCGCTGTCTATCTCTCTCTTTTTTGGCGAAGAAATTGACGAAGGAGTTGAAGCAGCTTCCTTCGCGCGCGTACAAACGCCGTGGTATTGACAGGAACCCGAGTTACCGTCGTTCGTATCGCAGCTGACACACACGCGCCACGTGGTTATCCAGCAGGCACCGTGCATCGTATGTCTGTATACAGGGTATATAGACTCACTTCCCGCACCCGCCTCTGGTTTACGGATCATCTTCCAGCAATTTGGAACCCATTTCGTCTTCGCGAAAATTTCATTGAACGCAACATTGTGTCGCAATTTTGGAACATTCAAATTCAGTCCTTTATTGTAATAATGATCCTCGATAAAAAAAATACTTAACTATGGTATGCTTTATTTTATTTTTATTCATATCATTTTTCAGAAACATTTTAAAATATTTTTTTTGCATATCATAGATGATTATTTTATGTACTCTAATTTTTTTAAATGCTTTATATTCCTGTCGTCGAAAATTTTCTTTAAAACAGACCAGTAGATCGGTACAATAATAAATTACCTTGATTATTTATAAGTACGCTAACAGTTGCCTTTACATGTTTACACGTATTTAAATACACAGTGTATATATATTGCATAACGTTACAATCATTCGTCGACTTTCGTGGGGTTTGCTAGACAGCGCGTGTCCGATAAATATTTTCGATGCCCCGAGCACGCGTTTATGCGAGTGCCACGAGTTCGAGAGTGCGAGAAGGAATCTCTTTCGAACGGAGGGCTCGCTTCTCGAAGACGCCAGGCGTAAGGGTCGATGGTTATCTGACTTCCTGTCCGTTCGTACGCCCTACGTGCTTTCGCGGTCGAGCGAAAGAGAGCGAGAAGCGAGCCCGAGGAGAGAGGAGAAGGCGAACGAGCAAGAGCAATAAAAGCCCGACCAAATAAATACAAAAGATAATCGACACCGCGCAGACAGTCGTGCGAGCAGCGGAGGCTCATCCCCCATCCACGTTGCTCTTTTTTACTTTTTCCGTCCGACTGGCATCTGTCGGTTCTGCTAAGTCTCCGGCGTGCAAGAAACGCATATTGCCGCCAAAAACCGCGGCGCAACAGGAAAACAAGCCTCTCATTTTGCTACCGGCGCGTTTATTTTCGTGTATTACGGTAAATTGATGAGATTACTTGCAGGAAGGACGCAATAAACGTGCACATCAATTTTACCTCGTAATAAAAGGCAATTATATTGTTTTTTTAATTAAATTAAAGATGATAATTTTGTTTATAATATCTTTGTAAATAATTAATAATTTTGCTCTTGTAGTGTTACACATAATTCGTAAAGAAGATGCTCTGTCGGGACGCTCGGCGAATTCGCCGTCGAATTTCAGCATGATCGTTAAGAGTCGCGTGGCCGTTCGATGCATTTACATTTTTTACGTATTGCCACTTATTATGCCTGGGCCGAACGAAAGTGCCGAAGTATCTTAGTCGACGGCTCTGGAAAAAAGGAAGAAAGCGAACGAAAAAAGAGATTACCGCGACGAGAGAGAAAGAGAGAGATGGGGCGAGGGGTTGTGGAGTCCGGGCACGTGACCGGAAGGCGGGGGGCAAAACGGCGCACGCGCCATCGTCCTCCACCTGGCGCATCACCTGCTGCCCCCTGCTTAAGCCTCCCTGTCTCCATCTTCCTCCTCTCTGTCTCCGTTCTCCTACTCCTCCGCGTCTATCCTCGTTTGCTCTTGGCCTCTCACTCCACCACCTTCGACTCTGGCCAACCCTTCGGCGTGTTGGGCTTTCCTCGCGAACACCATCCCGCTTCTCTCCCCCTTTCCCTCTGGCTGGCAGACAATATTAAGTAGCTGATGCAATGTACTCTCGCACATTATGATGTATATTTATTATCTCGCGCGCGCGCGCGCGCGTTTAATTATGATGTAATTGTTATCTACACACTTCGAACATTTGGTACTCTTTAAATCATATCTTAAAATCCAAATGCTTCGAATACCAAATTTCAACTATCACTAATCTGTTGACAAACAATTTTGTAAAAAAAAAACTGTTATAAATAGATTTGTCAGAAAAAGTATTTTTATTTTTCGCTAAAAAATAGAAAAAACTTTTAATCTCGATATTAGCTGAATATAATTTAAAGAAAAAGAAGGAGAAATCATCTATATAGGAACATTAAGTTTTGTTTTTTCAAATAGCGATATCTTATAACAAGCTATGTAGATTTCGTAGAAAGATTCTGGAGAGACATATAACGCGAAACAGGACAGTCCTTCCCTCGTTTCGATGAGATCTCGAAGGACAGGGGGATGTTAAATTAGTCGCGAGACACGAATTTCTTTACCTAACACATAATTAGCCAGCCACGAAGATGACTGAGCTCCTTGTAGGACGATGACGATGACTCATAATGAAGATGACGATGAACGTTGCGCAATTATCGAGTGAGTCAGGACGCGCGCGCTGAGGGAAGCATGGCAGCGCCAGGTGACAGATGCACGAGCCTTCGGATGCTTTCCTGTATACTTACAGGGTATCCTTAATGAGCGAATCCATCCGTAACACACGCAGCACGGGACGATAATAGGAAAAAAAATGTTGATCGATATTTAATCAAACGTGTCATTAGCAGTTGAAAGGGTTTTCGATACTTATCCGTCTTGGATTATGATCGCGGAAGCGAGTGGATATACGCGCGTCGGTTTTCCACGTTCGTGCACATAATTTTTCATCAATCATTCGATAAAGCGGACTTGCAAGATGTGATAGCTCGTCGAAATTACCCCTAGATTTTTCTACATTTTCTCGACCACTGTCACATCCCTAATTACTATTTAGTTTTGTTGTAACAGAATGAATTGCAAAAGCTATTTATTTTCTCGCGATTAATAACATAATCCGAGATGACTGATATAGGCGGTTTTTTAAAGACCCTTAATTGACCTGCAACAATGTGTCTCGTTTTATTTACTCTAAAAGGGAGGAGCGCAGTGAGGATTAATTTAAAATTGATCCAGATGCTATAGCATATCAGAACACGATCATCGATGGTTTCGAAGATTGTGAAGTTATCGAAAAGAGATCGGAGGACGCTGGACTATCGGACAATGACACGAGATCATTGTCCTGATCGCGACAAGCTGGCACGCCGGCTGCGACATCGATGCCAAAGACGCTTCCTGCCAAATCGGTCTTCCGCAAACGCGACCGACATTGTTGAAAAGAAAATCCTTGCGAATAGCTAGCATTGTTAATAATAGATGAGTGATTCTTCTATGTTTCTCCATACGAGAATTATTTATTTTTTAACGAGGATTCTCTCAACGACCTCTCGTACTTTTTTTTTTTTTTTTTTTTTTTTAATTGAATGATCGGAAACTGTATCATAAAATTTTGGTTTTATCGATATATTTATCTTTTTTTTTTTCATATAACTAACGTCGATTGTTTATTCTTTTTTTTTGTTGCAGGTAAGTCTTCAGAAGTAGAAAATTTTTCGGATTTTGCGTTGATTTCATCGTTTGGAAAACGTGAGTAATAGTTCATTAAATAAAAAAATGCGCTTCGTGTTTTATTTCTTTTTGTTACATTTTATGTCGCGTGCGAACTTTGAAATTTTAAGGATAATACTTTAAGGATAATTTTTCTATATTATTCGCCGATAATATCGAAAGTTTTACAATTAAACTTTTACAATTAACATACACAAACGTTGAATTAGGTTTTCTTTGAACCATCGAACAATTTTTAAGCTCTCTTACTATATATGTAACTAAATATTTTATTATTTTATTTTTTCTCCTGTATTTCATTTTTACATCTTTACATTTATAAGTTCGTTATACGAACAAATTTTATCGAAATGATTTTTCCCCGACTCTTAATCCTCTAGATACTCAATTTTCTCTATTTGATTAAGTAATTTAATCTTTTTTTCTTGAACGTTCCACTTATCTCTTCAAATTTTTATTTATTTATTTTTTATTTCCACCCTTTTCGTTCTTACGGGCATTTGTCGAATTTGCTTTGCGGTCTATAAATGACAATCTCGGCACGGTTATTTCACTGATGTTGAAAGTGAATGCACTGGTCGCGGTTTGTACGTGGGAGTTCGTGTTATTTGGGTCGCATCGACTGCTCTCTCTTTCTTTCCTTTCCTTCCTGCTCCGCCCGCGCCGCCATATAGACACAGACGTAATATATTACTCTCACTTCAATCCGCTCTTCCTTTTTCTATTTATCATCTCTTTATACCTCCTCGTTAAATATTCGTGCGTATATTTGTCGTTTGAAATAAACATGCAATTTAAAGAAAAACTATGTTAACACGAAAATAGAGATAAAATTACTTTTCTTCATACCTCGGTCGAAAGTACGTACTTTCGTCCCTAATAGCAGGGACGAAAGTTTAACATTTACTCCCTGTGAGAAGTACACGCGTGCGCTCTATAACCTTAAACCTTAACGCCCTTTAACCTTAAAAATAGTCATCAATATTGTTCTGTCGTCAGTTAATTTAATATTAAAATATTATTAAAGTCAATTCAATAATCTAGCAAAAATGAACAATATGTCATCTGATGAATCCGTAGACGAGGAAGAAGTTATACGAAATTTCGATGCAGAAGCGCGATTGATAATAAATACAGATACGTTGCCAAAGAAGTCTGTTGATCGATACAATCTTGTTTACAACACGTATAAAAAGTTTTTAGCTTATAATATGTTTTTTTTTATAAATTTTATTATAATTAATATAATTTGTTAAACTAATGAAAATAAATACATTTTTGATAGAATGGAATTAATTTATTTTTACAAAATATGACAAGACTTGACTCTTCGAATGTATTTGATGCCTGCCCCCACGACCAGCAGCACTCGCTTCGCTCGTGCCGCAAATGTCGGGGGCAGGCATCAAAAACATGCTTATTAACATTTAAAGTTAAAAAAAGTAAAATTAATAACGTACTTTCGACCGGCTATGAAGAAAAATCGTATACACTACGCGGGCCAAAAGTTGAAATCTCGGTCCTGCTCGTCATGATGCCCTCGGCTTCGCCTCGGGGCATCATGACGCGCAGGGCCGACAATTCAACTTTCGGCCCTTGTAGTGTAATATACTTTAATATCGCTTTCTTTTCTTTTTCAATATTGTTAAAAAGCATCGAACCATACCCATAATTAATATCGCTATTGATATCAAGATATTGAAAGAAAAGTATCGATATTTTTTATGAAATATCGACACCATCTCTGGTTCGCAAGTTTATTCGTGCGGTAAGGTCGCGCATACCGGTTGGTCGAGCTTGAATCGTCGTCGTTGTCGCCCGTTGTGAATGAATTCGTTATCTGAGAAAACGGTCGCGACCCGCCTGGCGATGCTGTGAACCGTGCCGCGTAGGGTCAGTCGCGTCACGAGGCACGAAACGCAAGGGTATAGAGAAACAGGCCAAATGCTACGGGATTTGCGCTACGCATGTAGAGATACGTTCGTACGCTTTCTCGTACGTAACCAACGGTCACGCTATTAACCATATATCTGAAATTCTAATCGCACGGCTCCATTAATATTACATGTTGTAAAATAGTAGACTGTAAGGGCTCGAGTACTGTCAACATTTTTAGATTTATGTCTTTATTTTATGGTCCAATAATTTGCTTTTTATTAAACCATTGACATTTTCCACGATTCAACAATCTACTTTTGAAATTCAAACATTGACATTTTACCATGATATTTATCATTCCCAGTAGAATAAAAAAATAGAAGTAAATAATTGTTTTATGTGAAAGGGGGAAAATTGTCGCGCTCAGATTTGTTATGTAAGATTAACGTATTACTCTTAGAAATTGCGTTAGAAAAACCGAAACGACTACACGAATTTATAATTTGGTATATACTTTTACTCAATCTTCTCGGACTCCCGAGCTCTGTTTCACTCTTAGAGAGGAATCTTATTCGGCAAGCTTATTAAGATCTCTCGCGAGATTATGATTGTCGCGTTTGTAACGTATACGCACAATATCGCTGCGTTAACCGTACGCAGTCCCCAGTGAGAGCGTGCGATTCAATGTCGCCCGAAGTCGCAGTCAACAAAACAATGTGTGTGTGTAATCGCTAAAAATACTCTCTTCCTTTCCGCTCAGCCGTCGTTGTCGTCCTCCTCCGTATGGCCCGTTCATGACTTTTCGTCTTTCTTCTTTCTCGCCTCTCTCCGCGCTTTCGCGCGTCGACAACGAACGAATACATTTTGAAAAACCGTACGGCTAATCACGGCAAACAACAATAATGAGCTCGAAAGCTACGTTTATAAAAATAACTTCTCGTCCGCAAAAATAACATTGTTTAAAATGTTTTTCTGGTGTTTTGGCTTTGCTCACACAAATTGATCCGGATTTACGGATTATATTTCAAAGTGCTAAAATTTCTAACTGCTAAAATTTAAATCTCCAAAGAATTTAGAGAAGAAAAAGCGATTATGCAAAAAATCTGAAGAATATATTTCTTGCAGTATTATTGTTCTTTTTTTAAAGCTTCGTTAATGTACGATTCTGTCGGATAGATAATTGCAATTCAAATAACAATTGTGGTCTTTCTCTTTTACACGCATCACATTTTATTTACATTTCTAATAACATACGACAATCATTAATGATTCCTGCAGTGACGATTGTAGGAAATGCAAAATTTGTTTTTTGTAAACCAAATCTTGAAACATTTGTCGTATGACGACAATTGTTAACGTCATCTGCGATGACGCTGTCATAAAATGGCATTGAATGGTAAAGCGCGTAGGTAGGTTTGACGTTATCGCGCAATTCATTCGCATCACGAAAGTATGTACTTTGTAGATAAGGGGAATTATTCGTGGTTTGCGCCGACTATGATATTACTTTAACTCCACTCCGTGAAGTTCGAATATCTCTACCTTAGACTGACTTGCAAAATACCCTCTAGTGCGCATTTGATTCCGAAACTCGAAAAGATCAAATTAGGATGTCTTTAAGCCTCGCTTGAATATGCCAAAATTGATAACATCGTTTCATAAAACATTCTGCTAATTCTATAAACACAGATTATTCGTTTAGCGACCTAAATTTCGATAAGGCGTTATCACCCGCCATTATATAATTATATCGTGTACTACTCGCGTACTACTCGCAAACTCTTAAGCGACTTAATTTAGAGCTTTTCATTTCATTCAAAATACCATTCGCGCGTTTCATTCATGCAGCCGGTTCGTAAGATGAAATTGTTAATCTACGTTGATTTTTCTGCTGGTCATCTAGTAGTCATCCACTAGTAATTCAATTGAGTTGCTCTGTTCGTACGTGAGAGGTTTCTTGAATCACCGAAATACGTGGAAGCACCATTCATCACCTATTTATCACTCGCAGAACTCGCAATCTTGCGACATTATATCACGCATATAGATCGACTCATTCTTTCGTAACGTAGCGTTACTATACATTTGCGAGATATTACTATTTTCAAGTTCGGCGAAACTAAGATTACGAGTCACTCGAACGGGATTTTAAGAAAATTTGTGAATCACTATGTAGTGAGTAACTATGAAACCAGTTTTTAAGACCGTACGAAATTGTCTTTCTCATTCATGACGATCTCGTCAACGAATTCTTGGAAAGTCCATTTTTTTGTTTCTTCCGCCCGTGCCAAAACTATGAAAATGTTTCTGGGAAAAGTCGATGACGTCGCGAAGTAAAAATTGCATTGAAACAGATATGTTTCCTGTTGTTTGTGACGAATTTATTTGCCCGACTTGATTGCTAATCACTTCTAATTACTAATTCTTCCGATAGTGTTTTCTGAAAAATATGCGCGCAGCGAAAGTGTCGAGAAATATCAAAAAATGAATTACAATAAAGGTAGGATTACAATAAAAATAAAATTGAGCGAAATTGAAGAAATATTTTATTTAATCAGCGCAGGTGTATCGCGACAACGTCGTATATGCAGATCGTCGTGACGCAAATGTCAATGCGCGTTAGACAAAAAACAAGCGTAAGATAAAATGCAGCAACAAACCTTTAATCAGGGAATAGCATTATGAATTTAACATTAGGCCTTTTTGTCAAATAAAAATATTATTTTCTGGAGCTAAATGGCGATCTGTGATTGTAGTGTTGTAGTGATCTAGTGATCTGTAGTTCCCAAATTCTTCATTTCATTATAGCGTTAATCAAAAGTTTATGTTATGCTTGATCAATATTCAACAATTAAGTACATGACAAATAAAATCTTTATTTAGCAAAAAAGAAATTTTTGATCGTCTAAGTCTTATCAATCGGGCCATTCGCGAGCGCATCCTGCCTTCATTTCTCAGCATGCCTACCGCAGAGAGCTAAACTGCAAATCCTGAATTGCGTCGATGAGGTTCGTTAAAAAGTCAAATTATCGAGAATCGCTCCAGTCGCCACGACGACGCGTGACGTCTGTCGACGCGAGCGGGCCGCAACGGGTCTACGTCACGCGTCACGTTACCTACCTACGTCGAAGCCACGAGTACCGAGGTCGTTCATCGAGAACAATAATAACTAGCGGTATCGAGGAAACGAATTTCTGCGCGGTTGTCCGGACGAGTGTTCTGACGAACGTCATCGAGCGAAACGTCGCGTCGTCGAGCGTCGAAATTACCCGGGGATGATTCTAGGACGCCTACACGTCTATTGAGGGGTATACGGTTAGCCATTTTAATCATAAACTTGGCACAAAGGCAAATCTTTACGAATGTCATCTATATTCGAGAAAATTCAGATATTAATAAAAAATTTGAAACCGTAGAAAAAGGGACTTGTGGACCAAGAGAGAGGGATTTAGAATAAATATGAAAAAAATTCGGTTTTATTAATATGACAAAACAGAGTGTTTGATACATTATTACTATTATCATTATTACTATTAATGACGCGAGATACACAAATATATATAAAGAGATGTACAAATTTATATCAAAGTTGCGAACAATTTAAGGATGTATTTTAAACTAAAAATTGTATACGCACACATTTAATCGATAATCGGAAAACAGAAGAGATATAGAACATATCTTCGAGCATACATCTGAAAAAGTCTTTTTCAGCTGCATACTGAGGAAAAGCGATACTTTTTATTTAACGTTGAAAACGTCGATAGCGAGCCCTAATTGAAAGGCTTCGGTCAGGTGAAAAGAGTCGAACGTTTTGTTCTAATCGAATCGATTCTCGCAAACGGTAACTGCCGCGTGTCCGCGCTGTCATCAATCACGTGACCGCATATAGGCCATCGAAACATTCAAGGTCTTTCATCGACAATAACCCGCGATAATTCTGAGTAACAAAATGATCGGAAGCTTCCCACAGCAATAATGAACGATAACTTCGAAGTACTCGATTTTTCAATTACGTTTATAATTACCAGTAGTTGTCATTGCCGCCGATTTGTAATTCCGAGGATGAATATTCGGGCCGATATTAATTCTGATAAATAAAAACAACTTTAGCTCGCGAGAAAGTTCCGCGTTTGCTTCGTGAAAAGAGAAAAGCCGGTATTTTCATATTCGAGGTTTTCCTTGCGGAGCAATTGACAGGCGTGACAGCTCCGGGAAGGAAATACAGAAGTTTATGAAGGCGCCGCGTTCGGAGTTTCAAGCATACGGTAGTTTCGCGATATATTAAAGATTCAGAAAAGAACGCTGATGTATCCCTTTTATTCGCTCGGCTCTATAAAGACGCGATTGTAACGCTCGCGCGCGCGCGTATTTACGCTTTGAAACGAACGGTCCACCCGGGATACGGAAAATTCAATGTTCCCTGATCGCTGATCCTACCGCATTCCTTTATTCATAATGAAGCAAGAATCGCGCGCGGATTGAAGGGGGAAGAGGAAGAAACTGTGTTTCGCGCGAATGCGGAATGTTTTCGCCGATGAAAATTTCACACTACGAGAACCGTAAACCCTTTTCACTCGCGCGGAACTCGTCATCGCTTTGTCGCCGTCTTCTGCATCGTCGTCGTCGTCGTCGTCGCCGCGTCGTCGTATTACGCCGTACTCGCTCTCTCCACCCTACCCGC
This sequence comes from Temnothorax nylanderi, assembly GCF_030848795.1. Classification (NCBI taxonomy): domain Eukaryota; kingdom Metazoa; phylum Arthropoda; class Insecta; order Hymenoptera; family Formicidae; genus Temnothorax; species Temnothorax nylanderi. The sequence continues at coordinate 318,970 of NW_027249064.1, read as the reverse complement.
GGCAGTTCGCAGACACGCACGAGCACGAGCGTCGGTTACGTGTGCACCACGGCCGCTTTTATCGCGGCACGCACACGCGCATGCACGTACGCACGCATGTGCGTACGCGGTACGCACTCACACGTGTGTGCCGCGCTCGCGTCGGCCCCGGTACAGCGCCACCCCGAATACCGGATGTGACGACACTCGCGCACTTGGCCCGACGCACTCTCGAGATGTCTCCCCTGTCCCCTTCGCTCCCCCTTTTTCGCGTTTCTCGCTTGGTCGGAGCGGCGCGCTCCGAGAACGCACTTTCCCCTTTCCTCCCCCCCCCTCTCTCGCTCTCTTTCTCTCTTCGTTCCCTTCAGCGGCCCACCGTCGTCGTCGACCCGTTATTTACTCTCGTAGTTCTGGCGATGGCCAGTCGCGGCGTTCCCGGCACGCTTGCGTCGCATCTCCTCGGGCCGTTCCGTCGACGCGCGGCGCGCGCGGCATGGCGCGGCATGGCGCGGCGTGGCGTCCGCACTCGCGCGCGGCACAGTCCCACGCGGCTTCTCGCGCGTGTCCGCTACTATACTCGCCCGCCGTGTTACGTACGTACGCTGCACGCACGCCTTCTCCTTTTTCTTTCCTTCAACGTCTCGCATTTATCTCGCGCCAGTCCGCGACGTGGTTCCGCGAATGCAATGACAATGCAACAACAGCGACGACGACAACGGCGACGAGGATGACGATGGTGTCAAGTCGTTGCCCGAGCCGAGGATAGATGATGTACGCACGCGGCGAATGAGAGAGAGCGAGAGAGAGAGAAAACGAGATACACACTCGCGCGGCCATTTTAACCGCGCGGTGCGCTAAGCCGGGCCACCCAGTGTGCAACACGAGAGAGACCGCGACGGCTGTGTGCCAGCGCCACCGCCACTGCCATCCTCGTCGTCGTCCGTCGTCGTCGTCATCATCATCATCGCCGTCGTCGTCGTTCTCTAGTCGACACGAATTGCGTCTGTCGGCTGTCGGAGTCGGGCTGCGCGCCTCGCTTCTGCGCACGCGAGTCCGTCGCGTATCGCGCATATTAGCCGCACGTCGGTTCTGCGTCTCTTCGCCGATCGCTCGTCCGCGCTCGTCGAAATAAGTGAAAACACCCGGCGACGCGGGGAAGACGCGGGAGATCACGCGACATGGATCGACCGACGTGTCCCGCTGACGTTCGCCGGGAAAGACATTCGCGTTTCTCGGTGAAAACGAGCGGCTACGGGACTCGGTTCCGGATATTACCGCGATTTCGCGATGTGATACATCGTCGTGGCGTTCATGCGCGCGCGCGCGCGCGCGCCCGCGACAGAGGAGGACACGTGCCGCGCGCGAAAAAAGATGCCAATCGCGGCGCGACGCGGAGTCGCGGAGTGACCGCATCGAAGTGACGCGCGATGACGCGCGATGACTGACTCGCGAGAAGTTTACGGACGGGAGGATCGCCGCCGTCCAGGGGGATGGAGGAGGACCGGCCAGAGGACACCGGAGAACGCGAGAGACCGAGGTGAGCGGAGAAGGAGCGCGAGCTCCTAAATCCGATTAGCGCGACGGAGAAAGACCGAAAAGGAGAAAAAAAGGTTAGAACGATTCGCGGTTGGGTCCCTCGCCTGTGCGTGCCTCGTGGAGTCGCGCGCTCGCGCGTGCACGCGATTCAAACGCGACGCAATTCCACGACGGTGCCCGCGCGACGAAGGAGCGCGAAAGCGAACGACCGCGGACTGCGAAGTTTTCCGCGCGACGTAGGGAGCTACCGCGTGACACGGAATCTGCGCAGTAGGTACGCCGCGGATTCGCAAGCGCCGACGTTGTCGGCGGCGCCGCTCTCTCTTTCTCTCTCTCTCTCTCTCTCTTTCTGTCTCTGTTTCGAGGTCCGAGCCAGACGAGCGTCGTCGACGAGGAGAGACATACGTAAGGAGAGAAACTCTCTTGCGTAGCCCGAAAGAATGGCAAACGCGAACGCGAATTCTTCACGTAGGATAAATCCGTTCAGCTCTTACGTTTAAAATGTATTCTCCCGAGTTTTGGAGCAAAAGAGCCAAAAAAGTGGAGCTAGAAAGAATTGACTGTACCCCAATTGGGTTTTAAGTAAAAGGGATTCCTGTCCCTTTTTAAAGGCGAAATCTACGAGGAAAACAAAAATATTCCTGGTAAAAATAATCGATTTCGACGTCCTATAGTATTCTCGTTTAATCGCTGTAACGATAATTGGACTAAATTTTCACGAACTCGCGTGCGCGATCATAAATATATTTGACATGTAAAGAGCGACAGCGTTAAATACGTCTGACCTCTGGCATTTCGCGTTGAAATTTTAATCCGTGCTCCAGCACGAGGAGTACATTTATATGAAAATCGACACTATAACTGCTCGTAAAATCGAACGTTATCTGTTTTCCTCTCCATTGCTTCTACGGAGTATGTAATTCGTTTTTTCGCCCCTAAGACTTCTTCACCTGGTAATATCTCGATTCGTTTTTCCATATCTGACGTGACGCGACCGACACCTCGATTTCTCGATATTTTAAACTCTTCTGAACGCTTCTGCACGTTGCCGAAGGCGCGCGGATCACGTCAACGGATACCCTCCACATTCTCCGGGGCCGCCCTCTCTTTTTCGCCCGCGCCCACGGAGCCCCTAGCTGCTACGAATGACGTGGGCGACGCTTACGTAATGCCCGACCGATAAGGTGGATAATGATAAGCATCGTCGTCGCCGTAGTCGTATTCGTCTCAATCTTCGTCCCCGTCTCTATCTCCATCTCTGTCTTCGTCTCCCTCTTGGTCTTCGTTTTCGTCGTCTTCGTCGTCGTCGTCGTTTTCGTCTTGGAGCGCGCGGCGGTTCCGTGCGAGCCGGCGGCGCCTCTCTATTTTCGAACATGCGAGTCACACACTTCATTATCGTCCACTGCCGCGACGCGACGCGACGCAACGCAATGCGTCCGAAAATGCCGCCGGACCGATAAAAATGTCACGAGGTAACGAGTCAGCCGACCACGCGGTCGAACGCGCTTCTCGATCAGCCGTGAAAACGGAAAGCCGCCGTTATTTGGCGCGACATTTGCTGATAAATCTGCTCCGTTTTTCCGGACGATAAACGATACGTGAATATTCGTGAGATGTCGCAAAGATACCTAAAAGACGTTAACATCTTCGAGATCGTCCCCTTATACGCCCCTATACTTTGGGTTTTGTATTGTATGGGAACGACACGCTCTCTTTATTCTTTCTCCTTTGAAGTGTAAACACACATTTCTCCCTTTTGGCGCTATGATGCATAAATTCGTAAAGAATGTTTCTACAATTTGAATTAAATAGAAAATTATTTCGAGACATTTCGTTTAGGTATTGTATAAAAGTAGCTAAAAGCTTGAGGGTTAAAAACTAATTACTCATTTCATTAAACCTATTTCTTACATTAAAATTCTGTCGAAATAAAATCTATACATGAAATTACACGAACATTAAAGTTTTATATCTATTTACATTTTTATGTGTGAGATCCAATTTGTATAGATGTGTCAATCTTATCGCCTTGAAAATTATTAATTTTATATTCCGAGATTAGGATTTCTGCCTATAATTTATTTAACTTTTCGCGAAGCGGCTGGAGATTTTATAACAGTTTGTACAAAAGTAAATTAATAGTACCTATACTAATGTTTTCATCTACGTTAATATTAAATAATATAAGTACAATTGCGTGTATTAGATGCTAACTCGTTGTGTTAAAGAAAAATGATACGATAATTGAGCGAAATGACGAAACGGTTGCGAACCGGTTGGGACGAAATGGCGAATGTAATTCGAATTGTGTAGGGTTAGGGAACGTGAACAAGTGTGGAGAAAAGGTAGAGTTAAATAGAAACAGTTCTTTCGTCTCTGTCAGGATTCGTAGTATTCGAAAATCGGTTAGTCCGACCGCGCTGTTCGGCTGCCACATCGTCATCGCCGGCACCGCGAAACTCTGGACGCGAGATTCGACGGCTCGTATCGATCGTCCACGTTCGCCAAAGTGAAGCGACGACGGCGGGGTGACGGCGGATAAGCGAGAGTTCCTCTCCGAGCCGATGACCTCCGTCGTCCAAGGACGCGATTCCTGGAAGGTATAAGGTCGCGTTTGCGAAATAACGGAGTTCTCCTTGGAGAAAACGGGACGGGCACCAATCGATCTCTATCCCTCTTTCGCCGTCTATTTCTCTCTATCGCCCCCGCCACTCATCCCGAAATCCGCGAAATCACTTCGCAACGTTTGTAGAGAGGAGAAGATCAGGATACGAAAGATAATCCATTATGTTCTCGACATGAAACGTGGAAACGTTTAATTCACGTGTACGTCCATCACACGTCCGTCGTGTTTATTTGAATTTTATACGCATTCCATAAATATCATTTGCATACGGGGCTTCATAAGTTTTATAATACCTAAACAAATTAATTTTTAAAACGTCGAAAATTACATCTCGATGGCTGAAATATTTTTGTCTTATATCTCGTGTTTCTACACTCCTCCGTTTTTTAAATATTTTTTTTCCCATTCGGAACGCGTTCGACATCTTGGCGAGATCGGATCGAGGCCGTCGCCGCTACCGCGCCGAGCCTCGAAAATCGGCGCGGACCTCGATAACGCGCTCGAAAGCAGACCGTGACTCATCGAGTTGCGACGCGACGCGAGAACGAATCACTCTCACGGCGTGACGCCGAGATTCATTGCTCCGCGGCGCGATGCCGGGACCTTCGCGGGAGAATTACGCGCGACGGCGACGTCAACGCTTCACGCCGGCGCGGCGCAGCGGCGCGAGCGTCGCTCGTTTTGCGAGTTGCGAAATCGGTTTGCGATTTTTTCATTCGCTCGCCTTATCTCGAGTCGCGAATCCGGAAATTTCCCTCGTCGTCAGAAACGGGAGAGACGGATGTTGGCGGTGGGGACTCGGACTTGGCATGGCGGCAGATAGGCAAGATGGCGGCGCGGTTGAAGACACGTGAGTGGTCTTGAGGCGTTGGCGGTCGCAAAGAAGTATCGACGATTCCTCATAATTTTTTTATCGATTTTATTGCACATTTCGTGCGTGATTGCTTTGTTCGATGTTAATCTCGATAATCGTTGAATCGAGCTGGAAAATGTCTGATACATGTCCTCAATCACAATCTCAACATTTAGCCCGCGAAAGGAGACACGCAGAACAAAAAATGATGTAATTTTCAAAAAATATTCGCAAATTGAGGTGAAAATTATTTTATTCCATAAAGTTTTTGTCGCGAAATTAATCTAGAACGAGATATATCGCAGAATTTTCAGTGCTTTTCCTTGTCTATTTAGCTATTTCCAAAAAAAATCACAGATAGAACTCGGGCGAACGTTGCGAGGTTTTTTTTGACTGATGTGTACGTGTTGTAAACAGGTACGTGCGTGTTTTTACAACGTGCATCGACCGGTCGGAGGGTTTAAAGAAAACTGGTATGCGACCGTTAGCGCACGAAGTTCTATCGATTTTTATTTCAAAGTCCCAGACGTTTCTTGAAGCCTCAAAACTTCCGAGTACTTAGCTGAGCTGGTATTTCTAGCTCGCATTTTCTTAATGTCTCTCTCAGGACCAGTTTATTGTGATATTAAAACTTGCGTAAAATCTAATCAACATTAAAATTTTAATTAACGACCAAAACTTTTTCCTTTTGCATTAATATTAATGTTAAAGATACCTAACGTTTGACAGCTAATAAATTTATATTTATTGTAGAAATGTGACGAAAATTTGAAATATACTAAGTATGTACTGTATGTAATGTTGAATGTGAAAATGTAAATTTAATCGAATAAATCTCAGAGAAAGAGAGAGAAAGAGAAAGAGCGTATGCATTTATAATAATAAACAACGTGTTGGTCTATTAAATAAAATTAGAGATAGTCACGACAATATTTTACCACGTTTATCTCTGATCAATTTCTTTAATGTTAGGCGCAATCTGTGTACCCGATTAATGATTAATCTACGATATACATATATATATTTAAATTAAATTAAGATTTGGCAATAACGGCGAGTTTCTCCAGACATCGTTCGACCGAAACGGGTCGCTTCCTTCTTAGGTAACGCCGTAGTAACCCGTTGTTGGGCGCGCGAGGAAGGGTAACGATATTATGTGCTTAAGGGCGAATGCGAAAGGGGTGTGTCCGAGAGCGGTGGACGTCGGAAGCTGTAATGGAACTTGATGGATGCTTTCGCGGAAAAGTCGATGCGGGTAAAGCAAATTAGCACCCGGCGGAGGGACTGAAATTGTAATATGCCGTCGAATGGGTCGCTCTATCGTGCCTCTAACAACTCTATTGCGATTTGTTGCCAATCAGGCTAACGGCATGCGTTCCGTTACCTTGTTTACGTCACTAGAATTGATCAGAACGTAATGCAGAGTATTTAAAAAAATATCAAGTGTCACTACAGGTTAAACTCCGATAAATTTGTCGTTGATATTTCCTTAAACCATTAAAGTTCGCTGGAAACTTTAATTGCCACGACCTTTTGCGCTTGTAATTGCATTCAGGCAAAAATTATTACGATTTTACTTTTAACGCTCAAAAGAAAATATCAACGCGTTTATCCAAAACAATGCAGTATTACCGAAAAATTTTAGAAACTTAATAGATAGATTTGATGCGTTAAAAATAGCTGAAGAAATATTATCTGTCGTAAATTTTTAATATTGAATATCTTTTAATGAAGTCTTAAATTAGATTTCTGTTTGAGATAAAAGCATATCAAAATTTCCTTAAAATATTTTGCGTTTACTTTCTAGCTGTAGTTCGCTGTTGAACATTTATTGAAAGCAGCCGCTGTTTTCTTTCTCTATATCTGCTATCAATGTACTTAGGACATCCGGTGCGGACACATTTCACGTGAGGCAATATATTGCATTTATTGCATTAAATGCAGGATGTAAGATATTTCTGTGTGCGAGATCTATCAGGTTAAATTAAACCACATTTTTTTACGTCTCGTATATCTGCAGCTTGCGATCCGCACGTATGGTAGAAAATATCAATTGAAAGTAACAAGCGCAAACGCGTTCGAAAATTATTATTGTTATTGCTAACGAGAATCTCGATCGCCAATCGTTTAATTGCATTGGCATCGCCCGAGCCAGCGATCGACGAAGCGTGGCGCGTGGTTGGATAAACGGAGAATGCATTTGGCTCTTGTTACTATCATAATTATCCTGGCGCAGCTGATTCATATTGTGCATTCTGATCGTGGATGTTGCCCTATTGTTTTCCACGTGCGTGTAGGCGCAGGGTGGTTGGCCCGCGAACGGAGCGCCTTAAGAAAGGGTTTGAAACTCAGGTGGGTTTCGTTTCCGCTCGCGAAATCCTTTATCTTCGTACAAAGCATTAAAGGACTTTAAGATTAACATTATGTACCTATATGTGCACAAAAAATCAAATAATCAAATATTTGAGCTTTGCGATTCGAAGGATGATTAGAATTATAATATTTTGACTGTAAATATTTTTTGAAAGCGATGTATTTTTAGCTTTATTTTTCAACGTGATGTGTTTTTCATGTTTGTTCGCAACAGATATGCAATTTGATGCCAATTTTACATACCTGCAATATCAAAAGAGAAATTCAGAATTATCCTAGTTTCACCTTCTGTGCAGATATAATTTTAATATGAATAAAAAGTATTTTGTAGTTAAGCTTATCTATTTCAAATTTAATATGTCGGTGGTTCAAATTTTTACACGTATCTTTTTAGTCAAATGCAGCATCAAATGACTTCGACTGTTTCTTCGTGATTGCGCAGATAATAACTTAATCCATTTATAACATTAATTTTTATCATCAAAAAGACATTATTTTATTTAAAGACGAAGAAAAAAGGATTTCTCGATATTCTGGCAATGATTTTTCTTTTTTAAATATCCGTTAAACACAGTTCCTCTCTTTTTCTGCCTCCTTTTTTCCTTCTGTTTCATAGAAATGCTCAGAAGTCATGGTCAATATTTTACACCGTTAAAACGATGTTATCGAAATTCTCCTCTGCGACATTCGTTATTAATAATCTTTCAAATACCCGAAACTCGTCGGAACGATCGAGGAACTCTGACGATCGCGTGAGGGACTGCCGGGGAGAGAGAGGGTTTGTTTTGGTGCGTGACTCGCGCATAGGGCGCGCGTGGCCCGTACTCTCGCGCTCCGTGCCAGGCACGCAACCGGTGCGTACATACTACGTACGTATACGCAAAATGCGCGTGCACGCGGGCCACCTGCGTCTATACTTTGTAGACGAAAGATAGAGTACCGATAGCCCCGTCCACGTCCTGGCCGGTCGTGATTTAGGGGTCGCTATGGCGCCGCGATTCAGAAACAAGGGTTCGGCGACCGAGCTCACTCTTTCCTCCCTCCGTTCCTCCCCACTCTCTCCCTTCTTGCATAGTAATCATTGACTTGATGAACATTTTTCTCATTGCTCGTAAACCCTATCGAATTCTGTGTTAGCGCGCGTTGCGACTCGGTTCATCAAGGAAGAAAGTTGGTTGAATAAACAAAATGGCGATCATTTTAGCGCGAGTGTGTAGCGTATATTTCTAGCGCAATTGTATAATTAAGTTTTCTTACTGATTGCGAAGAAGTGAAGAAAATTGTGCGCAAAAATTGTTAATCTTCATTAGAGGATGTTTCGATCTTCTGTAACAATTCATCCGCACATGTGATATTATTACATGTGTTATCGGTTATCTGGTATTATCGAGGAGCGATAGAACGAGTGACGGCGGTGCCATAAATTCTGAAACTGAGAAACTATATAGTTCTACGAAGTCTGGCCAAAAATAAGCAATTTAGATCACGAGCGCTCTCATTTCCTGTTCGCTTTCTGCTTTCCATCGTCAGTTGATCGCCATCGTTCCTCGTTTCAACGATTCCTCGTGTTTTTGCTACCAAAGGTATCATCGCGACTGTCATCGGCTTAACAAAATTTCTCGCGAAAGATCGCACACTGTTATACAAGTTCTTATGTGTACTTTCGCAATCATATAGAGCATATATTTCGATTAATCGAAAATTTCGCGTCAAAAGAAATGTAGGTAGGTTGAGAACCGTATTTAAAAATGTCAGAACTACGTTTCTAAAGAAAACATTGCGAAACGTGTGCAACACTTGCTCTAAAAATGGCATAAGTTTGTTCTTAAAACATCGACTTCAATGGAATCCGGATTTAAATTGCAAAGGTATCGATTTTATGAAATTCTGTTTAATTTATTAACTTACAATACCGCGTATGTTTTATAGCCGTGTCGCAATTTTACGCGAGAACCATAACGGTATTTAAATTGTTAGACTACATTCGGCGATTAAGTGACGTCAGTAATAATGGTATAAAGTTATAAACCATCTCTGCAAATGTACGCATACGAAATATTAAGCTACATGGACCTTTGTAGGTAATCTTATCCTGCTTTCCTTTTTTTCTTGCCGCTTTCAAATTTGGCGCGCCTTACAATAGCGCAGCGTATTAATGGCGGCTGTGCGGCGTTCTATGCTGTATGGTCTTCGCTCCTTTCTCGTCAAAATTCAAATAATACAATTTTACACAAATAGGAAAACAAAATATTTTTAAATTTTTGTAGACAATCGGTGATATGCCAATAAATAATAATAAAATAACTACAATAATAATAAAATAATACTACAGTACTTAAGAAACAATTCCAATTATTCGAGATATTTATGGCAGATGTACGAAAATTATTAGAATATACTTAATATAAAAAATCCTTGTAAATTAAAAAATTCTCATAATATTAATTCTAGAATTAGCAAAATTCTGTTATAATTTCGAATTAAAATAGATTTTATAAGGTAGATTTTAGAAGTTTTAGCAGTTATTTAGTAAGAAAAATATTTTGGTGTACAAAATGCATTATCGTCATATTACAGAATTCCGGTTACCATAATTGAATTTCTGATTATCTCGATATTTTGTATAGCTAGAATATTTGATAGAGTTAATTATAAGTATTTGATTCGTACCTTTCTGATTGAATGTACTAGATTTCCAATTTATAGAAACAGGTTTTTTTCTTGTTTTGCTATTATCAGGGAGTAAAAATGTTACATGGCGCGTAATTTAACGATAACAAAATAATTTAACATCATTCAAAACTGACAGTCTTTATTCGAAACGCATTCGCCACCGATTTCGTTGAAAGAGAAAGACGCGGAGCTCCATATATAGCGAACCAGCAGGAGAAGTTATCGGTGCGTCGCTCGCTCTTTGAAATAGAAACAAACTTTCACAGTGGAAGCAACAAGTAATTACTTTAAAGAAATTGAATTATCCAAACGCACGGCACAATGCCTGAGCTGCCGCCCCTTTAAAGCGCACTCGCGCCTCCTCGCGTAATCGAATTCTCAGCAGTCTCCGGCGTCTAATCGAGAATCGCGCGTCCGCCAAAATGCACACTCGCGAACGGGGGTAGGAAAGCACGGGGATGGAAAACCTCTTTGTCTCTCACGCGCCATTCGGTTCTTAGTGTACGCGACTTAGCGGGATTTCTCGCGATATCATTTACCGGAGAGCGTAGCTAATCCGGAACAATATCTATCCGCCCGTGTCGAGTAGCAGAACGTTTGTCTAAAATTTTATATATTTTACATGCGTATTTTTATTTTATTTTGTTCTTCATTATTTTAATTGTAAACTTTTCTTTTGGAAATATCTGGTTACTGAACAGATTGGTTGGAAAATCCAGAAGTAAAACAGAATCTTGAATCCTGTCCGTCGATTTCTTCTTTTTATCGCTAGTGTAACACGCAGTTCACGTACCCAACCTTTTGTATTTTTACTTCTTTTAGTACTAATAAAAATATTAATTTTTCAAAGATAAATTTGAAAGAAATTTATAGATGTATCGACGCTCGTTTTGTCGACCGAGGACGGTGATGGATTTCCGCGTGCGAGTCGGTAGTCCGTAAGCGATGTTCGTTCACCACCTTCCCCGTTTTCTTTTACCATGTGCGAGAAGGGAACGTAACCCTCACTATCCACCCTTTGAACTCTTAAGGGTGCACTCGACGCTCGGAAAGATGCTCCCGAGCGCTCAATGAGGCCAATACCGCGAGAGTGCGGCTCTTAATGAGGTTACGGGATACGACTCTCTCCATCGTTCTCTCTGCCTGTCTGCGTCGCGTTCCTGACCCCCTCGATTCCGGTACGGCATGGGCCCGACGACCGCTTCTCAAGGGGGCCGGGGGCAAAAGGGGGGAGGCAGCAGGCAGGGGCGGGAGGTGAGGTGGTTGATTTGGGCGCGAAATTGCCCGACAAAATCAAATTTCATTTCGCCGGAGGCGTGTCTGGACAATCGAGCAGCCAAGTGGCCAGCGGCCAATCTGACTATCTCGTCAACCAATTTTGCCGGTGATTACTTTACTCGCTGCTCTCTCGTCCGCCCCTGGGGGCGCACGCAGCGTCGTCGTCGTCGCCATCGTCGTCGTCGAATGATAGGTGTTTTTCTCGCGTTCTTACCCTCTCGGGCCGCGGCATGCGCGGGTGGGACTCGAGAAATCCGTTTTGTGAAAACGTCCTCCTACGCACTCGCGTCAAACGATTAACCCTCTCGATGCTTGCGTCAATAAGACTATCTTATAGAACTATTGTATGGTGTAATTTTGTTTAAACACTATATAAAAATGTTTTTTTTTTTATAGACATTGCTAATAAACGTTTCTATTTTCTTCCTACATTCCAATAAATATCAAAGTGTCTAACAATCAAAATTATTTGTAAAGTAAAGCTTTCAATGCATAATTATTTCCAAATCATTGATGCACAATTACAATTGTCCGTTTGAATATTAAAGAAAAAGTAAAAAGCTAGATTTAAACTCGAATCAACACTGTTCTCAACTCACTAAATATTCTCGGATTTCTCAGTTTTGTCGACTGATAAATTTTTTTTTTCATCGAGCTTAACGAACTAAAACAGCTCCGTTGTAAACCCAATGGTCCGGGAGGTAACTGGAAATTTAATGAGCAAGGGGAAAATGAAAAGGGTATAAATATATGAAAAGAAATAACTTTATTGCTCGTTATCAACATAAAACATTTTTACAAACGTGACGTTTAACGTCCAGTGGTTTCACCGTATGCGCGTGTGCGAATGTTGATCGGCGTAGCTTCCCACGCGACGGACCACGAAAGCTCCGGCTAATCGGCGGAAAAATCTCAAGATCTATGAAAAAGAGACGTTGCACGCGGTAGTAGAGAATGCGTACATACGTGCTCGCTCGCATGCAGCCGTGTTTGCGTGCGCGCTCGTTCGTGCTCGCACAAGGATCACTCTAGCGGATTGCGCCGCGCGCTTCGCGAGCGAGCGTGTAGTAGGAACAGGGAGAAAAAGGCCCGAAGATCGGGTCCAAGTTTATAAAGGTTCCTGGAAGGGCGGCGACCTCCCTCGGTCCCCTTTCATCCGGACCGCGGCCTTCTCCGTCTCCCTCTCCGGCTCGCCGCGTTCATTCTCTTTCTCCTTTGCTGTTTCTCGGATCTCGCATCTCCGCTTTTCTCCTTCTCTCTCTTTCCTTCGACTTTTCGTCCTGCCTCTTCCTTCGTTCTGGTCGTCGCCACCCCTCGCCTTACTTCCTTTCCTCGAGAAGAGAGAAAAGATTCTATAAGCTGTCTTTCTTTTTCTCTTAGAAGAAAATATATATATTTGGAAATATTCCAATCCGGAAAATTTACTCTAATTGTGGATTTCTTAATTTTTATTTTAGGGAACGACACACATGGAATAATTGCATTTTTGCATCGATAATAATCAGCATAAATAATAATAGAATAATACATACGTATAGAAGAAGTAATATTACTTAAAAAAATTGAAAGATACAAAAATTATGTAACAGAAAATTTCATATTAAAAGATTATTATAAAATATTATTGTAATATGAATTGGAGCGTGTGGCATATATCGATTTACTACATTTATTATTATTTTGAATTATTATGTTACTTATAACATCTTTATCATTTTTGTTCTAGGTAAGTTCCAACATGCTTGATTTATCTACAGCTATACGTTCCACATAGGCGGTGAGTTCTGCAATAAAATTCTAGTGTTTACCGATACGATACTTCCGACTTGTTTTCCTATGTTGCGAAGCACATCGCAAACGTCAAATCGACGTAGTCCACGTTGATCCATTCTCGCGCGTTATAAAGATTTTACATATTCCGATTTTTATTACACATAACTTGGGCATAGGGTGCAAATTAGATAGTTCGTCTTCGAAGGGTTAAACGGCTCGGACGTGATTCGAGTAGCGCGAATGCTATTTGTCCAGCGGTTATCACGGTTATCGTACCGTGCGGACAACAACAAGAAGAGTTTCTACGTTCATTGACGTCTTCCGACGCGTCACGTCTGCGCGAGGAGACGAGCGTGTTGCGCGCAGAGGCGTTCGCGAGAGAGAAGCGCGGCCGAAACGATCCTCCTTGACGCGGTGCGCATCGAATAAGGAAGCGGCACCGTACGCAGATCTCGTTCTCGGCGGAGAAGCCTACGACGCAGTTGCGAGTACCTACCGCGGGAGCAACTGCGTCGTTCGAATAAGTATAAGAGGAAGCGGGAGAGACGGGGCGGGTTGCGCGGGAGGGCGGAGCGGCGCGGCGGAGCGGCGAGGGAAGCGAGACGAAACGAGTCGCTCGCGTCTGTGAAAGTTACGGGCTAGTCACGTGGTCTTACGTTTGTTCTCGCTCGCGTATCTTTCCTCTTGGTGTGCGCGCGTACTCACGCGCTCAAATCGTATGCGTGTCTGTCGTGCGAGCGCGCGCGTCATTGGTGGCGAAGGAGGCGAAAGAGAAAAAAAGAGAAAGAGAGAGAGAGAGAGAGAGAGAGTGAGAGTGAGTTGGCGCGAAGGGGGCGAGGGGGGGGTGGTATGCGGGAAACGTTTTCCTCGGTTCCCACGGCGCGCGCGACGCCTCTCTCTCTCCCTCTCTCTCCCTGTCTCTCTTCCTTTATTGCCTTCTCTCTCTGTTTCTCGCGCCATCGCGTCGTACACGCTTGTGCGTGCGTGAGTGCATGCGTATGCATGCACGCGTGTCTGTGTGTATAAGCACGCTGTGTGTCCCTCCACCGAAAGCTCAAGTGTCACGGAGTGGGGTAGAGGGGGAGGAGGGGGGGTGGCCACCGTCGCCGATGGACCGCCCGAGACGCTGCGTGCCGTGAGTCTCTCCGGGAGATAGAGACGGCGCGACCTCTGTGTCTTTTCGTATGCGACCAACGAGAGAAGATGCGAGCGAGCGAGCGAGGAGACGATTGCGGGACAAGGAGACGATTCTTCCCGTTTCCTTCTTCCTCCTTCGACAACCTTCATCCACTGACGACATATCGGAATCTCACGCCGTGGTCGGGACTCGGAGAGTACTCTGCGCGGGGAATGTTTCGTCGAAATACGTCCCTCCTTCTTTATCCAACAAGTACGATGTACTTAAAAAAAAAAAATCAATTTTGGTATTTTTCTCTTCTAAACGGTTTTTTTTATATTAATTGATATTGTGTAATTCTGAACACAAAGTATGGGTACTCTATGATAAAATTAAGGAGATTCCTATAATCTTACTTGAGAGAAATCTTACTTGACTAATCATACATTATATATTTACTCCAGTTTAACGATACTCTCCGTAAATTCTGTAAAAAAACGAAAAGTGGAGTATGTCGGTCTCATATTTTAGAATAGTATAGAAGATGTTAGCGTTAATATTGTATTGATACGTAACAGTTATCATAACGTTAATTGGCATCCGTTAATTGGCGTGCTGTGGTACAGAATTAACGCTTGCGGACTGTTGGGAAACTATTTATGCCGTTAAGATCATTAGAGAGGTATGCGACGGTGTGTATGACTCGCGAAAGAACGCGGTCGTGCGGAACGAGCTCTACCCGAATCGCGTATTACGCGCACGAAGCAAGTGCGTGCTCCACCATCGTCAAAGTACAATGACGGTTGTGACCCTGCCTCCTGTCAACGCGATCACGAGATCGGGCGACCGAGTCGAGTCGAGTCGAGTCGGGTCGGGTCGCAGTCGCTACGGACGACGAACGGAGCCACGTGGTTCGAATACCGGCGCTACGGTCTCTCCAGGACTGGTTCGCGGCGTGGTATTCGGGATTCGTACTCCTCGACGCGTACAGTATCCGCGACGGGGTCCCGCGCCAGACATTTCCCTTCCCGCTCGCGCGGTTCATTCGCTCCCTTCCGAAATCACCGCTGTCGCATTGGCGGCATTCTCTCACGTACCGGTCGCTCGCGTTACGTTCGTCGTTCTGGGTAACGAGAGAAAGAGAGAGAAATTAGCGAAGGTAAAGAGAACAGAAGGCTTAGTTAGTTTCTAATAAAAATCACGTTTTCGAAGAAATTTATCGAATTGCAAGCATGATTCGGCATTGATCGATCGATATATGGTTTGCTGCATCGCATACCTCCGATAATCAAAGGGCAATAATGTCAGTCGTGACCATTTAGATAAAGTTGTTTTATCTGAAGACAGCAGATACTTAAGAAAACTTACTTTTCTTAAAGTAAACTTTTCGAGATTAGATAAATTGAGCATTTCAGTATTTGAGAAGATATCCGCTTTAGGCATTTGAAACTTTAATAAGCTTGACAATTAATCTGCTCGTGGCTTCACGTAGAAAGGCATAAGGCATAAGTAGGCGATTGATCCTGGAGACACAACCGACGACTACTTGCGCAGAAATTCCGACAGTGTAGCGCGTGTTTTGACCTCGCGGTGTCTCCAAGACTTCCAAAAGGAAGCAGCCTCAGGGCCGCGGTACTCCGCGATGGAATTTCGAGGAACAGAGCGGAGCGAGAAGGAGAGAGAGAGAAAAAGAGGAGAGACCAGCGTGACCGGCGCGGCGCGAGAAAAAGAGAAGGAAGGACTAGAAGGAGAGAAATGCGCGATGGGCGGCGTGGCGCTGTGGCGATGTGGTGGTGATGATGGTGGGATGGCTGTCGTTTGTTTCCTGGTGTTCTTGCTGCATAGTCGGATGCTCTCTCGAGTGTACCTACCTACTCGCTCCCTCGTAACGAAAGGGCAGCACACCTTGGCTGGCCATTGGCTCTTCCCTCCGTCCTCATCCTTCCTTTTCACGGGAGAAGGCTCCTCTCTCGCTCTCTGTGCTCTCTCTTCTCTCTCTTTCTCTCTCTCCCTCCTCTCCCTCTTCCTCCTTTTTTCTTTCTATCTCTCTCTCACGTCGGCGGGGTTCTCCGGTGTTCCACATAAATACACAAATACCCTGGCATAGGCTGGGACCGGCGCGCGTATATACCGGGACCACGGCCGCATTCCACGACACCCGCCCCCTTTCTCCCCCGCCTTCTCTGCACCTCCGCCTCTCTGCCGCGTCTCCTTCGTTTCGTCCACCCTACCCTCCTGTATCACCACCGACACTACCGCGCGCGGCGGGCGAGGCCCATCTTCGGGACTCTTTACCTCTCGCGGCCCTCGAAAGGTCCACTACGCCCTCTCGCCCCGCACCGTTCTCCTGTCCCAAACGCCTTCGATCGGGCGGGCAACCTCCGTTTCCCTTTCCATCGGGTTCTCTCATCTCGCCCTTCGTACACGGCGCCACCGGATGCTTTCGCAGATCGCCTGTTCCTTTCTCACCTGGGTCCTCGCCAAGGGCCTCTTCCTCGTTCTCCCTTGGTTCTTCTTCTCGGATACTATGCACTTCCTCTTCGTTCACTTTACTTGAACTTCGTTTGATATTCCTTTTTCTGTTTGTTCGATTTACCATTTCGTTTTTTACATCTTTTTTAATCTGTATTATTGAACATTTTT
This sequence comes from Temnothorax nylanderi, assembly GCF_030848795.1. Lineage (NCBI taxonomy): Eukaryota > Metazoa > Arthropoda > Insecta > Hymenoptera > Formicidae > Temnothorax > Temnothorax nylanderi. The sequence continues at coordinate 302,119 of NW_027249064.1, read as the reverse complement.
ATTTCTCTTTATCTTCGATGATGTCTCTTTTCTCCTTCGTTCTTTATTTCTGTCCTACGTTTTGTACTCTTCTGTTTTCTTCACCTCCTTGTTCTATATTCCTTTAGACTTCCATTTCTTCTAATATCCTTCGTCCTTCTCATTTTGTGTCGTTATCTCCTCTTTGTTCACATCTTCGCGTTCCTTTTGGCTACTTCATTATTTTTGCCTTTCTTCTATCCGCCAGATTCCCTTGCTCGCTTCGATGTGCGCATGCTTGCGCGGACGTGCTTCTACACGAGCGAGCGGGAATATTTTGTTTACCCCGCTCTGTCTCGGTTCTTTGAATTCTGCGGCCCGCCTTTCCGCTCGTTTTCTCTTCCTCTTCTCTCTAAGAAGCCGTGAACCTCCTGGAGTCTCCAATGGAAATTGACGTTCGTCCACAACTGTTTTTGTCATTTTCCTTATTTATTTTCTTTATTTTCGACTTTTGTGTGCTGTCACTTTTCTTTTTTTCTAGATTCATGATATTAGTGCCAATCAAACCACTAAAATTTTGAATTAGAAATCCAATTTGTAGAAAATTTAATCGTTGTTTTCTTGTTGCATCGAGAAAAGAATCTAAAATGTTTCTTTTGATCTCGTATGATAATAGTTTCATTTTTAAAAATTTTTATTTTTTAAATAAATCGTGAAAAAAAGAAGGGATCTATAGGGAAGAAATTTTTTTTGTCAATGTATTTCAGACTGTCTCTGCACCGATGTATCACGATTTTCGAGAACTGTAAATCAGTCGAAACTGGAAACGGTTATCTCCATTCCTTGTTCCTTTCTCATATAATCACTCCGTAATCGCGCGCCACAGAGGGGGTCCTTTTCCTTTATCAGGCCCGGCTGCAGCGCTTTTATCTTCGTTTTCTCACGCCCGGATTTTGAAAAAGAAAATATCACGTTTCGGCCGACGTTTATGCCGTTTGAGCGTAGCGCCGGTATACGTAAGATTACCGCGCGTCTGCGCTCACAAATACGCGTACGTGCGTGTGCACATTCATGAACGCGCGCGTCCACATTTTCGTAAGATTATGCAGTTATTCCCAGTATCCCGGGTTTCTCTTCGGCGCAGCACATCGGAGGAGAAAGAGGACGTGGAAGAGGAGGACGAAGATACGAATAAAAGGGAGACAGAGTGAGACCCCCTAAAGGAGATATATAGCACCGAGGAACGAATGAGGTCCTTCCGAGAATCGGGCCACCGACACAGTGCCCGAAACTCGCGCGCGCGCCCACGAAGGGTTAGAACTACCCCGGTCGGTTTTCTGGTGCGCGATGACTACAAGCAATCGACTACGATCGTTCCTATCTTTTTTTCAGTCGATTATTTTTTTCGTTTTGATACCACCTCTTCTCTCCACGTTCTTTCTCTCTTCCCTCCCCCATCCCTCTTTCCCCTTCCCCCTCCCTCTCTCTCTCTCTCTTGCTCTGCGTGGGTAAATTGCTCGTGAGATTCGTCGGGATCGCATTCCGGTGTTAATTCTTTTACACCTCTTCTTATTCCTTTCTTATACTTCGAGATATATCGCGTGCTCCACGCTATATCTTCGTCGCAACGATCACCGATCCGCTTTACGATTCATTACGGGTAAACGCGTTCGCCATTCATTCTTCGCAAAAATGGCATAAATATATAATTTTATTACGTCCGGTTCTCGGCGACGATAATCATCGTGATCGCGATATAGCCAATTTTTAATATAACATAAATCTTCGACAATTCAAGGTAATATTTTGTATCTCTTTCAGCGTTAAGTTATATTATGCAATCAGTAGCATAAATCATTTCACCAAGTTAATGAACAAATTAATGCAAACATCTGCCAGTAAATGACGAGTTTAATGCCAAAAGAAATAGCGCAAATGTTTTAGACAAAGAAAATAATTTTAAATCAAAGAATTTAATTTTTTTTAATTTTAATTCCAATAACAAATTCTATTTTCGCTATTCGATAATACTCGGGCAGTTATTTCGGCGCCGAAATAACGAAACCTCTGCAGCATCCACCCTCTGCATAACGCGACGAAGAGCGGCAAGAATATAAGCAGTGAACTGCCTGGCGCCACAGCACGCATACACACGCACTCCTGCCTTCCTCCCTCTCTTTCCTCGGGCCCTTCCTCGGAGAACTTTGCTGCCTACGACTCACGTGACCGTCTGCATTCTGTGTTTTCTGTGAATGACTGGGCTCGCGGACCAATCCCGAGGAAAGACAGAGGGAGGGAGAGAGAGAGAGAAAGAGAAACGTTGCTGGAGCAAAGAAGAAAGGAGTGAAAAGGGAAGGGGGCGGACGCAGCATCATTTTGAGCATGGAGCCGCGCGCGTTCCTTGGCCTCTCTTGAGACCGAAACCGGGATTGGAATTCCCGAGGATAGTTCTACGCGGTCTCGATTCCTTGACAGATATCGCTTCTTTCTTTTTTATACCACGCTTCTGCCGATAGCTCGGCGCTCTTCTCTTTCGGCGCTAATCGAATTTTTGCGATCGCGGCCCATTTTTCGCGGGGATTTTTTGATTTTTTATTATTATATCAGAAATATGAAACTCCGACGCCCGAACGGAGAAGAATATTTACTATAACAATAATTAAAAAATGGTCCTTTTTATCCACATTTTTCGTTAATTTTTATTTTTTATTATGCTAATTATTGTTCTTTATTAATCCCTATATAGTTATTGTCTTTTATCGCTCTGACATTTATTAATTCCCGCTATATATTTTATATTTTGTTTTTAAATATTTTTACTTATTTTTATATATTTATATCTTTAATTTACGTATTTGTGCTTTTAACTGATGTAGGTAAATAGAAAAACAACAAGAAATAAAAAGAAAAAGAAACTTAACGTTATTGCGACAGACTGATTGTTGATCCCGGATCGAAACGATCGTAAATTTGTATAGTTCGTAAAAGTCATACTTAGCAATATAGCCATATTTTTTCCTTTTTTTTTTATATAGAAAAAGAAACTTGCCTGTCTTTAGAAATACCGACGGTTTGGTAGGTAAAGTTTTTTGGGTCGCACATTCTTTTAACAGAACGGACGACTCATTGAAAAAATCCCGACGCAGACGCCTATGCGTTTGAATGCGAAAGATAAAATACATATATCTTTCATAATCTGATCAACTCAAAAGCGATAAGAAATTTCCCAGTATCGCAGTAGGGTCGATTTTTCCCAGTACCGTCATCGGTCCTTCATAGAATGTTATCCAACGTTAAGCAATAGTCTTCACTTTTGTCAATATTAGTCACTCTGTATCAGGATATCAGGCTCTCAAATATTCAGCTTTATCGAGAGTTTAATATAAAGCCAAAAGTTAAATAAAATTTTATAGAAATTATGTAATCATATTATGTGTAATATATATAATTCAAGGAATTGCATAATTCAGAATAGTAAATTCGCTAATTTCAGTAATGGTGAATTCCCATGAAATTGACTTGTTTGTCACCGGATTAATCCGTGGGAAAATCTTTACGGATAGACTTTCTTCCTTCAGATGGAATAATGGAAACCGAGAGTGATCCAACCTTTTTTCGGATAATCTTAAATATTGTGACTATATTGCCCGCGCGCGTACACATCGCGCCTACGCGAAACGGAACAGGGTGCCGCGTGGGAAACTGGATGGCACTTTGCTTCTTTCTTACCCTCGATCGTCCCGGTAGACGATTCCGAGTTTCTCACGTCGCATTTATGGACCGTAACGAGCGACAACGAAATAGCGTCAATTCTTTTCTCGTACAAAGACGATATCATGATTCTTCGCGATTTTTATACCATTACTCCGAGCATTACTCTTTTTTCTTTTCAGTCTTATGTTCTTTTTATATTTACGTGATATCCGATTAAAAATATCTATTGATGTGTAATTTTTCATAATGTGTATATTATATGTTGTTATACGTACATTTTTTATTTTTTATTAATTTTTTTTTATTGCCACATATTCCTGATGTAAATATATTTTTTAATGATCGATAAAGAAATAATATCCTGGTCATGTTTAGTAATATTGTAGAGATATTCGGGGAAATCTCGAAAAGTAGTTGTGTTCCATGCTATTCGGTATAATGTACTGAGCCACTTGACTTCGGTATAATTTTACCCATAGGGGTGCTTCATATTACATCGTAGGAAGAATTTCGTCAGCGTTTCTGCCGCGCCTCGTGAGAGTGGCGAGAGGAAGGATCCGAAACTTGGCGTAGGAGAGGAGGTAGAAGGGCAGGCAGACTCTTGAGAACGGCCCATCGATTCCGGGAACCGTGGGGTAGGTCCTTTCAGAAAAAAATGTGTCCATAAAGCGTGCATCGGAGCCTGGGAAAAGGAAAAAGGCGCGTCGTGGGACGTTTTCCCAGATCGTAAGGAAAAGAGATGCGTTGAAGAAACGCAGGAGGAAGGGGAGGGGAATCGCGGGAATGTCCGAAAAAGAAAAAGAGGAGGAGAGGATAGGTCAGAGAAAGCCGTCGAGAAATAAAACGACATTCGACAATTTATGCTAAAGTCCGCGTTTCTCGGAAATTCATTGTCGATCCTCATCGATGATTCGTCCCGTTTTGTCTGCCACTTTTTAACTATTCCGCGATGACGACGGTATGGTGGCTATGAATATAGAAATATCGATGCGTGAGAAAGGATAGGTTCGAATAAAAGGAGGAAGATTTTAGTCGCAAATTTTCGCTCAATTTTTTAATTCGCCTGTGAGAACTCTTGAATAAGCAGAATACATCTGCTTTCAAAGTAGAACTAGAATTTAAACTGTCGAGCAAAAAGACTCTGTAGTCGTATAAAACGTTTATCTCGTATTTAACAAATACAGCTTAACGAAACGAATAAAGTTCAGTTTTCACGTTATTTCACAGTATAAAAGACTCTACGTTTTGATAGTTTATGTTAGATTATTTAACATCAACTTTCTCTTTAAGAAGAAAAAACTCTCCTTGTTCGTGATACTTCAATTTGTTAAACATGCCGCGCACAAACGCGGGTCCCGAAAACAGTTGCGGTATCTTGTTAGCGCCATACGCGAGCGGCCATCATAAAAAAGTGAGAAACTCGAGAGTCTGACCGTTTCCGATCGAGGGCTCCGACACTCGGCGATTCTCGGAAGGTCCGGCACGAAATTCGAAGGTGCCGCTACGACCTCGGGCAAATGGAGATTTCGTATGTCTTGACCTTCGTCAAGGGAGGAGCCCAAGAGCCGAAGCAAGGAATCGGCCGTGGCTCCTGCTTAGGCCGACGATCTTTGGCGGCTTGGCTCGCTAAGAAACTGCGAGCTTCTTCGAATAAAACGGCATAGCCCTCTCAACCTCTAAAACCGTATATCAATCTTTAATAAATCCTGATATATTTTCATTTAGCGCGACATAAAATATTGTTCTATCATAAAAATTTATTTCAATACTAATGAATGAAAACGGATTTCAGTAAATTTATATAAATAAACATAATTTTAGTAAATTTTTATTTATTTAGATATATATTATATATTATATATAGTGTTACGTAAATGTGTAACAGTACGTATAAAATTATAATGAAAGAAATGCTTCCATACATTCATCCATCGTAGAAGTTCGTTCAAATAATAACGTATTCACTTTCTGCATACATCGATTTCATGGAAAAAAATATTCTGTAACACTCTGATATCATCCGCATTAAAAAAATTTGGCTGCACTTGCCCCGTGGAGCGTTAACCTAGCTATCTGAGAGGGAGAGAGGGAGGATAATGGAAGGGAGAAGCGTAAGGGATGGAGAAGAAGCCGAGATGAAGAAAGGGAAAGAGAGGCCGATTGGGAGGTGAAGATAAAGGGATACGAGGCGGCGGCACGACTAAAGAGTAGAAGCCGTAAGAGGCACTCCCTCAACAAGCAGAAGCACGGTGAGAGAAAGAAAGAAGGAGGACCAGCATCGTGCGTGGAAAAGCAAAAAAAAAAAGAAAGAAATTATAAAGAGGAGGGGAATATATACAGCGAGGAAGAGACGAGATGGTGGAGAAAAGTGAAGGGAGGGAGAAAAAGATTGGAAGAGAAGGAGGTAGCAGGAGAAAAGAGTAGAAAGAGAGGGAATGGGGGTGGAGGGCTAACCGTGCGGTCTGAAACCCTCGCGGTATCTCGGCCACGATCGCCGCGCTTCGGGGCTTTATTGTGTTGTAGCGGGCTAAAGGCCCCGAAGAGAAGATGAAACACGGGGCTCCGTTCCGTCGAATCTACCTCTAGTTATACATCGTATTATGATACGCTTCTAACGACCGTGAGATGCCGATAATGAGAGGCGGCTCTGGTGGGGGGGGGGGGGTGGTACTCTCGTCTCCTTTTCCTCTTCTTCCTACCTCATCCACGTCTCTTTTCGTTATTCTTTGTTCAAGTATCCGCAGATCTGTTATGGACCTTGTCGCGAGAGAGGCACGTCAACCCCAAAAATCATATCCAAATTTCTCGAACGAGAGCGATGGGATAGTTCAAGAATTTATTTATGTTTCCGGTAATGATAAAATCGCGCCAAGTAAAGACACTAAACGCATCGTATTATGTTTCTAATGGAAAAGTTATGTTTGTTGAGAAATGGATTCTTAAAAAATTGTCGAATAAAAGAGAAGTTATTCAACCTACTTTATACAAAAGTAATAAAATTTCTATTAGGTCATCACTCGAAGAGACGATTATCGGATAACAAAAAGATTTTTTGGGACAAAATAATTGTTTGCAATTGTTTATTTTTAAAGAATTTATTTCACAGATTTCTTTTAGTACATATTTTTAAGTGTAATATACTATGTATTTTTAAGTAATTTTTTTTATAAAAAGAAATTAACCGTTCTACCTTCCTTATGAAAGTTGAGTCATGTTCTTCCTATGTCAATCGACACGATTTTAAGATAAGAGTCGCGTGGCCACCGCATATAAGCGGGACAGTGCTATCCGTATAAGCGCTATCTGTTTTCCTAAGTGGCATTCCTACCGTCATATATGTATACCTATATATATGTACACACATAGACGTTTATATGCATATATATTACATATATATACGTTTCTCTTTTTTTGCAATCGCATTTTTCTCTCTCTCTTTCCCGCGAGATGTCGATGATACACGATCTACGGATCTTGTAGGCCGGCAAGGTAAACGGGTTTCTTTGCTCTGTTAATGCCGCTCGTCCGCGATAATTGGTGATCGGGCAATTCTGTACAGACGCACAGTGAGAGAAAGAGAGAGAGAGAGCGGGACATACATGGGTGAAAAAAAAGGAATGAGGAGTGAAAGAGTGAAATAAGCGACAAGAGAGGAGGGAGCACCCGAGGGCTCGGTAGGCGACGCCTAGTCTACCTCGAATATTCTCGGCTCCGGTCATTAGCATATCGAATGAACGGCGAAGTTCAAAGAGTCCCTCGCGAACATCTCATGGAAAACCCACAGCATTTCTTTTAAGAATGTCAGCCCGTCGCGAAAGGACTTTTTGTCCCAGGACTTTTGATCGATCCTTCACAGTTCGAACATCCTCCCTCGTTATTTCTTCTTGTTAGGAAGAAATCTATCAGTAACGCATGGGCTAATTCGGTCAAGTGTAAAATCTTAGGAGGAAGGAATTAAAAGACATTCAGACGCGGAAGAAATGATTCAAGAAAGAGCCATATTTGTATATAAATTTGCAAGCTACTGTATGGTATTATAATTTATCCTTTATCGACATCGAGATATGTTGCAAACTCAGCAAGCTGAGTTTTTACATTATTCTGTGATCAAGTTGGATTCTTTCTTAGCGAAGGGATATCATGCTTTACCTTAGGAGCTATTTTCTTAAAAAAAAAAATATTCCCACAAGTTGGTTAAAAAATCTTATAGACATAAATGATAGCTAGATATATCCAGAACGAACCCTATTATTCTAGTATTTTGTTTGATCGTTGAAAACGAAACGCGCCGAGGATACTTCGCGTGCGGATTAGGTACACCTTTCCGTGAAGAATCAGGGGAGAACGCTTTTGTGGAAATTCAACGGACGGGTGTCCAATGAACGGGAACAGGGATAAACGATACCGTAGGTCCGGCACTGAACGCGCGCGGCTCGACGGGTCGGCGCGGACATTCCACGGCCCACAGGTAGCATTAAAGGAATGCAGATAGGATGAATGAGGTGGTCCATGCCACTGTCGATGGATGCGGAGTAGCATGAGAAAGAGAGAGAGAGATGGAATCGAACGATCAGGGGCGAGAGGGGGGCGGTGGACTCGCGCGTTAGTGAGACGAAGAGATATGCCGGGAGATGTTGAGAGAGACGGAGAAAGGGAAACCGAGGCGCATTCCACGTTACCACGATAATTAACGGCTATATTCCAACCTCATCCCACGGAGCGAGTCTCCGATGGTAGATGCGAGAAGGAAAGAGAGAGAGAGAGAGAGAGAGGGGGGGGGAGGAGGAGGAGGAGTGAGAAAGGGGGAGAGGGAGAAGAGGAGGGGAACGATGAGCGAAGAGCATTTGAATAAAAGGCGCGAGTACACAAGTTTCCTTTAATCAACGCATTCTTCCGCGGTAGCGTAAAGAAACTCCGACCACGCGCAACAACGCGATAAGATTCCTCCGCGGCGTATAATCGTGAACGAGCCGATTTATTTTTGTTTATTATTGTTTGCCCCCCAATTAACATTTAAGAGGAATCAATTTCGCGAGACTTTGGGTAAAGAGTACAACTTCAAATTTGACGGCAAAATGGCGTTGTCGACATCTCGTATGTGATATCAATAATCGAGGCAGTTTAGCTTAGATTAACATAAATACTTTTAGTAATAAAGTCTTATTAAACACAGAGTATTTTAAGGCACGCAGAAATAAGATTTGCTGTACTAAAAAAATATATTTTTTAGATTGTTACTAAGATTTATTTGTGAAGTTTATGTATACAGATATCTACATTTTTATACGTTTCTAAATCTGATATTAAGAAATTGTGCAAACGTTATTTTTAGTTTATTCGAAATTGAGAAGGATAATTCAGAAAGTGACGACAATTCAGGATTTCTTTATACAGATATTATTTGCATTGGCGCGATTAAATCATAGCTTCAGCGCGAGAGGCAAAGCGAAAGTGTTTCCTTCTCGCATCTTCTGAATCTTTTTGGAGACAGGGAATCTCCAAAAAACATCTTGCCACTGTTGAAAGAGAACGTTTGAGTTGCACGTGACCAAGAGGAGCAACAGATACGGAGAGGGCTATCGCTCTCCATGCACTGGGTCACCGACTGATAAGCGGCTGCGGTGTCATACGAGAAAAAAGCGCTAGGCTACGATATTACTTGCGTAGAAAAATAAAATGCTCAGTCTTATACGCCCCAACACGATAATGGGCCCTATTATACGGATGGAAGTATCTTTTCTGTCATGACAGCGCAATAAACACACGTTACTCTCTTGACACAAACTTGCCATAAGTGACGTGCATTGCACTTCAATTTTTTCGAGAATTCAAACTATATTACACAGATTTCGATGAATTAAGATTTCGATACCATAGACACACGAAAATAGTTTTTATTAGTGAAAATGGAGCACGAAATATTAGCAACTATAATTGAAATCGGTAAAATTGTTTCTATTTTATTTTTATATAAACGTAAGATGTCGTAAATACCGGGCTTTAGAGATTGCGCATGATTATTTCCCTCTTACTATTGTCTCTTCTTCCTCTACGAGAAAAAGGTGCACGCGATAGTTCATTGCCACATTCAAAGCACCTTCCATTGAATGTAACTTATGGATTTCCAAGGTTCCGCGATAACTGATATAATCGTGCCGTATATAAATTTACATTACCTGTTTTTACACTATTCTATTTCTTCCTTTCTCTTTTTTATTATTCTGAATGTGATTCTGAATTAATTTTCTAGCTAATAATATAACTTTTTGTTGTCGATTTGAAACAAAACTAAAATAATTTTCTTGGAAAATCGTTAACCTTTAGTTAATATATTGCCAATTTGACATAATATTTTATATAAGTATATTTCAGTTTGACGTTGTAATGTCTGATTAGTTATCTTGATTTTAACCGGCTTATATATATTATTTATTTTTATGTAAAAAGTAGCTTAGAAATAGGCTATCGAAAGATTTTATTGCTATTCTAGTCTGTTTTTATTTCTATCTCTCAATGCGCACAACATTCGGTTTTTCCGTCTTTCATTGTCATCTTGTCTATCTCACGAGTCGATAACGGAGGGAACAGGAGTGCGGCCGCGGCGTCGTCCGATTTCGAAACAATCTGTTTTCATTCATGATCGTGGGCACGACGGAAACGAGCTTATTGCTCTTTTTGCCGTGGTGCGATCACGCGGTTGCTGCTCGATTCATAGGAACGCGATCAATGGTCGCCTAATGTTCTAGGGTCGATAAGCGACAAGCATCTGTATTTTTCATGATCGAGAAAAAGAAACGCATGGTGTCATTGCCAACGCCTCGTTACTGTCACTGGTTGTTTCATAACTTCCCGTCGATTGCGCTTACATTTAATATATACATATATTATACAAGCATATTACAAGTATTTATTTTATCTCTGTTATTTAGACATTTATTTTATTTATTTGTAACTAATAGATCTTTACTTTCTTTTGAATCGTCGATTTTCCAAAATAATTGCATTAATTGACCGAGACGCGCTTAACGGATTTACTCATAAACGTGTTTTCAAACGACCGAAACACATTGTCTTAATTCAATACGCTACCAATATCGCATTCCAACGGTGCTGAACTAAATACTTCTCGCGGAGCATATATCTCGACGTCATCCTCTTTCAAATGAACGTACGAGGTCGATAGGTCGATAACCGGTTAGTTCAACTTGGCCGTTGACACTTTTATGGAGTATGATCGGCACCTTTCTCAGTTTGACTTTATGCAGTATTTCCTACTTTCCACAGGATGCTCAGGATTACTGAACATCTTCACTATAAATACTAGAAGACAAAGGAAGAAAAATGACAAGATGTTATAATATTATAGTGACAATGTCGAAAATTTATAAATGATGAATTTAAAAACGTAAATAGATAAAAAAACAACTTTTAATTAATTTGACCAATATTTTACTTCAAGTTCAGGAATTTAGTTCTCAAATCGCGATTTAGTTAGCAAGACAACAGGGAGGGAGATTAAAAATAAAAATTTTGCCTTTCGCTAAGTCGATCCCAAATTTTTCGTAGAAACTGTAATTAGAGGTACGTTCGATGGTTCCTCAGGATACCTTGCATACACTTCCTCGACAGTTCCGTGGATCGATCATTCGAAGATCGAATTCCAGGGCCGCGCGCAGGTACGACAACGGCGACCTAGAAAACACGACGCGGCCCACCGCAAAGCCTACCTCGTCTCGTCGTCGTAGAAAATTTTTTTTCATTAAGCCTCTCCTCCTTGGCGCCTGCGCCTAATCCAAATGGCTCCGTTTGCCTCCTCTCTCTCTTCCTCCTGTCCCTTACGCCTCCTCGAACCGCGTCTCTCTCGCTCGCGACAGCGGCCTCTCGCCCGCTCGCTCTCCTCGTTTCTACGTCTATGAATGGGATTCTTTCGTGAACAGCGTTCACGCACACCGGCGCATGCCGCGCGCAGCTTCAGTACACATCGCCTCGCAGCGAGAGACAGAGAAAGAGAATGGCTACGTGCCTCCGTAGTATGTACGTACATTTCACACCGGCCGCACGATTCCACCGCGCGCATTCCAACCTATTCCCATGACGAAATTCAAGACGAGTCGCCTCTCTGATAGCTCCGCTCGGCCGTACCGTCGTCGAAGAGCAAACTCCGGCGACGAGACTCGGCGAGCGAGCGCGAGGCGGGCAGCGGGAACGGCGGGGAACTCGTTTTCGGAGTTCTCGAACCTCGACAAGTTGATTCAAGAAACTCTCCTCGTGAGTGGTCTCGTTTAAGATCGCCCGTCGCTCGCGGCGAGAAGAAAAGAAAACTCCTCGTCCTCTCTTCCCACACACCCACGCCAATTCCTGTGAGAATTTTCGGGATTTTCGTAAAGTGGCGAACAAGAATCTCCTCGGTTAACTCGCGCCGCGCGTGACGAGCCTCCGCGAGGTTTCCTTTTTTTTTTGTTTAGAAACTTTTGATGAGAAACCAAGCTGCGCGATTTTGAATATTCGAGTTGTTTAGATATGTGGATTGGAACCTTACCATTTTTTAGAAGAATTTTTTAGAAGATATTAAAGTTTAAAAATCGATATTTTTCAAGGGAAATATTATGAAATATCCTTTTTAGAAAGAGTGGATAGAGAGATTACATAATTAATATATTCTGTATTTTTTGAGTAAAATTATTCTAAGGTGTCAGAAAGTTGTTGATAATAATTCTTTTATTCGATTATACAATATTATTATTAATATATTTTATCTCTGTATATATTATCTTAATATCATTATACGAGAAATTTTCTCTCTCTCTCTTTCTCTCTTTCTGTATACTTTTATTGCATATTAAAGATACCTACCTGTTAATACATACATATACAACGCGTTACAACTAAACGTGCTAATCCAAGTGAATTAATGAAATACGAAAGTATTAAATTAAAACAGATGTAACTTAAACGTCCCTTTTATAACTGATTTATTTTCATTTTTGTATCGCGAGAAATTTCATCGAGGAAGCGCGGTCGCTTTTTACAAGGCCGCGCATTTATCATCGCTGAACCACTTCCATGTCCGGTACGTTTAATCGACCTCTTCCGCAAAATTCTGATTGTCAAGCCAGACAGGAGAGTATCAGCATAGCTAAACTGCATACGTCATCGTCATTCATGATTTTTCCCACCCATTCACGCGTGACGCGTTGTTTCCGACTTAGTCATCGACTCCCATCTATAAGTTTGCGGAAGTATTCTGAGATAAGTTTCTTCATTGCGGGTGCTTAGTTGTGTGGAGGAGAATTAAGATTGATGATTATACGTTCGAAAATAATAAAAATAACAATTTTGAGAAAAATAATTCCTTTAATGTCGATCGTCGTTCCATTCGGAATTTTTAAAGCCCAATCACCGTACTGTCGGTCATATAGCGAAATAGTATTATCGATCGGATGTTTATACGTTTAGTCATGTCAAGAAAATTACGCGTTACCACCATTTTATGTAAGATATTAAAATGTAGAGTTACGGTAACTTTTCTCAACGTTACTCTCGACACTATTTTTTACGGGCGGGGCTCGTGCGAATTTCGTCGGATGCGCGCGCGTGATAATTAACGCGGTGACGTGTGACCGGTAAATATCAATTCTGCGAAAGAAACGGAAGTTCGGACGCGAGGAGGAACATTAAAACGAGGGTTTGCGTTTTATGAGCTACGTAAACGCTGCGAAATTGCGCAGTTCCACCCACGCGACACGGTCGTTCACCCGCAACGTATGATTTTCTTATAGCTTCCGCGCGTGTCGTTAGGAATAATTTTGATTTCTAGCTATTGCTTTCGGCAACGTGAGGCTTCTTTCGATATGTTCGTTACAACAGCACGCTATTTGTCTTTTGCATGCGCGATATGTCCGGGATGTGCACTGAAAAAAGGGACGTACATGCCGATATTATCGATCTTTTGATTCTTCGATTGATGGTCTTTGATGACAGCCTGGGCTTCTCGAGAATCATGAGGGTCATAGTCGGAAGTTTTAGCAGGGAAAATTGCAACGTTGCACGGTACAAGAACAAACGGGGTAAAAATAGATTTTGATAGTGCACTTTGTTAGTAATTTACGCGAAACGTGAGTGAAGACAAGAAGAGTATAAAGACAGTGTAAAGAGAAAATATCCTTTGACGAACATATATAGCAGTAGATAGTTACAACATCAATTTTTTACATCACTTTTTATCGCTTTTTTACATGTGACCGGACGTGACGGTGGCAAATATTCTAATTTTCCTAATTTTCGTCAATTTTCTAAATGTGTAGCGAGTCTGACTTAACACTCTTGGTTTATGTCGATTGGTATACGGACTTTTACATTCGCTTAACAATAAACCGGCGAATTTCATCGTCAGGTAAAAGGAGTGAAACAGGTGAAACCGCCGTTACACATTACCGAGCACTTAATAGCACGCGCGCACACGCGTGGACGCTTAAGAATTGCTAATGTTTCCTCCTTGCGTAGTTCAGCGTAGAGTGAAGTATTCTGGAGCACGACCGCGCGCATAGAATAAGAAATGTTTTTGCGATAATATTCTGTATAGAAACGTCGCGGTGGCGGTGTGAGGGGTGAGTAGGGTTCCATAGGAATTATATGATGGGAAGGGAAGCAATTATTGGGATGATGGATGGCCCCAGGGCGCCGCCGTAATGCTTCTCTAACCAAAGATCTCTGCTCCTCTCACCACCTCTTTCTCATTCTCCTCTCACAACAGCCCTCGTCCTCCGCCTCTCCGCACTTGATCCACCACCCTGCTTTCTCTTTCACGAAAGTGGAAGAGAGAGAGAGAGAGAGAGAGAGAGAGAGAGAGAGAGAGAGCCTGTTACAAGAGATTTCAAGAAATTGACAGGATTGTGCGAAAATGCTATTAGAAAGAGATTACTCATTGCGTTTGGATCCACGTTATTCAGTAAATTTCCGAATAAAGTAAACCATGAATTATTATATATATTGATATAATTTTATCAAGCAATATTTTTTTATAAATATCTTGAGAAAAAATGTACTTTACATAAATTCTTTGCGAGAAAAAAAAGATTTTCTGTGAAATGTGTGCTCTTAGGTTTACAGACTTAAGTTAATATATTAGTTTAATTTAAAAAGCTATAGCTAAAATAATTAATAAAACGTGAGAGCTGCTTTAGAATAAAATAGTTGCTTTAGATATTCACGAAGCTGCGAATTCTGAGGATAAACGCGTTTGAATCCTATCCGCGATCTTGCATTCCTGTCGTGTTTACGCATGATTCGTCGCGTGATTCATCAACGCATACTTTCGTGACGTCTCGTCAAAGCCGATTCGATTCAATCCTATCGATACGATTTAGATTTGACCGCTAATTCGATTTACTTTGCAATAACGAGCAGCGGGATGAAATCATGCGGTGAAGGGAGGCTCCGCCTTGATCCGAAGTCTAAGGTTCGCTAACCGCGACATTTTCGGACGCATGCTTCTCGGTACGATGCATCACATGTGCGAGTGTGCATAAGCGATCTTCGGAAAGCTGAATGACGACAGCGGCAAGGTGCGATGAAGGGCGAAATTGTTCTAACTATGAATAATTGCCTTTTAATATCGTTATATTATATATTACCATTGTTATTATTATTATTAAGTTTATTATCTAAAACGCTTTCTTGTGTGATAGATGCAAGAAAATAACAATGATTAATTACGAGCAACAATTACGTGAAGTAGGTTTTTAACAAATTCCGACTTTAGATAAATAGCCACGAAGAATTTCAAGCCAAATTTTTACCGGCAGATTAATATTCTTCGTGTTCTACCTCGTTTTTATTAAGTCCCAACATTTAACGATAGTATCTCGCAACATTCCGCGAAAATAATTTCACCGCTTTTGACCAAGAGAGGAGATATCGAACGATCGCTAAAGATGAAGGAATCGGTTTCCAAGAGACAAGAGATCCTTAAGTACATGAAGGATTTAAGCGACCGTCTTGAGTTTTATTCCCCTCACGATCCACACTCGCTGATCTTCTTTCGCCGGACTACGTAGAACAGATAGCTGAAGAAACCGTATATGGATTCTCGAAGCTATATTCCATTCCTCTTCTTAACCCTTCCCCGTTTTTATCGTGGTCTTCCGCCTTCGCCTCGTTCTACGTCGAGCCTCGCAAGATACACGGCTGCAGCTACTTCAGCTGCAGCTCGCGGATTCTCGGGTCGCCATTTTCGATCGCGCTATTCGCTATTACCTTCACATCTCTCCACGGCATTTAATACGTTGATTCTTAAACTTCTCGCGACTCGCAATGAGTCGTACATTTTATAGAGCTGAAACAAAACTGGCTCTCTCGTGTCTCGTGTCTCGTGTCGTGAAAGCGACGTGAGCCGATGGGGAGTTTTGAATTTTTTATTATCTCACGATAGATTGAATCTGTTGCAATCAGGTTCGGTAAAGATCATTTCGTCAAACAATTCTGTTTGAACAAATGCAATGATTTCACGAATTGATATTATCCGTTTATTTGCTCGTGACCGTTATTGGCCTTTGCAATGTTTGTTTATGACGTAAAAACATTGCACGCGCCGTATCAGCACAAAGGCGACCTCCTTGTAACGAAAGACGTCCCACTCTCGTCCATCTCAATTCTGTTTAATCACGCATTGCGCAGCTGTGTACTCCGATATCGAAGCACAGCGCAAGAGCGTAGGAGCGTAACATCGATCGACGAGCGATTCCCATCGTTATTTATCTTCGTTTTCGAAAATCAAGAATTTGTTCAAGTAACTTACACCATCGAGACGCAGAGATCCCCCGTCGCCAGCATTTCTTCAACAGCATCCCTTTATCGCCCGGCAATTTTTGAAATTACTTAATTTTTGTCGCTGTATCACTATCAGTTCGAAGCAAAAAAAATCGGAGATCGAAATTCGCACAAATAGGTCGAAATAATAACAAAGTCTGAACAACCGCGCGAGAGAGATACGGATCGGAAACCTAAAGCGATCTTCGCCCATCCTGACGATGATAATAATGTTCTGACAGACCGGGGGAGGATATAATGAGGGGGGACGGATGCAGGTAGGGCGGCTGTCGGCGCTGAAGCGATATGATAAAGTGGCGGCGCTAACCTTTCGAACAAACACCGGTACCGACTGCATCGTGCCGCCGCGCCGCGCCGCTCGCCGTTGCAATCGACGCGCTACGCGCTAGGTCAATAACACGAATAAACAATACGTTTCACCGATTAAAGAATCTAATTGCCTCTTGAATCTCGCGATTATTCTGATTACCTACGTATACAACAATTCGTTTAATTTAGTGATATTTTACGTCCGTTGAAAAAAATCTGAAGATTAAATTAAGTAATTAAAAATTAAAATGCTCAGACATATTCGTTTAACGATAGATCGAGCAAAATTTAGAGATAAAGATTTCTTTGAGAAGAGAACAGGTAATTTTTTTGCAATGAGAATTTTAATTAGATCACTATCTTGTGATGAAATCTGAATCACGTAACTTATCCATGATTTCTGTGTGTATATCAAGTTTTTTTTATTTATTCTCAATTTGCGGTTGAAACAAAAATGGTTAATGCTACTAAAACGTTATTTATTCACCTCGTGGAAATCACATAGGTATAATTTAAACGGTATCGCATTGGCGTTTCCATTCACCAAGGATATTGACATAAGGTGGCAATGCCGCCGGTGATAATCGCGTGTTAATCCGCCAATGTGGAGACACCGTATCAAGCTGCATCCGGTGCATACATCGAGGCGCGATACGGTTTCGAGATCGCACGCGTAGCAGCATCACGCGAGTCGATATACGAATTCCTGGCACAAAGGGAAGTGGCGGCGATTAAGCAACGGGTATGCATTCCGCGAATGCGCTTTCCGTTACTAACCATCGAGAGCGACAGAAACGCCATCGCTTCGGTGCACCGTCATTAAGGACAGAGATGCACACCAACGGATATAACTAAAATATTATTTCTGCAATTTATTAATTGACTTTTGCATTCCTGAATGGAACTTGAATTTCCTTAACAAACGTATTATCCTAAATTAATGATAAGAGATTAACATATTTTTGTTTAATTAAAAAAAAAAGTTGATAATATTTATTTTATTGTGAAAAAACGTTTACTACTGCAGTTAAGGATCCCACGACGATTATTCTACTGCAAAGAATTATTGCATTGTAACACGCGAGGGCGTCGTACAGCCGATTATTTAAATACGCCGGCGGTTTAACGCGGATTTGCGTTTAAGAGAAACGAGTTCATGGTAATCGCCGCTATGCGCGATACGCTAATCGCAGCCGTTTTCTTGTATCTGTTATGTATCCGCTTCGGTGATGAGCGTACCGACGACGACGGCGACGAGCGAACCGCGCGCTACTTCGACGCGAATGTATATAAAACGGGCAAAACCGTCGACCTAGTAATAAACGCGCCGCCGCGGCACGTCGAAGACGATTGGGAATGTATAGCGCGGAGGGGAACGTAATAGGTAGAAATAGAAATGCCAATGCGATTATTGCCGTCCTCGCGGCGACGGTGGCGGGTGAAACGGCGGCGATTACTCAACGCAACATTGAGCAATTGTAGGAGGCAAGAGAGTGCCGTCGGTTGAGTTTGCACAACAACCTGCGTTATGTACACGACGCGACGATCCCTAGGTGAAAACGCAAGGACGTATACGGCAGATATATAAGTTTCTCCTTAATAAGGATGAGCCTGTGCGATATTCTGCACGCGTTTACGATCGCATCCGTCGACCGATCGAACAGAATACAGAATGCAGAAAATGCGACTGGTGCTTTTGGCACATTTACGAAAGTGCAACATTGCTAAATAATATTTTAAACGGTATAATAAATACATAAATTGTTAAGTCTAGTAAATAATCTCTTTAATTTACAATCGTGTGCAAATAATTGCAATTTATATAATATCGCGTGTGCTCATTTAAGAAAAATGTGCGCAATTATTTTGATATGATCGCGGAAATAAACACATGAATTATTTACTACTTATTCTCTATAATAAATCCACTCAAAATGTCATAGGTCGACGGCCACCTCCATAAATTTATGACGCGAGCGTAATCCCGGGGAAATATCGGGACGCTATCGATAGCATGTCAACATCGTATCCGGGAAAGTGGTTCCGACGAACGCTGGTCAGCGCGATAGAGAGAGAAAGAGAGAAAAAGAGGGAGAGGGAGAAAGTAAGAAGCGGACCCTCGTCGTTTTCACGCATCTACAAAGTCGACGCGAGTTCTCGCGTTGCGGTCTACGATATAGTAGGAGGTCACAATGGCCTCACGGATGCCTACAAGGTGCTACGTTCACATCGCTCCCCAAGCTCAATTATCATATTGGGTCTGAGACCAGTTTTCTCTGTCCCTCTGTAACCCCTCGTCCGCGACATCCGTCTCGCTGTTCTTCTTTCCGGGCTAAGGCATACATCTCTCTCTTTCTCTCCTCTCTAGCCTTCCTCCCCCTCAACGCCCGTCTTCTCTGTCTCTCTCTTCTTCTTCTTCTGTCTTCTCTCGGTTTGTTCTCATTCGCCGTTTCTCTCACATTCTCCATCAAGATCATTCCTCCTTTCTCCATCTCGTAGCCGAGTTCGATCGACTCTCTCCCTTTCTCTCTTCCTCTTTCTCTTTCCTTTTTGCTCATGCCCGTCTCTCCCGCCTATTGTCGACCGCCTGCCAGCATAATGCATCTTAAACGGCGGCGCCTCAAAGATCGACGCCTCGGTCTGGCCTCTTCGGAATTCTTCAATATAAATTAGATTCTTGAATGGGGATTCTAGATCGGTGGTATGACCGCGACCGGTGTAAGGGAAGGGTACCTTAGGCCAACTGAAAGGGAACTCACGTATGTATTTATTTATCTATGCGTTCGAATATTGGAATATATCTCTTCCAACTTCCAACTTCGGCGCCTTTCTATCGTCAGCCTTTTTTTTTATCGCTTCCGACGTGAGATTATCTTCGGAAGTCTTTTAAATATTTGACTCGGTGGAGGGGGAACGTAAATTAGAAAATAATATATCATGTAAGTATTTCACGGGTCTTAATCTTATTCGTCTCAAATAATTTGACGTAAAAGTATATAAATATTTCCTTTTTTAATTTTAGTATAAAACATTACAAAGTTGCATATATATGTTTCAATAACGCATATTGAACTCACCAGAATACAGGAAGTTATTTCTTTTTATCGATTGCACAAATTTGTACAAATAAATATGTAGGAACAAGAGAAGCTTTCTGATTTAATATAATAAATGTAATTCGCGTAAATAATCGTTATAAGCGATTAAATATTATGATCGAACGAACTTGCGCGTTGTACGTTAATCGAACTTCTGTAGTTTCCTGGAAAAAAGGGCCACCGTCTACGATGGGCGCCGTCATCGATCGATTCAATCCTGAGAGGTGTACTACACCCTTTGCGGCGCCTAGTGTTTTCCTTTCTTTCGTACCGCCTTGACTCATCCGATCTCGTCTCGACCGATGCCATCGGCAACCGAGGGTTAGAAGCTTACGAGCGATATGATCGCGTGAACAAAAAGTACCATTGCAATTCTCGTCGGTAATCTCTTTCTTGACTTTCAGATATGACATCGTAAAGTGAAATATGCAAAGTTTGAATTTACGCGAAATAATCAGTAGAGCTTGTATCCATTATGGACCAAGGTATCGAATCTTAGAATCATCACTCATCTATTTTGACAACATAAATCTTTTTTTTCTGTACAATTAAAACGAAAACCGTAACCGTCGTAATCGAAATCGATAGTCGTGATTAAATTTCAATGCTACAGGCAGAGGAAGTGAATATCCGCGCTTAAGAATGGGAACACGATGATTGACGTAAAGTACATTTTTCCGTGTTTACAACGTCGGGAATTGAACTTAGATTTCTATTCGATGCCCTTTGGACTGAAATGCACGTAATCGAGTTCCCCCATTATCGGAACAAGTTTATGTGTCGAATCGTGTTTACAAGATCCGTAGCACGTTGTAACTACTTGATAGTCCCAACTGCATCGTATATCGCCGGATACCCACACTGGCGATCAGTTGCTTATCTGTATATTTGTATAAACATACTTACCTTCAGTGTTGCGTCCAACGTTACGACGTCGGGGAACACAGAACAAGAGAGACGGCTATAAAGTTACAAGGGGAAGAGATCAAAAAGAGAGAGAAGAGAGAACACAATAATCATCGATTTATTATGTCAATCCGATGTCAGAATAAACTTGCACAGATAACTATTATCTTACAACAGTGAAAATTGTGCGCAATTAGTAAAGATACAAAGAAGAAGATATTATTCGGTTACAACGTATTTTCGTGCGAGAAAAAGTGAGGTTTGCGTGAAAACCGAAGTTAAACACTGAGAGTCAAAATTAATTTATTGAACCGGTGGAAGGTGATCAGCGCAACTTTGGAGCTCGCGGAACACGTATAAGTTATTCGTTTAACTTAAATTTTTCCATTTTATTTGTTGCTATTAGTCACGCACAATAACGTACGGTGAACAGCCTAGCGTTAGATCAACGCCGAAATAAGCTCATGCGGCAGAAAGAGAAGCGGCGGCGTCATACGCGCCGCGCTTAGGCACAAAGCGCGAGAGGATCGAGCGAGTCGACGAAAGAAAGAACGAGACGAGCTGAAGAGCGCAAGAGAGAGAAGGAGTGAGAGAGGGGTAAGAGGAGGGAGGGAGAAAGGAGAGTACTTGCGGCGCGTAGAGAAGCCCACACGAGTCTGGCCGGATACTCACACTTCCGGTCCTACACATGGGCCGCCGGCCGCCGCGCCGGGGCGTCGTTCTCCTTTGCTTCGCGCGAGAGCGAGATTAGCATGTGTGTGCGTGCGTGTATGTAATGTACGTGTGCATAGCCGGCCGTCAGGCTCGCCACTTGCGCTCGCGCGCGCATGGACGCACACCGAGAGACAATACCGTAACGTCACACGCGCGACTTATGCTCTTCCCATGCCGACGACGACGACGACGAGGATGGCGGCGGCGGTGGCGGCGACGGTGTTGGTACAATGACGTCACACTGTCGGCACCCTACGCGCGCGTACATACACCCACACTAGCCTAGGCCGCAAGTCGCTCGTTCTTCGCTTTGTACCCTCCTGAGACCCAAAGCTACATTTTCAGTGGCATTCAAGGAAAAAATGGATTGTTTCATATTATATGCGGGATATAAGAAAAGAGGGTACTATTTTTTGTTAATAATCGCAATACTCGATCAATTCTTAAGTGTTTGTATTTATAAACTAGGCTTTCTATGACTTATTGTTAGCGTCTTTTGTCTTTGTATTATTGAGTTTTACGTATAGTATATTTTAGATATAAATAATTAACGATGCTACATAAGTTTAAATGTATATGTGGCAAGGATAATATTTCTATATTTTTAACTGGTCTCTCCGTCTTCTCTCTTTTTTATAAATATAAAAATATTTAGTTACTTATTGGGACACACTTAGAAGCTCAAATAACAGCGGATACATCACTGATATTTTGCAATTTATTTCCTTTCTGTATGCAATTTTCTCATGTTCTTCTCCCGGCTCGATAAATTGCTATTCTGAGGGATATATCGAATGCTCATTACGAGGCAAGGGGACAAATTAACGACGCGAGTTTCCGTCCGGGCGCCACGCGGGTCTCTCGATGAGACAGATTTAGACCTGTCGCAGGAAAAAGTGGATGCGCGGAGGTTTACGCTGCCTGTTTACAGAGAACGCGGGCCCGAGTGGTAAAAGTTCACGCCGCGCGCGGGTAGGGAGGGAGGTGCGTCGAGTGGGGAGAACGGGGGAGCAGCGGGGTGCACCGGCAATTCGAGAATCGGCGACGACTTCCGGCGGTTCCGTTGACCCCGCGGCAAAAGTTCGTCGGTACCGCTGCCGCGCCGCCGACTTCTCTGCGACGCAGAAAGAGCGAACGTGTGTATTCGCGGAGGGACGATCCGCGAATCCCTCTTCTCTCTCTTTCTCCGGTGAGAAGTGTCTTGCGATCCCAAAGCGAGAGACCTGCTGAATGCGCATCGGATGAAGCGTCATTCACCTTAATTCAACTGAGAAACTGTCCCCGTTCTTTCGCAACGTCCAATTTATAAAGATAGATCCTTTGAATTTTATTTATAACAGTATGAAAAAATTATATGGAATGCTCCAGTCGTACGACGTGTCATTTAAACTATAAATGACTGGAGATAGAAATAAACTGGTGATTTATACACTTACGGAGACATTCAGTTTGAAATTTAAAAGAATCAACAAATTACCTCTGACTCGAAAGTGCGCATTGTTAATTAAATCATACTTGTCGATTAATTTTTTTCAATCTTATTTTAGAAAAATAAATAAATTATTGCCCCATTGCAAGATATTTAATGCTTTAAAACATGCCCGTTGAAATTAAAACATGGAAATTTTGTAACGATAAAATATAAGAGCTTGTTTTCGAAGTTCGAAATTCTTTCCGATTGAATGAAACGCCGTTGCCTTATTAACAATGAGACGCAAGTACGTTCAATGAGAACCAGAGGGGCGGAGGTGTTGAAAACGGAGGTGGAACGTCCACGCACGCGATAGCTTCGATTTATACGCAAACGCGCATTCCGGATGCGAGCCTTGCACGTAGGAACGCAGTTAAGCGATCGGCCTCGAGCGAGCAGTCTCTTATAGAAACCTGCGAAGCTTTGCACTAATTTTCCATCCGTATTCAATGTGTAAATTACAGATGGTGTCGTCGCGAATTTCACGCGCGTGTGTCCGGAATAAAACTCGCGCGAAGCGGTACAAGTGTAGGAGAGATTACAATAGAGCGCACATTTCGCAACACGCGTCTAAACAAACGTGTAGTAGGTACACAAAGGATACGAAAGTTCTCATGGACAATGGTCGTTCTACCAGCATGGTTATAGCATAACGGACTTATTTATTGGAAATTAAAGAATTTCGCATGTTCACCGCGTAAAGAAGAAATGATATTCGCTGTGGCAATTTGCCAATCGGTAAGTTTCAGGAAGATGAAGGATTTGTCTAAGGGCGGCGTTATGAACACGAACACTATGGTCCAATCTTATATTCAAAACCGTCTTAAATTCGTCTGTCATAAACGGTGTTAAAATTCCATCTAACCAATAAAATGATTGAAAAATAAGACAATATTCACTGTAAAAGATCGGACTATGAATATGAGAACAACAAACTTTTGCTCGCTTCGTCGTAATTACATGAAACGCGTAAATGGCTAAAAAAACGGATCTTGCGGATAAAGCAGCAAAGGGATGGGTGTGTTACGAGCCAGGAAAAGGTGGCGACGTCGAGGAAAAGTGACGGCGGCGGTGGCGAAGCGCGCGCACGCGCGCGCCGTATGTCCGACACTTTATGAATGCACGCCGCGGCCGCGTGTGCGTGCGTACGTGCGTTCTCGCGTATACGTATGCGCGCCCGTACTACGTACGATACGGCGGCGGCGGCGGCGGCGACGGCGGTCGCAGTACATTCATGCGGAGCTCCGGCGAGCGTATTTGTCGCGCGTAGCGCGCGTAGTAAGTACCCATACGCGGGCGACGCGTGCGTGCGCGATAAATGGAGGGCGCGATGAATGTACTTAGAATATCGTTGCCCCGCAGAAATCGTTAAAACGAGCCCGTCTTGCGCCTGCGGGCACGGGGCACGACCACCCGCGCTTATTCACGCCGCTGAAAACACGCGAGATCGATATGCATAAAGATTTAAGTTACACCGTCACTCTCTGTGGCTCTTCGGTGCTAATCGTGTTACATCATAAAGGACCTGCCGCGTCTTATTCCATTTTCGCCAAAGAGTGTACAGATATGATCTAATTTACATGATCAAACAGTTCGTTTTTCTCACTTCCATCTTAAATTCGTATTTATAAACGTGGAGTATGGTTATTAACTATGGAAAGCTTTGTAATGCATAAATTATGATTATTATTATTATTACGATTATAATCATGTAATTAATAATTATATATACTGGCATAAGCCTGAATTTAAGGGTTCAACGCGTTGCACATTTTATTGTCGAATCGTAATTTTATTAATATAAGCCTTTCTGCATATGTAAAATTTTGTTTGGATGATTGTTTTACGCCGTGACACTCAATGCAACGTTTACATCTCGATGTTTCTTTTTCTTATCATGTACGCAACGTGGTCAAACGCCTTCCGCGCCTGCGCCTTGTACAATAATAATTACGCTCATTGACATTTTTTTCCGGTTCATTCATCAGGGCTGACCCGACCCGAGCCAGAAGGCGGGCGTGCCGCTTTGCCGCACCTCGTCGATCTCACGTGCTTTATTGGAACACAACGCCACAACGTGCACGAACGTTTAAACACGAACGCTGTGCATTCCACTTGCGCTAGATGTGTTTTTCGTACATATTTATTTCCGTACGTATTTTATATAGCGTACAAAAATAACATCGTGCATTCAACTGCTCTGATTAATGACACGCATTCGAGCACTCTAAAAAAAGCGTGCACTTTGCTTTTCACGACGGTTTAACAAACGGTATTTCCGATAATCCTGACAAATCGAAACCATGAAGTAAACAGAGGAAACAGAAAATTAAGCGGAGATTTAATTACGCTACCTAAACGTTGAAATACAAAATGCTTAGCGTATTTTTTATTTTTACACGAATGTGTTTACGTTGCTCGATCAATGTCAGCTTCCGACGCTTCATTCTTTATGCTTGACCGTAAATTCTACGGCTCGGCAATTGTGCCATGATATTTGTGATAATATTTTTTACATTCGCCAACGTTACCCGAAAAGCGAAGGTTTACGTCCGAATATTTAGTCAAATATTCATACACTGACTCCACGTCTGCTTCCTACTTCATTTCTTGCGCCTGATTATACACCGCGTAACCGACCCTCTCCGTTGCGCTGAAGTCACCTCGCTTCACGAAGTACACGTTCTACACGGCACGCACGTGTGTCCGCGAACCCGCGTAACCACTCACGCGAAAAAACACCCTCGTTCGTAGCGTCGACTAATTAAAAGGTGCAGCGCCGAATAGACCACACATCGTTTCTTCATTAAGAAACGTTTGTACTCACTTCATTAAAATCGATAATATTTCGTATAATTTGGATGGTGATTTATTTATTTATTTTTTATTAGAGAGAAATGCGGTGATCGGTGGAGAACAAGAAGATCTTTTTCCTAATAAATCGATATCTCAGATTTTTTTATACCTTATTGTTAGAAGTGATTTTAAATTTAGCTCATTCAAAAAATTGTGTAACATAATTTGCCATTTTTAAAACCACATTTAAACAGGATTTATTTAGGATTTATTTAGGTTAACAGGTTTTTTTCTTTTTTCACGGAATAATACGAGTGGCAATCGCCAGGTCGATATTCGAATTAAATACAGCTGTAACTTGGTATCGAATAACGTGGTATCGAATCACCGACAAATTTTATTCGCGTAAACGCTTCTACCGCGAGCGCGAACGTTCATTCGTCGATATTCGAGTAGCGTAAGTGCAATCCTCACGATCAGGTTGCACGTTACTTTCGCGACTTTCGGTGTCGCGCTTACAATAATTACGCTCACGCAACGTGGCTCATTGACTCCTTTTTTTCACCCTACTTCTCCCGCTGCCGCCACCGCCGTCGCGGTCCATTCACCGGTCCTGCCGACCGAATAACCCGCCACCTCGAGTATCTATTTGTGCATTCCATATGTTTGTGTACCAACGGTGTATGCGTGCGCGCGCGCGTATGTGTGGAGAGGGGGACACGATTCCGTCGAGAGAAACAACACCGTAGAACAGTGCGCGACAGACTCACGGAGAGGAAGGAGGAGGACTATCTTCTCCTTTTCTCCCCGTCTTTCTCTACCTCTCTCCCTCTTGCGCATACGCGTGAGTCTTATACGACGAGCGTTGCGCTGCGGGAGGGGAACGAGATGCGAGAGGAGAGAATTTCCTGTTGTGAACGTCTTCGAATGCATCTGCCCCAGCCTCTTAAGCCCAAGCCACGCGCGAGCACGAGCACCTATTAAGGCGCCACGGATAAAAGTCACGGCTTCCTTTCCGTAATTAAGGAGTTCGCTCCGAAAGGAGAACGTCATTAATATCTCGAGAGATACGAACTTAAGAATTTGAAATGTAGCGTTCGAAAAATTTGATCGACTCACGTATGTAAAAGTAGAGAATTTGACGTGATAATTCTTTATAAAAAAAATATAACGTGAAAAATGAGAAATAAAAAATAGCAAAGTTTATCGTCCTCGCAAAGATAATTGCGATAATTATTTTCAAACGATGAACACGGACACAACCGAGAAAAACATTGCAATGGACGGCGTTTAGGAAAGTTATCTCTTGTTATATCTCGTAAGACGCAACCCTCGGTGTGAGGTACTCCAGGGTTAGTAATCCCGTCTCGGCTTTCGCGTATCTCGCCGATGACGGCAGACAAGAACTAGATAGCTTATCGTCCGACGTCCAAGTGCGCATATCAAGTACAAGGTACGACTGTCTTTGTCGCGTCCCCATAGTCTCATTCCTCGGCGCGATCTTTCTTCCCCGCGTCGTCGGCGCTTCCCGTGTATATACTGTGTGTGCATTACGGTCGTTCACACGGGCACGAGCAATGGAATGCACCGGCGCGGCGTCGCGCGCGCGCGCTCGCTCGCTCGCTCGCAGGTTCGTGTTGAGGAACCGTTAATGAATCCTCCAGTTTTTTTAGACCGCCCGTGTGTGTTGTCGAACGTGTCTCGTCGGCGCGGCGTGAGGGTAAGGGCGATGGGATGACGGAAGACGCGGACTGACCGGAACGGAACGAGATTTGGGATCCTCTTCCTCGGATTGGGAGAGAAGAGCGCGAGAACGCTCTCGCCGCGAAACGCGCGTGTATCGGGGAATACAATTCACGATGTGATTTCCTTTGGCATTTTATTTCCTCTCTCTTGCTCGCTCTTTTTATCTCTCTGTGGAATTCCCGACTTCAAGATAATATCATATCGCGAGAGCAGCTCTTTTTTGCATGCAAAAAGATCGAGAATCGTAATATAAAAATCTCAATCAGTCGAGGGTTTCAATCCTTTTGTGTGCTGAAAAATATGTAGGGGAATAAAAATTTATAGTGATATAGTTTCATTTTTTTTTTCATGAAATTTATTTGTGCATCTGCAAACGATCGCTTGATTAAATTTCATACAATAACTGTTGTTTGTTTACATAACTTATACAAATTATTCATTATTCTCATGCATTCCATGAAATTCGACGGTCATAGACATCCGTCAAGTATACGGAGTCTCGCGCGCTGATCCGTTCATTTTTCACAAGCTTCACATATCTTCTTTCAATCCTCTCGTGCGTGCTACGTGAAAGAGAGAGAGAGAGGGGTATCGGTGCCAGCAGGCCCAAAGCACACCGATACCGGCGGTCTCGAGAAACAGGAGAAGAGAGACAGGAATGAGAAAGGGAAAGAGTGAAAGAGAGAGAGAGGCAGTCACCACCAGGCCGGTACGCGGTTGCAGCTCTGTTTGGCGGCAGTCCGCTTCTGAGAACTAACGGGTCTGCCCCTTTTCCCCCGCAGCCCTCCTCCACTCCACTCGCGGCAACGCATCGCATATCCTCCCCTCTGCTACGTCCGTCCTCTCTTACCCCTACCCCTCCGCGTACGTGCATCGCGCCTGCGTCAGCGCTGCCCGCTTGCCCGCTTGCCTGCTGCTTGCGCGTTGCTTTTGCCGCGTCGTGCGTACTAGCGAGTGCGCATCTGGCGTCTGCGCATTGGCGCGAGTGTGACGCGCAAGCAATCATTCTCAGTGTGGCACGGGCCGTCGTGCGAGTACGTTGTGCTGTCGATTGGTGTGAGCGGTGCCGCGTCTGTGCGCGCGAGGACACGTTGCTTCCCTCGTGACTTCCTCTTCTTTTTTTTCACTTCCTTTCGACCACGCGGCCACTCACATTGTGCTCGCAGAGACTGAGGATTAAGTGCAATGTGCACAACAATGAGTACAATATCGAGCAACTACTTTCCCAATAGTGGCATGGAAGAAATAATGCCAAAGTGCGGTCGGAAAACAGATACATTACAAACGAGACAAGAGAGTCGTGGTCAGCGATGCCGTCCCCCGGATATAAGACACAAACGACGACGCACAATCGGATTGGACACGAACATCGGTGTGATTCTTCGAAAAAAACTTCTCAGGAAGCGCAAGTACAAGTACGAGCCGTGCTGCCTACGAGCAATGGAATCGCGCGAGCGCATGGAGCGCGACGTGGAAAGCTCTCACGGAAGCCGTTTCTCAGGCCTAGTCTCCCACGTCGCTCTTATCAGCCGTACGAGCACTAACGATCGGATATCGTGACGCGGGCGTCATGCGGGTGACGAACGTCGGTCGTCGTTCATAACCGGTGCGCGCTCGTCGAAAACGAGCCGCGTGTTTCAACGGGATATACTGCGTATCGGTCGCATCGGCCCCGGGAGGATCGAGGAAACCCGCCCCCCTCGTCGACGAAGCTAAAATAAATGCGGCGTAGGTGGTGGCCGCCGCCGAGTCTCGCGACTCGCCGGCGAGTGAAGGAAAAGAAGAAGAAAAAAAAAGGAAAACGCGAGTAGCGGAAGCGCGGGAGAGGAGAAAACGCGGCGTGGTTTTCGACCCGATACTCGGATTCCATTCCTCCTGGCCATTGAGGAGAGGAGGCACTCTAATGGACCCTCGTAGCGCACGGTCACGCTACACTACGGTGCGCCATAGTGCGCCGCGCGGAGACTTCCGGCCCGCCACAGGAAGCGAGACACACGTGTTCGGGCGTGTGTGTTCCCATAATACGATCTGCCTGCCCTCGTCCCCCCTTCTCATCCGTCCTTCTTCCCGTTCTTTTCCCTCCTTCCCGCTCGCCTCTCGCTCTACAGTGCGTTCCATATTCGACGGCCGGGGAAAAGGAAGAGCGAGCGCATCGTGTATATGTGATACGCGCGTATCCGTTTCGTTCCTGCATATACATTCGATCGTTAGTTCGTTTGTTCCGTTTGCCGAAACGTGCATGAAGAAAAGTGAAACGGAGCCATGAACGAGGAAAAACCACTGGTAAGATAACATCGAGACGAATATGTAACGACTCTTATTAGCTTTACACCATTCTGTAACGGTTTCTTTAACCGCATTTGCTTTGCTGCTGACGGTGCGTGGCGATAGAAAGAGAAAGAGAGAGAGATAGAGAGAGAGAGAGAGAGACCAACGAATTTATGTACGAGCGAAAGTTTCGACTAAGGCTCTAAAGGATTGAAACGTTTACGTTCAGAAATTCTGAGTGCCAGTGGATTAAAGTATCGCATTTCTATTATGTTCAATTCAATCGTACCGCGCGTTTAATTACTCGGAATACGGTTTTTCTACACGACCGTGTTATGAATGAATCTCATATCAACGTCTACGTTTCTCGCGATCGGAAAAATTCTCGTCCTTACATTCTCGGGTTGCATTTCGTTTAATTGATCGATACAAACTTTTTTTCCTATATGGTCATGTTATGAATGAGTTTTCAACGTTACATTCATATTTCCCGATACGGCCGTACGCCCGCGGTGTAGAGGTGCTCAACCGTGTTGTTCCCCCGTCATTCGGACTTTGACCCGTTAATCAGAAAATACCGAGAATACTTCAATTTATTTAAATATGTAACTTACAACTCTGGATTAGCATACCAAGTTACGATAAAAACTGCTCGAAATTGTAGAAATTTTTGAAACTTTATTTTTCTTGACGCTGAATTTTTTTTACAAAGTAAATCAAACATGAGACTGCTTCGCCAATAAATAACTAACAATAATGATTTTTTTATTTGACCAAACTGGCTATCTTTAATAAAAAGATTTAATATAAAGATCGCCAATTTGGTCGAATAAAAAATTATTACTTTTACAAAATATTTCAAAATTTACTACATCCTATTTGCTCGGTTTAATTTACGTCGTTAAATTTCACGACATATTGAAAATAAAGTGAAGCCAAAAAATAATAGAAAACGCTTGGTCAACTGTCCTGTTAATAGAAATATTTAATATGATCGTTTATAAATGCGATCGTGCTGCTAGGTAAAGTGTTAAACACATGCTTTTAACTATGTAATAATTAATTAAAATAAAAAATCCTAATCCGAAAGTATCGAGATCATAATAGTCTCAAAATTATAAGCTTCAACTAAAGTTGAACATCAGGATCAAGTAGAGTCTACGCGTTCAGGGCCGTAATTATGTGCACACGTGTACGTTGATCATCATTATTTTTCTCGGCTCATTGGATATAAGTTTTCACCGCTCAATTGATTCTGTTTTCTTAATAAGTGTAGATGCTGCTTAGACTACAGCAATTATCATAAATTTAAATAAGATTTAAATTTATAATGTGTACATACATCTTGATTACTACTTAGAAATTGTTTAACATCGTAAAATCTGATTTTATTAGCGAATAAGGAGCTATGGGGTGCACGATAGCGAAAAATGCATGTAACAGAAAAATAGAAAGATTTAATATACACAGCTGTTCCATCAATCAATATCACATTCGTTCTTAAGGAATAAAGTTATAATTATTAGCGTTTAATTAAATCGATTTAAAATATGCAATTTTCGTGACGTGACAGGTGCCTAAGTTACGAAGAAAGTACAGCGTACACCGATCAACGTCCCGGAAAACGGGGAACCATGAAATTAAGACTTTACGTGCTTCTTTCAAGAGCGAAATACGATATAGTGATACCGGTGTGTAATACCATTTTCGAAGCACTCGCAAACGAGAATCCCGCGCTTGTAAGCGCGTGCGTGCGCGCGCGCGGCGACTCAGCGGTGTTTCTCTTATCGTGCTCATCGCATTCCTGAATATTATTGCCGTGCATTTTTTTCGCGCTCGCTTCGCGTAACCGCGTGCCTGCCTGCCTCTCCCGTCTCTCTTCCGTCCTTGCTCCGGGTATCGAAACTGGTGTAATCTTAGTGAATTTAGATGCCGCGCGTGTGCGGCCGACGCGCGAAGGTAATTTCTATGTTTATTTCGCATTGCGGGCATGGGGTGATTTTTCCGTATTTCCACGGAGATTCAACCCCGTCAACGTTATACCAGTCTCAATATCCGTTCGTAGCAACAGTCGCCTCATTCGTTTCCGTTTCTTCGCTTAGCATAATAAAACTTTTTTTTTTTGTACGTACGACGTTTTCTCTCTGCCGCTTTTTCGTCGTCGAGCTGCTTAAAGCTCATCTCGATCGTACATTGAACTCATTAGCATTATACGTACGACTGTTGCTTTCGGCGTTTCTTCGAATTCCGCTTAATTTCCCTAATTGGAAACGAGTCGCGGCCCCTTTAACGAGTGGGAGCAAACACGTGACTCGCGAGAGCGAGAGCGCCCCTTTGTCTCGCATAAAGTCCCAACTCTCCTCCCCACGAAGAGCCTTATTACCTCGGACGTTCGTTCTCGCCTGCTCCGCTGGCAAAGCTCGGCGGCCGCGGCGGCCTCAGCCCGCCGCGTTGAGATCCTCCAGATTCTTATGCGTATGTTGTATTATGGTTATATAGGTGGGCCGATCTTTCTCTCTTTTTCCTCTCTCTTTCTTTCGCTCGTTTCGCTGCCGAGCCGTGAATGCGAACTGTAGGAGGCTGAGTTAAGGACAGGTACCAGTGGAATGCCGTCTTCGGACCGACCGCCTGAGAATCCCGACCTCCGTGTTCCGTGTACCTCTCCTCCGATGCGATCCAAACACTCTCGCAGCGTGCCGCGCGCGCGCACGGCCTCGGACCCTTATGAATAACAACAAAGCGGAAGACGCACTGCTCGTGAAAATCGTCAAATCAAGCTCGGTCAAAGAAAAGCGACAATATGAATTGCACTTTGACAAAACAAGTTTACAAGTTACAATTCTCTCTTCACATCTTTGAAAGAAATTAATGAATTCATTAATCTTCATTAACGATGTTATATATTATAAAATTTGATAATATAATTCTCAAAGGAAAATTCTGAAAGGAAAGAAAAATAAAGGATTGCATAATTACTCCATTTTATATTTGTGATACATATACTTGAATTATTTCGATTTGCATTATCGATTCAATGTACCGTAAGATCGAGAACAAATAGTTAAGTACAATCAGTAAATATTACATTTATAGCAGGAAATCTGTTTTACAGTTGTAGCAATCGATATCTATTTGCTTATTTTTATCTGTCTTCATTGTCTAGAAACGGAGTATACCTTTTATAAACCGTGTATAGTGAATTTTCAGGTAAATATAAACCAATTCGCTGTGAATGTCTAAAAATGTCTAAAATTCGACGAAGATCTTAATGCTTCTAAAAGAAACTCGCGCAATATAAAGTGTCTCTCTCTTTCTCTTTATATATATATATATATATATATATTATATGTAATAAGCAGAATTTTATTTATATATATATACAATTCTGCTTATTTTTTATGAATAAGAACAATCGTATTCGCGCGAAATTCGCTCGTTTGCCGGCCAAATTATCAAACGCGGGAGAATAAAGGAGACCGCGTTATATAGGTGCACACGTATCGTTTCGGGGCCACGGTCCGTGCCTTGTTTACGTCGCCGTACAGAAGGGCCCTCGGGGCCCGAGGCGCAAGGGGTCCGGAGCAGCGTGAGAGCGGGCGCCTTCGCCGCGGAGCATTTAGCGCGGTGGGCGCTCCTCGCCGCTCTCCGCCGCTCTCCCTCCTCCTCTACCCGTCTCAACCCCGTCGTGCTCTCCGCCCTTCCCTGGGTCTCTTTCCCTTTTTCTCTCGTGCGCCACCACCGTCGCTCTCTTGCTCTCGAGTAATTTATCGCGCGGCGAATTCTAATTATCGTTCTGCCACTTTTACAATATCTCGCCCTATTATATCTTATAATAATTAGAGAACTGTTTTCCAAAATGAAGCGATAATTTTTCGGTCTAATATTAAGACCGATTTAATTATTTAATTACCATAAACGGAAGAGACCCACACAAAACTTCCTTAACGAACTAAATACAGAATCTGCAAGCGTATAAAATATTGTATAGTTTAGATTGGAGGATGGTTTACCGAAATAATAACTGAAAGAAAAGCGATCTGTGTAGATTCGGTATCAGAAACATCGCGCGAACGTCCGCGTCGAAAGATCTCCGCGCAGGGAACGAGGCACGAATGATCGCGGGGTCCCGGTATTCCTAGGGGACCCGTGTCCCCGAATATCCAATAAACACCGCGTGCGTACAGAGGAGAGCGCGCGGTCGTTTCCTCTCCGTCTTCCTCGGTCGCTCCTTTTTCTCCTCTTTCAGCGAGGGCAACGAGGCCGGCCGGCCGGCCGGGGCCCGCCGCCGCGCCGCGGTGTGTGCATGTGCACACGACGAGGACGGACGAGGAGCGTCTGAGCGGCCTGCGGCCGCCATGACAGAGCGGAATGCATGAGAACGCAGAGCTACTGACCCTCTCCCCGTTCTCTCCCCCCATCCTCCTCGTCTCATATATGCCTCTCTATGTCTCGTTCCCTCGTACACTCCCTTAACCCCTCGAGGACCCCTTTCACCCCTCCTCCTACTACTCCTCCTTCTCCTTCCCCCGCCGTTTTTTCTTCTCGCTCTCGCTCGCGAGGTGGAAGTGTTCACCTCTCTTTAATCTCCATATCAATCTCGCTCGCCGAAACCGCCGAAACGGCCGCCGTCGGGCTTTTAATCGCGCCGATTCGGAATTATTCGGAACAACGCTCGCCCGTACCTCGGGCTTATCCTCGTAACGCGTCGCGATACGATGTGCACGTCTTTCGACGCGCGTCTCTGCCTCTCCCTCCTCCTCCAGTATCGTTAATTCAGCCGAGCGCGCACATAATTGACTCGTACGGGCCGTAGCGCGAGCGCACGCATTGCCGGAGATAAGGAGAGAGATATTCCAACTTCCAACCGCGTCCGGATCTCCTTCGATACGTGCTCGATAAACGTTTCTGAAAAATTCCCCGTGAGTTCGATACGTTTCTATATTTTACAACACGCTTTTTTATAGTAAATAGTAATACATTTACATTTTAATAAAAAAAGAAAATTTTAAATGCGTTTAATATTCGCATTTCGTAAGTCTTTTTTTTTTAATTTATGTTATGCAAATAAAGTACTTAAATATAATAAGTACTTTATACATCTTTCGCGATAATAAATTTCTCACGTTGTCTCGCTGTCTTCGCGACCGCAGTTGCACCAAGTCTCGCGCGAGGATGTTTCGCAAGTGTCGAAGGAATCGAAGATCGCGAAGTGAAGCAAAGAAATTCGACGAATATGTCCGGAGAGACTACTCTTCCGCGAAGTCGTAGTCGAGCTGAAAAAACAGATGGAGACCCGCTGATGCCGTGTCTACTACCAGTGAGTGACAAGACGACTACTCGCAAAACGCGATGCGACGAATGCGCGGCCAGAGGTGCATATACATCGGACGTTTCTCCGTCGGTGTCGGTTGTGTCGTGTGCCAATCGGTCACATAACGGTCGCACGGTCGTAACACGACCGCCGCGCGCCGCTGTCGCCGCCGACATGACGTCAGGAGATCGACGACCGTGTATCCACGTCGCCGCGACGGTCATTCATACGACTCGATGGAAGCCCGCGCGTTGGAATCCGAGCTGAGGAATGCGACAGGAAATAGTCGCATGACTGCGCTCGCGCGCGCCCGTGTGCGATCCACGGGGAAAAAAAATCCGCATTGACTTACATATCGCTGGCGCGATCTACGCG
Source organism: Temnothorax nylanderi (assembly GCF_030848795.1). Lineage (NCBI taxonomy): Eukaryota > Metazoa > Arthropoda > Insecta > Hymenoptera > Formicidae > Temnothorax > Temnothorax nylanderi. The sequence goes on along the minus strand of NW_027249064.1, from coordinate 266,625 downwards.
ATCGCCGCATCTCGCTCGAAATCGCTATAATTTCGGTGAACTCGATCATTCCGATCCTAACGAGATTATAATTGCGGGTTTCGTGCTCCCCTTTGAGATACCGCGGAATGAAGCGCGCGGCATTTAAATGGCTCGTCACGTAAATGGAAACCTCGTCGGTAGCCCTGCTATACATCTTACTCTCGTGACTGTCCTCGAAAGAAAAGGTCCTAAACCGACTGGACGTATAAATCTCACGCGCTTTTTTTTTTTCATCGATCGGCGAGCGCGGTTGCGTGATATCTAAAAATCGAGATGTTTGCACGAACCGTACGCGGGCTTATTGCCTCGCGCGCGGTGCCCATAATCGAATCAAAAGACTCTCGTTAATCGCGCATAACTGGCCGCCGGCCGCATCGGGTAATGGTGGAGGGAACGCGGCGCGCGAGGCCGCGCGAAGAGAGCGTGCAATAAAGTCCCGAGCGCGACTTAATACCGCGCGACGGCTCTCCTCGTTGGGTCGTTGACTCTACGTTTCTTCTTTCTTCGAATCCTGGGGGCCCCCAGTCTCTCGTACCAGATCCTCTGTGCTCGGCTCCTCGCACACGCTCTCCCGACTCCCGACTAAATCCGTCCCTGCACCGGGGTCCGGCTAAATCCCCCTTTTCTCTCTTTTCTCTCTCTCTCTCTTTCCCCTTGTGCCGTACCCTTCTACGTCCTCGCTCCTTCCCCCCATCGTTTTTCTGTCGGCGTGCACGCGGATACTTCTTCGTTCCTGCTAGACGGTAAACAACGCCACGCCATTCCTACTTCTCCCATTCATATCTCTCCCGCGAGCGTCTCCCGAATTATTAAGATGCCGTCCAGGAGCGTACGCGTGGGATGATAGTAATCGTCGTTGACATGAGCTTATACTTCCTTTTTCTTTTCTTTATTTTTTTTAATCGCCGTGAGTACGGGATCAGCACTCGAACGGCAGTGATCAATTTCCAATTCGATTGATGTTATAACTTCTCTTTTACGCTATGAAAATTAGAACACTCTGTATATATAAGTTTTATTCTTGCAATTAAAATTGCAGTTAAAAGAAGCAAAGAGAAGATGTCGAGTTCTTACTGTTTATACTTATAATTATATTGTTATATCGTTCTCGCCTAATAATTTACGAAGTGCATTTGGTGTCATTGGAGCCCATGAATCACTAATGCCTACACATTTGACTCTTTGAACTTGTTGCTGAGATAAACGACGACAAGAATGGCACTTACAGCTGATGACATATCGCTTACGTATTGCGCTCATTTTATTGCGTATAGACATTATTTGGGAAAATGACAATTTGCATTCATGGATGTTCGTAGCATCAAAAATTTATTGAGATTATTAGAATTTCGATGAAAATTTTGACGTGTTTTATTCTCGTTTACTTGGCATACTTCTGTTTCTGAGGAGAGAAACGCTCATCAAAGTCCTCCGAAAATTCCGATCGTCTTTCTTTCGACGTCGCGAATCAATACTTTTCTGCGATGGTCGTTCCGCGCGCGAGAGACTGTTCAACAGGTGCTCGCTTCTCGGCGGAACGATGTGCCGCGTTGTGTTCGGTCGAAAAGAATACCATCGAGAGAAAAGAAGTAAAGAGCGAGAGAGAGAGAGAGAGAGAGAGAGAGAGAGAGAGAGAGAGAGAGAGAGAGAGAGAGAGAGAGAGAGAGAGAAGTCGATGAGAAGAAAAGGAAGATGCTAATTGGAACGGCTTGTAGCGTCCAGCAGCGCGTGTTAACACGACTTCCAGGTACTCGGCATGCTTTCTCTCTTTCTCTCTCTCTTGCCTTCTCCGTTTCTGGGCCCTCGCGGACGAATACCTCAGAGTAGTCGCTTCCGGCTAGATGCCGGCTTTCCTCAAAGAGAGGAGTCTCTTTGAAACTAGAACGGGGACGCAATTTAGGGCGGGGTGCAGTGCCGGGAAATATGCGTCAGGCATGTTTGCAGTTCTCGCGGGAAAATGAGGAAAATTTCGTTAAAAAACCATGAATGACTTTTCTACTTTCAGTGTTTTTTTTTCTTCTGCCCGCTCTCTCCCCCTTTCGTTTCACATTTCGCCCGCCTCTTTACCGTTTCCTCCATTTTTCCCCTTCGTATATACGCCCGTTAGTCGGACGTTCGACAAATATTTGCACAAATTCAGGGCGACTGCTCGTAAATTAGAGAAAGAGCGAGGCGAAAGCAGACTTTGAAATTCTTTAGAGCTATACCCCGGTTGGCCCTTAGCCCTTGTTGCCCTTCTACTTCTCTCGTTTTCCCTCGATACAATACGTGCTCTTTTCTTCTCGTGCCGTTTTTTTGACCTTGGCTCTCGGTAGAAAATCGAAACTGTCGTCTCGAAGTCGTGCTTCGAAGTCGATATCAATCGCATCAGCAGTCTTTGCTCGTGGACGCGTGACTTGTCGTGCATTCCCCGAAAATTGCCCTGCTCCCTGAATCATCACGTTGAATCATGCTCTCGCTTGTTCTCGCTTGCTCTCGAGTTCGAGTTATTAGATTCCGCCGTCGAAAGTACGTCAATTGATGGCCGCGATAGCGCCCGTAGCGGGCCCAATCGAGGAGATTAGAAGCTAACGAGCTGTGATAAATACGAAATTCTCGAAGGCAGCGATTACTTGGGCTCGATAATTCTCACGCACGTCATCCGTTGGAATTTACGCGAAATCAGTAGATAAACTAATAGGAAATTACTTGTTTACTTGTATTTGCCGTATCAATTTTACACTCACGAACTGTGTGAGTTAGTCAACTTAATGATAAGATATTTATTTTTATAATTTATATTTATATTTATAATTCGTATGGATTATATTTATAATTTTTCTATTATCCTGATCCATCCCACTATTTCGGCGTTGCATTATTATTCCATGTCAAAGAAATTTGCGAAAATTTCGACCGAAAGAGAAATTTTTCTTAAGGGATGGGGAGATTATATAAGAGACAGAAATATGGATTTCATCAATCGTTTTGCGATTTTGCGCGCCCATGAGTGCAACGCGAATATGAACGAAGGGATGCAAGAAGAGAGAGAGAGAGGGCTGGAAGACGCAAAGCGGCCGAAGATGCGGCTTCTACGATGCTGCGCGGATCACAGAGCGTTCGTAGTCGCGCAAGAGAGAAGGCAAGAACATTCGAAGCGCGCGCGGCTGGAAGGGCGAGAGAGAAACGGAGGGCTACGAACGACGCGGAACGGGGATGACGGCGGGGCGGGGCGGGGGGGGGTGGACGGGGAGGGAGAAGGTATCGGGGGTGGGGGCAGTGGCGATGTCCTAGCGAAGGTCACGGCCGGGAATGCGGTTTACGTCCGTCGGTCCAAAGTGGCGTGCCGCGTTGCGGAGTTCTCTCCTCTCTCGCTCTCGCTCCCTTCGTCTTCCTGCCCTCTCGGATGCCGGCCACCCCCTCCCCCCTCCCGCCGCGTCCCGTCTGTCCGTTCGTTCGTCCGTCCGCGTCCGTCGCTATCTCTCTTCTTCTCCCGCTCGCTCGGGGCCCCGCGGCACGGCGCAGACTGCAGGAATGCACCAAATGCACCGCGCTGACCGATACCCGTCCCCGTTCCACCGCTTCCACTTGTTTACTTCGGCCGTTTGCCTCTCCCTGTTCCTCCTCCCTGTCTCTCTCCTTGTCTCTCCCTCACGGTCCTTCGTTTCTTTTTTCTCCGGTCGGCTACTCCGCCTCCGCGGGCCACTCTCTCGCATCCTTTACATCGTTCTGCCGCCGCCGCCACCGTCGTCGTCGTCGTCGTCGTCGTCGTTGCCACTCCCGGGTACGGGCCCGCTTCTCTACCACCGCGCGCCGGTGTGGTGGCGCGCCTCTTCGACCGAACACGCACGCAACGCGTGTGGACCGGTACGCAGAAGAGGCACGTTGTGTCGTCGTCGTCGTTGTCGGGGGATACATACCGGGTCGTCCATCGGCGACGCGTTCTCGCGCCCTCCCGCCGCGCTTTCTCTTTCTCTCTTCCCTCCTCGAGGTGAGCCTTCCCCGTTGGCCTTCTTCGCCGTGTCCTTCGATCGCGCTTCCTTTTACGCCCCGGTCCCGGGATGACCCTCGCTCATGGGAACGCGGCCCCGGCGGTATCGGTTGTCGATCGGCGCCGTTGACGGGATTAACAGCGGCTAGTATTATCGATCGTGACCTGTTCCGAGGGTGTTATCTTAAAAGAGATCTTAAAACGGATCAAACAATGACCTTTTTACATATCTCTCTGAACGGTTCCCAGTACGTATCAGGAAAGTCTAGCAAATTTTACAGACTTTAATAGACTTGTTTTCAAGTTTTGCAAGAATCTTAGAGTGCCACTCTAAGACCTCTTTATATCAAACAGATTGAATAGAAATATTTAATTTTATGAATACATAACTGCTCAATTTTGACTTCGAGGTACACGTTAATTGCACGGAATAATACACAGGTGTCTATTTCGTAACAGAGAAACTACTGCGATAACTGAATTAGATTCTTGATAGTAGATCGCAACGTAACGGTCTCTTTGTTCTCTGATTCCGTACCATCAGAAACTATATCACCTCCGATCTTCGATTCAAAGGTGGACGCGATAAGTTTGTTATTGATCAGCGCGTCGAGATCGTGATCGATAAGCGGAAAATATTTGAACGAGTCTTAAAGTTCGGCGAATACGGACCGTAATAAGAATACGGCGCAGCCAGCTGATGCGAAATCACAGGGTGCAGAGACCTCGGTAGAGATTTGACAAACTCCTCTCTCCTGCCCTCCCGTCCCTTCTCTCGACCTCGTCTCGCGCATCCCCGCTCTATTCTCGTCTGTCTCTTTGGCCCTGACCCACCCAAAGGATGCAGTCACCCCGCGTATGGCCGACGGGATGCGCACGGAGGGGAGCGGTCTCCGAACCGCGTCTGTAACTAGGAGGAACAGAGAAGAACGCACGCACACACGTACGCATTGCGCTTGTGTGTGCGTGTGTGTGTGCACGCGTGAAACGCACTCCGTGTGCGAAAAGAGAGAAGGGCGGGGAGAAAAGAGAGAGAGAGAGAGAGAGACAGCGAGCGCGGCGTGGCGGGGTAAGAGTGCCGGAGGGGGTGCGTTCCACAAATCAATACCTACGCTGAATCCCGCGTGTGTGTACCAGCCGTGCACGACGCACGAAACGTGTCACCCACCGACCCAAACCCCATGGACGATATAGCAGCTGCACGCACAGGCCCGGCATATGTCGCCGCTGTCGCGCGCGCCTAAACGTTAGCGGTCGCGCCGAATCTTAGATCCCTCTTTACGGTTGTACGCGGTGCCGATGTAGCGAACAATTTTTCACGAAAACCCTATCTTAATTCCGCTACTTGTAATTTCGGCGACTTATTAATGGCCAGTTGCTTTGACATATACGTCACTACCAAATTATTATTGTTATATAAACGTGCAATTTTTTTTATTATATGTTTACTGGTATATTATATTACATTTCACATTACACACATATTTATATAAATTTTGGCGGTCTTGAGATCTGCTTATTTATGTTTGCGCCAAGTAATTTTTAATGAATGGTATTGTCTCTCGAAACTGACGAAACTCGTATGCGATAACGATTTCAGTTATCATCCTTCTACGCCCAATCTTTCGCCAAACATATTTCTGATTTGCTTTCGTAACACGGATCGAGGTCGACAATGACGACGACGGCGACGGCGACTATAACGAGAACGACGATCTCGAGCATCCGGTACTATACCGTATTGTGAATGGAAAATTTACCTTCGCAATGTACATGTTTATCTCTGAACATTATTCTTATGAATACCTTTTTACTTTCAGCTTTTTTATTTTTTATCTTGCTTCGATATTTAACTGCATTTTAAAATCAAGTTTGATTGGTGTCGACAGCAAAGATTCGGACGAACTTTCTCAGGTCATAAATATGCAATTGATTGTAATGTCCGCGCTCGGCGTCATTTAATTTTTTTACGGATTTTCGAGTTTTCCCGGTGTACACATGGTGTACGAGAGCCGGGCGTATTCCCGCGCCGCATCGTGTAACAGTGACGCGACGCGGCGCGACGCACTCGGCCGCCTGTCCGATACGCGCGTTTACGTGTGTGCGTTTTGTGGCGGCGACGTCTCTGGCGGAGGTGGTGGGGGATTTCATTCAGTGCGCCTTTCGCCGGCCGCTGTGCGCATGCGCCCGTCGGCCGCGCGTACACACGCTACTCACGCTGACTCCCTCCCACTCTGACAACTACGCCGACGACGGCGGCTGAGCGGCAGCGACAGCAGTAGGAGCAGCAGCAGCGTTCTCTAACACGTACCCGTGTACATACGTATATGTATGCACGCGGAACCTTGTACCCTTTATACGATCGCGTATGAACACACGAACGCACCGCGTACAACGCGCGTAGCGTTCGCTCGCTCGCATGGTCTCTCTCTCTCTCTCTCTCTCTCTCCCCTCCCCTCTCTCTTCTCTTTTTCTCTCTCTCTTCGTGTATTTCTTCGCGTGCGAAAGAAGTATGAGCGTCACAAAAGAGAGCGAATGCGCGGCGCAAGAGAAGGAGGCCAGTGCGAACGTCCGAGTGACCGGACCGTACGAGGGGGAGGTGGAGGAGAAGGAGGAAGAGGACCACACGCCGTTTGCCGGCGCTGTGTTGTTGTATCGCGCGATCCCTCGTTGTGCGGAGACGCACACGTTTTCGAGGCATTGCTTGTTATTTCAGAGTTATAAGTAAAATTCGAAATTCTGTTACTATTATTGAGCAGAAGATTTGATAAATCTTCCAATAAATGGTTATAATAAAGGCGCTATGTCACAACGTGTAGCACGCTGAGATATCTAAAGCTTTATCGCGATAATTTTATTATCGCAATACTATCAATGACAAATGACAGTAGTAGTAATGACCCGGAAAAAAAAGAAGGAATCTATTGGACGATAAGCTTAAAATCTTATCTCGATAACGAAGACGCTTCTCCATATGCAGAAAACAATCTTGTTTAAGTCTCGATGTTACAAAATTGATAGACTTTGCGGCAAGCGTTAGAACACACAGTTTTACTACGGTTTATGGCTTGATACCGATAATTTTAAAAAATGGAGCGAGAGAGAGAGAGAGAGAGAGAGAGAGAGAGAGAGAGAGGAGATAATTATTATTTAAGTACTTTTTGTTATTTTACATATTATATGTTTATTAAATTTAAAACATCGCCAACAACATCATATATCGTGACACAAAAATATATTGCTCAATTAAATTACAATAAATACAACTAATAAATTGAACAACTCGAAATTCGGTTATAAATAGATTTGTAATTTATACTCGGACAGGTGCACGCCACGGGATACGATACGTGCGCGTGGAGATCGTAATGAAAGCGACTAAGATAGAGTATACAAAAGCAGACGCGTGAGACCGGCAAACGTAAAAGACTTAATTACGCAACTGATACTGTCAAATTGGCTGATTTTGTCGTAATTATCACATATATATATATACGTAGATGTCATCATATGGATCAACAGGTTTTCTTATGAAAAGTCGCACTTTCGAATTTGAAAGTGCATATCAATAATGTGCGCGATCCGCATCCCGTACAATAACTTCGCGCATCGAGACGGTTTCGATGCCGGACCGAAACAACATTGACGCATGTGCGTGAATAGTAGCCACGAGAGAAAGAGAGAGAGAAGAACGGTGCGTTGTAAAGTGCGGTAGAATGTACTCTTTGACGTAGGGCCCCGTATTGGCGCGCGTTGCATTCCCCCGCGGTGCATTGACTTCGCCTCCCCTCCAGTGCTTCGGCCAGCGCGCCGCCACCCTCTTCGTCTTCCCCTTCTTTCGATCCCGTTCCACCAGCCCTCTTTCCTTGCCCCTTGTCGTTCTATCTCTTTCTTCCTTTACCTCCCTCGTTCGGGCCTTCTTTCTTTCTCTCTCTCTCTCTCTCCTCGCGTCGGGTTCTTCTACGCCGCCGGTCATACCACCGCACCTCACCCCACTGCTCCCCTCCGTCGGTGCAAACGCCGCTTCCCGGCACAACAACAACATTCCTTCTCTCTATAGCCTCTTCGTAGCACGGAGACTCCGCTACCAGACTCGACGTCTCTCTCTTTCCCACTCTCCTTCCCTCTCCTTCTCTTCTTGTTTTCTCCTCTTCTTCTTCTTCATCTTCTTCCTTCTCTTTTCCCTTAAGGTCTCCGTGCGGGTGAAAGGAAGAGACGGAAAGCCCGCGCTGTTGAACGGCTCCGCAAAACTGGTCGCCCGCGAATCGCATGTCCGGATCGACCTGATGCCCATCGGACAAGACCGCCGCATAGTTTCGCCGCGTATATTGTATTTCGTTCGATATATTCAAGACATACCATTCGATCTTCAGTTCCGGTATCGAAATCTCGCGCGGAAAGATTGGAGCAAAAGTCAACGAATTTTAATGTTCTCTCTCTCTCTCTCTCTCTCTCTCTCTCTCTCTCTCTCTCTCTCTCTCTCTCTCTCTCTCTCTCTCTCTCTCTCTCTCTCTCTCTCTCTCGCTCTCTCTACTTTCCTCCCTTCTCCTCCTCTTCTTTCTTCTCCTCTACTCTCCTTTCTTCTTCTCTCCTTTCTTTTCCTCTCCTCTCTTCTGCTATGCTTTTCACTCCCCTTTCCCCCTCCTTCTTTATCACAATTTCCTTGTGTGCTCATATCGAGATAGATATTAGATATAAACTAGACTAAAAAAAGATTGTTAAAAATTTATATTATTAAAATTTTTTATTATAAAATAGAAAGATTGACTGTGTAGGTGTAGGATGATGGATGCAGTAAAAAATTGCTTCTTATCCACTTTGTGAAGAAAATTACATAACAATATAAACAGGAGCATGATTGAAGCTCGTTGAAATAATTTTGAAATGTAATCACATTGTAATTTCAAAAATCTTTCTAAGAAATACTTTTAGCAATAATTTTATATTTTAATTCTAATGTATTTCATTCTTAATAAAATCAAATTTTTTTGATAAGAATTTTACAGAAGTAGAATTCTCTTTTGTATTGTTAAAGATAACTAATGTATCATGCTTGTTGTTTGTGGCATTTCCGATTATTATAGGTATATGAAAATAATGTCTATCAAGAAACAGTCGCTAGTTAGAAAAATCCTCTCTCGATTAAGTAATTATTAATTATTGTGTGGTCACCGTTCTTTTCTTCTCGGCGGCCAGAAAAATTCTTCCACGTGTCGCGTGCGCACCTGCTCAGCTTCCTATACTAGTCGGAAACTGAAGATCTTATCGGGTTATGTCTTGAACCCGCGGAATGTTTTCAAGAGAGTATACTAGGACAGACGTCGATGATGAGACTAAGAAGAGCTCGAATGGATGAAAGCTCGGGAGACGATCATCAACCACCGAAATATCATTCACCTTAAATAAGAAAAAGCGCACCTCCCTCTTTTTTTTATCCTGTCACTCATTCGCTCTCTTCCGCGACACTTAATGCATAGCCAATAACGTGTCAACCCTTCCTTTTCTTCGATCGTGAGGAAGATACTCTTGAGCGTCAGAATCGTCGCTCAAACGAGAGATGTGCTTCTTTTTCCCTATTTATGGATTTCCTTTTCCTCAGGAATACAATACCATCCCTTGCTGGTTTTACTTTAATTTCTATAGAAAATATTTTTCTATAGAAGACGGCCGTAACCGATGGTATTTCACATCGTGAAGTTCGAACTATCCGAGAATTCTTTTACTTCTCTTCAGGTTTACTTCGTTCGATTCCGTACGGTAAGAAGTTGCGTTTCTCTTCCTATGCGCAACACGACGTTCATTAGTTTTATTAGCATGACCAGAGTATCCTTGTTGAGATACTCCTAAGTTGAGAGCCCTTTTGCACTTGCATCCTCCATTAATTTGCTTTATAGTCCTCCATTAGTGCATTTAACTCTGGATAAGACAATAGAGCGCCAAAGTACCTGAGTTCGAAACGGTGACGGAGAGAAAAGGATTATCGGAAAATGGGATGTTAAAAGGAACTAATAAATTCACAGAGCGGTAAAAGAGTATCAGGTCACAACATGTTCCATGTGCGGAAATCGGTGTTCGACTACAAGTTTTAAAAGTGACCATAAATGGCCTTTTGTGAAACCCTAGCAGGAATTTCTTGATTTACGAAGAGATATTTGTAGAGATATATTTTTCTCTTTATTTTTAACTTGTTTGAAAAGCAATCTTTAAACGAAAAAAATTAATAGTTGCTTTCTTTTGTCGGATATTGCATTTTTCTTGTTGGAAGAAAATCGATTTCTCCACAAGTTATTTTTTCAAGTCGAACGAAGTCACAATTAAGAGTAAGACAAAGATTATTTTAGATTATTCAATTAGTCAAAAGTATTTTTAATGTCAGCATAAAATTAATTGCAGATCTTTTTTTAATCAAGAAATCGACCAATGTAGACACTTACACGACATTAACTACAAAATTGCGATTCTACATACGGAACTTTATTATTGAAAAATTGGCATTTACTTTCACTTTTATTCCATTTATTACTAAGGGCGACAATGAAATTAGATCAGAGAGAAATTCTTTTATCGTATTTTAATCTCGATACAATAATCTTTATTTTCTTCGTCCATTGCAGGTGTAAAGATTAATGCGCCCCAAATTATGGAGAATAATTTTTTTAACGTTGCAAAACACCGTTCTGGCATAGTTTTATCACTTGCTCGTTAATCAAAAAGCTAACTAGTAAGATAGAGTAAAAAGATAATTTTTTTTATTAACGGTTTTACAATCTTCGAGTCTCAATGCATCGAAGTTTTTTTTTCCTCGGAATCCCGTACAACTTATCGATATTAGGATACTACAGAAAGAGTCCACGTCAACTATGACAGTACTTGAAATATATCCTCTCCCTTATACACACATTTTATACATATATGTATGTATGTACATATGCATATATATACCTTATACATACACAACTACAACGTTACTCGCACGCGTGAGAGCAACGGGGAGGAAGAAAACGCCGTGTTCTTTATCGATCTTCGCGAACTACCGCGATCATGCGCGTGGTAGGCCGTAGGGAAGTGTCGGCGCCCGTACTTCAATTTTGGGCCAGGGGGTGGTTGTCTGGGTCCGCGCGAAACGAACTTAAGTCGTCGTCCTACGGGATACAGGTGGGTAGAGGGCGCCTGGGAGCAGGGCACACACACGTCCTGTACCGAGGAGAGGGATTTCCGCGCGGAGACTCGTAAAGCGCGCGCGCGCACGGGCGCCTACTCCCGAAAATTCCACAGGGAAGACCGTCTTCGTTCTCCCTCGCCTTCGTCGACGTCGTCGTCGTTGCCGCTGCCGCCGCCGTGGTCGGCGGCCATGTTTGCGCCAGTACGGTAGGCGTTCACGGGCGGTACCGTTTAGCCGCGCGTTCTCCAACTACTTTGGAGAACGTTTCTGCCCCACTCGGCGACGCGCCGCTACATTCCTGGTGGGGCACCGCCGGCGGTGTTCCGTTGGTGTCGCCTCCACTACCGCCGACGCTCCGCCGCCGCCCTCCCTACCTCGTCCGCGGCACCAACGCTCGATCCCACTCGCGCGCATTCTCGCGTCTCCTTTGCGAGAGGGGAGGGTCCCCCGGGCGTCGTGGTGGGAGCGAAGTCACGCCGGGAAAGGGCACGCAGGAGGTACGGGTGGGAAAGGGTAGCGACGTGATCGAACTACACGGCGACGATACTTCGTCTTCCACTTCCTGCTCTTCGTCTTCGATTCCACTCGTCGAGGAGGGCGGCCGCCGTCTTCATGGCCTGCGATGATAGTGCGCTGCCCGCAAAACCGTCGTCTCGTCCCGTCTCGTTTTCCTTGTCGTACTTGTCCTGATGCTTGTTTGCCTCGATACTCGCTGTTTTCTTCTTCTCCTTCTTCGTCTTCTTCTTTTATGGCTCTCGCCAGCTTCGGGAGATGGCCGTGTTGAAGCCTAACTCGGTTTATGTATTTAATTATCGAACTTATTCGAGTTCGTTGGAATTTCACGGGGCCGAAATGCGTGGACAACGAGTATGAATAATTGATGAAGATAATCGACCGTCTTGGAATTTGCGGCGTTTGCCCTTATTATATTTTCCTTTTAGCACTTCGACGTTAGGTATATCATGTGTACGGTCGTTAAGATGGACACATGTTGCTTCTCAGTACCTTGCTTCGGTATCTTCGCGGTATCTTCCTCTGTCTTCTTCTTTCGGGCTCGAAGTTTGAACAGATGCTGATTAAATCATGCTTATATTTATGCGTTTAATTATCGAACCGAGCTCATCGAAATTTTTATGAGCATCAAAAGACAGGTGTAACAGAAGTACAAAAGGAAATATGAAGTACACGAAGTTCATTCTTGCATTTTTCTTATAGCAATTTAACGTTAGGCACATTCCTTTACCCAATCATTATAATGGAGACGAATTGCTCCTAAATTGCATCTCCAACTTGTACATAATATATAATAAAATAGAATATAATTATTTTTCTTTGTTTAATTTATTAGTTAATTATTATTACATAAGCACGTAAAATTATGAAAAAGTACATAAAATTAATATAAAGAAGCTCTTTTGTATTATTTTTTAGTATAGTCTAAATTAATTTACTTAAACTAATCAACTGATCTAGAGACAGTTTACTAATCACGTGTATTATAACGTAAATAAAAATTATCAGAGACATGTGTAAGAGCGAATGAAACGATAGATACGTGATTATTATTAAGAAACGATAGATATATACATAGTTATTATTAAGAAACGAGAACCTATGATCAGTTGACTACGTCGAGCAATATTAGAGAGAAAAAACGATCACGTAAGGAAGTGAGATGATGTATGAGTGGAACGCAAACATATCTTAGAAAGCGAATATACGAATGTCAAACACATCGTGTGTTGACTTACATCGGAAAATTCCGTTAGCTATTCTATCCAGTTGCTGTTGAAAACAGCAACGCAAAGTTATTTTGCTACACTTTGCAGCGATTGCTTGTATTAACATAATTAAATTAGTTTCGCAAAAAAATGCAATTCCAATAGAGAGATAAATCGATAAGCTAACGTTGCAAAACGTGGTGTTAGCGGGGGTAACGCAACACGTTTTAACGCGTATCACGTTTTTTTAGACACTATTTTTTAAATTGAACGCATCTCATTGCGCGAGCCAATTCAGGATAACTTTTATCTTAAAAGATGCAAATCGATCAATAATGTTATGCGGAATACCTGACCGTGATCTAACGTCACCGTTTTTATTTCCTGTTGCAGGCAAATGGTTGGGCGTATATTGATGGAGATGTTTCGCGCAGCGGTCAATAACAAAATAACGCTGGTTGTCGAGGAGGTCATGCAACATGTGCAGCTTGTTATCGACGACAATGGTAAGTCGCATCGTATGAATATCATTATTGAACTAAACACTGATTTTGAAATGCACCTTTTTTGTTTTTTAAATTGCTTGCACAATTGCTCAGGCGTTGCAGCAATTTAAAATATGTAATTGTAGCTTTTGCGGAGCTAACAGTCTGCAAAAACAGTTAAAAGACGTTTCGGCTAACAGCTTTCTTATACGCTTATTTGTGTGGCTTTCTTGTGTATCTTCTGAAAAGTTTTACACACTCAAAAGAGTGATTTTTTTATATTAAACTCTACGTGTCTATATTTTTACTGCTTTATTTTACAATGTCAGTATTGCTTTTTAATGTTTTATACGCTGTATCGAGAGCAATGATAAATTGTAAAAAATTCATTGCCGCGCATTTTTTTTTTGCACCTTTGCAGACGTTGGATGTGGAAGGATTGAAAATGTTCATTTCTGAGCCAAAACCTTCACACCACTCACGCATGTCGAAGATGTGACTGGTTGCTGAAAATTTTGCTTTGTAATCGTGTTTTCTAAATTATTTTATTGCATAGCTTTTGCTTTTTATTTTGTATCTTCGTTTGTCTGTCATGTTTAAACTTGCTTATATAATTGACGCAATTTATTTACTAAAACAAAGAATGATATGGTCGTAGACTATATTTTATAGACAATAATTTTAAGCTGCGTAATATGTCGATTGCAAACGAAAGAACAATATATTTATTCGATAGTTTGCGGAATATTATTGATTTCCACGATATTCATGATGCTATCGGGGATGTGCAAAAAGTTTCTGAAATTTGTCTCTCGTGCGGTTGAAGCCGTTAGAGGTTCTGTCGTACTTACCAAAATTATACAACGTGTATTTTTATTCTAAGCTCGTGATCTATACTTCACAAAAACTGCGAGCACAGCATCGATTACACGTTTTAAAGCCTACCATACGTAACTCTTCTTTTTTTTATCAAAATAATGCCGATCAATTTGCTAGAAATTAAATTTTCTTTCGGGCTTCGTTTAAAGTTTAAATAATTCCGTGCTGATACGGAAAACTTGCGGTTGATATTGCTAATATTAGCAATATCAACAACTCCTTACCGAAATTTAATAAAATGTGTAAAAATAGTCGAATATCTTAAGGTCCGTTCTGCTGAATTTTCACGTTTGTACAGTGTAACATCACGTGCATATCATGAAAAATCGAACGTATCAAAAGATGGAAACATATCACCAGAGTCAGTAAATTTCTAAGCAAAAATCTAAAAAAAAAATGCAGTATACTCAACCACGGTCATCAAAGCTTGTCGCGCATAATTCTTCCATTACCGAAGTAATGTCTTGTGTTTCGCTACAAAATTGGGCACGTCTCCTTGTATGGGAAAGAGAGGGGGGGCCCTTTGAGTAACGTGTTGCCACAGGAAACGTATAAATATCAGCAACCGGCTGTATCGGGGCTGTTTCTTGGGGAGAAGACAGGGCACGGGTCGTTTTCGTTGGGGTCGAAGGAGAAGGACAAGATGGTGCGGCGAAAGCGTTATCGTTAGGGGCAACGACGAGAGACGACGACGACGTGCCCTCGCTTCCGGTATGGCACGCGCCGTGGTGCCCGGAAGCCTCGTGGATTCGAGGATATGGCATTAAGCCGCCGCGATATTTATACGAGAAGGCACAGCCCCCGGTCTCAAGCGTAAACCCACTCCGTTTCTTAATTTAAACATCGCCATCTTTGGCTACGAAGAAATCTTGCGTAAAAGCCGGCGCGCATGCTGGTACCAGGATTCACAGACGATGCATCCTTCCGGCACCTCTTGATATCCGAGACGCGTGGCGGTCCATCGATCCGGTGGACGCATTATTTCGTTACACGATCGAATCGCATGATAATTCGTTCTTGTATGTTTATTTTTGATTGCCAGTTCCAGAAGAACGATCATTAACTTAGAGAAATAGAAAATTAATTGAAAGAAGATAATTGTACGAGAAGTAATTTCTTAACTGACGAAAGTCAATGAAATTTACAAAATTTTGAACGAATAAAACAAACTGCATGTATCTATAAGTTCTTTAAATGTTACATTATTGTTTGATTAGAGGAACCAATGTTATATTCGATAAAAATATTTAATGTGAAATATCAGTTTATACAATTGCTATTTTGTCAAGAAGATGTTTTCAAACATACAAATATAAATGAATGATGTTAAAGATCTATATTTTAATTATATTCTTTGGTTGATTGTGTTGTTTATATTTGACCAAGTGTAACCAAATTACCCCTTTTATTGATATGAAGTACTTTTAAATTAGGCAAGTAAAGCTGATTACATGAATATTTGGTGTTAAATGCGCAATGAGGATACAAATTAAAATTTATTAATTTCCAATGAACAATTAAAAATTGGTTAAATGTCGTTCTCGACAGACGGATTTTTTCGGGAGATGAGAGGATTATGAGTAAGGAAAAGAAAAATCGTAGACGTAGAAAAATTTAGACGGAAATGCAGTTTTCACCGCCATGGTGCAGAAACGGCTCGGAATGGTCAGTTCTAAAATATTTCATCGATGTATATCTTGATAAACATCGACCCTACGGTCCAGTTCTTTTGAAAAAACATTCCTTTTACCTGAAGTCGCCTCTAGAAAAATGTACAAAATGCACCAAACCGATGTATTCTTTTCCCAAGAACGTATCCAATTCAACTCAGGCCTTTTTCCTCTTTCAAGAACCCCCTCAAACACGCTAAATATTCTTATGCATTTCGCGTTGAATTTATTCTAAGCTTAGCTCTTTTATCTTACATTTATCATGGATAACAATATCACAAATTTAACGTATTAAGATTAATCGCTGATAATTTTTTCTATCGAGTTTGTGAAGACAAAATGAAAAAGCGTATCCTCGTTATAGGAAATAGAGTAAAACTATTTTAAGAATTTCACTGTGCAAGACGCTGTAGAAGAACGCAAATTGGCAATATAAATGTAAGATGAAAAATTAATCACGTTTATAGAAACTGACATTTGCATGTTTACAACATGTGGTCAAATGTTATCATAAATCGTTATCAAATAATAAATTACAAATTCTGTAAATTAAATACTCTTAATGCAAAATATAAATTAACGACAGTTGTATGTTTAGTATGTTTATGACGAACCGTGATATCCGGTACTACGGAATTGTTGAATTATAAAATGGAAAGTTGACAACATAACAGCTCATTACCGTAATTTAGTTTCATTATGATAGAAAATTTTGACGCTTGATCGTACAAATATCTAAATTAAATACTTGTAACAAATTTGTAAAAAAAAAAAATAATCGTCTCCCGCAGTGTCTGGAAAAAAAATCAGCTTGAAATCTAATCTATTGGCTGGAAAACCAGTCGGGGCACTACGCAATATGAACGCAGTCCATGTCGCCCATCCGGAAATGGTGATGTACACGAGGGATGATGCGACGGGTGTATCCCGATGTGCAGTACTCCAAAGGTGATGGTGTCCTAACCGGCTATTTTTAGAGGCGAACCGCGAAACATCTTGCCCCGTGAACACGTGCCACCATCGGTGTTTTTCCGTATAGGGGGGGGGGGGACATGCGGAAGGGGGGCCGCGATGTACGTGCATCAGCAGCACCGGTTCAGGGGCACGCGACACGCGTGCATTTTATTCGGCGTTTACGTATTTTTGGATACGCCGCTCGCGCGACGAAGGGAAGTCGAACTTCCCCTGATTTTTGAGGGGATCATTGACCTCGTAGCTTAAAACTAGGGGGGCTCGAAACTGGTGTAAAATCCAGTCTCGAGCGCGCGAAGAGGGTCTCGATCTTTCGTGAAAATGGAGATGCGGCTATCGAAATAAAAAGTGCGTTCCTTTTCCGTACCTTATAAACAATATGAACTAAAATCTCAAAGAAATTATTTTAGTCACAAAATATCTATATATTTATTATATTATTTTGCTTTTCGAGATCTAACCCGCCATTGTTACGGAAACCGATATCTTAATTTCTTAGGAAATTAATTCAATTATTAGCGATAAATTTCTCACACAAAGTTACTATTTTAATAAAATACAACGTAAATGATAAAAATTGTTAACGGTAATAAATAAAAAAATAGTATTTTTGTGAGATTTGACAATAAATTCACGATTAATTCTTTGTGATTGGATACATAAATACATGAACTCCTCGCCAAATTATACTAAATAAGGATATTAAGTCATATCTGTGTTCATGACTTCGTTTTTTTATTTGTTATGCGTATACTGTAATTTCATATTTTTCGAATATTGAATATGGCTGTTGAATATGGCCGAAATCTCGATGACACCATTTTTAAGATGGCCGCCTGTAAAACACGTGCATGTATTTTGATACTTTTTACATTATTACTACTTATCAATAAGAGATAGAGATTTGTGTGATTATTCTTAACCACACAAAAATAATTCTAATCAGTTATTGTGAGAAAATTTATCTACTAATATTTTTATCGTCAAAATTTATTATTAAATTACGATGAGAATATTGGTCTTCTACCGTAATTTCTACGATTTAATTAATCGTGGTTCATGCAATAACCGTTTTACCAAAAAAGTAAAAATTCCAAAAAGACCCAAGAATGCCAACAAAGATATCCTCCCCCCATATCTCGTAGAGGAATGCACGTGGTGATGCTGAATCTTTGACAGCGGGGTATTTTTGACGGAACGCCCAATCAGGCAAAAATCAGGCGCGTACCGGGACAGAAAAGGCAAGAAAGGAAAATAGGTTTTCGGCGATGATTAATGGCGATCTAGCCTGTGTGTAGAAAATGAAAAAGCGGTTTGCGAGTCCTTCAAAAGAGCCTCAAGAGAGCAAGACAGGCAGAAAAAGAAAAGAAACGTGTAGGGAGCCGCGGTTTCCGTAAAAAGTGAGAGGGAAACGGAAAAGGCAGAGAGGGAAGAACGAATTTGAAGGACGTTCAAGAATCAGGGATGTCGGGCCTCACGAAAGAGTACATGTACGTCATTTTCTTTCGCTCCTCCCTTCCTTTCTTCCCTTATTTCTTCACGCATCCCTTCCACTGAGTCTTTTGGCCCACGGTCCTATCGTGAGGCCCCACACAGACTGTGGCACCCCCGCTTCTAGCATTCCCCTCCATCGCTTTTCGCAAAGCTATGCTTCCCGCGCCACATTTACCGCGTGCCCTCAGTAGCGTGTAGATCGTCCGAGAGCTTTACTCGAAAGCTTTTCTTCCCGGGATTCCTGCGTGGATGTCGCACGTGACTCTCGAATTCGCGGGGAAACGCTAGCACGTGGTATCAACATGACACCTAGGTAATATTCGGAGGGGAAAAAAACAATTTAATTTGTTTAAGCAATATACAACTAACTCTCCGTGTCCGTTGAATTTCTATAAAATTTAATTCGTCGCTGCTAAAATAGATTTTTGATCTTATCTTAGGTTCGGGGGTACTTTCAGAACTTAAATTTGCTCGCACCTATCGATTCAATCCAGTAATTTAAATTAACACGTGTTATAAATTCTTGTTGCTCAATTCTTATTTGGTCGACGAGATTCGAAAACGCTCAGATCCTTCTCGAAAGTTTACTAATTCGAAAGGACGAATATATTTATTATGTATCTATGGCATTCTTCTAACGTTCGTTTTAGAAAAAATTAATATTATCCATTTTCGAAACACGTTATTCGAATAAAGATCACGAGAACATCACAGCGGAGTTTATTCGCGTTCGATCCGGTTAATTAAATCCGATTTCTCGCGAAACTTCTTGTATTGCTAGAAATCGAATTAAAAATTAAAACCGCTCTTCCTGTGTTTTCGAAAACCATACTAATGTACAGTTTCTGTTCACAGATTCTTTGGTGCGGTCGGACCTGGTGGAGCAAATTCCGAATGTGGCGATTATCTGCCACGAGGCGCCGCATCTCTTCGGCGACGTTCTCCGCAATCACCTACTCGGTATCGTGATGAAATACCTGAGCGACCTGGACAACCAGGCAAGTGATCACGTCACGCTGCATGCCTATATCGTGTTTTGAACGCGTTCCTAAGGGCAAAAACCGTAATATTCCAGCGGCGATGTAAATATTATGAGACGTTTTTGCTCCACAGGTACGGCAAATGGCCCAAAGCGCGCTGACAATGTTGGTGAAACGAGGCCTCCTTGACAACGACACGATCGAGAATGTTATCTGTCCCACGATAGAAAGCTTGATCTGTCCCACGATGAATGACGAACATGTCCGAACCGCGAACATCTCCGTAAGTTTCCCGCGCTTCATTCGTTTTCTTCTTCTTGTCGCGAGAGCGAAAGATAATCGAAAACTTGACATGAAAGAGGCTGTACGTAACATATTCTTCAAGTTACACATTGTTATCTTAAATTAAAGAAAAGATATACGTATGAAGGACGGTAGGATTGTAAAAAATCCTTAAACTATCTTAGAGAAAATAATTCTGCAAATCGAATGTTTTTATTGTTTATTTCTCTTCCGTAGATGGTGTGTAGAAAAAATAGATGAAAAAGAATATTTTCCTGATATTTTTATTTTCAATATTTACAAGTTAATATTCTTAACACGTTCCGTGCCTGAAACGTTGAACTTTCAGGACATTTAATATTTTGAGTATAAAATAATTATCACATGATGTATCGTCGGTGGTACACGTGATCTAAATGGACAGGAAAAACGACATGTTAAGTAAATATAATTACTTAAAATAAAAAATATAAATATAAACTATAAAATATAAAATGTAATGTAAAACAAATATAATTACTTAAAATAATCACGATTTTCTCAGATTTGCCTTTTGTATAGCCTATTTTATGTCGAATTTTCATCATTGACGCGCGAAAAGAATTTCGAAACCTTAGACTAGAAATAAATCACACGCGGCGGGGAGTCGCGTTACTTTGTGTGCGAAATCGAGAATATCTACCCTCCGAAATCGTTCCTCCATATTTACGGATTCCTCCTGAAAGACATGGGTAGTGAGATGTTCTTACGCAATCGCGTCTCACTATCTTGTCTTTCATGCGGCGTCCGCTCGCCTCGGCGACGTTGCGCGAAGAGTATGAGAATCGCGCGATGAAAATTACACGGTTTATCGCGCTAGCTGAAAAAGCGAGTTGTCAAATCGAAACAAGAAACATAGCGATAAGAATATAAGAAGAATGAGAGCAGAAATAGGGAGAGGGAGAAAGAGTAAGGGAAAGAGAGAAGAGTTCGGCAAAGACGCGGTAAACATCCTTTAGGAGCAAGATTAAAGAAGCGTGGAAATACTTAGCCATCGTCGATCGAAGATTTTCATAAACAAAATGAAAGCGGAATTGGAGGCGAAAGGAGCGTGGAGTGTTTGTGGAAAACGCGAATACCGGCATCCCGACGAAAAAGACAGGGCATACTTTTACCATCAAAGTTGGTTTGTCATAGAGTTCGACTATCACAGCCAGCTTTGATGATCAAAATTGTGTCCGTTTTCAACACGCTCCGGTGATTAAGAGAACGGAAGGAAAAGTGGAGGAAAATCGAGCGGCAGAACAGGAGAGGAGCGGGGTGAGGAAACACGTGCGAGACATGAGAAAGACGATGGAGAGGCGAGAAGACGACACGTCGGAGGAGCGCCGTTGGAGCATCATGAACGGGGATATACCTTTTGCGGTCCGATACATCAAATTGGTTGTGGAATGTTTCGAGTCATATCACAGCCATTTTGATGAGCTGGCCCGCAGAATCGATCGTCGAGAAGATTCCGCTTTCCGCCATCGATATATATACCTGTTGAATCGATAACACATGCGACGCATCTGGAGACAAGCGCGTAGGACGGTATAATGGAACGAACAAATGGAAAGGTCTACCGGAAGATCACCGTGACGCTATATTCACATTTGCATCAAATTTCACGAGAGAAGATTACGCGATCCATTCTGAGAAATTACCACGGGAAGGCTCCGTCCGACGAATAAGCGCCGTGCAGGAAGGAACGCGATCCAATCGTCAAATTGGTTGTGGCGTGTTGCTCCTCTGAATTTCATATCACAGCCATTTTTGACGATTTTGATCGCCGTTTTACGCATCGCCCCCTCCGTTTACGCCGTGCGGAAGCGTGAAAGGATGTAACATGCGAGACGTTCTGGAGATTGTATCCTCGACTGCAAGGAGGAGAGCGTGCTCGCGTTGCTCACAAAGTGGCTGTAATATGCTGATGTAATGATGCTCATATCACAGCCAGCTTTGATGAGCGTTGCGGCACTCACAATTCAACGAGTTTGGAATGCACGAAAAAAATTAGCGGCGAATTTCTCTCTATATTTTGACATTTAGCGACTAAGGAATGGTTAGTTGGAATAAGCAGAAAGATAGTTACAAATAGCGAATGAGTATAAATAAAAGTATCGTTTTTACCTATATATTTTACGTTGCAAATAATAATTTTTGAAAAGTGAAGTTAAGAAGGATATGTTTACATAATTATAAAAAAGAGGATGTTTACAGTAAAATAATTTATGTTGCATGTAGTCGTATGAATTTATGTTATAATATCCGTATGCTGCTTTTCAAAATGGAAAGGATGGATTTGCATTATTATTATTTCGTGTTGTGATTTAATTTTTCAACGTAATTAATGTAAATACGTTCGATCACGGTACTTTCGCGCAATTTAATTTATTTAAATGCGATTATGCAATTTGTAATAATTCAAATAAATCTTTTTATCTTTATCGAGATCGAGATATGCCGTTTTGTATGTAACATAAATGTAGTTGTACATCTTGTGTACAATAAGCGCTAATCCATTAACTGATGCACGTCTCTCACGGAAGGCTGATTGAATAAAATCGACTGTTCCTCCCATCAGAGTGGTTGTGATGTGGTGCTATCGATTCATATCACAGCCAGCTTTGATGAGCGGAACGGAACGATGTATTCCACCTGTTACATAATACTCTAATGTAATTTTATAAATATTACTTAATACTTAAAAAATATTGTCCCCTCTTATCGTTCGTTATAATTGTATACTTTACTTAAGTACGTTCGCATATGCTTAATGTTTAATTAGAATTTAACTAGAACTTAATTTCCGTAATCAGAATGATTTTGAGAAGCGCCTGACATTAAAATCGGCATAAGCGCGTATCTGTTTACGTTTAAATTTCTCATTGCGCTTATTTATTTTCTCAACGTTCCATATTCTATATCAATTCGCAGCTCATGTGTAGACTGGCACCGCTGATTGGTAGCGAACTTACAGAGACAGTCTTTCTACCACGATACCTAGACCTATGCGAGGATAACGACATGATGGTGAGGAGAATCTGCGCTACTCACTTTGCGGAAATGTGCACCGCTGTGGGAAAGGAGAAATTGTATAGCAAGCTGGTAAGTCTTATTCATAGATATAAAAATGGAAAGCTAAAGAATCATGGTCGCATTTCAGTCTGATATGAACATAGTGGTATCGTCCAGTTTACTGATGACATTCGAATTGTCTCTAGATTCCTACGTTTGTTGATCTGTGCGGCGACAGAGTGTGGAACGTGCGAAAAGCGTGCGTCGAGGTCATGATGCCGGTCGCCTGCTGTTCGACGCCTGAACATCGCCGATTGTTACTTGCGGACATACTGGCTAAACACTTGAACGATGACTCCAAGTGGGTGCGAATATCGGCCTTTCAGATACTCGGACCGTTCATATCGACCTTCGCCAAACAGTTCGCCGAAGTCACGTACAATAAGAACGGCGAATTAGTGTATACCAGTAAGCAGGATAATATCCGCAGGTATAGTGGCGTAACTTTCCTACTACTGTTGTAATTTGTGTTCATATCGATCTAAATGCGTGTTTTTTTTTCAGCCTACGTTACTCGTACGAAGGAATCTTTCCTATGAAAGGTGCGATCAAAGGTCAAATACCAGATATCGACGATAGTACCAAAAGTTCGTTTTATCTGCCTGTGATGAATGTGAGACATGATAGCGTTAAAATATTGGATACCTCAGAAAAAAAAGATCGCGAAAGAGCCCTATATGAAGTATGTTTAAATGCTATATCATAACGTTTCATATTTATTGAAATTTGTCTTATATCAAGCACAACGGAAATTATATTTTTTATTTTTAATCTTTCTTTAATCTTAGAAATCACGAAGAATAGTTAATTTTTTAATTAAAAAATAATTTGTTTTATTATAATTCTACATGCAAAGTTCGTTGTAAACTTATAAATTCATATGTGTATGCTCTTTAAAGTTTAAATATAAAATTATTATATTTCTGATTTGATTTCCAGGAACTTCGAATAATGTGTAATGAACATGAACTCAAGAAAGAGATGGAGGAAACGGAGAAATATAATCCATTTTTATATTATTATATACCTCCGGATATACCGCTGGATGATGAACTTACCCATGCTGCGAGGCAATCGGTGATGAATCGTAATAACGCCCAGAACGCGACGGCAACGGAACAAAATTTGACCGAGGAAAATTGCTCGTTTTCCTGGTCTTCCGAATTCACTCCAATTGCCGTCGAGAATTCGAATGAGGATGATTCAAACATAAACGAGCAATCAGTCGATAAATTCGATGAACAAAAGGAAGAAGAAGATGATGATGATGATGACGACGAAGAATGTTTTCCGAGGGCGGATTCGTTGGACGACACCCAAGAATGTAACCTCGATTGTACCCTAGACGCCGATTGTACCATACCTAGAAAATATCTATATCATATGTGCTATATAGATTCCATAGGCAAGAATGACGAATCTTGTGAGAACTTGAACGCGAAACATAATGGACAAGAGATCGTACCTCAGGAATTAATCAATTATTACGTATCGATGGCCGATCCAGAGCAATGCGTGGACATGGGTGCCGAAATCCCGCATCATTGTGCCTTCAGTTTTCCCGCAGTCGCGTTTACGCTGGGCAAAGAGAACTGGCACTACTTAAAAAAGGCTTACCGGTCGTTGTCGAGCGCGAAACACTGGAAGGTCAGGCGTACTCTAGCATCCAGCATTCACGAGATTGCCATGATATTAGGCGAAGACCTCACTGCCACTGACCTCGTGCCAATCTATGACGGTTTTATCAAGGATTTGGACGAGGTCAGAATAGGTGTGCTCAAGCACCTTGCGATCTTTCTGAAAATACTCAAACCCGCCGACCGCTGTCAATATCTACCAAGGTTAAGCGACTTCCTCGCCACGGATAACGAATGGAACTGGAGGTTCAGGGAGGAACTGGCCACGCAATTGCTCGAGATTGTGAGCCTGTTCAGTCCGAGCGACGTGGCCCGGAGTATCGCGCCGCTGTCTATCCAATTGCTTGTAGATAAGGTTGCCGCCGTTAGAACCATCGCGCTTGAACTGGTAGGATATTTGGACTTCTCGCATATATTGCAATTTATAATTGTTCCGCCTACAAATTTGAACTTGAATTCCTTCAGATTACGCAAATACTGTGCTATTTGTCCACCGAGGACGTCCTGGTGACGTCCCTTATTCTCGAGCTTCGAGAGACTCTAGTTCTAGACGCTGATAAGTGGACATACCGGCAAACTTATGCACTCCTGTGCGCCCAACTGACCCGCAACAACGCGATCACGGGAGAGAAGTTCTGTAAGGAAATGTTACCATGTTTGATAACTTTGTCACGCGACAGAGTACCTAACGTAAGATTAGCCGTGGCGAGAACTATAGCGACGGATGTGATTGCGATGGGTTGTAAGTATTAATATTATCATCATAATATGTCGCGCTGATTCTGTATATTGCATCTCGTACTTTTTTATCTTTAGTGGACAATTTGGGCATGGAAGCGATGGAAGAAGTGGAAAGAATACTCACGAAAATGCGCGTTGATGCGGATCGAGATGTGCGAGTGCTGGCCGGTGGTGAAGAGCAGCAAATAGACATACTGGCTTATTGTTCCTCCGACGAGAACAATCAAGTCGAACAAGCAAGAAATATACTATTTTAATAGTGATGTATTCTGATCTCACAGATCACGACGAAGTCACTGCGGTTTTATATATAAAAAGAAAACGAACTTTATATATATACACAATATCACGAGATGCGCCTTGGTTCTTCCACACGAGTGACTGGTTCTTGTAAAATGATAAGCCAAAAGTGTGCAACTAGCTGTGAACATCAAGCTTTGACCGCAAACTGACATACACGTATCAGATCTACTGGATAGTTGCAATTGCAGATAGGTTGACGATGTTAAAACAAAGCTCAAAGTTGTCAAGCATAGCGTTCACGATTTAAGTAGTCGAGTGATAGGTAAGATTACAATTTACAATGGTGACTGATTTGCGTCCTTTTAATCTAGGACAAAATTATGAGTATCAATGCGCACGGTATGCGACCATTGATACTTACTGATTACGTAACGATGCATGAGTGTAGGAGCATTTGTATGTATGAGTGAATACGTGCGCGCGAAGAATAGGTGCGTTTTATCATTGTGATCAATTTGTATATGTGACGCTGTTCTCCTGAATAGTAAAGTCGAATATTAAATAGTTCAAAGCGTTACATTGACATGGTCTTTCTCATTCGCTTAATTCTCATTTCACGAATGTTCGATTGTACAACATTTCGGCACTATATCGTGTATCGTTATTTTGTAGCAATTTTTTTTTATTGTGCACTTAGTCGGGAGTGAGACGCAGCATAACATCAAAATGTAAATTAGATATCGATAAGGCGCATTTTGTTTAAATCAGCATTTAAGAATGTGCCATGCATGAGAATATTTCACAGATTGTCAATAAATGTGTCGGATAATTGACATCTAAAATAATTATGTTCGATGAAAGAAAAATAGATACTAATTATATTTGCAGGCTACAAATCACAATCTTTATCAACAATTGCATTTTATTATCAAATGTCCATTTTACCATGCATTTAAAAGTGGTCTCGAGGGATATATTATCCAAGTGTCCAGGAAGAAGATAAAAAATGTTGAACTGTTGATGATTGAAGACTTACACTAATGACGTGATAATGTTCCGATTGTAATAAAATTCGCCGCATAAACATGATACATTTGTATTTGTTGAATATTTCTTTGACAAATAATTGCTTATAGAGAGTACTATCATGTCATCTAGCTTAATAATAGGTGAATTATACGTTGCTCACAATACACTTCGATTCTTACGTTACGCCTAAATTGATGGGATAAAAATGTTAAATGGATCGAATTTTATTAACATTTTTCTATGTCAGTATCACCGAAAACGAACGTAAGAGAAAATTGTATTGTAGGAAACTTTATAAATATTGTACGATATCAAATTTTATAACATACAAAAGTGTGCGGATTGCTGATAGAGCGAAGTCCTGCGGCATTTGATTAAAAAAAGAGGGGAAGGAAGCATTGTATAGATTCATTTCTACCTGCTCGTATACCGAAAGTATACGCTCGTTAACATTTTCTGACACGATTATTAGCGAAGAGGCGGACAATCGTATCTCGTGTGACTTTGTAAAAATGAATTACGATGATTGAGCTGCGACAGACTTACTCTTTAAGCAATGAACGCCCTCGTTATTTGTGAATACTGAAGGCGAAGAAGGAGATATTGTTTAAGAGTCCTGTATAATATATTATGTATTTGATAATGAGACGATGAGAAATATACATCAAACGATTTGTTACACAGTTATGCGAAATACAACGGTGTTACACATGGATTGATAAGCAAGGAAGGTTCACGAGGCTGTACAAAATTCATTCGTACGGCGATAACGCACGAATTTTAAGAATTTCGTCGTTTAAATTATCTTCCCGGAGTGACTCATCATCGATCGTTAATTGCATCTTTGATAGTTCCTACGTAATGTAAAATATGAGCACGTGATCCGAAGTCATAAAAGTCTTTGTACGAAAACTGTGTTACCCACAGAAAAAAAAAAGAGAATAAAATAAAATGATGTCAAAGAATTTAATACTTCGCGAACTTTCCTTATCGAGAAGCAAACTCGAGATGATTCTTGTTTACGAAGCGCAGCTACATCAACAAGTGATTCTATAGGAGGAGTATCTTTCAGAATATTCCGAGGAACTTGCTTGGGGGACAGGCCGGCAATTGGCACGCTTTCTCTTCCATCTCGGTTTCCGCGTCGTTGCAATCGTGCAGGCAATGCCGCCACCTAATCTGTCGACCCTTGCCGCAGGTGACGCTACAGCTGCTCCAATCCATCCACCTGCCCCACTTGCGACGCGATCTCCTGCTCGTCCGATACTCCCCCCGCGCGAATCTCGAGCCGCCAGAACGCGTTTGAGATATTCTTTTACCCGCTAAGGCCGCCTCCTTCGCGAAGCGTTGACGGCTGTCGACGTTCTTGGCGATCTTGGACGTGGAACTCGAGACGTCCTTCTCCAGAGAGGTCCTCGGTTCCTCCTCGTCGACCGCGCGAACTGCGTCTTTACAGGAATCCCTCACGCGTAGAGTCTCAGTACGATTACTCACGTATACTTGCAGTTCGTTTATCTGAAAACGAAGGGTATCTACAGTAAATTTAAAATATAATCCTCGAGGAAAATTCTTAATCGAACGGTTCCTTACTTTGACGATTAACTTTACGGCAAGATTTTTAATCTCTTCGATCGATCTTACAGCGCGATTACCGCGAGTCCTTCTGTCCCCAGTCTTCCCACGCTTGCTGTCTCCGATTACGATTCCTTGGTCGGTGTCCTTGAGACGTCTCGATCCCTTCGCGTTCTTGTCACTTCGTAGATAGCGCTTAGACATAATTTCCTGGTTTCTCTTCGCGCGCGACTTCTCGTCCGAGGATCCCGCGGACATCTCATTCGTGCGATCGTAGTTTCCGTTTTCCGTATTTCGGTCGTCCTCGATTCCCGGCACGTTGGATCTAACCGGATGAGATTCCGTGTTATAAAACGACGTGCTTTCAGGATCGCTCGTTTCCGGGACTGACGCGTTACTCCCGCGATCCAGTTTCTTCAGCGTAATCTCCACTGTTAAATTATTAGCCTTCCTTCCTGCGACGGAGTCGAAATTCGGGCCGAGTTCGAGATTCGTGACATTGAGATCGAGAATTTCGTCGCTCGCGTTGTATTTCGGTGACGTAATCGAACAGGGACTGGTCCCGACGGGACAATCCGTCCAGCGGTTGGGACTGATGAACGACGACTCGTTCACGGGAAGTTTTTCGATGCGAAAGCGCAATTCCGCTCTTCCGGTATGCACGAAGGGTAACATAACGGTGTTCTCCTCTCGCTGTTCAGCGAGACTTCTATTGTTTGTTAATAATGCGTTTTCCTTCTGACTAATTAAGCCTCCTGCTTCCTCGACGTTGGCAGTGTCAATGTCAGTGTTCAAGTCGCTATTTCCGGACTCCCTTTTTTCTATCCTGGACTCGTCGGTCGTTCTGACGGGCATTCGGATTCCTTTATTTTTATTTTTTTCTCCTACAAATAAATGAGATAATAAGAAGAAATTCATTCTGAGAAACTGAAAGTTCCAGCTCACATTCATCTAGTATTTATATATTCGCGATGTTGCGGGTTGTCTATATACTCTGTATTGTGTCTATTACACAATATAAGTTAAAAATAGGTTTTTTCAGTTTTAAAATACTCTCTCGTAAAGGTTTCATTTTTTATATGGTTCTAAATATATTTATCTAAGATTTTTTTGCTATAAATATGCCTAGCATAAATAACAACCCCTCTCTATATCTATTTTAGGTCTGTTTCTCAGATTAAAAAATAATAAGATAATTTAAGGATCTAAGCAACAAACTCTTTCCTTAATGTCGACCGTCTAATTCTGAGTTTTATTCGATTCGTAAAAAATATCATTCCTTACAACATCCCTTGAGAATCGAATAGTATTTAGTAAGGTACGGATACACGACTTTCGATATGTTTGAAACGTGTGAAATCAACGACAACATATACTCGAGCTTAGATCCTTCGTTTTTTTCTTGCGAGACTGATGGGAGGACTTCGAAACACCGTTCTTCTTTTTTTCGTTTTTTATCTCAACGTGATGCTTTGTATGCCCGACATTTCCCTTCACGCGTTTCTTGCGATATCCGCTTTTCGACAGGACCCCTCGTTTGCGTCGCGAGCGCGAGACAACGGTATCCACAACGGTAGGACTATCGGATCGGTTCTCGCGATCCGAGAGTGATCCTTCGAACATCGAATTGCCGAATATGCTGGCCGCGTCGGTCCTGAGCTGATGAGAATTTCGCGGAAACGAATCGACGAACTTTACAGAGCGGCTCGATCGACGAACGATCGGCTCGTTTCTTTTTACACGAACGTGACTCGCGAGATTCTGATCGCTCGTATCATCGGGATCCTCCATTATAACTGGACCGTTATAGTCCATTAAAGTCCTTCTGTTTGCACTGGTGTTTTTGTATCCTTCCTCGAGATCTATATTTCTTGCTACTTGAAGTCGCGAGATCTTGTTCGGGAACGATCCTGATCCGACAGTTTCGATCGATTCGTTTCCACGAGATGGTCTTTGCCTCCCAAAGCTTCCGGAGGAACCGTGCGCCAGTCTATCCTCTCGAGAATCCAAGAGGAGAACGTTTCGTTCTGGAAAAAATGAGGAAGGTTGAATGTCGCGCTTGGATGACTAAACATTATCATTATTTCGTGATATTTTTATTATTTGAATCTCTTAAAGGCCAAAAAGAAACCAATTAACTTCCTGAGACAAAAGATACAGAGAATCGACGAAATTACAAATTAATCATTGAAATTACAAATTAATCGTGTGCTAACAAACATGCATTACAATTTAATTACAATCAATCGATGCTTACAAACTAATCGATGAAATTACAAATTAATCGTGCGCTAAAATCCAGAAATGTACAAAAACGGGGTTTGATTAGTTTGACTTTCGAAAGACTCATTTATCGCCCGTTCCAACATGCGTTACGTATTTGTCGCTTTCGCGAGCGTTTGCAGAATCGTTCCGAAGGACGGATGAAGAAGTCTGATAACTGTGGCGATAGATACCTGGACACGTTTTATTTTCTGTCACGACGAGGCGAAAGAGGAGCGTCAGTATCCAAACAGCCGAGCGGATTACCAATCTCGGCATAACACGATTCGTTGGGAAGGAGCTGATAAGCAGAACGAGATCCGCTACGTGTTATCATGAGCGTTTTTTAAATTGTTCATAGGTGTTGAGTGGCTGAAACGGACATGCCTGCCCTTGTTGTAACTTGTAACTCCGACTTTATCGGCGAGAAAACAGAAACGAGATAACGCGGCTCGAATTTACGATCGTATCCACGTTCAAGCCATTTAGAAGAATTATCGAATAAAAGAGAAATAAAATGAAACTGGAGGGATTTCTGTTTCAAACTTTATTCTCTGTGTATTTTTAAGGAACATCTTTCGAAGAACGTTTTATAATATTTTGTCGAGAGGATATTGGATTTAAGATAGTTGATTTTGCTCGAGTTTAAAAAAATGCATTCTGCCAATGTAATGACCATTTTATTTAATTGAGATAATATTGTAAGATCGTTTAGTTCTTATACATATGCTATATATATAACTGATATATATAGCATATGTAGATTGAGATATAGCGTATTTCTTGCAATATGGTTCAATAATAATAAGAAAAATCACGTAAATTTTAATGAAAAATAATTATTTTAGTGTAGAACAAACGTTATCCGACCTGTGCGCAATATTGGATAACTTTGCGTGTCAATAAAAAAATCAGCGTTTGTCGTACGAAAAAAAATACAAGGGTCTTTTTTGTTGCAAATTTCGTCCACAACAAGATGCATACGATAAAATTTGTCTCAAATAAATTCTAAGGCTTGAAAACAGCGAAAAACTAAGACTATTCCAAAAAAATCAAAATTTTTTGCTTATATAGCTACAAACTAAAGAAAAAGGGTCTAAAAAATCTGTTACACCATGAAAAGTATTCTTTGTAGTTCTCAGATAATGTGTGATTTTTTTGAGATTTTTAATTCTATTTTAAATGACGGAAAAAAATCACCGGCGCAACAACAAAAAAACGATGAAATCGAGGGTTTTCGGGATCCGAGTCTCGGACTTTGACGGCGCGTGCAAGCTAAACGACTGACTTGACGATAAATGTTATTCAGATCATTATTGTAGATAATTTTACGCTCTACAAAAAAGTACGTATAGTTAGTTACCCTATCTTGCTTAGTTTTCGAGATATTTGAGAAAAAATATAAAAAATTGCATTTTTTGTTGACAATATTGTTAATAACTTTTTATTGCGCATTAATTTTGCGAAGCAAAATAAATCTCACTTAGAGCACCTCAAATCAAAGCGATTCATGGTGGTTGCAACCTGGGAAGATTAATTGGAAGGTTCGATGTCTAATATGACTGGCCTATAAAGTGGCCACAAATGGTGCACCAACCCTACTAATAATTTATACTTATTGTGTTGTTATAGCTATTGCTCATCGAATTACAAATTCCCCACAAACAATATTTAATGTTAAACAAACCGCTTATGAGGTCGTAAATAGATTTGTTCCAATAGCTCTGATAATTATTATTTGGGGATCTGTCGGTTGTGTCATATGGCGCACCGACAATCTCATTGGTTGGCTGGCTTGGCTCTGCGGTGCTGATCATGTTCATATTTATGATTTCCTGTAACACACATAATGCGTTTTATTAAAATTTGTAAAAAAATGTTTCGTTCTTCTTCTCTCTTTTTCTAAAAATATTATGTAACATATTTTGTATCACAGACCATATGAATATTTATACATATTTTACATTGCAAAAAAGAATATTTTTTACACTTTATGAAACACATTCACAATGTTCGAAAAATGTTCCATTTTCAATATTAAAGGGTAATTATATAGATGGGGGGGACCACACCTTGGATGACCTTGATATTTTAGTATGTTGTCAAGGTCACCCTCCTGAGTGACTTTCAGAACGTTTCAGCCCGCGCTCGTTATTCGTTAAAAAGTTATTAACAAAAAAAATTTGGAAAATATAGCAGCTATTTTGAGTATTGGAAGGCATAAATAACTAATATATATGTGTGTGTGCCCTGCTTTAAAGAAAATCACAACATCTATAAAGCAGGTCATACACACGTGTGTGTGTGCCCTGCTTTAACGAAAATCACAACTTCTATAAAGCAGGGCATACACACGTGTGTGTGTGTGTGTGCTCTGCTTTAACGAAAATCACAACTTCTATAAAGCAGGGCACACACACGTATATATTAGTTATTTATGCCTTCCAATACTCAAAATAGCTGCTATATTTTCCAAACTTTTTTTGTTAATAACTTTTTAACGAATAACGAGCGCGGGCTGAAACCTTCTGAAGGTCACTCAGGAGGGTGACCTTGACAACATACTAAAATATCAAGGTCATCCAAGGTGTGGTCTCCCCCATCTATACAATTACCTATTAAAGTTGTGCACATAGTGCATTTTATTAATCAGATTTAAATGAGATGAGATTTAAATCAGATGAGAAAAATTAAATTTTTAGATTTTAATTGAAAAATATTTGCGCAAGAAATCCATATCGTCTGGGTCGTAATAATCAATTAAATTTCTATAGATCGGACAAAAATAAAAATTTTTAAGCACATAAATGCACGAATTTACTATTGCGCGAATCTCATAAAAAGTCTATATTGAAATAATCGTCGCAACATACCAAGTCTTGTGCGGTTGAAGGCTTCAGATTTGTATAAAACTGGTGAATCATACTTTGCATTGTGTTGGGAATGTTGTATGTACGCTTATCTGTAATTGAACAGTTTACATTGAAGCACGGTATTAATATCGATACGTTAATTTACGTTTGCGTTTCATTGGAACTCGTATAAGCTGAGGTTACATGATTTTCAAGATAAGCGGTGCCTTAGGTTATTATTTGAAGATGTCACAAATTTTGTTCTTGTTCTTTGGAATATTTACCAGTAGTATCAGTAGGCTCGTTTTCTGGAAGTAACGAGTCGATGGTTGTAGGATGCTTGGCGTCAGTTAAGGACGACTTCGCGGCCACATCATTGTCATGTGCAATGATCTCAGATTTACTGGATTCCGTGCTTGCAGAATAGCGTGGATTGCTATCGTATTGATGTTCATAGCCGGGTTGAACGAGGACGCCGGCAAGTGCGATACTTGCTAACGAGATTGTCACTGCTAAGAACTGGAATGATTAAGGAAACTTTAAGCAGATTATTCTCGAACAGATGTTCGATATGGCAGAAATTTGTTCCCTAAATTATTTATTTAACAATTAAAAATTGTTGAGAGACTTTACACACATATTTATGCATTTACTATGGAATATTATTTTATTGGTATAAAAATCGAATTAGAGGAAAACTAAAATGCAGACAAGAAATAAACGTTTTATTACCTATTGATTTTCGCAAAATTTCTGTCTAACGCTGATGACATATGGCTTTATTATTAAAAAGTTCTAATTTCAGAAGTTAAAAACTCATAAAAATATTAAATAAATGTAAAACATATGTCAGAAAAGTTTACTTACTAATCCTCGATGCGAAAACATCGTGTTGCTCTTACAGTTTCACTTGATGAGACTAACTCGATTCCTCAGTGTCATTAACTGTCTGGAGTTGAATCAGAGTTGGAATAACGATTAAAGTCGAGACTGAAATAACAGACCCGATGCCGAAAACTAGGTGTTGGCTCCGCGGCGTTTTCCGCCCTTTTTATACTCGAAATGGCCAGAATCCTTCGCGCAAGATTCTCATCACTTCCTACGTGTCTTAAGGGGGGAGGTTTTCTAGAAGTTTCTGGAAACGTAGTTTTGGGCCCCATCTGGATTTCAGCCTATCAACAGCCGCCCGATAACCATAGGATAAACCAAACATTTGTATTGACCTGAGCGTTCACTCGGAATTCTGAGCCAGCATGCGTCGTCTAAACCGTTCAAAAATTCCAACGTGCGTCGTCCGAAATTTTAGGATAAAATTTCCGTACATAACGGTACAAAAAACCGAATTTCTTTTGCAAACTGTGAACACGGTGCGTGATGCCTTTTACGTTTCGTTATTTCATAACTTTCAGCGCACTTTAAACGCCTCAGTGCTCCATTACTTCGACGCGTTATTATACGATAGTTTACGACCTCCTACAATCGGCAGCCGTCAGCTATGCTTATGTATCCACCCGAGTCGAAATTTTACTCCTTCTTTTGACCTCTTATTTTTCACATCTTAGGATTCTGGAGGATTCTGGATTCTGGATTCTGGATCTTAGGATTCTGGAGGATTTTGATAGGTTCTATTTATATAACAATTGCCACTCTGAATATAAATATCGCTAAGCAACATATCTTTCGTCTGCGTTTTATTTTCCCGCATTATATTATAGCACGCGAAACTTGAAACCAGGAGGTAAATTCCTGAAGCGATTTCATAATTCCCAGATATTACATAGTAATATCTATTAGCGATACGGTAATATCGTGTTAAATTGCTAGTAATATTCGCGGCAACTTCAATATTTCTCAGAATGAAATATTACTTTTGTAATACGTATTGCCTAGTTTGTGCAAAGTTTTTTTTTAAAGATAGGAAGTTAAAAATTAAAGGTTTTAGTTTGATAGTTCAACGAATTTGATATATTAATTTTACATTATTTTAGTTTCCTTTTGTTAATATGACTCTTCCTAAGTGTTAAGTGTGCGACAATTACATGTTTTTCCATAATGTCATATCCGATTATAAAATCGTAAACGTTATATTATGAATTTTTCAAATTTTCTCTGTATCTCGACAAACATATTACAATTCGAATAATCACAATTATTTTGCAGAAACTGAAATGTATTTTTGTAAAATGACTTCATTATTAGAAGACGATTAATACGTTCCATGAATAATCAAAATTCAATGTCAGCATTAAAATTTTTCATTTATTTTTCGGTAGAAATTTTTTTACGAAGTATATCTCAATAACCGTGCAATGTATGAAGATGCGAAGCACTATACGCCAATTTATGTTTTTAATGAAATGATCCAGGTTGCGTATTCGGTACGTGATGCCGGCGGCGCACCTGACGCTGCGCGAGGAGGACGTGGTGCGACTGACTTTGGAGTTTCTCCACAGCCGCGACCTTCACATCTCGCAGCTCTCGCTCGAGCGCGAGACCGGCGTGATAAACGGCCAGTACAGCGACGACGTGCTGTTCCTGCGCCAGCTGATCCTCGACGGACAATGGGACAACGTGCTCGAGTTCATCCAGCCGCTGGAAGCGCTGTCGGATTTCGACATGAGGAAGTTTACGTACTCGATTTTGCATGCGCCACAAATATGTCGAGCTGCTGTGCATCAAGTCCGAGGCGAACGTTATCGCCGCCGCGCCGGGACGAACGGCAGCGTCGACAACGCCGTGGAGGAGGTTGTCAAGGTGTTGAGCGACCTCGAAAAGGTCGCGCCTTCTAAGAAAGAATACAGCAGCCTGTGCCTGTTGCTTACTCTGCCGCGGCTGACGGATCACCCGCAGTACAAGGACTGGAATCCCAG
Organism: Temnothorax nylanderi; assembly: GCF_030848795.1. Classification (NCBI taxonomy): domain Eukaryota; kingdom Metazoa; phylum Arthropoda; class Insecta; order Hymenoptera; family Formicidae; genus Temnothorax; species Temnothorax nylanderi. The sequence continues at coordinate 230,684 of NW_027249064.1, read as the reverse complement.
TAACGCGAGGGTGCAATGTTTCCGCGAGGTTCACCCTTTGATAGAGAAGTTTCTGCCGGGCGACAGGAAGAGCGCCTACCCCGCGCATCCGATCACCTCGGCGAAAAATCAGCTCATTCAGCTCATCATCAAAGGCATCTTGTACGAATCCTGCGTAAATTATTGCCAAGCGAAAGCTACCGGGTCGAAAGAGAGCGAACAGGTGATTTTTGTCTCTTTATCTTTCTTTTTTTTTTTTTTTTTTTTTTTATTAAAGGATAAAATTTGCCAAAATTATATCAAAATTAAAATTAAAGTTACTTTTATTTTTTCTGTACACACGTAAACTATATAATTACTTGATAAAATTTTAAATTGTTTATTTATACATATATATTTATAATATTTACATATATTTATACATTTATTTTCATTTTTGATAGTATATATTTTATAATTTAATTTTGTTTCGTTTAGATTTTTAATTCCGTGCATTCTCTCTTATCCCACATAGCATGCATATCAAAAAGACGTCCAGAAGATATCCCGAAGATATCCTATCTCCTAAAATGTCCTAAATATATCTTCTTGATATGCATGTTATGTGGGATGTTATAGGTAGAGATGAGTTTCTCGACTGGATGAGTCCGTGGGCTTCAACGATTCGGACTTAAGTTTACTCTCATGGCTTCAAAGTATACCTCCCGAGACGTTCGCTGTACCCTTTGCACAAAGAACCCTGAACGTCGACGTGGAGCGCCTGGAGAGGCCCTCCTTGGAGACTTCGTGGACGGAACATATGCTCAAATAACGCCGATCAAACCGAAGACGTTTCCGCACAGCGCCATGCCGTTTACCAGGCCGAGATCCGCCGCGGACATGATGTCTCGTAGTTTAGTGCCGGCTCTGGAGGCTGGCCTCGGGCCCAGGAGTCCCAAGAACACATCCATACCATGCATCGGCGGCACTTATGGCGCTATCCGTCGGCGACGTAAACCCGATGTCCAGGTCATCATTTGCTAGCTTCCACTTGATCGGTTTCAAGAACAACAAGTTGATGAATATTAGCGTCGATAGACTCTTCGAAAACGAGGGTCTTCCTTAGCTCGAATTACACCGAGTTTCAACAACTGCCCTCGATACAAGAGATACGGAAAAAACGATATGGTTGCCACAGTCAGAAAATAGTAACATTTGGCGCAGTCATATCTGTAGTGGTCACACCCACATTGATGGATCATTATACACCTATATATGGTTGGGACAACAATAGAGAATTGATACCAGCGCTGGCTGGAGGAATTAACTCGGTCCAAAGGAGCTTCGAGTATCTAGCAGTTCGTTAGTGGCGAAATACGGCGTATTTAGACGACGGCATTTCGCGGTCGACGAGATGGAGGCCGAACGAGAGCCCTTAATCCTTCGGCGAGTTCAACAAACGTGATTATTCTTGATGATTCGCTAGATTTATCAGACGGCGCGTTTTGTTTTTGTTAACGACATATAAAGCTCCCTTTGAGATACTCTATCTTTGAAGAATTCTGTCTTCTTTCAAAACAATGACATTGCTGAAAGGTAATTTTTATTTTCATGCAAACATACTTGGTATTATTATTTCGTATTATTATGAATCTGAAAACGTAAAAAACAAAAAAATTCTTAAATTGTTTAATTTGTCAGTGAAATTAAAAAACAGATATCTTAGATAATAAAATTATTTGAAACTAAATCTTCAAAATTGAAACTGTTCTGGAATATAAAACTCTAAAAATATAAGTAGTTTCTGAAAACAGATATAAAGTGAAACGAAGAAGTTTTCAAGGACTCGAATAAAATTAGGAAAAAATTACATATAATGTAGTATAGACTAGTACTAGAAAATACCTTTATAAAAAATATCGGAAATGTACCATAAAATTTAAACCTACACACATGAGTCGTACATACAAGAATGAATTGCTGGTCTTTCTAATAATTTCCTTTCCACTAATTATACCGCGTTGCCGAGAATATCGTGCGGATAAACATGCTTTTACCGTCGATTACATCCACGTAAATATAACGCATCGAATTTCCTTGGGCGAGAAATTGCTTCGACTCAATAACATTGCCGATGCCAAAGATGGGTCTTCGGATCCTCTTTACACCGCGGAGACTCGACGCTGTTCGTCCTTTGTAACGCAGCCATCTACTTGCGCGAATACGGCGAGATGCAGTGCGTAATTAGAACGCGAGCGATCGTCATTGGTAACAAACGAGGCTTTGTTGGAACATCATCGGAATACGAAGTAATCACGAAGCAGTCCCTCTCTTTCTCTCTTTCGCTTGGATTAAAAGCGCCTCGTTAGCATTGAACATTCCAGGTGTTGTGTGGTTAGAGATGAATATAGAAAAACGAATCCGCTTTAAATAATCGTTCCACATAGATGAGTTTATTGTATTGTGTACATTTTTATGCAGTCAAAAGATTAATTATACAATTACATAATTGAGTTACTAAGCACAATTATATAATTGTATAATTAATTTCTCTTCTAATTGCCTGCGAACTTACGTAATAAGTAAACTTATCGAAGCGTATACAGTTTTGTTACAGTTTACGATAGAACGTTACAGTTTTATTACAGTTTACAATAAAATGTTATTTTATACTTATATCTACATTAGAAATATATTAAGCAAGATCGAAAATGTGGCAGCAAAGTATCAATAAACGGAATAAAGCAATCATTTTTTCATGATAAAAATTAATTATTATTATAGGCTCAAGGACACAGAAATAATACCTATTCCTATTACAGAAATTGAACTACTAATAATTTATACTTATTGAACTACTTATTAGTAGTTCAATTATTTATACTTATTGTGTTGTTACTCATATTGTTCATATTCATTTCACAAACCCCCAACAAACAATATATTTTAATGTTGCGCAAACTGCTTACGAGCTCGTAACCATAGTTGACTAGCCTTGCTGCATTGGCCAGTAAAGTTTTGTACCAGTCTTGGTACCAGTAGCTCTGAGAATTATTATTTGGGGTCTTTGGGGATCTGTCAGTTGTGTAATATTAATATTACTATTACACTATAATAATAATATTAATATTACACAACTGACTGATCCCCAAAGACCCCAAATAATAATTCTCAGAGCTACTGGTACCAAGACTGGTACAAAACTTTACTGGACAATGCATCAAGGCTAGTCAACTATGGTTACGAGCTGGTAGACAGTTTTCGCAATATTAAAATATATTGTTTGTTGGGCCATTGTGAAGTAAACATGGGAAATTGTAGTAACAATTCATTAAATATAAATACTAAGTGAACTACTAATAAGTAGTTGAACTACTAAAGTATAAATTATTAGTAGTATAGGTATTCATATGGCGCACCGACAATCTCATTGGTTGGCTGGCTTGGCTCTGCAGTGCTGATCATGTTCATATTTGTGATTTCCGCCTGTAACACACATATAATGCGTTTTATTAAAATTTGTAAAAAAATGTTTCGTTATTCTTTTCTTTTTCTAAAAATATTATATAACATATTTTGTATCACAGACCATATGAATATTTATACATATTTTACATTGCAAAAAAGAATATTTTTTAAACTTTATGAAACACATTCACAATGTTCGAAAAATGTTCCATTTTCAATATTAAAGTTGTGCACATAGTGCATTTTATTAATCAGATTTAAATTGAAAAATTTAATTAAATTTTTAGATTTTAATTGAAAAATATTTGCGCAAGAAATCCATATCGTCTGGATCGTAATAATCAATTAAATTTCTATAGATCGGACAAAAATAAAAATTTTTAAACACAAAACGAATTTACTACTATAATCGTTATCGTCCGATTTCGAAGATATTGCGCGAATCTCATAAAAAGTCTATATTGAAATGAATCGTCGCAACATACCTCCGTCTTGTGCTGAAGGCTTCAGATTTGTATAAAACTGCGGTGAATCATACTTTGCATTGTGTTGGGAATGTTGTATGTATAAGGCTTATCTGTAATTAAACAGTTTACATTGAAGCGTATTAATATCGATACATTGATTTATGTTCCCGTCTCATTGGAACGTATAAGCTGAAGTTACGCGTCTTTCAAGATAAGCGGTGCGTTAGGTTATTACTTGAAGATGTCAAATTTTAATCTTGTTCTATGAAGTATTTACCAGTAGTATCAGCATCAAGCTCCTGTTCTGGAAGTAACCAGTCTATGATCATTGGATGCTTGGCGTCAACATCATTGTCGTGTGCAATTGGTTGACTGAGGACGAGAGCAAGTGCGACACTTGCGAACGAGATTGTCAAAGCTAAGTACTGAAAAAGAATGATTAAGGAAACTTTATGCAGATTGTTCTGGAACAGATATTTAATATGGCAGAAATTTGTTCCCTAAATTATTTATTTAACAATTTAAAATTATTGAGACTAGATTATATATTTATGCATTTACTATGGAATATTATTAGTATAAAAATCGAATTAGAAGAAAAGTATAATGCAGAAAAGAAATAAACGTTTTATTACGTATTGATTTTTACAAAATTTCTGTCTAACGCTGATGACATATGTGGCTTTATTATTAAAAAGTTCTAATTCCAGAAGTTAAACTTATAAAAATATTAAATAAATATAAAACATGTCAGAAAATTTTACTCACTATATTCCTCGCGGAAACATCGTCGTGTTGCTTGTACAGTTTCACTGATGAGACTAACGCCGAACGCGATTCCTCAACTTAAATAACCCACTAACTTAAATAACCCACTTAAATAACCCAAAAAGAATCGCTGACGTTAGCTTGAATTTTGCGTATTCCATGATTTCATCAGTTTGCACATTGTGAAACCGTCTGAAAGCAAAAATACTGACGTTATTGAATTTTTAAAAAAAGTATGTCATGTAATGTGTAAACTATGAGCGCTACTTAACAATAAAAAAAATTAAGCTCGAAATTAAACTAAACTTATGAACGCTACTTTAAAATCTAGTAACATCTCTAATGATTATCGTCTCTAGTTCTCTCGGAATAGTCGGAATTGACAACGAATCCCTAGGCGAATCGTTAAAATCGTTTTGAGCCGCTCGCGCCGGGCAGCAATCAAGTCGATTTTACCTCACGTTTTCGTAAAAACGCATTTACAACTTGCTCGACATGATTAACACGGTCCGTCTAATATCTCGGCAGAGCCTTCCTCAATTTCGCCAATTTCACAAATGGTAAGGTTGAAGCTGTTGCGAGTTGAATAGTTACATAACCTAAATCTTGTGTCTGATCATTTTTAAAGGGTGTGAGAACGACTTTGACGAAACTCCAATTTATTTAATTAGCGATTAATTCAACTGACAAAATTGCTTGCAGCAACGTTTTCAACTATATTATTCGTCGTCTCCAATCCGATCTTTTTTTCATGTGTCAGATAAAAAAATTAAGTCTTGCCTAGCGAGTTTTGTATATCTTACCGTGTATGCCACAGTAGAATTTTCATTATTTTTATTAATACAAGCATATAACGATAAAGTATTGTATGACATGATTAAGTAAGATTATATTCTCATATCGAGGTTTACTGACATTTCATTTGTTTGTTGTATTTAGCATTGTCCGACAAACGGAATCGAGCACAGCAGCAGCGACAAAGGCCACATCACCACCATCACCACCACCACCACCTCCTCCTCCTCCATCTGGTGCTGACAAGCCGGTAGATCCGAAGATCGATAAAATAGCCAATGACATCACCTCTCTCAATTTGATAGAAGTAGCAGAGCTCAGTGATCTATTAAAGAAACGACTGAATCTGCCAGATGCGCCTGTTATGCCTATGGGAGGATTTGTTGCCGCACCTCAGGTGATTGTCGTCATAATATTTTATGGAATATAGGCCGGTATTCATAGTCGATTCTTATAATTAAGACCATCTTAACCATTTGTAACTCCTGGTGACATTTCTGTCACAAACCGGCAAAGTTTCCATCAACATTCTAAATCATGAATTTATCTGTTGTAAATCAATTTAAAATAGTTGTCATATTTTTTATTTTTGATAACATGAGTTACAAAGGGTTAAGTACAATCTTAAGATGTCATTAACCAATCACAGAGCCGTATTAGCATCTTAAGATATTACTTAAGACGGTCTTGAAATAAGATCTGATTATGAATACCGGCCATAGTTTTTAAGGATAAGGAGTTTCTATTGAATTTAACTTAGAACCGGTTGTTCCAATCTGTTGGTAAACTAACTAGTAGTTAAGTTGTTGAATCATATAAATCATAAATTCAGCTATTTTATTTCTATTACTCAAATAAATGTCTTTATTTTTCCTTCAAATTGAACAAATATAGACATAGTTAGTTTACCAGCAGGTTGGAACAACTGGCCCTTAATCAGATTAAAGGATAAATAATAGAGAGTGGAATTGAGCTTCTCATCATACAAAATAAAATCTTTTAAAATAAAATTTGAGCAAACAACTTTAATTTTAATTTTTACAACAATCAATAACAATTTTAATTTTCTTTGATCAGGATGAGGAAGAGCAAGTACAAAAGCAAGTACAAACGGAATTCACCGTTAAGTTGATGGCATTCGACGAGAAACAAAAGGTACCGCTAATCAAAGAGGTGAAGAGCTTGTTGCCGGACACAAATCTCGTTCAGGTATTAAACCGCAATCTTTAAAAATATTAACTATAATATTATTGAGAATTAATCGTGTCTTGTGCAAAAATAGGCCAAAAAGTTCGTCGAAAGCGCACCCGCGATAGTAAAGGCGGACATATCGAAGGAAGAAGCGGAAAAATTGCGAGATGCTCTGCAGAAAGTTGGTGCTACAGTCCAGATTGTATAACTCGTATGGGTGAATACACATATTGTTATGTATCTGTAATGTTATAATAAAACTTTACATTTACTCACAGCAGTCCTTTCTCCTCTCCTTAACTGCTAACTCCTTAAAGAGTTATGTGTCGTCACATTTTTATCGTACATTTGGCGATTATGAAATTTTTATCATTTAACAATTTAAATTATGTATATAAAATATTTCTCTACGCTGCGCAATATCTTACGAGCAGCAATATTTGTTTCTCTAATAAAAAGTCTTTACTAAGTTTTATATATATTATTTATAAATACATATGTTATCGTCTTAAAAAACTTGATAAAATTTTTTTTACTAAGTTAGAGAAAATATTATTTTCCGCTCGTTTGAAGCAAAGGCTATAGTGAGGAATAGGACCAATATACGAACATTAATCGATGTTACAACAATTTTAACTTATATCCAGATTTATTAAATTGACGTTTCGTACCGTACTCGGACTTCTTCAGAATTGTCAATTAAGCGAATAATTAATTACTAACATATATCGGGGTCAAAACAACAATCAATCAAGCATATGGAGACGTGTCGCAATCACATAGTCAAAACTTAAAATTAAAGAACGCTTTCTTCTCAAGTCAGTCATGCTCCAATTAAATTTTCGACTGACTTGAGAAGAAAGCGTTCTATAATTTTAAGTTTTGACTATGTGATTGCGGCACGTCTCCATGCTTGATTGATTGTTGTTTTGACCCCGATATATGTTAGTAATTAATTATTCGCTTAATTGACAATTCTGAAGAAGTCTGAGTACGGTACGAAACGTCAATTTAATAAATCTGGATATAAGTTAAAGTTATTAGAGAAATTTTGTGTCTATATACCCAATACTTTGAAGTCATAAGTATTTGAATTACTTTTCTTGAATTTATTATTTCCTATTTTATTATTTTAATAATATTATCTTTGCAGCATTACCAGCTCATGCTAATTTTCTTATCTAATAAATATTTTATCGCGATTATCTGTGTGGAGTAAATATCCGCTAACAGATAAGCGATTAAACAACTTGGCCATCAGGATAAATAGTTTATATTTTTATATGACGAAGAGAGATAAGACATTGCTATAACAATTTATTAAACATATCTAAATATTCGACAAGCTGAAATGTATTTAATAAGCGGAGTTCCAAACATCAAGCACGAGTGTGCAAAATCTGCTTTTTTTTCCCAATGCGATGAAAGAGAAATACAATCAGAATCAGAGGAGTGTTCCACGGTATTCGCGAATTGAACAAATCAACAAATGGCGCTGCGACGGCCATCATATCGATAAAGCAAGTGCCGTGCTACGCGCTTGTCGAGCCCCGTCTTTTCTCCCGATCACGATTCTCGTTCAACAAAGTCCACGAAAATTCCAGACAACTAGACAAGTTCGTCCCGCCGCGCAATAGACGACGGTCTCGGCACTCCCGGCTACGCGGAAGCGTCGAGGAAGAAGGAGTTCCGTTCCGAGTTTACGCAGCCGATCGATCCGCGCCCGTCGGATCGAGCCGACGTCGGCGACGCGACGGCGACGCTCCTGCCGGCCACGACTACTGCCACGATGGCCGAGGAGGCTGACACAAACGATAACGCGGCGATGGAAAGTATAGCGCTGAACATAGCGGAGGTGCGTAACCGTGCGGCGATTAACGCGGCCTGGTGGAACGGGGCGTTCGGCGACGCGGGTGAATCCGCGATCGCGCGACGGAAACGGCAACCGTGAGGTTAACTCGATGGGTGTTTCTTCGATTTTGACAGGTCGGTGGCACCGGCGGCGGCGACGGCGGCGACGGCTCGCCGACCGCGACGACGGGCGAGGTGGGCGCGCTGCAGTTCCAGGCGTCGCAGGTGATCGCGCGGCTGGAGCGGGCGGTGGAGCGGGCGGCCGACGGGGGTGGCGACAACGACGACGACAACGGCAACGGCGGCGGCACCACGTGGAACAACCCCTCGGGATTCCTGGCGCAGCCGAGGAAACCGGACGAGATATTGGCGTTGATACAGGTGCGGGGTGGCGCGGGACGCCACGTTTACGCACCCACGTACGACCGGCGGAAACCGTCCGTCGCAATTAAGACCGCGGCCGATAGCGCGTCACGTGGGAGCCGTGTTTTTGTGTCGTTCGTTGATTGTGTACGTCTCGCGTGTCCGCTGCGAGAGTGCGAGATGATGACAGCGGAGTACATGCAAACTTGATTTCTGCATCACTGATTTCTCACTGATTTCTATTGCAGCTTTTACGCGTCGGTGTTTATTACTATCGCTTTTCTTTTTTCTTCTTTCTTCTTTTCTTTGTTTCTTCTTTTCTTCATTACTTCTTTTCTTTGCGTCCTCGCTCAAACCGTGATTTTGAGACTGTGACATGTAGAGACTTATTTGTGTACTTTTCAGGAATAGAGATCTATTTTGTGTAGTTTTCGAAGCTTTTTGAATGTAGAATAGAGCATATGAAGCGGAGAGTCAAAGATAGAGAACTTTGATTCCTATCACCGATTTCGAAATAAATTCTCCTTGGTCATTCTCTCGGTCATTCAAAAATAGAAAATGGAAATGAGATACGAGCATGTTTTATAACTCTAGAAAGATACATATACATTTTCTTCTTCGGATATTTTCTGATATCTTTTTTTAAATAAATTAAATATTGTTTCCGACGTGTATATGCTAATATACATTACTTATTGTCTCTTTAGATATATTTCGGTATATTCACATAGACATGAACCAATGCAATAAAAAATATTGTCTCTTTATTACGTTACTTTTTAAATATACGTTTTGTGTTTTAGCATACACACATTTCTTATTTTTACATTACATTTCTTTCTCAGATCTTGATTTCTCTACGTAAATCGTAAAAAGGTAGAGATACAATCGATAACAACCAACATTTACTATGAGAAACCAAAGACACCTAGTTTTAGCAGCGATTTCTGTTTAGGACTTGGTAGTTCACGAGGACGCGCCGCAACCAATCGAGCCAGGATCCACGGACTCGCCGATCAGTCAGATCACCACCCTGCCAGCTCTAACCGAGACGGCAAAATTGGCCTTAGTCACGCACACTATCTCGGCTTACGCGGTAGCGCTACCAAAGTCACACGCGCAGAAGCTCGCGGGTCGTCTCGCGGCCGACACGACGAGATGGCTGAGCCACATCTTTCGCTTCGTCGACTGCGCGTCCTCCTTCCACGAGGATCACCTCGAGGGGCTGGTCAGGGTTACGCGACTCGCTCTACATCGAAAATACCCGCGATACATGGAGGAGGGCTTTACCGCACTCGTGTCTCAACCACCCCTGATCTACAGCTCCGTCGCTGCACCCATGGGTGTCGTTCAGCATTTGTGCAGACAGGTAAATACTCCTCGATCCTTCCTCTCGAGCGTTAAAGCCGAGTATAGGAATATCGTTCAATTTAAAAGAATGTTGTTTGCAAGAAAATTTGATAATTGATTCTTTGTGGGAATCTGGAGAAAGATTGATTGAAGGTATATAACGCATTAAAGACTTGTTGTATTTTTGTAGCTCTCCTTGCCGCTTCATTGCATAAGACCAATCCCACATAACACTATGTTCGGCTCGAGGCACACTATGGACGTCTCGGCGCTGGAACGACGCTTAGCGGAAGACACTCAGTCGAACAACGTAACGCCATTGCTAGTCCTGGCCGAAGCCGGTTCGGTGTTGACGGGCCATTGCGACAATATCACACGATTGCGAGCGATATGCGACAAATATAACGTCTGGCTGCATCTCAGAGGGCATTCGCTAGCTGCACTCGCGCTGAATATGGCGAAAGATCTGGTAAATATTCGCGTAGTTTATCGTTAGTAAAGTTTGGGGATCTTTAGCGTCGCCAAATACTTTTGAAGAATTTTTCTATAAATTCGTTTCTATTACAGCCGTCGAAAATAGCGGACAGCATTACGTTACCGGTCGGAACGTGGCTTGGTATACCGTCGCTACCAGTGGTCGTATCCTTTCACATTTGAACTAGAATGTGTTAGAATATTTTAAAGATTCCTAAAAAAGGGATTGCATTTCTCTTATCATGTTTCATATAGATGATTTAGTTATATTCTTTTGATATTTAATTCAATTTTACATATAATATTAGTCAATCGTTGCTCCGATTTTCCTTAATTTTTGCTTATAGACATTGTACAGATTAGCAGATATTAAAGGGGGACGACCCACTCCAAGAGATACTACTCTATCGTTAGTTTCAGGATTGATGGCAGATTCTCTATCGAGGCGACTACCGACTTTGCCTTTGTGGACTGTTCTGCAGGTTTTAGGTCGAGAAGGTGTACATAATAGATTTAAAAGATGTTTCTTGGCTGTGGAAGAATTGTACAATAAGATTAAGGCGTTCTCTTGCATTAGAATACTGGTAGGTTTTTATGCACTTCCTTAAAAAAATGAGTATCTCAATCAAAGGAGTATCTCTATCAAAATTCATCATTGATCCTCTTTCAGAGTCAACCGCCAGGCGGCGAAACAGAGTCCTATACTTTAAGCGAATATCTAGCAAACCCCGTGAACAATTTACAATTATTTGAAGTAGTAGCCAACGCGTTAGTTTTCCAATTCGTATCTACGAATAAGGATCTTCAAGCCACGGATCGCGTGCTGCCTTATTACGATAAGTTGAACTCCTGGTTGGGACAGATTCTTCAGAGGGACATTGACAATATACAGATAGAACTTTGTGATATAGAGCAGTGCGGTGTTGCGATTCGCATCTGTCCGTTGGAGAATCCCGATCAGCCACCCACGACCGAAGACATAGACAATTTAGTGACCTGCCTTGATCAACAAATAGTAAGGCTATCTTGGATCACGTTAATTCATATTCCTACCGAGCGCAATCATGATGATTCTTCGATTTCTTTTTTTAATGAATAATTTCACCTAATAAATTTTCTCATCGCATTTAACGTTAAAAAAATATGGTGGGGATATGACGTCGCGATTACAGCCAACGACGATCGTAAACTCGTTAATAACGCCATCGTAATCTCGTTGAATAGGAAATATTGCTGGCGACAGTGGAACACAAAGACACCTTCGTACGTTTAGTCTCGGAGAATGATTCTTTGCATTTAGTGGAAATGCCGGGCTGGGCCGGTTTGGGAGGTGTGCGTTATGCTCCACCTACCTGGATTCACGTTATGACCGATCAGGCAAGGGAGGAATTAAACAAACTGAATATGCAATTGGTCGAAACCCTGCGCAGCACGGATGCCGCGTTTTCCCTCGGGGAAGGCGCGGACGGTCTAGCTTGCGTGCGATTTGGCATGGTGACACAGGACACAGGCAAGTAAAGGCGCTTTCATTACCATTACAATTTTACACACATGTGCCTCTTTCATACGAATGATTATTGTTTACAGACGTGGCCGAACTATTGTCTTTAGTCTTGCAAGTTGGCCAGGAGGTGGAAGCTAGTTCTAAAATGATGGATACCATCTCCGAAGTAGTTAAGAGAGGCATCGAGACGGCGCAAACGGATCTGGAGAGAGAAAACGCGGAGAAACTGTGGCAAGAGGGTATCCTCAGGCACGTTCCCGTCGTAGGAACTTTTGTCAATTGGTGGAGCCCTATTTCGAAGGAAACGGGTGTTCGCGGCCGTAGCCTAAATTTGCAAGCTGGTAATCGTAGTTTCCATGCAACAAATATTTACTCGTCATAATTGTATTTTTTCTTAGCAATGTAGATATTCGTGATAATCGTGATAAATAGAATGTTTTACGCGATATTTGTTGATACAGGTGTCGTGGAGAGTACGGAGAATATCTACAAGTACCACATGCAGTTGCAACCTAATTTCACAAACAGTAACGGTTCCGGCGCCAGAACTCCGCCTCAGCCGCTAGTGCAAACGCCAGTCGGTGCTAACAGTCAAAGCCACAGTCGATCGTCGAGTCACTCTAGCCTGCAGAGCGGTAAGAATGTACCTCTAATAAGCAATGTCAGTTCTCAGCCCCAGGTGAAGGAAGAATCCGCGCAAACGAAGTCGTAGTAAACATTATTTCGATAAATTCGAGAGCACATCGTTCCAAGTTGTTAAACTTGGAATAAGAATAATGCTTTCTGAACGTAAAACGCTAAAACATTCCCTTTAGGAGGTACAGTCTTTAGCGAAATGTTAGACCGTATCTTGTATAGCTTATCGATTGGGTTAAATAGAACGAGGTGCGTGTGCGACGGTTTAATTTTAATCTTGCTGCTGATACTTTTGACTGGCTGTTTCTCGCCGAAGATATTTCTCGCTTTTACGTACCTAAAATCATGTCTTCGCAATCTATTTCCAAAAATTTCGTAAAATTCCGCTATTGTTTGTGCTATCGAGCCTGACTTAATCATGGAATGGTCCATGTACTTACTAGACTGATAACACGTAGCAGCGTCGCTTTTATAATAAATTCATACATAACAGTTTTACTGAAATACCTCTCGCGGTATGATGGCCAGAATGAAATAATTTTCTCATCTAATCGATTATCTTCTTCTCCTCGTGCTTTATTAATACTGCGCAAGATAATATATTTTCTATCATATAAAAGAATATGTTGCAAGAAAATTATTTATTGTTGAATAGTAGTTTTATGTATAGTATTATGCACTTTAATTACTAGCCCGCTAGCCCGAAATATGCTTACATTCTTACAGCTTTTTTGTCATTAAAATTATTTAGTAATTATCCTTCATTCGCGGATTTTTGCTCTCTTTAAATTGCTCGCTAATCTTCAAATTAATGATTCGCACTCGTTAAGTTTTACGTCTTCATTCGTAAGCACAATACCGCAAATAAAGTGTAATAAGAAAATATATCATGTGTTTACTTTATGCATTAAAAATAAGCTATGTACATTTTACCTTTTATGAAGAAGATTTTGAAGAACATACTTGAATGAAAATATAAGAAAAGCGTTCTGGTATTCGAAAGATGTTAAACAACTCGCCAAAGAAACTTATATATATTCACGTCGAAAAAGAAGATCCGTATTGTTGCTCTTGTATTATGTAATCGATGATGACACCAGGAAAAAATATTTCAATGATTAAGATCAATAAATAAGTTATACTGCATTAGGAGATTGTTCGTAAATTGTTGAAAAATGTCGAAGATGCAAATAAATCAAGCAGTATGTATATTTATGTACCAAACTTGTAATAAAGCATTGCTAAATGAATAAATAATATAAAGTAATATAAAAACCGATGTCTTTTCGCGGCGCATTATGTAGCGGATAAATTACGACGATACGATATCAATGCGATAATTGTGGATCTTAGGTTTTTATTTCTCTTTTTATAATATTCATGTTCCGTTACAATAGGAGGAATTAAATCCGGAATATGGCAATTAGACACAATCGTAATATACAAAAAGTAGTATCGATTAACGAGCTTCGTTCGTTCTCCTACATTTTCTCCTCGAGATAAGTCTCTTTATATTACATCAAAATTCGCAAAACCGCACATACAAAGAAAGACGCAATAAGAACGTTATAACTTACGTAAGTTCTCTGGAGTAGTCGAGTAGCCTCTACATATACTTTGTAAATAAATCTCTTTCGCGCAGTGAGAGAGAAATACGCAAAGAAGAAAAGATAGTATATATGTAGATACACACACATACTATCTATACTTTCACTAATAGATATAGCGAGAGATACGTCAGGAATTAAATCGAGAAAGTATCGAACAGAAATATATACCGATGGACACACAAATATTTATGACAGAAATAAACGTTCCGTCCCGTCACATCCCATGCCGAACACGTGTAAAATATTACATACTTATGCAGTATACGAATATACGGAAAATTAGAGCCCTGGATCCTTCGGCGTATCCAGTATCAGTCTTGAAGGGTGCACAAAAGCTTAGGTCTCCCGTCTTCATATCCCTCCCTTTCTCTCTCCCTATCTCTTTTACATATCCGTATCTGTCGATGTGCGTGTAATCAAATTCTGCGCGATCTTTTTTGATTTTCGTTTATTAACTATGTTTTCCTTTCTTTTTTATTCTGCGATGAGAAATTGCCGTAGGCCAAGAAAATTCTCCGATTCGAATGAGTTCCTCAACGTCGTATATCATTACATCACTCCCATTATCTCTGAAAATAATGAGTTTCCGTTCTTTCTCTCTCTCTCTCTCTCTCTCTCTCTTCCTTTCTCACGCATACACATATATGTATATAATAGACGTATACACTCGCGTACGTACTCTCTCTTTTTCTCTCTCAGTCATCCTGATCTCTTTTTCTCTTTTGTTCGTGTTTGTCACGCAAACGCTCTCTTTTTCTCCTTCTTTTACACCACATTACGTTTACCGTATAAAAATGATGAGAAACTTAAATGCTGCTTTACTCGTTAGAAAAACTGGTGTGCAATGTGCCTCAGACTCTCGTTTCTACTATAAAAATTGACAAACGATTTATAATAAAAGTTCCGTTAACAATCGTCTAAATTACAAATTCGCATATTAAGAGTTTAACAACGTTTCCTGTGTTCTAGATTATTTTAAAATACGTGTTAAACGGGCTCTTTGGTCGCCTGTAAGTCTCGCTCGTCGCCAATTTCGCTCTGGATTATTGAGCGCGGATCGGATATCTCTCCTTGCGGAGAAATATTCGAGTAGAATTTTCACCGACTGACAAGCGACGTTTACCTGCAGGTTTTCAATCTGAACAATGCTATATTGATCCCGTTTTTGCGCGCATTGCTGTAAAATCTCGAGTAACCAAAGTTACAATATCTGAAGATGTCCATCTCCAGTGTTTTATGAGTTATTAAAAAAGAAAAATGATATATATGAAATAAATAAAAGAGAACTCAAACATTAATTCTTTTTTTTTTTAATTAAAAAACCGTAAAAGTCCGTTTATCGTAAATCGATATCGCGAAGAGCCGGAAAACGAAGTGGAGAGCGAAAATATTTGTTGCAAAGTACCAAAAGTAAACGTGACGTACAATGAATAGCTACGTATGACGGATACAGCGCATATCTGTGTTAAAACACTGAAGTTGGATTATTTTGTATACTTTCTCGATAAGCAATTTTTCTCTTAAAATCTAGAACATGTATCGGGGGCAATGACGCACTAATATAGCTTCCGTACGTATTAATAGTGACGATACAAATATGTTTTTAAGAAAAAAGATTTCTCTCTACGAGTCTTATTCCTTTTTTTTTTCGGTTTTCCTCAAATTGAGCCGGGTTAAAAATTTGGCAAGAGATCTTATTACTGAATGTACACAACTTTATATACTGACTAGGATACTTCTTCATCTCCAAAGTGAACAAAACGATATTCGTTCATTTCCTATTACGCGCACGCGGTCGGTGCACCGCGCGCGCGCACATTCACATATATTTTATCGTCGAAACTTAAATTAGCATTCAACTAAACTATATGCTACTAGTCTACGAGCTATCGCTCTGTAATAAATATTACAATTATTTACATTGGATTAAGTTCTTTTGCTATTCACGCTCCTCTTAAAATGCTCGGTATTGCGATTATATAATTGATTTTTACTCGACTAAACACAAGCACTAAGAAAATCCTGGAAAGTAGTTTGCGTTAAATGCATGTTTCCCTGGAATGGCACGGTTTTCCTTTCCGCGTCGAAAGTCGTGGTTAAATCGTTCAATAAAAAATAATAAAAAAACGAATGGCAAAATGCTTCCACGCAAAATCCGTAATAACATCTAGATTCGGTTTTATCACACTTCACGTTTACTCGATAATCTTAAGTGTTACTGCTTTATATACAGACTTACTGAATTATATGCGGATGCCAGTACAAAGTCATTTGCGTTTGCTGAAAATCTATCAATTCTTACAAACTTTTAGATAAGTAATCAATTATAGAGAGAAAGAGATGTACCGAATATTATCAGAGACAGGCATCCGTGGCAATTGAGGAGGAATCGCCAATTCGGATACTCGCTGGATACTTGTAACAGTAGACAACTCTTGTCCAACCGGCTATTATTCAGGCACAAAATTACTCTTCCGGCACTCGGACCCGATCGTCCGATTCGACGAGTACCGAATAATCGCCAGATACCCGGTATATCTCTGGTGTTATAGAATGTCTCAGGAAGACTGCGCTCCGCAGAAAATTCATTCTCGACCCTTACGAAGTATAAGATTCAGTTTTTTTTTTACGACAGATTTATTTTTCTTACTGTCTTTAAAAAGAGTATCTTCAACTAATACCGCCTGTGGAAGTATGTTTCCAAATATCCTTTGTCGTTATGCCGGACAATCAGTTCCTTTTCAGCCCATTTTTCGTTTGCACATAAAAACTGAAAACCCATAACGCCTGTGCTACCATCGTATTTGTACTTAAAAGTATATTCGCCTGAGCATTGGCAGTATCGAGCGTGGCCTATAATCAATCGAATTCTGCCAAAGAGTCTCGTAAAAATCACCAGACACTCGTGCGGTAACTAGATGTATATGTATACGTTTTCACACACATATAAAGTATATTAAATATCTCTCACGGAAAATTCAACATAGATTCGTTCGGTTAAAATGTAAAAAGTATATAAAAAACCGTTATATCTCAGTAGTTCCCTCATCGTATTTTGGTATCTCCTTCGGGAGTCACGATATATCTGACTCCTCGCACGTCAAACGTCGTACGCAAAATTAACGGCTAATTTAGAATGAACAAGCGAGCAGTATCTTTGTAAACGATATCGATGTAAAGCTTTGTGTGAAGGTTTCTTTTGTGCATGTTCGTTTCATGCAGCTTTCCAGTCAGCCAACAAGCAATGTAAATACATACGTCGCCTCTTCAAGTATGCATTCCGGTCTGTCCCTGGATACTTCGCGCGCGGTCTAATCAAGAACGCGATAACAAAGAGGGAGGATAACATAGAAAGGACGTACCACAATCACTGTACATGATATACAAGTACAAAATCTCGGATATAAAGTATATGTCTCACACAAGTTCCTAAGTTCTCTAAAACTCTTTTTTTTTCTTTCGTCCCCCCGCCTCATTTCTCTCACTTTTGTCGCAGGTCCCCGAAATCAATTCGCTGTTTTTTCTTCTCTCGGTTTTTATAGGAACTCCGAATCGCATGTTCTGAGTTTCGTTGAAAGGCGAAACTCTCTTTGTAAAAACGATACTTCTACTCTCTGCGAATACTCACGAACCCGCATCCTCTTCCGATTAGAGTTCCGTTACAGCGTACAGATTAGGATCGCTACCCTGTACCTGACTCAGCGTAGCCACCGTCGGCTTCTCCTGCCTCCCCTGCGCGCGATTATACGTGCCGTACATGTTCGGCACCGTGTTGTTCGGCGGGGCGGTACCGTTAAACTGGCTGCGCGAGAAATTCCTGTCCAAAGTTCTGACCTGGTCCTGCATTTGATCCTGAATGCGAATGTTAGGCGCCTTGTTCCGCACCAACGAACGAAACTGATTCATATTAGTCTGTGAACGCGACTCGAACTCCCACGTAGGCTGCTGACTCGCGGGATTCGGCGGGAGCGGTCGATTTTGATTCCAGGCGGGAGTCGGGCCCCTCTTCAGACTGGCCAGGTTCTTCGGATCCAGCGTTTGCGTCTTACGCGAGTCCTGGAAAGTAGCAAGATGCGCGGGTCCGTGCGAATTGTGAGACAGGGTACCGGTGAAGGACGCCACGCTAGGCGTCCAAGGTGGTTCTCTACCTGTAATTGTAAAATGTAATAACGCAAATGAAAATCTTACAATTAGTGAATGTTATCGTATTATATACGTCAGAGTATTGATTTTTTTTTAAGTATTTACCGGGCCCTGCGGGGGCGTGCCCTCAGTAGAAGTCACTAGACTCTAGCGTCTTGCACTGCCTGCTCAGAGTCGCGTACTGGCCAGGTTGATCTCCGAGTCCAGAACGGTGCTCAGCTCGTCCACCCGTTGATTGCTGATTATGCTGAGACGATTTGTGATCCCCGCCCCCTCCGCTCCCGTTAACACCCCCACCTCTGTAAATGGCGAGGAAGGACGAACAAAGTTGCAGCATTATCTTTGTTTTACGTAATGACCGGTTTCGTTATATATATATATATAGCTTATCTAAACATTAATTCAAGTTCAATCACGCCTGCAAAACCGTCTATACATGTTATATTTACGTTAATAAAATAGGATTACAAAGCGCGCTATACTATTCCTTGTAACAATATTGTATAAAGCAATTAAAATTGTTATTTGCTAAGAATAATATTCAATCTATTTCGAAACGCTTATGTTCCGAAAACAGATATTCAAATAATCAGAACATCAAATATAAAAATCAAGAATGGCACAGTTATTTATATGATGCAGTTACACGTATTTTATCACGTATATTCGTCAAAAGCATATACTAATATAAATATCGATAAAAACTTGTATTCTTGATGATGATGGAACTATGTATGATAAAGCAACATTCAAAGGAGACGCATCGAATCTAAGTCGGTAGTTTAGCGCGATAAATATTAATTGACCTTTTAGTTTAAGTAGCTAAACAAATTAAAGAGAATAAACTGAAAATCTCATGCACAAACTTTAACATGCTCTCGTGCAGTTGACGTGCTCGAGCAGTCGCAGTAGCGTAGGACGGTGGGGGCGGCGTTAGCAAGAGAGGCTGCTTAATCGTATTATGAGTGCCAAGAGCATTCGAATTAAGCGTAGGGGCTGTAGGCGGGTACGACCCTTGGCCTCGAAGGGTCCTTGCTGCTATCGCCTGCGACGCCGCCGATGGTGGTAAGTAAGGATCTTGCTCGTCAACCTGATGATAATCCCTTCTGGAACAAACGCATCATTACTTGTTTAATTCTCAACGAATACCATAGATCTCTTGGAAAGGTGGGCGATCGATCCTTCGGTGCCTGCTGAGGCATTGTAATTAATAGCAAAATATAAAAATAAAATATTACTTAATTCCCTCTTCTCTCTAAACGATTCCAATATATTTACCGTTTTCGTATATATATCCATGTATGAGAATCCACCCAAACCAATACGGTGAACAAGAGACCTGCGGCTAAACTGGCTACTAGCATGAAACTCAATCCATACCTAGAACACATTATAGAGAAACGTTATAAGTTTATATATATTATATTCCGTGTAAAATTGTTTTAATCAAGATGCGAAAATATTATTTGGTTTTTCTGAACTGTAATTAAAATATAGGCAGAAGATATAGACTTACAATCCCAAGCCACACAAACTCTTGGCGGCGTGAACGTATTGCTTGTGCAGTGGTTTACAGTCGAGTAACGTAGTTAAGCCAGACACGAGTCTGTCCACGGTATTAACGTCTGTGGACAAACTGCTGAGCTTCGGCTGGAGCTGCTGATCTTTGAACAGTTCTATCGCTAATCGAGTCACCGTGTTCAAATTATGCCTCATGCTGCTCACCGCGCGCTGCGCGTCCCGCAATCTCTGCGTGAACGGATTGCTGCGCGTGTTTTCGCAATGCGTGTAGTACGAGAGTACTTCGGAGGCTAAGGTCGATGGCACGGCTCTGCTCAAGTAACCGTCGGGCGACACGCAGAGATCACCTAGAGCTACAGAAGTGGCCAGGTATAAGGACGCCATGAGCCAAGAGACGATAACCGCAAACAAGCCAAACACGGAAAATCTGAAAGGATGTTCTATCAAAGCAACTTCGTTACGATTTCATCTATAACTATAAACAAGAATCCGATCTATTCCTCTGCTCAAATTTTTGTTACAGTTTTAGATAGTCTCAGTCGAGCGTGTAAAATAAACGCGAACAAAGATACTACAAATGCGAGGAAGACTGCCGAAAGATCTATATTGCCTATTTCAATCAAAGGAACATACGTTATGAGGACACATCTGGAGTGCCGTGCAACACCGACCACCAGAACTACACAGAGGACAAGTAGAGCGCTCAGGACCGCCATAGTGATAGGCCATCGCAGCTGTTCGATCTTCTCGCCCAGTCCGATGGCGCCGGCAAGACTGATCCCGCTCAAGGGCTTTCGTATCTCGAAACTCCGATTTACGGCGATGCTCGTGTTTTGCTTCATGCCGTTAAGTGCCGCTAGCAGCCAACCTAGCACAGTTTTATTGCTGACCGGGGCGTCGAATTCATCTCCGAGGGCAGTTAGTTGCGGCTGCACTTTTTTCTTCAGAGTCGCTTCTATAGTGTCAGTCTGTAAGAAAAGTATAACGTTGACACTTAAATAGACATAGCCACTATTTTTAATTGCCGCTACGTAAATTGTTTAAACTGTCTTAAATTATTTCAATCAGATCAGGTGTTTATCTATTTAAAAAGAAAAACTAAAAAACTTTTTTACAAAGAAAAAGACACGAAGGCATTTGTCTCATACATATTGTTATCTAATTTAAGGCTTTTACTTTCAGAATCTCCATGTTTATCGGAAATTTTTATTATTGCAGTGTGTAATAAATAAAGTTCTTTCATTACATGTAGTACAATAAAGGATATTAACGCGTCGCGAAAAATAGGAAATACCTGATTTCTGACGCCCATGAGGATCCCATCGACATTTTTCGCGGCTGCTACGAGTTGCACCAAGCCGTTGTGCACGTCGTCGTTGCCATAAAGACCGACAGCGACCGCTGCACTACAGACCAACGCCAGGATGGCTAGTGAACACTTCAGCGCGGTTATCGACTTCTTGGGGCGCGGCCTTCGGTCGCAGCATCTCGTTACCAAATAAACCAGCAATACCAGCAAAGTTAAGATCAACCAGGCTGCAGGAATACTTCCCAGTATCCCGAGGCTCTGTAAACATTACATCCGATCATGGCCTTTCTCCTCCTTTCGCAACTTCACGTAAACTTTACGTAACTCTTAAAAAAGAGATTACGAAAAAAGATCTAAAAACATTACTAATTTTCAGATTCTTACTTATTAGATTTTATCCATCAAGTTTCATAAAATTAACGATTGTCTCTATCTAGTAAAAAGTTCTTTTGGGAAGTAAATATCTGATTTGGAATTTAATTAAGGAAGAAGCTTTCTTGTCTCTTCTTCTCGGCCGAGAAGACTCGAAGGGCAGCCCGTCCAAACAAATAACGTCGAAAAATTGGTATAGCGCCAAAATTTCCTCGTCTCCACTTCTTACTCTAAAACGGCAGTATTGTCATCGTCAAGGGCCGCATTGCAACGCTATTCCTGGCGCATTTACGCATTTACTTCGTACGAGCCGCACTTATGGCCGTCTCGTAACTTCTACCGCTCTCTTCCTACCTCCCCCGAGGCTTTTATCTCATTTCTCGGCGGTCTTAGCTCCGCCAAACCACCCCGTCGAGCCGCATGCATGACGAAAGCGAATGCCGGTGGAGACGAAGTTTCGCGCGCCCGCCTCCTTATCCTTATACCTCGCCCCAAGAGTCCGTCCGACTTCGACGGCTGAGGAAGACGAGCGAAAAAGGCAAGAGGGGACGAAAGTGTGCGAGAGGGAACGCACGGAGAACACGACAGGAGAGACGACGAGAGAGGGAGGACGGGGAGGGATGTGCCCGTGGTCCGACGTAGTTCCCGAGGATGTTGAAGCCCGCTCCCCCGCGAGTCGCCCCGGGCGCATTATGCGAGAGCCTTTGTGCATTGTTTGAGCTTTCCCAGGCATTGTGCTTTTCAGTTACATACACCCGGATTCTTGCGCGCTCACGGCATCCACCTGCCCCCTTCTGGCCTTCTTTTTTTCTTCGTCAGTACCGCCGTCCTTTTTTTCTTCTCCTTCTTTTTATCCTCTCCGTTCTTTTCCCATGTTCTCGCCCGTGTTCCCGCTACCTTCCGCGCGGACACGTGAATCGTCTCTTTTTTTCTTTCCTTTTGGTTTTGCGTGAGCGAAACGAGTCGACACGCGGTCTTCCTCTCGTTGTTTCGTTTCCAGATGCTCGCTTCCCGCATTCTTATCCGCTCGTCGATGTACATATCGATCCGAGATCGGCACTTGCGACCCGATAACGCGAATCTACAACCGATCGCAGGCGATAATCCGAAGTGCCATCGCCGCTCGTGGTTACTAAGAGGATATCACGCGGGATAACCGCCGGGGAATTCTAGGTCGTGGTACTAACAGGAATTGGCGAACACTACCCCGAATCGATAGCGTATTAACGTAACGTTCGCCTGCGCGACATTTAAATCGGCCAAAGGCAGTTTGCGAAACGCTCGAAAAATCGGGGAATTGAGACTTCGACTCGATGTCAGGAGGGACGTTCGCGGTATCTCGCGAGGAGAGATTTTGCATATCAAATATTTATATCAGTCGTACATCTACTTCGGGAACATATCGTCCAGCCCGGATTGGAAATAAGCCGAGCGTGCCGATATCCTCTTGAGGACGTTACGACGGCCATCAGTATACACGTCGGGTATGAATAAAATATTTATCTTGAAACTGCCACCGTGGGCCGTATGAAATCCGGATTTTCCGTGCAATTCGCTTATCGATCCGCGCGAAGCTTAAAGGCTCCGGGACGCGCGCGGTCCGATTAATCCCGACGCACTTTGTTTTAAATCAGCGGAGAGATCGATTTGCGCACGCCACGGTGGCCGCGCGGGGGGGTGGCAGAAAGGGAAACGGGGCTCGGGGATGGTGCCCGATAATCGGGGCCAAGGAAGTCGGGACCGACGGATTGTCGCGCCGACCTACCTCCAGATAGATCTCGGAGTGGGGATTGAACGTATTATTGACCGAATGTAAAGAGACGTTCAGATGCGGCAGACTGTGGAAGATCCTCGCGTAGTGCGGCACCGTGTACTGCTCCGGAAGCTGTTGACCGCCCGCCATTGTGGAGAACCCTTATCTCTGCCGGAGGAACCCAGTCGAAGCGTCTCTCCCACTCGTCAAGACATGCTACGCGCGAGCGAGCTGCAATCAGAAAATAACGAATTAATTGGCGCAAGAGGGAATTTGTCGGAGGCGTGTGTGGAAACGCGGTAATGCCGCGGACACTATCTCGGCATTACGTCAACGTTATACGAACGTTAAAGCTCGAATTCTTTTTTGCGACGGCTAATTGAAGGAGCATCTGCGCCAGCAGCGCGATATTTCCAAGTTTCACATTTGCATAATCGAATAATAATTCCTACACGGTGTCGCACCACCGTCGTGGCTTTTACATCTTTTATCCGAAATACATTTGAAAGCTCGATATGGAACGTGAGCTATTAAAACTTTCTAGGTATTATTATTCAATTACGTAACGTAAAAGTTGCAAGTGTCCTCTATAACCGAATGCAGGTTCTAGTTATTACGACCGCCCCGAGTTATTTCGCGTGCTCTTTCCAATAAAGGAATGGAAGGAGAGACGAAATATCAGACTTAATAATCTAACAAACCTAGATGGCTCAAACTTTTTTTCGGAAACATGCAAAAATTTTCCCGTCATGTCATCGTTTAATAAATATGTTCTCCATCGCGATCAATTCGCGAGCTAAATGAGATAAGTTTCGTGTTTCGCGGAATATCCGTTTTCATCTGTTGTGCATATATAAATTTCTATATTATTCTGCCGCATTCGTTTGAATTGCATTGGGATTCGAACTGGTCTCGAGTAATGCGGATATTAATTCTCCGGAGATCAACGTTTTTATACGAATAAATTAAAAAAAAAAAGAAGAAATTTAAATTGAAATGGAGCGAGAATAGAGTCGCAGTTTAATTTCGTTGGAACGAGCCACTTCGCGCGACGCTACGGCAGTTCATGGAAGAGAATTACTCGCAAATTAAATGTCAAATTTTCTAAAAAGGCTCATCGAGAGTTTTAATTCGATTATCATTTCATTAACATATTGCGCCAGTTTCCGCGCTGCGCTCTTCCGTTGCGAGAGTCACGATTCAATCTTGGCTAAATACCGCCCGACGTCACTCAGTGTCGCAAAACGTTTTACCGTAGTGATTCAACTCTTCCGTAGTGGAATCAACGCGCGCTTAATTAATGAAGTCTGTGCCAGCCGGCTCTCCGTCTCTCTCGCTTCATTGACATCACTGAAGCGCGCCCGAAAGGATTCCCGAGGTGCCTTTTTAGCCATCAAATCGCCTGAAATAAGTTTAATGGGCCCGAGCACCGCTCGGCGGGGCATTATTATATCACTAAAACTTTTAAGAAAACCTTAATGTTTATTAAGTCTGCATCTTCTTTCAATTCTGTACCTTAACGTTGAAATAAGTGAGCAAGCTTGAAATCGCGTTGTAACGAACAATAAATACAATTACTTCTTAATTTAATAATCTCTTTATTGTGTAATAATAATATTAAGAATAAACTAGTAGACGCTTATTAGCGTAAATACGATTTGTACCGCTCTTGAAAAATTCAAGAACATTATACGCGCAAAGAAAAAATTACACCGGGTCGTTTATCACAATTTAAATAACAAATTAGAGATCTATTATTTATCTCGCAGAATAGATTGTCAAATTTAGGAAAAGACAATAACAAAGGCACGCCTCATTTATCTCGTATTATCAAAAGCACGATTGATAAATTAACACCGCAATTAATATCGCGCGCGCATTCGTCTACGTGATAATAAATAAAACCGAATAAATAAAACATTCACGTCCGCGTGGAGTCTCAATCGGATTTCTGTAATGATATTAATGGAAATTAATTCGCCACGAGATGCGAACGTATTTACGCGCTACAGTGTCAAACATGATGTAACGGTATCAGCAACCGATTAGCACAACGCGTTTTATATGCATCAGATTCTATATTAAGCTCCTGCAGACATCACCGCGAGCAACAAATACCTATCTCCGTAATAAATATATCGCGGATCGATAAAGGTGCAACGTACACGTACGGTTTATTAACCCACTTTCCCGATTCCATTCTATCCTTGATAGCGTATATCGCCGCGACAACTCCGCAACACGCTTCCAATATACGCTCGGTGCATTCGAAGCCGCGGAAAGTCCACGGCGGCGGGCGGTGCGTGCTTCTCGATTTCAACAACGGCCTTGTAACACAATAAACGCTTCCTTATTGGCCTTATTGCGTGATATTATTGCGACTTGATGTTTCCAAGTACGGCTAAATGATCCCAATTGTCTCTCGAACACGCGAAATCCACCTCAAGTACGGTGTATTTCACTTATAATGCCTGCGTTCGTTTTCTTCCACTGGGAACATATACTATATTAAAAATCTATAATATACGTAACGTACCCTATATATTTTTAGTACATGCTCCCAGTGGGAGAAATTGGGAGAAAACGAACGCAGGGAATGTAAGCAGATTTAGAAATATGTTAAGAATTTAGGATAAGGCTCGTTTCATGAATTGATTTACAAATTAAACGAATGCGGGGACAAATGTCGAGTCGCGGTGAATTTTATCCGCATCGCGCGGTCTAAAAATCGAATACTTGGCAACAGACGCGAATAATCGATTTGGAAATGAGTCGCTATTGTTACTTAAAATTGCCTGTCGACCGCGCGATTGATTTCATCGCGCGCGCGCACGCGAACAAAAGTTCGAGAGTTCATCGTGCGATATTCGAAAATCTTCTATTTTGCACTATCGCGCACGCCGCAGCGGCTACTCGTTCGATAAAACCGGCAGTTATATCTCGCCATGCCGGAAGAAACCTGCGGCTCGAGTGTCACGCGCATTCATATATTGACTCACCGTGCGGGCGCGTCATTGTATGAGTGATAAATAAAGTCCACCGACAATCGTGCCGTGATTTTAAACGAAGGCTGCTTATATTACAGTCCATCTATGCTGTCATCCCGGGCTCGTAACGTCATCCTAGTCCTGTCTTTGTCTTTCAGCAGGGGGTGCGACGCAGCGCGCGTCGTTTCCTCTCTTTGTTTCCGGATGGACGAGGGTGCCATCGATCTCGTTTTTAAGCGTGAAAAAATGTTAACGAGGCAGACAAATAGAGCAGAATTTCGCGTTACTTTGGATCACTCCAGCCGGACTACTTGGGGAGGAGGGGGGATACTCCAAACTTATTTAACTTGTAATATAGTTCGAACTATATTAACACCATCGGCTTTTCGCGCAACGTATGTACTTACACGCTGACGTTATACTCTGAAAGTCGATAGCCTAGTTTCGAAAGTGAGAAGCTCAACTAAAAACTGCAATCAACTGTTATCAACTCTGTTACTCGCGCGAAACTGCGAGTTAAATTTAATGAGTTAAGAAAAGAAAAACAAAGTTCAAAGATACAAGATAAAATCGAGGAATGAAAACAGAAATATCAAGTTTCTTCACTAATAAAAGTGACTTAAGTGACCCCGTGCGGGATTTAGAGCTTAATAAATAATTTTTTTTCGATTTTTTTCGTGATATTCCAGAGCCACTTAAAATACTGAATGTAATATTATCTCTATCAATGTAAAAAGATAAATGGTAGTCATTTAAAAAAAACGATAATTGTAACATTTTAATAGATACATAAATCGCATAAATTTAAGATTGCACCTTAAGTAATCTGGGAAGCATATTCGATCGTAAAAAAAAAAATTATGCGTCTAGACGGCGAAAATGTACCTAATAAAACCCAAGTTGCCGAGTTCAGGTTTTAAACCAACTTTAGAGCGCGTGGGAACTAAAGCGATGAACTAAATTCTCTATTATAGTCCGTTTGTGTCGCACGTTTTACTTTTCGCGCTCGTCCGCAGGCTTATTTTTTTTTCCTCCGTTCGAGCTGCGCACGAGGCCTATTTCGTTTTAAATACATAAAGCGTAGAATGCAGCGTGTAACGCGAACGTAGCTTACGCCTCTCCCGGCAATATCGAGTGAAGGAAAAAAAACCGCGCCTCGTCACTAGAGACGAACCTTCCGGAAAATAAATGTTTGAAGCTTTTAAATGAACAACAGTGAACTATTGAGCTTTCCTCACGTCTGGATATTTGTTGTTCGCGCCCTTATTATCGCTCAATTCGCCAACGTTTTTAAGGACGTTCTTTAACACGTTGTTTTATGAATTCAATTAGGATAGGTACGCTTATGCGCAAGAGAGTTTGTCGACAGGCGCTTCCTCGCACCTGTCCCTCCCGGCTTATCCCGAATGAAATTTTCATCGTTCCGGCGTGGTCTTCCGCTATCTCGTGTCTCGACGGAGGAAGCGAGCAGATTGATCTTTTTTTCGGGCATTAAAACGGTAATCCGACCGCCCGGCCGCCGACTCGAGCGTATCGCGCGAATCGCGCGCGCGTCCGTCGCCGGGCGCAAAAAGTCATCGACCGATCACGGTTGTGCCGGTCGGCATCGCGACATGCAAACCGCTACGATCGATCGACTATAACGTGACTGTAACGTCGCCTATGGGGCCGTACGGTGACCCCGCGAGAGAAACTACGGCGATCGGGAACAAACGAGGGATTCGTATATATATTCAGGTATATGTACGCCGGAGGGACGAGCTCGCTACGCGACAACAATCGCATCTCCGTCCATCGTCTCTCGTCGCGAAATCAAAAAAAGCGATCGCGAACGTCACCGCCGAAGCGAGCTCTCGCCAGCGATTCAAAATTAATCAACGTATTTGCGTGGAGGCGGGCGATAAGAGTGGCTGATAACGCGAAATTTCTGTACTTCGCAACTTTCTGCGTGCAAAGTCACGAGATACTCGACGTCGGAACGATTATATCGCGAAGTTAACATTGTGGAATGTTGAATTGCGGTAATCAGTCGGAGTTTAGACCCAGTTTAGCTCGAGGATTACTTTGAGAACGATATTTTGTGTTTCGCTGTTTATACTTAAAGTCTATTAAAAGTCTGTAAAAACAACTCGGAACTTCAAAATTCCTGACGTTTATACGCACAGCTATAATGTTCATTTCTATCGGATTAACTTTAATCTCGGTTCAAAACTTGCTTTTTATCTTTTCCTAGTTCTAAGAATTAGAAAAAGATAAACCCGTAAGTTAACCCGAGATTAAAATTAATCTACCTTGGCAAAAATGAACTGCTCTCTTTTGTCAGAATAAACAGGACCGTTCTTTTTGTACAGTTCAATCTTTCCACGCTCAATATATTTAAAGTGGAGCTGTAGGTCTCCGTCCGTTAACTGCGCTTTTCGAATAAAAAATCTGATAAGTTGATCTGATTGGACATTGGAGGCGGAACGAGGCAGGAAATAAAGTACGAGGCGAACGTTCGGGACGTTATCGCGCTTTGACGATACGAGGAAGAAAGAATACGCGCTCGCTCTCTTGCGGTCGTACTTTACTGCGTTTTGTACGTTCAGGAGGGAAAAAAGGGCCGTGTGTCTTCGGGTCTTAAGGAAGAATAGATAGCGGCGAAATGTGGCAGGGCGTGCGAAAGCACTGACTAAAATGGACAGAGCCATAAACGCCGAAAGCGCAAACAAAAGGAAACATAAATGATAAGTGTGCTCACGTGTGGCGCATACTTTCCGCATTCCTCCGCCATCTCATTTCTCTTCCTTCCGTAACATCTGGGTCCGCGCGCGCGCGCTCGTCTCGGCGATGTAATATTTAAAGTATTGTCTCTCTAATGCCTGCCGCGCATGTATTTCTCTAAGGCCGGCCGTACTTTACAAGCTTCGTCCATAATGCACCGCATTTCCGCGCCTTTCCACGAAAAGCTCTTCGTGGATCGACATCGATAAGTAACGAGTGAACGTCCGCGAAAAATTTCGAACCGAGCCGGAAAAGCGATAAAAGGAGATCTTCGTTCGATCTCTCTCTCTCTCTCTCTCTCTCTCTCTCTCTCTCTCTCTCTCCTCTCGCGATGCGGCGTAACTCGATTTGAAAATTCGACTGATTCGTTTGCCAAATTATCCAAATCGATTTGTCATGCTAATTTCCATCAATTCTAATTTTCGTTTAACGTCCGATTTAACATTTACCGCGAATTTCCTAAAGCGAGATAGCTGATCCGATATTATACGCGAGATATTTTGGCAGTTTATCAATTACACGTATTTCTCGGATATAAGCCTTCCTCAGATTTCCAAAACTCAAGAAATTATGAGTTTTTATCGAGTATCAAATTTGATAATAAAGGTAGCCAATTGGGTCGAGTAAAAAATCATTATTGTTAATTATTTGCTAGCGAAGCAAAGTTTCTGATTTTAATTATACACCGTTGACCTGAATGAAGAATGCAGGTGTCTTATCGATCTTATTATCTTATTATTAAAAAATTGATTTTCCAGTAAATTCTAATCTGACGTCTATTTAGGATCTACCTGTGACGTCTGTTATTTACTTTCTAGCGCTCCGAATTGGAGTTTACGAAGCCGTCTGTTCTTCCTCGAAGAACTTCCTGAACTGACACACATTGGTGCAATAAGTCAGAATGAAACAAAACATACTCGTCTCACTCTAATGCATACCGGGGAAGTTCTTCGAAAGAACAAACTTGTCCGGATAGCAGTTAATTTCAATAAAATTCCGATTAACTTACCGAACAATGCCCGTACTGTTTGATTAACAGAGATACAATTATGTACTTGTTTAACACGAACAAAAGATTAGATTGAGAACGAGTTGTACAGCTAGACATTTTAGCAACCCTGTCTATTGTCTCTAATTTCCCTTCAAGTTAGTGAGACTTCGGAGTCGGATTTCACGTCCTCCCGCCCGTCGAAAGGACTGAAATCTTTCCTTTCCCTGAAACGCCCCTGCTTTCCTAGCAGATTCCGATCGAAAATTCGGTTTTTCAGTTTCGTTCGAAATTGAAAAGGAATTTCAGCGACGTAGCCAAATCTGTTTTATTTTCCACAGGTTCTCCAAAGGCTTGTTTAAAAAATATTTTTATTGTATGTTTAGAAATTTTGTTATTATTGTGATACTATGGATAGTATATCCATAGTATCACAATAATTTCAATAATTTTAATAATAACAAAATGTCTAAATACTACAGGTTGTGATAATAGGATTGTGATAATAGTAGGATGCGTAATTAATATTTTAATAATTAAAATAATTAAATTATGATAATTATAGAGAAAAAGTGTATAGTACATATATGCGCGCGTATACATATGTCCCTTCTAGGCTTTCCACGAAAGTTTATTTCGGTTTTCGGTTTCGGTTTCGGCCGAAATTAGAAAAGATCGTTTCCGTCGGACTCCACTTAGTCCACTTCCTATACCCGATAGCTAACGAGTTGCGGGGGGGGGAGGGAAACCTAGGCTCGCGGCGCACGCTATCGCACGCTAAAAAGTCATCGACCCATCGTAATCGCCGGTGGTAAACCGCTCGGCTAACACTCGTCCGTCCGCCACCTTCGATCATATCGCCGCTCCACGCTCGTCGTCGTCATCGTCGTCGCGGCCGTCGCGTCGCGGCGCGAGGCCGCGACGTTCGTTTCTCCGACGGCGAGACGTCGCCTTGCGTTGCATGCGCGATGAAAATGGGTCCGTTCGATAACTCGGCGGCATAGAAGGCGGGCGGTACACATCCGCGTATCCGGTGTATCCGCGCGCGCGGAGGAGACGAGGAGAAAAAGGCGGTTTCGGTATTCGGTACTCCGGCGTCTATCCTTCCCTCGCTTTTTTTTTCTTTCTTCCTTTCTCTCTCTTTCTCTCTTCGGACTCCGCGTGCGACTTTACCGTACACCCGGCTTTTACGAGGCTCTCCTCTCGGACCACGCTACGCAACATCTGGTTGGGATTTCTTTCGGTTACACGGAGGGCCTGTGCGACGAAATCCAGCTCCACGCACGCACGCACGCACGCACGCCATCGTCCCGACGGCTTCTCGCTCCTTCTTTTTCTCGCTCTAGCTCTCGCTCGCTCTTTCTCTCTCTCTCTCTCTCTCTCTCTCTCGTTTCCACGCACACATGCACCCGACCGACGCGTTTCACGGAAAGCTACGTTCAATGTATTCTTGCACCCACACACCGTCGGCCCCGGAGTGTGTACCGTGTATCGATCCCCGAGAGTACACACGAAAGACGACCGTGAGCGCCATCGGGCTCTCCTCTATTTCCTTCCACTTTCCTCGCTCGTTCTCTTTCCCACCTTCCGCATACACCGTATCGTTCTCTCGTTCCCTCTGCTTTCCTTTCGATCTCTCTTGCTTATCTCGTGAACGGAGTCGAGGCGCTGGGTTCTTTGTGGCGTCCGCCGAGAAAACGCACACGCCGCATCGCGCTGAGCGAGTACAAGCGGATAGGCATATGTATATATCGGTTAGGGCGAGTCCGAGAGAGAGAGAGAGAGAGAGAGAGAGAGAGAGAGAGAGCGTGCGTGCTCCACCGGCGGTGGGTTCGCGTGACAGAAGCGCGACGGTGGTTACACCCCCTTTCCCATTCACCCTCGCTCACCCCCGCGCGGCCGCTAGGACGAGGACGATTCAAACGAAAATAATCGCGAGGCGTCGAAGCGTGTCGCGTCGCGTCGCGTCGCGTGGCGCGCGCGCGACGAGACGGCGTCGGGACGGCTTGCGCTCCTCTTACCTCGATTCTTTTTCCTCTCAGTGACAAACCCGTACGCTCGCGTACGTGAACGACAACTGACGACATACGACGCACACCTGACCGTGGTCCGAGCCCGACTGACTAGCGACGGAGCGACGCGGCGCGGCCGGCCGGGGTGGGGCGGCGGCGGCCCGCGGCCGTCGGCCGGCCAATCGCCGCTCCGCTTGCGCGCGAAGGATTTACGGGCCGCCGGCCGCCCGCCGCCCGCGCCGCCAGACCGGGCCGCGCGCGCAACTCCGTTGCTCCGTTCTCGCTTCGCTTCAGCTCCGGCCGACTGGAGTCACTCCTTCACTCTAGCATCATTGCTCCGACTCCGGAGTCCGGACTGTCCGGAGCGCGGCGTGCTCCGGCAGAAACGAGACAGGACGTATGTTATGTCTCGTATGTCTTTCCAGGCTGCAAGCAGGAGAGGGCGACGAGGCGTCCGTGAATGCGACTGGAACGTGGGGCGACTTCGATCGAACTCCGGTCGATTCGATCGACGGCGACTCATATTCGAATCCCGGTGGACTTTAATCGTGGAATAATCTTCACAATTATGTCATTCATCGTCCCCCGATCTCCAAGATTCCTTCCTATGTGCTAAGACATCGATAATGCTAATGAGATAGTACGGGCGTTGATATAGTCACATTCACAGGATGACTCCCATTAGCTTATCAAGTAAATTAACTGTACTATATCTCGTTAACATGGACTACATGGACAGAATTATCAATCTGTTGTTTAACATATGATGAAAAAAAAATTGGAGAGACGATATAGATTAGATATTTGATCTGAACGAGTCTGTCGAATTAATCGTTGATTAAGCTAATTATAATTAATTATTAAGTAATGCTTGTTCCATTTCATTAACATGATTGTTTTTAATGTAGGTAAATGTTGCTTCTTAAGTAATCCTGCCGGTTGGCAGATGCATTTCCTTTCGATTTTTCCCTCCCCTTTTTCTGTTTTGTTTAAAATTTGAATTTTATAACATAACATACATAATTCTTGTCCATTAAAACATATTGACGCCAAGCTCGTGAAAATTGGCCGCTCGTCTTTCCGCGAATCCGAGAGAAGCCTACGGAAAGGTCCAATGTCCATTTCTATCAATGCAGATTAACTTTAATTGATAAAAATGGACACGAGAGCCGAGATCGTCTCGGTGCGGAACGGAAAAGAAAAGCACTTTGCACTTTCTGTCTCATCGTATTTATTTTCCAATCATTCAAAGTTATTCACGATTTCTGCGCCATATCGTCGGTAAGATATCAAGAGTCGCAGCGCCGTCTCGGTTACTTAAGTCCCCGTTTTATTTGGTCGATAAGTAAAGAAGTTTCGCAGAAGAGAGTTTACCGCTATAATCCTAAAAAGATATTCAAAAAGACACGGTATGCATTTATGTATACATATATATATGTATATATACGGTCCAATGGAACGAATTAGTAAGATATCACGATATTTTTGCCCCGCCTCTCCTCCTTGTAAACGTGTAACAAAATGCAACGTACGACGAGAGCCGTAGATCGAAAACGACCGAGAAGTTAATATGTACTGCAACATGCACGAAAATGGAATAACACATTTCTCCCGTATACATATGTAATATATATATATATATATATACACATCCTCTATTTCAACGAAAGAATAACTAATATTTAATAACGTGTATATGTGTGTGTGTATGTGTATATCCTCAGTCGATTGACGGAAATTCTAAAAATCATATCGGGTAGCACAGCAACTCGCGACACATTTTGCCGTTTGCACTCTGATCACCGTTATTAACTACCCGTGTCCACGATACGTGTGACTAGTAATAAATGTTAATTAATAGAATAACTTAAACATCTTTCATTCTTTATATAATCTTGTATGTATACATATATATATGTATATATATATATATATATATTTATAAATTCTCGCTTTCACGCTCGCTCTCACGTTCGCTCACTCTACTCGACATCCAAATTGGAATGATTGTTAAAACTGAGAGAGATTGAAGTATATTCAATCGCGAGATAAGAAACCAACTGTGGATTTGTTTTGTTCTCCGTTATGTAGAAAAGCCGTACCGCGCTGAAAATTGATCGCCCATCTCTCTCTCTATCTCGCATTAGCGGAGCGCTGTGTCCACACAGTCGTTGGAAGAACTTGACTGTAGGCTATGATATAAACTATAACTCTCACAGGTGTTTCCTAAACGATACTTAAATCAGACAAGGATATTGCAAAATTAACGTTACACGATTCGGTGTGACTCTCGCAAAAAACAGTCTCGATATCTAAAATAAAACGCTTGTGAGTAATACGTATGATTAATATGCTTAATAATGTGTGACGTGTGTATCAGTATTAATTACTTAGATAAGGCCACTAGTGGATGATACAGGTATAATATAAATATTACAGT
Organism: Temnothorax nylanderi; assembly: GCF_030848795.1. Classification (NCBI taxonomy): domain Eukaryota; kingdom Metazoa; phylum Arthropoda; class Insecta; order Hymenoptera; family Formicidae; genus Temnothorax; species Temnothorax nylanderi. The sequence continues at coordinate 195,961 of NW_027249064.1, read as the reverse complement.
TACAAGCATAGATTCTCAAAGCAAACGGTCGAATAGCTACGCTAGTATGTCCAGAAACGATCAATCGTGGAGGAAACGAGATGTGTATTTGTTAACGCAGGATTTGTGAGTGTACAAATTTGTTTTTCGTTATTGTCATATACTTTCATTGTAAGATGACACGATGCGAACGACGTTTGCGTTGACACAATGACGTTGTAGACGCGTTACGACTGCGCTAAACCGCTCCGGAAATATCTTCTTCCTTCCTCTGGACATAGGTAGAATTTAGTTGCCTATTGCATTCAAGGTATTTAACTGTGTTAATATAAACACTAGAGGTTTCTTTTCCTTCTCTTAAGAATATACGCGATTCTTCATATACTGAGTATAAGATTTGTCTTCCTTTTAAAAAGCTATCTTAGCTGCTATCATATAATACAATCCACGCGAGCTGTATACAAACATGGTATTACAATTACAAAAATTACTAATGCCTCGTATTTCTATTTATCGTCCGAAAGATCGTCTGCGGGTAGATTTGTTACACCGCTCGAAATAACATGCGCGAAGAGAAGCGCGCCGCTGAAATCCGTCATCCACTTCGGCGTCCATATGAGAAAGCAGTTTTTTTTTTTCTATATAAATTCGAGGTGAAGGAATGACCTTTTGACGTCTCTCGGCGTATCGTCCCCCGTTCAGTAATCGAAAAATAACGGATTTATATACTCTATCAGAATTGTTTTTCTTCTTTTTTGTTTTAATCTCGTCACTCGATGTTGTTCAAACATCACGGCACACCAGGCACTGTACATTGAGCATCGCTCGAGCCAGACGGAGAAGTCTGGCTTATATCGTGTGTTACAACGTGGATTCGTGTATCACCGTTGTATTTGGATCACTGCTAGCAGTCTGAATTATTGCTGGCGGTATGTGTGGCGTCAGTGTGATGGATGAGGTCTTTCGCATAGGTTTCGGAGAGGCCTGCAATCAAATATTAATATACAATGAAGAATACTCGATTAATTTTTACTCTTGCCATATAACATTATTTATCAAAAACGGTGTAACGACTTTATCACGAATATATCTGATGTATTTAAGTAATAACATGTATTACATACCCATTCTCTTCTGCAAGGTGCTTCGTCATCTGAGTAGTGATCAATCTGCCCAATATCAGTTTCCGTCGCCGCGTTCCTCTTCTTCGGCTGCAGAGTCGCGTAATTGCCGCAGCCTCTGGTGAAGTTGGTCATGTTCTTCTCCTCGACAATCTTCTCCTGGCATAGTATCTCTTGCGATTTACTTTGCTTGTTGTTCGTTACGTCACTGGTGCTCTTGTTGTTGAAATAAAACGGCGGCATTTTCGACACCCAGTGATCCAGACCGGAACCAGTCGAGCTCGTGGACGCCGCGGACGAATTTCCCGTGGAGTTATTGGACAGGCCTCTTCGCTGGTAGAACAACATGTACGCCGCGTTCGTGATCAGATTCGTGTCATTGACCGCTTCTACGCGCGTGTCGTCGAAACAGTACCACTGCGTATCATACGGATTTCTACAAAACGCCGTGTAATGCCCGCCCTGCAGATCCTGCCCATGGTGATTGCATATCGCATAGAGATCGTAGACATTCTCGTCGTACTTGGGGATATTGTGTTGCCGCGGTCGCGGTTTTTTCCAGGGCGACCAGCCCAGGCCGCCCAAGCTGGTGACATTGTTATGCGTCGTTTGAACGCCATTGTGGGCGAGATGTGGCGTCATGTCGAAGCCGTACAAAGGAAAGTCCACCAGCATAGTCAGCTTGGACGTTGACCGTTGCTTAGACTGCTGACGAAATCTTTTCAAGTGTATGACTAATATATCGGGTAGTGACCAGAGACCTAGCTTTTTTACGACTTCTTGCTTCTTGTTGCAGTAGGGACAATGCCACGCGTCTTCCGCGCCCAGTATCTCCGCCCGCGTGTACAGATCGAAACATTCCTCCAGGGTGACCGCGCCGCCCAGTTCGGAATTAGTTTTTAACTGTTTCACACTGGCGTGCTCCTCGATCTGATCGCTGTCGTCCTGTATAATATTGGATTTGGTGGCCTCATCCCACTCGAGGATCAGCTTCACGTGTTGTGGACCCGAGTCGTCGGCACAAAGAGCCAACGCTTGCTCGATCTGCTCCGTGTAAAGCGGATGCTCCACGCAGGGATCGATACAGGGATGCTCGTCCTGGATCGGCGTCGCCGCCGGATCCGCCACACGGATGTTGAAGAGCCCCGGACTCTGGCTGGTCGTGAGAACGTCGTCCGCTAACGTGCTATGCATCTCTTTGAGCAGGAGCTTCTGCAGATCCTCGTAGGACGTCTCGCGTGACACCTGCATCGTGTACGGGCTGCCGAAACGTTGCCTCAGATCCCCCTTCACGAGAACGTTGATCCAAACCAACAGGATGTACGCTTGCTCCGTAGGCTCCTTCAATTGCGGCAGCTCGATGCAGTAAAGTGGATCGTTTTCCATAATCACGGATAGAGGCTGACAGTCAGAGAAGGTTCTGTGGAAAGAAAAAAAGAAAAAGTCTTATTCTTTTTGTTCTATTATTATGATACAAGAGATAAGTATAGAGAATAGTAATGTGCAAACATTGCAAACCGATCGAATATCGTTAAATAATTAAAAAAAAAAGTTGCCAATTTCTTATCTTCGTACCTTCGTGCTTTCTTTAGCAATGCGCGAGTGAAATTTATTGCCAGCGCTATTAACTGTTTCCTTTTTTCATCGCTACGTACTGCAAGAGTGCAATTTTGAAGTTTTTAAACCACAATTTAACCTGTGAAATCCTTCGTCGTGGATCTCGGTCAGTAGCATGTGATTCTCGTCCACGCCGGTGTCGCTGGCCAGGATCTCTCGTAGCTCCCGCACGTTGGCCGCCTGATTCACGCTCACGCCGATCTTGACCTGCCGCGGCTGCTGCGACGTGTAGAGGACGTTGACGTAGAGATTCATCTGCCGATGATTCTGCGGCACCGGCACCGACACGCACAGAAAGGGGTCGAAGGTGTTCGACTGCCGGTGGCATCTCGGACAGGTCAGACTAGACCGGAACTGCGCTTGGAATACGGCGTGTACGAACGAGTTGTTACACCGCACGTGATTCGCGAGCGTCTCCGCGGCAACGATGTCGTCGGGTCTGCCGAATGAGTTCTGCAAAATGGAAAAAAAAACGGAATTAGAGCGTGTTAAACGACGAGGTAAATCCGACTCGTGAAAATTCTAATAAAATTACTTCGAGAGTGGCCTCGCCACATCGGTTTTACTTGACAAGTATACGCAATCATCAATCTGTAACGAACTCAGTTCTATTTCTTTTTTTTTTTTTCGCAGCTCTGTTTTGCAGTTTATGTAATCTGGGAAAATGGGTTTGAGGCGAGGCTGTCTGCGCCGCCGACACGAAGCCGTACGCACGCAGACGGCGCGGGCGTGAATCCCGAGCGAGGGGTCCGCGACCGCCTTTCTTGCCCCGACTCGACGTTAACGCGAAACTCGGTTATCGCTCAAAGCACATAACGACAATCATCCGTAACGCGTCCGCGGTCTATTAATAGATCACCGCGCTGTCGCAGCCGCCGCTTGGCACAGCTCCTTTTTCCCTTCGCCGAAAGGAAGACTATACGCGGAACGTTAAAAGGAGGAGCCGACCGAACGCTAACGAACTCTGCGCGGTTTCGACACAATTGTCGCCGATACGCTAAAACGCCATGCGCTCATTAACGTAAGCACTTAGCGACTTAACGTTAGGACCCCGATGCACCGATTGGCACACGATTGAGATAATAAAAGGTCCCCTTCGCGCTTTATTCAACTCGACGACTGGACAAATGTGTGCGGAGTCTTAAAATAATCTCTATAAAATTGCAATAATTATATAGAATGACGGGGTGATAAGATAATGCTTTTGCTATTCAATAGACCGAAGTTGAACGATACGATCGAGCGATATGACATAACTCGACGTGCCCGGAAGCTTCTGTGTTGCCGCGTTCCGATATTTTATCATCAACTAGAGTACCCACTCTCGCGTATAAACATTTATTTCAGAGATATCCCAAGTGTTTAATTTTATCGAATAAATTAACAAAATGTTGTTTGAATTAACCGAGAAAATTATTACAGGCGAGAGAGAGAGAGAGCTCTCCAGTTTTGTTATCGAATGCGATTCGTTTGCATTCCGTTTCGGAGCCTGATTCGGAGCAAAGATACGACCTCCCGTTAATGGGATAATAAATATCGAGGCTGCGCATTTTCGTAGCCTTCGAGTTGGTCGCGAGTCTCTTCACAGAGAGCCGCGTAAGAACGAGGTAGCGGTATATCGCGCATTCGACGCATTGTGGTAAAACTTTATTGCCTGCAGGCTATTCAAACTTACTGTAAGTAGCGCATATCATGTAAGTTATAGGAGTCATTATTGACCAGCTGTTCGCACTTTGTACGTCTATTTCGTTAACGTAAATGGGATATAACGAGCCTTGAAAGAAAATCGATGTTATCGAGTATTTACAAATAGGCGGCGATTCGTAACGATGTAATTTCCTAATAAGTCAAATAAAATTAAGCAAACCGCGGAAATAATTGAGGAGAAAGATAGAGAAAGAGAAAGAGAGAAAATAATGAGTAAATAGCGATCGATATGTATAACACAGAATAAATATTGATATTTTCAATTAACAAGAGAGATCCTCGGAGAGATCTTATGTCTAATCATAAAAATGTATAAAATTCACAATAATAATTATTAGATTAATTACAAATTAATTATGAGATCCCGATGACCGAAACCGTCAATATTAATTTATTCTACGGTGAAATAAAATTTTTTCAAGTCAGATCACGTAGAAAAGTCACCTACTGGACTTGCGACAGAACTTGCCGTTACGTAACGCAAAAGCTCGACATAATTCCGATAAATACCAATGCGAGATCGCGCTGGAATGTTACGTAATACCTCGAGCGACGATATTTCAATGTGATGAAAGGTACCGGTGACCCTCGTTAACGCGGAGCGGAACGTTGTGGCGACCGACGACGCACGCGGGCTCGCTCGCTCGCTCGCGCTTTCCGAAGCCGTGTAATTTGTAACACGCGATGAAAAACCGCAGAATGGGATAATCACCGGGCTGATCGCGCAGGATGTATCAGCGATCCGGTTGCCGGAAGTAATTTCCGATGCGTATACGGCTGGAACGACTCGCGCTCCGACAATTGGTCAATGTCACGCCGGTGCACGTGTACTCTCGCGACTCGGTAAAACCGTCATTTGTATACGCGCGCCCTTACGAATATTCAGCTCTACAATCGTCGATCTTCCTGAAAGCATACCGCTAATGGATCAGCCGATGGATGGATTGGAAACACGCTCCTCGATCTGTTTAGCGCGACCGCGTTCTCGCAGGAGCGAGCCACTTATCGATGACCACATTCGATAGCTATCAAATGATTGCGCATACAATATCGGCTTTACATCTATGATTTCTCCCGCGACACGTGATACCTCCCGCAAGATTATACCTCAGTTTTCTAACTATTTGCGAAATTTTCCCGTTACGATAAATTCGTTCCAGCCGTATCTTCTAACGCGACATGTAATATACATTTAATTCGTTTGCTTTATAAGAATGTATAATCACAAAGCTGAAATTTCATATTCGATGTCGATCTGACTTAAACATTATTGTGTCGAAATTCTGTTTGGCTGAAATTTTTCTCGAGAAAATGTACTTTTTCCCAACGTTAATTGCACGATGTAACATGTAACGGCTTCGTAATTTGCTCGCAAAAAATCAGAAGACCCGATGAGTCGCGTGTCATGATTCATGAATTCTGCCGGTCGCGGTTTTTGTCGACTCAGTGAGTCATAAGAGTAAAAATAAGAACGAATGCGGAAGGAGATCTGTTTTAAAATATGCGAGCACGCTAAATGCACTTTCCGCTTTCACAATCATCTTTCGCTTCGCGAAACGTTTGTTTTATGTTTGAAAGTACTTACAGATACCGATAATTGTTAATGTATATATGTAATTTAGCAAACATGTATAATTATAATATGTATTGTACGGAAACACAATTATAAATTATAAATGTAGATACTATTTAAAAATATGTATCACAAATTGAATAAACATAAATCTCATATATCCGACGTGTATAAAATTTATGTTTATTCATTTTGTAATACATGCTTTTAAATGTCAATAGTTATATGTCAATCGCGCGATATATAATCAGCTGAATATATTTCGAATTTCGAAACATTTTAAAACGTTATATCTCGCTTTTAAAAAACACAGAAAGTACTCTTTCAAGCTCAGACATCTCGACATTATCAGCGTCTTATTTATGGAAAGAAATGTGCTTTAACTTTGAACGTAAGCAAACGCTCTTGCTCTTACATAGTTCTTTCGTGAATAAAAACAAAAGTATATCTCTCCTCAATTACTTCATATCGTTATATTTACCGAGAAAAAGATGTATGATTTTACGTTAAGACGACATATTAAGACGACAGACGGTTTGTAGTAAACTACTGTTATAGAGACCATTATATCAGTGTGACACTGTGAAAATAAAACTTGTCTAAACAATTTTATTATAAGATACAAAATCTCTCTGTCTCTCTCTCTTTCTCTTCAACGAGATGCAAAACAATAAGATTAAATCTATTTTTCTCGTGCGTAGCTGTTTTTCTTAGTAAGATATCAACAAATGGAGCGCCACTTGATACGTCAACGATAAGTTCGCGATACGCGATTCCCTACGATATGACTACACAAAAGGCGATTTCTTTCGATACGGATTTGTTTACGCGATGTCCACGTGGAGCCTCGTCGATTGCGCTCGCGTATCACGGCCAGTGTGATGCAACATTTCCGAATGCGTGCGCGCATATACGACCATCGATGCGTGGAATTCGAAATATGCGCCGGAACAGCGCGATTCTTTGTAATTTTTTTTTTTTTATATACCGTTCGCTCTCGCGTGTGCGTATGAAACGCAGGAGATGGAGGGAACGGGTCACGCAAGGATGATCGGGCGTAACGTTCTTTTTTCGCGTCCACGTCGCTCTCGGACGCTCCTCGACGCTATAAATAGCGTTACGTAAATATTTTGCTGACAATTACGTTGGCTTCCCTTCCCTCCCCCACCCTAGTGTTTAAAAAACGAGTCACATCCATCCGATGACCGGATATGCGTGCGCAACTCGCTGATCTCTTCTCGAACCGGATTACATCTGGAACTATTTTAACTATTAACATATCCGGTTTTTGCGAAGATAGAAAATCTCGCCGGTTAATTCGCAATTACGTGCGTGCGATCGATTGAAATCAGTGCATCACGTTGTAAACAATATGGAAGATAACCCCTTCCCTTTGTAATTATTCTAGCATAATTCAAATTCGATGCATCCTCGGACCTATACATTTTAAAATTAATTAATTCAAGATTGAAAATAAATTCTCATCAAAATACGAATTATTCATATGTTAATTAGTCATGTGATTAATCCGATGTAGATTATAGATTATTCATTACAGCTTAGTCATAATAAATAATTGCTAACATTAACAGATTAGAAGAGATTTGTCACAACAGCCAATGTCACCGATTCGTGTGTAATTAGATCAAAATGATCTCGTTGATCATAACATACAATTGTTAAATCCATAGCATCAAATTATACTCGATGTGAGTCATTTTTATAGGTCGCCAGTCGCCACTACTCCTATACTGAATATCGTTAATTTAACTAAACCAATGGAGTTAAAACAATACTGTTTTGTGTTAAAATAATAAATTTTGACACACACAGTAGTTAAGAATAACAAAATGTCATTCAACTCAAGGTACTGGTTTAAATTTCATCCTTTAATATTTAACAGTGTACGCACAATAAAAACCGCGGTACTTCGAAACGGAATGCATGCGATACTCCAATTGCACGATTAATCTGTTGAGAAAAGCGGCGAGGGGCATCGAAGCTGGCGGGCGAGGTGTGAAGAAAGCGCGAGCGCGGGTTGCGCACGTTGGCGCCGTATGACAGTAGTTAGTCCACATGTGCGCCGTAATCCGCGAAAAAGCGCTCGGCGATGCGAACTGATAACTGGATCTCCGTGGCCCCGTTCAAGGCCGGTCCTCGTTACGGTACCCCGGCTCCCGTCTGCGCGGCATACGACTCCGATTTCCTCGCGCTCGACTTCGCGGCTCGGCCGCGACCGCCGACGATCCGCTCGCGCGAATGTGTGTCGCGCGTGCGATACGGTTTTCTCGAAGCAGGCACTCGAAAAAGAAGACGCGCGAGGTGTATGTCATCATCTCCATGCTCGAGATCGCGAAGATAAAACGCTCGCGCAAAAACGGCGATAAAAATGACGTGTCCCCCGCTTCACAGAAATGGCATATTTAATCAGCGACGTGGTAATCACTGATACCGAATTCGAACGATCGGGCGGTTCGGTTATGAGGACCTTATCTTTGCTAACTCGGCAAACGTATTGGAACCGCAACCGAGAGGCGAGCGATAAGATAACGGCGGGAGATGAATAATCGCACAAAGATGAAGTACAAAGGCATGCCCCGAACGCATAAAAACGCGCTTATTTACACATAATTCACCGGTAGTATCTAACTCGTTATTTTATGTTCCTTTGCTTGGTAAAAAACAGTTTTGACCGGATTATCGAGTTCACGATATTCTTATCGTCTACTTGCTGGAAGTCAAAGCGGAGTTCATAAATTATATCGCTCGTGTCGTTCGATTATTTTTCTTAACATGATCATGAAAATGTTTGTTTAACATGAAAAAGAAATGTGACACCGCCGATACGAGTGCCGATATTTTTAAATGATATAACGATAATGATTGATAATTGTGACGTTATTTACACGATTTCGTGACATACATTAAATCAGTAATGATAAATAATTGTGCAGTCGTCACGTCGTTAATCTGAACGATTTCGTAACACGCTTAAAAAGGAAATAAGCGATTATCAGCTGGTGAAATTTCACAGGGCGATTCGTTAATTTTCTCGTATTAACGTACATTTCCTGCGCCACGATCGTCAGCAGGGCCCTCGGAATTAAAACCGCAGTTCGGGGAAACCGCAATTCTCTCGTGTGACATACATTTTTCGGACTGAAACTCCTTTTCTCTCTTTTTACCTCGGCGACATTTCAATCTCGCATCGTCCACCTTGGGATCTCGTAATTGAAAACCGTAGCACGTATATTCCGAACGTGAAGCAAATTCGGGTTAAGGTCTCGACTGACTGGCCGTTTGTCGATTGGCACGTTTCGCGAAGCGGGTAAATAAAAAATGGAGCGAAGCCCATCGCCGCTCGGCTCGCGTTTATAATCGTCGAACTGTATTTTTGCATCGTAAACCGAAGCTCCGAAAATAACCGACTTATTGTCAACAATCAAACTAAACTGCCACGAGAATCATATTTTATTGCATTCTCTGTACTACACTCTCGATTATGTATACCAAATGGTTTATATAATTGTATTTTCTGATTTATACCTAATGTACTAACAATATTTATGTAAAAAACTCCCACTTTCAGAATCTCAGTACGATCGACAGAATCTGTGCTTTCTCTCGGTATTTTTCAAGATTATCTTTGAAGTACTCGCGCGAATCCAAGGAAATATCTTGGACTCGAGCTTCCCTACATTTTATTGCCTTCTTTTTTTAGAAATACCAATCCCTTTTACGTCCCTGCGTTCTTCCCATCCTCTTTTCTTCAATATTTTACTTTCTATCTTCTCACTAATTGAAAATGTACGGCGAAGGGGGAACATGACTTTATCGTAAAGACTCGAAATCCACGGAGCGTTTTCTAAAAGATTTAAGATGTTAAAGCAGACACGTTGTCACGGAGATATAAGATCCGAGGAGAGTCAGGGCTCGTGCACAATGTGAGGAATAAGGAACAAGGAATTCTCTCTATGTTTAATTCCTTGTTCCTTACTCCTCTCATTGTGCACGGGCCCTTACAGAAGGCGCCAGCCACCACGTGAAATATTTGTCTTTAATTAAGATAATCAGCGTGACCTTCTTCAACGAGCGTTAGGATATTAATTCGACATTGATTTGTCTCTATTATCGCGTGCGTTCGGTATTTAAAAGACGGTCGATTGTATCCATCCCTCGGCTCATGCATCCATACGTGGCGAAGGTGTCGGACGAGATGAAGCGAAAAAGGTCGTCGGTGCGGCTCGCGTGTTCGCGGCTTCCACCAGTCACGCACGCGGGAGATTGTCAGCGTCCGCACCGAGAATATACGCTCAAGTGCAGTCGTGCCTACGCACCGTACACGCGGCGTACTTTAAGAGAAAAGGACAGAAAGAGGAGGAGAAAGAGAGAGAGAAAGAGCCGCAGCGAGCTTTCGTCGAGCGTCTCTCCGGCTGGCCACGACGATCCAAGGAGAAAGTTTCTTTCGTCGTGACGCCCGGCTCGACGATTAAGCGGCTACCGAAGAATGCGTTTAATTGCCCACCGTGCCCGCTACGCTTTGAAGTAGAATGCTACTCATGGTCGTTTTAATTACTCGCGCTCTATGCTGAACTTGTCGGATTTAATTGGAGATGGTCGCCGTTATCCTAATGCTAGAAGAAGTATCGATGTGGGGAATTTTCTTCCTATTAACCATAGAGGGCATAATACAGCAATGGATTTTAATTGTGTGGCGTAGACACTAGAGTAGAAATATCAAAATGACTAGAGATACTTGTATCGGACGATAATTATATTATTGATAAGCTTCAATACTGTGGTGCAGCCAGTGTTTTTCCTGTTTTCGTAAATCAAGCAAAATAACGCTGATTCATCAAGAGCGACTCGTCACATTCTTTCCTCAAATAAATTGTCAATGATTTAAGTATTGTACGCGTATATTTGCATATTTTATTAATCAAACGCAAATATACGCGTATTAATTTTATTAATTCATACGAGTAGATTACACTATTAATATATATTGTTTTACAGATATATTAATATTAGTTGTTAATTCATATCCGCGAAATAGTTCATTTGTAACGATCTCATTTGCAATTACAAAATTTCTAAATTGTGACAAAATAATTTCAAAATAAGTGTAGGTACAGTTTTAACATTCCTGACCGTAATCACCTCATAGAGCGAAGCTTCTTAACAATAATTTGTCATGATAAAAATATCGCGCTACTTCGAGAGATAATAACAAGATAATGACGCTTCTCTTTTAAAAGACCATTTCCACTTTTGTTATCTACTCGTCGCGGGGAGAGATACCGCGGGTATAGTTTCCATCCGAGGTCAAGATACGACAAGCGTCTTTACGTGGACGAGACGATCGCGCACGTGCGATGTTGACATCGTCATTCTCGTTTTCGCGCCGCGCGACCTTACCGCTTCGGTATATTGCTAAAAATACGCCCGACGACACGACCAGCGGCGTCTAAAAATAGGCAGGAGCAACAATACCATCCCGCGTCGAAGGAAAAAAAGAGATAATAATTCACAGACTTCGAGATAACGACGAAATAAAAGTCGAGATTGGATCGACGACTATTCCACACACATTCCCCAGATTCCCATTCAACGTTGGAAATAACGTTGTCAAGCCCGAGAGAGATGCGGCTAAAGTGGCTCAATTTAAATCGATATTAGTCTCATTAATATTAATCTCGAGATCTCCGATTGAGAGCTGGTAACAGTTTAATTCCAAGCGTCTTCGAGATACACGAATCACCCGGGGCAGGATCAAATTGAACGCCGAATCGCGGGACGATAATTATTCGCGGCTCTCGGGGCAGGAAGGTATTTCCCTCTTTTACGGGACAGTTTAATCGCCGGCGGTAACTCGCGAACGCGCATTCCGCGATTACGGCGAAGACGAAAAAGAAGAAGGAGATGAAGACCCGGCGCGCGGCGGCAGCCGGCCGGTCGAGCTTGTCGCGCTCACCTTTATGATCTTGTACTTCTTCTTGGTCGCCTGATTGAGATCCTCGTGCACCTTGTCGAGCAGCCAGAGGAGAAACTCCTGGGCGTCGTGCTGCAGATTGCCGCGATACTGGCTGCCGTACTTGTCGACGACGCTCTTGAACGCGGTGCTCATCTCCGGGTCGTACTGGCAGCTCCAGATCGCCTTGAGTAGGAGCGCGAGCTGCTCGGTGATCTCGCCCTTGGTGCCGTACTTCTTCGAGTTGAGCTTGTTGCGGCGGGACAGGTCGACCTTGTACTGATCGAGGACGAAGTACTCGGCGAGGATGTCGGTGTGCGAGAGGCACTGCAGCACGGCGTTCATGAAGCACGTGTTGCCGTGATTACGTAGGCCTATGACACCCGGCACGCGGTCGGGCGGGATGTGCGCGGGTCGCGGCGGCGGCACCCTGATGTCGCCCGCGCTCGAGCCAAGGTCGTCGCCGCCGCCGACGCCGACGCCGACGCCGACGCCGCCGCTGCCGTAACGTTGATGGTGGATCGCGGCGGCCTTGTGGCTCTGGGCGCCCACGTTCGACATGTGACGCACCATCTTGTTGATGAACTTCTTCCAGGAGGGCCGGCGGAACACCTTCTTGCCGCTCGGCCGCTCCTGGGGCTCCTGATTGCCGGTGGTCTGCTGGCCGCCTAGGTGACCGCCATGCAGCCTCCCCGTCGTCGCGTTCTGCCGCTGCTGCTGCTGCTGCTGTTGCTGCTGGGACGATGGTGGCTGCAGGTTGTTCCGGACGTTCTCCTTGGCGCCCGGCGCGCCGCTGTTGACGTCCCTCGCGTCCCCGTGGGTCTGCTGCTGCTGTTGCTGCTGCTGCTGCTTCGGACGTCGCCGCGACATCCTGCTGCTGGCACTTTGAAACGGGTTTCTCGGCAGTGTAAAGGTGCGCTTGAGCCGCGTGGCGCCGCGCGGCTCCGCGGGTTTAACCTCTTCCTCCACGCCCAGCTCGCCCTCGGACACCGATTTCATCACCGATGTGCCGCGTTCGGGTCGCGCGGCTTTCATCGCCAGCCGCACCTCGCTGGCGTGAGTCCGATTCCGCTAAGCTGGCTGGCCGGACCTGGCTAGCTGGCTCTGCTCTGATCGGATAAGCACGACCGCGAATCTCGCTCGGCGGCCGTACAGGCTACAGGCGGTCGCGGAGGTCGGCCGTCGATGACGCTCACATCACGTTTTCCCCCCCGGGTCCCGGGTGTCGTGTGTCGTGTCGGTGTTACCTCGACCGCGACGTGGACGAGGCTGACAACGGCGACAACGTTGACGGCGACGTTGCCGCCGCGGGACGACGACGCGGACGCGGCAGCCGCACGTCCCGTACGCGCCTACGCGGAACCGCAACCGGCGCAACCGCAGCCGCAGCAGCCGAACGCAGTCGGACGTCACGCAACACCACGCACCGCCTCGTAAACTGCACCACGGCGGCCATCGGCGGCCATTTGCCGCGCGTATCAAGGGCTTCCACGATTTCACACGACGCCTCGGCACTCTCGGCGGTCGGCTGAGTCGGCCATAAACCGCCGTCGGCCGTCGGCTGGCGACATCGGTGGGCCGATCGGGGGAAGACGCGCGTTCGCCGCGACATCTCCGCCGCGATGTCGTTTCGGAAGCGACCAGCGACGCAGCGATTCGAATTTACCGTTGGTCGCTAAGACAGGAATAATAAATAATTTGCGCTATCATTATTATTATTCTTTTAATAATTTTGCAGCTTGAAAATTATTGGTGATATTTGAGGAAAAATCGATTTGAGAAATCGATCAAAAAAGTCCACAATGAAAAATAGGATGGTTTTTTAATGATAATCATATAGGTATATCGCTCTTATATTATTTTTAAAAAGTAATTTACAGCTTGAAAATTATTGATGATATTTGAGAAAAAATCAATTCAATGTGTAGAAAGTGTTAGACACTTGTTAGTTGACAAAAACTTGCGAGCGGATCGCTTTCAGTTGAATACGATCGAAAAGTCATTGTCAGCAATGGACATATCCCTTGCTGACGATGTCATTTCAGCGAAAGCAATATCGTTCAATCGATCAAAGTCGCGTCGTGTCCGTTTCCACCAGTATTTTCATTATGATCGGTTCGGAAAGGATTCGCTTTATTCTTCGAATTAGTGTCTTTCATCTTCTTTTAACTGATTTTTCACACTCGTGGAATTTAACGTCGCTGAACATATCGGATGACGTTCTAATATGGAGATTCGCCGTGTGGAGAAATCGCGCTTTTCTGGCAATTCCCAGGTAGGCAAATAAAAATAACAATATAATAAGTTGTGAGTAATCCGCACAATCCGTGTCACGTAATGTGTAATATCAAATATATAACAATTAATTCTAGAATAATTTTAATACCCCTTTTATTTTTAAACCCCTTCAAAAAATTGAAACAGCTAATAACAAAAAACTTGTAACTTAAATATTCTTCCATTTGTAAAAAGAAATATGAGATTATTATATCTTCTCGCTCGATTTCTTATTAATAGTTTTAAAATGCTAATCATAATCACGAGTGTAAAATATGCACAGGATATGAAATATTAATAAATATGATTTAATGCATTTAATGTGTGGTAACTTATGCTGTACGAAGTCAAAAAATTTTGTTTTTCTTTCTAAATAAATAAATTTACATTGTTAAATGTGTTATTACAATATATTATCAGATCAGGAAATGAAAAGGAAGAAGAATGGAAACCAACTTTAGTGGAAGTTTTCTGGCCTGAAATTAATTTGTCATTAAACGTTGCAAACGCAGCAATCTCTCCAAAGCTTTTCCCTAAAGAAGGATCAAAGCACGATTATGAAACTCCCGTATCCGTAACGGGATTAGACGTGGATGCTCGTGGACGATTATGGATTCTAGACGCGCCCGATGGACATGATCGTTGGCCTCGAATTCTCATTTACGACTTGAAACGAAATGATCGATTGGTATCTATTAAATTTTACATTATCTCTAAATCTTAGGACTGTCAATTAATCCCTGGATGAAAATTTCAAGGCATTAGCATTTTTTTTTTTTTGGTAATCTTTCCGTGTTTAAATTTAACGTTCGTATTTCGTAATTTAGCAAGCGGACTTGAATTTGTATTTTGTTATCATACTCTACGATGTTCGGCAGTTTCCACAAAAAAATTCGTCCAGAAATATTTTTATATTTTTAACAAGATTTTTTGTACTTTTAACAAAGTTATAAATAAAAATATGGGCTGGTCTGAGAAATACGACACGTAGTCCGCATGTAGAGAACTAAACTTTAATTTAAAATTTCATAAAACAAAGTGCGATTTACAGAAATTATAAAATGACAGAATTTTGCTATTAATAGATTAATTAATGTGATAAAATAATATGTTATTTAATCTTGAATCATCGGAGCTTGGATTTTATTTCTAAAGATGAATAAATATTTGGAATAGTTTCATCTATTTTTAAAAAATGTTCAAAGGTATCATCCACCGAGTTAACTAAAGTGTCTTCGAAGCGATTAAGGTCTCTCGTGATTGATCCGCTCGAAGATCAATGGGGATTCTGTGGATATATCGCGGATGCCGGTGACGAAACGATCGTCGTTTATAGCTCGGGTAATTTACTTACATTAGATAGGATCCGAGGAAAGTTTATGAGGCGCTACAGAAATTATTCTTAGTTTTGTGTCGATTGCGATACGAATTCCAGGATTGCGCAAGTGGTGGAAATTGAGAATGTTACACGGGCCCGAAATTCCTCGCGTGGAATCCATCGACCTCGCTGTTTCTCGGAGGAGTTCGACCTTATACATGACGGGGCATGATACGCACGATCTGTTTAGCATTGATCTGGAAAGGATTAGGACGGATGGCGTTTTACAAATAACACCTTCACGCGTGCGTGCTAAGTCAAATTTATTTTTCGGTATTATTCATCGTACTGAATTGATATACACATCAGCAGAGTGTTCCATATCTATCGACAATTTTTTATACAAGTTTTAAATAAGAATGCAGACAGGCAACTGTGTATGATTTTTTTCATTGTCCGCATTTTCGATAATAATCTTTGAAAATGCGGACAATGATTCGTAGATTCTTTTTTAATGATATTATTTTAGGGAGTACAAAATGTAACGGTGACCTGGCTTGGGAAGAAATTAGGCTCTTCCGTAGGCCTGTTGAGCGATTTAAAAGACGGCCTGCACTATTTTATGACTTCAGAGAGAGCCAGCGTGCGATGGGACACTAAGCTTCCTTTGAACGTAAATTATTTAATTCAATCCCCTCTAAAAGCCGCATTGTGAATAATTGATTAATCTGTCCTTTCAGGCGCAGAGTCATTCGGTTCTGGTACAAAACGATGACGTCCCGTGCATAACCGATTACATAATGGATGCGCGAAGAAACGTTTGGGGCTTAGTGAATTCGAAATGTCCCGGCGCAATAAAGAAAAATATTTCAAGTAATTCGATCCTTAAATTCAGAACAATTAAAATTCAAAAGTACTCTTATACATTGTAGTGCAATGCTCGTTTTTTCAATTTTAATAAAACATCTAAAGGAAAGTTTCTCATAGAATTACGGTTGTCTTAATTCTTCGATCTTTGCCCTTATTTTTACTGTTAATTACTTGAAGAAAGTAACAGATATAGAACGTCGGTATTTTCGAAATGAGGAATAACTCTGACTAAAAGGAAAAAAAACGTCGAATAGTTTTAAGACGTCTTTACCATAAATGAAACTAGTTTTATCCCTATTTATACATGGGTTACATAAGTTGGCACGTGTGGCTCCGTATATATACGTTTACATAAGCTGGCGTTTATTAGCCGTTTCGTTTGACTTACATAACAACACACAATTACAGGTATTATATATAATTAATTAATTAATCACTTTTTTCGATCGTTGAGCAGGTGAATAATTGCAAGGTTTTAAAAACAATTGCCTTGAGAATTGACAGCTATATGCCGGAATCGATTTGAACATCGACAAGTAACTTTTACACTGGTCAACTCGTCCAAATACGCGATCTTAGAGCGCGATAACATGCGAATCCTTTGTCATAGTTACGTTATTATGGCAGAAATAAACATTGTACATTAATTGTCTAATTATCTATGCAACTGAAAGAAATGTTCCAGCGCGTTACATTAATTGATATAATATTCGCAGATTAAACTTGCTATCTACGAGGATCAAGGCGCAAGATGCTGCCGGTTACATGACTAGATCAGCGACAAAATAGAACTTGACCTTCCTATCTTTTTTTTTTAATTTAAGCGACGATTACGCATTAATTAATAGATTAACTAATGTCATAATATTGAGAAACGCCGTATGATTTGATAATCGCCGCGAAGAAAAAATTTGATCGTTTGTTCGATTTGTATAGAAGTAGGAACTAAAATCAACATAATTTTGTTAAAATTATTTCGATGCCGTAAATAATAGAAAAATGTACCTTACGCTAATTGTCGTGTCTCCATTGCCATTCCATTGATAACTATTTTTACGTGTCCGATGCATCGAAATACGAAGTATTCTCTAAAATTACCGATTTCAATTCCTGCTTGCGAGAACATCGAATTATATAATCGATACAGTCGCTCTCTGTTATTCCTGTCCTAACAAATAATTTCTATTCGTCGCAACCCTTGACCACGGGATGAATGTTCACGGAGGCGCCCGAGCAGCTTACGGTGTTCTGTATATAATCCTGGAAGTTGCTCTCGATCACCCACATGAGTCTCTTGTAACAAGGAACCACTTGAGTCGGCAGTCGGCAATTGCAAGCTTCACCCTTTTGCACCAGAAGGAAGTTCTCCTGTCTGAAGGGTGTCTCAGTGTTCCACATGTAGATATCGGATTCGCCTGAAAATAAATAAATCATGTTGTTCTCAATTAGATGCTAAATTAAACCGCGATTATCGGGAAAGTTTTTTTTTTTTACTGTATGACTTGCTGCGCAAGTTACTTTCCCTCATTTTGAGAAAAATGCGGAGATAATCTATAAGACTATTCAATTATTTTCTTACATTTAATTTGTATAACTTTACGAAGAGAAGAATCTAAAATATCGTGTGAAGATCGATGCACGTCGGACTGAAACGCAAAACGGAAACTTACCCTTATTTCTGAAGAAAAGGGAGCAACCATTATCGGTTCCGAGAAGAACGATCTTCTGTTGCTTCGGCCCGACATCCACGACCGCTCCCTGAGTGAGGCCACGTCTCAGGTTCTCGGCCTTGATCGCGAAGAGCCTGCCGGATCCCAAGTAAGTAAAATACAACACCGGCGTGCCGCAGCTCTTCTTCACCAGCGTCGAGTAGAGAACGTCTTTGCGTTGGAGACCGGCGGTAACGGCGTTCGGAAGGATCACTTTGTATCCTCGGTCCGCGGTGACATTGTAAACGATAATGGACCTGGAGGCGGCGTCGGTCACGTACACATATACCTGGCCGTCGTCCGCGTAGTCGACCGTCAGATATTGCAGACGGGACTGCGGAGTCACCAGGTTACTCAAATCGATCACCTTCACGACCTGTGGGACACCGTGTCTCAACGTGAATCGTTTATTTCAGAGCGGTGTAATTCTACCTTCAATATATCATGAATTTTAATGAAATATCGCGTAAAATATTTGTGATTTTAACGAAATTGTTGAAAATCAGAGTTACGTGACTTATATCTAAAGATATTTTTCTGTTTTTTATATTAAGGTATTTTTTAAAGAAGATTTTTGTCATTGAATGTGGTTTTTCCTTCATCAAATGATTGTAGTAATCAAGACATCTCAAAGATAAATGCTTCCGATAATAGCCTCTTTTCAATTAGAAATAATAACTGTCGTGTAATTATTATTAAAATTATTATACGCGAATTGGGAACCTGACTAGTAAGCACCTTCAACGTTTATTAATCGTTAATTTTTCATACCTTTCCGGATTTTACGTCAATTCCGACGACTTTCGGGGGACATCTGCGCACTGGCTGCTCCAAAGTGTTTACGATACCAACGTCCAATACCCACAAGATCTCTTGAATGTCCAGAACCAGGTCCACCACGCTCTGCAGCGCCTCGCAGTTGCCCTCTTCCTGGATCGCCCAGCAGGGGAACGGTGTCACCTTCGGCTCGCAAGTTTTTGGCTTCAATGACATGACACCCAGGGTGAACGGCACACCCGGCTTGTAGCGCGGCATCGCTATGATCGCATCGTTCTTGTAGATCTGCATTCTCGTGGCAATGACATTCCTGGGATGGTAACGCCCGCTCGTCGTGTAGATGTTCTTCGTGCTTTGGCATGGCCAATCCAAGCTGTTACCCGACAGGATGAACGACAGCTCCGACAGCAACACCTTTTCGCACACCGCCAACGATAAGCCACTAGCCAGGATCACCAGGCACAGAGCGCTCCTCGGGATTCTCATCCTGCGCCCGTTTCTTATGACACGTTGCAGTAATGTCTCGATGTTCTCTATAAAAACGCATAATAAAATTTAATTTTTAAATTACTCTCGAAAAATTATCCTATAGTTGTAAACTTACGAAATTTTACGCCAAATGGTAATTACTAAAGTTGATGAAGTTGATAAAAGTTAAACATATATAAATTTAAATGAATAAGTATGTAGAATACATTTATTCTTAAATCATATGAATTTTAATTGACGCAAAATTTTTGGAACATTAAGAAGATATGTTATTAAATTGTGTATAATGAAAATTGATTTATACGTATATATATAGATCATATATTTAAAGAAATTTTAATAAGTATTAAGGAAATAAACAAAACAGTGCATTCTAAGTGAAATAATAATACAAGGCAGTTGAATGTGCGACGAAAAAAAGGTATAAAAACTTACATCCCGTGCAATCAGTTGGGCGAAAATTTTTGAATATGCGAATCACTTATACAGCTTTATACTTATATATACGCCGATTGTGAACCAACTGAAATTGTTTACATTTTTATTGTACGCCACTGTCTCCTTCTACCCAATATTTTGCAATGACTTTCTTGCTCAAGTTCGATTAGTAAAGAGGAAGTATCTCGTGGGGTACGCATTTTTTAATGTTATTTATAAATAACGACGAGTCCAGGAAGACGCAGAAAACGGCATGCTTTAAAATGCAGTTAAAACCAGGAAATGCAACGTATCCAGGAAATTATCTTTTAGTTTTATTAATTTATCGCACTTCCGACTTCCGCTCCTACAAACGAACGCTATCTATAAATTTCTTTAATAAAATCATTTAATTTATTGTTATCTTATCTTTTTCAATAATGCTGTTTTGTAATTTTTATTCTCAAATTAATTTTTGTAAGAATTGATATAAACAGGGCCGTCAAAGTTTATTCTTGCTGTACTGTTATAATTGTGCTTCTATATATCATTATTTTTCCAAAGAAAACTATTCTTTATATTATTTGTACTATTATTTGCAAACTAAAAGTATAAAAGAATTTAAATGTCTAAAAAATTTTTATATTTTCTATACCTTTCACATTCTTTTATAACATGCAAATGAATAGTATCCTACTTATTTCTAGTACCAAGTAATTCCTTCTTATCTTTGTTTTTATAATTGTAACATATTGCATTTATGAGAAGAAACTCTCCTTGATATTATTCAAATGCCTATCCTTTTTGTTCTTGTCACTTAATAAGAAAAAATATTCTTGTGCTTCAAAATAATTGAGTTACATTAAAAAAATGTTCGTTTATTGTATCTTTTATTTATAATAAATTCGCTGTAAGAGTATTTATAGAATTAACGCGCACTTGCGTTTGGCATTTCCAGTGCACATTTAATAGCATTTTGTGCGGAACTGCATTAAGGAACGTGTCCATGTCGACTTGCCGCGCGCGTCGCGACTAAATATTTTTCAAACAAAGACGTTGCGCAACGTTTCGTCTCCGATGTAAGCAGGATTATAAAACTGGCGTAATCCGGAGGATTTTACAGTTTACGGTTTGATTCGATCGCCAAAAGAGACGCGATCGAGGCGGTCGGGTTACTCGAACGGACGGGGGAAGCTCACAGAAAGTAAGGATGCTTTTCACACGAGCGGTGACGTTCGTCGTCGCCGTCGTCGTTCTCGTCGGTGCCCACGGTGATGTCGAGAATAAGAAATGCGATGGGAACGGCATCGTCCAGTGGACCGGCGGCTCCTTCGAATGGCCTTGCGCGGCCACGAAGAGCATGTTCCATAATAGCGGCCGTTTCATCTCGAAGAATGTCCTCGCCACCAGGGTTGCGATCTCCAAGGACGACGCCATCCTCGCTTTGCCCAGGTATGAGATGCGTAATTTCTAAATTTATAATGCAATTGCGATACTTATAATCAATTTAATATTTTTGTTTCGTATTTCGGATATTTCTGCACGCGACTTTTTATTAACCCTTCGTTAAAGGATGTAATAAGATTATCTTGAAGAAGATTAGAGAGCAGAAATACATCTTTTATATCGCAATAAGTTGTGTTTAGTAACATTCGATTAAGATTCCGAATTACATTGAAACAGGTCTGAAACAGGTTCTGTTGAGTCGTTCTAGATAAAGAAAGTTGTAAAACATTATCTTACAGTAATAATTTATGGTCTCACGAACTGATATCGATGTTTTCAATAAAAAATAAAGTTCTTTTAACATAGAAGAAATATTTCTCACATTATTCAACATTTATTTCACACGATATAAACATATTTATGCAGAGAAAAAAAATCTGTTACAAAAGAACCCCACGAAAAAGCAACATTGTCGTTTATATTATTTACATAAATTATCACAACGTTGAAAAAATTACTTTGTGAAAAGGAATAGCCAATTTTATTTGTACTACTTTCGATTCAACGTAAACGAATCGCTTCTCTCTAATTGCATCCAAATCCAAGGCGAAAGGGTAACCGGATTCTCCGGTGAGTTTCTCTTTTAGACGGAGAGAGAAAAGTGCACTCATTGCAAATCGCGTGTTACGTCAGTAGCGATCGATACACGGCGGTAACAATCTTCGCAGAAATTAACGAGAGGCACGAGTTCGACGCGAATCGAGATTGCGAGACGCGATCGTGATCCGCAAATTTCCAACGCGGAAAGAAAAATAAAGCAGTCATCTCGCTGATATCTACGAGGACTTTTATGCCCGTGTTCAGAAGATAACGGCGGGAGTTTTTCTTCTCCAACGTGGCAATCGAAAGACTCACATCCGCGGGCCTTGTCACGGTTGCAGATCCCGTAATGAGAATGTCCGCACACGTGTGTGTAACGGTGTGGCGACATTGACGGCGATCGTATCTGCCTCGTTTCACGAAAGGGAGGCGTTTATTGGTATTTACAGCTGTAAACGCACTGAAATGCACTTCAGCTCGACGATAAAAGCGCTTAATCGCGATATCTTCATCTTACTTCCTTTCCATTATACGTGCATGATCATTAATCTTACTGATCGTCGGCGATTTTGCACGCGGGGTTAACACGCGATATTACCGGGTTAATGCTCAATATCAGTAGGCAGCGTTATTTGTATAGTTGATTGCCAATTAACGAACAAGTCCGAGGCATATCTCACAAAGTTTGCTTTTGATCGATTGAATATAGCAAATCGACCGTAAGGTGTAAAGAATGCGCACTTTGGCAATTTATATACTTCGAGAAGCGTACGTATAATCTTATTGTAGTAGATTTGCGACACTCTGTGCATACTAACCGTGAAGTAACATGATTTTAAGAAAGAACATTAATAAAACGTTCAAGGAAATTAAATGTTGAAACACGAGATTGCCGCACAAATCTCGTGTTTAATATTTTCCGACGGTAATACGAGAGATAGAGATAAGAGAACAATGATACCTTAAGAATTAAGAAATATACTAACGTTTACAAATGTTCCTTCAGATACAAGTCTGGCGTGCCGGTGACACTAGCCAAAGTCTCCCTGAAAGATAAGAACTGTCAGGCCAGTCTCTCGCCCTTCCCCTGTTGGTCGCTTCAGGAGGAAGGTGTACACACCGCGCTGCAAAATGTCGTGGATATCTATTTGGATCCCCAGGATATCCTGTGGGTGCTGGACACGGGTGTTGTGAAGTCCCTCGAGCAACCGGAGCGCAAATGCCCGGCGAAGGTTGTCGCCATCAACATAAAATCCGGCAAGGTGAGACAATCCATTTCTGAAACTCGCGTTTTAAAAGCTGCATGTTATTTTCTTCTTATAGAAGTTCCGTCGAAACATACAGATGAAAAAGAAACATTTCTCTTTACATAAAACTCTTATTATGAATTATGAAAGCACATGCAAATGTGCTTTAATATATTTATTTGCATTATTTAAAACGTTTATCTCTCTTCTTTGCTAAAAAAAAATGAAGAAATTATTTATTCCAAGTTTTATATAATTTTTTAAGTCACACCATTTGCGCACGCATTCATGTTATTAATCCACATCGCTTTTCCTTTTTTCCTTTCGCAATGTGTTATGCAAGAAGAATTTTAAGCGCCTTTCTTTTAACAAACAAACCATCACGATAATATTCAATTAAAAAGCTATTTCACGTAAGCGTTGCGATATTATTTATTCGAATTTATCAAGAAAAGTACAATGTTATTTCTAGTTCGATATTTTAAGAGAGACGGGTTTAAAATTGTTTTTAACATAAAGACAGAATTGTATAAGCAACATATAAAATATTTCTCTTTTCTTTTTTCTAAAAAATTGGATCGATTCCTCGATTGCGTAACGTTGAACGACAGAACATAATGCAACGGATGTTTCTTTCTCCAGGTCGTGAAATACGTCGACCTGTCCGGCCTGACGAGCAGCTCGTCCCGCCTGCAGTACGTCGTGGCCGACTACAATCCGGACGGCCGCGTCTTCATCTACGTGTCCGACGCAGCCGCGCGGGCGATCCTGGTGTACGACGTGACCTCGGGTCGCGGATACCGCGTCGTGCTTCCGCCGGCGGTGACCATGAGCTGCGACCGCCGTGACGTGCTCTATCTCGCTCTGTTGCGCCACAGCGACGGTACCACCTGCCTGCTCTTCACGTATCTGGGCAGCAGCCGTCTGTTCACCATCCGCACGGATCACCTCCGGAGCGGTAACGCCCACGGCAAGATAAACGATCGCGGCCCGAAGCCGAAGAAGATGGTCATCCTGGGCACGGACAACGGCAGCGCGCTCTTCTTCCGCTACGAGGGCGAGGGCGAGGTCTACAGATGGGACTGCGTCACTCCCTTCGTGCCCGCCAACTTCGAGCCGGTCTACAAGAGCCCGCGGGACGAATGCTGCCTGGCGACTCACATCGTGCCCGATTACAAGAGAGGACGGATGCGCGTCCTCGAGAGCAACTTCGCGGATTACATGCAGGGCACCGTCGGCTGCGGGGCCACTCACGCCTTGGTCCCGATGTAGAGGCGAGGTGTTCCTCGCTCTGCCCGATCGTGAATAGATCGGGGAGAGAAGGAATATAGAAGCGCAGGTTGATAACAGCGACATGTTTCTCGGCCCTCCCTCGATCGAGAGTACTCCAGCCGGGAGATCAATTACAATTCGACGAGATTACCTTTCCACGCTATAGATGCGGAACAATATGTACCTTACGCCAATCGTCGTGTCTCCCATTGCCATAAGTGTACAGCGTAAAGATCACTCTTGTGTATATGTGTATGTGTATACGTGTGTGTATATATACGTGTGTCTGTAGCGTCGAAACTCGAACTCGCCAAAATTACATCGGCTGCATTACGCGTCCTTTTGCAGCCGACGATGCAAAAACCCCGACGGTAAGCGAAATGTCAATCGCTGGCATTCGTCGGATGGAGAAATAAACGTACTATAAAAATTCAGCGTTTTTAAATTTGCCCTGAACGCGAGACTCGCGTATCTGGTCTGCGCTCTCGACGCATCTCATCGGTTTGAATCTTTGCGAATCAGAAATTAAATTACTTTATGCGCAATCTTCTCTGATTAATTACGCGGCTCAGTTGGCGCGAATTGATCCACCGCTTTTGATCAAATACTTAAATTAACACGATTAATATAATTAAATTAAAGCTCAAGCTCTGCATTATATTTTCTTGCAAATTTATCGAGCGTATTCTCCAAAGTCTAACTTTTTATCTAGAATTTTGTATATATTTTTTACAGATTATATAGAGATCGCCTTATCTTCGCCTCGATCAGAATTATAAAGTTACGTGCAACAAGTTCCGTACGTTTGAAAGGAGAAAAAAAAGGAAACGCCTGCGAATTGCGTTGGGCGTGAAAAAGTTAATCGCATCGCGTGTGTTCTATACGCAGACCCGGCATGCAATTCGCCACTAACACCTTTCCTTATACGCTCTACCTTCCACTTCTCGTTTTCCTTTGTAAAGTAACGCACGTGCTCGGCATAAATTAATAGCTTGTACCGAGGACGAAGAGTGCGTTTGATTCTCAAAGCGGCATCGGTTTTCCTTTCGAATTCCCATATCCAGTTTACCAACAGCTTTTTACATCGAATGTCGAGTGAGCATTTCTTTCGTTTTTTTTTCTTTCTCTTTTTATATGTACCAGAGTTCGGTCATTGAACCAGAAGCCATGTGATATATCGGAACTTTCAATGAAAATTGATCCTCAAGATCAGATTATCTTCCTGACTTTATATACGATACCCCGCGCAATGAAAGTCCAACTGTATCCGATTACGAATTAGGAGATTTCTTAATTCCGCGTCGTCTGATCTTTGACTTTATAATTCGTCGGCTTCTCGTAATTTATTCCGCGCGTTAAACTGTGCATAATTCAATCAGCATGAATCACTAACGAGCGCATTATAAGCGGTAATTATATTCAGTCAATGTTGCTTGAAAGTGTGTCAAACCTCGAGATAGTTGAATCGAAATTAGACGTGCAACTAATAGCCAATTGGACGCTGACGCAAAATGCCCCTTGGGCTTTAAGATAACGAAAAAAATATCGTAAATATTATTATACGATTCAATAAAAGAAGGAGAACCGTTCAAGTCATGTTTCTTATATCATTTTTTTAAATTTATTTTTTAGACATGCAAAAATTCGCCTACAAAGCCGTGTATACTTGCAATTAATTTGATTACGATCAGTTAAGTCGGTAAAAAAAATAAGATCTCGGTCGTAATTCCTCGCTAATCATACGTTCTCGCATATTGTAATTATATAACCTGCTATTGATGGCATCTAGCTGAAGTGGCATATAAGCGCTTGACATTTATTTGCATGTACGCCTTACACTTAAGCAATTGGAGGTAAATATGTGTCGTTTAAAATATCATATTACCGGTCTTGACACTGATGTTGCAAATTCGAGTCTTTGAAAAAATGTTAAAAGCATTACTTTTCTCGTCTGGCTTTTTACATTTCTATTAAAAAAAGGATTAGATAAATGCGGAATGATTATTAGATATATAGAAAAATTAATATACAATTTTTATTGCCATATATATATGAGGGGTTAAAAACCATAGGGGTGTAAGTCAAATTTTTTAAGATATTGACTCGTGTGCATATATGCAATCTATACAATATATAAATTGCATCTATGCACACGAGTCAATATTTTAAAAAATTTGACTTACACCACTATGACTCTTACCCCTCCATATGTATATCACTGTTTATTTTTTATTTATAGAACCAGTTACAGAAACGGAATTGTGATCGCATCGCGAAATTAAAATGAAGTTAAATCCTTGGAACCGCTCGAAAAAATAAAATTATTGATGATACAGAACGAATTCCTTTTCGCATGTCGTTCGTGTTTTGCGTTACGTAATTTATGGGACACGTGGTGCGAAATTATCACATTGAGCAACTGCATATGTAAATATTCCTTAAAAAATATCTTACTCGTTCCCATCCCTACGATTGAGAATGTGCATGTCGATCCAAGACGCCGTTGCAGGTCGATAGCGGACCGTTTCCGCTTCGTCGTGGGAACGGTGGGCAGTCGTGATCATTCCTATGGTGTATTTCCCATAGTGTTCCACACGAGGTATTGAGCAACAACGAAATATCCGATCTCCAACGAAACACACGTTGCAAACCGTAGGCATGGTAATCGAACACTACCGTGTTATTCCGTCCACCGCGTTTCCCTATCCTTTCAATATACCGCGCTAGAAAACATCCAGTTGTAATTGTTAATAATTGCGCGCTTTGTTGGCGAAAGATCACGCTAGTCAGCTTTCCGATCAGCCGTAATGCTGCAGAAAATTCAAGCTGACACAAAAGAAGGAGAAAAAAGAAAGAGAAGTATGAATTCTAATCTTTAGTTCTTTTATGTCGAAAGAAGCTTATATTAAAAGCTTATATTAAAAATAAAATTTTGTAATATATAAAATATATACTATTTGAAGCGTTCTATTTTAAAATAATGTAGAAGGTTTAAGGGCCAATAAACAAGCAATCGAGAGATGTTAAACTTAAAAACAAAAATTTAATAACTCTGAAATATACATAGGACATTTCGATCTGTACAGTTTTCTTCAACCATTAAATAATAAATATAATAAATTAAATCGTTCTATAATATGTTCTATAATATATAGACTGAATTCATACATACTTTGAAAGGTTTTTCTAACATTACGGAAGAGTTTGTAGAATGTAGATGGTTAGACTACATTCTGAAAGATCATAAATCTATTCTCGTAAGATAAGATATATACAGTAGCTTGAGTCTAAAAGTATTCCGCATAGTCTAAGTACACGAACACTAAAGCCTTAAGAGTACAAAGAATAGGCTAGGTAGGTATGCATGCTCTCTGTTACACGGAGAGAAAGTGATTTATCGGTCAGATATAAAGGTTGGTATCCGGAATCAGTACGCGATGTACAGAATGCGAAATTCGCTCGAAAAAGAGATCAGAAAAATTAAAAAAAGAAAAGCTACGGCTTGTAAGAAGATAAATTTCAATATTTCAATATTTTTCCGAAAATATGGAAAGTTTGTTTACCGTGGAGAAAGGAGATTCCGAGCGGAGTGCATTTCAATCGTTTCTACGATTCCATTATTCCTGCATACTATCATCAAAAAGGTTTCAGAAATCTCGCTCATAAAATCAAGTGACTCTACGTGCATGCACATCCGTCACGAAAGGAGTGAACGACAGAAATAAGTCGAAGAAAAGGAGATTATTAAACTGGCAACGCTCGAGATTGTTTGTTCCCTGTTATGTGTCCGAAGTTGTCTCGTAATTACATGTCCAATATTTAAATTACACTTTAAGGACGTTCTCCGGTCCTTATACTAGAGAAAATCGATTTTCTTTAGATTTTCTTGAAACTATGAATATACGTTAATTTAGGTGTGCTTTATGCGTGGTATAAATTTCAGTACCTCTTTCGGTATAAAAAATCAAGATACTGAGCCTCAAAGTTTCAATTTTTACCAAAAAAAATTTTTTAATTTAATTTTTTTTTAATTTTTGCATTTTTTCCTTATAGAACTCGACGAGAGGAGCAACTTTGGTCCTTTTGACCAACCTCGTATCTTTTACCGTTTGGCCTGGAAAACCTTTTCATTAGTAAAAGTTGAAACTTTGAGGCTCAGTATCTTTATTTTTTATACCGGAAGAGGTACTGAGAGAAATTTATACCACGCATAAAGCACACCTAAATTAACGTATATTCACAGTTTCAAGAAAATCTAAAGAAAATCGATTTTCTCTAGTATAAGGACCGGAGAACGTCCTTAATAATGGGCGCGGTCTTTAGTTCCGGGCACTTTCGATCGAGCCAAGGACGCCTACATAAGCGTTATAATTCTATAGCACAAACACCGAGTGCCATTTCGTATTATTTTTTATGATATTTCGTAATATCAAACGACGGCTTACTAGTGATGCAGTCGGTCATTGATACCTCGTTCCATCACAGGCGAGTGAAGTTCTTTCGCGTATGCAGCGTGTCGCGAAACGAGTGTACAGCTTTTTTTCAATGGATCTTGAAAAATCCTGAGAACTTCGCATCTTTCTCATTAATCTTAATTAATATTACCGATATATTATCCGAAGTCATCAAAACTGGACACGTGAAGTTTGATGCCTCATTAAGTTGTTATCGGATTCAAAGAAATCTCTGCCATGCTTATCGCACTAAAAATTGGTGAAGAATTTAATTTTCTGCGGTATCAGCCCGTATCACGAAAGCATTGATTTTCGACTTACGGAAGTTAGGGGAATTACGAGGGCGTGGAGACCGCGAGTAATGCCAGTCACGAGCCACTTTCTTCACCGCCTTGCGAGAAGAGACTTGCACGAGACTGGCCCCGCGGTTCGCGTTAAACTCCGAAGTCTTGGAATGGTCTTGATCGGTGTAGGCGTGCTGCCCCTCGATAGACCGTATGATTGTGCGTATACGAGTAAAAGTATATATGCGTCTCGTTACACAATGCATTCGAGTTGTGGTACCCTGTCTCTTAAGGAGCCAACGAGTTTCTAACAGGCCGATGCTAGAAAATTGGATCAGTCGGTGTCCGGTCGGTAGAACTTGTGGTACACACTCGTGTATACCACATAGCTATCCTTCGCGACAGTTGACGCGCTGGTACCGCGCTCCGGTTCTATCCGATTCGATTATATTGTTACCGTTTCGCTCCTCGTGCGTGTGATTGAAGCGGTGCGTGCGGCTGAAGCTTCGATTTACCGTATTTTAGCCTCTAGCCTTGCAACATGAGGTAGGTAACGGATGCAAGAACGATAAACAAAATAATTTAACGAGAAAGTCTCTATTTTTATAATCGACAACGTTTGGCTAGTGTCGTGACAGTTCGACCATTTGGTTTTGGTCGGATTAATCGTCACGACTTTTTCGACCATGGGTTTTGGTCGTTTCTAAATTGAAAATAATTTAACTCTGGAATACGGGCGGGGAGATCGAGCTCTTGCGTTTGTTTATTTTCACGCTCTGTACTTGCAGTCCAATTCGCTCAACAATTTCTTTTTGCAAATAAATTTGACATGTCGAAACTTTGTATCTCTTGCCTGTTAAAAAGAATCTCAAATGGCAATTTGATAATATCAATTCTTTATAAAGAAAGTATTCCAAACTGTGACTGACAAGACGTACATCTATGCTTTTCGCGGAATGTTTCGACATGTGATTTAAAGATAACTCGAGTGTTCATTAAAATTAATTAATTGACAACCCGTTCGTTTCTTAATTTTTTTTTAGGCACGTGCTCTTGGCGGCGATCCTGTGGCTGCTGTGCGCCAGGACGAGGGCGGGAACGTTGGAAACCGTGGCTCAATGGCCGTTGCTGGAGTTCGCGCTGCCGAACGGCTTCGAATATCAACCGGAAAATATAGTGATGACCGGTATCGAGATATCCTGGAACAGAATCTTCGTCAGCACGCCCAGGTTACGCGCCGGTGTGCCGGCCACCCTGAGCTTCTTTCCCAGGAAGACACCGTTGGGAAGCAGTCCGCGGCTTCAGGCGTATCCCTCGTGGGACTGGCATGGTGCCGGCAGAGGAGAAATCAACTGCTCCAGATTGATCTCGGTGTATCGTACCAGGCTGGACAGCTGCGACCGGCTGTGGGTCGTTGACGCCGGTGTCATGACATCGATTGACGATTTCATGCCCGTTTGCCCGCCGAAAGTGGTGGTCTTTGACTTAAAAACCGATCAAGTGGTTCGTCATGTCACTTTTCCGCGTGAGGTGAGCAGAGCGACATTATCTTACGATAAAATGAGATGGACATCAGTGAAGAATCCAGTGAAGAATCCAGCTTGTGAATAGCGCATTTAAAAATCAAATATAGAAATAAGTTTGGAGAGCAGGCGTAAATATGTCAGTAAGCATCATGGAGAAGAGGACGATTTATACAACACTCGCGAAAACTATTCTTTTGTTTCTTAAAGAAATAATTCTCTTCAATTATTATACAAAAATATTATTTATTTGATTAATTGAGTATGGAAAATTTCCAATAGATCTTTATTTCATGTGAAGTTATTATTAAAAATCAGTAATGAAAGGAGAATGTTGGAAATCGTTTGTAAATAATCAGTACGATTGATTTAATTTACAACTGTAATCCGAAACCGGTTTTGTGTGCAATTTTATGCCACTGTGTCAGCAAGGCTTATGTGTCGTTAGAAACAAGCATGGAAACAGTGATCATTCACTGGTATGTACATCTAGCCTGAAAAACAAGTTGATTTTTAATATTTAAGATGTTTTTGCGTAGGGTTACGTAAAAGTGTGTAATTGTTCCAAGCAATTATTGTTATGTGTTCTTTTTCTTTAGGTGCTGAGACCGGATTCTTTGCTGACCAACGTGGTCATCGACGAAGTCTCGGCGAAAACCTGCGATGACGTGTTTCTTTACATGACTGACACTCTCGGACCAGGTTACACAATTTCTAATTGGCTTGTTAATTAAAGGCATTTTAAGATTATTTCATCGATATTTTAGATTTAATAATTTTTTTTCCGATTTTCTCAGTCAAATAATCGGTCTCGTGACAAATGTATTTATAATTTTCTGTGTGTTACTTTTCCATTATCGAAATATAATCGTACAAGAGAATGTGAGTCAGAAAAGATAAATATCTTTCTTCAATATAAAGATACTATAAAAAAACTAGGCGATTTAAATGGATCCGAAGAATGAGCATAATATTTTCTTTCTCAAAGCTATATCTTTTCCGGAGTTAAAAAATTATTTTTCTTTAAACATTATTAAAAAAAAAAACTCATAAGAATCATAATGTTTCCCCAGGAATTCTTATCTTCGACGGTGCTAGAGATAGAAGTTGGCGGGTCGTTCATGCATCCATGTTTCCTAATCCAGATCAGGCAACGTTTAAAGTGAGTATAAAAAGTTTCGTATCCTAAAATCTAGAAAAATATGAATTAAATAAAAAAACAGATTACATCGCAACAGACAGATTAGTGGAACAATAAATTGAATTGTTAACGGAATTATTAAAGGTAAATTTTTTTTATTTTATCACGGAAAATATTTGTATATAACATATTGTATATATCACTTTGTTACATGATATACGTATAATTTTATTTTGTTACGTAATAGAATTTTTCCAATTATACATATAGCTTGTTCAACATTGAATGGGCATTTCCTTAGATCGGAAGCGACACTTTCGAGTTCTTAGACGGCGTGGTGGGATTAGCTTTTTCACCAAGACTCGGGACCGTCTACTATCAACCTCTAGCAACCGATCGTCTCTTCAGCGTGCCCACCTCGGCTCTGCAAGCCGGACCGCTACCTTTCGGTCAACAGTTACCTGTAACCTTGGTCGGCAGAAAGTCGAGTCAAGGTCTGGCATTGGCCGTGGATCCTCGGGATGACAAGATCTTGTTCTCCCCCTTTACGGAGACCGCGATCGCGTCGTGGCAACCGCAAACGAATCAGCAGAGGTACGAAAACCTCATACGAAATACTTTTATAAGTGTATCAGATTATTCTAAAGAATTCGCGTTAAATAATATTATAAATTATGCAGTGTTATATCACTCCAACATGACTAAACTTTCAGGATTAATGCTTATCAAAAAACATTTTTCTTGTATTTTGATTTATTTTGATTTATTTTATACATACATTGATATGTTATTGTAAAAGAAATAATTTATAACAAATTTGTAATTGGGAAAATAACAAAGTCTACCTGAAGCGATTGCATACCGTGTCACGCAAACCGGTTTCCGCTTTAATCAAACGGTCGCAATAAATTGGCCGCGACTAAGCCGAGTGAATGCACCGTATACGCCAATCCTATCTAAATTTCTTCTGAAGTATAGACCAATGTCAAGTTATTAGGAATTCCCATAAGGAAAACGAATTTGCTATGGCGTTAATCGTTTTTAATCGCAGAAATATTTCCTCTATTATATTTATCACAAAAAGAGAAAGACTTGAAGACCTTTCATTTCCTTTATACTTTCATCTTTTCGTATTAAAAAAAATATATTTATTGCTATCAGACATTTCTGACATTAATTGTAATTTAATTGTAATCTTCAATTTTTATAATTAACAGATTTGTTAAATGTTAAAGTTAATTAGGTAATTAGGTAATAATCGATTATCAATCATTATAGTTATAATGCATAATATCATACAATGTATTATTTCTCATATTATGAGTTATAATTATAATTGTATATAATTTTGCTAACTTTTACATATTTCTTTTTTCAGGATACTCGCTTACAGTCCAGAAAAATTACAATTTACTGCCGACATTATATGGGCGAGATATGACAACGGTAATTTTTGGATAATGACGTCAAGATTCCACAAGTTCTTTTTGAGACAGGTTGATGCACGTCAGATTAACATCCGCATCATGAGAATCAAAGTGGATAATCAAGAATTAATTTCGACTCCTTATAATCAGCAGATTGACCCATATTATTCGTCAAATTTCTACAATAACACTCTAGGATTCTAAACAAAAAGTATTAGGAGAAACCGGTGTGAAGTCGTCACTATTTTTTTGGTGCCGATTTTTAACAAAACAAATAATTTTAGTAAAATGTGGTATACCGTTGTAAAGAGTGAAGCCTTGGCTACAAAATTTATGAGGACATTTTTGGTCTACGTCGCTTTGTTCAACTGGTATAGAGTGAAAACGATAAAGATGCAAAAATTGAAATGTCAAAATTGCCTGAACGGAGTCGTCACTCCATTCTCGGACTGATTACTCTTCAGAATCACTTATCTCGAGATTCGGAGAGAAAACAATATTTAAAATTTTTGACGCGCAAAAAATTTTACTTTTGACCTCCGATAACACGTTTGCCTTAATGAAAATCACAACATGGCATATAATCTCACTAAACTCTGTTGGTCACATGGGCACCATAAGTAGTGTTTACAATATTAATGGCGAGTTCACACAATATACAAATTTCGAGATAATTGTAGTGACGACTCCGCCCCCCGGTGACGACTCCGCCTCGATCTCTCCTACTACAAAAGATTGCAGAGATTGAAAGAAATGCGACAGCACGTATGCGACACGCGATATTGATGTTCACAGAAAATATCATTAATGACATTTAATTCTGAAAGCAAATTTTATGATAAAAATTAATAGAAAAAAATATGTATGAAAAAAAGAAAATGCCATATAGATAAAATGTTTATATTTAATATGAAATACCCACAATTAAAATATTATTATAAAAAAAATTTTTAGTACTTATACTTTTACTACTAATTCTTATACTTTTGCGATATGCTTATACATGTGTTACGAAATTTTTAAATTTATTTACTGTTTTACGTTACAATGTTCTAAACCTAAGAAACTGACATGAAAAATATGTTAATTCTGTCAATTATCGCAACAATATGTCAATTTGACAGTTATCAAAATTATAAACGTTTTAAAATATTTTAATTTGTTATTTGTAGAAAATAATTCTTTTAAGAATTTTGTAACATATTTTCTAGTATTTTAAGAAAAATAGAAAATATAAAAGATTATTTTTCTCCTAGAAAGACAATCTTGGAGTATACAATAATCTCAAATTATTATATTGTTTCTGATATTAAATGTTTAAAATAATTTTATATTTAATTTATATTTATATTTAAATTATATTTAATTGTCACAATTTAATACTATATTAAGTTGTGACCATTTCACACAAAGTTAGTTAAAATACACTATTTTTACTCAAGAATTACTTACTTATAAATTGTTTGAGAATTCGTCGGAAAACTAGGTTTAACTCAATATTGCCAAGCTTGCGAATTCTTCAGTATGTAATATCGACATTCGCATTCTTTTGCAGTTGCAGCCTAACATTTAATATGCTTAATTTATTTTCATCGAAAGTTTATAATGTTTTGTGATACCTTAATATTAATATTATCAACACTTTTCTCAACTTATAAATAACATTTCTCTTTCTGTCTTTATTTCTCATTTGTAAAGTTAATCCGATACATATAAAAATTCAAATAAATATATTTGTACATAAATTGTTTTTTCCGTGAGATTAAAGACAAAATGACGAATAAAATAACTCAAAGATATATGAAATAAAATTGTAAAATAGACATCTAATATATCCGGTTTATATTCAATTTTCTTATTAGAAAGAAGCATCGAACCTGTTTCTGCAATTAAAATTGTAATTATGGCTATAACGTACGATGACTTATAAATTTAATGTCAAATGATAAATAAACGAGAGATTGGGACGTAATTAACAAATATAATATATATTCCCTGAAAACGTAGTGAAAGTTATGCTCTCGAAAGGTCGTGTTCTATTACATACGCAATGTGAAATTAATCACTTATTTTCCAGTATTTTTATAACGCAAACGCTTCAGTAATTTAATAAAATACATATTTTGCTGCCATTTATTTGCTAAATAAATTATATATTTGCGATTACACATTTAAATGTAATTACGTACGTACAATTTTGCAATCAAAATTCTATACATAATGTAATCTGTAGTAGTTCAAAGTTACATTACAAGTCGTTTTCTCTCGAAAACTTAAGGACAACGATAAAATTTTTTGCTAATGCTTCGAAATTGATTCGAATCCTTTGTAAGACAAGCAGAATTGCTTGTCGTGGTTGTTCGTGGAGCATTATGTTTTAAAATAAAACTACCTATATTTTTGCTTACATAAATCAATTTTCTTCCTTTATCGTCTCTGCATACAAAAATAGTAAAGTGAGATTACTGAAAAATACTATAGATATTGGTAGTATAATTTCTGCTAATACACTTTAAATGTATATTTTCTATACATTTAAAATATTTAATATTTAATTAATTAATTTTTTTAATTTGCACACAATGGCTATTTGTATTACATGTACGCACGTAGTAAAAAATTACTAGTTATTCATTACTTCTACATGCGTCATTTTATTTCGGCTTGCCGTCAAGAAATTATCGTTTGTTTTAACGAGAACAAGATAATTGCTATCAGAATTACGTGTTATCTTCCATAATGACAAACGAGTTGGATGCAAATAGCCAAGGCGAAAAATATACATGTGCGTATACATGATGTATTGTAGATACCTATTGCGCATGCAGATGTCTTCTGTACATACCTACTTCTCTATTAATTTCAAAAAGCGCCGACAAGTCATACTGGAAAAAAAAGCATTTATGCAGAATAGTAGTATTCATTACTCGGATGACATCACCGTTTGTCTCATCGTCCTTTCTGCTTAAACCTATTAAAATGCCGGCAGAGCCAAGTGATTAAAAAAAAAACAAGACAATAAAGCGAAATTAAAATAATGTCTCTACGTTGAAAAAGTACAAATCTTTTAAAGCAGCGACTGAAAGACACTTCTGAAATCGGTTGTTATTACATCCATTAAATAAAACAAGCTTTTATGTCAACATACATAAAGTACCAACGTGTAAAGTTGAAAAATATTTGACAATACAAGTTTATTTATGCGCGTATTAAACGTTATAAATTTAAAGATAGCAATACTATATAAAAAGTTTTTATATTATACTATTTTTTTTATACTTATATCACATAAACAAAAGTCTCTGTGCTCTCTTAAAAACAATTTTTTATTTATCCTTTTACATTAAATATTAAAGATATGTGAGATAACATTAACAGCTTTGTAAAGCAGTCGCAATATTTTGAGATTAATGACAAATTTACTTAATTTTTTTATCAGAATACGCGACACCTGCAGGTGTATCTCTCGTGGCAAATTTTTATCGCAAATAAATTCAACGTTGTGACAGGACCGGAATTATAATGGATGTTTTTGCATCTGCGTAGAATGGTAGAATCCAGTCGAAAAGTTGCTTTCAAATCGCAAATCATAGTCGATAATCGTTTCGCGCGGTTTTTCATCGCAATGATCAATTAAGTAAGTATACTACAGCGCGACGACAATTAATCGCGCGCGCAACAGGCTTACTATTCTCTTTAAAAACACGGGCACAGTTGCTTTCGCCATTGGTTTGCCGATTCTTCCACTCGCGTGCGTAATTTATGCAGAAGTGAAATACTTGCGTATATACACTTCACTTGCGTACCATGACCTCAAACGGCAATCTTATCTTCGCCAAGACAGACGGCAGTGAGCAACCACCTCCCTTTGACGTTTCTGTTCCGGTGGAGCGGAGATGTTCGGACGCGAACGCGTGAAAAGTTACGCGCCGTCACGAGAAATCTCGCAGTTGTCTCTCGATCGTCTCGTAGTTCGGACCGTGAGACCGGGACATCTCCTGGTCCTCCCGGAATTATCGTTCACATTGGAATAACATTTAATTATCGGCGTGAAAAGAGTGGAGCGACGCTGGAGAGTGTCGCGCTCGCCGCACGTCTGAGTTTTCTGTTGCAATACACGACGGATATTGAGAGGGTATCTTGAGAAAAGAGAAAACTACGAGGAAGAGAAGATATCCCGATATCCTTGATGATCACATGAAATTGGGGCATTGACGCTCGGAAAAGGAGGGAAAATAAAGAGAAAAGCGGTTTGTTTAATATTAATCGTTTGCGCTAGCGTAGCATAACAACTGCCTCCGAACTTCTCTATCCGTGACAGTGAAAGTGCCGAGGAAAGAAGGAAAAAAGGCCGGCTGCCTCTTTAACGATTTACTCGTATTTACGAAAGAACGAGCAAGAACGTCGGTTGCGAATCGCTATCTGTTCAATCTGCACAATCAAATTTGAAAACGAAGAAACGCCTGTAAAATTACGTCGTATTTACTCACTAAGTAAACACGATTACGAAGAAGTGTCTACACAAATTATTGACGAATTCATAACTTAAGATAAAGCCGCATCGTAGAGAGGTAAGGAACATTTATCAAAGAGTTTGGCTTATACTGTAAATAGACACTTGCAACGTGAAGATAAAAAGCATCATTTTTTTAAATTATCCTGTTGATAAGAGTTTCTACCACTAACAATAAAGGAAATTAATCTGTAGATTATTTAAGTTATAAAATATTATAAATATATATGACAAAATTTATGAGATTAGCATTAGCTTTATATTCAGAGTAACTTCTTACGGAATAAAAAAAAATTTCTTGTTTGAAGACAATAATGTAAACGATATTTTTTGCGATTATTAATAAGTATATTTAATTAAAAACATAAATTTGTTAAAATTTGAAATTTGACAGCTCTATTATTGTATGGCCCATAAAATGGTCTATTTTCTTAAAATTATATTATTAAATTTCTATTAATAGAACATTGTTTTTTCTAGATGGCTTTATTCTGGAATTGTTATTGTCAGTAATGTCAATATACTTGCAATATATTATTAATATCAA
Organism: Temnothorax nylanderi; assembly: GCF_030848795.1. Taxonomy (NCBI): domain Eukaryota; kingdom Metazoa; phylum Arthropoda; class Insecta; order Hymenoptera; family Formicidae; genus Temnothorax; species Temnothorax nylanderi. Next base: position 157,682 of record NW_027249064.1, on the reverse strand, counting down.
GTTTTTAATTTTAGTTTATAATTTTTTGTACAAATTGTTTTAAACTTTTTTGTATCTGTTTAATGGTGCATAAAAACATTGATGTCAAAAGAAAGTTAAATAAAAATATAAAGATATATTTTTTTGCGAATGCTTGTACGAGATAAGTTTAATGAAGCATCGAAGTTCATTTTCCGTAATGCTGACTTAATTATTTTTTTAATCAAATTTTATCATACAATTTCTATGGTGAAAGTCTATAAGGTTAGAAAGTGCATTAACTTAACTAATTTGTACCAATCGTTCGTACCTACGCGCGGATAAACGCGTAATATTACACGTTCGACATCTGACATTTAATTCTCGATTACATCTTGTTTTAAATATAACGACGCACCGTCTTAAGATACATGCATTTTTTAATTAATAGATATAGACAGGTTAAAATAAACCTCTAATTACATTTTATGAAGACTTTTGCTAAAGAAAATATTTAACAATATTAATATATTTTAAAAAATCTATACGCAGTTATATCAAAATAGAAATTTTAATAAATGTATTCAAAGAAAAAGACGAATAAAAATTTATCGCAAATAAAACATCATCGTTTCCTTTCCTTAAAAGATAAATAATGAAACTTGTTTACAGATTCACGATGAAGGTTGAACCAATCCGGTTATTGCACCGTTTAATTATACCGTTCCTGCTTTTGCAAGAATGCACCAGCTTTGAGAAACTGAAGGGCATATATTCTTGGAAGGCTTTGGAATTCGCTTTCCCAAATGAGCATGCTAGAGGACTTGCTATTCAAGAAGGCCGCTTTATTCCTGGAGCACCTGTACCGATCGACGTGGATTTCTATCACAGAGGTTTTCAACAATTTCTTACGTCACTCCAAATACATTTAAAATTATTCTAAATTAAAATTATTATAAGTTAGATAAATGTGATTTTAAAACACTTGCTATTACTTGACGATCGTTAGTCTTCTATTTGATGAAATTGAGTTAATTGCTAATTGGAGAAATAGATTATTTGTATAATTATAGGTTACAATATGGAGGTTTAATCGCGATCGCGTAATTGAACAATCGTGATCTAATTAACAGTTCATGCTGGTATGCTTCCCGTTTCTTCATTATTTATGCATTTTAAGCAACGAAACTTCTTAAGTAATGAAAATATATTGCGATAACATGTTTGCATAATTTTTGCATGAATTGCAACTACGCAGGAATAATAATTTTCATATTGTTGTATATTATTGAGCCGCCTTGGCAGATAATTGAAGAGATTGTCGTAAACCAGAAAGTCTACATAAACACAATTCTTATTTAACTTTGTTGTACAATTGCAACTTTCAATGTTATTATTCTAAAAAAATATTGTAGAAAGTAAAGAAATAAAAGAGTATATGGAATATTTAATAGAATTAAAGTATATAAGAAATGCAGAATTATAGTAATTTGGATTCAAATATAGCAAGTTACATAAATATTTCTCCATAAAATTAAAAAAGAATCTCAATTAAAATCCTTTTAATTCACGATTGTTTTACCAGACGAGCTTCACGAATCGTTTGACAAATTAGCTAGTTTAAATCGTCTTACTTAAGAGTTATTAACTAGTTTAATGAATACGTAGCTAAACAAGGATCCGTAGTCTTCATCACGATTCCAAGAATTCAAAACGGGATTCCGGTCACTCTCGGTTACGTGACGAACGATGTTTCTCCTGAGGGAAATCCGATAATTGCACCTTATCCAAGCTGGGAGTGGAACAGATTAGGACATTGTGACGCGATCACCAGTGCATTCAGAGTGCAGGTAATGACAAGAAAATTTTACTTGTAAATTGTATCGATAATCTGTCGCCGTCGCAAGAGTATTGTATTCAATAATATAACGTCACATTAATTGATCATGCGACAGTAATATTAAAATTAGAAATTGTACACCAATATGACTTTAACGTTATTTTTAATTAAATGAATTTTACTTCATTTCTGCGATATCGATACAATCGTAATGTGAAAAGAATCGGTAAATTGCAAAATCACGTGAATCGTCACTTCATTTACGATCACTGACACAGCCGGATCTATAAGTCTTAAAGTTAGGAATCATTCCATCTTATTATCGGAAATCGCACCTCGCTCATTCAGAGATAAACACACGTCGCGTGACGAAATGGAAATAACGCCTCCTCTCTCTCTCTCTCTCTCTCTCTCTCTCTCTCTCTCTCTCTCTCTCTCTCTCTCTCTCTCCTTCATTACTATTCGAAAAACTCGGATAACAAACCGAACGTGTGGCGCATACGCGGAAACTGTCATAAAGAACACAATATAAATTATCGTAATCGCTAACATTGACCACCAGGAAGCACGTTTTCCGATATCTTCCTCACGATGAGATTGTGAGGTGCCCACCAGCGAGACAAGTATCCACCTTATCATTATGTACCATGCGCGCGATCCGGAACAATGCTCTTTGCTGGTATTCCGCGCGTGTTGATTGAGGCTTAAGAAAATGAGCTCGGATAAAACACGCATACGGAAAGAACGGTTTTGCTGAAATATGTATATAACAATTAGGTCAGAATCTGAAAATAATTATGTTGGACCACCAAAATAATTTAAAAATAATTTAATTAATTAATTATTACTTATATAATAATTAATTGCTAAAGCATGATAATATATGCTGTAAAAAGTAGATATTTTAACAATTTGAGTATCAGTAAGTCTTGTAACAAAATATACAATCGTTAATAAATAAAATATTTGTTGCATTGTATTTTGTAAATGAAAAATATGGAATAGATCTCTTCTATTAGTTACCTAGTTTTCAAGAAAAAAATTATTATTATTCAAGTTTTGGGTATAACATTAGAAATTATAATTTTACGACAAAAATTATAATTTCTTTTTAGGTAAAAAAGCATTTTTTATCTGAATATTTCAAACTAACCGTATAAAAATATTTTTGCAAGAAAGAACGCGGTAAGCACAGCGTGCATATAAGTTATCTCTACTGTTATATGTCAAATGTCTTGCGTTTGTTTGATTTACAATAATGATAACTTACGATTTTCATGCTAATCATGAACATGCAGAATCTCTATGTATGAAGATAGAAGAGACCCAAGCAATATGTTATCTTTTCCGAGAAGCAAAAATAAACTAGAACTGCTTATTAAAGTTGAAATTTACATTGAGACTGCTTAAGGGAAATTTAAAAAGCAATACGCTTAAATTATAATTATACATTGCCTTACGATTGTTACATTAAAAACGTATGGCATAAATTAAGACATAAATCCACTAAGTTTTATTTAAAAAAAAAATTAACTGCAAATTTATCCAAGAACTGGTAGAAAGCTAAAAAAAATGCAAGAAATCTGGAACAACTTTTATTATATGTGAGAGAAATTAATTTTATTTTTTCTAAATATAATAACATTAAAAGTATCACGATGATAATAATTATACATAATTATACATAAATAACATTTGTTTAAGTTTAAAATTTGATAATTATATTATTCTAATTCTAAATATGTATTAAAATTTTAATTATTATTTTATGTCATGGAAACTTCTTTTTCTTGCTAAAATAATGTCATGGAGACTTTATATTTTCTTGGAAAAATAATTTTTCTACGGATCGACGATTGCGCATTCTTATTAAGAAGCAAGTAAAAAAAAAAACATTAACTGCAAAGAAAGATATGATCACAGGTGGACTCGTGCGACAGGTTGTGGGTCATCGACACCGGTAAACTCGAGGAACGGCAGATCTGTCGTCCTCAATTACTGTCGTTCTCGCTGCGCACGAACAAGATCCTCAGCCAGTACAAGTTCCCCAAAGACCAATTCAAGGATGATTCCCTGTTCGTGACGATCGCGGTCGACATCCGCAACACCGGCGACAAGTGTCAAGACACATTCGTCTACATCGCCGACGTGACTGGATACGGATTGCTCGTCTACGATCATCGCAACTCCCGCTCTTGGAGGATCACCAACAATCTGTTTTTTCCCTATCCAACTCACGGAACGTTCCACATCAAGGGGGACACGTTCGATCTCATGGATGGCATTTTGGGACTTGCCCTGAGTCCCATGAAGCAGGACGGCGACAGGATTTTGTACTTCCACTCTTTGGCCAGCAGGGTCGAAAGTTGGGTACCCACTTCTACAATCAGGTAAGAGAAGACGGTTAGACTTTTATTAAAAGGAGTTACAACTACGTTGCTGTAATTTTTCGGTTTTAAATATCTAAGATAATATTTGAGAGATATATACTTTATATGTTATATATAGCTCATTAATAAAATGACATTAATGAATCATTAATAAATGATTAAACACGTATTATTAAAAAAATTAAAATAAATTCTAGTAATTACAAGTTTTAATAAAATGTTTTGTTTTTAACTAAATATTTAAATTTATTTTCTATATGCTTGAATTTATCTTTAAATAATTGATATTTGTGGTCATTTCGCAGTCAATTTGCAGCCAATGTATGAAAAAACAAAGATAATAAATAACAAGAATAATAAATGTTCCTATATGGATTCTACTTTGTACAATACATTCTTCGCCTGTCTTTCGTACAAAGCGTACTTACTCCGGTGAATAGCATCTTATTACAAATGAGTATTCATTATTATCTAGGAATTATAGCCTCTTTCAAGATCACTCCGATGCTGCGCCAAGGTCGTTCCGTCCATTCGCTATGGAAAGGTCATCGCAGTCGGCCGCTCAAGCCATGGATGAGAACGGAGTTCTCTTCTTCGGTCTTTTGTCAGATCTCGCTTTAGGATGCTGGAACAGCATCAGTCATCCCGAATACGGTGGCACCAATACAGAAGTCATTGTCGTCAATCCTGATACACTGCAATTCCCGTCTGGATTAAAGGTACGGTAACAGAATATACTCCTTTGACGTATATTTCTACAGCTATACCTAAAACTACGTATTGTAATCTTTTAATAAATTTTGTTAAAAAAATAATAATATTAAAATATAAAATACTCGCGATATTCAACGCAAAAATAAAACTGTTGCCAATAATATTGTCTGAAAATTTTATAGTAAACGATGGAATATGTTATATTTAAAATATATTCGCGGCGCTTTTACAGCCAGCGCAAATTGCATTTTCAATTATTCACAATTCTAGTGCAATTTCAAGAAAGCTAATTTAGTTCTGTCGAATCTTACATTCCTTTCTTTAGAAGAATGGTTGAAGAATGATATTTCTTTATACTTTTTTTTACCTAAAGTTTAGTAGTGCAATCAACATAATAATTGATCTTATTGCAGATCATTACTGCGAAAAACGGCCGTCAAGAGCTGTGGGTTCTCACGTCGTCGTTCCAAAAATTCATGACCGCGACTATGAGCTCGAACGAGACGAACTTCCGGATACAGGCCGGTTACGTGGACGAGCTGATCCGCGGCACCAAGTGTAACGGCGCGCGTCTCAACCTTGACCGCGGCTACGGGACGCCGCTGTTCGCCAAATGAAGATCGTGGCACCGCGGGGAGTTCGATGATTCGCGTTTTCGGCCGGTGACGTCCGCCCGGTGGTACAAGTATCCGAATTTCTTCGCGCAGTACCGCCGTTCCCCATCCCCGATCCGGCCGTCGTATTCGTTCCCAAGAATTTCTACCAGACCATCCTTCTTCCCTTGGCTCGTGAGATCGATCTACAGTCGCCGACCAATCGATTACACCATCTTTATTGATCATAATAAACGCTAAAGAACGCGCGATACTATACGTACCTTGATATTTTTGTTGCAAAAGGCTTCTCCCCCAGAATATCCTCAAGAATTCATCAGCTCGAGGAGCCATAAAGCTACTCGTGGTGCCAGTTAAGCTTTACAGTCTGTTTACAATAGTTTATTCTGGTGCTGTGGTATATGCACGATTCATCGGAAATAACCACCACCAACGGATAAAATATTACCGTTCCTATAATATAAATATTTTGTTTAATTTTATTGACAATAGTGGACAGTAAGTATCGGAATGCGCGTGCATTTTCGGTTTTGCAGTTCATGTCGCGTGTTTCATGTATATCCCTGTGCAATATACGCGTTATTACTATTACTATTATTGTTACTATTAAGAAATAATATTTACAAATCATTTATTACGTAATAAGATAATAATGAAAAGAATAAAATAATTGTAAATGTACGCTGAAGCTAGCAGTATCGTATTTAATAAATATTATTATTGCAAACACAAATGCAAATTGATCTAAAATGTTATCCATTTTTCTGATTGTTAATGGTATTCTTTGAAAATATTCGTGTTCTTAAAATAACATGTTTATTCCGAATGTGTTTTATTCCTTTTAATCGTAATTCCGATAATATTTTTAGATTATATATTTCTAAATTATAAAATACGAATAAAATAAGAAAATCATTGGTTTCAAAATACTTATCAGAAGGCTATTAATAACTTCCTATTATCCTGTCCCAATAGCTCGCTTTTGGGGTCGGTCTGTCAGTTGGCGCATTGACAATCTTATTGGTTTCCGTCGTTCTCGATAATTCCTCGTTACTTCTGTGTGGATTTGAATCCGTATGTACCCTGAATCACCCCGATCACCCGTATACATCCATCCGTGTGATCGGGGTGATTCAGGGTATATACGGATTCAAATCCACACAGAAGTAACGAGGAATTATCGGGAACGACGGAAACCAATAAGATTGTCAATGCGCCAACTGACAGACCAACCCCAAAAGCGAGCTATTGGGACAGGATAATAGGAAGTTATTAATAGCCTTCTGATAAGTATTTTGAAACCAATGATTTTCTTATTTTATTCGTATTTTATAATTTAGAAATATATAATCTAAAAATATTATCGGAATTACGATTAAAAGGAATAAAACACATTCGGAATAAACATGTTATTTTAAGAACACGAACATTTTCAAAGAATACCATTGACAATAAAATTCAGAGTTGAGCGACCCAACTGGCCAATTTCCATTTATTAAACTCACGATGTTTCGACCATCATTCTCACTCAACTCTGAATTTTATTGTTATCTACACACTGGCGGATTCAATAATTTACCCCATTGTTAATACCATTGACATTCGACAATATTTTATTTATATTACTATCATTTTATTGAAAGTTCAAATTTTATTTAATTTGATAATTTTAAATGTAATATTTAATTCGAAACACCTATATGTAACACCTAACAATTTGTCTTATGCGACAAATATGTACGTCACTGTATTATTGACAAACAGCTTTTGTTGTTAATTATATAACGCTGATATTTGTCGTGTTTTTGTACACGAATTGATCATGTAAGTTACTGAATATTTCATAAGAATCATATTTCTCCAGATGGTACACAACCGAAGGAAAAGATCGGCTGCAACCGAATACCCGAATATCCGTATATACCCTAAATCACCCCGATCACCCGTATACATCCATCCGTGTGATCGGGGTGATATTCGGATATTCGGGTGAATACCGAACTCTGATTGTTAACGAATTCGTTAGCAAGTATCGAACTTTCCGACGTAATCAATCCCCTCGTTCAACCATCAGGCTATGAATCCGATAGCAATCCACGCTTAGCAGTGATTTAAATCTAAGATTCTGATTAATCTGATTTAATTAAACTGCTAAGAACTGAAAAAGAATGATTGAGGAAACTTTATGCAGATTGTTCTTGAACAGATATTCGATATGGCAGAAATTTGTTCCCTAAATTATTTATTTATTTAATAATTTAAAATTATTGGGAGAGAGATTATATATTTATGAATTTACTATGGAATATTATTTTATTGGTACAAAAATCGAATTAGAGGAAAAGTAAAATGCAGAAAAGAAATAAATGTTTTATTACGTATTGATTTTTACAAAATTTCTGTCTAACGCTGATGATATATGGTTTAATTACCGAAAAGTTCTAATTCCACAGAAGTTAAAAACTCATAAAAATGTTAAATAAATGTGAAACATATGTCAGAAAATTTTACTCACTAATCCTCGATGCGAAAACGTCGTGTAGCTCTGGCAGTTTTACTTGAGACTAACGCGATTCCTCAGTGTCACCAACTTAAATAACCCAAAGAATTGCTGACGTTAGGTTGAAAATGGCGTATAATTTCATCCGTTTGCACATTGTAAAACCGTCCCGAAACAAAAAGTACAGACGTCATTAAAATTTTTAAAAAGTATGCGTTTATATATGTATTCTGAAAATATGGTTGATCCAACAGAATAAAAACAGGCAATAAGTAAAGCAAAAATTATTTAAAAAGTAATTATTATATATAATTCTTTCTCTTATTAAATTAAAGAATTATTATTTTGCTCATTATAAAGAAAGAGAGAGATATGGGAGCTGGCTTTAATTCATTTATCCCATAATTAGAAAAAAAAAAAACAAGACGGAAAAATGGACTTACACGACGTTGCTTATATAAAGCTTGCAAAATTTTGTCTTTTTTTCTCAGGTGTACACGATATAGTTGTCGCAGGATACGAGCTCATAATTTACGATATGAAAAAATCTGGTGACTTAAATCCACGATATTCCTTCGTGATCCAACCGAGTTACGAATTACACCATCAAGAACGAAAGTTTCCGATTGCCAGATGGTATCTCGGGAATGGCGAAACATGCGAAATGCATTTTCTATTTCAGGCCTATGTCTTTCCATAACATGTAGAAACTACTAATCTGGTAAATTTACGTCTGCTTACGTGATCCTTAACAACAGCTATATCGATCATTGGATAGTATTTTACTCCGGTCTGTCCACCCAGAGCTGTGCCTGTCAGAACACTTTCAAGCTGCTCAACAAATATAACTTGGTTAGTTTAAAATGGTTGGTTAGTTTAATAAATAATTTTTCTAAAATCTTATCTACAACTGATTTACGAAGTAAACTTTTGGATTAATGATATATAGAAAATATGCTTAATTCGTATAATATTAAAGAATTAAAGTTTAAAAGACATCTTAAATAGGAAAAATGGGGTGCCTATTAAATTGAAATTTCTATTCATCTAAATAAGTTTAGATCTTTCTCTTATTCTTTTAATCTTAAACATTTCCGGCGAAAAAGAATACTTAACTTATTAAAAAAATCAAGTGTTCTGTTTTGCATATTGTTACAATTCTGACAAAAATATTTGTGATGTGATTTGTGATGTGCAGTGATAAGCTATTGTTATAATCACAATAAAGGATTATCAGAACTATATTACTAAAAAAATAACGTAATAATTGATGAACTTATCGGTTAAAATAAATAAATGACAAACAATAATTAATTTTATTTTTCAAAGATTTAAGATTAATACTGAAAAATTATTAATATATAATTTGATATGATTGTTTTTCTGGAAAATTAATAGCATCAATAATGAATTAAGATATAAGAAAACTTGTCTCAAACAGTTATCGAAACCACACTTGAATGTTTGCGTTAAAGAATAAAATAATTTAGAGATTGTTATTAAAATATTTATAAGAATGTTTCTGTATTTACACCTAATGATTAATTTAAAACTCTAATTATTCGGATAATAACACTACTGCTTTTCAAGAGAAAGTTTCTTAAACCAAAAAGCAGTATCTAAAAATTTCGTTACGGATTAATATAACCGCTTATCTATACATATTAACAAGCAGTCTTTTTACAGAAAACATATCGCGTGCATAATGCCATAAGCGTAAATGCATAGTGAGTTAGAAATCAGATTAAATTCGCGTTTATCCGGTTTAGTTAATTATATATTTCCTCTAAAATGCGCGCAAATAAAGATATTCGCGAGTTATTCGAATTTACAGAAATATTCGGATCAATTTAGTAAGTTACATAACGTGAACTTTAAATTTCTATCATCAAAATATAATTTTTAAATACTTAGTAAACCGTATCGTATTTTTAAATACCCAATAGACCATATCGCATGGCTCAACCGCGAAATAAGAGATTTTTAATTTTTATTTCCCTAGTAGAAAGTTAGTATAGCTGCTGAAAGTTTTGAAATGTGTTCCTATTAACATGTGCGTGTGTATCACATCTGATACAATCTACACATATATTTTTTGTGTTAATAAGTTACGATTTAATAGTTACGCAATTAATTTATTTCACTTTTCACGTTTTTTATTTACAATAGTATTCACTTATTATATTTTTATAAATAAGTGTATTTCGCAGTATTAATATGTTGTTACTTCGAAAAAAACAAAGTGGTAGTATTATACCTCGAAATAACCTAAGTAACAAGTGGTAGACGTAATATCTTTGTACCTCGCAAAAAAACCTAAGTAAAATGTAGTACGTAATCAAGTGATCTATTACAAAAAAGAAATAATATCTCTTTAAATTACAGCGCCAATTACAAAGAGAGAACATATATATTGCCTCAAAAAATAATTGTACTACTTTGAAAAATCTTTACATTGTGTCAATTAGAAAAAGAATGTATGATAACAATTTTAATATACGATTACAAATTTTTATTTAAATTTAACCAGGGAATACAAGATAATTAAATACAAAGTTTACATATGTATTTTTTAGTGGATATGATAACAATTTTATCAAACTAATAATTTTTAAATCCAAGGAAATACTTAAATGATACAAAGTTTACAAACATATATGTATTTTTTAATAAAATAAAAGATTTAACAATAAATTATTATCAGCGTGTGTGTATGTGCGAGCGAGTGATATGGGCAGTGACGGCGAGTGATGCGGCTTATAATTAGATAAGTAACATTTGCTTCTCTCTCGCCAGAGAATAATAAACACAATTAAGAATTTTTAATTGACTATATACTGGCAACGATTATAATCGTGACAACGGTTAGTGTCTCTTGATGCATAAAATATTTCGATTGTCGCAGATGCAATTTAACTTAAAATTATATCTCCTGCATAAGATATTATGCTATTTATTTATTCCAGCTTTTTCAGGAATATTCTCGTTGAAAAAAATTATTTGCGTGACGACACGCAAAAAAAATAAACAATTAGGAATTAATAATTTAGTTTGTGCTACCCAAAAACTACTTTTACCAAAACTACTTTTAATTTTATTTTTTTAAATAGACACTTTACAAGAAATTTATATTTTAAAAAATTATAAAATATTTAAATAACGTAGTTAAAAATTAAATAATATCAAATTATTTTTAGAAATCTATATAATTAATACAAATATAAGTAAAAAATAAATTCTTTCTCTTTTTATGTACACATTAAGCTGACTAAGATAAAACAAATTGATTTTGTGTTTTCACTTTCGAATAAAGAAAAATGTGCGGTTCTATAAAAATTCTCAGTATATCGCAAAATCTTTCGCGAAACATGCGTACGTGCGTGACGAATAATGTTCGAGACGTAACAAGAAATATAACAAATAATATTGCATTTAGAAAAGTATGAGAATTCCAGTTGTTTTCGAAAAATTATATTTTCATGATAATTGTATTAAACACAAAACGATATGTTATTATTCGTTATTTGTTATTATAGGTCGTACAGATAATTCATCTTCGACGTTTACGGCAACACCTCGCCGGTGACTGGCCGATGCATTGAATCGGAAGGAAATAACGAATCATGGTGTAGACTTTAACGGAGAGGGTGTGCGGTAAAGGGCACAAATATCGCGAAACTTTGGCGAAGAGATACAGTGCGCGTTGCAGGAGTGTCGAAGCAACAGCGCGTTGCTCTAGTCAGGTACCCTCACCTTTCCATAATCGCGTGCTGCAAATAATTACGTGACTTTTGCACATAATTACATCGCGGTGAGACTATTAAAAGGGGGCAGTGCGGTAATACTCCACTTGTAATACTTCACATATTTCATCACTTATAAGGTTCATCATGAACTTATAACAATAATAATTGACGCGAGGAGATGATAATCGTTCGGAAACGTCGCAAAACGATGCGTGAATTTTCGTCACCGTGTCGAACATCGTTCATAAGCTCGGCGTCTAAATTGTTAATTATAGTCTCGGTGTCTGAGTATCGATGTTGCTTATGAAACGCTCGGCGCCGGCCGCAGGAGGAAGTAAGTGCGAAAGCGGAAAGTACTTCTAATCTCCGGTGGAAAGTGGCATTTATGCTAAAATCGAATAGAGCGTCTCGCTTCGCTTGCCAAACGAGTCATCGGAACGAAGCTATTTCAGGCTGGCGTGAATTGTACCTACTCGTATTTGAAGCGGACGAAGAGAGAAAGAGATGCAGAGAATTCGCGCGCGCGCGCTTGTTTCGCGACGACCCGCGACCGTGAGCTTGAGTAGCGAAATGTCGCGTCACCGAAGAAAAGTGCATACGCCGCGTGTGGAACTAGTGATCGTATTGCATCGCAGACTTCACCGGATTCACGTTCACGCGCGGCTATAATCCGATACATAATTTTACCATATTTAAGCGATACGAATTAAAGTTCTTCTACTTTCGGTCTATTAGAATTGGTTGTTAAGAGAGAGAGAAAGAAAGGGGAAGAAATGAAAGAATTGAGTTCTTTAAGTATTAAAATTATTGTATATAAATATTATAAGGAGAAATTAAAATTAATAAAATAAGGAATAAAAAAAGAAATCCACGTTGTAAATGAGAGTAAATACTACTCTATGAAAACATCTGCGTAATTAGAGTAGAAGACCTGCGTCGCTTCGGTCAAAATATTGGATTAGAATTGAGGGTATTTATTTTGATTAAAATTAGAAAGAAAATTACTATATTAATGTATTAGTAAAATATTATTAATAATAAATTCTATATTATATTTCCCTTCTAGAAACATTATTTGAAGATTTTTATGGAAACTCTAATTTAAAAATAAATTTTCCACGTAATTTCCTTAATTTCTCGAAATTTTGGAAGAAATGTATAATTATTTAATTATGTCTAAATTTATAACTTTCTCTTTCCATCTGTTGCATATAGAAACAAATTATGATTTTGTCAACGGAATGCGTTTTTGCATTGAGTAACATTTCGCATGCGTAACCGCGAAATTATTGTGGCATATTGACGCAATTATCGTAGCGTTTCGTTGAATAAAAAAGCGTACCTACGCTGAGAATTGATCGAATTAGGGTTATTGAAATTATAGCTTACGCTATATTTGTGTGTTTTGCCATTTCTGATTTAAACTTAAATTAAATTATACAAATTTTATAAATTAATTAAGTAATGGATTAATTCATTTAGCTTAATTAATTAATTAAATTCTTTTCTTTTCGTAACACGTGTAAATATATGGCAATGGCAAGACATAGATTATTAATTATTTTGTTGATTTAAACACTTCTTGAAAACATATGACGCCTTCATTTTTTATCTAATTATTAATATTCATGTATAAATTTCAGAAACATTGAATTCTGATTACATAATATATAATCATCGCGCAATATAAATATTACATTATTTTATTCTTTTATTATTTTAAACGAACATCTCGCACGCATGCTTGTAAGTATCTCCGTACTAACAACAAGATTAATCATATCTGACATAACAGTATTTACGGATCGCTTTTTCTGCGTTTACGCAACGTTCGGAAGAAAAGGCGTTCGTAATCCGTCTGCGTCCATAATACGATTATCCGGCAGATAAACGTTGCATCTTTGACGGTCTCGACTTTCCTCTGACAGCTTAATTATCGTTTTCGCCTAATCGGCTTACGTCATTATACTTCCAGACATGCCATGACGAGAAAGAAAAGGAGCAACGATGTGGAGAGAAGCGGATGGTTATCGTACCGACGACTGTCGATGCCCCCGAGGGGAACGAGTCGACCCAGCTATTTCTACGCCTCCCCTGATTATACTTTCGGCAACACCAGGGATGACTCTAGTCTGAACTATCATTATGACTTCCGGGACCGCGAGAGGCAGCACGATTCGCCGTACAGATACCGTGAGTCCTTAAATGTCGGCATGAAATTTATAACCGGCTCCTCGTAACCATGTACTTAGCTTATAATTTGACATATAAATTCAATATAATTAAATAAGAAGATAGATACTATAATTAATAATAATATTAAATTTAATTATTTAACACAATCACGCCAATCATCACCCTAAGCATATTTATTGTTTCTTAATTAGATACTATTACTCACAACAATATTGGTGACTTTAATACTTAACCAATAACTTTATAATTTATTTATTTAAATTTAAGCACGTTGCATTTTACCTAACCGCGTTTTTGGGCATTTAATATCGCAAGGGATTTTAAATCGCAAGAATTAAAAGTAGAAAGTAAAAAGCTGGTCAGTAATATTTTCACGGAGGTAGTAAACTTCAGGCAGAGCCTTAAAATGGTACAGCGTCGCGCGTTTTTTCGCGTAAGTATATGCAAGTCGCCCGTACGCAGGCAATAGAATTACGCAGAATCAGTATTGTTACAACGTTGTAAAATTCAAACGAGTTTCACCTAGAGCACAGGTAACAAAAAGAAACCGCCCGGTGTCGCCTCGTAAAAACGCAATTATGCTTGCTGGTGCCGTAAAGTGAACCGCCTTCCACAGAGAATGCTCGCGCAATCATCGGGATGGCTTCCGTTTTTTTTCTTTTTACGAGACGTTCCTCTCTATATGCTTTTGTTCCTACTCCATATATATATGCTTCTCTTCTTTTAAAAAACTAAGCTACAGTTATTAAGATTCCTGTCAAAAGATACCGATAACCAGATAAAAAAATTAGAACGAAATATGTAATCCAACGAGTAGTTCTAGCAAGAGTTCGTTGCAACGATTGTAACAAAAAAAAGATTTATCGGTGCAACTGCGTTGATCTTTATTAAATTGGGAATAAAAAGGGGAGCCGCGGAGCCTTCGTGTTCGGTGCCCTAGATCTCCTGATTCGCGATGCATTACTCGAGCAGATGCACGAGTTCCCATGAACCCATCCACCAATGACCTATACCGCGACTTACGAGCCCGTGAGCCTGTAATACAGACGAGAGGGAAAATCATCTTCGGGAGAAGGGATTCGCCATTCTCTCCTTTCGTAGGATCTAAGACACACTTACGACCCGGATAGTGGAATATGGTAGTCGCGTAACATCCATGGTGCCATCCCGAGCACTCGTCTCCCTCGCGCTCGACATCGCACCGACAGTACGTCGTTAGGGCGAATATAGCTCGGAGTTTAACGCCGCTCCCGAGTCCCCCGGGTCCCAAATATAATAGACGCCGAAGAAGGACACGTCTTACCGCGCCGCTCGAAGTAAGTAAGGAACGATCAGCGGACTCATCATCGCAAATCGCTTTCGCTCCGATATTCATGTCAGCGAATAATGCGGCGCGCTTTCGTACGTTATGCATCATACGTCACATGCTGACAGATGATTAACATTTAATCGAGCACCCGGTGCCCCCATCGAATATTGATGACTGCCTCGCGCTGCACGCGGAGACCCACTTACCTCAATAAAGAGGAGATAACATTACCGCGGGATGTGTGACTCCGCGAAAATCTCACTGCATTTCTAATTCTATTGGGAACATTAAAATGCCCGTCCTTCCGTTCATTTTCATTTAATCTTACAATTCCTATTGAATCTCGTAACTTATAACGGTTATAATGATGTAATCACACAGAACGCAATAATTTGACGCAATTTCGCGTCATAAAAATGTAAATTTTATCATGTGGAAGGCGCATCCTAAATTCTGCTTCACAGGTATGGCGAGCACGGTACCATGGTTGCTGTCAATGTCGCTACTGGCCGTCCCAAAATTTGCGGCTTACACGGGCCCCAGTTTTCTATCCAGGGATCTTCAAGCACCCGCATTGCCGTTAACTTCGGCCATTTTCACTCCACATTTCTTTTCGACGCATGTAAGACGCAACATAAACAGTTTTATTTATTAACTTATACGTAATCAATTATAAATCAATTACAAATTATCTGTAACTAATTTTTTCTTTAAATTTTCGACTTGAGATATATGTAAAAAAATATATATTACACATGTAATAATATTTACTTTTGTTTACGACATTTATTAGTTTGTTTAGAATTATTTTATTTAAAATAATAACGTGTTTCATGAAATTTCGTCGTGCCTTGTTAGAACATCAATTACAAAGATTCTCCATCTCCATCATCGGCTTACGATGAACACGCCGGCTCGTCACGTTCACGGAATTGCGATAATCACCAGCCGGAGGAAAAATCACCGATATCCACGAACGTAGGCAATCTTTACGGATCGACGCCACAATCACGGCATCGCGTTGCTACATCCAACAACCTGGGAAGAAGCGGCCCCTCGAGACCCGTTGGAAGAGCCATCGATTTGTTCCGCGCGGATCCTCACTCGGTCAATCAATTGGACTTCCACGATTTCGGCGACGGTTTCGAGCCGGGACGCATTATAGACGATTACGTTGGTCCCGCTATGGAACTAGTACGTGACGCTTTTTGTTGTTTAGGCGAAAGTGCCCGAAAGGTTTCACAACATCTATATGTCAGCGATTCTGAACCGTAATGCTCGAAGTGAAGAAAGTCTCTCGAACAATTTGATACAGGCCATCTGCGTGTAACAAATTGTTAATCATACTGTTAATACGCGCAGTTTCATTAATATAAGAAATAATAAGTCAATATCAGGCACGGTCGTCATAATCACGCTTTTCTACTTGTCAAGTATTTTTTACGAACATTTTTGCATGCTGCATTTAAATATAATCGATTATTATACATATCTATATAATATATCAAAGTGATAAAAAGGTCACTGTCCCATTTTACAGATTTATCTTATGAAATAGAAATGGTTTCATTGACGAAAAACTATTTACAATTCGGGATGATATAACTATTGTGGATTTTTCGCAACAGGTTTTATATTCATCTACCTTTTCTTTTAACAGATGTACGCCTGGTCCACGATTGATTTTGAATTCGACAGTATCGACGCGCGAGATAATGCTATATTCGAGGGCGACTATATTGCGGAGAATAACTTGCCGTTGGGCCTGGAGGTTTGGCGCGATAAAGTCTTCATTACTCTGCCAAAGTGGAGGACTGGCATACCGGCGACTCTGGCTACCGTACCCAGACATTCCAAGACGAGGAGCCCCAAATTAAAACCGTACCCTAACTGGCAGTGGCATCAGCCAGGTTATCTCTATGCTAATTATCAGATCCTGCGAAAAGTTCTTTGCCGTTTTTTTGAAAACTAATTTCGAGGCCTTAATGTGCACGGGATTATTCTTGATAATTAATTACCATATGCAATTATAGTTATTTTCACTTTTAGATAATCTTAAAGTTAACGAAGTTTCGAAGTTAATGAAGATAAATATTCAGTACTACCGAAATAATAATCCGTTGAGCTTTTTTTATTTTGTAAATTTAAATTTAGCTAGAAAATAGAGGTGCCTCGAAATACGCGATAGAAATTTGAGAAAAATACTGTTACTAATCCAAAATGCAGTTTTAGTTTGCAGTTTTAGTTCCAATGTAAAGATAAGAAAGTGATTCGCGCGTTGAAAGATTTTGCGAGAACTGATTGTGAATTCTACTAGCATTAAACCGAAGAGTCTGAGAATATAAGAAACAGCAATATTATTTCCACGCAATCAGGAAAACGCGGAAACTGAGTAAAAGAGTTTCTCACGCGAATTGTCTCGCGATAACAAATGAACTCGTTTTACCATACCATTCCCTGTTTAACGAAACAAGAGCAAACTGTTAAGAGGTATTTAACTTATACTGCCGCACGAGAGAACAAGCCAGTAGGTTAACGGACCAAAGAGAAACGTAAAGAAATTTTAAACCAATTTGAAAAAATATAGCTCTGCTAAAGAAACGGCAAAAATTTCCGCGAGATTTAATTTATCTAAAGTTTGTCTACACAGATCCGCTCTATCTGAACTCGTTGCTCGTTCCACCTCTTTCCAGGAACCTGCGAGAGTTTAACGTCAGTCTTTCGAGTTCAAGTGGACGAGTGCGATCGGCTGTGGGTCCTCGACTCCGGCAAGACGGAGCTCGCCAAAAGATCCAAACAGCTCTGTCCGCCCGCCATATTCATCTTTGATCTGCGCACCGACACCCTCATCAGGAAGTACACCCTGCCGGACGAGCAGATCAAACAGGACTCCCTGTACATCAACATCGCGGTGGATATCAGAAACAACGACTGCGGCTCCGCGGTGGCGTACCTGGCCGACGTCTGGCGATACGGTATCGTGGTATACGACTTCTTCAAGGACTCCACCTTCAGAATCGAGCATCACTTCTTCTATCCCGATCCCCTGGCGTCCAGATACGAGCTGCACGGTATAAAGTTCCAATGGACCGACGGAATATTCGGGATAGCGCTCAGCCCCGTGGACGTTCACAACGACAGAACGCTGTTCTTCCATCCGATGTCCAGCTTCCGGGAGTTCGCCGTGTCCACGTCGGTCTTCGACCAACAGATCGGGGAATACAACACGGAAAAATTTATGCCCGTCGGGAAGCCCAGGGCCAAGGACTACGGCCACGCCTCGGGGTCCGCCATCGACAGGAACGGCGTTATGTTCTTCAACATGGTCACCAGGGACTCCGTGTGGTGCTGGGACACCAGGAAGGAATACATACCGCAGAATCTGGGAGTGATCGGGACTAGCAACGAGTCCTTGGTGTTCCCGAACGACATTAAAGTGGATCACGAGCCGGATCAAAGTGTGTGGCTGCTCTCAAACCGATTGCCGATGTATTTGTACGGGACACTGAATAGCGGGAGTATTAATTACAGAGTGTTCAAGGCGAACGTTAAGGAGGCTGTCAGGGATACCGTCTGCGATCCTAATTACGTGGTTCCTGACACGGATCCGGGCCTCGACGATACTTGCTGAAAATTCTATTCATACACACCTCTCGTCATATTAAATTAATTCTTCATAATTCCAATGACAGATTTCTTAATATTAAAATTTCTCTTATTTTAAAGTCTAAGTATTGAAGTCTCCAGCACTGAATTAGCATTAAACATCGAATTGTTCACGGAGACTTTTTTTTCTTAGGTTATTCCGTTTATTTATTGCATTCTTGATTATCGCCAATTGTAAACTATGATAAATTGAACGGTTTAGTAGACATATCACTGTACGATATTTAACACACATTGTTTAGCACAAGCACGTTATTTAAATATTCCTATTACTGTAAGCAGTGCAAGTCTTCCGAGTTACCAATGATTAGACAATTGTATGTAAAATTTTTAGCATAAATATATTTTGTACATACGTAAACTGTATTTGTATAAAACTTTTACTAAATATATATAAATTTATTATATCCGATAGAAGTGAAATTAACATTCCTGTTAATTTACGACGACTGCTCAAATATTACCTCATGTCAAAATCGATCGATCATCTTCAAACATAATTAGCACTTATCAAATTGAAGATGTACAAAATTTTGTTAGGATGTTAATAATGATGTTTTGTAATCGCAAATTTGTCAATTCAGAGAGAGTTGCATCGCAATATCTTTCTGTTACAAAAGATTATTTGTAATTTAATAACGGAAATTAGTAATTAATCAAGTTTGTAATATTTGGTATCTTATCTTTTTGTTTGTATTATATACAGATCAATTTTTGGACAGATAGCTCACTTTACGCGATGTCTACGTTAAATGTTATTTAGAGACTAAATATCTATGTTATGAGCTAACACGCGCAATTTCTGTTATTGAGAATTATGCGTAATCTCTTATTTAAGGAGTGTTAAGAGAGCTAAGGTATGGGATCGGTTAAAAAGTCCTCCATCAAACTGCCGTCTTCCAACGAAACCGGTGTTCCTGGATCGTCGTTTCTCTCGTACGTAAAATAAAAACTATCATCCTGGTGAAGATTATCGTCTGAATGCATCTTGAAAATTTTTTCTGTCAAAAATTCATTTGCTTCTTCGTAAACCTCTCTACTTTCGTTTTTACTCATTGCGCCGTCTTGCATCGTGGTTTCTAATTTGAAAGTTTCAATATTCCGAAATTGTGGAATTGTATTACAGTTCGTAGTTTTTAAATTCGTTATTGATTCTTTTCTTTGATTATTCAACATAGCTACGCTCTCTGAAAGTTGGGTCAATTTTTGAAGCTCTTCATCACACGATCTTAATGCGTGGCAATTATCTGATTCAATAAATGACGATGGACCGGGGAAAGATGATTTCGAAGAATTCTTAAAAATACGATTAAACGTACTCTTCTCACTTTTATTATCCAACGTGTCATTGTTATTATTATTATCGGATAATTGTAACGTTGTATTGTTACAAGTACTTTCGAGGGATAAATTATTCTCGCATATCTCGTTTTCAGAATGAATATCGATTGTGCTTAAATATTTTTCATCTCTCGAATTATTTAATTTTTCTAATGAACTATACGATGTAACGTTTACGTCATCCGGACAATTATCATCACTTGAATTCAAAGTTTGCTCAATTTCGTGAATTGCATCATCAACGTCCGCGTTATTACGCGAAGAAATTCTATCGCACTTATTATTATTTTCTTCGTCGAGATTTATGTCATCCGCATTGGATTCTCGAGCTTGAGGATTGCTATATACATTCACATTACTTACGTACTCTTCGTACTCATCGTTCGGTGACGCAACATCGCGTATACTTCCCTCCGACATCTCAATATCGAAGTTTCTTAATACACCGGTGATCAATCGGACGGGCAAATTATCGTTAATCGCGCTGTCCGCGCGATTGCAATCCTCGTCGAATATCACAATATTTGTTGTTCGAGTACTTTCAACGCTCGAACGCGCGTTCTCCCGGGATCCAGTCGTCGAATCCTCTATGATCACGGTTTCCGTTTCGCTCGGTATCTGTTCCCGACCGATGAATATTATGCACAGGTCGTGGCCGCGCTCGCCTCCGGTACGGCGATCGTCATTAGCATTGCGAGAGAACACTGGATCTGCAAGGGCGTTTCGATCGTTTCCCACCATCCGCTCGAGATCGAACAACGAGTCCCGATTGCGCACGACCATCTCGTTGTTCACCCGGCAGACGAACTCCGTGTCGAGGTCCTCCCGCCGGAACGTCGGGAAATTCGGGAAGGACTCGCCGAACCTCGTCTGAGCGCGCCGGAAGACCCGCGCTATGATCTCGGGCTTGAAGAAGAAAGCGCTGTGCAACGTGCTGGCGGTGTTGTCGTCGACGATATCGCGCTGATGACTTTCGCGAAATCTCCCATCCTCCAAGAATTGACCGTGCAGATTCTTGTTGGTCAGTATAATGCCTCGCGGATGAACGGTGCACTCGATGTTCCTCGTGATCTCTCTGAGATTCAGCGACATATGCGCCCGTCTTGCGCAACGATCATTTAGATCAGAGCCGCGGTTCGCGTTCCGATGTACGGGGATCGTGATACTCCCGTGGCAGCTGCCCATCGAAAGACGATTATAGACGCTTGTCGGAGCCTCGACATCTTCGCATTCCGATGGCGTTTCATCTCTCGATAGATCGCGTTTTCTCTCAGTGCGCAGCTCTCTCTCGTTTCCCGCCCGTATGAGCTCGTCACGAACTCTCGAAGCGCTTCGTTCATCAACCGATTGCTGGGAACTTGGCGACAAATTATGCCCCCTTGTTCTTTCTGCCTCCCTTTTATCTTCCGGCAAGGTGGGATCGTTATAAGTTTGTAAAACTTTCGTCTTCGGCACTTCAGATTCCTTCGCCAATCGTCCGTAATTCAAGGACGACGAGTCGTGTTCCTTTCTCACTTCCAACTCTCTCTTGTCCTCCGACAAAGTAAGCTCGTTATAAGCCCTTAAAGCTCTCAGCTCTATCGCTTCGCGTTCCTCAATCGATAGTTTGAGATTCGCCGGCGGCAGATCGTGCCTTTTTCTCGCTTTCGTCTCTCCTTTATACTTCGACGTAAAATTATTGCAGTTCTCTAAAGCCTTCATCTTCGTCTCGTGTGCCTCCGCGTAATTCTTTTCCCTAAATGACGCCACGTTGTAAACGGAACGCAAATCGACCGATCGTTCACTTCGCATCTGCTTGTGCTTCAATCTATGTCGCTCACTAAAAGAGTCGCTCGTCATCATCGATTCATCGTGAGTTTCAATCTGAACGCTTTTTCGGCAATTTACAATTGTGTCTAATTTATCAGCCGCGTCGACGACGTTCTTCGCGCATCCCGAGGGACGTGCAGTTTGGGCCAAAGACTCGCTTCCCCAGGACTGCTTTCCGCGAGATTCCTCCCATTTCTGGATCTGCTTTCTTAAACGGTACGCTTCTGAATATTTGAACGCAGATCTGTCAGGTTTGCTTCTCTGCATATTGACAATAGGTGTGGAGAACCCGAATTCCTTTCCATCAATATCGTATTCAACGTTCTTACCATCGATACCGATTGATCGCACGTGTCTGCCGGTTTTCGAACTATTGCGCAAGGCACGGTGACACGCGCATGATACTTTCGAGTTTTTATAGCTTTCTTTCTTACTCGCGCCTGAACCAGTTGGCGTTAATTGCGCGTTGACTTGAGGATGCCTTCTGCGATCAACTCGGTCGATCCACTTCTCCTTCTGGTTTACGAGACAGAATTTCGCTTCTAATTTTCTCACGAGGGAGGCACACGGCTTAGCCTCCATGCTTCTTGCAGTCTTACCCTGGAACGAAGAATACTGTACAATCTTTGCGACTTCCCCTTCTTCTTTCTTTTTTCTTTTCTTTTTCGCTGTCACGTAAGTGTCACAAGATTCCGTTGATTTCGCGTGATTATCTACTTTGTCAGTGACATCGTTGCCTTTTACCAACAATATATCTTCTTGGTTTCTAGTCCAATTCTGTTCTTTCTCGTTAACCGGAATAATTTCTATTTCCTCTTTTTTATTTACCGAAGAATATCCCATATAGCCTTTTTTTCCCCAAGTGCGATCTACAGCTTTTTCTAAGCCATCTTTCGCCGCCTGTTTATTTCTCGATGCATCGATCATCTCTTCTTCTTCGATCTTTTCCAAAGGGAACTGCGCTACTATGCCTTCTATCACTTCAGGTGTCTTCGCTGTCACGTCTTGTTCTTCCCAATAAGATCGCTCCTGTATCCTGGCACGCGCGTCCATCACATCTTCCGCGGTTACCTTCAGCATCCTCATCGACTTTTCAGCCACGCTCAAGTCGTTAACGTCGGAATTGTAATCATTCGTGTCGCTTGTGTCTTCGGTGATCAGAGTCGTTAAGGATTTGGCATTCGCTCTGCTGGACAATTCCTCAGACAGCCTGTCTAGATTCAACAGACTCGCGTACTTGCCCCGTCTGATTATCGCTATGCCGAGACACTCGTCGTCCAGAGAACGGTTGACTCTGCCGGGAATATTGACGATATTCGCGATACTTCTCCGCGCGATTATTGCGAACCTGCGGATTTTCGCCATCCTTCGCAGCTGCGTGTACCACTTGAAGATCGTGCACCATTTGCAGGTCGAGATAACTGGAACGATCGATGTTTTCACAAAGAATTTCTGTTGTTTAAGTAAGGCATCTCATGCCTGCGCTACAACTGTGCACCTTTCGTCCCTGATCAGTTCTACTTCCATTTACTTACCTAGACCTACTGTTTTTTCTGCGATAAACTCAAAGAGGAGCGACGTCGAGCCGTTTCCCTTGCGCCACAGCAGGAAAGTGACGACGATTACGATGACTTCCAAAACGATATCTTTAAAAAGACTGAGCACCATCCAAAGTACGAGCAAGTTCTGCCGGCTTCGCGTTATTATCGTGTAGATATTAGCCACGTATGCGAGGAGTGAGATGCGATCGATGATAAACCGTGCGACGACAACCCACGATAGAACTGAAGAAATTTTTCATCCTTAACTCTTTACTTCTATGACGAGAATATTTTTAGAGATCGCGTCAGTACGATACAATAAGAATTGGGTCTTTATGTCGAGTATATATAAGACGAAGTGCTAACTCGTCTTAAGCCAGTCGATATCCTCCACGTCTAATTCGTCGGGTTGCGAAACCGAGAAGTTCGAGATCTTCTCCAGTTGCCGATCCCACTTGAGCCAGCTCCAGTTCAAAGTGGTGCTGACCTTGACAAAGTGATGCAACACACTCATTAGTGTTTAAATAGGACAAGTATCATTACGCGAACATTAAATCCTTACGACTTATATTTCACATAAATCTTTATACTTAATCATGAATGTAATCAATAATTATATTATATTTATATCGTAATATGTAATAGCAATTCAAAATAATTTGGGTGATCGATGTATATGTAAAAGTGTAACTGACAAATTTGCAATATCACAACATGCATAATTGAAATGCGCGTTGAAATTAACCTTTACGATTTACGATCCTAGAAGCATTGTAAAAGAATAAAAATCTTCGAATTTTATTTAAATTCTACGAGGTATTGTCTCACAAATCGTGAACACTGTTGAGATATTTACCAAGCCGAAGACATTTATGGACAATATTTCCAGCTCAAGAGGTACAAAGCCAGACATTGTGTAACCGGGACACTAAAACTAATTCAACCTCGAGCGTATCTTTTGTCCTTAAAATCATTCTCGATTTAAACTTTTCAATTTTGAATATTCTTGATTTAACAAATATTTTTTATAATAAATAGTAGTCTACTTAACCTGACAGGTTAAGTAGACAGAACAACTGCACGTTCGCCTGCCATCGATAGACGTGTAAAATTCCGATGTTTCGTTTTCTTTTAATTTTAATGTAATTGCGCTGAGGGCAGAATATTAAATTAAAATTTTAAAAATGTTCACATTCGGATTAAATGCTTAACAGTAGGAATAATAAATCTATTTACTATAAGGAAATGAAAACATAAGGAATAAAGAAAGGGGTATTCGAAGGGAGCACACATTTGTACAGTAAAAGTAAGACAGCCTGAAACACTGCAACTGGTTTAACGCTCCTGCACATTTCAAGATCGTCTTGAACGAAATAATTTACCGCGCATATTATTAATTATAAACACAATCTTTAACTTGCTATTCTTTTAATTTTTCTTGAAGATACGCTTATAAAATTATGCTTTATTATAATTTATATAATATCAAGCTTATCTTCGAACAAACTCCATATTGACCATTAATTATAATCACGATTTTTAACTTGCCATTCTTTTGATTTTTCTCGAAGACACGCTTTTTATAATAATATTTCTTTTTTAAATATAAATATATATTATATACATATATCTTATAACGTCTATAGAAAAACAAAGTCCTAGAATTGTTTGAACTATCCTTTTTAAAATACTATTACATATTACTCCTTTTTGCAACCATTTTATAAGTTGTGGCGGATCGTAATTCTCGATCAAATGGTCAAGAATAAATTGGTTGTGCTAAACTAGATTTAATTACTACAATTATTATTCCGGAATAAACATTGCGAGAGCGGTTCCACTTTCACGTGCGCTAAACATATAATAATATCTTTTATCAATAAAAAATATATATCACACGTATGATATAGATTATATATGTGTATATATATATGTATATAGTACATAATTATATGTATATATACATGTGTACAAGGGAAGTTTATTTGGTCAGAAGTTGCCGAAGCGAATCGAACGAATATTCTTATTTCAGTGATACGGAATCGTCGTCCCCGCGTGTAAAACCACTCATTACCTATGCGCGCAAATGTAGCGGGGCAATGTCAGTCGGTTCATCGCGATGTTATCTCGAGGTCGCCCAACGTGCGCAAACTAACGAGCATGTTAGTGTAGCGCGCAGTGCCTCGACTCTGTCTCGGACTGTTTCTTCGAGAAACCTATCGCGGAAATTATACATTGTGGCGTAACAGCGATATACGCACAATATTATACACGCCATACGTAATTGCGATTGAAAAGGGCACGTGTCACTCACGTCGCAATTTTTGCTTTTCGCAAAGCAAATTTATTCTATACTTTTATCATCGCGTTCGTATGTGTCCGCTGATAATTCAGTTACATTTCTAAAGACGCAGAAAGCAGAAACGTCTACTCCGCTCTTGACCTCGCGACTGCGTGCTGGAATATTGAGAGAATTTCTCGTCCTATTTCGTGCAGCGGTACCGCATGTAAGTATCCAGACAAGATTTTAATAAAATAGAGACAGCTCTCAGGAAAATCGAAAACATCCTTTCCCACATCTGTAAGGAAAGTCGCGTGAAACTTCATTAATTCGGAACGGGAGCCGGTTCGTCGCCGCGCGACTTGAGACTCCTCGGAGTTAACGACCGTGTCGAGGAGACGCGGCGACGCGCGTGGAAAGTCGCGGTCGCCGCGACTTTCCCGGAGATCAGCGAGACGCGCGACGCAAAACGTACGGATGATCGTACGAGAGCGGCAAAGTTCACCCTCGCCTCGGCAGGAGCGAGCCGCGGTCCCATTGCAGGCGTGGAGATAAGTCCCGATCCGTAATAAAAAAGAAAAGCGTGATCGAGCACGAGCGCTCTCGAGAGCCTCGCACACTCTCAAGAGAGAGAAAGAGAGAGAGAGAGAGAGAGAGCCCCGCGCGCTCTCCACCGCATCTCGCCGCGGTCGCGGCACCAGCGATACACGGCCCGCCCGCTCGCGCGAGTCGGAGTCGCGGTAGCGCACCGCGGAGCCGACACGCGCGTGTAGGCCTTCTCCGACGCGCCGCGGTGTTGGTGCACCGATGTAGGTGTAACGGCGCGTCGTAGGTGTATGCCACATCGCGGTTTGGCGCGGCCGCGCCGCGGCAACTGTTCTTGGCACAGTTTCTGGTCATCTCCTATTGCGAGCGGAACGCGCGCGCGTTGCTGGACCTCTGCGTGTGCGATCTCCTCCGCGTCTCTCTCTCTCTCTCTCGCCTCTCGCCGCGCGCCGCGCGTCTCGCGTCACGTCACGTCACGTCTCGCGGTTCTCCTTCGTGTGCAGCATCCGCGTACGTTTCCCCGAGTCGGCACGCACCGTGCACCTGCGCGATCGATCCCGAGGGAGAGAAGAGAGGAGCTACCGAGATTTTTCTCCCCGAGAAAAAGTGAGTACGGAGCAGCGAAAGAATCGTGAATCGCCGATACCTTCCTCCGCGCAGTTCTACGATCGGTGATATTTAAAGGTTGTATTGTATTTTATCGGCGGGTCGAAGTACTTGATACGCGACGTCGTGATATCGACGCATTAATTTCCTTTTAATTGAACCGCCGATCGAAAGTGAACGCTAAATTGCCGATGACAAAGGTAACAGAATGCAAACGGTGACGCGTAAACAAGGTGGCTCGGTGATGATGTAACTGATCGTTCATAGACCGTTTTATAGTGCTGTAATAGCGTCAATCGCGTTCATATAGACTTCAGTTTTCATTCTAGCCGTTCGCTATTTCTAAATCATGTAAAATTATTAACAAAAATGACTGTTACTCGACCCAACGTATCATACCAAAACAAAGTGAACTAAAAAACAATACAATGAAAATTTTAATAAAAATATCTAAGTCATAAAATAAAATAAAATAAAATAATTAATTTGATGAAATTATCATTAATGACAATAATTTAGTACACATCGTTATTCTAATTAATAGAAACTATATGAATATACATATCGTATGAAAAGATACTTTGAAATACCGACGAAGAAGATATTTCGTAAAAGTCATAAAATCCAAGAAACTACGTTGTAACGTAAGAGGTAAAAGAAGGCCGCACCATTGGTCATGACTGAGGTATAAAAATAAAATACGCGCGCGATTTCGCACGGCGAAACCTTTAGGTGTGCCTCGTAAATAACGCGCGACGATGCGTTTTCGTAGACGCTTGGAAATCACTTGACACTGGCATTCCTCGCGTCCGTGATACTGACGCGGGACGACTTTTGCATGCGTTTTGCGGAATCGGCGACGGCTAATTAACGTCATTAAGAAGGTCTTCTGAGACTCGCGATTAATCCAATAAAGCTTGCAAGATCGACCTGCTGTTATTATTCGCGCGTACAAACGCGCAGCAGCATCCTCGATCGCGTAAATAGAAATCGCAAAACTGAAACCAATTTTAAATGAAACAGAACACTATGTAATATACAATCAATTAGGGAAATTGCCATTTAAGGTCCGGACCTAACAATAATATTCTGTAAATTTTGTATATTTCTTTCAAACTTAGTAAACTGCGCGCTGATTTTTTTCGGTCTTTAAAATACAGCTTTGTTAAAACTTAAATATTAAAGGATGAAATTTACTAAGTTTAGAAAGAGTATACAAAATTCACAGATTATTATATATTATTAGGCTACCAAGATTCAACCCGGACCTTAAATGGCAATTTTTCTAATTGACTAAAACCAATTTATCTCTCCCATCACTTTTTCCATTAGTGCGAACGATCAATCGATAAGGGTCTTCAAGACGACCTTTGGTACGCCGCGCGCCGTACAGTATCGATCTTCTCCGTTCTTCGCTTCTCTTGACAGACCGCACCCCTGCTTCTTACATTAATTGACCGTCGAATGAAGGGCACGCGAGATATCTCCGCCGTGCCTTCCCTTTTCTTCCTGATTAATCACCGTATCTGGGTCAAGATAACTGATATTGGCCTATTTAGCGGACCGATCGAGCAGTATCGTGTATTTTTAAACGGCATTTTTTGCGCGTGGCTTACTCACCGCCTAAATTTAAAGTCAATCGCACACGTGTAACGCGCCAATCTCACCCACGTCGATCGCGACGATGTCTTCCGCGAGAGTTCTTTTTTCTTTCGTTATCTTCATCGCATAATATTCGTAGGTGCGTGTTCCAAGCACGATGAACATTCGACCGTGTGCATCGCGCTTGAAAATGCAAATTAACGCCGGTGTCATTAAGCATCGCACCTGTCGACACAAAGTACACGTTAACTTTTATAGAATAAAATGAGATTTGTAAAACGTAAAATATTCTTTAGACGTATAATTGAAGCCGAAATTAGTCGATACTTTATTCGGAACGTGGCTATAAATCTAAATTTATTATTAACTAATAGATTTACGCAAACGTACATGAAGTCATTATTGGATCATAATTTAATGTAAACACGTATATACATTTTCCACTTTCGTAATTGATATCCATGTCATTAATAATCAATGCCTTCGGCAACGATTACGCAAACGCGTAACACTCGTTTATCGCGGCAGCTTGGAGTAGACTGCATAATACCGACATTTAAAGCGCTCGCTGTCTTTAGGAAAATGATCCCCGAGCCTCACACAGTGATCTCTTGTACGGTGACGCAATCACTTTTTGCGCAAGCCGGATAGAATCGCTCATTTCAAGCAGCGCATAGTGCGTTCTTCCGGGATGCACCTACAAGTAGCAGCCTTATCTATTAACCGAAGCAACATTTGCGTTACGTCGCGAGCGTTACAACTGTAATTTTAGAAATTTTCGTCACATAAAGTGCCACCACACTTCATCATTATTTCTGTGATTGTTTCTCCGATAGATTGCTACTTCGGTTTCTTGCCGAGATCATGTATCTTTCCTAACGAAATGACCGACAGTCAATATAGTGACATATTCGTCATCGCCGATTATAACACCTAAAGTGAGAAATTTCATGCGAAATTTATGCATTCTTGTGCGAACTATTCGTCAACAGACCCCGAAACCGGTTTAGCACGGCTCGTGTAGCTAGACCTAGAAAATGCGCCAGAAATTCCCCGTCGATTAGTCCGGCATCGAGTAGAACAATTCTCGGCGTTAACTAACCGTGTCATTTAATTGTTCCGTATTTTCCATTTAACGTCCGCGAAACTGACGGCGAGTCTTCACGCCGTTTAGTAAATTTACTTTGAACTTTCTTCAAAGATCATCTCACGAAAGATACAAGAAACGTTCGTTTAAATTTTTCTTCCTTCTGAACCGAGATGGCCGAGATACTGAGGCCTCTTAATGTCTTTTTTTTTTTGTCGACAGCCACGCTCTCGAGTGTCGGTCAAGTACAGCCGTCGAGTTACCGTGAACCACCAAGGTAATCTTAATCGGCCGGTCATTATTCGACGGTGATGCGGTGGCTTTTTACGCGAAGTAAACGGCGTAGGACCGTGAGGACGCGTTTCCTTATGAGGATCGGTAGACCTCGGGCGAACTTGGTCGGCGAACGTGGTCGCGGCCGCGTGTACGCGCGATTCCTTGGCGATCTTGCTTCTCCGGCCGACCTCAGAAAGAAATATCGGACTCTTCGAGCCAACACGCCTACTTTCGTTTGTTTGCTATTCGCTTGGGCAAAAATACGACTTGTGCACTGTTAAATATTAAAGAACGAAATTTAAACCGGTTTCTTGAGTCAGATAACATTTTGTTATTTTTAGCTATTTTTTGTGCCGAAATTTATTACTTTAACACAAAACAGTATTATTTTAAGTTAACTCCGTTGGTTCAGTTAAATTATCACATTGTTTGACATATATTAAGTAGGAGCAGTGGATTTATAGGAACGGTTAAAATTGACTCAAATTGAGTTAAATTTGACACTACGAATTTAACAGTGTATACGTTGACTTTAAAAATAACTGTAGAAAGATCGCATAATATTTAAAATTTTTTAACATATATATTTAGTTAAATTAACATTGTTTAATTAAATTAACGACATATTGAGTAGGAGCAGTGGCGACCTATAGGAATGGTTAAGAATGACTCAAATTGAGTATAATTTGACACTACAAATTTAATAGTGTATCGATGGCCTTAAAAATAACTGTAGAAAGATCGCGTGGTATTTAAAATGTTAAACATATATAATTACGGACGGGTTTACTTCGCAGACGAGAATGTATCTATCTTCCGTCGCCGGATATCGGATCTCCCTGGGTGTTTGAGAAATAATAATAAACGCCGGAAGGAAGGTCAGCGACGGCGAACACGCGACTCTCTTAAGTGTCTAAAATAGACGTGAGCGCGCGCGGCCCTCATGCCAATGACCCAAATTTCCCTTATTCTCGACATAACATGAATTGACTTCGCGTACGATGTTGCGATATACATCGCGCCGGGAACGGATCATTCCGTCGCATCATCGCCCAATATTCCGTAACCCGCTATCACGTCATCGTTCCGCAATCGGTGGGTGAGGTGCGGGTGTGGCGGATATGCAAAGCGTATTCGGATCTACTTCGATCGAGATAGTCGTGAAAAGATGAGCCGACAGAGTCTTTAAAAGTAGAGTTTCTTTATTCTCTTTATTCGAATTTGTTAGCAAATGCCTTTGGTAATTCTTCATCTATCATGATACATCGATGTCTACCAGATTTAATAAAAGAGAAGAAGGAGAGACGCGGAGTATAATTCGATTAACATTTGATAGCAAAATGAATATTATCGCGAAATATTACATATAATAGAATTATATTTGTGATAATAAATATAATATATATTTGTTATTTCGATATTTTATTAGTTTCATAAAGGAGTGGAATTTGTTTTAATTTTAGAATGCAGTTGACGACCTGTTGCAGATGTTGTTCCCTGAAAACGGGAACAATCTTCAGCGGAGTATGTGGTATCGTAAGTATACAATCATTTCTGTCATTTCCACAGCAGGCACGTGATTCAATTACTACACAAATCTGCTTTCGTGCAGGTACTAGCCGTGATTTCCCTGATCCTGATCTTCACAGCAAACGTAGAATGGAAAACGATAATCGTCGACATCCTAGACAAGACGGCCGTGAAGATCATCTTCGCGATCAATCTCTGCATGACCATCCTGATTTCTACGCTGCTCATAATCGGCGCCTTAAGAGTAAGGAAATATTTCCATTTGTGTCTTTATATAACAATAATAAATCGCAGAAGAATAATCAAACCACAGAAGAGACTTAGAAAGATTAAACTATAAAGTTGCTAAATGTTTAAAAATTCTAAATCCAAAACATTTTCGTAAATTGCCGCAGATTTTCGGGAAATCAATAATTAACGATAAAAATAATAATTTTTATACATCTTGTACATTAATTATATATTGTATATTGATTGTGTATAATTGAAATATATATTACGCATAATAATATACAATTATATAGTATTATACATATATATGAGTATTTTTCTTAATTTATTTATTATGTAATATTTTATGTATGTAATACTTTATAAATAAAATATAATCCTAACGCTAATCGGTTTGGTTTGCAGAAAAATACATTTATGATGCTTCCATGGGTGGTTCTGGGCATTATGCTGGCCGTTGCTCTTCTTGTAAGCGTCCTTTACACCTCAATTATGTTCTTCATAAACAGCGAAGTTCTTAATGGCGCTCTTTGGCTCGTTTTCGGTCTAATTGCTGTCGGTGAGTATTTAACACTTTAAGTGCAACCGCAAATCTTCAATAAAATTCTTGTCATTAAAAAAGAATTTAAGAAAGGCATTTCCTTTCTTGTTTATCATTACGATCGGGGACAAAAAAATTATTGAAGTCACAAGACTATTGACAATATGTAGAAACATTAATCGATTTTAATTAATATACATATAAAGACCGTTTATCTTTAATAGCAGATTAATAACAGAAATCAATTGTTCTTTTTTATCAAAGAAATTCATAGAAATTGAGACAATATTTGTGCAGTGAATGTAAAACTCTCACCAAAACTTAATATCGTTTTAATCTTTTGCAGTGGTATACACGTACATGTGGCTGGTAGTGTACAGCTATTTCCAGCAACTGAGGATCGAGAAGATGAACAAAAGAATGGGTCCTTATGGAAAACCGTACAATTACCGGCGAGCATGAGGGCAAGATTGAATGTGTAGATACGATTGCAGGGGCCTGTCCGCGAAAGCGATCGTGGAGAACGGCGTGGCGACCGCAGCAACCGCTACCGCTCGTATAAACATTTATAAACTCGTGTCAACTCACAACACGTTGTTACAATCGGTTACAAGTTGCGGTGGTTCATATGTCGTTTTCGCCGTATCTCTGATTCGCCGAATGACATAGGACTGAAACCGTTTTTTCTTGCAGTCATTATTTATCCGATTAACGACGCGGGAATATCTTCTTGTTAACTGTAAATCTGTGTAAACAGTGTCATAAAGATATTCCTGTCACAGTTTTTATTTGCACCAAAGCACGATATATTGCGATTTACATGACCGGATGTTTCACAAAAGCATCCTGTAATCCGCGTAAAGTAAGCATAAACTTAGGACATTTGTACATAACATCGTATTTATTATAACTATTATTAATTATTTTGCCTAACGAATAAATACTCCCGTAATTTTAAAGAGTTCTGCTTTCGAGCGACTAGAGCGTCAAATATTCCAAGTGCAATTTATTATATCAGTGGTTAGCAATGAATCAGAGAACATGCTTTTTATACGCTATTAATTAAATACCAAATAGCATTAACATAGATTATTACTTTTATCGTCTAAGCTTATCAAAGTCTTAATCAAAGTTTTTTATAAGATAAATTTTCAACAAAGAAAAATACTGCCCTTGTCGAAACATAACAGCAATAATAATTAAGATAGAGTTTAGAGTCAGGAATTTAACTTGTCTTTATTTAATTTTTTTAATTTATTAAGAGAAAGTAGCGGAAGTACCAGGCGTAAAGTACGTTTTG
This sequence comes from Temnothorax nylanderi, assembly GCF_030848795.1. Lineage (NCBI taxonomy): Eukaryota > Metazoa > Arthropoda > Insecta > Hymenoptera > Formicidae > Temnothorax > Temnothorax nylanderi. The sequence continues at coordinate 124,058 of NW_027249064.1, read as the reverse complement.
CGCGTAATACCATTATAAAACGTGAATCTCTATATTTTAATTGTTTACTTTAATTTTTTTCCTTCTATATAACGTGTGCCATTGTATCTTTTCCAACCTAAATTAATTATATTATAATTTTAATTTTAATTGTAATTATTTATACTATTTAATTATTTTAATTTTCAACGTTAATATTACGAATAAATCAATTTTTTTTCTAAGCCATCTATTGCAATCCTGAAAATTATGGTATCTTTTTAAATAAATCCTTTTACAAAATATATCCATTACACATAAATATATTTTAGTTTCACAACAGTAACACAATTCTTTTGAATTTTACGAAATACGTACAATGTACGTCGTACATATACAATTATTCTTTTAAATTTTACTGCGTAATTGCATATCAATATAAGTCGATCATCTAGCTAAATCAAAAGATGTTCTTGTTGTACAAGATTGTAAAATTATAACGAGAAAAATTTTAACAAGGAAAATCGGATCTGCAATTTAACAAAAAGAAATAAATGTCATATAAGAAAAAAACGGTCCACAAACAAGAAAAATTTAAGGCTGACTGAGAGCATTTTCTATATTTTCCCGAATAAATACGGCGAGACTCGCGGCGGCAAGACTTGTCGTATGATTGTCACATCCAAAGTCAGTTTTCGATGACGATCGCCGAGTGATTTTGTGTTCGTTGGAATATCTGAAACATTCAACATAACGTCTACACTTTGCAATATTTTTTTTGCACAATGTTCAATGAATGCATGTAGAATCTCTAATATTAATACATTAAATATACAGATAATGCATTCTAGGCTGAAGTTGACATATTTATGTATTATTGTAATGGTACATCTTATGTTAATTGTGACATAATAAAATATTATATAACTGCATAATTAGAATATATTTTTATGCACAAAAATATATTCGTAATGCATGAACAATTACCCGGATACGCCAAAGCAACCGCTCGAGTGAGGCCAGCTTAATATTACATCTTCAAAGTGTTTATCGACGAATTCGTAGTAACCTTCCATGCCACATAAAACGACTGAAAAGATAAAGAAAGGCACGCAATATTTATCACATTTTATTTTATATATGTATACACTTTCTATATACTTTTTATATTTAACCCTTCAGCTGCGGAAGGAGTGTATATATACACAATCGTCAAAATCCATATTACATGCGATCATGCCTCGCGCATGATCGATTTTCTTTCGAAACGCGAGCCGTAGTTAAAGGATTTAACACATAAAGTATTTTTTATCGCACGCACTTTGTTCCATCATGAGATCCTGCGCAATGTTTGGAAAGTTCCACGCTTCGAGATTGACGAGATCCTGAAGGATTCTGGCACAATACGCGGGCACCAAGGAGAAGAGCGATGCCGTTTTGACCTCCCCGCATCCCATCTAAAACCGATTATTTTTTTATTAATTAAACTTACACATCAGAGATAAGCGTAAAAATGCTAAAGAAAAACCTTCCTCTCTGGCTTTTGTGAACGTAATACGCGCGTGTAATATAATAAGTAAACGATATGGCAGTTAGGAGTTTTGTAATTATATCTTACTGCTTTAGCGACTTGAACGATGAGCAGTCTATGCGTAAGAGGATATCCGCTAGCATCATCTTCCTTCGTTAATGTTGCGACGCAAGTGGCAGGAATCTCGCATTCCTCTTTTAAACTGCTACGCATAATTTTGACTAAACATTGATCGCTTTCCGTTTCATTAGGCGTTCCATGCCACATCGATCGAACGACTTCCCAATAGCTTAATAACTGACTGGGACTGGATCTCGATCTCGAAAGGACCCTCGTCCACGATATAGGCTTTATCCACAGATTGGGATTGTTTAAAGTCGTTAGCACTGTAAAACTTTTGGCATCTCACAAAACTTGACCGATAATGTAACATCCGGTAGCATATTAATCAATAACTGAGAGAGTTTTCCAACAATATGCGTTTAAGTACGAAAAAAAAGGCGAGTTTTAATTAATCCCAATTTTGAAAAATTATTAACTTGTTGATTAAAATAAATATAACATTTACATTGTTAAGTAAGAAAGTATAACATAGATAGTAATATAAATGATGTTCGTAAAATTTCTAATTTTCCTTAGTGCGGTTGAAGAAGATAATATTTTTAGCACTTAAAATCAATTTCTTTTTTTCCTCTTAGAAAAGCTTTTTTACATTTTTCTACAATTATTTGCACTTTTTATCTCTCTCATAAGTTCCTGAGTTTGCGTCATTTCAAATACGGAAAACGTGCATATAGTAAAGAAAGTGAAATACAACCAAGAAGAACAAATATTTAATCTATTATATATCTATGGTACTTGCTTAAAGATCTAGTTTCGTTCTTCGCAATAGTCGTCATCAAGTTTCTTCGAGTCAAATCGGACAGTGCGACCATTTCTTTGAGAGCGATGAAGAATTTATCTTCCAGATCTTGCACGTTTTCGTGCAGGAGCGCCGCCACCAAATTAGCTTTTAATGAAGAAAGACAGATTGATCACCAAATTTATTCAAAATCATATTACAAATGTGTGTTTGTGTTTTTATATATCTATTTTGAAATTCTTGGCTCCTAATTAAGGCTTCAAATTTTAGAAATCTTAATCTGCTAAATTTCTTGCTGAAAATATGCGATTATTTATCGCTATCTTATTGTTCAGTAATTCTAATTGGCGATTATAATGATTTTTTTTTGTATACTGATGACTCGGTAGAATCAAAACGTTCACATCGCCTTTGTCTACTCTAGGACACAATAAACTATAGCCATTTTAACTTTGACTTCCTTTTTTTGCTCGTATTGAGCCCTTTGGGCTCTCTTTTAATTATTTTACACATAACGAGCACTTCGTATTTATTTATTATATGATTCTTTACCTTCGGTTAAGGTGACACCGAAAGCAGCGTCCAGATTCATCTGCCCTGGTCTGTCGTTCATGTAGTCGAGAACCTTTTGCAGGGCAACTAGTTTTTGCTCTAGAACGATCGATATTTTATCATTCTACCTGATACATTTCGAGACAAGTTCTTTCAAATGTTTGAGAGTGTTCGACAAGAAAATATTGCATTTAATCGAGACAAGAGAAACGTGTCCAACATACGTTTCTATCTTCTTGAAGTATCGCGGAATATAATATATTTTTAATTCAATAAAAAAATTTTTGTCAAATTTACTTAAAACCGTTCTCCCGGCATTCGCTTTCCACGCATTTCTTATCCTATTTACTGACGTTATTAATTCACTCACGGAAACTTTCGGGATCGAATGCCGCTTCGGTTCGCGACGAGAAGCAGGCGAACAGAAGAAGGATCCCGAGGACACTGGTAAATCCTGGAACTCTAGTTTCCATCGGCACGGCCGTGTAAAGAAAAACCGATGAACTTCATTTGCACGCCGTCTATATAAGCCAAACCCCCACCGTGAGCCGGTCGAGCACATCGACTAAAGTACTAAACTAAACGTCAGCTAAATTTATCGTCAATTGCCTCTTCGATGAAGAAAAAGCGCGATGCTCTCGAAGCGAATCGGTAAATGCCCGAAGCACGTGGTAGCACTTTTTCTTCATGAGGCGGACGTGTCCCGATAGGAAAAGTGTTCTCCACGGGACCACGCTGGATTATCGCGGCTTTCCGACCACATAGAGATTCGCTCTCTATTTTCAGCGGCGCTTGTATTTCGATGGAATTGAAAAAGAATTATTTATCTGCCTCATGCACGGTAGCTTGTAATTAAAGAATACATCATCCTTTTAAAGGTCCTGGAATAAGGTTTCTTGAGTAATAAAATCCTGAATTCCAATTTATTATGTCTAATTTATGACGCTCGATTTCTCCTCTGGATTAAATATCTTCTTCTCGTATGCTCTCGAACGTTAGAAAAAACTTGTTAAATATAGAATTTTATATTAAATCAATGTACGGAAAAAAAACAATTTAATTGGAGCAATTCTCAAAGTTAAAGTTAAGATAAATGGCAAAAAATTTTCTGCCCGCTTTTCTTTAATAGATATTTCAATCTCGATGCTATACATTAATAGTATATCAAGTTATAATCATGTTTAAGTAATCTACTCGTTTAAGTAATCTATTTCTTTTTTCTTGAGAAGCGATACTTTTCAAGAAGACAATTAAGTATTTAAAATGCATTTTCAAATTCTCGGCCAACAATCAAAAATATATTTTTAAAATATCAAGCATCATAAAAAAAAATGTACATATATTTATATACAGGTCGCGTTTCTACTTTGATCGAAGTAGAAACTATCTCATGTAGGTACGTATAAATCTACGTCTAAACGACCATGCGTGCCTGCACGAATGGACAACCCGTCATACTGATCTGTATGTCGCTGCAACCAGAGAGAAAGACGGTATGTGCACGTTTTTGTGGTTCTCTTCCACGCTATGTCCACTATTTTGTGGTAATGTCAACGATTTTGGGGTTCTCTTTCATGTTATGTTCACGATTTTTTGGTTCTCTTCCCTTAGATTCACGATTTTTTGGTTTTATTTCCAAAGAGAATACAAAAATATATTTTTAAAATATCAAGCATTATAAAAAAACGTTTCCACAAAAATAAATTTAGATCTCTTTGACGAAAAGGATTACAACTTAATCTTCTGCTTTATTATCGGATATAATAAATGAAAGAAGGTACGTGTCTTACTTAAGAAAAATGAGTAGGAAAAGAACCCGTAATACGTAATATCTAAAAAATAAATGGTCTCCTATTTATTTATTCATAACACAACTGTCATATATCATATAAGCAATTTACAATACGCTAGAATTAATACAAAATAAGCCCCTTTTATGCATATGCCTTATATTCAGTTTTTCAGTTAAAACTATCTTATATTCATATCATTTTTCTGACATGATTTATCTTACATCTTTGCATGCAACAAGTAAACGTCGTAAACTTTCTGTTATATTTATTTTTTATTTTCTTAATAATCACGAAGTTTATAAATAGAATAAATAGTCGCAGCAATAAAAACGGTCGAAAGTGTTTCCTTTCATGCAATTTCATATATTTCCTAAACTTCTATTAACTCTGCTACTTGTATTCATTTTTTTTTTACAGTTAAATAAAAATGTCAACTTTACTTCTCAGAGATTTTTCTGAAAGTCAATTTTCTCATACCTATTTTTTTGTTACAAACTTCTGTAATAAAATTCCATTAAATTATGCTTATCAGTTTAATTTAGACAATGTACTGGTATAATTTATGATATAAATATGTTATAAGACACATTAAGATAGAATAATATATTAGACTATATTATATAAGATAAATAGAATTATAAAATTTTTAAATTAATTGTATATGTCAAATGCATATGTCAGAGGAGAGGAGAGTCTGGCAAGTACAAGTGCTAATAGTCAACAAGTACTAAGCACAAAGTTGCAACGGTGAGTTGAAATTGTTTAAAACGTATGAAAAAACGTATTACTACCGATCAACCGTTAACGCTACGTTCCAAGCGCTCCAGTCCAATACAGGTCGCGTTTCTACTTTGATCGAAGTAGAAACTATCTCATGATGTATATGTAATATATTATTTATCTGATCTCGTCTATTTCAGATCACAGGTCATCGTGTTGGTCCGCGTTGTCCCCGAATTCGATCTCCAGCTGCAGCCTGTAGTCCATGGCGACAAAGACGATGACCAGGAGCACGGGCAAGCGGAATCTCGACTGCCAGCCGAGCTTCAGTATAAACATCAAGGAGCGATGAAGGGTGCCGCTGTTTCCCAGGAAAATGTCAGTAGGCATCCTTCGCATCCTTCGATCGGACCTTGGGGACGTGATCGGGTCACGGTGCTCCGCTGTGGGTACACTTCAGCACACGTTCCTGGATCCCCACTAGACGGCGAGTGACGGAAGTCCTCGGTCATCCGGGATTCGGTCCATGTTCCTCGAGGCAATCGGATGGTCTACTTCTCGACGAGCGGCTCGTCGTGATGGTGAACGTCAACGCTCCACATCGCCGTATCTATTAAATTAAAACCTCCATCAACACCCCCCCCTCTCTCTCTCTCTCTCTCTCTCTTTGGGCCGATATCACAGTCTCCGATTAACGTGATTCTCCGATTAAACTCACTCTTCGTCTCTTTCTAGGGGGACAGTTAGAAAGAGATGGAGAGTGAGTTTAATCAGAGAATCACGTTAATCGGAGACTGTGATATCGGCCCTTTCTCCCTGAAACGTCAGATCGCGCAACAGAATCGGATTTGTACGATGTTAATCATCGTGACGATACTAACTGCACTATCGTCCACCGTCTTTGACATCCACTTTTGACAGTTCTCCGAGGCTTGACCCTTCGCCCATACACACACAAGTCGAGGTGCACGTGTGTGAGCACGTAATCCTGTTGTTCGTCAGAACAGAACGGATTAGGATGAAGGTTAAGGATTGGCCGAATTATAATTATTCTAATCTTCGGTCGTCCGCAATTTCCAATGACTCCAGTGGCTCCAGTGCGTAGCATGCGTAGTGTGCTGCGTGATACGGATATTACGGATACAGATTTAACATCTGTAGTGACACTACCGCCAGTACATCCATTTTCGAAATTGGTACTACGTAGCCATGTTCATTTTCCGACACTGCCGATAAAACATCATTCTAGTGCGCGTCCGCGCTACATCTGCAAATGCAATGGTGTTATCACAGATTAATAGATCTATTAATAGATCTATTAATCTGTGGTGTTATACAAATTAAAGGATAAAGTTTGCCAAAATTATATCAAAATTTAAATTAAAATTACTTTTATTTTTTCTGTATACACGTAAACTTTATAATTACTTGATAAAATTTTAAATTGTTTATTTATACATATATATTTATAATATTTACATATATTTATACATTTATTTTCATTTTTGATAGTATATATTTTATAATTTAATTTTGTTTCGTTTAGATTTTTAATTCCGTGCATTCTCTCTTATGTTATAGGTAGAGGTACAGATGAGTTTCTCGAGGCTACTGGATGGGTCCGTGGGCTTCAGCGATTCAGACTTAAAGTTTGCTCTCATGCTCATGGCTTCAAAATATACCTCCCGAGACGTTCGCTGTACCCTTTACACAAAGAACCCTGAACGTCGACGTGGAGCGCCTGGAGAGGCCCTCCTTGGAGACTTCGTGGACGGAACATAATGCTAATAACGCCAAACCGAAGACGTTTCCGCACAGCGCCATGCCGTTTACCAGGCCGAGATCCGCCACGGATATGATGTCTCGTAGTTTAGTGCCGGCTATGGAGGCACTATTTGAGCTATAATTGTTTATTAAAAAATATGAACTTCCAGCGCCAACTTATTTCCGGTATCGTTTACTTAATGTTAATTAATTTTTATTAAAATAGAGAGTAGTTTTCCAAATAATAAAATATATTTCGACACACTTTATCCAAATGATTCTGGAGCGATTGGATAAGAAAAAAAAATTTAAGCTTATTTGATTTTAATTAATTTTCAATTATTGTATGGTTTTCCAAACTCTAAAAAGCTTCTTCCAAATTTCTCCAAATGATTTCCAAACGACTGGAAAAGATAATTATAAATAATTTTTAATTAGTTTGCCAAGTATACGTCGGTTCGGGTGTCGCTGGCGTGCGTTGAACCGTGAGCCCGGAGCCGGAGCCGGAGGCCGGAGCCGTGAGGCGTGGTATCGTTTCGTTTCGCGGCGGCTTGGCGTTTGGTTAGCCGCGACCGTCATCGGCGCGGGTGTGTTTTGTCGGGACAAGGGCGATCGGTGTGACCGGAATCATGCTCGGACGTCTCCCCGCGTGCGTCATCGACGTGGGCACAGGGTAAGCGCAATCCCCGGGACAATAGAACGCTATCAAAATTTCGAGGAGGGCGGGCTCGGCTTTTAGGTTAGGTACTCGATCTGTCATCGATGACACGCACTTCGGCCAGACCCACTGCGAACCGCGTCCCCTTCACCCCTCGCAGTGATTCACCAGTATCCTTACGTTGATAAAAGAACCCTTTCGTCTCGCGGCAAATCTTATCGACGTGCGTAAAAATATTCGCCGCCCACGCGCAATCTCGACACGCTCGAGCTCGTGGTTATCTATCTAATCGTGGCGTTATCTTGCAGGTACACGAAACTGGGATTCGCGGGCAATAAGGAGCCCCAGCTGACCATACCGTCAGCGATCGCTATCAAGGAGACGGCTAAGGTCGGCGATAATAATGCGAGGAGAATTACGAAGGGCGTGGAGGACCTGGATGCCTACATCGGGGATGAGGCTTTTGAGGCCACTGGATATTCGATCAAAGTACTTACACGCAAGCCACTTGCTCGAAGCGAGCACTCATTTCTCTTTTTCCTGACGACATGTACTTATCAGATGCATTTTGTTTTCTTAACTTGCAGTATCCAGTGAGGCATGGACTGGTGGAAGATTGGGACTTGATGGAGAAGTTTTTACAACAATGCATTTTCAAATACCTCAGGTCGGAGCCTGAGGATCATTATTTCCTCTTAACCGAGCCACCTTTGAACACCCCGGAAAATCGGGAATACACCGCGGAAATTATGTTCGAGTCGTTTAACGTGCCGGGACTTTACATAGCTGTGCAAGCCGTTCTCGCCTTAGCAGCCTCGTGGACAGCTAAGAACGTGGAGGACCGCACTTTAACGGGCGTCGTTGTCGACAGCGGAGATGGTGTAACTCACGTGATTCCAGTGGTGCGTACAGAAACGTCAGATATCGTTTTAAAGTCACGCTTTTTGTATCTATAATAGTTCTTGTGCATTTGCAGGCAGAAGGTTTTGTCATAGGAAGTTGTATAAAGCACATTCCTATCGCTGGTCGCGATATTACCTATTTCATACAAAGTCTGCTGAGGGAACGGGAGATTGGGATACCGCCTGAGCAATCGTTAGAAACAGCCAAGTCAATCAAAGAGAAATACTGTTACATATGTCCGGATATATCGAAGGAATTTGCCAAATACGATAGCGATCCTACGAAAATTAAGAAATACGAAGGTATTAACAGTATCACCAAGCAACCTTTTGTGGTGGATGTCGGATACGAAAGGTTTCTGGGACCGGAAATATTCTTCCATCCCGAAGTGAGTAATTATCCGCGCATGTAACTGCTAATTTATATAATTAACTTCTACATGTTCTGTATATCTAAATACTTCAGTTTTCCAATCCGGACTTTACAACGCCGCTCAATGAAATTGTTGACGATGTAATTCAAAACTGCCCAATCGACGTCAGGAGACCATTGTACAGTAATATCGTATTATCGGGTGGCTCCACCATGTTTAAAGACTTCGGTAGACGATTACAACGCGACATCAAGAAAATCGTCGACACACGGCTCAAGCTCAGCGAAACGCTAAGCGGTAGCCACATTACGGTAGGTATCGCGATAATATGCAATTTGCTTACGAGCGGTAATAACGCTTTGTATTCAGTTATTAAATTCGGTTTTATATTCCAGCCAAAACCAATAGACGTCCGTGTGATATCGCATCACAAGCAACGTTGCGCGGTATGGTATGGTGGCGCATTACTAGCCAGTGATCCAGAATTCTACACGGTTTGCCACACGAAGAAGGCATACCAAGAGTACGGTCCTGGAATTTGTCGTTATAATCCCGTATTTCACAGTATGGTTTAAGAAATAAATGGGACGAGCACAACGATCGGAAATCACTTCTAAGAGTATTGTCATTTATAAATGTAAGGACTCAAATAATTTACTCCGTTTTTTCTAACATGGTGCTAAACGCAATTAAAAGTAATTCAAAGATTTCGACTTGTTTGTACACTTGATTTTTTCACTTTTTACAGAATCATGTTGGTATGTTTGAGTACATGATTTGAATTCATGATTAGATTATGAAAATTAATGTATGTTTATTCCTGTTCTCTTAGGATTTAATCAATCGCCGTTCATGCTGTGTATGAGGTGCACTTCCATAGAACTTACTATGTATATTATTTACTGCAGTATAGATATATTTACAAGTTTAAAAAAATGCATATATAATAACAGATTTATGAGATGATGTTACAATAATTATCTGTGGTTTATGTAGTGATGCACAATAATGCAACGTTACATGATATATTCAGAAGCATTTTTACATTGAGCAGAAATTCTAACAAAATTGCACTTTTATACATGAAATTTCTTTATACACGAAATCAAACGAATCGGAAACTATCTTGGATATTGAACTATCGATGTACAAACTACTTTTTTGCATTTTTACATGTACTATTTAAAATGATGTGTGTGTGTGTATTATTTAAAATTGCACAATTTACGTAGATTTCTTCTTTTAGTGTTGTAAAGTTCCATACAATTAGGGGAAGTCGTTATTATGCGTGATCATCGTTCTCCTCGCTAAACAAAACAAAAATTACAAATCATTAAATTAATATCACCTGATGTTTTTAATTGCGTATATATAATTTATATGTAATTTATGAGTATGAAAATTTAATTTGCAATAGCCCGTATTATAATTAATAACTTATTTTGAGTAATTTAATTATGAATGATGGATAACTACAAGAGAATAATCAAGATGTTGCATTCCTATTCTTCCATTTTTTTTTACTTTTTATTTTTTATGTATGTACTTACAATAGATTCAAATCATTTAAAGCAGCAGTTGCGCCATTGATGTCCGTAAAAAGGGAAGAGAAAAAGAGGGAAAAGAAATTTGAACTGCTTTCGGCTGGTCTATCGCTTGCCGTAGGTCTTTTATAAATATCGATGCTGTCTAATGGCGGTAATGGATCGTGTGATAGCATTGGGTCCTCGCTCTGAATCTGGAACAAGCAATATATAAGTTTAATAAAAGTTGAATTAATACATATATTTCTTAACCCCATTCGCAGAGTACGAGACATTACCTCTTGACCGTTAACTATAACTTCTTGCAAGTCTGATAATATAATGTGTCTCAAAATGTTTCTTGGCAGCTTTCCCCGATAGCGCTTGCTACGCTTTACTTGACAGTACTTGATATAATCATCTTTAGACTCAATTCGACCTAACACAGCGTGCACATTTTCCTCCAACCACGGTAAAATGTCTGCTTCCTTCCAGAGATGGAAGCTACGCACTACATACAATTTTTGCAGCTTCTCTAGAGCCAGTGATGTGCTAGCTTGTGCTTTAGAGTTGAAGAATTCGTGGCACATTACCTAAGAAATGAAATATTTTATTGAGCGTAAGAGTAACATTTCTTCCAAGCACTCATCGTGCTCTGAAATAATAGATTTTCAGGAAATGGTGTATCTAAGAAAGATTTTTTTTAAGTCTGCAATACCTTCGAATCTGTTTGTATGTTACATTTCTCCAATAAGAGCATCAATACACGCGGAAACATGATAAGAGCGTTTTGCAGAAGCGTATCGGCATCAGTTTTATTTCCTAGACGAAAGTGAGCCAAGGCCAGGCTATATGCTACGTTCGGTAGTTGAGTTAAATTTCTGGAGTCTTCCCACAGATTACAAAACTTTATGAACCATTCATATTCTTTGGCTTTTAAGGCGTAGAAGTCAATGGACAAAACCACTGCTAGTGGATCATCCTCAGGATCCAATGACAGAAGTAATTTACAAAATTCCAAGCTTGTTCTGAAATTTTTCATAGAAATTAATGTAAAGTCTCATTTTGCTCGCTCTAATATTCTTTTTACGGGTATTTACCTATAACAAGCACGTCCGCCGACAAATCCAAGATGTTTAAAAAGCGTTATAAAAAGTGCACGATTCTGTTGCTTTCTGTAGTCCAACCTACACTGCGCAGTTGTTATATTGAAGAATGGATGAAACGCGCATTCTAAGCAGTACAGAGCCCGTTTGATAAATTCTGCTGCATGGGCTAAGTCGTCGTTTATTTTACACATTTCAGATACCTGCAGGAGGGAGTCTATATGGTAAGAATGGGCATTTACTATATTCTGAAACATAATAACTTGTATTAACATTTATATACCACACAGATATAAGTAAAAGAATTTGTGTTACTAGTATATAAGCTTATATTATGACAAAACAAAGATATCATGCCAGAATTGCAAAGCACAAAATCTAATATCGCTATCCAATCTCGTTCTTTACTCACAATTATGTTCTCTGGATTCAGACTTTCAACAGCTTGCAAGAATTTATGCTGTATCCCTTTGTACGAGGCGCTATGTTCATATACAAAGTACTGTACATTCTCCGTAGTCTGTATAGAGTTATCTAAAGACATGGATAATCCAGATTTTCTAGTTGGTACCCAGGTATTATCTTGCGGGCAGATCAACCATGTCTTCTTTAAATTCCCACGGCCGTTATTATTGCTTCTCCTGCTGCAAGAATAGAGTACTTCTTGCTCAACAAAAACTTGTAAATTACGGCATACGTTATCCATATATCATTTAAGTATAAATGTAATTGTACCTTTGTGTAGCCTCTATAGTTTTACTACCAAAGATCCTCTTCAATTCGTTATATGGATTCAAGTGTTTGCGTTGTACAGTCAATATGTTTTCCTTGGATACTCCATCGACCCATTGCGCTTCCAAAACTTCATTACTGCAACCCGGCAGCGGCTCCCCCAGCAATTTGTTCACCTCCCTTACGCTTCGTTCAATCTCGTCTATGTTTTCATTACACTGCGCGTCGTGCTCTTGCTGGTGCTTGACTCTCTCGTTCTCCAACTTCTTATGCTTTTTCTTCCTCTTTCTACGTTTCGTATCGTTATAATCTGCATTGTTTATAACCAGGTCCTCATCCTCGTTCTCCTGCCTGTCATCGGTATCCTCATCCCTATCGGAGTTCTGATTCAACTGTGGGCATATCTTATCGTCAACATCGCCGTCATCCAGATGGGAATAAAATGACAACGTTAACAAATTCTACATACCACGTCGAATACATTGAAAGACTTGGATTTGGCGTTGCTGGTCACCGGGACTTCCGTGTCACTCGCATTATCGTTATCCTTCTCGAGGGTCATCCAGCCGTCGCTGCCGTAAACTTTTTTCATATATCGCGTAGACATTTTAGATATATATATATATGTATATATCTATCTGGAATGTATTTTTTTCAAGAGTGGGAGATTGCAGCTGTCTCTCGTCGCGAGAATGCCTGCGATTCCAAGCCTCGTAAAAGTCGTAAACCTCGAATATTCACCAGCTCTCCGGCAATCTGTAAAATTTATCACCCAGCCTCGTCAAAATCAATACAACATTCTGGCACACATTTTCCACATCCGATTGCGAATTGGCGCACTGACACACACGATGCGGTTCTACCTTCTAACTGCAGACGGACGATCACCTCGAGCTCGAGACTCTCGAGAGTGGGAAGAGTATCTGGAATGCTCTGGAAGAGGGCTTCGTTCAGTTTTCGATCAAAATACAGAAAATTTGGAGGTCGCGAGAGACCGTCGGTAAGCGAGTCGAACGTAAGAGCTGGCGAACGGTGAGGAGTTTAACGGAAGGTTAACGACGAGCGAGTCCAAGCGAGTCGACGAGAAGAGACAAACCCCTCTCTCCTTTTCTCTCTCTCACTCTCTCTCTCTCTCTCTCCCCCCCCCCCCCCTCTGGCCTCTCTCCCTCTTTTGACACGTCACGCAGTTTATCGGGTTTATCCCAGTTTATCCTTGTCGGCGTCGGTCGTTAGAACGGTCAAAACGCGCGAGAGAACGCGAAGACGAGTCTGCGCTGCGCAGCCCCTAGGTCAGCCTAGGTAATTCGCGACTCGCGTTCACCGTCCACGTGTGAGCCTTCTGGTGTGTACATATCAAGCCGGATGCGTGCACCTGCTTACGTGTACGGGTACGGAGTCGGGGAATGCGCGCGGGGCACGACAATCGCAATCTGACGTCGCAGACGCACGAAGGAGTGACCCGCGTTCCCGTTTCACGCGAGAGTCTCGACAAGCATGACCGTCAAGCTGAAGCTGAAGGACGTGAAGGACAAGCTGAAGGAGGACACCCTGGACCTCAGCTTGTGCGACTTGGAGGAAGTGCCTGTGCGAGAAATCGTGAGTCCTCTTTAGTTTACTTTTTTTTTTTTTTTTTACAGAACCGAACGGAATGCATATGGGAATCTGCTAACTGTACTTGTTGTGTAGAATATTAAAATATCTTTTACATGATTTTTCTGACGCAGGCAGTCGAGGGACAAGCATTATTTAACTTAGCAGTATTTTTTAAATTATTATCACATTAATGTGTCGGGAGCGCCAGGAGAGAAATAGGAGTAATTTGCGGTGTAACATTCCTTACAAATTATGTTATGTTTCAGGCATCTCTTAGGAAAGCAACAAATGTCAATTTATCAACCAATCTTCTGGTTTCTCTGCCGGTACGTTATTCCTTTTATATTCAGTGAGGATTTTTATGTAATTTAAATATTCAAATTAAACACTTGTGCTATTGTAAACATTGAAGGAATGAACATCTTTTGCAGGCCACTTTTGTTACCTTAAAACAAATTGTGAAATTGGACCTCAGCAGGAACATGTTGGTCGAACTTCCCGAAAATTTCGGCGAGATGACTCAGTTGAAACGTTTGGATTTATACGCCAACAAGGTAAACGGCCTTCTTTTTTTTTATACCCTTTGACAAAATTTGCATTTTAATTTGCGTCGTTTACAGATCAGCAGATTACCTCTGAGTCTAAGCGAATTGAAAAATCTAAGGTGGTTGGATCTGAAGGAAAACCCCTTGACCGAGGCCGTGGCCAGTGTTGCGGGACCATGCAGCAATATGCGCGAGTGTCAGGCGTGCGCTCGTAATATCGTCAGCTATCTGTCCAACGTTAAGCTCGCCATCGAGGAGGAGAGATTACGTAGATTAAATAATGCCACAGGTGTGTGTGTGTGTGTGTGTGTGTGTGTGTGTGTGTGTGTGTGTGTGTGTGTGTGTGTGTGTGTGTGTGCGCCACTCACTATGCGTAGCACTCATTTAAGTCGCGCATAACGTTAACGGCGTTATTTCAGGCGACCCGGACAAGGAGGTGACGAGCACGAAGAAGGAGGGCAAGAGGAAGAGGAAGAGGAACGCAGAGAGGGAGAAGACGAACGGAGATAAAACTGATTCTCCGACGCAGAGCGATGGACGTTCGCAGGACAATAGCGATAGCGTGAGATTAACGGGATCGTCGTCCAACGCCGCATCCGCGCGTAAATCGTACAGCTCGACAGGTAAACTGAACATTCATTCCAGCAAACATTAACTAACAGTAACATTGCGTTATTATTTCCCACTCAACAACGTAAGTGCAATGTAATACAATATAAAACACATGCAATATAATACATGTGTTACAATGTTAAGTAGGAAATAATAACATTGACGCGATGTTACTGTTAGTTGGTGTTTGCTGGAATCTTGACCTTTAATTCGCGAGGTTTACGTTTACTTTAATATCACGTATGGGTTTCATGGCTGCTCCAGGCACCGGGCTGTGCCGATCTCTCACGTGCGTGATCATGTGGCTCTTCGTGATCAGCTCGTTGCTCACCATAACGCTGACGTTACTCTCGTGGCGTTACGAGCAACAGACGGACACGTTTCTGCAAAGTGCACAAACGTTATCGGGCCTGCCGTTGAAGAGTTATCATCGGCAGACCACCGATTATTTGCAGCGTGTAATAAAGATCGCGACCGTGCAGATCAAGTCGATTGTCGATACTGCGAACGATTTCTACAGGACACAATTCGAGAGTGGCACGAGCAAAGCGGCGAAAGAGCTGTAAAACCTTGGTTGCGTTAATTATGGAAATCAGGGCACGTATTGTGAAACTGTTCGAAATAGATTCCGATTGAAATTATTTCGATTTTCCTAGAAAACAATAGAAAGCTGGGAAATAATTTAACAACGAACAGAATCCATTCCGAAAAGTTCCATAATACAATAAGAAAGGCATTTGAAAATAACTGAAATAACTGAAATTATGCATTTTGAGATTTTGTTGTATCATAAGAGCTTATTTTCGTCGAAAAATAAACAAAGAGATATTCCGGATAAACATGGTTACTTACCTTTCAACGTTTCGTCCTTTAAGTTCTTAAGAAAAAAAAGAATAAATAAATTTGTAAATCGGACCCAGTTTTTACAGTATTCGAATGTGCCGCGCGGCCCGCGCGTATGTACGCGACGACGCCTGACTTCAAGTGAGGAAAGTCCCTAGAGCCACTTCCTTCCCTCCCGGAAGTTACGCGCGCGGGAGAGACGGAAACGCTGCGCGCGGTAGAAAATGGCAGAAAACGACGCCGTAGCCAATCAACCCTGATCAACCCCACGTTTTTACGGAGAAGTGAATTGATTGGCCCGCCGCGTTAATAACAGACAATTCGTGGCTCGCCCGCACACGACGCACACGCAGCCGAGGGACTCCGTTTTTCAACGGCGTAAAAACAACGGCGGGGAAACAGGTTAAAGCGTTCAATCTGCTTCGCGCGCGAATAATACCGAGGATGGAGAACAGCGGCGAGAGCGGAGACGACGGTCCTCTGGGGCCGACGTTCCTGGGTGGCAGCGCCGTTGGGACGTCCTACATCGGCGTGCAGTCGGACGACATGGAAGGTAGGTTAGCGTTCCCTCGGGAGCTAACGTTGAGAAACGATCAAACAGCCCCGGATTTCATCCTCGTATTTTTTTAATCAAAAATAGAATAGGCTGGTTCTCGGAGCGGAGGAGGAAGATACAGGCATGTAAGCTTCTCGGACTGTAGACTGTTTACATCTCACAGTTTGCCACTGTTTACAGGTTTCTCGACCCGTTTCCTTCTATTTTCTCCTATCGCTGAACAACGAACGATTTTTATCCGTCGATTGCCTCAAAAAGAAGCGGAGCGTGTTGAATTTCTGCCGAGAGAGCACGTGCCTGCATTCTTGAACCCTCGCGTAAATTGTATTATCGAGATATAGGACCGGTTGTTCCAACCTATTGGTAAGCTACCTGATAGTTAAATCACATGTCTATCTTTGTACAATGTAAAGGATAAACAAAGACATACATATGATTTAACTATTAGGTAGTTTAGCAACAGGCTGGAACAACCAGCCCATAAAGATGTAGGGACGTATCAACTCCATGTTTTTTTACGAAAAGATTGATACTTGTATTTAGACGGTATATTTACATGGTAAGTAAATGTATATTTACATGGTATTCCCTTGTAAGTCGTCGTGGACCAGATTACAAGTCAAATCCCTTGGGTAGTAAGACAATGTATAAATCTTAACAAACTGTTTTTTTTTTTGTTTTTTTAACAGACGATCCCGAAAACACAGATGACTCGAATCACGGCACGGGCGATCCCTTGCAGAGCCCCGGGGTTTCCACCGGCGGCGGGCCGCTACGCGAGCAGGATCGCTTCCTGCCGATAGCGAACGTCGCCAAGATCATGAAGAGGGCCATCCCGGAGTCAGGAAAGATAGCCAAGGACGCGCGCGAGTGTGTTCAAGAGTGCGTGTCCGAGTTCATCTCATTTATCACGTCGGAAGCGAGCGACAGGTGTCACATGGAGAAGCGTAAAACTATCAATGGTGAGGACATTCTGTTCGCCATGACTACGCTCGGCTTCGACAATTATGTCGAGCCGCTGAAAGTGTACCTGCAGAAGTATCGCGAGGCGACGAAGGGCGACAACCCGCCCAACGCCGGGGCGGCCACTGGCAATGGAAAGGCGGAGCCGCAGAGCATGTACGAGGATCAGTTGTTCGCTATTACCGCGACGGCGGCCAGCGTGACCACTTCCGACACGTCTGTCATCTACAGTTACTCGACGAACGAGCAGATGCAATTTCAGCTTTCCTGATCATCGGGAGTTAAAGTGATATTGATATAAGTATTTATCGCGTATTTGTACGGAGACACACTGTGTGATCTGTGAATCATGGGCATGATAACGATCGCGTCTGCAGATCCAATCGCGCGGAAAAGAGGAACGGTTTTTTCGCCTAGCAATATGCGTAGCAAAGTATCTTAAGCTTTTAACATTAAGACAATGATCATTATTAAGATTCGGCCGAGAACGGAGAGTGTCGAAGGGTAAAGTTGAGAAAGTAACTTTAATCTTTGTAAAGAAGCAACTTGTAAGCGTGAGCGTAAATAAACCAGGAGACTTCGCGAAACGAGAAGCCCGGTCGACGTGGTGTTGGGTGGTTTTCCTTTACTTTCTCGAATACAGCAAGGATAGAAAAAAAAAACGTAGCCGATTCCTTTATTCTTCTATTGTTTAAGCTCTAAGACGCATTTAGACTACTTCTTTAGGTTCTTTGCGAGAGCTCGCGCGGTTCAGGCCGCAACGGAAACTAGGATCGTGTAATCGGGCGCGAGCCCGGCAGTAAATCGGCGTTTACGGTATATAGAATTCATTCGGTAGAAAATGTCCGTGGCGCGCGCGATCACGTTGTTCTTCACTCCGGTAATTGGGCAGGTGAGAGCAGAAGCTCGTGTCCCTTGGTCGCCGGCGACACGGAGCGGCTCGTGGGCGCGACCGGCCGTTCTCCTCGTTCCTGTTGCGTCGACGGCGGCAACAGCGAGGCGGTCGATAACGTTCCCGGTCCCGGTCGCGCGTCCGCTTTCCTCGCCTTCTCCTTGTGCGAGTCGACGTGACAGAATCGCCAGAACCGACCGCACTGACCGCAGTGGCACAGGCAGAGGCACAGCAACACGCGGAAAAGGCAGCACAGCAGACCGGCGCACAGTAACGACGGGCCGACCAGCCTCAGCTGCGGGCTCAGGAATCCCTTCTCCCCGGTGCCGACGAACGAGATAACTAAACCGAGCGCGGTGGTCCCCAAACCCACGTAGAGCACGGTGTTGACCGCCGCGCTGACCTCGCCCCGCTGCAGGCGAATGGCGTTACTGTCATCTTCCTCGTCGTCCTCGCCGCTGCTTCCGTAACAGTAACTGGCGTCTCTTATCTGAAGCAGGATTGAAGCACGATTCCGTAACACCTTCAATTTCTTGATCAATATTAGAATTAGAAACTATATCCTTCTTTCCTCCTCTCCTCCTTCCTCTCTAAACATTATGTCAGTATTTGATAAAGTTACCCTGTTTCTTTTCATCCATCGCCGATGTGCTTCGCACTGCTTCGTTTGGCTTTTGCTGTAGCCATCCGCGTGATACCCGGGCGATGTAGGAGATAAGGGAAGGGGCGAAGGTCTGTTGCATCCTTGCCACGCTGCCTTGCCGCCAGGTCCCTGAACGCCGCACTGAAATACGTAACTCTCAGACATGTCGTTATGAGCAGTTGTTAAGGCCAATGAATCGCATGATCTTCCGTTAATGTGGGTACTCGACGCATCGAGTCGTTATATTTTTTTAATCGATCATTTTTAATTTATTTGTATTTCGCAACTACTTTTTATGTACTGTACAACAAAATTCCGTGAGAATACTGTGTATCCCCATAGCAGTCTAGGTTCGCCAATAAATATGTATAAAACCCTTTATGTTTTTTTAGCTCTTTTGAAAACATGCGTCCTACGTGAAATGAATGGAATATTAAATAATAATGGAATATTATTTCGGATATGATGTGGTAAAAAAAATGTATGATCTACCTGAAGAGCGATTGATACGTTCCTTACGTTTGCCTAAAGATTGCTCGATCGATCTTGCCGTAATCGGTGCAAAGAAATACCAATCAATGAGATACGCGTGTACGCGATCAGATAGAACTTTCACGGTCTTTATTCATAACGAGCTCGGTTCTAGGTGTCAGTACTCCGAGAAGAATTGCACGACGTCGCTAAATTTACGGCGTTAATTCACGCGAAGAAATCAAAATTGCTTTTTCGACGACCGTGAACTCTTTTGATACTTACCCCGTACACGTAAGATCGTGGGGGATATCGTGGTAGCGGCGGAATGAGTCTGGTGGCGAAATTGGAAGGTAATTCTCTAAAATTCACCGCCTTACCCCCCCGTAATCGGTGTTTCTCTCGTCTAATTAATAGAGCAGCCTGCATCCCGCTTATTCATTCGCGTATACTATCGATCGAGAGATCTCAACTCCCCTGATTGCCCCGGGTTTTTTCCTCTTTCTTTTTTTTTTCTCTTAACCCTTCGCCTTTCCCCCCGATATGATGACGAAGAGACCTGCAGTCCACCTCAAAGTTCCATCAGCGATCGATACCGAACGTTGCGTTACTCGCCATCGGCATCGATCGCTGCTCGTTCTCGTCGACGATAATCGTGGAAGGCATGTTTCACGCTATACTGAAATTACATTACGAGCCTTTAGCCGACTTGCCGGGCCAGCAAGATATTCGGGCATGGAGAATATCTGTCGCCTCTCTTACGCTGCTCGACGGGCTTTATCGCGTGTTATGCGCCACCAGACAGCCGATCGATGCTATTTGCTATATAACGTTGTACGAGGTGCCGGCAAAAGAGATGTGGTGCGATCAGGGGAAGCATATGCGCTTTGAGTGTGGGTGAGTCGCGCTAAAGCGATAGAGAAGTGAGCTTGTAATTCTCATTGATCTAATTTCGTCAATGATCGCACTCGGCAGAGATAACGTAATCGAATTCTCGGTCGACGAGTATCCAGACACAAAACTGGCGCGGAAAAGTTAAAATGAGCTTTCCCTCATCAACCTTTATGGCGAAACGTTGTCCGTCTAAAAATTTTATTATCTCGACTTTAATCATTAATATAATAACGAAGTCCATAGACTTGAAAATTTGAAAAAAAGAGACATACTGAAAAAATAGGACAAAAATAATGCAAGCGGACGTTGTAATGATTTTTTTAAGTATATCATACAATAATTTTTTGTTACTTGTGACAGCATCAGACAAATCGGATGCTCAACGGTCTTCTCTGCCTAATGCGCACATTGCGGGAGGGACGCATTTATCTCGCTTTGCATGATTTCTGTGATAAATACGCGTGAACTATACGTAAGAAGGTGGAGAGTGATGGTGATTTGGGCGAGAAATAGAGAAAGATGAGAGAGAGCGGCTAAGGGACAGCGTGAACCTGGAGGAGGCTGGTTATGAGGAGAGAGTACCCGAGACGATGTTACCCACCTGTAGCTCCGAAGTAGGAGGCGAGACTCGGAGATCGAGGATCGAGGGCGGCGGGAAGGGAAAGTTGCTCTTGTTGGCCGGGAAGGTGGTGGTGGCGGACGCCGAGGATTCGAGGGAGAGCGGGGGCGGCGAGATCGGGAACTGGATCGGCGAGACCGGGGCGACCTGCTGAGACTTGTGATGGTCGGCGTGATGACGGCGCCGGTCGTCGATAGCCGGATGGAACGCGGCGGACGACGACGACGTCGACGTCGGCGCCTGGTGTTGCCCTCGCGGGACTTGCGGTGCTGATGCGACTTGGTGCGGACGGGCGGCGAGCTTGGTCGGGTGGTGGTGGTGGTGGTGCTGATGATATTGATGGTGATACTGATGCTGGTGTTGGTGCTGATGCTGATGTTGGTGCTGATGCTGGTGCTGATGCTGATGCTGATGCTGGTGACGCGCGCCGAGCGGTAAGCCGGTCTTCAGTCTCGGCGGAACGACGTTGACCGGCGCCTGCTTGTTGAGCTGCAGCCGCTTCTGCTTCCTCCGATTGGCGATGCTCGCACCACCCGCCGCGGCGTACATCGCTCCGCGGGTTGCCGGATCGCGTCCTCGCTTCCCGTCTCAAGGCGTACTCCGTATCCGGGGCAGCCCCCGTTCTCGGTTACGAGTTACGTCGCATGACGTCGATGATCGGTCCTTGCCATGGCGCGCGTGTGTGTGTCTCTCGCACCCTCGTTCGTATCCCGAGGGAGTATCACTCCCTTTATTTTTGGTCTTTCTCTCACTCTTTCCCTTGCCCCTCTGGAAAGGCAAGAAACATGACGGAGCTCCGCCCGTCTGTGGCGCCCGTCATTACGGTCTACGTATCTAAATCACTATGCAGCAAGCACGACTATAAAAGCGATCCACCCTTACGTTGAGTCAAATTACCGCTAATCGGCGAACGCGTAACGTATTATATTAACTTGACGACTCGTGTATGCAAGTGGATACAAGTTATCGCGATCGTCTTCCACGTGTATATCTAATTCTGGAAGGCGGGTAATGTTTATTCCTTCGATTCAACTGATTTCCAAAGTTCAAATCAAGCAATATGCCAAATATATTCTTCTTTTTAGCTATCGTTTATTAATGTTGTATCTTTTGCATTTAAAGCAACATAAGTACATACCTAGATGTTAGGGTAGAGAAAAGGGAAACGAAAGATTGTCGAAAACGAGTCGTGAAATTAAAGTATCATACATTACAGATATTGTGACCAATTACAATCGTTCTTACGTATAATTTTTTAAAAGGGAAACGAAAAATTGTAGAAATCGGGTCGTAAAATTAAACATTACACATTACGGATACAATTAATTATAATTAGTCTTACGTCACAATTTTTTAAATAATTTTAACATGTTATTTAATTAAGTCTTAAGATAAAATTGAAAAATTAATGTATCGAATAATCTCATTGAAATCCGCCTTTCTTGATTCAAATAATATTATTAATTACATAGTTAGTATTTAACATGCAACACTTATAATGCTTTGCTTAGAGTGTTATATCGGGTACTTTGGTTATGCGTTCGCTGAATATCCGGAAAGCAAATGTAAAGTTACGTTTTAGTTTACATCTAATTGCATTACCACACTTACAGTTCTAGCACAACACTTGAAAATTCTATACATACATTATATACATAATCAAGTAATATTTAGGAACAAATTTTTCATGAAATTGCGATCATCTTTCCCAATTTCATAAATTTTTCACATAATTTTGTAATAATGGAATAATATTACAACTAAGTTTAAGTATATGTGTATATAACAGAATAATTATGTAATATTTTCTTTAATTGTAAATTATTTTACATATTAAAATATTTTAAAACTCAATTCACATTAATAAATGACAATTTTGCGAAGTAATTTGATATTTTTATCTCATCGAAGCAAAAATTATTTCTTAAATTTGGCTTCGATAAAATATATGTTGTTGATTTATTCTTAAGTAAAAAATTGATTAATACGCGCAATATAAAATACATTTGATTTATTCAGCTTGCTCAGAAGGATTTAATTTTAATTATGTATGCGGGAAACATGTTTACAATATTCTTTAGGCATATTGTGATAATTCACAGTCGTCATATGTCACACCATTAATTATTTACAATAATCTAAAAAGCAATTTTTATTTTATACATATTTACAAACATTCACATCAAAAGTGCTTGATTACACACTGCAAGCGCACATTGCGAAAAAGCAGCAATGAGAAAAGAATTAGTGAAATAAATTGCAGACCATGTACGAAATGCACGAATTTCTGTTTATCGATTACAATGACCCTTGATGACTGATTTCAGCAATTCTATTAGTTTCAAAAGTAATTAAATTAATTTTTTACCTCTTTTTTCTTTTCAAATAAAAAATTAATCGGTTATATTTAGATTAATTAGTTTATTAATCGATAAACTCGATCACTAAGAAGCCAACAATTGTTTGAGTTTTTAACTTTAATTTGTATCTAATTGCAAGTCTTGTAAATTACTGAATCTAACAGAATCCAGTTGCACTGATAATACAAATTAATAAATTAACGATTTTAATGTAATAGAATTTCTAATAATTTAATAGTTTTATAAAGAGAGGAGGAAAACGCATAATTTAGAATGAATTCAGACTAACGAACTAACGCGATTAATTATTTCTCTTCTTCTACAAGCAGATGTAGAAAGAGGCACAAATTAATTAACACATTTCTCTCCCTTCTTGTCTCCTCTCTATTTCTCTTTCTTGAATTCCAGTGCTGCATAAATAATGGTGGAAGTTTAACCGCGATGTTGGTGAAATAGGCCGGAAATTATTCATATCGACAAATCAACTGTTATACCCGAAGATTCAGGAATCGTTCTTCAATACAGCTGTTCACGGTACGATGGTTAAAAAATGCATGACGGTTGAGCTGGACGACGAGCGTTAGTCGTTGGTGCCTAGCGGATAAGCGGCATGCATGATGCATATAGGACGGATATGTGCATGCACGAAGATATAGACAGGGAGATATTCAACGTGATGGTACCGCGGGGACAATCGCGGTACCAAGGATAGTTCACGACGAGCAAGACACGCAAGAGGCTTCAAGAAGAAGAGAAGAGCGTTATCATCCATTCGTGATAAGTATAATAGAAAATCACAGGCTGGCTGGTGGCCCCCGGGCACATCATCTAATTCTCTTTCTCGCATCGTTCTCTCACGACAGCAATGAAAATTACTTTTTTTTTTAGAGGGTGAATATTGGAGGAGTCTAGGGACAACGAAGACGACAACAACGAGGCCAACGAAAAGGCTACGCTCGAGTATATCATTATCTTTCTGTACTTTTTTTTTTTCAATTCGGTCGCTAACGACCGCTGCAGCAGCGAGCGGCGGCAGCAACAGCAATATATAGCAAACAAAAAAGAAGAAACAGGCATCAAGCCAGCCAACAACATCAAAAACGACTGCGCGTACCGACAATCCGAGAGAGAAAGACAGAGAGAGGTAATCGTGTTCAACCCCCTTTTCTCTCTTTCCCTCTCTCCCTCTGCCCTGTCTGCCTTGTTTCCTCGACTCGTTCACGATAAACAGTGATACATCGACATTTTGTCACCCCGTCGCTCGCGAGGGTTCCCTTCTTTTACGCGCTGCCCTTGTCCCGTTCGTGCCACTTTTATCGCGGACGGTTCGGTGCACGAACGACGACGATGACGCGGTTCAACGAATGGCGCGTCTCACTCGATCGCCAGCAAGGCGCAACGAAGCCTCCATCGCCCTCCTCGCGAATGTAGACGCACCCGTCACCCCCGAGCGTGCGTGCGACCACCCACGACCACCGACTGACGAACGAGCAGCCGCAGACAGCCGCACCGCACGCGCCTCTACCCTCTTTCTTCTTTTCTCTCTCCTCTTCTCCATTTCAGTCTTTCTCTCTCTCTCTCTCCCTCATCCTCCACTTCATCCCTTCTATCATCGGCAGCCGCGCGCGCAGGAGGAACCTCGCGCAGGGTTGAATCTAGGCGGGGGTGCGAACATAACAGCAGCTGACCTGTCACTTTCACCGCACTCACACGGAATTAAGTGCCGCATTCGTAAAAAAAAAAGGAGACTTGACCGTGCTTGCAAAAGGATTCGGTTTTGAGCTAAGATTAAAGATAATTGTCGATAGGAAAGAGAATTCCATATAAAAGAATTCATATAAATAAGAAAGGAGAGAAAAGAAGAAACAGAATTCATATATATAAAAGAATTTTTTTACGTTTACTTGGACTGCAGAGGGGTATTATATTATTACAAAATTACATACGTACAAGTTAGAAAGAAGAGATTATTTTGTTGTGCTAGGAAAGAAAGAATGTTACGCCAGCAATAGTAAATTGCGCTTTGCGTTTGTACAGCAATTTATATATATTTGTTATTCTTATTTTGCAAACGTAACAAAGGCGTAGGGATGTTGTTGAACGCAGGGGCGCGCGTGCGAAAACGCCAAAGTCGAATTCTAGGACAACCCGCTTTGGAGGGCGCCTATCCGCCGCCCCGGCTATAACCCGGTTACCTCGCCTTCTCGATCTCACCCGAGTCGATATCTGTGCTAGCCCGTTGCCTTTGACCTTTCACCTTTACCGCCCTAGCCTGATTTCGCGATGCAGCCAACGACCTGCCTTATATTGGCCTACGTACTTTGTCGAAATTACGACAATTTTTAGGGCCAGCGCACGAACATTGCCGTAGCGTCTTACGACTTACGTGAGAATCTTGCGTTACGCGACACGTAAGCCAATCTTACGGCAACGCACAAAGAAAAACGTAACGTAATTAGTCTTATATGTTACGTACGTTATGTTGCGCTTTTCTTCGTGCGTTGCCGTAAGATTGGCTTGCGTGTCGCGTAACGAAAGATTCTCACGTAAGGCGTAAGACGCTACGGCAATGTTCGTACGCTGGCTCTTTTACTCGGACTGTTATAAATATTATATAAATGTAATAAATATTATATATATATGTATATATACATATAATATATATATATATATATATATATATATATATAATATTATATGTATAGAAAGTATAATAACTAATATGTAATATAAAAAAATAAAAGAAATAATATTTGATAATGTTAATAATATTCATTATGTAAAAATAATATTTGTTTCATGGATGAACATTTTTGTTATCTGGAAATCGTTTTTGCTGTAGAACTATAATAATATATATGTGTTTAATTGTTAGGCAGGAAATATAAGAGAAGAGGCAGAAAAGAAAGCTCTACTTTCTACATATATAACAGAAATTTAATTGGTTTCTTTTAATTTAATTTAATTTTCATACACAATTATTTTTGTGGAGCAAATATTTGATATACGTGTGTCATCTATAATAATTTATATGCATGTAAAATTTTTACTTTGAAAATTAATGCTGCCATCTTGGGGCACATCACCGACATCTCATGTGAAGAGGGACAAGACCTTACAGTGCGTAAATCACGAAGGAATTTTGGTGCGCATCGATGATGATTCAGTGGCGAAATATTGCTTTGATAAGGGTCGAGGCGTAGAGGTATGGTCGCTTGCGATTAATAAACAGACCAGCGTAATTTATATGAAACTCGAGCAGGAGTTAGAAAACGATCCGATTGAGAAGAAGCCGATGATACCGGACCCGGCACTTTCACCAAGTAATAAAGGTTTCGATTTTTCCGTACCTTCCGTTAGTCATGAAGGCTTCAACTTTACCACGCAAAATTACACACCA
This sequence comes from Temnothorax nylanderi, assembly GCF_030848795.1. Lineage (NCBI taxonomy): Eukaryota > Metazoa > Arthropoda > Insecta > Hymenoptera > Formicidae > Temnothorax > Temnothorax nylanderi. The sequence continues at coordinate 97,192 of NW_027249064.1, read as the reverse complement.
GATACGGCGGAATCTATTGATGGTTGCAACACAAACCCATTTGTTTTTGGCTCGTACAATCAACATGACTCCTCAGGTATATCATCGTAAAAAGAAATTCAATTAAACAACTTGTTGCATTCAAACATTCGTTAAATGTATGTGTTTTAGGGAGCGAATTAACGCTTTACACCAGAAAAAGCTGATGGCACGTCGAAGTTCTCCAAATCACTCCAAGGAAAGAGTAGCCAAAGGACGGGAACGAGATGGTGGCGGAGGAAAATTCAGCGTTCTTCAAAAATGGCTGAGAGGGGATGACAAATGTCATGGAGAGAAAAGAAGTGCTCCGGGCAGGTATTTATTCGCATGTGTATTTTTCTGAAAAGTTTTTAATATTCCAATGGAGTGCAATTTTTTCGAGTTAAAGAATTTATTTATGCAGTTTTTTTAAATTTAAAAATTTTTTTTGAGTTTTATACATGAACTTCGATATTATCGATTTTTTCGTGCATAAAAGTTAAGTCATATTGCTTCTTCTTATCATAAATTGCAAGTTTTTAAATTTTTTAAATTAAAAATTTCCTATTAATATACAAGTATCCATCTTGGCATGTATTATTAATGATTTTCAGAGATTTCTCTGAATTCGTGGGCGTATCTGTGAAGGAGTTGGTAAAAGCGATGGGAAAGAGCCGCGCAAATGGCAATGGAGCAACACATTTTTTATTAATATACATTTAGGGTGTTGGGTTTATAAATTATTATACATAATATTAAATAATTGAAATAAAAGTATTTTAATTATTACTTTAACTACTTCAACTATTTTTACCAGTTTATATCGAACATTAAAGAATATATCGCCGAGGTATTAAAGAATATACATACAATAGATCTAAACGGCTGGTTAAGCTATAAACCCACTTGTTCTGGGACATGTCCCAAACGGTCCACTCAAATTTTTTATGTTAATTTAACATAATATGGATGTGTTAAATGGTAACACCGATACATATGTTAAAATATTTCAACAAAAAGGAAATGTAATTCTGATCGTAATTTGAGGCTAATTATGTGTACAATTAACATAACTTTTATATTGAAGTTAAGATTGTAAGATAAAATCAACACTCTTTTTCTGTAAATTTTTATTCCCATTTCTGTTATAGAGTAAAATCAACGCTCTTTTTCTGTAAATTTTAACACATTTAATAAATACGTTCAAATTGTGTTACTTTAACATATTTTTTAAATTATTTTAATAATTTTACATTTTAAATTTGTTAAGTTCAATTAACGTAGCAGGCATATGTTAAATCTACCCATGTATGTGTTGATTATTTTACACAAAAATTTTAACAAGGATCTTTTTTTAACAAAACTACAAAAATTTTCCAACAGTGTAAAATTATTAAGATTACTATATTATGTATAAATTTGAGTAAGTCTAAATAGTTTTTTATTTAGAGTTTTATGATATGATAAGGTTTATGGCATGTTAAAAATGTAACGAAAAGAACATGATCTTATTAAAATATTTACGTTTACGGAATTAGTACATACACATAGATTTATAATATTGAAATAAAACATTTTATTCCTTATTTAGAAAATCGTATATAAAAGTTCGTCTACCAAGCAGACAAAGGAGGGAGAATATATGCTTATAAAAATTAACGTTGTGTGTGGTTTTTGGATCTTTGAATCCTGAAGCTCGCTCAACAGGATTGGAGAGGGGGAGTAATTGATTAGTTTTCTCGCTGAAGATGGCTCAATCCCGAGCCGAAACGTACGATTGTATACACTGGGAATAAATCAGTGATTTGATCACTGACTTACGCACTGATAACGGCGTCTGACACTCATAGCCATCCTTTTTCAAGTTTTAACGTCTCATTGTTATGTTTGTTGATTCAAGAGTTGAACTTTACCATATACCTGTGCGTATGGGAGCATTGCTGTATTCGAAAGTTTGACGTCCTGATGAAATATCCTGGAGAGACTTCAGGTGTAGCTGAATGTGGAATATGAAGTATTCATTCATGCCCCGACAGAACGCCAGACGCTTATCTGTAATTAAACAGTTTACATTGAATTCGCATTAATATCGATACGTTGATTTACGTTCGCGTTTCATTGGAACTCGTATAAGCTGAAGTTACACGACTTTCAAGATAAGCGGTGCATTAGGTTATTATTTGAAAATGTCACAAATTTTATTCTTGTTCTTTGGAATATTTACCAGTAGTATCAGTACGCTCGCTTTCTGGAAGCTCGTTTTCTGGAACTAACGAGTAATAGAAGGGGTGAGGACGCTTGGCGTCAGTTGAGGACGACTTCGTGACCACATAGGCACTGTTTTTGGTGTTGGAGTATTTAAACAAATCAGGCAGGGGAATGGATAATAAGTCGTTTGTCACGGCCTGACATTTCTCCAGACGCTTATCTGTAATTAAACAGTTTACATTGAATTCGCAATAATCAAGAGTTGAACTTTACCATATACCTGCGGGTATGGGAGTATCGCTGTAAGTTTCATGTCCTGATGAAGTATCATGGAGAAACGTCAGCCTTTCCTGAATGTGGACTATGAAGAATTCATTCATGTCCCGACAGTACGCCAGACGCTTATCTGTAATTAAACAGTTTACATTAAATTCGCATTAATATCGATACGTTGATTTACGTTCGCGTTTCATTGGAACTCGTATAAGCTGTAGTTACACGACTTTCAACATAAGCAGTGCATTAGGTTATTATTTGAAAATGTCACAAATTTTATTCTTGTTCTTTGGAATATTTACCAGTAGTATCAGTACGCTTGCTTTCTGGAAATTCGTTTTCTGGAATTAACGAGTAATTGAAGAAGGGAGGAAACTTGGCGTCATCAGTTGAGGACGCCACATTGGCATTATTTTCGGTGTTGGAGTGCAGGGGAATGGATAATAAGTCGTATGTCACGGCTTCACATTTCTCCAGACGCTTATCTGTAATTAAACAGTTCACATTGAATTCGCATTAATATCGATACGTTAATTTACGTTCGCGTTTCATTGGAACTCGTATAAGCTGAAGTTATTTCAAGCGACTTTCAAGATAAGCGGTGCATTGCGAGGTTATTATTTGAAGATGTAACAAATTTTATTCTTGTTCTTTGGAATATTTACCATTAGTATCAGCTAGAAGTAATGAGTCGATGGTGGTGATTGTAGGATGCTTGGGGTCAGTTAAAGACGACTTCGCGGGCACATCTTTGTCATGTGCAATGATCTCAGATTTACTAGATTCGGTGCTTGCAGGATCCGATCTTTTCCTTCGGTTGTGTATCATCTGGAGAAATATCGTTCTTATGAAATATTTAGTGACTTACATGATCAATTCGTGTACAAAAACACGATAAATATAAGCGTTTGTGTTATAATTACTCCAAGAAAAGTTCTTTATCAATAATACAGTGACGTACATATTTGTCGCATAAGACAAATTGCTAAGTGTTACATATAGGTGTTTCGAATTAAATATTACATTTAAAAATATCAAATTAAATAAAATTTAAACTTTCAATGAAATGATAGTAATATAAATAAAATATTGTGAATGTTAAGTTAATGAAACATATATCATTTCATCAGATCAAGTAATAGGATAATGAGCATTCATCAAGGGTTGAAGAGAGCGGCCTCCGCCCATATGGTAGATAAATTGTTTTCTACGCCTCGATTCTTCCATTCTTTTACGCTTTACCTCTTTTGGATCTTCATTTTTTTCTGTTGTCTGAACTCCCGGGAGATATCGCGTCGATTCTTGGTCCGGTAATTGTTCCGCGCGATATTGTTCAATCAGAGATGGCTGCGAAACAGACTGATTTTGCAAATAGCGTGGAATGCTATCGTATTCATGTTCATAGCCGGGTTGAACGAGAACGCCGGCAAGTGCGATACTTGCTAGCGAGATTGTCACTGCTAAGAACTGGAATGATTAAGGAAACTTTAAGCAGATTATTCTCGAACAGATGTTCGATATGGCAGAAATTTGTTCCCTAAATTATTTATTTAACAATTTAAAATTGTTGAGAGACATTACACACATATTTATGGATTTACTATTTTAGTATGGAATATTATTTTGTTAATGTAAAAATCGATTTCGAGGAAAAGTAAAATACAAAAGAGAAATAAATTTTTTATTATGTATTAATTTCTACAAAATTGCTGCCTAATGACATATAGCTTAATTATTGAAAAGTTCTAATTCCAGAAGTTAAAGACTCATAAAAATATTAAATAAATGTAAAATATATATCAGAAAAGTTTACTCACTAATCCTCGATGCGAAAACATCGTGTTGCTCTTACAGTTTCACTTGACGAGACTAACGCGATTCCTCAGTGTCACTAACTGTCTGGAGTTGAATCAGAGTTGGAATAACGATTAAAGTCGAGAATGAAGTAACAGACTCGAAGCCGAAAACTAAGTGTCGCTCCGCGGCGTTTTCCGCCTTTTTTATACCCGAAATGGCCAGAACCCCCCACGCGAGTTTTGGGCCCCACCCAGTGAGAAATACCTCATCAAAACGATATCAAATTGACGTCAAATAGATGAAATTTTTATCTATTTGACGTCAATTTGATATCGTTTTGATGAGGTATTTCTCACTGGGCATCTGGGCCGCAGCCTATCAACAGCCGTCCGATAACCGTAGGATAAACCAAACCTGTTTGTATTTATCTGAGCGTTTGCTCGGAATTCTGAGCTAGCGTGCGTCGTCTAAACGTTCAAAAATGCGTTTAAAAATTCCAACGTGCGTCGGCCGAAATTTTAGGATAAAATTTTCCGTATGTAATAAAAATAACAAAAGATAAACATTCGCGCATGTCATCGAAAATAGCTTTCCGCGGAATCGAGGAAATTACATTTCATCAGAGAGAGATGCACCCGGGGGCGAGTCAGAAATCTCGATCAGTGTTTGCTTTCCTTTTCCGGCATTCGCATATTTTACAGACGCTACGGGCGGCGCCTCGATCATTCGGCTTAATTAACTCTCCCGGCAAATTGTCTGAAATTGAATTTTCGTTTCATCGCTGTGTGCGCTTACCGGTTACAATCAAAGTTAGGATTGTTGGTGAAAGTGCTCCGGTGTGTTTATATTCCATGATGAAACTTTTATGATTTTGGATATGCAATCCGGATATTGTCGGTTTTTATTTAATCGTGAAACTATCTTCTCATTAATTAACTTATCTAAAAGATATACAGAATGTTTTAGATTTAAACTTATACATTTAATATTATTAATTTTATATTGTGCTATTATACTGTTTACTTACTTTAATCATTTGTTTTAAACACGTATTTAGAAGCTTGATTAAAAGATTATAGTATACTTATTAAGATTACCATATTATATACGTGTAGGGGAGACCGGGGCTCGTTGGCACCGTTTTCACAATTTCGGCATTTGAGTTTTTATACAACTAATTATCATGATTAAGCAGTATTAATATGATAGAGAGAACTTTTCTCTACATTTTCATGCCAAGAACGCTCCTGTATACTGTACAGTTTCTTTGTAATAAGTGACATACGAATAACATGCTGCATTATAGCCAACTTGCCCCGATAGTAGGGTAAGTGGCCATGCGACAAAAGTCCATGTTAAATTAATGAAAACGTAATAGAAACGCAAAATGGGTAACAGATACGTACTTCTTGATAAAGATTGTATCTTTTAAAGTTATTTTGTAATGATCGAATAGCAAAATGCTGTTGCAGAAAAACAATTGTAAACTATTTTAGATGTAGCTTTCTTCATCATAAAAATATTAATATAAATATATATCTAGCTTCTATCAGCATTGTAGGTAGCAAATCACATACTCACACAGGTCTCACGTACGCGCGCGGCAACAACAAGTCAAGCTAAGCGTGCCTTGATATGAGCCAATATACCCCATCCCTATATACGTTTGATTTCAGTCATTTTATTACAATAAATTACTGTTGTTCCTCAAAATAACATGTCGTATAGTAATAGAAACGTTTCTTTTAACTAATGATACGTCACTTTGATTTACTTCTCAAGCTGAAGAACATTAATACCATATTTTGAAACGCTCGAAAATTTACTTGCCACCTCTTGAATCAGAGTTTTCTCTTTTTCTATTGTAATACTTGTTTGATTAAAATAAAACATTGGGAAAAGTACCTATGTCATATAAGAGATATTTTGTGATAACTTTTCCATTGTTTTTTTCGCTATAAGTACATAAACGGAACGCATTGCCAACTTGCCTCTTGTGCCAACGAACCTCGGTCTTTCCTATAGTCGTGTAAATTCGGATAATTCTAAATAGTAATTAGGGTCATTTTTATGAAGTGATAAGGTTTACAACGTGTTAAAAATGTAACGAAAAGAACATAATGTTCTTATTAAAACATATTTATTTAAAAGCGTGATACATATACGTAGATTTATAATATATCGAAATAAAATATTTTATTTCTTACGTAGAAAATCGTATATAAAAGTTCGACTACCGAACGGACAAAGTTTGAGAAGGAATGCACTTTTATAAAAAATTATGCTCGCATGGTATAATAGTAATTAAGTGTAATAAATAGAACATGAAAACCATTACGATCAATCTACTCGTTGCTTCAAGGTAACGTGGCAGAAATTGATAACAGAGTCATATCTGTAACATTTACTTTCTGTACGCATTTCTCTGTTTATGTATGTGTGCGTAGAGGTATATGCGTTTCCCAGTGAGAAATACCTCATCAAAACGATATCAAATTGACGTCAAATAGATGAAATTTTCATCTATTTGACGTCAATTTGATATCGTTTTGATGAGGTATTTCTCACTGGGCTGAATCATCGATAGGACAGGACCGTTGGCGGAATGGTACGGTCACCGTTTTGCTGTACACGCATCCAGCATCCGGTATCGGGTATCCGGTCTTTCCAGCACGATATAGGTCAGCGGTCGATGCCAATGAACCCAGGTAGCACATATTAGTTTCATATACGTTTTTTGAACGTATAGTTTTACAACCGTAAAGAACCATTAAGAAACGTTTGAATAAAAATGTTTTTGAAACCATGATTTAAGAAACGTATTTTTTACGTTTCTACAGTTAACAAAAATACCTATTTGTTAAATTTTTTCTTTCAAAATTATAATTTGCTTTATATATATGTATATATATATATGTATATATATGTATATATATATATATATATATATATATAATAGCTTTAATAGCCTTTTTTGAAACATTTTAATTTATATTGCACTAATTATTATTGCACAAAATAAATCATTTTATCCATGCACATATATCCACTTATTTACTTAAATTAATTTTGTCCTACCGGTCTTAATCTATTTGTCATCGGACAATTCAGCAGAACGTTTATTTTGCAACTGTTGAATGTTTTCTAAGCACAGATTTGTCCGATGACAAATAGATTAAGACCGGTAGGACAAAATTAATTTAATTAAATAAGTGGATATATGTGCATGGATAAAATGATTTATTTTATGGCCATTGAAAGAACATTTATACGTGTGTTCCGTTTTGAAGAACTTTCTGAACCCAAAAAGCGCCAATGCGCGTTTAATGCGCTTTGAATGTACATTAAACTTTGCATTAAATGCGGATATTTGTCCCGCATTATATGCGCATTTAATGCATATTATGGAAGCGCATACCAAAAAGTGCACCTACGCTCATTGATCGAGGAGCCCAATCGATCAGAGCTCTGTACTATATTGGACTTTTTCTTTGTGCCTAGCTTTTAAGCATTGCTGTGAGCACAATTAATTCGCTCGTCCTTTGAAATAAAGTTCAGTTAAGTAACTATTTAGTTAAATATTTTACAACCTTTAGATATCAGTTAAAACTTTGTTACTGAATAATACCTTTTTTCCTATATTGAGTATAAAGATTATAAATTTGATTCTATCATGAGTGTTAAAAGAAATGGTTAACATTTTTAACTATGAAGATACTTAGTATACTGAGTTTATATATTAATTATTTCAAGATAATGACTCTGATGAAATGTAATTTCCTCGATTCCGCGGAAAGCTATTTTCGATGACATGCGCGAATGTTTATCTTTTGTTATTTTTATTACGTACGGAAATTTTATCCTAAAATTTCGGCCGACGCACGTTGGAATTTTTGAACGCATTTTTGAACGTTTAGACGACGCACGCTAGCTCAGAATTCCGAGCGAACGCTCAGATAAATACAAACAGGTTTAGTTTATCCTACGGTTATCGGACGGCTGTTGAGAGGCTGAGGCCCAGATGGGGCCCAAAACTCGCGCGGGGGGTTCTGGCAATTTCGGGTATAAAAAAGGCGGAAAACGCCGCAAAGCGACAACACATAGTTTTCGGCTTCGAGTTTGTTACTTCATACTCGACTTTAATCGTTATTCCAACTCTGATTCAACTCCAGACAGTTAGTGACACTGAGGAATCGCGTTCGTCTCGTCAAGTGAAACTGTAAGAGCAACACGATGTTTTCGCATCGAGGATTAGTGAGTAAACTTTTCTGACATATATTTTACATTTATTTAATATGTTTTCACAACACCTCCACGGAAAGTTCGACTTTCCATGCCTGTAGAGAGGGGCGAAAGCAGTCAATTTCACGCCAAGGCGGCATAGCGGGCGGAAAGTAAGCACTTTCCTCCCTAGGGCGGAAAGTGACCACTTTCCACCTGCTAAACAGGGAGGAAAGTGGTCACTTACGTATAAATATGTACATAATATAGTAATCTTAATAATTTTACACTGTTGGAAAATTTTTGTGTAAAATAATCAACACGTATACATGGGTGTAGATTTAACATATGCCTGCTACGTTAATTGGAGTTAACAAATTTAAAATGTAAAATTATTAAATAATTTAAAAAATATGTTAAAGTAAAGGAAATAGATGAGGCAATCGGAGCCAAGCGCGGTAATCAATGCGCAGACAAATTATAATAATAAATGAATATATTAAAAACGAACGTTTCGACACTTTTTTTGTGTCATCTTCAGCGTAAAGAAGTTACTTAAATTCATAACGATATAAAGATTTACATGAATAATCGAGACGAAGTAGTGTATAAAAAGGCGCAGTCAATAAGTAAAATAAAACAATAAGTTGAATTCATACGGTTGTAACGAAAAGAGCCTATACTTCGTTGTTAAAGTAACACAATTTGAACGTATTTATTAAATGTGTTAAAATTTACAGAGATAGAGCGTTGATTTTACTCTATAACAGAAATGGGAATAAAAATTTACAGAAAAAGAGTGTTGATTTGATCTTACAATCTTAACTTCAATATAAAAGTTATGTTAATTGTACACATAATTAGCCTCAAATTACATCAGAATTACATTTCCTTTTTGTTGAAATATTTTAACATATGTATCGGTGTTACCATTTAACACATCCATATTATGTTAAATTAACACAAAAAATTTGACCAATCAGAGCAAAGTTTACTAAACTTGAGATCAATTTTCTCTATTGAGCGCGTTCAGCAGACCAAGCCGCTCAGTAGCAGTCGAACGTGATTGGCTCTTACTTTTAGAACCAACTAATCAACACTGATTGTTGATAATGGCTTCTGCACACAGGACGCGGAAACGCTTGCCGCGCGGCAAGAAGCGACGCAGTAGCCAATCAACGTGTTGCTTTTCCGTAAGAACCAAAAGCCAATCAACTTGCAGCTCTTACAGAAAAGCAGCAGTTTCATTGGCTTAAACCGAAACTCGGACCGATTTCTAGTATCGTGTATGTACACAAAACTTTAGGGCCGATATCACAGTCTCCGATTAACGTGATCCTCCGATTAAACTCACTCTGCATCTCTTTCTAACTGTCTTTTCGTCTCTTTCTAGGGGAACAGTTAGAAAGAGATGCAGAGTGAGTTTAATCGGAGGATCACGTTAATCGGAGACTGTGATATCGGCCCTTTTAGGGTTACAATCCATGGAAATTTAATTTGAGTTAACTAGGGATTTTCGTTCGTGCGAACCCTATCCCCCCTCTTTTTTTATGGAAATTGTCTTGTAACCCAAAATTACTAATGAGATGTCAACAAAAGAAACATAATAATTAATAGGCCTCTGGCCTCCGATGTAGAGTTCCCCAGGTCTCTCTCGCTCTACTACTCTACAGCAAGTGCGTGTTTTTCTACAGAAACACGTGTCTCTCGGTCAGTTCCATTCGATGAGGCACACGCGTGTATCACTCTGGGAATTGAGTGACACTATTTATTAGAAGAAGAAGCGGTTAGACATAACCATGAATTCGGCGAAGAGTAACGGCGAGACTGGCAACGTGCTGGAGGAACTCGGTGTACCAGGACAGGAATGTTTGAGAGACGCTCTAACAAGTTGTACGGATCCACTGAAAGCCATCGAGGGATTTCAGGTAAAAATTCGGAGGAGACGGAGGCATCGTTCACCAAGCGCAGTACCATAAGTTAAAGTTAGTTTATATTAGATTTGCAGCATTTTACATGGCAACGATATTTTATTTCAGCTGGAAAACGGTATATTACTACCGTCGTTGCGGCCTATGCTACCTCTGCTCGATCTGCACGGAATCAGAAGGTTGGACTTTCACGCCTCCGTTCTCGAGGAGTTACGGGACAGGCTGACCAAGCAGATCGATGAGATTGGCGTGGAAAGGGCGGACAAAGGCGCCGCCGTGGACAAGAGGCTGAAGGAATTGCTAGCAAGAGGCTTTCCCGGCGTCAGAATCCCTGCCTTGCAACCTGTTATTATGAGTATCTTGAGGAATACTCCACACATCGAGGATAAATACTTGCGAGTGTTGATTAGAGAGAAAGAATTGTACAGTAACGCCGATACGGAAGTAAAGCGTCAGATATGGAAGGATAATCAAAGTCTTTTTGGCGACGAAGTCTCCCCATTGTTCAGCCATTATATCATTGAGAAAGAACATACTCTCTTTGACCATCAGAACCTGAACAATCCATTTTTTATGCCATCACCTAAGGTACGTTACAATTTAAATTTGCAAATCACGTTGTACAACTCTCTCACTTTGCACAGGTGAGGAGACAAGGGGACTATGTGCAGAAATTAGCCCATATGATTGGGCACAGTGTGAAATTGTATGACATGGTACTGCAATTTCTAAGGACTTTGTTTTTACGCACAAAGAATATCCATTATTGCACTCTGAGAGCAGAACTGTTAATGGCTTTACACGATTTAGAGGTAAACGTGTCCAACATATTTGCATATATTATTATTGATTACTTTTCTAGATTTTATTATTAGTGAAGCATAATGATATATGCCTTAAGCTACATTGCTTTGATTTATTGAATTTGTTATTTTATTGCCAGGTGCAAGATATCATTTCTGTAGATCCATGTCATAAATTCACGTGGTGTCTGGACGCCTGTATCAGAGAAAAGAATGTGGATGTTAAGAGATCTCGCGAGTTGCAAGGCTTTCTGGACAGTATTAAGGTATAAAATTGAATCAAGATTGCGTCTTATAACTTTATTTGGAAAGCGATATGATCTATAGTTTTTATAGAGGGGACAGGAGCAAGTATTGGGGGATCTAAGTATGATTTTGTGTGATCCCTATGCAGTAAACTTTCTCGCTAGTAGTGCAATCAAAATAGCGCTTCATTTGATAAACAGTGAGGCGTTGCCCAGAGAAAATGCAGTGCTTGTACTGTTGTTGCGAATGCTCGCGTTAGGACTGTCCGCTTGGCAGATGATCGATTCGCAAGACTTTAAGGAGCCAAAACTAGACAGTCAAGTTGTCACAAAGTTCCTGCCGGCACTTATGTCACTCATGGTAAATATGAAATAATGAAAATATCTGTACTGTCCAGAGAAATAATTTAATTTTGTGATATAGAAACATGGACACATACAAGTAATATGGTCATTCCTTAGGTTGATGATCAAATAAGGCAGCTCAACTGTAAACTTCCACCCGATGAGAGGGAAAGTGCAATCGCAATTATAGAACATTCCGGACCACCTCCCGATGCGTGCCAGGCGTACGCTCAGCTTTCTGGAGTAGCGGCAGTTCTGTCTATGTACTATGCATTACACGTTGGTGGTGGCGGCGGAGGTGGAAGGGGCAGGGGTGATGCCAGAGGTTTGATGAGGGTACTTGCGACATTACCGAATTGTCAAGCACAACGGGCTTTTGAAGATCCATTTCTACACACGCTGGTAACATATCTAACATAATATATTTGATGTATCTTGTAATTATTATTAAATATCATCGTTGTCTATCATAATTGCATCAAATTCCAAATTACAAGCTTTCATATTGACAAAGTTGCTTTTTAATTGCAGGTTTCGTTGTTAATATCGAACATGGCTGACGAATTCTCAAATGAGTCTTTCTGTACAGTAATCTTTGACGAATTCTTCCTGGCTGGTTTAGGTAGGGACAACGTTACACGACATCTGCTAAAATTACTTTGGTACATACATCATAAATTGCCGTCCACGCGATTACATTCGTTATTGAAAGCCTTGCAACCGACAAGTCAGGTAATACTTCACAATATCCAGAAAAGTCCGTCAAAGTACGTTCCGCGCGCATTAGATGTGATAACTTACAATTAGTTATGAAGATATTTTGGTTTCATTATATGTATATGTATAAGATTAATACATATATATTATATATGTATTAATCTTAAATCGTTGATTTAACATCTTTTAAATTTACAGCACAACGAAGCAGTCCACACTCTTTACGAGTCTCTACGTGACAAAGTTGGCAGTCATTCCACAGAGGACCAATTAGCAGCGACAGCTCAAATGGACCCGTTACTTGATTGTCCTTCCTCCGTGTTTACTGGAATGCCACCATCAACATCGAGCACGTGCTCACTTTAATATCTAATTCAAGAACAATGAGTGGAAAGAAAAAATTTGAGCTTCCTCAATTTATAATATATAAGAAAGAGTGATCACTGTGTGTGATGTGTGCTATCATTGTATATCTTAATTTAATATTGTGTTGTCAGCATTTTTTTACTCTTTTCAAAATCTCCAGCCTCTGACTGTATAAAATTTATTATCCTACACAGATAAGATTATTGTTTATCCATTTATTCGATAGGAATGATAATGCAGTAATGTCACGCGTCTCTCGAAAAAATCGTCCGAGTTATCAGAAATTTATTCCGAGCTTAAATTGGAATATTTTTTTCTCAATCTAAATAATAGATTGTATTGTTTTATTTATTAAAAGGATTCTATTAAGTCCTAATTAAAATTATTTGTCTATTTCTTCAACTGAACTTTCGCAATATTTGACTTTGATTCACGTGCTTATTGTAACTTATATATTTAATAAACCTCTAAAATAGGGAGAAAAAAGAAGAGTGTAGAAATACATTAAATTCTTCTTAAATTTGGAACTTGGTATTACGACTTCAATTTATCACAATTCAACACTAGGAAGAAGAACTCTATTTCTCGGAAGAATATTCTTTTAATAATTTCGACCATTTTTCAATCTAGATTTAACTATTAAATTAAATTAAAACTACCGAACAAATTAAAAACACTCTTTAAAAACGGACAATAATGAGAAACGTAAAAATAAAAATGAAGAAAATTACTAAACGAAGTTTCAAGATTTCGGAGTTTTGACAATGGTTTCGATTTGGACGAAAAAAGTCTCGGATTAAAATTCGCGCAATTGTTTAAAATACATCAGCTGCGTTGGCCGCCATGTTCGAGCTGACGCACGCGCGGAAGCGAAACGGACATTAACGTCCGCTGATCCCAGCTGATCGCGACGTGCTATATATAACCCAAAGGCAGGGTTGAAGGCGTTAACGCTCCTAACAGTGCCGCCAGAAAATGAGACGCGGCCCGGTCGTCATGGAGATGGAGGGGATACTCACACAAAACATGAACCACGTCCGTGTGCGCTCAGTGCTTCGATTGCCTTCGGCTGAATAAAAGAAGGCAGACATATGATCTTCTGTCCTTCTTCCTCCCGCTCGATCCGTACCATAACTCGGGTGTCCGCATTTCGTTTTACCACGCAGTCCACACACTGGCAATGTTATATGTATATGTACATACAATTTGTAATACTAAAATGAATAAAAATATTAAAATATTAAATATTAAATAAAAATAAATAATGTAACGATACACCATAATAATGTACCTACGATAATTCACTCCGCGTAAACGAGTGAATTATCGTAAGTTACTACCGAAGTAACGCTCGCGTAAAAACGCAGTATATATCTATTTTTATATTTAATTTAACATTTTTGTTACACAAATAGAAAAGGAAAAGGAAAAGGAAAAGGAAAAGGAAAAAAAAAGGAAAAGGAAAAGGAAAAGCCCGATTTCTAGTATCGTGTACACAACAACTTAACAGAAAGGCTGCAGATTGGCTATCGCACAGTTTTTAGCCTTTTGCCTTGCTTTGCCTTAGGTAGAGGTAGACCTCTCTACCTCTACCTCTACCTCTACCTCTACCCTCTACCTCTACCTCTACCTCTATCTCTACCTCTACCTTTTTACCTCTACCTCTCTACCTCTACCTCAACCTCTCTACCTCTACCTCTCTACCTCTACCTCTACCTCTACCTCTACCTCTACCTCTACCTCTACCTCTACCTCTACCTAAGGCAAAGCAAGGCAAAAGGCTAAAAACTGTGCGATAGCCAATCTGCAGCCTTTCTGTTAAGCCGTTGTGTACACGATACTAGAAATCGGGCTTTTCCTTTTCCTTTTTTTTTTCCTTTTCCTTTTCCTTTTCCTTTTCCTTTTTTTTCCTTTTCCTTTTCCTTTTCCTTTTCCTTTTCCTTTTCCTTTTCCTTTACCTTTACCTTTACCTTTACCTTTACCTTTACCTTTACCTTTACCTTTACCTTTACCTTTACCTTTTCCTTTTCCTTTTCCTTTACCTTTGGTAATGCACCAAAGGCTTAAAGCCTTGTGTACTCGATACTAGAAATCGGGCTTTTCCTTTTCCTTTTCCTTTTCCTTTTCCTTTACCTCTACCTTTACCTTTACCTTTACCTTTACCTTTACCTTTACCTTTACCTTTACCTTTTCCTTTTCCTTTTCCTTTTCCTTTGCCTTTGCCTTTACCTTTGGTAATGCACCAAAGGCTTAAAGCCTTGTGTACTCGATACTAGAAATCGGGCTTTTCCTTTTCCTTTTCCTTTTCCTTTTCCTTTACCTCTACCTTTACCTTTACCTTTACCTTTACCTTTACCTTTACCTTTTCCTTTTCCTTTTCCTTTTCCTTTTCCTTTACCTTTGGTAATGCACCAAAGGCTTAAAGCCTTGTGTACTCGATACTAGAAATCGGGCTTTTCCTTTTCCTTTTCCTTTACCTTTACCTTTACCTTTACCTTTACCTTTTCCTTTTCCTTTTCCTTTTCCTTTTCCTTTTCTATTTGTGTAACAAAAATATTAAATTAAATATAAAAATAGAAATATACTGCGTTTTTACGCGAGCGTTACTTCGGTAGTAACTTACGATAATTCACTCGTTTACGCGGAGTGAATTATCGTAGTTACATTATTATGGTGTATCGTTACATTATTTATTTTTATTTAATATTTAATATTTTAATATTTTTATTCATTTTAGTATTACAAATTGTATGTACATATACATATAACATTGCCAGTGTGTGGACTGCGTGGTAAAACGAAATGCGGACACCCGAGTTATGGTACGGATCGAGCGGGAGGAAGAAGGACAGAAGATCATATGTCTGCCTTCTTTTATTCAGCCGAAGGCAATCGAAGCACTGAGCGCACACGGACGTGGTTCATGTTTTGTGTGAGTATCCCCTCCATCTCCATGACGACCGGGCCGCGTCTCATTTTCTGGCGGCACTGGCTCCTAACCTAAAAGGAGCAAAACAAAAGAAAAAAAGCTGATCGCGTCGACGCGCGTGAAGGCAGAAAAGCTATTTTGTAATGTTTTAAAGCGCTTTTAACGGTGAATTGTTTTGTCACGTATTACCGTCCTCGCGTTCATCCCACAGACGAATAATACTATGACGATGTCAGCTACAAGGAGACAAATGCCTGAGAAACAGAGGCAGAAGAGGATGAGGCACGGTCGTATACGACCGTGGGATGAGGTAAGTCCGCTTATTCGCTCAGTCGAAAAAAAAAAGAAACAGATCTCGCGAATCTCCCTTCTCACCTGAATTAAATTTCGCTTTAAGCAAGGCGCAGCTGCAGCTGGCCGTGATAAAAAAGAAGCAATGCGACGCGAAAGCTCTCGCGATAGTTGTGCAGCTTCTGGAATCGCACCTGGATCCTGACTGGCTCCTTCAGAATGTAAGTGCGCTAGCAAATCTAGTTTTCTTCGTATTTTGGCAGTTTAGTTTAGACGTTCAACAATAATATCGTAGTGATTTATTAATGACTTATTGCTCTTACAGCTGGGACTCATAAGCAAGAGCCACATGGAAGACGTGATAGAGGAGAGAGCGATAGTAAAGCTGTGCGGTTACGTTCTCTGTTCGAACCAACTGACTGTCGTTATCCGACAGAAGTATCACATATCGACGCGCGAGAATAAAGTGTACAACGTCAGCAAGCGGAAGAACTTTTGCAGCTCGTCGTGCTACGGGGCGGCCAATTATCTTCTGGAGCAGATGCTTGAGAGTCCACTGTGGATGAGAGAGAAAGAGGATATACCGGTCTTTCAGATTCTGCCTCTGAGTTCTAAATCTACGCAGTGCAGGGACGAGATCGACGTTGCTGCTAAAGAGATTTTTTAATAGGTACTTTTTAACAATAAAACTTATATACATAAAAAATGTAATTACAAAGTGGTTATCAAATTGTGCAAGACATTTAAATAATCCAGACAAAATATATCATACAATAATTAATTATATTTTCAAACAATATTTTACGTGAAGTTAAATATAGAGATAATAATATTAAGGGATAATAAAATTAGAAAAATTTTAATATTTATGAAACTATTTCAGTTTTTTATTATTTATCGCTCTATTTAGATGCGCCTACATTGTTTGTTATGTCCATTATAAGTCTGTCTAAATAATTGGAATCTAATTTGTACGTTGTGAGAATCATAGACGTGTACATTGAGGCTTGCTTAGATCGGAGCAACAACTGCAGTTGTGTATCAATCAAGCTCAACCTGGAATTATATGTATATATACTTTTAATATAAGCTTTTTAAAATCAATTTTATATTGATTTTAAATTAAACATTGCAATTAAACTTACATTTTAATGACTACAAGTCCCACGAGTGTCCATTCGGCGTTTTTGAAGACAATATTTGCAGCAGATAAATTAAAAGTGCTAATCAAAATCTTGATTAATGAGTACCTCTCATTATTATAAGTATATTGTGCCAGTGAAGAAATATTCCCATTGGTCGTTAAAGCGCGCATCAAATCTGGTAATCTGTAATTAACAATGCGCGAACATGATAGCCATCATCGAATTTTAAATAACTTTTTCAACATTTGAGGTCTATTGCTTTGAAAAAAAATAGAGATCATTACATTTTATGAAGGTTGTCCAAGAAAATTCGGCGACGAAGTGCATTAGGCGTGTGACTGCCTGTTAATGGTAATACAGGCTCATCGTTATCATTACTTTCCGATTCTTTGGCGCTATCCTCAGGTGGTGGAATTGTCGTTCGTCCTTCGTAAAACGCACGTACCTGTACACATACTACAAATAGTTAATACATCCTGTTTCTGATTAAATTAAGATTAATATTTTATCGCACCTTTAATTCCATTTTCTTTCCATCCTCTTGGAGCACAGAGAAGTGAGGTAAAGGTTTGAGCTCTTTCTCTCTCGTTTCGTTTCTCTCTAAATCGACACGATCCTCCTTTTCATCCTGCACTTGCAACTTGTCTAACTTTTTACACAACTTCTGGTATCTGTCGTACTGCGTAAGTTTCTCTAACAACTGATTCTTCTCATCCGCCTCGCCGATTAGAAGGCAAAGCGTATCTTTTGTAATCCATTCTCTAACGCTCTGTTCAACATGCATCGCAAGATTGTGACAAATATTGTTTTGTACTGCTGCATTGTCATATTTTTTCGGCTTGTACTTTTTACTTTTATTAGTTCTCTTTGCTTCTCCTATTTTTTTATGTTCACTGCACGCAGATGCAGAAGAAATTACAGTATTATTACTACTACACATTTTGTCCGATTGTGATTGTATCATTTTTCCATTATTAGGGCTATTATTTATTTCATCTAACTGAGACTGTAATCTTTTTTTATTTTCATCGTTTTTGTTGTCACTCATTTCGACTGATTGAAGCTGCAACCTTTCACTAGTGTCATTTTGATCATTACCTATTTCATCGGATTGAGGCTGCAACGCTTCATCATTATCACATATATTTACATTGATATTTTTACTTTCTGTATCCTTATTGTGTTTATGCAAGTGTAGAATATTCTCAGATTGGCCAGCGATTTCTATTTCCAAATTCTCCAGGTTATCTACTTGCTGGATATTGTTATCGTAGTTACTTCCACGATTTGTAAATTCTTCCGAATCACAGTCTTCGCTTTCTTGATTGCGTAGCTCCCATAAATGCGTCTCGCGATCAGAGTTGGGCAAATATGTAATCTAATTAATAATTACAAATTACAATTATAATGTAATCATTAATGCAATTAATAATTACATTTTATAATCGTTAATTTTTGTAAACAATTAAATGAAATAATTGTGAAAAGTAATTGTGTACAAATTACAATTACGTAATTGTTAAATGTTAATTGATTAAATGTAATTGTAATTGTAATTAGGATAAAAGTGATTAAGAGTACATGTCGTCTGAAGGTACATATAGTTAATACCTTGACGCAGACAGTGATTGAGCTAACTTTACTGTCATGGAAACTCTACCAATGTTTATTGACTTGTAGGAAGATTATTTTGTTGTTTGATTATATATATATATATATATATATATATATATATATATATACGTTTGAGAATCAAAGATAAGTTAGCAATCAAAATTATTTTTTATTTCTAGATTTTAAGAGCGTGTCATTATATTTCAATAATAAAAAACTAAGTGTTTTATTAATGAAGAACTTCTTACATTTTATATTATTATTTAAAAAATAATCTCTCTTGTTTATAAAGTAATATACAATGCATTTCTTTCTTTGTATAATCTATCGAGTTTTTTGAAAATTATATGTCGACTAAGAATATCAAATGCTTCGGAGACTAAAAATACACCATATCGCTACTTTGGAAGAAAATAGGCACAACTCAAAAGGCATCAGTTTAGAGAACGTCTTTTAAAAATTTAATCAAATATCACTGATTTTCAAAAAATCACATCAATAATCTCTTTTATCCAGTTAATACAATGACAATGTAATTACAGTGTAATTATAATTATGAGTAATTACAACTACAAATTATTGTAATTACATTGTCATTGTAATTACATTGTGTGTGTGTGTGTGTGTGTGTGTGTGTGTAATTGCATTACTAAATTAAATTAAAACTTTCTGGCACTTACATCGTTCAATGAATGGGAGTTGCAGACCTCTTCTTTCTCAGGGCTCGATACATTGCACGCCGCATCTTTTTCCATCTGCTTGGTCGCGTTATGTTCCATAGATTCTTTGCTGTCGTCATTATTGTCAGCGTCTGCATTTTGCGACAATTTAATTCCAGCAACGTCGATCTCGTCCCCGCACTGCGTAGATTTAGAACTCAGAGGCAGAATCTGAAAGACCGGTATATCCTCTTTCTCTCTCATCCACAGTGGACTCTCAAGCATCTGCTCCAGAAGATAATTGGCCGCCCCGTAGCACGACGAGCTGCAAAAGTTCTTCCGCTTGCTGACGTCGTACACTTTATTCTTGCGCGTCGATATGTGATACTTTTGTCGGATAACGACAGTCAGTTGGTTCGAACAGAGAACGTAACTGCACAGCTTTACTATCGCTCTCTCCTCTATCACGTCTTCCATGTGGCTCTTGCTTATGAATCCCAGCTGTAAGAGCAATAAGTCATTAATAAATCACTACGATATTATCATTGAACGTCTAAACTGCCAATATACGAAGACAACTAGATTTGCTAGCGCACTTACATTCTGAAGGAGCCAGTCGGGATCCACGTGCGATTCCAGAAGCTGCACAACTATCGCGAGAGCTTTCGCGTCGCATTGCTTCTTTTTTATCACGGCCAGCTGCAACTGCGCCTTGCTTAAAACGAAATTCAATTCAGGTGAGAAGGGAGATTCGCGAGATCTGTTTTTTTTTTCTTTTTCGACTAAGTGAACAAGCGGACTTACCTCATCTCCTTCGGCCTCTGTTTCTCAGACATTTGTCTCCTTGTAGCTGACATCGTCATAGTATTATTCGTCCGTGGGATGAACGCGAGGACGGTAATACGTGACAAAACAATTCACCGTTAAAAGCGCTTTAAAACATTACAAAATAGCTTTTCTGCCTTCACGCGCGTCGTCGCGATCAGCTGGGATCAGCGGAGGTTAATGTCCGTTTCGCTTCCGCGCGTGCGTCAGCTCGAACATGGCGGCCAACGCAGCTGATGTATAATTTTAAACAATTGCGCGAATTTTAATCCGATACTTTTTTTCGTCCAAATCGAAACCATGTCGAAACTCCGAAGTCTTGAAACTTTGTTTAGTAATTTTCATCATTTTTATTTTTACGTTTCTCATTATTGTCCGTTTTTAAAGAGTGTTTTTAATTTGTTCGGTAGTTTTAATTTAATTTAATTTAATAGTTAACAGATCTAGATTGAAAAATTGTCAAAATTATTAAAAGAATATTCTTCCGAGAAATAGAGTTCTTCTTCCTAGTGTTGAATTGCGATAAATTGAAGTAATACCAAATTCCAAATTTAAGAAGAATTTAATGTATTTCTACACTCTTCTTTTTTCTCCCTATTTTGGAGGTTTATTAAATATATAAGTTACAATAAGCACGTGAATCAAAGTCAAATATTGCGAAAGTTTAATTCAGTTGAAATAGACAAATAATTTTAATTAGGACTTAATAGAATTCTTTTAATAAATAAAACAATACAATCCATTATTTAGATTGAGATTGCCTAAAAAATATTCCAATTTAATCGGAATAAATTTCTGATACCTCGGACGATTTTTTCGAGAGACGCGTGACATTACTGCATTATTATTCCTATCGAATAAATGGATAAACAATAATCTTATCTGTGTATGATAATAAATGTTATATAGTCAGAGGCTGGAGATTTTGGAAAGAGTAAAAAAAATGCTGACACACACTTAAAAGATTGCCAGAATATATTTCCTGTGCTTTTCCTTCTAACGGCGACATGCCGCGTTTGCCATTAGCTACAATATTGTTCGACTCATACTCTCTCTCGCATTCATAAATATGAAAACACACGCACGCGCTGCTAATCACGAAATGAGGAATATTTATCTGTACACCATCGACCGCAAGATTGTTTCTTTAGATATATATTCGCCCCCGCGCATATCTTTGTTCGTTATTCGGCCTTAAAAGATAAGTATATTGTCGTATTTGCTTTTTAAGTTTCTTTCCGTAATATGATAAAGAGTTCTTCCGGAATTTTTCGGAGTTTCTCGTGGAAATTCCGCAAATGTCACAATTTGCGACACGAGCAAAGATGTTTTATTAATATTTTCATTATTATTAAGAAGACTAATCGTATAAATTTCTAAAAATAGAATTATCTAAACGGCACATTAAAAAAACGTTTAAAAGACGCTCTAAAAGTTATCCTAAAAATTTATAATATCTTTATGGTATTTTTTAGACATTTGAATTTATCCTAGATTACATGCGATCAACATTCTTATCAAAAATAAATGTATCAAAAACTCTTGATAAAAAAATTCGTTTTCCGAAAATTTTCCGAGTTTCTCTTAAATTTCATATAGACAAAGATTACTTTACAAACGTCGAATTTGTTTCCTCCTAATCAAAATTCAGGCAATCTCAGAGAGAATCGTATCTTATTTTATATTTAACTGAGTATTTAAGATACTCGAGTATCTTTAGATATATTGAATATATAAAAGGATAGAGAAATAAATTCGACAATTTTAAAGCTAATTCCTAATTTATGCAAGTGCCTCCGCAACTTTTCGTATTGGAAACGAATGGAGTCGATGCATAAAACGCACACACGTTTAAAAATAAAACACTAATAAGGAGGAGAAAGTTTCTTGCATCTTGCATCAGGAAGCTTAGAGTCACTGTTGATTATTGCGGATTGATCGCGCCACGATAGTTGCGCTGACAGATTCCCGCGCAAATATCGCGTAGCGACGATTCCCAAGTTGTGCAAAGGGACGTGAAATCGTGTTGTCGCCGATTTTGCAAAATTTAGAAGGAACGGAAATGCAACGAATTCTTACAGCGATTAAGCCGTTTATTCGCGTACGGACGTATTATTCGAATCGCGAAGCGTGCGTCCTGTCTTGCTTAACTATCTTTACTTAGCTATCCCTTCGTAGATCACAGTTTCGATCGTAATACGCAAGGTACTCCAATAGAAGTCGATTAGAGAGCAATTTTTCAACTATTTCTACAAAATGAAAAGTCAGGAAATCTTGAGAGAAATATTCGTATCAATAATCTCTTTATCGTATATTTTACAAAAAGATACGAAACAACTTCCAAAGGTAGCAACATTTGGAAGGTAAAATAGAACACTTTTCGCCTTAGTAAACTTTCTTTCAACTGCTCCTCAAACCACTTATTGAATAGTACTTTCGAACTTATTGTACGACAAAATCCTACTGTGAATTGTTTAAGGCACGCTTGCTGAACAATTGATACGTCACCACGTAGGGATAAAGAAGACGATTAAAACTAATACTTCAAGATATTGTACAATTAATATTTAATAACAAGAAGTAAAACACACATTATATTAAAAGTGTATTTATAGATACAAATTAATGTTCAATTTGTATAAATGGATCTAAGAATTGATCTATTTATTTTACGTTGATCAGACTAATACCGCAAAAGGGCATTTTTAAGAATTTTTTTCTGCTTACAATCAAAAAGTTAAAAAAAATACATCTAACTTCGACATTTCTTTTTAAGCGACAGTTTAATATCTTTTTTAAGGATCTCAAGTATTGCTTGTTTTTTTCGACGTTATCATAATTTAAGGCATAATGTAGAAAGAAAAAATTAATTTTTAGATGTATCCATATTTTCTGAACATCTAATCTGCGTCTAAATACACTTTTTTAAATTTAATTTGTGCCTTATTCATTACGAAATATTAATCAGATAGTAATATATTATAATATTAGTTTATAGTCACGGTTTCTTGCTTTTTTTCTCTACGTGTGTCGATCTGATATATCACGGGACATTTTAGTTTTGATTGATATTGAGCATGTATATTATATACATATATATATGTATATGTATATATATATATATATATATATACAATATCGCTTTCGATTTGAGCTATTCTTAACGACTAACGTAAACCCGATGCCGGCAACATGTCGTCCCGGCATTATCCTCTCACATTAGCGCATTATCCTTTGCGTAAAGGACAATGCACAACGCAAGTGCTACGAGATTAACCCTTTGGCTGCGAAGGGCGCGATACGCCAATGTAAAATTGTGATATCTATGACAGCGGAGGGAGAGAAAACGGATCGGCAGATTATCGCGAGGACCCCAGGATCTAAAAATCAAGGGTGACTTAAAATTTAGAGCTTAACGCTAGGCCCGTATTCTCGTCATACATTTAGAATGATATGCATAATCTCATTTTATATTTATCTTGTTCATATAAGGTGAAACAGGATTAAATGGCCGCTTATGAATGCCAAACGCGTACGATGACAATACGGCCCTCCGAAGAAGCAGAAATTCAATGGTCGACAAATCTCGAGGGATTTGAGAATTGATAGAGCTGCTCTTTCTTAGTTATAATAATAAAGTATCGACACTCTTTACATGTCTTCTTGAAGGAATGCAGTGTCGCTAAATATATATACTTGACAACTGATCTCCTTAGGATATACGACAGCTCGTTTTTTTCATATAATGTTCAAGCTTCGATATCATGCATGAGAGACCTCGTATATATAAACGTAGCGACACATAACTTCAACATCGTTTTTCCCACCATTATTATTTCGTAATAAACACTGCTATACAAAAAGTCTTCTAAATCACATTATTATTATTAATCATTCAGCGGCGCCCAGAATCTTTCAGATTCAGCTTCGTATACAAAATTAATATTTTTTGGCAGCATCAGTTGTAATAAGAAAAAAAAAAGAAATGTATAGTTAATATTATTTATTCGTACTTTGAGAGTCTTCTTTTATGTCGTATTTTATTTTTTGTACTCAATAGTCATATTAATTAATATTAATTAATCATTATTTATGATTTTTTTTGTTATACGATTTAAGAAGAGAAAAAATTTAGATGCACAATAAAATTGAAATTTAACAGATTAAAATTTAGTTTGAGAAATGAGTGTAGAAGAAAGAATTTTGTTACACGAGTCCGAATATACTCGGGCGTCACTTCCTACTGTCCCGCTGTTTGAGAGTAAAATCCTCTTGAAGTTCAGCCCCTTGAAACTAATGGACCGCAACACGGACGTCCTAGTTCGTGTTTGCACAAAATGTCATTTCCTTTCTATTTGCTTTTCTTTTCTCTTTTCTCTATTGTCATGGTCTCGCTAAGCTGTCGTGTGATTGAGCACCACTGCAATTATAGTTAACTCTCAAATCCCCGATAAAAGATACCTCCCAACATCGATTGTACGCTCGTAATGGTTAACGAACGTTTATTAAATGTACTGGCCATACATCGAACGCGAATAATATTCTCCCAGTATTATTGGGAGAAATGAATATAAACTATATACGAAACATCCTACGTATACAATTCAAATTTAGTTTGATATTTTCTGAAAAGATATTCTCTCTAAAGCTATGATCTTATTTGAGACTCCAATAGAATAGTGGTTAAAAGTAGAATATATCGGGACAATTGATCTATTTTTGAACGCCATACTCTTGTCTACGAACTCGGTGTCTTTCCTTGATTTACGACAGTTCTTTCTTTCCAAAATCAATTATTAGTCCTGTTTCAAGGGACTAAATTCGATCGAGGGATCTCCCGTATTGCTCGTCGCGTCGATAATATGTCTTTCACACTTTTCCCTCGCGACTCTCTCTAAGGATACCGGGGATCCGCCAAATGCCGCGTCGACGCGGAATACTGCAGATTGTGGTAGGATCTGCTGCGTCTATAATCGCGTGGTAACTGATTCGAGTGGTGATGCGCGGCGTAAGGTCCTGGGCAAGGAGCACTGACCGTTCGCGTACCGTTGCCGTCCTCGCCCGACTCTCGCGGTTGCGTCACGGCGCCGGGATAATCCGGCGGCGGATGTTGGGGTTCACCGACCGCGGATTGGAACTGCGACGTGCCGTATAGGACGCCGATGGATCGCCTCCACATGTCGTGGCGACTGCTGATCTGATTCGGCTGCTGCTGGTCCTGCTGCTCCAGTGGCTGCTGGCGCCTTCTGCTCTGCGAGGAGCCGCTCTCGGTCGAGTTGCTGTCCTCGCTGGTACCCAAGCCGGGATCTCTTTCCTCGAACGCCGCCATATTCATTGCGAGATTGTCCTGAAGCGGCTTGATGTCGCCTGGACCGTAATAGACTAGATGAGGAAGCGGGATCACGTAAGGCGGCTGTTGCTTCTGCTGCTGTTGCTGCTGCAACTGCAGTTGCAGCTTGCTCGCCTGCAGCTCCTTCTCCTGCGTGCTGTTCTTCGTGTTTTCCACTTCACCGGGCTCGCTCACACCGCCGCCGCAGGACCCAGGCCCGAAGAGGGACAGCAACACCGGCAGCAGGAACATACCGTGCATGGCGCCGATGAAGATCACCAGGAAGACCATTTTGAAAAATACCAGGAAGATATAGGTGCCGGCCAACAGGAGAGCCATCAGGCCGAGTATCGTCGAGGCGGCGCCCTGAACGATCGGCAGGCCCAGGCTGTACAGGCTGTCTTTGACCCGATCCTCCGCCCGCTGTCGCTTCGAGCTCATGTAAGCGTAGCAGATATGCGCGGTGAAATCGACGCTGAAGCCGATACACATGATCAGATTGATCATGGAGATGCTGTCGAGGTTGACGTCCCACAGGGCCATGTAGCCGGCCACTCCCAGCTCGATCGACACGATGCAGAAGGCGACCCACAGGCAGCAGAAGATGTTCGGGATGAAGATGAAGCTGATGAGCATCATCACGAGCGCGCCGAATATCATGCACTGGATGCTGGTCGGCTTCACCAGGTCGAACTGGTCGAAGTACACGAAGTACGGATGGTAGACGGTCGCGTTTAACGGCGACGCCGTGCATATTCCGCGCAGCTCCTTCACCATGTCCTTCTCCTGATTGGTGCCGCTCACGTTCACCGGCTGTATCACGAACCGACTCGCCACGATCTTCTCGCCCGTGCTGTCAAACTTGATGTCCAGGGAGAACTCGGGGTTGCTCGAGAGAAAGTGCTTCAGATTCTTGATGAAGCTGTGCTCGTCCGCGATGCTCACGTTTAGGAAGTCGTTGTTCGCCGAGTCGATGAAGCTGCGGAGCCAGCTCTCGGTGTAGACTGAATCGCTGCTGATGTACTTAGTTGCTTCGAGGCTTCTCGTCAGGTTCTCCATCTGCTCCTGGATTATCGGATCACTGTAGTTGTATTCTCCAGACACCACCACCTAGAGAAATAACGAAATAAATTAAAATGTATTCTTTAAGAGTAATTTGTTAAAATATCAAACTGAAAATCGCGACAAACGAATCTTCCGCAAGAAAAAACTGAATCACTTTCGCTCAAGAATCTTTAAATGATCATCTATTATTTTTCTCTCCTTTCCCTTTCTACAGTTCACGAAAGTCGCAAACGTAACGTAACGTTAAATGTCGCGGAGAATGTACACCGTTGGTCGGGCGCCTTTTCGGGAATTCCTGCGGTATTCCCCGTGAAAGTAATTTCGAGAAAGCGTCGTGGTCCGGCTTCCTCTCCAGCGCCAGCGGCGCGAAGTCGCAGCGTCACGTTTTGTCATGATTATGCAATTTGTCCGATCTCCGACACGTTGACGCACGAACGCATTTCGACGTGAACGCGTTTCGCGAGCGGATCCAATTACGTCGTACGTCGGTTATTAAGAGTTCACCGTGACAGTAGTTTCTCGGGCGCGAGTGACGTTTCCGCGCAGTCATCGGAACTTGACGGCTCGTGACTCGTGACATCGGGACGTTATTAATATCGCGAGGAAACGCGATAGCGCGAGACCATCTTCGAGAAACGTACAACTTTCACTACAATGTATCGGACTAGAAGGTCCGATCCCCAGTGAAATTCTCAGTCTACGACCACATCTCTCTCACTGTATTCGTAATTTTACTTCGTCGGAGAGAAAGAGAGAGAGAGAGAGAGAGAGCTCAACGCCGCGCAAAGAAGCGCGCTCAAGACGCATTGAAATCGCCTCCGAAAGCCGCGTTATGAAATATTCAATTATCTAATTGAAACAGTCGCAGAAGCTGCAAGAAACTTTTTTGCAAGAAATTAATGCACCTGTCGGATTTTACTTTTTATAAATATCGCGCAACTTTTTAAAAATACATGACTTTAAGACGGACGATTTGTATCAGAACTCAGGATAAAATTCTACTTATATAATTTTATGTGCCGTGTGTAAAGTCGTAAAAAAGCTCATAAATAAAATATGTACAGCATACAAAATAAAATGATTAGATTTCCTGAAATCTGACGTAAAATTATAGGTCTTTTAAAATGGATTTAAACACCCAGATTGACGATATTTAATTAATTCGTATTTGTGGAAATAAAATAAAGATAATAGACACATTAATTAATATTTTGCATTCGATAAAATAATGATAAAAAAAAATACATTTAATATCATTCTAAACGTAAATAATAAAAAATCTCGAAACTATTTAATTATCGTGGCAGTAAAATAAAAATAACTCCCATGTTTCGTGTGACCATTTTGTTAGAAATGTCGAAACGTCGGAAATAAAACAGAGAAAGGAATCTTCCCGGATGTGTGCGCGAGTCTAAATGATCGGCGTGAAATTATTTGGCATCACGTGATTCGGGTAAACAAGCGGGGATTTATACGGGGATCTCTCCGATTTAGCTGGGTCTTTCTCGTCGATCGGTTCGAAGAAGCGTGATGTAACGGACATTGCTTTTCTTGAGGTTCACGCTAGCCAGCCGGAGAAAGTTGTTTGCACGATATCGCGGGGAGCACGTGACATAATTGCGCGTACCGGATTATGCGTGGCAGTTCCAAGCGTAACGCACTCCGTTCTTCCGAACGTTTCTTTTTTTTTTCTTGCGCCGCTTATGAGGAAACATTCCGCCGGCGAGTTTGCGTGCATGGAAACCGGAACTCTCTAAACTCTAAATATTGACCGACGCGGCTCTCGAAGCGTCAAGAAACAAGGGTGGGATGAGGACCCGCGCGGTCATAGAAGCGCCTTATTTTGCATAGTCAATAAAGTGGTGGCAAAAAAATGTTATTGATCAACAATCGAGGTGTCGAATTGGAAATTGAGATTTTTTTTGTGCGTCGCGTAACAGTTACAGTGTTTACTTTTTGTCGCAGCTTTTTCCTGGTACTTGTGCAGTTTTTCTGATATTCAGATAAAATTTGTGAGAGAGTAATAAAACGATAATATTGCACACGAAATAAAAAATTTGGGAAACTTGTATCCCGATTACATCACGAGTAACTTTCGAATCGAAATTTGCGAATATCTACCTGTATCCTGTAAGAGTACTCTTTGAAGTACAAGTCCTCGCGGTCGTAAAAGGCAATCGAGTAGGAATCTTCCTTGGAGAGCTTGCGCCGCTCCAGGCCCTCCTTAAGGGTCGTAAGTCCGTAAAGAGCGCCGAGAAGGTAGCATATGAAAATGAGGATGATAATGGCTTTCACAGGGCGATAATTTAACGCGGCCGCCAAGTAATCGCGGAACCAAGTCATGCATCCGTGCTCGGGATTGTCGATCGGATTGTGAGGGTCGTCGGGATCAATTCCGCCGGAACACAACGCTCTGTACAGCCACGATCGATGAGCTGAAATATGTCATATGTCGTTTAGGATAATAATTCTATAATAAACTTAAAAATTTCATAATAATTCCTTTTTATTATAATAAACTTCCGTTTAATATAATTAATTTCATATTAAACTTAAAAGAAAAGACGTTGCTTGTCCTGATGGTAATTCTCGGTTCTAAGATATTTCATTGCATAGATGTTATAATCCGCGATATCGAAGCAACATCGGTCTTTTCTTTTTCGGCACTTTGCAGTCATCGGCCTGACAATGTTTGGAAAAATAAAATATGGAGAAAGCAAACTCTTTCCTTTACATAATGCCGTATGATCTAACGAATTAACGGTTTCCGAACGTAACGCGTGTCTGTCCGTATTGACGTAACATCGATACGTCACGCGGACGTAACGAGATTTCGAACGGTGGTATTCTGCATAACAACGATCGACTTATACAGTGAGAGAAAACAACGACGTAATTATAAATTTACAAGGAACTGACAATTCATGAGTAATTAATCAGAACTAGTATTTAATAAATCGAGAATTACCGTAAATTTCGGTTTTGTAAGAAGATCGTAATGCAATGACGTGAAAGAGACAAAAAATTACAATATTCCTACAGATAAAACAATTGTAATACTTACTGGATTTGGACAGCGGTTCCACTTTGCAGCAGATAACGCTGTGCAAATTTCTTTGTTCGCAATAACCGCTGATCGCGACGCATCCGCTGAAGAACGTTAAGTGAAACAGGAAAGTGAAGATCACTGCGAAACCTGTCATTCAATGCATATATTAATATTAATTAATTATATATAAATATTAATGACTTAAGAAATATGAATTCCAATATGCATATCAAAAAGTCGTAGTTAATTTTCGACAACTATCTTTTTTTTTTAAATTGTTTTATCACGTTTGTATCTCTTATCCTTAATAAGAGAGAGAGGTATCGTCGGAGTTTTCGAATATACTTTGCTTGTATATAACTTGCTTTATTCGGACGTTTCGATACCTGAGTAAATACAGAAGATTTGGACCGAAGGAAACGGCGACAAGATGCCGATGAAGAAGGATATCATGTCCGTCAGGGACGTGATGGTGATGGAAACGGCAGCCTCGCTCAATGTCGCCGCCATCCTTTCCGGAACTGGTTTGGAGATGCTCGTCCTTCTCCAGGCCGCTAACATGACGAAAGTATCGTCGATCCCTATTCCTGTAATCGAAAAGCACGATTTACACAATTGTAATTTCTCGAAAAGCGATGCTGAAGAAAAAGTAAACTCTAAACTTATTTACATCTTCGAAGAATATTTTTTTCTTTAGTTTCCTTTTTCTTCAATTTTTTTAGCTGTGCGAATTTTTTCATCGCACGAATTCTTTTCCATTATTATTATTATTATTATTCAGTTCATAATCTTAAGAAAGTTCAAACTATTTTAGTTTCTACATTCAGGATGGAATCGTGAATATTTAATCGTGAATATTTTCCGAGAAAAATATTGTTTAAAGCAATCAATACGTTTTCTAAATACACTCAATTATTCCTTGAAAATTTATCATCGCCCATTCTTCGGTTAGTTGTCACGTCTGTCTTCAAATGTCACGTCCAATTTCTCAGAGAGCATGAACAGTAATAGAAAATGTGTTTTTCGCGATAAATCAAGACCGCGGGACAATGCATTCCGCATTCGTATTGGAATCTTCAAAACAATACGTAATTGTTCGTGACTAATGAAGACGTTATCATATGACGTTTCTTCTCTCGAGTGTTTAATTTAGTTCTATTTTA
Organism: Temnothorax nylanderi; assembly: GCF_030848795.1. Taxonomy (NCBI): domain Eukaryota; kingdom Metazoa; phylum Arthropoda; class Insecta; order Hymenoptera; family Formicidae; genus Temnothorax; species Temnothorax nylanderi. The sequence continues at coordinate 66,217 of NW_027249064.1, read as the reverse complement.
TTCTATTTAAAATCTTTTATGAAATAAAATTACAATTATATTGTAATTTATTATTGTTTTTTAATCTTAATGATCTACTAGCTAAGTAAAATTTTTAAATTTTATTAGAGAGAGAGAGAGAGAGAGGAGTATATCAATCGACTTTCAAAAATTCGCAAATTTTCCTCGCTCTCTTTTGCTCGATTTAATTAGTCGAATTAAATCGGACAACACGGGAAACTGTTGATTCTTTATTAACGCTACGTGTTTTCGGATGAAATTCGAGCGAATAACGGTCGTTTTGAGAATTGCGGTCGGTCGATTGGATCGAATAAAGCTGTTATTATTGGTAAAGACTGACTTCGCTCGGCGTCGAACGCAGGCGAGCGCGACGTCGAAAGGGAAAAAGCGACTTCCGCTTTTCACATAAATCACAGTTCGTTTATTTCGCTTGTATGCACCAGACGAGCTAACATGCTTATCGTCGAGAACACGTGTTTCTACAGACGCGACAGGAGATTACGGCATCGCATTGCAAAAAAAAAGGCGAAGCTCAGATCGTTATTTTCGTTGCTCAACTTAAATGCGAAGTATCAATTTAAATATCGATTGTGACAAATCGATTGTGAGGGGATTGGGACCCAGGTAGAACACGAAAGTCACAATAAAGTCAAACGACGTCAAAATAATGGTAAAATGACAAAAAAATAATTTTGCCCTCGTAATTTTGACATCATCTTGACTTTATTATGACCCTGTTCTACCTGAGTAATGAAAACGAGGGAATTATGTATATGTATAAAGTATCTCGAAATTATAAAAAAATATCTGACGAATTCGGAATAATTTTATTTTGATCAAATAAAGATATTATGTGATCAAAATTTCTTCTATTAACTATTAAAAGTAACGTATTATTAATTAATAATGAAAGGACTTTGCACTAAATTTGTAAAATATATTACAATCGATGTGTCTATATTAAAATGCGAAACCTCGCGCATTTACGCTAATTGTTTCATATTGAAGGATGAGCTCGGAATTATAGAGATATGTATATAAAAACGGTAACGGTTTTTCGCAGCTCACCTATCATGAGGAACGGCGCGGCGAGATTGAGGCCGATGAAGTCGACCCCCAGGTAGATGCACAATCCGAAAGCGGCGACTGTTGCCATCGCGGCCGAGAGGTTGCCCAGAAGACCGAGCCAAGGTTTGCTGCGCACCCAGTCGGTCATCATGCACGTCACGACCGAGAACAGGCTCATTATGATGAACGTGCTGGCGAAATACGGCACGACCGTCTTCGTGTTGGCCTCCAGCTCCAGCTCGAGGGTCCTCGAGGCGAATCTCGCGGTGCTAATGTGCTTAAACACACCTCCGTCCTCGGCTTTGCCGACGACTTCCAGAAAAGCCTCCTCCCAAGCGGCGCCGCTGATTCGGCAAATTGAAAACAGATCAAATTATATCGAAGAACACTGAAGAATATATCTACCGAAGACTATGTGAAACATTAGATATAAGAAAATTTTGGCCGACGGAAAAATACGATAGACTTTATTGGATCTTGGTTTTTGTTTCTTCTCTAAAGTTTAGCTTTCTGAATGCTTCCTGAGTACAAAATAATTTGACCCACGGTCATTATGTATCCGAAACAAATATGGCTAGAAGACCATCAATATACATATATGCTTTACCATCTTCAACAATAACAATGGGCAATATAATATGGTCACGGATGAATCACAGACACTTATTATTTGCGCGGACGCCGCTGATAGCAATAGATGATTCAATTGGTCATGTCCGACCGACGACCATGTAGCGAATTAATGAGATACTACTTCCACGAGCACAGCTGATTATCAAGCAGAAAAATTTGACTTGTAGCTCTTATAAAAGTGCATTCTGCAGTTCTATGCGACGCGACGTAACAAAATGAAATATACAAAACTTAGACCGCCGTTTACACATTTTTTTAAATCAACACTGTTAAATATTAAAGAATGAAATTTAAACCAATACCTTGAGTTAAAAATATTTTGTTAGCATGTGTGTCCAGTATTAAGTATTTTAATTCCATTGGTTTAGTTGAATTAACATTGTTTTAGTTAAAAACGACATATTGAGTAGGAGCAGTGGCGACCTATGAGAGTGGTAAAAATGACTGAAATTAAGTATAATTTTAACAGTACGAATTTAACAGTAAATATTTAAATTTTTGACATATAATTATATTAAGATATTTTTGCCAAAAATCGAAATCTGGAAAATGGAAAATTGCTACTGGTATTTATTAACGTGACAATATGTTCCGCAAATCCTGCAGTATTTGTGCGCGTAAAGCGTATATTTTTCATGGACTTTGCACACTCCCGAGTCGGTAAACAACGGTCGACATTACTCGGCCGTCGTGCATGATTGAAATAACTGGACCAATTCCATCGAGCGAATACCGACGTGTTTGCGAGCGTGATCGGTAAGACTTACATTGCGTCCTGCCGTGGACTGCCGGCGGTGATGAAGTAGGCGAGCTGCACCGAAGGCGTCGATTCGATGATGGAATCATCATTGACGACGCTTCCGCCGAATTTCAGCGCGAGCACAAGAGCCTCCCCGGTGTTGACCGGGTTGAACACCCACGGAAACGTCAGATTCACGTCCCGCCTTTCCACGTCCCTGGAAAAAGTTTGAGGCTCGATTTAAAACGCGAATCAATCGGTTTGTTTTAAAACACGCCGTTTTACTTCTTCGCGTATTCGCGTATACGGAATCACTTATTTATTCATTTTGTTAATGCGTTTCGCATACTTCATTATCACACGTAGATCTAAAATGTCGTTGGCGAAGCAATCGTCGAGCCATCGCGCACAAATTTGCTCGTAGGTGAACACCTCGTCCTCGTACTTGGCCGTGACGTTCCTAATTAACCAGTCGAGCTGCTGCAGCTCCTGCCAAATCGCGCTCTTCAGCATATTATGCCCGCCATCCTTGGGAATCACAATTACTCGACCGAATCGGCCTGCAACAAGCAACGGATTCAATCGATCACTAACCAGGAAATAAAACGAAACCATTCTTCCGGTAGTAGCAAAACACATTGGCTTCTGTATTGCCTTCCTATAAGCGCGGCGAGATAAAAAGTTAGTAGAAAGTCCAATTATGAAAATATTTCATAATGGAAATCAAGAAAGTTAAAAGAAGATTTTTTTTTTCAAGTTAAACCTTATTTTAAGAAATAACGACACACTTGAGATTCGCTTTTTAAGATCGATGTTGAAAGTTGTGATTGCTCCAGGCATTAAAAAAAAAATAATAATAAAAAGCGAGAAAGAATTAGATATACAGTTTTTCTGTAGAAGAGTTTTATATAGGCGTGTCAGGAATATATTATATCTATGCCGACTCTCGACTCGAAGGATTACAGGCTCGCTGGATTCCTCGCGGGCGAAGAAATCGCGTGAACGGCAGGCAGGATCGAGACGAGACTCTCACCTGGTCGTGTGATACGGCTGACATCGAATTGGTGGCTGTAATTGACTTTGAAGTACTGCTCGACTATCGCTCGCTCGGTCTTGCTGGGGCCGTTGACGGGCGAGAAGAGGTATTCCGGGTCGATTTCGTAGTGTATCCTCTGGTAGCCGGTGAAACATATGCACGCCAGCAGTATCGGCACGATTACGAAGTAGCCGGGGTGTCGACCGACAACGAGGCCAACCTTGTAAAACGCGCGGTTCAAGAAGTCGTCGACGCACGTCAAGTGCCACATCTGAAAGCGAAAGTACAATAAAACCGTTAATCATTATTCCATCTGATACGTCGCTGGAATATCGAGGATCGAGACCGAGTTAACGAAATCTTTTAAGCTACACTATTAAATTTGTAGTGTCAAATTACACTCAATTTGAGTCTCTTTTAATCATTCCTTTACGTCACCACTCCACTCAATATGTCCTTAATTTGACTAAACCAATATAGTTAAAATAATACTGTTTTATGTTAAGATTTAAATTTCAACACATATGGTAGTTAAAAATAACAAAGTGTTATTTAACTCAAGGTACTGGTTTCAATTTCATCCTTTAATATTTAACAGTTTTGGTAAAATGAAACTGAGGTGCATGTGGAAATTTAATAAAATGTGGAAATCACAATACGTCGTTAATTTAACTAAACCAATGAAGTTGAAATAATACTGTTTTGTGTTAAAATAATAAATTTCGACATACAGGGTAGTTAAAAGTAACAAAATGTTATTTAACTCAAGGTATTGGTTTAAATTTCATCCTTTAATATTTAACAGTATAGATAATTCTTTGGAATGGGTATCAGAAAAAAGATAATTATTAACAATAGTAAAAGCGTTACGGTTATTGAGTTGTACACGGTCAGATTGCCGGGACATTTTTTAAGATTTCGCAAAAAAACAAAGGGTGTACAAAAATTTACGCCAATCTTCGTCATTTGAAAGCGCAAATCAAACGGTCTACGGAATGATAGAGTCGGAACAATCAGTCGCTTCCTGCAAACGATCCCTCGGATGAGCCGCGATCGACAGATCGTTTGTTGTGTAGAAACTGTAGAAAGCACACTTTACACGCGCAAGAAACGTTCCGAGCTGTCCAATTAGTGTTTTGCATTTCCAACACATTGCGCGTATATACCGCGGTAAATGCAAAGTAAGTTGCTGGGTGAATTGCTGGTGTACAAGATTGAATCTCAACAACTTATGGTTCGTTGAACGCGCAACGCGAAAAATGCGCCGTAACGTATAGTGTGTTTTTTTTTCTTTTTTCTCTCTCTCTCTCTCTCGTTGTTGTTACAAAAATTTATTGTTCGCTTAAATCGACGAGCGCGCCCGATGATAATTGCGCTGTTTGCTTATTCAACGCTCCTCGAAGTTAGAATAAGCGGCGGAAAAACTTGTCATCCATGTATCATAAAGAGTCACGGCTTGACTTCTTACGACGCGGTTTTGCGGAAATGAGATTTCACCGAAAACAAGTCAATAAAATGTGAAACGAGACGTAATTTATTTAAGACACACCAAAAATATCTTCGATATCGGATTTCACGAAATATATAATATCCGACAGAGAGAGAGATTTGTGCCGGGTGAAGAATTTAACAGGAACACGTGGTCAGAAATATAAGACACCGGATTGAAGGATTGTTACACTCACAGAGAGCCCGTCACTTTCCTTCGGATTTCTAAAGAATTCTGGAATAGCAGAGTCCAAACTTATGCGCGTGCGAAATTGAAATGTCAATTTTAGTCCCGGGTTATAAGCGATTGAGGCATTGGAGGATTCGTGCGAGAGAAGCATTTAGGATGATTGTCATTGAAATCATGTAGAAAAGTGTCGTCAGACTTGACCTACATTGTTCAGAATTACGTGTTCGGCGTGCTGAAAACTTAACGAGATTGACTGTGCTTTATAGGAGCAGATCATTCACGAAATCAGCAATGCTTACGCACTTTAATCCTTTATTGCTCAGTTTCGTAAACGTTCTTTCTTATCTTCTTTTCCCTTTCTTATACTTCTTTTCTACATCCTTTCAAACATGTTTTCGTTCCGTTTGATATATGTATAATCTACGAACCTATATTCATTAACAATACGATAAAAATTATAAGATGTTTTAATCCTTGCACATATAGAATATCTCTTTCCCGTATAGAAAAATAAAAATCGCGTAATTATCTCAAGTTAATCTAAAATAGATTTTCAATTTACCGCTGTTAATTAAACAAGTTTAGCCGACCAATGTCGCGGCGTAAACGATTCTTAATCGATTTTCGTTTAAATTTGTTGCTATTCATAACACCCCGTATCCATTAGTAAATCAATAAAGTACCCGGACTGGTCTCTCATATTCCTACCTACGTAATGACAAAATAGAACCGATTGTAATAAAATTACTCTAAGTTATACTTGCAAAATTATACAATCAAATATACAATCAAATTGAAATAGCCATAATGATATAATATAAATACTTTTTTCCGGCTTTGTTATCGTCGAAACATCAAAATTAATCGAGAAAAAGAGAAAGATAGAGAGGATTCCTCCCCCTTGGTTAATGAAGGCGTACGGTTGGGTGGTTTTTAATCGAAAGCCCTTCGATCGAAACGAGAATCCCGCATCTTTTGTTCCGACACAAAGCCTTTTTTCACGGGACGATGGTGCCCTCATAAGGGGGCAAGATTACATGACACGACCGAAGGAGAATGAATCACCTTCGTCAGATTTTCACGCACGTTCGTCTCCTCACCTTGAAGTTCCGAGATGGTTTTTAATTCATTTTGCGTATATAGAAATATACGGTAACTCGCGGAGTTTTAATCATCAACTTACGTCAATCGACGTCAAGCCGCGGGCCGAAAACAGACGGAGATTTCTCGCGGAGATAGTCCTATCGAGGTATCAAATTATCCTGACGTCTTAAATATCTCGAATATCCTGGGATTTAATATTTTAGCAGTAACATCTCCGACCTGACAAGTTCCTTTGACGATAGGACGACTGAATATGCCGTTTCAACGTCCTTTCGTATACTGTAATCCTCAACGAACAAATTATTTTTTAGATGTGGCGTAGCAGGCATTATGCCTATAACTAATTAATAATTTTGTATCCGTGACGCTTGAAAAGGACCGAAACCCACGGTCGAAACGTAGGGTTTTGTCAAATAAAGTTGGCCAGTTGGATCGAATAAAAGATACTTAAGCTGAATTTTTTCATCTATATAATTCTCAAATTTGCTGTTTTTAATATTTTAGTTTATAGCGAATTCGGTTGGACGCACCAGTGCGCATCAGTTGCACACTGATTTAATCTCTAATATTTAAAGTAAAATGCAAATATTTCGACTGATAAAATGCCCGATATATGTTTTACCAAATAGTACAATGAAGAATATTGAGGATTTCGTGACTTAACCCGTTTATATTAAACATACACTTTACGTTGATTTGTGTACGACGGCTTTAATGTGCACTGAGTGCGCACTGGTGCGTCCGAATTCGCTATGAGTTTAGAAAAAAAGTATACAAAATTCACACAATATTTATTATTAGACTATCAAGAGTCGGGCCGTAAATGATGTTTTTCTCTCTAATTAATATAACATTTTAATTTAAGTATTTCTTTTCGGACAGGCTATCTAAATAAAGCGTTCACGGTTGTAAAATCCTGAATTCGTCGAATTCATCGGAACAGAAGGCTCCGTCCAAGGCTTTTTCGCCGAATCGTTGCATCAATATCGCAAACCTCTTCATAAATTTCCGTGTAAATCGATTCCCGACGAAATAAGGAGCACCATAAATCTCCCCGGGAAAGCTCGGTACCAGCCTGGACCGTAGTTTTGCGACACGAAACGGCAAACGGCCGCCACGGGTATATAGATTCGCGCATATAGGGGAGCGACTTTCTAAAACCGTTCGATCCTGCCCGTGGATTTTCCATCGCGTACATTAGCCGAACAAAAAGGGGGGAAACACGGGGTGTCGCCGATAGGCAGAAGTTCAGAGGCCAGTGCCAGCGGTGCACAGGTGTTTCGCGCGGAGAAAGTCACGTTGAGGACATTGGGTAATCCCGACCTGCCGCACACCGTCGTTGCTGCCCGTTTAGAAACGATTGAATAACGTCGCGTAACAATTGCTTTTGCCGTACGTGCGGTCTCAGGTTCACCGGTAGCATCTGCATGGCGCCGACCCCGTCGGCGGGTGCAAGGTAGGAAAAGAGCTATCGGTATCTACGTGTATAATTTATACGCTCAATGTTGATCTTTTCAAGTTTCGATGACGAAAGAAGATATACGATATCTTGTATATACTGTTCACACGTCTCTTTGTGTTAGAGCTCTCCAGATAATTGCTTCGCGATTTTATCGGTATAAATAACTCTGACCTGATCTGAATAAATAGCTGCGATAACTGGAGTTATTTAGATTGACAGTTATTGTCTTAATAACAGACGTAATTAAAATAGTTTCGTTGGTTTATTTGAATCGTTATTAAAGAAGCAGAGAGATGAGAAAATTCGAAATAGTGACCTATCGGCTAAACAATTTTTGTCTTTTCTCACGCGAAATTATATATAATAATTATTATATTAAAGCATATCGGGTGATAGTTGAGAATAAATCAATAAACTTTATTGAACAATGATCTGTATAATAATTAGTATGTACTGGTCTCAATCGCACTGGCCTGACTATAGCTTGATCTTATTTACTGTCATTGGTATCATCGCGTTTTATAAACGAAGAGCTCTCTGCAGCGGAAGATCGAAGTACACGCTGTTACGACAGATTATTATCTTTAGGTCACTAGGACACACGCTGATATCTTCTTGACTCTTTACCAGCGATTACGAACGAGGAAAATCACGTTTTCTAGCTACCAATAATAGTATTGATAAACGAACATATGCCCTGAATAATTTCCGTATACAAGAATTTGCAGAATGTAGAACCTGCCGTGCCGAGGTGTTCGCAACAGATGTAGAAATTTGTGGGGAAAAAAGAAGAAAGAAGGCGTAACACTTTCGAGACTGCAATTTACAAACCTATTTACTCATATCGCGCATTTAAAAACAGATTAAGGGAGTCGTGATAAATTTTGCAATAGACCTGCATCAAATTTTAAGCACTTGCTGAAGTAAAACAGGATCTATGAGAAGCGTACTACGAAATAAGAAAATATATAAGGAATATATATAAAGAAGACACGTAATACAAAATCGACGATACAAGAAGAAGTTCGCGTGACCTATCATCGAGGCGTCAAGTGCGATAGGATCTGTGATAGAAAAAGAGAACCTTCGAAGATTATAATATCACGCAAGAACGTTGATATGAATGAACAAGATTAAAATTTTGTAATATCGAGAATTTGCGATGCTACAAATTTAAAGTTACACTGTTAAATTCGTAGTGTCAAATACTCAATTTGAATCAGTTTTAACCATTCCTATAGGTTGCCACTGCTCCTACTCAATATGTCGTTAATTTAATGAAACAACGTTAATTTAACTAAACCAATGCCAATGGAGTTAAAATAATACTGTATTAAAATAATAAACTTCGATACACATGGTAAAAATAGACAAAATGTGATATAACTCAAAGTATTGATTTAAATTTCATCCTTACTTAATATAATTTAACAGTATAAAATTATATCACTGAAATCGATGATCTGAGGCAGCAAAACCGTGGCTGTGGATTCGTACAGTAAAAATCTCTCACATCCCGGCGCACATAGTAATAACTTTCTTTAAAAAAAAATCTAAAAAAATAATGATAATCAAGAATAATTACATTTAGATGGATAAAATGATAGAGTTGAGCTTGCCGAGAGAGAGATCTTTTATTTATTCTAGATAAGTGTATTTCTTTTACATAAAAAAGATATTTGTAGAGCTGTCGGGTAATAAACTATCGGTCCGTCAAAATGCTAATTAAATGATTAAATGATCCTGCGGTTCCAAATGACAGTTAAAAATGTAAGACACATTTCCTAACGATTCGCTCGCAGAATTTTGATTATTCAAATTCATCTCGAAATCTCCTGATTCGTGAAATATTGCACGTAATAATTTTCGTCGATGGCGGATACATTGACGTTATTAACTCAGTGCAATATTAAATGAATGCCAGGAGAAAATTATTTCAATAACAAAAGTAACAAAGACAAGTCGCATTTTATTTATTGTTACAACATGCTATTTTCTATTACTTATTAGTCGTAAATGTCTGGTGGAAGTATCATTTATTGACAATAATTGTTGCCCCTTGAGTTTCGTAATCATTGCAGTTTCGTGTTTAATGATAAAAACAACTTTCCTTGCACTGCCTTCTAATATTACTATAATAACCGATGGACTCAGTGGGAATGAAATTATACGGATAAAAACTCGCGGCAACACAGGGAAAGTATATTCAAGCATAAGAGTATATTCAAGCATTAGAGTGATTACTTCCTGGAGACTAGCCGGAGTTAGCGAACTATACGCTCAAGTGACTGAAAGTAAATCGGTGAACGAGTTTTTAATTTAAGACACAATTCATCTTCCACTCTCTCCGTTGCCGTAATATTGATTTTGGCCGGCTGATATTTATTACGTTTAGCGTGATCGCGGACTCTACGCTTGTCCTTCTTCTCGCCACGAATATTATTACCGTTGTCAAAATACGAATCGTAACAGCCTAGGAAAATTGAATGTCAATCAAGAGCCTTTAACGGCAATAAAGTACACGCGCGGCCATTGTGCGATTGAAATATTACGCGATCGTTACGTCACTATTCGTTACCGTTTATTTAAATCATTTAATCGTTTACGTCCACCTCATTAGTCAACGGGTAACGCGATTTGTTTGAAACATTCGCTCGTTCGAAAGTAACATCTGGAGTTTGCGTAAATGTCGTGCAATTAGCAATACGCGTACGACACCGAGCGCCCGTATTCAATACGCGTCACCCCATTATCGTGTCGCAATTTTTTTTGTCTCGCAACCTTTAATGGATATATATGATTTTACGCGCGCGCTATGAAAAGAATTTATTGATTATCGCCGAATCTAATCCCCGCGATCGGCAACGTGCAATATTATCATTATCATTGCAATTTGCATCGTTCGCGCGATCGTTATACTAATAACTAATAACTAATAGTAAACGACGCCGACAGCATTTTCTAGCTTGTCGCAATCGCAGCGCCGATTAGCGACCGCGGCCTCCCTTGTCCTTTCGTGAAATACCTTTCACATACGCGATCGCGACACACCGCACGCAAGTGCGTAAATGCCTACGCACGTGCCCAAGAACGGACGGGTGCGCGCGCGCGCACGGACGCACGCCCGATTCTTCTCTGCCTTTAACGATAAGCAAGTGCAGCGTGTCGATGTGAAAGTATGCCGTGACTAAGGAGAGAATTTTCCATTTCGTTATTTACAGGCGGCGCGCGGCGCTTTCGTTCTTCTTCGCACGCCGCGGCCCTTTCTAAACGTCCCTAAACGCCCTCGATCGCCTTTCTCTCTTTCTCTCTTTCTCTCGCTCGGGAATGTGCATCCCTCTCGCCAGAACGTACCTTTGTCGTCACAAAGGTTCACGTTCGTTTTGCTGGATAGTGGACTTTCCGCCTGTCGTCGCAGACAGTTTCGTAATTTCACCGCTCCCCGCGCGACTTCGTGGAAACCGATCGAACGAGATCGGAGGGATCGATCGAATTCTTAAAGTCATACGATCAGAAGTCTTTAATGTAAGATCTCAGATTCTTGCAATGGAAAGTCCATTGAAATTTACGCGTGTTTAAAATTTCGTTTTTCCCGATTCCTGAAGCCATTGAAAACGCTAGAACCTCTTCCCCCCCGAAGCGCCTCGATACCCTGTTAAATTCATAGCGTTAAGTTATACTCAATTTGATTCATTTTTAATCATTCCTATAGGTCGCCACTGCTCCTACTCGATATATCGTTAATTTAACTAAAACAATGTTAATTTAACTAAACCAATGTGTTAAAATAATAAACGACACACAGGGGGAGTTAAAAATAACAAAATGTTATTTAACTCAAGGTATTGGTTTAAATCTCATCTTTCGATGTTCAACAGTGTATAGGCAGATAGCTTCCGAACATTTCTCAGGTCCATTTATCCCGCGATGACCGCGCGATTTCATAAAAAAAAAGATTACGTGATCCCTCGTTTCCAGTAGTTGAGCTCTCGAGCAGTTTTCTCGCGGTGAACGACTTCATTTCGTTCGATATATCCCGGATATACCTTACGCAAAATGAAAGTGAGAGTGACACACGGGAGATTTATGCCCGAGAAAAATAGCCGGGCATGCAACGACCGAGCGCCAGCGCCGAGATGCAGCTTCGGCAATAAAATTACGAAAGTAACAAGCATACTTGGGATCGCCTCGGGTGCCCCGAATAGGAGAGACCCGCGGTAACTCGTTCAGCCCCGACAAGTCCCAAGTCTTTTTTCTCTCGAAGGCGAGCCGGTGCAATCGCGGCTTCGCAATCACGGCGCCGCAATCACGGCGACAATAATACGGTTTTTTGTCCCGCAACACGACCTATCCCTACTATATAGTCGCGCGTCGAGAGTTAATTTTAATTTTAAACGAGGGAAAAACTATATAAAAATATAATATTTGTACGCGCGCGTGTGTGAAAGTAATTGTCCAAGGCTGCATACATGTATACGAGAACGCGACGTGTGATAACTTTAATGACAGCTTCTCTGGACAACTTGGTGTGTCGATTTTATCTTATTGTAAGTGAAAATATCTCGATGCGCGCATCGACGATTTATGAAATGTAAGAGATCGAACAACTTATATACGATCGTCGATCGCGGGACATCACGTATGTTAAAATTACGTATTTACTTTGTGATATCTTATGTAAGGAAAAAGTTTAAATTATTTTTATTATTTATGCGTTTTTCGTCTAAATTGGTAAAAAATAAGTAATTTTACTACATTTTTTCATCTTTTCATCTAAATTGGTAAGAAATAAGTAATTTTATTTATTTTATTTTAAAAACCAAAATATCTTAAAATTTAAATATTTTTATGATTATTATTAAGTTTGTATAATATGTCAACATTTTCTTATATATATGTTGAATATTCAAGCTACATTTTAAGATTTAAAACTTAAAAGAAAGTACACAAGAAAAGTAAATTCCGAAGATTTTAAAGTTTTTCATGAAATAATCCCTTTAAACGCGTAGTAGAACTGTAGTATTTCCAAAAGAAATATTGTCGTGACAAACAGATTTGAACGCAGAATAAAAAGAATTTTTCCTCGTTTTCGTGAAAACCCGGATATCTCTGGTATGTTAACCTAAACCTAATAAAGGTTATTGACCTAAACCTGGTACGGAACCTAAACCTAGATTCGAATTATTGCAGCCACAGGTAGCAGGTTGGTCACTTGTGGACAAAGAAGTTGTCCGTTTTCAAGCAGAGAGCCAGCTGAAAGTTTGGCCTCCTTTATATTCTTCCAACATCTTAATACAAGTATTTATTGTTGCTATTCCTTTTCTTTCATCGTGTGCATTTTGCAGAAAAAAAAATATATATATGATAAACAGATCTTTTTTGTTATACGCTAACATTAAATCGTATATTGGTGCAATAAACTATAGAAAGACTAGAAAGTCACGATAAACGATCTCATTCTCGTTAATGCTTCCGTTGAAGAAGAATAAATTCTACAAGTTGGTCGAAGAATGGATTGTAGGTCGAAAAAACTCAGACCAACGTGGCGATCGGAAACTCGTAAAAATATATTCGCAAGAGTCAACAATTGTGACTAAACGTTGCTTAAGCGTTGAAAGATATTTTGCATCGGTCCAGAACGCGCGTGAGTGTTTACGAAGAATATAAAATAACCATATCGAATTCACTTTATACCCGTAAGTGTACACGTTCGGGGTTTCCTCGTTTCTCTATAGTCGGCGTCTTCGACGACGAAAGGGTTGAACGCTACATAATGCTACATGGTCGAGTCTTTTCTCTTTGTTTTTTTTTTGTTTTCAAAGCCGTGAACTATTGCAAAATCGCGTCGCGACTCGTCCATCGGCATCGTTGCGAGCGATCATTGCAGAAAGGGAATCGGGACAAGGTTGGGTTGCGTTTCTTAAAATGACGTACGTATATATATATATAAATCGAGCTTTTATAACTCGCGTGCGTCGCGCATATTTATAAGCGCGTTATCGCACGTGTGCTAGCGGACCGGAACACACCTTTGCACCATTGCACACCTATCTATCCCTTCGACTTTTTCCAAGCGTTACTGAAGGTCTAAAGCTTAGGTATAATGTTAATCCAAAAATAATTTTGAATCCAACGGAAATGCCTTGAAAATTTAAAGTTACAAGATGACGCATTTACATCTCAGCGCTATTATACTTATAGATAATTTAAAGTTTACATTTTACCCGGAACGGATGTAGGTAAGAATAAACACGCAAATTTCTCGGCTTGCCAGTATTATTATTATTATTATTTCGATTCCGTTTGATGGTTTAATTATGGAGATAATATTTATCGGGGTATAATTTGATCGGCGCCTAAGGCCACGTGTAGTAGCGTGTATAATAAGGTAAATCCTCGATCAACGCCTCGTTATAAAAAGAAATTCCTCAGGAGGCACTCGCTTCTCGCTCGAGGAAAAAGTTGACGCTTCGGTTGCTTCACGCATGTGAGCGTGAATTATGTTGCTCTCTACGTCGCGGTGAACTTTATTACCGTGACATAAATCTATAATGAGTAGTGTATGCGATCATTATCAATCTAAAATCAAGTAAACATACTACACGTGTCGCGACCTAGAGTTGAAAACTGTACTGAGCGGAGACTTAAATAGACATGCCTTCGATTCTTTAGAACTCTGCGAAAGCGATCTTTTAGTACTTACTTGCGCAAAATTAAATATTTATAAGATTGATTTACTCGCGGTTGCAACCTTCTGAAGTTATGAACGTTTGCGAAGTCAAATATAAATCATCCGCTGGTTTTCTTTGCAAAATCGGCTATAAAATCTCCGAGTTTGTCAACGAGTAGGTATTTATACATGTTTACTTATATATTTACAATTTACGCAATTTAAGGTATCGATAACGTAACAGACGTTCTTCAATCCACTTGATCCTATTGAATAAAAAAATGGATTACACATTGTTAAATATTGAAAGATAAAATTTAAACCAATACCTTGAGTTAAATAACATTTGGTTATTTTTAACTACCATGTGCGCCGAAACTTATTGATTTAACTTCATTTAGTTAAATTAATATTTTTTAGTAAGAACAGTGCATGGCGGACTTATAAGAATGGTCAGAAAAGATTCGAATTGAGTACAATTTGACACCACAAATTTAACAGTGCACAAAACGCCATTAGAATTAACATTTAACGTAAAATTCATGGAGAGGGAGCGAAAAGGGGCGCGAGAGATTGTTTTACGGGAGAAGAATTTGCGGGACCAAGAGCTCCGCTACGCCGGATGAAATCATACACCGAGTTTACAATTTGACTCACCGATTTGAATCATTATTATCGGATGGAACAATGAGACATTTTCACGTTGGGGAACGGCGGTTCTCGCCAGTGCGGCGTAGCGGCGTAACGCGCCGCTCCCGATCGCTCGCTCGATTTCTTCCGATGAAACGGTTACCGTCGACGCAGTTCCGCGCGCTCCGGTCGTGCGCAGTCGCGTGCTTTCGAACCGGAAGAGATATCCCGTGCGTTTAATTTATCGGTTACGGAGAATCGGCCGCGCGGCGAGGCGACGTGTTGGTGCACGCGCGACGGGCCCCTGAGGAACGGTACCGGACGGCCGAGGGAGGGCCCTCTCTCTCTCTCTCTCTCTCTCTCTCTCTCTCTCTCTCTCTCTCTCTCTCTCTCTCTCTTCCCGACGCGCGCTTTTCTCTAATTTAAATAGATTGCGTAAGTGTTCGGATCCTCAGAAAACTGCAGTCCGTAATCGACTGTAATTTACGCGCGCGCGCGAGCGGGCGTTCGCTCCGCTTCGCTCGATTCGCGGCTCCGGTTTCGCGGGGAGATAGATAGCACGCGAAAACGTTGATTTCGCACTCGCTCCAGTTGCGTCCGAGGAACTGGTGGTCGCGCGTAGAATCGTTACGCGCGACTGACACGGACGGCGATGGTAATGCTCGATGAAAGAAAAAAGGAGGGAAAAAAAAAAGAAACGATTATCTCCGGACGATAATTCGTAGCGATCGGATCGGCGGACGAGCGGTGAATAAATCGCGATAAAATTCAGGGCGGCTGGCAGATGGTGCGGGAGGACGCGAGCGCGTCTTCGTCGCGCCGCGCTTGGTGCGGTGCGGTGCGGTTAGCGCGTTGCTGACGTTTTGATTGATTTTTATGTATATACCTAGGCAGTATTTCTTTTTATAATGTCACGGTGTATAAATATCTGTATATTTCTTACTAACTCTCTTGTTATTTATGCGACCGGCTCGATCTCATGCATTTATTCCGATCGAAACCGCCTGACAGCACTTTCTCAGAGAATTACCAGGTTCCCTCATCGCGCAGGATCGGACTTTTCGATTTCAATTGGAATAATTTTGTAACATATCTTGCAAATATCGGAAATACAGCACTGGCCAAAATTATTTACGTAACTCTTTTAATTATATAGTTAATTAAAATAAGTAGTTATATAAATAATTATATAACTATTATTAGACCTATTGAAGTTTTTTCTAAATAACATTTATTATTGAAAGAAATAAAAAATAAACGCATAAACGCGCTCATAATAATGAACGTAGACAACTTTTAAGCAATAGAAGTCTTTCCTGGTGTTAGATTTAGTACAGCATAACGATTATGAGAGTGCCTAGTAATTTTCATCGAGGTAGATCTTATCCGAATTCGATAGTTTATCGGAAAAATTCTTGTTTCCGGCTGAAAGCTCGACACGTCGTGCCTTGAAAAGAATTCAGAGATTATTTTCATAAGCGAAAAACCTAAATTTTTGAAAGCGACGGCGGACGTCCCGCAGCGACATTTTACGGCGCTCTCTCCGGAATGATTTTCTCGGCGCGGCGAGAAAATGATCGATGGAGGAGGCCCTTGCGAATATCAGCAGCGTCCCCTCGCTACGGATTTGCCGATCAGTAATATGCAATTCCCCACCGACCCTCCGAGGTCAACAATTTGTTACGGGGACGGGGATGTTCAAGGAATATATCAACAGCGCGGTTGATTGACCCGTTGTTGGAGAGCGATACTTTTTTTTTTTTTACAACCGACTGAAATCTTTGCTCCACTGCATTGCGAAATGCATACGGATTGTGACCGGAATAAAACGTAAATATTATTCGCAGCGTAAGTGCAGATTACATTCAAGTAAAAAGAGAAAGGAAAAAACAACTTTATTGAAATTTTTGGATATCACGGTCAAATTGATATTTTTTATTGCTACAAGCTGATAAGTAATCAATCGACAATTTGGCGACGCAGTTATTACACATCCGTATCTAATTGTACTAAACTTGTAATTTACTATATATAAAAGCGGTTTCTTTACACCGCAAATCCACGTCTAAAAATGACACATTAGACTGAAGATCTTTTTACGTGTTTCTTTATGTGTTAAATTACGTCATTTACCACGTGTAATCGTATTAAATTAAAAGTTAATACGTCCAATCGTGTTAAACATGACATGATTTAAAACGGCAAGAAATATGCATGAAGAGCTTCAACTAAAATAACACACTTGGATTTACGGTGCAGGTTTTTAAGGTACCTAAATTTAAAGCAAACGAGAATTCGTCGATAATCCGTTTTGTGCGATTTATTTTGATAGGCGCGTTAGAGAGGAACGAAAAATGTCGTTTTACAAAAAATGTCTTGTATTTTATTATTGACACAAGAATATTTTAATATTTGCACATCCTGCGCGACACGGGATCCACCACTTCCACAAAAAATTCGACTTCCGTGGATCCTCGAAACGACCGATTCCCACTACGGCCGCCAGTCATTTTATTATTTAGAGACGGTACAATGGCCTCTAATAAGATAATAAGTGGTTCTGAGACAATGAGTTAACACGAAAGTGAGTCGACGGCGCGGCGGGGCTTATAACAGCGTAAACGATGACTAAGGGCTTGCACTAAACTACGCGGGCATAACATAATCGTAATAATAACAAAAGCACTTCCTGTTTATACAAGAGGCTCTCTTCCGCGATAGTGAGAGAGAGAGAGAGAGAGCTTCCCATTTAACGGGAAATCAACTCATTAGTTAATCTCCCCAAATTTGGAAATATGTTCCGTAAGATACGTTTTTGTTCCCCGTTATCTTCCGCGCCGTAACGTCGATTGTTCAAATTTCGTAAACTTTAGAGGGAAAATTCAACTCGACCGATTCGCCGATTCGCGATTGCGCGCCGGCTGAGGGCGTCCGGTTTTTATTCCGGTTGGCACCGTAACATCGTATCCTCGCGTTAACTTGCAACGAACGTCACGGACGGCTTGACGGACGATTACGACTCGCTTAAGCGTCACTACTTACCGAACAATACGAATTGTGCAATTAATTGAAGCTCGTTAATTGCCCCGCGGTAAAGTCCGTTTTCCTCGTCGCCACTTTCTACAAATTATTTCTATTCTGCTTTCTCTCCTCAAAAGCGCGAGCACGCAAACACCCATATCGTTTTCTTTTTCTTTTTTTTTCAGATTCCGAAAGCAGCGATCAAACGGAGGATGTTAAGATAAGAAGAAGAAGCTGCATTATGTGCAAATCGGTATATTCAATCGAGTATTAATTGCTTGTATTAATTGCTTGTATTGCGAGTATTATTTACTTGCGTTAATTCATTTTCGCTCTTGCTTCCTGCAATTATATCTTATCTACTTTAACGTCGCGCATGCAAAGAAATTGAAAAATATATACATATGTACAAATATACATATCTGTATAAAAGTACAAAGTTATTCTCTAGCAAAAATACTTCTTCGCGATTTCGGCAAAGGACGCCGATAAAAAAAGGATCAAAGATTCTAACGGGAAGAGAAAGCAGAAGAGCGCTTCAAGGCTCACTCGCGCACTTCCAGTCGCGAGAGCGCAAAAATCCGAGATTAATCCCCCCTCCCCCCGCTCGAGATCGATTCGGTGACAATTACCTTGTTCCTCGATTCGGCCGGAAGCGCGTTAAACCCTCCACAAACTCTCTCTCCACAATAAACTTTGTCACCACCAACTAGATCTTCCGGCGGTATCCGAGCCGATATCGATCTTTTCTTCTTCTCCTCTTCCTCTCGTCGCTTCTCCTTTTTCTCCCTCGCGGTGGCACTTGGGTCCGCGTGTCCCTCTTGTCCTCCTCGGTCGGACAGACGGGCAGGGGGGAAGGGACGGGGGGCGCGGGGGGAAAAAAACGTCTTTCACCTGCACGTCCTCGTCCGTCCGCGTGTCATGATCGACGGAGATCGGAGAATTCGTTTGCCGGAGGGGGCGCGAGCGTGAAGGCGAGCGGCGCGGAGCGCGAACGTCGTCGGCGGGAAGCGGGATACGAACTGCTCGGCGCGTCGCTCGAGATTCCGCTCGTACCTGCTCGCGCTCAGCTCCCTCGTGGGCCTGCCGAGGAGGCGCGCGTCCGCTCCGTTCGTCCGCTCACCGCCGAGGCGGGTATACGCGTTCCACGCGCGCCGAGATCCACACACGCCACGGCGCGGGAAGCGGAGAGAGGAGCTCGCGTTCGCGTGAATTTCGAAAAAAATTACCTCATCCCGAGGAAATTTCCCCGTTCGGCCGGAGAAAGTTCGGCGGGGCAAGCTCCTGCGAGCTACCCTGTGAAAATCTCTCTGCTCCTTCTTAATTAATATCCTTCAACTGATGTCCATTAAAGCAGACGACGTCCCTGTTTTTCTCGTTTTATACGCGAGCGAAATATTATTGATAAATAAATAATCCCTTACCCGTAAGTTCTTTTATATTTAATTTCCGAACCTTACGTAATAAGAGTTAATTATTTAACGGCCGCGGTTGTGTAATCGCTGCCGTTCGAAAGGCAGAAACCGGAGGAAAGCTCTCGAAGGAGACGGACGGACGGGGGCCTGTGGACCGCGCTGTACAATCTCGGAGATGAGCTCTGATCTTCTCTCGGCCGATGCGACTCAAACGCGTGGAGCGTAGCCGCATCCGTGGTAAACGGAAGTGATGAGTGTGGCCGCGCCGCGCTTATCCAGTTTGACACTTCCTTGCCGGACCGGTCAACGGCGCGTCGCAACATAAACGACGCGACGGTCGTCGTCGTTTCGCGAAAACGTCACGGAGAGGGGAGGGGGAGAGGGAGAGGGGCAACGACGTTCGAAACGAAATCCCGCTTTCATTGATTTACGTAATAGATTGTAATCGATTCGGCTCTTTGTTACGCCGTGTTGCGCGTTGCGCGTTGCACCGGGCGAACAACTGACCGGTATATGTTCCCGTATATTGCCCGATATCTCGGGGGGGAAACGGCATTCCGGCCGCGAAATCACGACGTTCGCGAGTCCTCTGCGTTCTAGCCGAGATAAACCGAAGAACGGCAGAGGCAGAGGTGATTTTGAGTCAAGGATACGGCGAAAGATCATCTAAAAATAAGACATTTCGAGAGGAAGACGGAAAAGAAAACACTTTCTTATTATTTTCACTGAATGTGATTAATATTTCATGGAATTCCGGTACATAAGAAAAATTAATGCGTGATAAATATTTATATATTCCTTCCCCTCCCTAAAAAGTAGACAGCCTTGATTCGCGCTTCCTTCGTCAACCGAATGAAGATCGTAACGAATTATATTTGTGACTTTTTAGTACATATTCTTGGATAAATACTAAAAGCGATTCCTTCCCGGGGGAATTTCGATGCGAGCGGCCATCGTTCGCGAGTCGCGGCGTCTTGGGGTTTAACTGACTTTAATTGACGTTAAACGTCCCGACGATCGCCCGCAAGTAAATCATTATTAAACTCCATTCAAAGTTTCCCCCTTCTCCACTTCTCGTCATTATCAAACGTATATTTTCACGCGTACGTTGTCGACGCACTATTATCGATCGCTTCGGGGCGTTAAATAACTCCGTAGTTGTCTCTCTCTTTGCTTATCGTTCCGTTTCTTATCGCGAATTATAGTTTCTCTCTTTCTCTTCCATCGACGTACCGTTAGTCGAGCGACCAGAACATCCGCGATACCTCTCGTGTGAATACGCGGTTTTATTTTTCGGCGTGGCGTGAAAGCGATCGAACTGGTCCATACCGTGCGCGCGTGCAACGTCGACGATAACGAGCCCCGCGCGCGCGCGCGCGCATTAAGAGGGACAAAGGAAAATTGATAAGCCGCAAATACACGCATTATCTCCCCGGAGAACGTCAAGACACCCGGGCCCGACCTTCCACCCCTTGTTGTAGATTACGACGGATGAGATAAGAGCCGCCGGGACCCGGGACCGAACCAGCTATTGCAGCGCATTTACTGCACTCCGCGACCTGGCGTTTCCTTTTACGTCACGTTTTCGCGCTTGATCGACTCGATCGTGCCGCGATAACCAATATATTTGCGGATATATCCACTACTCCGGGGAAATTCCTCGAGGATTTATTCAGCGTTAAAACGGACTAACGTGATTTTATTCGGGGCGAGTTTCGTTCAACGTGTATTCCTTTTTCGTTAATTTCGCGTGGTTTAATTTTCATCGCGGAATCCATTTCTAAAAGTAATATAAATAGAAGTTGGCGATAAAAATGTTGTTTCAGAAACCTGTTTATATTCAATTTAATTCTTCTGGACTGCTACGCTACGCGAATAGTTCTATAATAAAATCGCTTCTTCGAAACTATCATGAATATTCAGTTTTATACTTCTGAATTGCTAAACTGCACGATTAGTTCTTTTTTAAATAAAATTGTTTCTTCAAAACTATCGAGGAATATTAAAAGATATACAAGATACTTCATTTACATTCGAGTCTGGGGATTATGTTTTTTTTAAACAATAGTAAAAGGAAGAAACGATAAAGAAAAATGATGATTTTCTTTTCAAAAATAATCCCACTGACAATTGCCTGACGATATTTTTGTAATTCAGCTGGAAATGCATTTACCGCGTAGTTTCGAAAAAGGAATAACGAAAACGAGCGAATTGAGAAGGGTCTTCTTTTACAGCTATATGATATATGGAACTGCTATAAGATAGGCATGACCAGACAAAGGATCGATTTTTTAGTCAGATAACAATGCAAGTAGGTCCAGAGATTATTCGTCGGAGGATCCTCGAGCCTACCTGTGCAGGTAGATTCTTGGGAAAAATAAGGTTTACCTTCGTCTCACGACGTACAAGATCGAGAGAGCGTAATGGATCCTAATGATAAACCTAACGGATTACGGCGTACTAAATACCTTTAAGAATTTTCCTATAGCTCTAAGGTATAAGGTATGCATTCTTGTACCTTTAAGAATGCATCTTACAGACAAATTATAATTAACGTACTGTTACAGTTAGATAAGTTCTAATAATAGACCTAACGGGCTACGTGCCATATCAAATATCTTTTCTTATAGCTCTAAGGTATAAGATGCATTCTTGTATTTTTACGAATGCATCTTACGGATAAATTACAATTGACATACTGTTACGGTTATGTAGATAGGATAGCTTCTAGTAAAAGACCTAACGGTTTATGCCATACCAAATATCTCGAAGAATGTTCTTATAGCTCTAAGGTGTAAGATGTGTTCTTGTACCTTCAAGAATACGTCTTGTATATAAATTACAATTGACATACTGTTACAGTTATATGGATAGGATAGATTCTAATAGATCTAACGGGTTATGCCATATCTCGAAGAATTTTCTTATAGCTGTAAGGTGTAAGATGCATTCTTGTACTTTTAAGAGAATGCATCTTATACAGATAAATTACAACTAACCATATTGTTCAGAAAGTTAAACACACATTTGCGTGTATTTAGGGTATTAGATACTGTTTTCATTGCAACTACCAATTACAATTAAATCAATTACAATTAAATATATTTTCTGTGATTGAACTGTTCTGCGAGTGAAACTATTTTAAATTGGAGTATTATTAAAGGGTAGTCAAAACAATCAAGTATAATGAAGGCAAGTAGACTGAATGAAGTAATTGTTATGTAAACGACATTATGTCCGAAAAATGGGTTAATCACGGAATGGCTTAAAATATCACAAATCATCCGTGGGAATGGTGACACTTTCACGACTGCACCCTTGAGAGGTGTAATTTGGCGCTTTGCACGATCTAATCTAGTTTCTCCAGACGCACTCGCTTTCGTCATTTGTCCGCTTGAATTTCACTAATTTCAGTAAGAGCTCACGCCCGTCGATTACGATCGAGATTGCGGGTTTAAGATATTACTCGGTCGTGTGTTTCAGGTAGAATCTTTAAGTAGATAGTCTCGCGACAATTCTCGAGACATTAAGCCAAAAAGGACGATTTAAACTGGTCCATATTTCTTTCAGAAAGAAGTACCTGAGTATATCACTTACACTTACACAATCTTCTTCTTACAAAAAAAAAAGAAAAAAAGCAACGCAGTTTTTAATCAGGGAGAGAATACATTTGAGAATACTATCATATGAATATTAAGTCGAAAAAAAATTCCCAGAAATAAAAACCAATTTCTATTCTATTACACTTTTCGAAATTTTTGGATTTTAGAACATTTTTAGAATGATAATTTGTGGATTCTAATATGATAAAATTCATGAATTTTGGTTTCCTCGTTATTTTTCAAAGACTAGTTGAAATTAGAAAGTGATGAATTAGACGATAAATTTTTAACAATTTTACGGGTAAAAAATTGTTGGAATCCAATTGTATCTGTCACATTATAAAAACGAAGCGAATACTTTATAAAAATAAAATATAAGCTTCTAGAGAGAAAAATACCATTTACGGTTGAAACTGAATTTTGATAGCCTAATTAATAATAATATTGTGTAAATTTTGTACACTTTTTTCAAACTCAATAAACTGCGCGCAGATTTGTTGTCAGTCTGCAAAATACAGC
Source organism: Temnothorax nylanderi (assembly GCF_030848795.1). Taxonomy (NCBI): domain Eukaryota; kingdom Metazoa; phylum Arthropoda; class Insecta; order Hymenoptera; family Formicidae; genus Temnothorax; species Temnothorax nylanderi. Next base: position 42,640 of record NW_027249064.1, on the reverse strand, counting down.
TTGGAACAACAAAAAAAATTCAGGTTTAAAAACCATGGCTAAAGTGATATTTTTCCCCAATAAACTTTTTACAGCGATTTAAAACGCTCATTATAGCATCAAAATTTAAATTGATCGATTTAAGTATGCAAATTTGATGTTCCAATAAAGAACTGTGTTTTAAAGACCAACAAAAAATCGGCGCATAATTTATTGAGTTTGGAAAAAGTACAAAATTTATACAATATTATTTATTAGTTATAAAGATCCGGTTTGGGCTGTAAATGATGTTTTTCTCTATAATAGATTGTGTCATAACTGTTTTGTTTCACTTATTATTATCGTTCAAAATAAAAGCTGTCGAGTCTTTCTCTTAAAAAATTCTTTTACCAACTCGAAGTCGATCTTTTCTTATTCTAGATAAAAATTTCCCGTCCGATCTATATTAGAGCAAACAATTCATGTATTTAAATGCATAGCATTCAATATTCAATACACATAATTATTCAACAATACAATACATATTCTAATGTAATTTATAATTTAGCATAATGTTACGAATTACAATATCCAATGATAATCTTCATTGTTCACATTAATTACCGTGAAATGTTTGTTGGTCTAATTTTCTACAGCCAGATGATACTTTGTGACATTCGATAATCGCATCATCGAGAAAATGCGCTGAGAAAACGCTCAAGTTGTTGAAAAAAAAAAATAATAATCTCTCGACGCAAATAGATATACGTCACGAGATTTTGCCTGCTGCGCATCTCGTTAACGAGGGTGCTCGTTATCATTAGGATACCGCAATGACATTCCGTAGTAATGATCTTGCCGAGGCTACGGGATCGGGCACGCGGGCAGGCGACGATGATAACGATAACGTGATGGATTGCCATTCAAACATTTCAAAACGCCAGTGATCAGCGATCCTCGAGGATGCATTCCAGATTGCGGGTCGCGGAAAGAATCTCACGATCGGCGACGCGGAACAATTGCGCAATGAGATGGCAGGGAGATTCTCAAGTCCGCTCACGATTTCGAAGCGGATTACGGAGGCGATGCGACGCGACGGACGTCGCGATATGACGTCTGCGCGTCTGGAAATATGTCGCAGAATGCCGTGGCATGCGCGCGGCCTGCTACAAATTTATTCCTCACGATGATATACGCGTTACATCACTATACCGGATGCCCTCTCGCTCGCCGCGACGATAGACGCGCGCGAAGGGACTTAAACCAAGAGAAATGGCGGTCGCTCTCCCAATGCCAAGGCGACGATAGTCGCAGGGCGATTTAATGTGGACGATTAAAGGATTCTGACGAAGTAGAATCGCAAGTAAAATTTATGGTCGCGACAGCAATATTTATAGTCGCGCGTCTTTAATCCTCACGAACTGCACACACACGTTATCTCGTTGAAGATTTATCGTAATATCGCGTACTATACGAGAGATTGAATTTATGAATACGCGCTCGCGCAATGTGTTTTCCTTCGTGTAATTATTACGAGCTGTACATATACGTTTTGATACATTAATTTATTGTCATGCGCGAACTGAATTAGTTTTAACCGTGATGTGACTGCAGTTCTGTCAAAGTGATAATTCTCCAAACATTCGATCTGTTAATCTTGTTTACGTTCTTGGTATTGTTACATTGCTTTTTGCATAAATTTATTCAATTTCTCAATATATAACAATACTTATTTTCAAAATCGTGCGAACAATAGATTTGTACTGTTTAAAAAAGGAACGATTATATTGAGAGCGTTCTGAATTACTGTTACAGAATTATAAATTAAAATGAGATGGCGAGAGATGTCACTTCTATATCTTTTCTCGCGTCATTAATCTTAAATAATGCTCCTCTCGATTTATAAAACTGACAATGCCTTGTCCTCACTCTGATAGTGTCTTTTTCCCATTTGATATCAAAATAAATATACTGTTAACTTAATTTGAGTCATTTTTAACCCTTCCTATAAATCGCCACTGTTCCTACTCAATATCGTTAATTAACTAAACCAATGAAGTTGAATAATACTATTTTATGGTAAAATAAATTTCGACACACATGGTAGTTAAAAATAACAAAATGTTATTTAACTCAAGGTATTGATTTAAATTTTATCCTTTAATATTCTAACAGTGATAGAAATGCGGCTTGTTCAAGAAAGAAATTGAATCGACGTCAATCGGTTCATCGATCGCACTTGTCCCTCTCGAGGTATCTCTCTCTTCGCTCTAAGCGAGAGGCATCGCTTTCGGACCAGGGAGGGGGATATCTTATTAACAACAAAGAATATCGCTCGTCTGGAGACCGTTTAAGTCCCCGCAATGCCGCGGGGGTGTTCAATTACCAATGACGGTTGCGTGCCCGGCGCGGTGCGTCGCGGCGAGACGCTGGTAGACGAGACGCGATTATCCGCGTGTAACTCTCCTCGGGCCTGCGCCGATGTAAAGCCTATTCTACGACGGTTAATTTCATCTTTCTGCGAGTCTGCGTTTCGCGGCCCGCGTAGTCCCCGGCGACCGGGAACACGTCACCGCTGTAGCTCGCGTTGCGGCTAGAGTTTTGCGTTTTGCGTTCATTGTAGAATAGGCTTAACGCGTACGTCGCGCGTCAACCGCCCCGATATGAGAACCCCGAGACTAACGCGTCAACTGCGGGACAATCTAGCCATCAGTCTTAAACGGAATATATTTACGAGGCCGGGCCGAGAGAGCGCGGCGATGCCGTGGAGCTTGGATGACGACATCACGGCATCCGCTTTCCTCGGCTCGATCCCTCCCCGCGGGAAGGGGGGCCCGTCCTTGTCCCGCAGGCCTTGCTTTTCACGCACGCGTTTACCTTATTTCGCGAACAGCCGCGCCGAATAAAGCGCAAGCAGATTCGCGGGAAACCATCGCGAAGAACCTTCGCGCGAAGTGGCCCGAGCGGCGAGGTCGAATCGTCGATACGCAGCTGGATCGACGGGAATTCTCTGCGTTTGATTGTAATGAAGGGCGATCGGGAAACCGGCTGCCCTTAAACCGGTTAATTTCGAAAACCGAGGCAACCGGAATTAACCGGATTAATCTGATTGCAACGGCTTGATACGCGTTAATTTTAGCTCGCGAACTCAAAGGGAAACCGGGCAGGATTATATGTACGTCGTTGAAATTAACGTGGAGTAATCCTCTTGATGAAATAATAGAGCAGCTTTGACAAGCGTTTGCCACGAGCATTTCACAATTTTGTAGAACCCGTCATCGTCGAAGCTGGTTTATTATCCTGACTATTTTGTCCTTCTGCGTTTTGACGACCGCGACGCTTTAATCCTCTCAACCGCTCGGCGGCTTGAAAATACTTATCCCCCGTTAAGCAAAGAGACGAAATAAAGATGTTCACAAAGTACAGCTGTTAAAGGTGTTTTCGGCGTCAAAATTGCCGTATGATTACGCGGTAATTTCACTGCCGAGGAAGAAACAACCATGTCTCTTACACGTTGAAATAGACGGTACAAGTGATATCTGTGTGAAAGATATTCGGATTGTGTTTAGCCGTAAAAGTCGGTCACGATGGTGGAATAATCCGTCAGTCATCTCGCCTCTCGCGTCTGTCTCAGGTTGGACGGTAATTGTCAGAGAAAGCTCATTATTATATCCGGGGGAGACCTATTTTTAATAATAATCGGCGGACGGGACGAAGAAAACTCTCCCGGTTTTCGACGAAGAGCGCGATAACCGACACCGGCTTCGACCGGGAAAACCCCCGCATTCGATAACCGCGCCGGATAAGGGAAGGTCGATAAACGTCGCGCGGGTGAGCCACCCTGTGGAGACCGACCAGCCCGCGTCGTGGAAAACTCTGTTCGGGCTTCTCTCCAGGGCGGAGGGTAATCGGCGGGGTAGCGCCTGCGCCTGGAAAACAACCCCCCCGCAAATCTACCCCTGCTTATCGCCGCGGTCGGGACCGGCAGTTCCATCTCGGGCAGTTCTGTCGGTGTACGCGCCGCAGGAAGGTCGGCAATTTCTCTCATTGTTCTCGTCATCGTTGTCACCGTCGTCGCCGTCGTCGATTGTCCGGTCGGGCGCAGTCCCCCCCCCCCGTCGCTGGACCGTCGACAAATATGCGGAAAGGGTGGCCGAAGGGTGTCTGAAGATGCAGCCTCGCTCGGCCCCTTCGTGCGGGACGGAAATCGAGTCGCGTCCACGTTGTCGTCATCATCATCGTCGTCGTCGTCGTCGTCCTGACGTCGGGACGCCGTCGTTACCGCTCGCTGGTCTGCAAATCGGTCCCCCGGGACCGGCCACCGCCGAGGGATGCTCGCGGAAATGGTCCGGCTCTCCTACCAGCACAGGGCGTTCTACTGCTACGTGATTCTGAGCGTGTGGATCTTCCTGCTGGTCGCTGGTAAACGCAACCAACGTGTGCCATCCCGCTGAACGCTGACAGAGATCGACCTGTGCCGTAAAAATCGGTGTAAAATTCGAGTCGCGTTCTCTTCCGATCTCGATACCGCGGTTAGGCGCGAAGATGATTCACACGTATCTATCTGCGACGCACGAGACTTCGTCGCGTTTTACGTCGCAAAAAAAAAAAGGGATATCGAATTCGCGTCGCGATTGATCAGGAAGAAAGGATATTATCTTCGCGTCGCGTTTGTATACAATTGTCTCTCTCGGATTTGACCCTGTTATCTGAATTTGTTATCGACGAATTCCCTCCGGGGTGCTTAAATCTTTTAAATCCCTGGCACGGGTTTTTTATTTTTAAATGTAGGGTAAAACGTGGATACATATATACGCTGTCGCGCAGCTACTTGAACTCTTCTCCGCTCGCGTTATCACTTCGGCTTTAATAATAGAGAACCGTAATAATAGAACACTTTAGTTTTTCAATAACGTATTATATAGCTGGACGTTATCAGGTGACATCAAAGCGACGACTATTTTAACTTTCTTTTTGTCGTAGAGTAAGGGAAGTATCCAATCATAGCCGACATCATAGTCCAATCATAGCTGACATAGTATGCTAAATCGACCGCCAGGAAAAAACAAATTCATTGTAATCTATTCGACAATGAACTTTTCTATGAATATATCATTTTTTGGCGAAATATAAATACAGGGTGGAGCTAACATTTTCCCCTAATACGTCGAAAGTTTTATTTTAATATTAATATGTACTGTCCGACTAAAATGCTTTGGGGAGAAAGAAATTATTGCGCTTAAATAAGAGACCTTTTTGAAACCGGCGCCTGGTAATAATATCAATCGTAAAATGATATGAATATGAGTAAAATTATGTGAAATAAGATCTTATCGTTCATAGATTATATCGATTATATAGATGCAAGTTTAATTATTTTAATATTAATATCATTATATTAATCTATTTTATCAATAATCTATTAAATAATACACGATATTAATCACATCAAATTAAAATGCATTAGAAATTCTAGTACATGAATAAAAACGCTAGGAAAACGTACTTTTTGAAACCAGTGCTTGATGATATAAATCGTAATAATAATATGAATAAAATTACCTATTGATTCCAGATGTAAGTTAAATTATTTTAATATTAATATTAGATACTATCAGATTAAATGAAAGTGCATTATAGAGAGGGAGAAATTATAGTACATAAATAAAAAAGTTAGGAGAACGTTGTCCTTTTTGGAAACTGGCGCCTAGTGATATGAATCGTAATACAAGTAAAATTACGCGAAATAAGATTTTGTCGTTAATTTAAAGGCTGCCGATGTGCCGATTATAGACAATATTTCTTTTTCGTGCAGGTATGTACAAGTATATCGGCGTAGATGAGAAAACCTCGGTGCAGACGAGAGTACCGAGCAATGATTTGTCGCTACGGGAATTCCCGAGAAATTTGAAACCAGACACGAAGACGAAGAAGATCTTTCGTTTCTGCAATTTGCCGCACGAGATAGCCGCGGACACCGAAGGTACCACCGTGCAATTATCCTACTTTTGCATTAAAAAAACGAACCGAAAATGTAACATCCCCGTCACGATGACCGACACTTTTTACATCATTAATCAATCATTCTCATCAATCATGCAATGTTAAAACGCTATCCAAAGTATCAAAGAAGTCGATCGTCAAAGCCCCTCGCGCATAATCGCGATAAATAGTAAATGGGCACACAGAGTCAATAATCCCGTTTGATCTCACTCGAACTAGAAATCGGTGTAAATCACTTTCATCTTGCACAAACGTGCGTTTAAAGCGTACGAGAGTTTCAAAATTGTCTTACTATTATACGAGATTGCACGTAATAACGCAACATAAAATATCCGCGTTACCTCGCTTTCCAACAGGGAAGCTCGACGGCAACCTGACGCTGAGCGGCATCCTGATCTTCATCCGTCACGGCGACCGGGGTCCTCTCACGCACATACGGAACATAAGCAGCATCAATTGCGGGGGCGGCGACCTCGGCACCGCGACCGACCTCGAGACGATATACGAGAACTACGTGAGCTTCGTGCAGAACGCGTCGAGCTACTCGCGGGCCGCCTGGGCCCAGTTCCTGGGCCCGTTCCACGGCCTCCCCGTGCTGCCGGCGAACGCGCGCGACTGCCGGATCGGCCAGCTCACCACCCTCGGCGTTCTGCAGCTGCTGAAGACCGGGGCCGCGCTGAGAAACGCGTACTACCATCGGCTCAACCTCGGCAACGGCACCTCCTTCGGCAGGGACGTTATCGTCTACAGCACCTCCTACCGCAGGACCGTGCAGAGCGCGGTCGCGCTGCTCTACGCGCTCTTCGAGAACGACGGCTTCCCGAGCTTGACGAGGATCAGCCTGCAGGAGAGCCAGAGCTATGCATTCTGCAGCAACGAGTGCGCCTGTCCCGCCGCCGAGAAGTTCCTGAAACAGCACTTGAAGGTAAATAGTAAGCAAATTGAGATAGCGGTATGTCGGCAGATTGATAACAGATTTGATCAGACATGTCAGCAGACGTTACTGATATCAACTGTGTCCGCATTCAGCTTACAATTAGCCAGCAGAGTCTGCTAAGATAATCAGATAGCAGATTTGCAGCAAAAATCGCGCAAGTTCCCGCAGGATCTTCTCGATTTCTGCCACCAATCTGCTGTCTGATTATGTTAGTAGACCCTGTTATATATTTCTGTTGACGTTCTGTTGATATCATGTGATACATATGATAAAACCGGCATCTAATCTGTAGTCTTTCTGCCGACAATATTTGTAGAAGATACTTGTAAAATTTGTAGCATCTGCTTTCGACAGACTAGCTGTCTGGGTATGCGTGGAATGAACCCGAGAAACCGCTTCGTAGATTTCCCGCATATTTGGTGTACGAGAGATAAAGTCACGTTTGACATTGTTTGAAATTCGAGCGATATAACAATTCGCAATCGTTTACAAATCTACACGACTGATATACGTTCGTTTAAGAAATGCAATCACGAAACAATCTTTTATGCGAAGTAATTTAAATCCGTCGGATCTCTCGCGCAGTAGTTTCGTTTCAGTTTTTTAAAGATGTACATGTATAAAAATGGACTTGTCGTCGTCTTTCCACCTTTTTTTTAAAGGGAGAGATCCGATAAATTTACATTTACGTTATTCCCGTCTTCCGAGGAAGTTTTAATGACCTGAGATCTCATTCCAGTTTTCTCGGAAACATGTTAAATAATCTGCATCAACATCGCTCTTCACCTTGTGCTCTCTCTCCAAGGAAATCCAATAAAATTATCTGGGTCGTTCTAGGCTGGCAAACGCTGGATTTCTCAGCGCGTCATCTGAATAAAATACTTGCACGCAATAATAATTTTTTCTACGAAAATAATCTTGCCTCCGTAACCCCCGGGCGCTGTCCGTGCGCTGCACGTGACCCGCGGAGACGTATCGCATGTTTAATGCACACGAGAATGATCTTTTTCGAAAATTTCAAGAGAGCTCGCGCCAACGTTTTAATAATTAATTTTCTCATTAAGATCCCATGGAAAAGTTCAGGATCTTCCATTAGAAAATTAATTACGAGAAAAATTATTCAAAGTCACATTCAAGAGCCGCTCGACTGTAATTTTGACGAGTGCGATCAAAAGCTTTCATACAAATCTCCAAAGCCCTTAATTCTATTGGTGAACTTCTTGCTGAAGTGCCAGCCAACGTTTCCCGCTAGTTATTGGTATCGGAAGAATAATTCAGGTCTTAATAAAATATTCGTGGAGAAACTCCGGGGGGAGCGATTCGCGATAACGTCGGAGGATCGTGCGACACTCCGCACAGACACGTTTACTTCCACTTTTCCCCCAGGAGACCTCCAACCATCTGAGATCCCATCCGGCCGTCGGGGAGCTGATCAAACAGGCGGCGAGCGCCGTGTTCGAGCTACCGGATCAGGCGCAGACCTGCGATCCGAACACGCTGCGGGACGCGTTGTTAACGTACGTGTGCCACGGCGCCTCGCTGCCGTGCGCGGACCTCGACTCTCAACGCACGTGCGTGAAGAGCGACCACGTCACCGGGCTGTTCGCCTACACGGACTGGGAGTCGAAGCAGGCCGCCAAGAGCAGTAGCCGTAACAAGTACGGGCTGCTGAAGGCGTACGGGATGCTGCGCGGCATCGTCACCTTCATGCTGCGCATCATCTCCGAGGCCAGGCCCAAGATCGTCCTATATTCCGGCCACGACAAGACCCTGGAGTACCTCGCCACCGCCCTGGGCATAGTCTCGGACGTGGCGACCCACTACGCCTCGCGTCTCGTCATCGAGGTCTACAAGATCAATCCGCGGAACGACAATCGCCTCGCCAGCGACTTCTACTTCCGCGTCGTCGCCAACGGCCGGGACCTCACGCCGAAGGTCCCGTTCTGCAGGAACGCGAACACCTACGTCAGCGACGACGGGGAACTGAGCGTGGGCAAGAAGGGCGTCAAGCTGTGCCCGATCGAGAACATCGTCAGGCAGCTGCACGACGACTATTTCGTGCCGTTCAACGCGACGAACTTTAAGGACGCATGTTCGAGTCATAAGATGCGCTAAAATTAACGGGCATTCTCTAACTCGTTAAGCAAGATCGATCCGGTAAGAAAATAGGCGAATTAAAAGGAATGAGAGAAAGAGAAAGATATATATATATATATATATATATATATATATCGTCTTCGGTGGTAGTAAATATCTTATCTTTGAAATTAGAACTTCAAGACTTTAGCACTTTTTTAAATTCTCTTTTATCTCTTTTTATCTTGAATATACTGGCCGTTTAATCATTATATTCGTAAATATTAAACACACAGAGAAAAATCGCTTTAACACAGTCTAATTTTAGATAAGGTATTATAACATTCTCTTAAAAATGGCAAATGGTTTTTCCCAGAACAAGAATAGGTAGAAAGGAAAAAGAAGCATTTGTACAGGAAGCGTAAAACCAGTCTCTCGTTATAGAGATCAGAAGTTCATTCACTTCACAAGGATGTGAATTCTTACCAATTCTTTTTAATTCACCTATTTCTCGAACGTCAGATAAGTATATCGAGCGGATCTCGAACAAGTTTCCAACTTGCACTAAGCATTATAGATAAATAAGCCGATGTGAAAGTAATTATTAACATTAACGTTCGAAATACATCTGAGGGAAGCTAATCCTTCAATTTTCCTAACAAATCTCTCTTACGCGGCGTAAACCACTTAAAACGCAATTTTCCCACCTAATAAGAAAGTATCTTGACTCTATCGCAAATAATCAGATTTACATAAGATTGTTCTTTTGACATTCGAGACAAACTCAGTTTTAAATTTTTTTACATTTCGCTATATCGACGCACAGTTAACGAAATTTAAGATTGTCCGAAATTATAATAAAATTGAAGAAAAACGAGAAAAAAAGAGTACATAAGTTGCCATTTTAGCAAGGAGCAAGCCTTATCTTCATAGACATATACCTAAAACTTTAAATTACCGTATCTTTAGATAAATTTAGAGAAACGATAGCGCTAATGAGAACCGATTAGTCGATTATTATATATTTTATCATACACTCTATTGTATATATGTAAATATATATATAGTGCTTTAGAAATATATATATACTAAAAAACGCAGTCGTATTCATTCCCCGACTAATTAATACGCGTAGTACAGACAATTACGACAAAACGAGAGTAACAAACGAGATTAATTGCGCTTTAAACAAAGTATTTGACGAGTGTCTTCATTCCGAGTAGCGGAGTATAATCGTGGTTTTCATATTTAACAAAAGTTCGACACATGTTAAAAAAATTGATTTTTTATTACAGGCATCAAGAAAACGACATGCAACTTTCGATATATAAAAAGCTTACAATCTGTTGGTAAATAAATAATGAACGCGTCTTACGGCGTACAAGGCACGCAGATTCACATATTTATACTTAAAATATACCTACAATATATCTATATAAATTTACATAATAACAGTATGCCGTAAATAAAAGCAACGTCTGATGGCTCAAAGCCGATTATGATTTTCGCAGAAATTGCTTTTACTTCGCTGACGTTTGATAAAAGCCTCTCGTGTATCTTACAACGCTAAAACCCACTTTACATGCACACATCCTTCTTACTATTAATAACATCTCATTATTCATGTTTCTCGCAATTCACAAGTGACACTTTGAGATCTTGCGTCACCAAGATCAATAAGAGAAAGACAGCATCAATCAAAGTCTCGCATGAAAACGGTAATGAGTTAAAAATGTATAAAAACCGGCAGTCTATTACAGAGTCCGTATAAATGCCCAGTTTCAATTATTTCCGGTCGAGCTGACGAAATTTATATTCTCTTCATTAGTCGCTAATGATTAATTAGGACTGCAAATCGTGCAGTCGAACGGAAATAGAAATCCCATGCAGATCGATCGTCGACGATTGCCATTTAATCACACAATACACAGAACGCGTTTATCAAAAATGATAAAGTAGAATCGGACAACTTCACATTGCGCAAAGATTCAACCACTTCAAAAACGCGAGTATATCAAATGCACTGTATCAATAAGAGAATTTAAATTTTCAAGAACTTTATAATTCGATAGAAAAACGCTAATTAACTTTCATTATTTAACTAAGATCTTAAGATGTCGAAATCTACATATTTATATATATATAGGAATCCAAAATTAATCACGTTTCGAATATATTTATTTGTCCAAAAATCTAAAAGAATAAAAAAATCGCGCAACCATAAAAAAAAAACGCGAACTGTATGACATACTATTCGAATATGATATTCGGAATATTAACACTGTACAGCTAAACTTCTACATATTTTAAAAATATACCTATAATGTTATTCTGAGATAACATGACTAGTACCAGACTCTGCCATGACTGAGCCGAGTGTCTCTTTGAGAGTGTGGAAATTTCTTACTTCTTGGATTAATACTGCTCGCTACTTCCACTGAAACATACAATTCGATATATAATGCATAATAATGTTAATAATTAATTAAAATAAAATGCGAGAAGTACATTTCGTATTTAACCAAACAGTCGAACTAATTTGAACGTAATCACATTAACAAATAGAAAAATCTGATTTTTGAGTCAGTGATTGATTGAGCTAACTGATCATGATTTCAGTAAGATAATATTTTCTCCAACAAAACTAAACAATGAAACATGTAATATTTCTAAATTAGAAGCGCATACTTTCTTGTTGAATAATGCTTATCCTTTTTAGATATTTATTAAAGATTTTCGATATAATCATCTTTCAAATCTTTATAGGTTTTATAAAAATAATATACCTGCTTATTGTTTTGACTTACATTGTCGCCCTTTCTCTCACGGGCGGAGAATGATTCGATGCCAGTGTCCGAACAGGTGGCAAATCACCTAATGGGTCGGTACCACTCATGATAGCATTAGCACCCACGATTTTCCCCATTCGCCAGCGTTTGGTCATCTTTTTCATCCTGTGTACACTGACTATCGTGAACACAATGATCCTGAAACGCACCTTCCTATTTTGAGGCCTCCGCGCGTAAGAACGTTGGTCTCGAGTCAATTGCGCAAGCAAGTATAGCGTATTCTCCTCACAATATTCATAGCTGCCGATTGTGCACAGCAGGTACTTTTTCTGATACACCAGCGCTTTCCGTCTGCTTTTCTCTCGTAGATACATCCCATAGAAGTTTTGTAACTGGAATACAAAATTCACACATTGTTGTTATCTACTTTGCAGCATAGACTTATAGTTAATTAATCTCTATATACAAATTGTTATGAAAAATATATAAATTAGACCACTGTTAACTTCTTTTAGTTCTAAGATACTGAATTATTTCAATTTTAAACATAATTAGATTCATATAATTAAACAAAATTTTATACCCTCTCGATAGGTGGCATCTGGTGACTCGAAGCCTGTGTAGTTTTCAATTTCTTCAATTGCCCCTCGAGCAATTTCACACGTTGCACCAACAGTTCTCTGTCTGCTTTCAGCTTGCCGAGTTTATCCTCCAGATTACTCTTGTCGACAGCGTATTTCTCAGCTGCCTCGCTTAGTTCCTTAACTTTCTGCATGAAACTCGCGGGAGCATCCTTGACATTCTCAATTAAATCCTTAAGTTTCCTCTCTTTTTCTTTTGAAATTAGTAATCTCGTATTGAGCTCCGTCTCTCGCTCTTTCAAGGAATCTACCGTGCGCGCAAGCTTCAGCTCCCGGTTTGAGGACTTCTTCAGTTCCTGTTTCGCACAATTTAAGTCGGCCTCCAGCTCTATCCTAATTTCCCGGGCGATGTTAATCTCCCTGCGCAATTCTTTGATCTCGTCCAGCTCAGCGTCTCGTTGATCTTGCTTCTTGTTTTCGGTCAATATTTTTAACTGCTTCTGGAGATGATTACAGTCCTGTTCTCGCGCTCTCAACTCCTCTGTAGTTCTCCGCATATCCGCCTCTAGGATTTCTTTCAGTCCGTTGGTCAACGCTAGGCTGCTGATAAGTCTTTCTTGTTCCTCCATTGCGATCTCTAACTTCTTCTCGTATTTACTCATTTCGTTCTCCAGTTTCTTTATATTCTCTCGTAGTTCCGCATTATGTTCGCGGCTTTCCTCAAGATTTTCGCTCGTTCTTAAATATGAAAAGAAAGATTAGGAAATAAAATATTGCTTACGGAACAACTTCAATCTCTTGTGGTTATCTTGTTTTGCTAAAATGTAATTAAATTCTATCGGCATAGATATCAATGTTTGCCGAGAAAAGATTATAGGCAGATAGACATAACTAATATGTAAAAGTAATAAAAAATTAAAAAATAAATTAAAAATAAACGCGTACCTGTCTGATTCATTTTGAACGGTTGCAGCAAAGTTCGGCAAGTTTCTACTGGCATTTTCGACTTCCATAAATTTTCTCATAAATGTCAATTGTGAATCCAGATTAATCTGCTGTTGTCTCATCGATGCTAGATCATTATGGAGTTTCTCCTCGTTCTCCAGAGAGGCTTTCAACTTTGTCTGCAAGAACTCGATTAACTTACTCTCCCGTATTCGTTCTACTTCCGCCATCCGACGATGTTCGTCTATCTGCGTCCTCAAGTACTCCACCGCGTTCCTCTCTGATATAAGTTCTTTGTCCAACTTAACCACCTTCTTCGTCTCCTCTGTCAAATCCGCTTTCAGTTGCAGGATACGATCCTCGTACTCAGCGATCTGATGTCTCATTATATCTCGTTCGACCTCTAAATCATCCTTTAATCTCCTTAGTAATTCATTGTCCTTGCGTATTTCATTCGTCTTTTGATCTTCGGTCGCTATTCCATCCACGACTTCATCATTCTTAATTACCTGCATAAGTTGCTTATCCAATCGTACGGAGAGATGCAATTCTCGCTGGACCATGTCCTCGATATCGCTATCCTCCTGCGAGCGTCGCGCAGACACATCTTGCAACTCCTTCTGCAACCTCTGCACTGTATCTCTCAGTTCCTCGTTCAGCCTACGTTCTTCCTTCAATTTTCTTCTCAGTTCCACAATATTACCAGATTCTTTCATTTTGCTTTTTATAGTCTCCAGTGCTCGCTGCAAGCTCTTGCTATCATCGCTCATCTGCCTGATTACCTTGTCCTTCTCCTTTAGGAACTCCTGCAGGTGATGGATCTCTTGATCCTTGTTGCTAGAGGACGACGGCGAGGACGTGCCCGACTGTACGTCACTCATTCGCCTCGCCATCTCCTCCAATTTACGAATAACCTGATCCCGATTGTTCAAACCATCTGTCAGCCGTAAGATCTCGTCTTGTAACTCGGCGATTTCTCGCTCGCGCACATGAACCTTTGTCTTAAATTCGTATAGTTGCTTGTTCTCGTTCTCGATCTCGATATTGCGCGTTTGAAGAGTCTCCAAGGCGATATCTTTATCCAGGACGAGCTCTTTGAATCTTTGCAGTTCCTGTGTCGTATCCTGCAGCAAGAAGTTGCTCCTTTTCATCTGATCCTTTTCTCTAACTTCGATCTCTCTCTTCAGCTTCGTGTTGTTCGTGTTTAATTCCGTGATGATCCTTTCGTTCACCTGCATCCTGTCCTTGTAATCTTCGAGTTCGTCCGTCTTCAGTTTCAAGATGTTTTCTACTTCCTCCAGATCCTTCTTTATTTTACTTTCCGACGCTTGAGCCAACTCGTATTGTCCTTTATAAAAATCTTTATCCCGCACTAAGTTTTCGACGATCTCCTTAAACTCATCCTGCAAGTCCTGATGTTGTTTCTGCAAGATGGTCAATTCCGTCTCGTACTTGCTCAAAAGGTCAGACTTTAAGTCTAGCTCCTGTTGCAGAGCTTGCAGCTTATTCGACAAGTTTTCGATCTCCTTCATTTTTTCATTCAGTAATTCCTCGATTCGTTGAGAATCCTCGCTAACATCGTTGTTTTTGGGAGATGATGATTTTGACTCCTCTCCGGAACGCTGCAACTCCATTTCCGAGTGACCGACATTCCCATTACTGTAACTATGCGTATGGGAATGCAGATCCAACGGTGGTACTTGCGTGTCCATCTTATCTAGATCGAGCAAAGGTGCTTCCAAAGTGCTGAGACTGTTCGTGTGTAACGTGTTCTTCGACATGGACGTAGGAACTCTGAAGCTAGAGATATTGTGTGGTGTCACATGTGTCGCGTTAGGCGCTCGAATAGCTTCAGGGAATTCCTCACATTCCGAGTGAATGGAGAGGATATCGCTCAATGTTCGCGCACTGTTTTTGGCCTCTGCTTGCTTCGTTAGTTCTCTTAACTGCACGTCGTCCAAAGCGAGCGATGAATAGGCATTCAATTGTTTCTCCTTTTTGGAGAGCTGTTCCTTTAGATGATCGATCTCCTCGTTCTTATCCGCCAGCATTGTGTCGATCAGTTGTGGCAATTCTAGTTGAGTGTGCTCCTGTGTCCCAAGTTTTATCTGTAGCATTTTCTTCTCCTCTTGAACGAGTTTTAATTGGTCTTTTAATCGCTCGATCTTCTGCAGTGCACCATTTTCTGACTGTACGAAATTTTCCATTTCCGCTTCTTTCTCTGCTAACATTTGATTAGCCCTTTCAAGCTGGGCTTTCAACTCCTTCAACTCTATCTCTTTGTCGGTGATAGTTTGCTCCAGGGAATGATATTTCGTCGTAGCTTCATGCAACTGCAATTCCAAACGAGATGTTGCTTGTTTCTGAGCGAAAGGCGCGCTCTGTTTGTGCTGCTCCAAACGACCGCGCATCGCTTCGATTTGGAACAGTTGCTCAGATGCAGTCTGCTGCAAGATCTCCTGTTCCGCTAATAATTCCTCATTCTGATTTTTCATTGTTGTCAACTGCATCTCCAGATCCTTGATCCTCTTGAAAGCTACTTCTTCGGCACGTGCGTGTTTCAGCATTTTGTCTTTCAGCTTGAGTACTTGATCCAGCGGCAGCATCGGCGGTGAGGACGGATCATCCGGGGTCAGACATCTCGTCGCGTCGATTTGCTCCCTGATCGAGACGTCTTCGCTCGGCTGACTCAAACTTAGATTGGAACCGCACATATGGGCAGATTCCATCTCTCGAATTCTCTTGTCCAATTGATTTTGCATCTCATGCAATTCCGCTTTCATTTGCTTCAACACGGACGAATTGACGTTGAAGTGCTCTGAACTTAACTTGTGCTTACTTAATTCCTCCTAAAACACAAAGAGCTATTCTGTAACCATTTTCACCTCGCATATATTATAATTTATACATTTGCTCACTTTACTTACTTGTAAATGGTTAATTTGCTCGTTCAGATGTCTGTTCTCGCTACCAGATTTGATAGCATCGAGCTCTTGAACCAATTCTTGTTGATGCTTCGTCTGTGCGGTTATCACGGTTTCCAGTTGATTGATTTGCATTTGCAAGGACTCCTCCTTCTCAATCTTGGCTTGCAGCTGCTGCTCTAAGTCAGTAATAATCTCTCGCAAGACCCATATTTTATCCACCGCAGCCTTCAATTCACTCTCCTTCTCCGACTTCTTCGCCTCGGTGTCGGACATTAATGACGACATCTCTCGCATCTGAGATTCGAGAGCCTCCACCTAGATCGTAAATCACATGTATATATATGCGAGTTATCAACGCATCGGTTTTACAGGATATCACCTATATCTCCAGTCAAGCGTGACCCAACACATAAAGCATGGGGAGTCGTGTAATGTATCATATTTACTTATATAATTTTAAGTTAATGTACAGTGGGTAAGAAACAAAAATAACTACATATCTAATTAATAATAAAAAAAATTAAATTGTGACTAAAAAAATAAAAATTACTCAAGAATGATGATAAATAAATAAGATATATGATTCTACCTAGAAGTAGTCTGAACTTCTTTATTATGCCATATTTAAGCACTTTTATTTATTGTTCAAGAAATTTGTAAAGTATTTAAATGCATTTAGCTAATTATATTGTAAATATAGACAATTAAGTAAACAGTAACTTGTTACATAGCTTATCAAATAGCATTTTGATACTATGGGAACAAACATATGGGTACTTTTCTTACCCACTGTGCGATTACGAAAAAACTGTAGAAAAAGTTTAAAAATCAAAGTAAATACAACACTCACAGCTGCATTGATGTCAGTCGTTTGAAGCTCAGGGACGTTTAAAGTTGTTTCAGACGATAGCTCAGACTGCTTTGTGCGACAAACAGAAAACCAAAACCAGAGTGCAGAAAAAACATTGTGTTAATACAATTAGTCGTGATGCGTGACACTAATTGCTGGCGATACAATTAATTTCCAAAATGATAGCCCTTTCAATTGGTAGTTAAACTTACGTTCTATATTATAATGTTTTCAAATGAAACTATTTTTTACTTTAGATTAAGAAACCTGCTGGTCAAAGTGCATATTCTACAAAGTACAAATTTTAGAATTACAGAATTTATATTTATATTACAAGATTTTATCTAGTATTTTCACTAAAATAAACTTGATAACCCATTTTTCATGGATCAATATCGTGCAGTCTTTTTCCAGCAGTTTTACGTCTATGTTAAGTATTAAATTAAGTAACCACAGAAACCTAGTTAAGTTTTGAAGATGGCAGTCATTATGCCAGTTGAAATTTCCTAGTTAGTGCAATAATTACCATAGCAAATTAAAAAAGTCTGTATTAAATTAATTAATCCTTAGTTAGCCGTAAGCCAAATTATTGCATAGTATTTCTGTTAACATCTTTAAATTTGAAGAATCAAGATAATTTTTTTTTAATTTTTCCGAGGATAATTATACATATCGTAGAAAAGTTCCGACGTATTTAAGACAGTGTTTTGCAATGCTCAGCATATATGAATATCTTTCATCAATCGACATGAACTAATTAAGGATTAATTGAGAAATCCTAAAGCTAACCACAGCGGGTGATTATAAAAAGCATATCGTGTTTACTCAACAAAAAATCTTTTTGTTACAAAAAAAATAAATAAATAAACGGGAATTTTACCTCGGAAGTGATACGCATATCTCTTTCTTTGTCGCGCTCGCGTTCCTTGAGTTGCTCTTGCAAAAAGCGAATTTGTTTCGCAGCTTCGTCTCGTTCCATTTCACGCTCACTCGCTTGCTCGTCCAGAAACCGACGCGTCGCTCGTAACTGCTTGTCCGCTGCCTCAATCTAAACAAACGTAATTGTAATTAGAGATAATTATCGTGTCCCACGCGCGTCGACGCATGTAGTAAAAGTAAATAACTTAATAGTTCATTTGCTGCATTATTTAAATCATTTGCATGTAACGATAATCAGTTACATATCTATGTATAAGAAAAAAAAATGATAATCGTCCTTTTTAATTTTTCAGAGTTTAAGATTTTTTTATATATGAAGCAATTGTATTAATCGCTTTATAAAATTAGTGAGATCAATGCTTTAAATATTTTAAGAGAAATAAAGATAAAAATAAATTTTTGTGTATATATTTACAATCATTAGAAAAATAATATTCTCTAGTAAGAAATTAATCATAACAATTCAATAATCATTTTATTTTAGACTTTATGCCCCATCTATAGTAAAATAAAATAATAGTGCAAACTGAAATAAGGTGCGATAAAATATAACAATGTTAGTAATACCGGATTCTTTCAGTTGTTGAAGTAAAACTTCAGATGTTGAAGTAAAACAAAGAAAAATAATGATTATTTCAAAATGTTAAGGCAGAAATATAATTTAATGTTAAAAATTACTTAATATTAATAAAGCATCTAAAATATAAAAAATAAAAAAATCTTTTTTTTTTTTAGAATTTGAGATGTAGAAGCCAAATATATTCAAATATCCATTTAATTAAAAATATGTAACAATAAAGTTAGAGAATTACGAAAAATTCTGGCTTTAACAAATTTTGGCAATTATAAAATAAGCACTAGAATAAAAAGTAATACTTCTATGACGGAAAAGACATGTCCAATTGTAGTGACATGACACATTTAGATGTCTACAATATAGCATGCAAGGCAATTATTTTGCAATAACATGCATTAAACAAACGTGGTAATAATTGTGTATGTTTTAATAACACTATGACAAACGTATGTGTAATTAGAACTATGAACAAATATTAAAAATGAAATAAATTACATTTCAACGGAAGCTCGTTTTACACTTCTTAATTAGCGGGATGTTATACGTATTAATTTATTACAGCCGATCTGGAAGTAACTTACGGACAGCGTTTACAATAATATTAGTAATTCTATAATTTACCTTTTTGCAGCAAACCCTGTGAATGTATGGGGTAGGAGTAGGTTCTAAAGGTACCTGCTGGCAAGACAATAGAACGCCAATCAATCTTTTAAAACTGCATCGCAGAGCTCTGCACTTTTAATTTGGGAAGATGCCTCTCATTGATTAATCGAATACTTGTTTTACTGACGAATAGTATTTTTTAATATGTTTAACTGCCATGCATGATGTTCTAATTTCTGACTGTTTCACAAATTACTGAATATTGAACATCATTTTACACAGGGTGTATAAAGAAAAGTGAGCATTAAATAAAGTGAGTTTATCTTTAAACTGCTAAAAGATTCAAAATCTAATTAATAAAGCTCAATAAAGTCAAGAATATAAATATTTAAAAATAATGGAGTATAAGAATATAAAAAACAAAAATTGTAATAAAAATTAAATTTAAGTTTAAAATACAAGTACATAGAGATTTAAAGCTCTATGATTACACACACACCTAAGAATTCTGGGATGAAAGGATCTAAATATCCCACTTTCTTCAAACACTCTGTATATAATACTGTGCATAATACAACATAATTCTAATCCTGATACATATTCAATGAAGTACTAAATTAATGGTAGATATATGTGTATGATATAAACAAATTTTTCCATAATTGCATTGTGTAAAAAAAACGTGCCATACAAATAAAAAAATGATTGTGTTAATTGTTGCTACACGGTAAAACATGTACGATGTAAATAATGTAAACACGAAGCTCGGAAATACAGAAGTGTGTAGACTTAATGAATTACAAAGACAAGTTGTTTTCAATACACCGCAATATTCATCACCGTACTGACATACCAATATCGAATAATTAGAAATCATGCAACAATGCATTTTGAGTGAAAATAAACGACTTTACCTGTTGTTGTAAATCTTCCCTCTCTTTCCTCGCGTCGTCTATTAGTTTGTCATTTTGCCTGCACAGCTCTTCTATTAATTGCAGTAAATACGACACGTCTCCGCCGCCATTAGACAACACATGTCTAGCTGTAATTAAAATAAAAATATCGTAAGAAAAACATGAATAAAAAATATAAAATGAGCATTAAGATAAGTAATAAAAAGCATAGAATACTCTATGTGCCACCTCTACACCTTCGGGTAAAAAAAGGACAGACTAAGAAAATAAATATATATATATTATATATTAATTTACATAAAAATCATATAATTACCTTTTTCTTGCACTTGTGAAAGATCTTGCAATACAATGTCGCCCCTAGTAAAATCGCTTTCGCCATATCCTTCCGTGACGACTTCTTTTTTACTTTCTGCGTTAAGCAACTTACGCTGAAGTTCCAAAATATGTAATTTTAGTTGTTCTATTTGTTCTTGATAGTTTATTATCAAGGCCTCAGCGTCATTCAGTTTCAAGGAGAGCTCTTCGTTAACTTGGCTTGCTAAAAGATTCTCATTTGACGACAATGCGACCTTGTCCTCGCCATCAGATAACGAAAGATTGAAGATTTGTGTGCTATCGGACTTCAACCGTCTCAAACAAGTCTTTAATTCTTTTCTTAATATTTCGTCTATGTTTTCGTCAACTAAATTTTGCAACGTTTCGTTGTCGCTATTAACGATGGAAGTTATTTTGCTGGATTGTGGAGCAAAATGGACTCTCTTGATCTGTTGGGTTGACGGATCCTTGTGCTTTGTTTCAGGTAAAATAGTGCTGTCACTCTTGCTCAATCTTTCTTCATCGATAAAAGAGGATTCTGTCAATTGCCTTTTCAGAACTTCGTTGATCAGAGTGTTGTTAACTTCCTCTTCACAGATAGCGAAGTAATTAACCAATTCTCCAATTAGATTTTTAAGAGTTACACATGCCTTCCACAGATTGTCCCTGATAAAAAAAGAAATAACATACATAAGCAATGAAACGTTAGAGTTGAATGGAAGAATTGTGTTATTAGCTTAATTTTAATTAATTTAGATCCGGTTACACCAACGTCGCATAACTTTAACTTAGCTTAACTGTCTTCTTTAGAAAGAGACAAAGAGTGAGTCATAAGCTAAGATTGAAGTTATGCGACGTTGGTGTACCCGAGTCTTAATAACTTATTTTCAGTGTATGTGTCAATCTAAATATTTAATATTTTAGTACTAAACATTTTTATTTAAACGATTATGTTTTCTATCTGTTAAACCAAAAATAATTGTTTCAATACTTATCAATTACCTTTCCTTCATGATATTTTCTGACGCTCCGACACAACTAACTTCTCGGTTGTCGACTATATTCGATTTAAAACTGGCAATTTCCTTTTCATGTTGTTCAAGCATTCGTGTTACAATGCAGCTGTGTTCGTCCTTCAGATGAGCTAATTCAGCGCTATGTATCTTTTTTAATTCCTCAATTTCTTGTTTGGCGTTGCAAGTAAATTTATCTCGCAATTCGAGTAATTCGGCCGGCCAATTAGTTTCTTTGTCAGCCTCTACTGACAATAGTGCCTGCAATTATAATAGATTTTACAATTAGCTTCTAATAAATATATCGATAATGCTTATTAGTCAAAGTTTGTACGAGAACACACATATAGTAACATTCAGGAATTATCTTGCTCAAGAACATAACCGGAATGATAAAATAAGGTCAGATCCCTATTTGCAAAGCAAAGTGAAAGGATCGTGGAACAATAAACGAGCAGAAAAAAATTTTATTACATAAAATATGGATTTATTATCATTTAATCAAACAAACTGCACAGAGCCTTCTTCAACCAATTCATAATAATATAAAAAGAGATTAGGTCATGCTAAAACATCATGAGTTACAATAAGTCTAATAAGAAACCACGACAAAGTTGAAAGCATTTTTGTTTTAAACTTAAATTTTTTATATTTTATTTTTCTTTTATATGGTGAGGACTAGCTCAGTTTCACCGTTATCTATTTTTATTTATTTTAATATTTATAACCTAATTTCTTTTTATATTATTATGTATTGACTGAGGAAAATTCTGTGCAGATTAGATAATAATAAATCATATTTTATATATGATAATATCCTTTTTTGTTTATTGTCCCACGATCTTTCCACATAACCGAAATGGTTTAATCCACATCTACCTGAAATTGTTCTTGAAGAGCGTTGACAATGTCCTGTCTAGCTAGCGCAATCTGCTCCTCTAATTGGTGATTGTACGCATCACGCAGGCTGGACAATTCACCATTTTCCAACGCTTCCCATTCTGTCTGACAATACTACATGCAAATAGGAAATCACACAGCGGTATGTTAGTCACAAATAAATTCGCATTTCAATATAAGTTACTGAGAGAAATAGCACAAATAATCTTTTTCATTACTACACAGTAATGAAAAATGTAGCAATTACAATAAATGTACGAACATAGACACAGACAATTACAAATCACAGGAGATCGTGGAGATCAAAATTGTACTGACAATAAGATGAGAAATGATGATTAACACATACCGATCACACCATGCATCTAATTTCATACATAAACCTTCAGTACGTTAATGACAAGAATTGTCGACAAATCAGTATTACCCTTTGTAACTCATGTTATCAAAAATAAAAAATATGACAACTATTTTAAATTGATTTACAACAGATAAATTCATGATTTAGAATGTTGATGGAAACTTTGCCGGTTTGTAACAGTATTGTTACCAGGAGTTACAAAGGGTTAAAGCAAACGATAAGCGGACAATTCTTCCTCACCTGGTGCATAGTAGGTACAGTCAATGCATGCTTCAATTTCATCTCGATGTCGCAAATTTGACACTCGTATAACTCTTTCTGCTCGTCGATCGCTTTCTTGTGATCAGCCTTGATATTCTGAATTTCATGCACTTTGTCTTCTAATTCCTGTCGCAAAGCTCGAATGCTGCCCTCATATTCCGACTCGAGACGTGCTTGGTTTTCAGCGTCTAGGATCTTACTCCTCAGGGATTCCTCGATGGCGCTAGGTGTAGCCGCTCGGGAGTTTGACACATTTAAGCAATCTCCGGCACCGCCAAAATACAGATCGTCCGTCAGCTCCTCGGTTTCGCTGTCGTTATCGGAAATCCGTTTCGACTGTTGACTGAAGATTTCCTCGGAATACTGTTTTTCCATCTGCAAGCATTTCCGCTCGAAGTATGTCCTCAGTTCCTCCATCTCTTTGGCATGACGTACTTCGAGTTCGGTTCTCAAATCGTTTAGGCTTGCATTACCATCCTTAAGGAACAAAAACTATACTTTAAAATAAAATATAAATAGTCCTGCTCAACAATGTAAAAAATATAGACACAAATATCAGATCGAATTAGAATAAAAATAATAATGACTTGCCTTGAAATTCTGCAGCAACGAACGTAGTCTCTGAATTTCTTTCGCAGAATTCACTTTAACAGAATCCAGTTCTTCTTTATGTCGATTCACCATCTCCTCGATTTCCCGACTCAGCGACTCTTTCTCCGTCCACAAGTTTTCCAAGGATTTTTGCAGCGAGCATTCGCTGTCCTGTTGTTGCTGCAAAGTAGCATTCTCCGCCGAGGACTGCGTTTTATCGGCGGCTATTTTCTCGCATAGAGCGTAATAACGAGATAATTTTAACTTAACTTCGTCCGAACTCGACTCGCCTTCTAGAATTTGTTGCAGCTCCTTATACAAATTCTCGCTGTTTTTCAGATATTTATCCGTTAATGCGCTATCATCCTGGCTCTGGTTCTCTTTAAGATATTTAGATGAAATCGTGCTGTTCAGGGAAGTGTTAACTTTACTGTTATCGCTCATCGTTAGAGTCTGATTCAATCTTTCTTCAAATTCGGCGCACTGTGCCCACGCGTGAGCCAAGCCATCCCTCAATTTCTCGCACTGCGTTTCCGTCTTCCTCGTTTTTTCATCAGCTTGTTCTAGTTCATTATTCGCTTTGGTTAAATCTGCTTCGAGAGTCCGAACTTTCTCAACCAGTAGCCTTTCCGTTTCCATCTTCTCCTCAAGCTTTCGCTTTGTCATCTGATGTTGTATAGCCTCCTCATTGAAGGTCTTATACATAGTTTCCCCAAGTTCACTGACAGAGCTTACGCTCGTAAAGTCAAATCGCGACAAGGACTTTTCCGTATCGTTGAACTTACCGCTCAGGGTTCTGTCGTTTAACTGACTGCTTTCAATGATCGATTGTGCTGTGGAATATCTGCACGAAAGATCGTCCAGTTTGAACTTTAAAGTAATATTTTCCTGCTTTAGCACAGCGGCATTTGATAAAGCCTGTTCTAATGATCGCTCGATACTTTCCTTGGATTCCAAGATGCTCATTGATGTGATATGCTTCGAGGTCATCTCTTCCAACTGAATTTTGTGCAGCATAATCTGTTCATTTAACAAGTCCTTCTCCTTCTGGAAATGCAAGTTTTGCATACGTCGTTCGTTTTCCGCCTCAAATTTCAACTCGTCGACTTTCATTTTGTAAAATTGAACCTCCGACTGCGCGACCTTCTGCGACTCGGTGTGGTTCACCAATTCAAGCTTCAACGCCTCGACGGTTTTCTTATAATGAGCTAACTGCGCCTGAAAGACAGACAATTCCTTGGCATGCCTGCTCTCCAAATCTAATTCCTTGTTCAAACGATCGGCCAACATTTTGTTTTCGTCCTTTAATATTTTCATGCACTCATCGTGCTTGGCTTTTAAATTCATAATTTCGGTCTGATTCTTCGAAGTTAATTCCTACGAACACAATATTTGAATGAAAAATCAATAGATGTTGGCATTTCTATAAAATTTACTAAAAATACTATTAAGTAAACTAGAAATTTATACTTTTAACGATACATATTCTCATGAAATGCTTACCTTTAACTCTTGCTGGTGGCGTATCGCATTAGCGTTTGTCACAGTAGTAAATTTGTCCGAGATATGCTGCATGTCCTGTTTAATTTTATCAACACGTGCCTCATATTGCCTCTGTTGCTCCAGTGTCTCGTCGATATTCAGATTCTTCTCTGCGGCGCCAAGGCGAATTTGCTCATTTAGATTATTTATCTGTATTTTGTAATCATTGATTTCTGCGTTTCGCGTTTCCCTCTCTATCTCCAATGTCTGCACATGCTCACAAATGTCCGTCAAATTCGCGTTTAATTGACGAATTAACGCTTCCTGTTCGCTCATTGTCGTTTCCAGGACCTCAATCTAAAATATTCGCAACGATGTTTGACATATAGCAAGATTATTAATAACTGCAAAACGTAAAAATATGAAGTGCATTATTCACCTTTTGCTGCAAGTTCATGTTATTTATTGCAGGATTGTTGAGCTGCATTGAGTTTAAGGCATTAAGCTGCGCTGTTACAGCATCTCTAGCAGATAATGCCTGCTCTAAAGATGACGTTAAGTGCTCTATCAGGTTGTCACGTTGATTTACTGCCTTTTCAAACTCCTGTAACTGTTTTATGAAAAGCACAACGTTATTTAGTTCCAATCATCTTATAACAATATAAAAAAATTATTATTTATCTAAATTATCATTAGAGTTAAAAGTGTAACTACTATTATTACTGAAAGTAAAACATGAAATTAATAAACTAAGATCAGGCTCATATTTGCAAAAGCATAATGGAAAAGTCATGGGATAATAAATGTGAGCAGAAAATAATATTATTACATAAAATATGATTTATTATCATCCAATCTGCACAAAATCTTCCTCAGCCAATATATAATGATATAAAAAGGAAAACTGTGCAGTTTGAAACTTTCTGCTAACTTTGATCAAATAATAATAAATTATATTTTATGTGATAATATTCTTTTCTGTTCATTTATCTCACGACCTTTTCACTTAAAAAAATTATAATTTATTAAATACATTTAAAAAAGAAATATCATATTAATTATAGAAATGGTTTTCAAATAAATGTTCATTAAAGAAAGTTACGTCTATTGTTCGAGAGCACGCGGTAGCGCGAGGTAACAGAACGACCACAAAAAAAAAAACAGCAAGTACAGAAATACAATAAAATAAAGCAAAGTATATTTAAATTCTGAACGTATGTACAATTATTTACAGAAAAGTTAAGAATGTATTACCTATACCTTCCCAGCAAAAAGTACAGTAATCTGAGAAATCCAATTATATCGGTTGTATGCATACTTTAACACGGCTTACTACTATTTAATATCATAACAAGGACATTAATGTTACTGATTTAAGTGATTTTAACCAGTTTTTATTATTATTAACAGCGTATTTGTAAATATTCTTAAGGATGTATGTCCGTTCAGTCAAAATAAAGGGATCAAGCTGAAATTTACAGAGATTGTGCACTTATATGTCCTAAAAACCTGTGTTAAATTTCAGATCGATTGTCTGACTCGTTTAAAAGATATTAATTTTTTAATTTTGTTTTTTAGTTAATTTAAGTTTAAAAAATTAATATCTTTTAAACGAGTCAGACAATCAATCTGAAATTTAACACAGGTTTTTAGGACATATAAGTGCACAATCTCTGTAAATTTCAGCTTGATCCCTTTATTTTGACTGAACTGACATACATCCTTAAGAATATTTACAAATACGCTGTTAATAATAATAAAAACTAGTTAAAATCACTTAAATAAGTAACATTAATGTCCTTGTTATAATATTAAATAGTAGTAAGCCGTTAAAGTATGCATACAACCGATATAATTGGATTTCTCAGATTACTGTACTTTTGGCTGGGAAGGTATAGGTAATACATCCTTAAGTGCCGTGAGTGATAGCGCGCACGGAAGCGAAAAGCGGCTAAGTTAGTAGCACAAGCAGAGTCGATATCAGAAGCGGATTGCGAATAGAGTTTAAGCGGTTGCACGAGCGGTGATACAAGTGAACTGAGCGGGTGAACTTCGAGAAGAGAGCCTCCTCGACGCGGCGGCGAACCTTTATTATCTCCGAGACGAGGCTCTCTCTCCGGGCTAATCACCAATAAATTCATCGCGTTTAAAAACGTTGAAGGATATTAGAGGACTCGGTGCGTCATTGGTGGCCAAGAGTCGCCCGCGGAAACGTTCGCACCCAACATGCGCGGAGCTCGGATTTCGGAAGGGTGATTGGCTATCGGCGTCCTACTCACGGCAAATTTTCGTTTGACGATCCGAGGAGATCGTTGCTTGTTTTTGATCGCAATGTTAATAGCATGGATTTTTTCTTGTGTGTGAGAGCGGTTGCTTGACCTTGTTGTTGACGAAGAGATGTTAGCAAACTTTTTGGAATACGAATAATAGAAAAATCCATGCTATAACTTAAGAGCAATACGACTCATTTCAGGCGAAATTCTCATTTATTGAAAGCGCGCGAGTACAGGCATGCAACCGAAAGCGAATTTTGGTGCGAATTACCGCGATCTCAAACATCTATAGACAAAGGATGTAATGTATGTACTTACTTTTATGTGATACAGGGATATAATATCCCTGCCGTGTGTACTGCTGGCCTGGCTTTGCGACGAGTTCGGGGAGGCCGTCTCCACTCGTAAATGATCGATCTCTGCATTTAAGGCTCCGACGATAGCTTCTTTTCCTTGGAGTAATTCCTCGAGCTCTGCCACTCGCCCCGCCAATCCTTCCAAATCGGCATCGGCCTCTCCCTCGCTTATGCTAACGCTGCTGTGCGTTATATCCCTGGAGGATATGCCTTCGGTTACCTAATACAGCGACAGAAGACAAATGTAATATAGTTTACGTAGAAACGTCGCAAATCGAATAAACACTCAGCATGCAAACTATTATATCTTTTCCTCTTACGCGAGATTCCTTGTGAAGCATAGACTTCTCGTGCAAAGACTCGTCGTCGGATTGTTCTACGTGCTCCATGTCCCCGCCCTTATCCTTGCTCGATCGTTTCACCTTGTACTTCTCCAACTGTAACAAACAAGATACAATTACGAATCTCAGGCGTTAATTACGAGTGACAAAATGGGCAACGCACACAACGCAAACATAACCTTTAGAGGCTGGGAAGCCTATTTTTAGGCTCCACGAGGAGCTTATTTCTCGTAGTATAACACTTTAACACGTGTATGAAAAAGCCTGCCCATCCTCTAAAGGTCTAAAGGTAAACAATATAAACAAGCAAGGGATTGCTATTGCTGCAATTCGAGCAAGCTGCAGTAGCGCACAATAGAGGCGATATTGGGAATGGAAGGAAGGAAAAAACAAGGAGAAACCCTTACCATTTCTCTGCCGGCCTCCAGCGAGCGTCTTCTGCGCTCGTCCTCGTCCTGCGTCGCGCTCATCTCGACGGAGCTCGCGAGTCGGCGTGCATGAAGGGTGCAAAACAAAAGTAGTCGTCAGCCACGCGTTCGTCAGCTTGTAACCCGCTACATTTCAAATTCTACGCCTCCGCGCTGATTAGGCTCGACTGCCAGCTGTCATGCGGCCTTCACTCGTAACGCGGTATCACCTGCCTTGCCCGATCAAGCAATAAAAGCACGAACCTCCGGACTGCCTCCGAGGAGTATTCAGAGTTAATTAAAACGCTCGATGAAAGCGGTTAGAAAGGCGGTTGGTCTTGGTTGGTCTAAAACTCTAAAACGGTCGCGCGGCAGTCGTGCCAACCTGCACGACGAGCAAAAGCTGCTCGAGAATCTCGAGATTCGATTCAGAGGATCGATCATGTATCTTTTCCCCTAGGACGGAACCGTGTGAAAAGTGAAATGTTTATCTCTTTCTATTCAACACCAATAGAAAGAGATAGTTACATGAAACTTTTCACTTTTCACGTTTCCGCTCTAGGGAAAAAGTTACATGATCGCTACCCTCTGCACCTCCCGTAAGTTAGCCGGTCAACTTCGACTTTATTAATTTTTTTTTTTTTTAATCGTTTGTTGGTCGTTTGTTGGTGATTGTTGGCCTAATTAGAACGTTTGTTGGTTCTTAATTTTTGTTTAAATTAAAAAAGAAAAATTAGCCTTAAGTTAGCCGGAAAAATTTTATTTTTAATTTAAAAAAAGCCTAATCGATGCGTAATCGTTTGCTGATGATTGTTGGTCTAATTTTAGCGTTTGTTGGTTTATTATTAGTCTTAAAAACGAAAAAAAACGAAAAATTATCTCACATTAAAGTAATCGATGATTGGTTTATTTGCCTACGACTTAAGGTTTATTTCTATCAATTTAAGGCTAACATCTATAAAACTGGCTATGAATACGGGCCTTAACATCGGCAGAAAATCGCGAAAAGATCAAGAAACATGGTGGTTCCCTTGATTTTATCAGTCGAAATATTTGCATTTTACTTTGAATATTAGAGATTAAATCAGTGTACAACAGCTTTAACGTGCACTGAGTGCGTACCAGCTCTGACAGTGAAAAACGCTATAAAGAGGATTTATATCTTATTTTTTCTTGCATAGATAAACAGAATGTTATCGGAAAGTCATCTAAGCATTTTGAGAAGAATCTTCGGAAAGATGAACGTAGAAACCAATTGTTGCAATTAAGAAGAAAGAAGCGCGAGCAAGTATTTGCGCAGAACAGAAATCTCGGTGGTTTTTCTTCGTCACCTGTTCTTATCTGGGTCATACCGTTGCAAAGTGACGTGGACATTGTTAATTAGTTACAGCAGATACAATTTAAAGAACATTGTATCTGCTGTAACTAACATGGACGAAACTGCTAATGTTGCTACTAGTCCAAATGGCATTATACATATTGGGTACGCTATAAAGCAGGAAAAGAACTTGTTTATTCTATTATTAGTGAGGTAAATTAAAAATTTGTTAATATTATATATATATATATATGTATTTGTATTAATTTAGTGTTCCAAGACTGAAACAGTGGTTTTCTATCATCGTACCATCGATGGGTGACGTTTTAGCAACATTAGATGCAGCCAAAGTTGCTACCACGTTACTCTTTGTTACTTCTGTCGCGAGTCAAGCAAACGATGGTACGCAGAGATATTATAGGCGATTGAGACAAGGAAATTATCGTGTCTTGCCTTGCTCAAGGTTTACCTTCTACAATAATTGCAGTGCATAATATTCAAAGACTTCATATTAAGGTAAGTAATGATACGTTTAACACTTTATATAAAATTTACAAAGAGTAAACTCTTCACAATAAAGAATTGATTAATTTCTATATTTGCTCCAAAGATTTATATGTTTTAATATTTTATTGCTTTTCTTATGTCTTAATAAAATTTACATTATTTGTTTAACGTCTTAAATATTTAGTAAAATTATTTTAATTGGAATAAATAAGACCGTCACTCACAAATGGACGACCTTTGCGGAAATTTCTAGCAGATGACACCCAGATATGGGTGACATGGCACTCAAAATGTTAAAAATCTTAGAATAGAATATAGAAATTAATTCATTCTTTATTGTGAAGAGTTTACTCTTTGTAAATTTTATATTGCGCATGTCAAACGTGTTACTCATCGATTATTGTTTGATACGTTTTAAACGGTAAAATAGAAACGTCAAGAGTATAAACAATCTGTGCAACATGCAATTTCAAAATGGATTTCCGAAGAAAAAGTTCTTGAATTGGACACTGCAGCCAATTGCTTAAATATGTTACGGCGTGCTGGATCACAAAAGCAAAGAAGTTTGTTTTACAAAGATATCTTTTGGCCGAGAAAGTCTCATTTGAATGTGATGGATTACTGGATATTGACTCGCATCTTTATATTTTTGGATTTTCACGTTCATCCATCAGCCGCACAAAGTATTTTAATATTCTTCCTTCAGTTGCAGAAAGTATGTATAAAAAAATAATATATATAGTTTTACATTTTTTTATTAATAAAACTAAAATGTATGCATACATTTAAACGTATATTTTCATTTTTGACAAATATTGAAAATCTTTTTATTATTTATGATATTTGGATTATTTTAATATGTGTGTGTATGCATACTTTTTTTCTATTATTTAGAACTAATATAAACATGCTAATTGCACCTAGAAATATTTTTTGATATATATTCTTTTATAATTTATGTTACAGCTTGCACCTGTTTTACAAAATCTTCAAGGTTCAAATAAAAGGTAAAGTTATATATTCTTTATAATGCATATTTAGTGTTACTTTGGGTTTACGTGTAGTGTATATATGATATGTTTACATAAGTACAATAAAATAATTGCTTTATAGATTCGACAAAATGCCACGCAAGATTGCCGTGCCACCAGAAGAGAGCATCCCAGTTGTAAAAAGATTTATGAAACAGTTTGAAATTGAACCCTTGCGGAATCTATCGCTGAGCTTTTCTTCATTTTCGATCAGATCGACGATCCACTTCTTGTGTACGTTGTAAAATACAGCCGAGAAATCTTTATTCATCAATGATCTTGTAATATGCCCTTCTGTTCAGCCTCAGTGCCAATAAAAGATAAAGATAACGATACATTTATGGCTAATTGATAGGGTTCATAAAACTTGCGGTTCCAAAATCATGATCGAGTCTAGAGCAACTTCCTCAGTGTTGCCGTAGTCATGTAATTAACATAGGCCATTGTTTCGGTGAGACTAACGATTCTTCCTCTGTACCAATTGACCGTCGTCTAAATATTTCGTTGCGCATAATAAATGTACCTCTGGCTCGAGTCTTGACCAGAATTAGTGTATACTGTTGAAGATCTTCCGACAGTTTAGTCTCAATATCCACGTCCGAATACCGTTGCAACCAGATTTGGTAGAATGATCCGCATACGACACCGGACCTTGTGAGTTGAACTTAGAATAGGCATCGGACATACGGGTGGTAATCTTCTCCTCAGTATTCATTATCCCATTGCCGGATAGATCGTATAATTTTACGATATAAGTCTATACGAACAAAAGATGGTAATATCCAAGAAAATGTTAATATTTATTTGAAACTTACTTATATATTTGTAACTGCAGCGAAATTTATACAAACCTGCTATTATTGACTTCTTCCACATAGACTAACACTTCTTTTGCCTTCGAGTTCCTTCAATTGTTTATCTACGTTGGACGACGCTGGCACATCTTGTAGGGAGCATTCTAACGCTTGGTTCTGCATGACTACGAGCTCTCCAGGTAGAGCTAAAGCCTAGATCATTAGATTGTCATATAATAATGGGAATTAATGAATATCAAAACTACAAGTTTCTTATTATACATATTCATAATTTACTTATAATTTCAACAGTTCCAATATGACAATTTCGTATTGCAACATGATATATGGCATTAACTCGCATCGTGGAAGCAATAAAACCTGTAGAAATATTTGTAAATATCTGTCTATGTACACTCTCATCATTCAGGATTTCATCGTATGCCCAGTATCAATGAACTTTACATCAAACCCGACGGACCGTGTACAGTTAATCACCACAGCTCGCTTCCATGTTCCATTTGTATAGACTAAACAACCCGTGCCAAGACATAACTCGCGAGTTGATAATCGCGGCATCACCTGATATTAACTTCTTATCAATAAGATTCGCTTGAGTTCAATGCGAACGATCGTTAGGCTGAATGAGAAGGTACAAGCTCTTTTCAATGTTAAGTTATTGTTATTTAGGAAATTTGAACATTATGATGAAACATTCATTATGATACTGTTACAATCAATTTTTAATTATTTATCTGTTAATACCATACATCGTGCAATGATATTTAAGACATTTTATTTTATAAAGTCGAAATTATAAATATTACTACAGTTTCAGAAAGTACGATTCGATTCATTCAGGAATGTTGGGCTAGATATAAATTTTGTTATAGGATGAACCAGATTCATGATGTTAGTCATTTGTGTTAACGATATATTAAATTTTTAAATACATGAATAAAATTCTTTTCCATCACCGTAATATATTATATTTCAGAATCAAAGTTCAAGAAATAATATGAGTAATTTCTAATTTGTTTAATTTTCGAATCTTAGAATTTGTTTAATCATTTAAGAAATTGAGAAATTTCAATTTAATTACAATTAAATTACAATTTAAATATATGGATTTTGTTGTAATTATTAAATAATGATATCATAGCTTGTGAATAAGACAAGCCGTTAGTTCATGGTTGTTAGAAAATGAGAAGTTACTTTTCTAATTTTCCATAAAGTTTATGAGCAATAATGACAGAATATGATTCGTGGCTGAAATGCATTTGTACTAAATAATACCTTTGTATCTTTATTAGCCATGTATTGATCAACAATGCTTTCACATTTTGAAGCAGATGGAAGCTGAACATAAAACTAGGTTGTATTTTTTACATTAGAAACTCTCGTTTTGAGAGTTTGGCCATTCAAGAGGCTTATGTCCACTCTTTCTATAACATTGAGTTTTTTACTTCTGTATCATGTGTTTCTGGAGCTAAAATATAAAAAATATAATGTTTAAGTGTGTCAAATAATCTGGCATTTAACATATGAAATGCATAACTATTGTTATAATGTGCATCGGAATATAAATGAATTTTGAAATAATTCTTACCACTGATTGTTTCAGTCGAGGTTTTTGTAGTAAAGGCTGCAAGATTCTTTTGCACCAAAATATTACTCACATCTTGTCCATCATGGTTTAATGAAATTATATATTGATCGTCATTAAAAACTATGGAATATGCATTCGTATTTATCAGCACTGAAGCAATTATCGAGCGCGTTACTATCCACTTCAGACCAATTCGAGTTACTATTATTAGGTACGATATCTTTTAAGGAACACTGCACTGCTAATCTAGGCAGATGCATAAATTTCTTCTCGACAGAATAGATATTATATTGATCTACGATTGCGCAATTTCCAAAATCTATGTACTGAACTACGTATGCATCCTTCCACGTATCAATATTCACAACTTCCGCTCGATAAAGAGCTCTATCTTCAGAAAATATAGCTATAACTGCTGAACCAACCTAAAAAAAGTTACACTTTTATTAACTCGATCACAGTAAAAACAAAGTAACACTAAATATGCATTATAAAGAATATATAACTTTACCTTTATTTGAACCTTGAAGATTTGTAAAACAGGTGCAACCGTGTAACATAAATTATAAAGGAATATATATCAAAACATATTCCTTTATAATACGCAGATAAGAACAGGTGACGAAGAAAAACCACCAAGATTTCTGTTCTGCGCAAATACTTGCTCGCGCTTCTTTCTTCTTAATTGCAACAATTGGTTTTCTACGTTCATCTTTCCGAAGATTCTTCTCAAAATGCTTAGATGACTTTCCGATAACATTCTGTTTATCTATGCAAGAAAAAATAAGATATAAATCCTCTTTATAGCGTTTTTCACTGGCAGAGCTGGTACGCACTCAGTGCACGTTAAAGCTGTTGTACACTGATTTAATCTCTAATATTCAAAGTAAAATGCAAATATTTCGACTGATAAAATCAAGGGAACCACCATTTGATCTTTTCGCGATTTTTCTGCCGATGTTAAGGCCCGTATTCATAGCCAGTTTTATAGATGTAGCCTTAAATTGATAGAAATAAACCTTAAGTCGTAGGCAAATAAACCAATCTTCGATTACTTTAATGTGAGATAATTTTTCGGTTTTTTTCGTTTTAAGACTAATAATAAACCAACAAACGCTAAAATTAGACCAACAATCATCAGCAAACGATTACGCATCGATTAGGCTTTTTTTTAATTAAAAATAAAATTTTTCCGGCTAACTTAAGGCTAATTTTTCTTTTTTAATTTAAACAAAAATTAAGAACCAACAAACGTTCTAATTAGGCCAACAATCACCAACAAACGACCAACAAACGATTAAAAAAAAAAAAAATTAATAAAGTCGAAGTTGACCGGCTAACTTACGGGAGGTGGCAGTAGCTGGCAAAAACCGCGAGTCTGGCATCCTTGAATGGAGATGGAGATTCGTGAAACCGGAAGAGACTCTCGTCACTCGTGCTTTGTATCGATTATCGAAAATGGCGCGCATTGCGACTTTTTTTAAGTTCAAACGTGACATTTTATTTTACTGGATATCACAATCACAGACGCTCGCGCGCGCTATTTACCTTATTATACAGTTATTATTACACTATTAACTCCTTAAATCGTACATATATATAAATTAAAATTTAAAATTTAAAGTATTTACTATTTTCTGATATATATATAGATATTATATATATATATATATATATAGATGTGACCTGTTTTTATCTGATGTGATACATCCGATAGAAACAGATCAACCTATAGAGGCCCACCACCACCACCGCCAATTCCGATCGGCGGTCCTCTTTTATTTACAATACGTTTTTTTTACATTTTTATCATTTATTTTATTCGCTATATATATTTTTTAAATACATACAACGTTATAAAAGAGTTACATTATAAAATTAAAAATATAAGTGTACAGAAAAATTTTATTACAAAAACTTTACCATATACATATATACAACATTAGAAAGGTACATTATACATTAAAATATAATATGCAATAAAATTATATACAATATTTCTTTTCGACGTGTAATTACATATGCAACATTCGGTATGCGTACAATAATGCGAAATTCTTATGAGCAACTATATACGATCAAGAAGATTGTTAATAAATTTATTACTAATATTTCCCAAAGGAGACTGTTAATTATTGGCATGCTATACAGAATTTACAGTTTTGCAAAGTTCCCTTGTTTGCCACTACTCTCTAGCTTTAAAAGTTTAAAACATAGATCAAATGGGCAAAAGTATCTCTGAAATGTTTTACATTAAAGTGCAAAATAATGGCATTAACCTACAAGAGGATACATTAGATCTTTGTAATGATTATTCACCAAGAGACTTCCACATAACTGACATCTTCTATTTGTCTTTATTTATTGTCTTGTTTTATTTATTGACCAGTTCCTTTCCTTTATACATATAATGCTTCATCATATTAGATTAGTATCCTTTTCACCTTGTAACCGAAGCTAAATCTTCAGTCGGTGCGCCAATCTTACACAGAAAGCATTGTCTCGTATCGAATTCGAACACTATTGCGAAGTAACTATTGCGAAGTCGACTGTTTGGTAAGTAGATTACACATTATCATATAACACTTACGAGTTACTATATTTATTAGATAATTTCTTTGGTCTTTTCTCTCTGATTTATAAGTCAGCAGTCAATGCCACGGGTGATTTTGTTCACAAATTTCGCGTCCTAACCACTGATTTAAAGTACATGTCTACATTTCCACTTTATATGCGTTATTATTGACGACTCGTTTTAAGATCATAACCGAATTTTAATTTATTATAGTAAATATTACAAAGTTTGCATAATTGAAAACTATATAAGACGATAGGGCTAGTGAACAAAGCTAAGTATAAGTGCTTAAAAATATGTATTATAAATTAGTAAATTGAAAAAACAAACGTTTCGTCCTTGAATACGATCATCTTCAGTGCGCGATATACGGATAAGAATTATCCAATGGAAAATAGACAATTGTTGAATTCCAACGGAAAAAACTTAAGTTAAAATCTTACATTATAATTAAGAATTGATTCGATAAATTACATGTGTAGTATCTGACCTTATTGAGAACCTCTTAATGTCTCTCAATAAAGTCAAATACACATGTAATTTATCGGCTCAATTCTTAATTATAAAAAAAAACTTAATTAAAAACCGATATATTAATTCAAGTTTTTTCCGTTGGGATAATTCTTATC
The DNA here is from genome assembly GCF_030848795.1 of Temnothorax nylanderi. Taxonomy (NCBI): domain Eukaryota; kingdom Metazoa; phylum Arthropoda; class Insecta; order Hymenoptera; family Formicidae; genus Temnothorax; species Temnothorax nylanderi. The sequence continues at coordinate 5,775 of NW_027249064.1, read as the reverse complement.
GGTATATTGCGCACTGAAGATGATCGTATTGAAGGTCGAAAATGTGTTCTTTCAGTTTACTGAAATACATATAATACATATTTTAAGCACGTATACCCAGCTTTGTTCGCTAGCCCTATCCTCTTATATTGTTTCAAATTTTAATTGTTACATTTTGAAGAGAGTCTAAAGCTTGAGACCAAAACGTCTGTAATTTGTATTTATGTTTGTATTAAAGTTAATTTTTGTATTTTATATCTCTCACTTTAACAACGGCATTTTGCTCTTATTTTCCTTAAGCTTGGAATATGATATATATATATACATATATATATATATATAAAGAGCGTATTTCTTATTTTTGTTCAATTTTATATATTCACTTTATGCTCGTCGGAAAGCTTAAGATTATTTAATTTACCCATCACCGCGTCGCTGAAGATGGCTCAAAATTGAGCCGAAACGTATACAATTTGTATATTAAATTATTAATTAAATATTACATAACGTTAACTCAGGCACAACTAATCGCGTTAGACTTCAAAGGCTATACTTTTTTCGTTACCGGTTAATATTCTTAGAAATCAGATACGTAGCTAAAACGCATATAAGAAACTAAATCGAATTCCGCGGGAAGTTAAATTACAAACATCGCGTTAACAAAACAATTTGGAAATGAATAGAATCAAATAATCATGTTTACAACAGATATCCAGAAAAAATGATTTGTGTCTTTGTTAAATAGCAATTGCCCATATTTTTAGAGTTCCCAAAAGCATTTTTTTTAAATATCGATTAACCATTATTTTCTTTTAATGATATACTAATATCTCCTCAATCTCGTAAATTATTAAAATATTACATTCTCTTTAACTATACAAATGTAAGAAATATATTTTTAGAGAGAAACTGCGAAATGGCGTTCATAATGGAGTACTGGGTCCTGGATTGCATAGGAATTCTTATAATTCTCATTGGAATCGCTTACTACATAACTCGCAATTTCAAGTACTGGAAAAAACGAGGCGTTCTGGAAATACCGCCAACGCCATTCTTTGGCAATTTCAAAGAGTGTCTATTCCTGAAGAAATCACCATCATACTTTCTAAAAGAACTCTACGAGCGAAAGAAGGATGTACCTTATATAGGTTTCTACATTTTAACAAGCCCTTCTTGTTGCTTCGCGATCGCACAGTCATTTCGGCACGTCCTCACGCAGATTCTAATTTTGACAATCGATACTCCTCGGCCGATCCAAAGGATCGTATTGGTTACGCCAATCTCTTCTTCACGAGAGAATCTCACTTGAAAATGGAAATTCAGAATAATGCAATTTTTTTTCATAACAATGATGTACATACGTATACATTTGACCTGATGCTAGAATGCGGAAAGCATTTAGATGAATATCTTGACTCATTGGAATTAAATGGTAAGTTGGAGGGTATATTAATTTAAATATCCTTGAAATTAAGAAATGTAACAAGACGAGAAACAAGATAAAGACTGGACTATATTACAATCATCTGTAAAATTTTTGTAGTATTAAGATATTTTTGTTACTCTAATGCACACGTAGATGTTTGCTTGTTCTCTTCTAATATAATATAAAATGCGAAAATCAGTATAATATCTGCAGGCTAACAGATTTAATCAACTGATAATTGCCGGCAGGTAATGGACAAATAATGGACGTAATGGATGTAAGTACAAAATTTACCATGGATGTGATATGGAGCATTGCTTTTGGAACGCGGTGACGTGAACACGTTTCAAAATCCAGACTCCGATTCAGCAGACATGCCAAAACGATGTTAGAAAATAATTATAGGCGCACCTGACGAAGATGCTCGCAATATTCTTCCTACCAAATCTAACTCGTTTTTCTTGAACTAAAAGTGTTTCGGTAAGAAGACATCCTTTTTATGCGCAAAATTTTCTGGGAGACAATGCGGGATCGCTATAATATATATCGGAATATGACGAAGATGAGTATCCTGAGCCTCCTTTATTCCCAAATCGATCCTCACCCGCGTTATTATAAGAGATACGACCTCATCGATATTCTAGTCGACATCAAGTGGAATTTCTGGATGGAATACACTGAAAATTTCGGTAAGCGAAATAATTACTTTGACATAATTTATATAAAAGAATAAATAAAGATGTGTACCATAACGGCTTGCGATAACAAAATCAGAGTAACCGTCATGTTTGATCAATAATCATGAGAAACGAATTTATTCACGGCAAGTATCAAAAGCTTTTAGAACTTTATAGATAAATTAAATTTCAGACTTGAACATGTCGAAAGATGATCTTTTGGCACAAGCATAGTTTCTTCTTATTTGTTTTGAAACCATCTCAACGACTGTGGCCTTCGCGTTGTATGAACTCGCATTGCAACCTAAAATTCAGAACACTCTAAGAAATGAAATACTCGAGGTACTGAAGAAATCCAATGGAAGAGTTACCATAGCATGGTATGCGACTATCATCCGCTGAGTCTCTTTCGTAATTTTTTATTTTTTTGTAAATTATTTTTAGTGATATATAATTTTTAAATTTAATTGTATATACATTTATGGCTTATATGCAAAGAAAATATATTTTAAGTCACAGAAAATGAACTAAAAATCAAGAAAAGTCTTATTTGACTATTGTAATTATAATTTAATGAAAAATTATTTTTATACCTTGTTTATTATTACCAGATGGAGCCAAACTCACTGTCATTACCGTATCTCGATATGGTGGTCTCAGAAACTTTGAGAATGTACCCGCCATTGGATTCCTAAATTACATGGCTAGAAAAATTATGAAGTGCCGGAGCACAATCTCGTAATTGAGGAGGGTACGCCGGTTTACGTTTCGTTACTTGGCCTACACTATGATTCAAATATTTCCGCAATCCTAATATATTTGATCCGGAGCGATTTAACGAGAGGACAAACGTAACATACCGGAAGACGTCTATATCCCATTCGGAAGAGGCGAACGTTTTTGTATGGGTAAGAAATCGATTTTAATATAATCTCTATATCCTACATTAAGATATTAATACATATTTCTCAGTTCTTCTTCATCAACATATATAGACTACATACACTTATATATTTTGTAGCCGAGAAATTCGGACTGTTCAAACGAGGTTAGTCTGCTTATAATATGAGTAAATACAGATGACACGGTGCGAGAAAACTTCGATACCAGTAAATTGATCCAAGAGGACCCATGACAGTGCCATTAAACAATGTATTATATCTCAAGGTCCAGAAAATTAACCCTTTAGCGGGCTGTGTACATAATTATGTACAGTCAAAAAAGAAAACTAAAAAACTAAAAAAATAAAAAACTAAAAGAAAGTAAAAAAACTTCATCAGGGACGATCGGGATCGATGTGTGGCCCCTAAAGGGTTAATACTATGTTATTTAGAACAAAATACGTTTTTAGTTAAAATAAATATACATTATCCTTTTACTTAAGGACGCAATCAGTGTTTTGATAAAAATCTGTATGATTAAATATAAAAATTAATAGAAGAGTGCCCAGAAGATGATGAAGCAAGACAAAGAAATGCTATCCTAAACCTTTGCCAGTTTCGCCAAGAAGGGGAATGATGATAGAAGAACCAGAGCCGGTAGTTCAGGAATGCAAACACGTAATGCAGAGAAATCGGAAGGAGAAGCATACCTTTTACTAAGAAAAAAATTAGAAGAACCGCCGTTTATTGAACACATAGTCCATGCAGAAATACACAATAATTCAATAAATCAGATAAATAATAATGAATCTTTAGAAATGCACAATGATCCAATAAATCAGATAATAATACTGAATCTTCACCTTTAGAATCGTCAAACATTATAAATAACACTCAAAACGAAACACTTGAAATAAACATCCTTAGAAAACATTAACAACAATGACATGAATTCTTTAATTAGCGACAATGAAAATATAATACTTTAATTCACAATAACTGTACCATCTAATCTTTTAGAAATACTAAATAGTTTAACAGGAGATTGTGAAATTATGAGATTTATCAAATAAGCCTACGCATGTAATTATTGCGAGGACCACACAAAATTACAGAGGAAAGAACCAACGACGACAAACCGAAAGACGACCAGAAGATCAAGTTACTGACGATGGCGACTCCGAGGAAGAAGAGGAGGTAGAACGAAGTGAGGAAGAAGGAGACAGCGACAGTGAAGAAGATATAGACACAACATTCAATGAACTTACGATTACAGACGAGACCTTGGACAGAACTGAAAAACAAATAATAACGCGAGGACAAAAATACAGTATAATAAATAGTCGTGATCAAATTTTATGAGAAGAGAACATTATTTATATTCCTAACCGCAAATGGTAAACCTACTATTCGATTGAAAAACCGATTAATAAACTTTCCGCGAAACACAATAATAAACCAATTATATTTACCGCATGTTGTTCCGCCGGCGCCTGATGCCTCTCCCTGGCCTCCCCTCCTCTCAGCTGCTGCTCGGATGTCCCTCGTGTTCCCTCGATGCGAAGCAACGTTGCTCCTTCCCGCGTGGACATTTTCTGTAACATAAAAATAATCGAATCGATTAAATACGTGTCACGCGAATCGAACATCTTTTCGTTATTCAGTAATATTATATTTTAAATTACTTCTTCGAAAAAGGTTTCTACGTTTAGAATCAACTTGATCAAAATTTTCAAATATTCTTTTACTATTTAAATTCCGAAACACGGTTTAATGTAAGAACTGAATAAGCACAAAGAGGGATTCTATATCTTAAAAAAAAAAAAAAGTAACACTTACCAGAAGTGTTGGTACGCCGATGCCCGATGCCTATCCTAGGCCTCCTCCTCTCTCAGAGTGCTCGGAATGTCGCTACGCAGGATTCCCTCGCTGCTCGATGTCACCTTCTGCGTCGTTATTTTCTGAAACATTCAAATGAACGATTCGATTAAGTAAAGACAGAAGAGATAGAAAATTTTTGGACATAAGTGACATAGTACGTGAAAATCAATTACACTCACCACTTTCTTTCATGCTGTTCGGCCGCAAAATCCACCCCCACCTCCGGGTCAGATAGGAGTCTCGAGCCACATTGAGACTCGTGGCAATGCAGTGTGACTTCATCCCTTAAGCAGAAAAATCCAGAAGCATTCAGCTATATTGGCATTAATTTTACAACGTTTTTGCAATATAGTCAAAATGTTTCTTGACTTTTCTCGCTTAATGGAATGTAATTGCTGAAAGGAATTAAAAATTATTCCCTACCTGCGTTTTAACTAGGTCCCTTTTTTTTTTTTTTTTTTTACGTGGTGGAAATCTTCCATCACTGGAATCCCCACGCGTCCTGGAGGCAACCCTCAGCAGTGGCAACCAGTCACGGTGGCTGTGCCACCGATCGGGGAGCACCACTGTCGGGGAGTGCCTCCATTCTTCCGGGGTTTGAGTGACCAGGACCCCCCTTTCGGAGGAAGACTCCCCCTTCCCCGGGGCGGGGCGGGGGGAGTGCCGGATTCTGCGGAGAGCAGAACATTAAAGTTCCGCCATTTCCCCGCAGCCTACCGGCTACAACCACCACGAGTGACCCTAACAGAGGATTTATTAGTACACGCTCACTGCTGAGAAAGACGTGATGTCGCCCGAACAGCAGACGGGGGAGAGGGGGGGATTTATTGTTTCCACGCCACTGCTGAGAAACGTGATGTCGCCGAAGGCAGACAGGGGAGGCATTTATTTTTACACGCTCACTACTGAGAAAATCGTGATGTCGCCGAAG